>NC_136916.1:99891438-101283667 GCF_949752795.1 Hyperoodon ampullatus
TAAAGAAAGGCTTTTCTAGAAGGCATGTATCTTTTATTATAATAAAAGTTTGCCAACAACAACAACAAATGAATCAAGTAAATGTTACATCTTTAGGTACACAATTTCTCTCTTCATTTTTATGACAGCATAGATTTTCTTGGCATACATCTCTGTACTTGACACAGGTATGTCTCACACTAAATTAAGACAACACATCTAAAGAAGAGCATGTCCTGAGCTGTTTGGTTGAAATTTCCCACAAAATAAGAAACCAAGAAGCTGTTTACACATGTGCTTTAAAAGAAGTAGACTAATTATGTTAACTGATTTATTAATATATGAAGTTCTTGGTCCAATTATTAAAAGTACAAAGAGACCAGGGAGCAATTTAAATGTCTACTGCATCTAAGATAAAATGTTTTATCTGCTCTGCATTTCAAAATCTTTTTTTTAAGGTTAATTATAATTCTAAGCAAAGCTACTCTAGATAGGCCCCTTAGGTTTTATGTAAGTTTAAATAAAATAATAACAATAACTTTACCTCATTGGCTAGCTCCAGGAGTACTGGGGCAGCTCCATTTTTCCCCACTCCATTCAGATACCTAGACAAGACAAAGCCAAGTGGTAATGCAGTGACAAGAAAAGGCCAGCATAGACTTGTCAGCATCCCCTGTGTGTACATGTTTCTCCTGGGCAAATGCCATGCTCAACTCTAGTTAAAGTATGCTACTGTCATAGGAGAGCACTGAAGGGAAAAGAATAACAAAAACAACTTACCTCAAAACCACTGGCAACTAACTAACTGAAGTTGGGGACAGGAGGTCTGAGTACACAGGTCTCTCTTGTGTCCACCTCCTAACATGTAAAGTGAACACAGAGGTGATTTTGAAAAGAACTATCCCTATCACCCTGGCTTTATCTATACCACAGCCACTCATGGGAAGGAAATAAGTTTACCCCTGAAAAACGCATCCATGCAAGCATATCATTTTTTATTTACTTTTAGTTCATAGGATTGGTTGACACCTTATTAGGAAAAAAATGGAACAGACTGTTCATCAGTGGGTCAGCACACCTTTAATAGGTAATACAAGCCATCATCTTATCTGCTCTGGATTTCTGTCATAACATCCAGCTCTCCTCATCCCCTAACCCTGCAAAACAAACAAACAAAAAAACAAACTCCCCAAATTCATCCTAGACATGGAAGCCAGAGTGATTTTTTTTAGAATAAAAATCTGAACATACCATTCTCCTCCTTAAAACACGTCAAAAGCCCCACATTAAATCTCAAGATTAAATTATAACCACTTAAAAATTCTCGTAAGGATCTTCATAATCTGGTTCCTACCTACTCTCTTCAGCCAGTCTCATCTCTAGTCACTGTTCCCCACTCCAGCCCTTCACCTGGATAACTCCTGATTCAGATTGTATGTCTCCTTTTTCATCCACCATGACCTGGGAGAACATTAAGTATCCCTCATGTGCAATCCAGGAGCACCTTGTTCATCTCTCCATCACTTAGCCCAGAACACTGCATCTGCTGAGTTACTTGTCCACCTCAAACCCAACCCGACTGTAAGGCTGAAAGCCTCATGAAGGTAGAAGAATTTCATTTTATTCAATTTATTATGCCTAGCACGGTTCTTGGTTTATAATAGGTGATTATATTGTAATATTGAATACATGATTTTTTCTCTAATAAATGAGTAATTAAATAATTTTAAAAAGCCATTTTAGGCAAGAAAATAAAATTAAGTATGAACATTTTCTCTATAGTATACTGTTTGATTGAATAAACTAACAACATTTGTTTGATAGTAAAAATCAAAGTCAACAGGTGAGGTCTTCCCTGTAACTGCCAGAAGCAAATACTAAATTAAATTACATTATTTCACAGGTATGCTTATAAAGATGTATGATTTCCAATAAACGAAGTGGAATAAAATCAAATAATTTAAGGTGGGGAAAGTCTCAGGATCATTATAACTTCAAAGTAATTCTAATAAATCCATTTTCATCTATTTGCCCTTTCTTGAATAAATTGTTTAGGAATCTAACTGGGAAATAAGTACTTTCATTTCAGGAGCAAGGGAAAAACAAAATAAAAACAAACAAGACAAGTGTGGTTTAGAGAAAGGTCCCTGGGAAATAGGTCAGCTAAGAACTTCATGTCAACTTACAGAACTTCCATTGCACTGATAGGTCTGTTCAAGGAACAATCAGTTTCGTCAAGCCGGAGCAACTAACCAAAGCACACCTTCATTAAGCATTCTGATTCTGGGTCAGGGTATTTAAGCCTATATTGATAATAGTATATCTTTACAACTCTCTACTTAACATTCATTTATCCCACAAATATTTTTGAGAGCTAACTAGTTGTCAGGCCTTATTCCAGGTTCTGAAGAAGCAGAAGGGAACAAAACTTCTTTGGTTTCTGCCATCACAGAGATTATGTAACAGTGAAGAGACAGAGAAGAAAAAGAGAAGTAAATACATAAAGTAATGACATATGCTACAATATAATATAAATTAGATGGGTTGGTCAGGAAGCCCCTCTCTAAGGAAGTGACACTGAAGTAGAAACCCACCATAAGGAAAGCAGCAAGCCAAGAGAGAAAGAACATTCCCAGCAAGAGAACAGTAAGTGTAAATGTCAGGAATGTGCCTGGGCCATCTGAGGACTGGGAAAGGCTCTAGTGAGACCAGAGCAGAACCTCTTCTCAGGGGTTAATTTGGAAAGAATGAAAGAGAACAGCTAGACCCCAGATCACTGCCTGTGCCCGGAAGCTATCATTTTGAGTCCAAATTATATGGTTTCATATAAATGCTGCATCAATCACAATCCTGGTAATGACCAATAGAACACTTCTATTAAGTTTAAAGCAACAGGAGTTGGTCAAATGACAACATTAACCCCCTATATCTGTATAGTCTATATAATATTTGAAGCATGTTCATACTTAATACAGTGGAAATTCCTAATTATGAGCTTGATTACTCTTCCCAGTTGGTCATATAAAGAAACCAAACTCCAGGGTACTGATGAAATCCATCTGGGCTCCCCTAGCTGGTAAGCAGTAAATCTCTGAAATGGACCGCTGATCTCCCAAAGCCTACTGAGGTGTCCTCATATGATGAAAAGGGTAGACCTGCTTCTAACTGTATTTATTCCCCAATTTGTTTCCCACCTATACCTTATAACACTTCAGAAGTGCTAGGGAAAAGAAATTAAGTTAAAATTAATCTGAAGTTGCATTTGTCCTTTCTGGGAACTTTAACTGTCCCCCATATCAAGTGACAGATCAGGTTTACTCAAATTTTTAGATATGCAATCAAAGGAGCATGATAATTACAGAAAACATTCAGTAAGGTCATAATCAGAAATTCCTAATGCTACCCTTCTCTCCATCCTCAAAACATCTTGTGCAAACTTACAGCATAGACTATTTACACAGTTATAATGGGTTGTTTCTCTCTCCTTGGGGTAGGGCTACACAAATCAATGTTGAACCTTCATCCAGCACGTCCTTAGCAAAGATCTGAATTGTAACTGGGATATAAAAATGTAATCCTGAACACTACATTAAGGTGACCTGGGCTGCCTTCCTGATGCCTATTTGCAAATTGAAATTACTCTGCATAGACTGTATGTCATCCTCCAGCTTTGCCATAGGAGGACTAACAAATGTATATCTCGTGGGTGAAACCATCCTTAAAAGATCTTCCCAGAAGGTCCATTTTATGACGTTTTTTGAGTGTGAAAGATCTATTAGCATCTAAGATTAAAAATAATATATATTGATTTTAAATATAAGACAAACTTATTTAATCTTAATATTTTTATAACAACTATAATGGTAAAACTTCAAAAATCTACCAAAATTCTTCACTAAGCTTACATCTGAATACCACCTTTGTTGATTCTATATCGAAAATCTCTGGAATCCATCTCCATGCATGCAACTATTTTCCCACTAAACAGAGCAGCTGAGGACAGGTATTGTGGTTCTTATACTTGGTTCCTAGCATAGTAGATGGGACACAGTGAATGCAAAGTAAATGGTGCTACTTAAACAAAAAAGTGGTTCGAATTTTTAGAAACTATCTGTATCATGTGATATCAGTAACATATTTGAACTAACCTTTTTTCCAGGTGAACATCTGAATAAAATCCAACTGGTCTGATTCTGCAAAGCTAATAAAGCTGGCCCCTCAAACAGTGTGTGTTGAGAGACAGGAGGAGATGAGAGACAGTATTTCTAAACTTTGCTATTGATGAGGAAACTTGTAAACTTGACCAACTTGCATGTGTTTGTGTATGTGTGCGTGTGCACATATATGCTCATGTGCACTGATCTAGATAAATCTAAATAAATTTTACCAAGTATGTTTCCTGTTTAGAACTAAAATGCCATTAGTACAGTGGGAAAGAATAGAGAGTTCTTTTCAACATGAACAAGCTGTGTCTATACACACACAACATGAAGAACTGAGGAAATTTCCTCAGTAATTCAAAAGCTTAGGAAAACATTTTCTACTGTTGTTTGGATACTTTGAAGTTTCAGTTAACCATGATGGAATCACGCTGTGGATTGTATGGTCTTTAATACAGACTTCAAATTCTGAATTGAGAACATCTCAATGCTAGCAAGAATACAGAGACACAGGAATTCTCTGATATTGCTAGTAGAAATGTAACCATTACTATCTTTCTAGATGGTAATTTGACAACATATAATAAAATCATTAAATGCTTATTGTTTACACCAGTAATTCCATCTACAGAAATATTAAGAAACTAATTCAAATGCAAAGACTTATGCACCAAACTATGTATCACAGTATTATTTATATCAGAATACTGGAAACATATATGTTCAACAGAGGAATAATTCAGTAAATTATGATACCTTCATATGAAGTAATAAAATAAAAATGTTTACAAAACGCTCTCTTCAAAATAATATCATGTCATATGTATTTTTCCAAGTATCAAATTCAGAATTCACAGTTGCATATATAGGATGACCTCATCTATGTAAAAATGGATTGACAAAAGACTGGAATGAAAAACACCAGTGGTTATCAATGGGTGCCACAATTATGGGCTTACATTCATTCTTTTTTATACCATTCATTTCTTTTTTATACTTTTATATTCTTTTTTTATATTTCTTTTTTAAAAATGCACTTAATTTTCACAATATGCATGTATTACTTTTATAAAAGAAAAAAAAAGAAAGAAATTGTTGAGATTGTCAAACTGCTTAAGTATGTTTTGATATAATTTTGCCTTTATTCTAATCAGCTGGGAAACAAAAACCTTTCAAGGCCAATTTACCACAGAGAATACAGGGACATTCAACCTGCACATTTAGAACAAGAGACCTGTGAGGTCAAATCATCTGAAAGGTAACAACACAGCCCGTCTACAAGCACAAAGTGCAGGGCAGAAAAGTCAGGAAGCGGGGTAGTAAAGTAAGAAACCAGTCGGACTGCTTTCCTATTAGACGGTCCATTACAGCCTAACTTCAAGACTGTGTTTCAAATGTCGTGACTCCTCAAAGTAATTGAGGTTCTCACATTTAACTAAACTTAAAGAAATACAAATATGTTTCTATATTTTCATTATTACCCAATCAACTGTTCGAGTAACCATACTTAAAGATCTTTGTTTTTGGCCTAAACTAACCAGGTAATCCAATAAAGTATGTTCATACCTCAGAAATCAAACATACTTTTTAAAAAAAATAAATTTATTTATTTTATTTTTTGGCTGCGTTGGGTCTTCACTGCTGTGCGTGGGCTTTCTCTAGTTGTGGTGAGCGGGGACTACTCTTCGTTGTGGTGTGTGGGCTTCTCATTGCGGTGGCTTCTCTTGTTGTGGAGCACGGCCTCTAGGCATGTGGGCTTCAGTAGTTGTGGCACGTGGGCTCAGTAGTTGTGGCTCGTGGGCTCTAGAGTGCAGGCTCAGTAGTTGTGGCACACGGGCTTAGTTGCTCTGAGGCATGTGGCATCTTCCCAGACCAGGGCTCGAACCCGTGTCCACTGCATTGGCAGGTGGATTCTTAACCACCGTGCCACCAGGGAAGCCCCTCAAATATAGTTTTTAATGAAAGTAAATTTTTTAAAAGTAGCATTTAGAGATCTTAGAAATCATCTAATTAAAACGGCTTTTTTACTATGAAAAAAATGATTATTAGAGGGCAGCCCATGGCCTGTTAGCAAATCTCCAAATTTCTAGGAAATGCTTTATTTTCCCTTGTTGATGTTAACTGGGCCTTAAAATCTGAAATAGAATCATACTTTTATATGGAAGCCTAAGACTATAAATTTTATAAATAAGAATGTATTTTTTGACACGTGAGCCACTTTTCAGTCTTTCAGTGGAGAGTCTGGTTGCCAAAGCAGTTGTTGGCTTCACAGCACTTCATGGGCCTTTCTCAATTTTATATGTATGATTTAGATGATAACTTTAATTTAAATGTTAGTTTCACTGAGGAGATTATTACTTTTGAATAAATCACTTCAAACTTTACAAAGGCTTCTTTTTTTTTTTTTTTTTTTTTTTGCGGTACGCGGGCCTCTCACTCTTGTGGCCTCTCCCATTGCAGAGCACAGGCTCCAGACGCGCAGGCTCAGTGGCCATGGCTCACGGGCCCAGCCACTCCGTGGCATGTGGGATCTTCCCGGGCCGGGGCACGAACCTGTGTCCCCTGCATCGGCAGGCGGACTCTCAACAACTGCGCCACCAGGGAAGCCTTACAATGGCTTCTTAAAGAGTAACTCTCCTAGATATAAAAGTGTGTGTGTGTGTTTGTGTATGCATGTATATTTCTTTAACAGATACTTCTACTCAAAACAGAATATATCTTTTACCACTATGGCATAATGAATACTTTTTAAAAAATCTAACTTCAATAACTTTTCAATAAACACTCAATTCTTAAAAAAAATGACTTTACAGAAACATAATACCAATACTTTATCTGCATATTCATTTAATTCATAGAATTTTTGTGCATAAAAATCATCTAAAATCAGTGGTGTCACTCTCACCACAGAAAGATTGCTCTGTCAATCTTATGTGTAATAATTTAAGAGCATATTTCAAACTGTTTTCCTTTCCAGTATGCCCTTAAAATATTTAAGAAAGCAACCAATAATTTCTAATGCAAACCATAACCATTTACCATTATAAGTTATTCACTCATATTACAAAGCCAAATTTTTTTAAATTTTTTAAAAAAGGAGCTATTTTAAAGATTCTTTTTGTTTCTGAACAAGAGGTTGGAACTATAATAAATTAGGCTGAAATTAAAATATCTCCTGAACATCATGTTATTGATTCAATACTCAAGACTTTCCTTTAAAAATATAAACCCCTCTTAAAATCTGACAGCTGTACATTATTATGTGTCTCTTTATGTCCTTACTTGATTTATATCTTTTTTTGCCTTTCTAAAATGGCTAACCCAATACCTACGATGCAAAATACAACTGTACCAAAATTTAATCTTATTTTCTAATATACTTTTCAACTTGCTGATTTAAATAAGAAATAAAATTGGTTTGAGAACTTTCACATATACGTGTAGATATACGTCTGCATGAACATACGCATCTATCCAAGATATGCGCTTACAATCAGTTTCAAGCATCCAACTGAGATTTTCTAATACTGGAACAATTTCTTACATAGTAAAGATTTCACACACATGTAAATTAAGATGGTCTCACCATATTCTTTAAATCCATACAACAGAGTATTTGAGAAATTTTAAGAAATATACTTGAAGTCTTAAATAAGAAACTTAAAACAAGATGCCTTGGAATGTTATATAGAAAATCAATTTATTAATCTAATTTATTCATAATTATTATTACAATTAATAGGTATTATGATACCCTCTAGTGGGGCAGGCAGGTCATACCTCTGGTAATAACTCTCAATCGCTTCCAAAGTATGATGTTTGGCATGTGTTCTCTTAATATGTTTCTGAAACAAAATAAAAAAGATTTTTATGTTGTGTCACAGATCAGGTTCAAGAACAAAAATGACACATTTCTTGATCCCAATGTCTAACATAAAGGGCAAACCAAATAATAGTTTGGGGATTTGGGTGGTGGTAGATCTTTTTTCCCTTCTACTCTATGAACCTATGCATTTTAATCTCTATTGCGTGGCTGGGATGTCTCCAGACTGTACCACAAGGTACAGTATATATGTAAAAGCCAACAGGGTCATAGTAATTGAATCTAAATTAAGTTTGCTTAGGGTTGTAGAGGGCAAAGAAAAACTTGTTCCCTGTTTCAACCTTTGTATTAATTTTCCCTCAATTCAATTCCATCTAAGTCCTCCGCACTCTAGTTTTACAATCCAATTGCCATTTTTAACCAGGAAGAACATTGCTTAAAAACAACTTATTTGAAAACTACAAAAAGTAATTCCATAGAGACTTGCCACTTGACTGACACCTGTCATCTCATGATAAATGACTCCATTTTCTGCCTCTCTTGCCTTCTGCCACTCCAGCAATGGTCATTTATCATCATCTCTGTCAGCAATGGAAAGCGGCACTGACAGTGCAAGTCAGCAAACATTTAGCACATGGAACCACGCAACACAGGGAAATTATTATTGTCAGAATAATAATGGTTTAGCATAATTTATTACAGGTCCACCAAATAAGCAAAGGCTAGATGTTATTAGACAGATGGATGGGTAGGCTTGGCAGGCCTCCACTGAGACGCAGGCGGTGCTCGATGTGGAAAGGAGAATATCCTCCAACCCAATCAGAGAGCTGGCAGTTCAATTACAAAGAAATAAAGGGACATTCATCATTCAATTAGGCACCTGTCAACCCTCACAAAGGAGAAAACTTCTAACCTGGTACTCCTGGGAGAAGATGCTCAGCAGAGTGGCCTGCGATTGACTGGAACAAATAAAAGAAGGACAAAGTTAATTACTGGAGTGCACGGCAAAGAAACAAAAGAGAAAGGAGCTTCAAAGGTAGGCCTGCTGCCCTGTAATCTAACAGAACATGAAAACAAGTGTGGAAAAGTTGTTCCAGATGAACACCTCAAACAAAGGCTTCCTGCTGCTAGGTCAAGGAGACAGAAAAAGGGAAAGGGGAAAATATGGATGGTCTCAAAGCAAACTATCATATGATTTGGATTTTCTTAAACTGTAGAATGATTATAAATCATATCTGTACCATGCAGGTATGTTAAAAGGGACCAAAAGAGGCAAGGTTTATTCCCATTGATAAATGATAGTCAAATCCCATAAACAGTAGAAAATGCAATTCATTCACTGGCAACATTCTGCAATTTATTTTGTTAGCAGGTAGGTATCCTCTTCTGTAGGTCTCTCAGATTCAAGGGGGGAAACTTTGCTCTTCACTAGAAGTAGCACAGAGACCACTGGAACATTCCCACCGATACTGGCCTACTTTGAAAATAGAAGCTTTCATAGCAGAAAGCTGAGGTCCTTGAGAACAGCATTCCCTAAGACTGCCATAAGCCTTATTCATCTAAGACTCCATGCAATGTCAAACACCTGGAAATGAAGCAACCTGGAACACATTCTTCCCAAGTGGGAATTTTCCTCTTACGATTGTTAACATTTAGAAATGGAACAGAATTTTTTTTTCTCTAAAAAGCAATCAATGGCCCACTACTATTCTTTTTGATTGCCCCCTGTAGATACAGCTGCCTTATCTTCTCTTGAAAACAATTAATTATTTCTGATATATTTTCCTACCAAATGCTATCTGAACAAATTACAGTGTTAATAATTCTGCTTTTATAGTACACCAAAGCACTGTGAATAATTAAAATTTTTCTATTCATGAATGAGACTGCTTAAGCTCATCACAGGTAATTTGGAGAGTATGAAATAAAAGCAATGACACCATATTTCTTTACTCACTGTCAGTACTGTCATCTCTTGCATATCATTACAGATTTGGCTTCTAACCCCTTTCCACTCTTATTAGATTACAAAAGAATATGTTTAAAAAAAACACCATAAATGTTTATCAAGGAAAACCAATAATTACTAAAGGACTGTTTTAATGACTCAAAAGTACTGAGAAATGATTGAATAAAATTATAAATCCATTATAACTTTTTCAATGTCTCTAAAAATGGAAGCCACCTTTGAAAAAGCCAGTTCTATGTATAAAATCTTCCTATTATGCCTGGCTTGCCTGAGCTTCACATGCAAATCACATACCCTAGTAGGGTTGCTGACAACCAACTCCTGAAAAAAAATGGCAAAGTTAAACCCAAATCTTTATAAACTACTGAATAAGTCACTATGTTAGATATTTATGTACAATAAATACAGCCCTCCTCATTGCACAGCAAAATATATTTATGTTAACCAATTAATGGAAGGCAAAATGTCAGTCTCTTGGTCTCAAACAATATGATGGAAATAAATGTGCATGTAATGGGCAAGTCAGGGACCAATGACTAATGAGGAGGAAGCTAAACTGAATAAAACAAAGGGATAATGGTAGACGTTCAGAAAGGGAAGACTAACAGACAGCAGAAGGAATAAGCCCAAGAATAAACAGTTCAATGTGAGAAGTTGGTCAAGAGTTGAGAGCACTGTAAAAACTGAGGACAAGATAATGCCTTCAATCAGGAAACTGTCTTAAACAGCTTAGAATTCAATTCAGCTAAAACCACGGACATAGCCTATGGAGCAACACGCTTTCTCAGCGGCCAAGAGGGTTAGAGAGGAAATTCCAGCTTACACTGGGGGCAAAACCTGGCTAGAGCTAAAAAGAGAAAATGACTTACCATAGTAAAATAGAAAGACAGACTTGGGTCCAAAAGGCTTTGGGTTTGGCTGACCAGACAAAGCTGTAGAGAACTAACTGATTTTTGCTAGGTAGTTTGTCAGTCAACGCTCTCTTCCTGTGTGTGCTAAGCATTGTGAACAAGCCTCACAACATAAAGAATGGGAGAGTAGTTTTAGTGCAACTAAGACACTGACCCCAGTGTGTATTATTTGTTACTCTCTTCCAGTGTGTGGATTCTGAGAAGGGATCCCAAGGCAAAAGACTGGTGAGTGGAGAAATCATGACCTCAAGGGTCTAGCTTCAAAGAACTCACCACCTCTACCTGGCCCCCCACTGCAGTTTCCCCTACTGTTTGATTTGATTGGCAAGAGCCACAGAAGTTACGGTTTAAATTCAACATTCCTTAGGTTCACAAAGAATATGGTTTCTGGCTAGAGAGGAAGAAAAGAGAAGATTCTGCGTAACTAAAAGGCTTATCTTAAACATCACAGTCAGTCCATGAGCAGTTTTCACTGAGCATCCACAATGTCCTGAGGTCATGGGTATGGGAAAATATGCCTCCAAAATAAAAACATTAAAGTGGACAGGAATTGATTTAGAGGAAACTTTCAACATATACATGCGAAAAAGCAAAAAATTAGAACATTGTCAAGTGCTCACATATTTTTTAGGGATTTAGTGAAGTAAATCATACCCTGAATCCTCACATGTTTCAAGACTTTGGAGCATACACTTGTCACTTAGCATACATGTGTTTTCCATTTATATATTCAAAAATATAGTCACTTACTTTGCACAAATGCCCAAAGTCTCTTCAAAGATCATTTTGTGTTTTTTTCCCATGCTACCCTCCCATATTAAGCTCCTCACCCTGCAGGTATCTGAGAAAAGAAGAGCATGTGAGTAGACTCCTACACTAGCTATGTAAAACCTTGTCTGAGTCGTGTGACAAATGGCTTTATGGAGCAGCAGTAGTCATGTTGCAGCAATGGGGAAACAAGCAAACAAGCATGAGGACAAAGCCAACACACTGAGGACATGTGACAGGAGATGGAAGGAGCTTGGGTCCTTGAGGACACTGTTGAGCTGCTCAAGACCATGAACTGAAGTGACTACCTTCCATACTTCTTTTGAGTAATAACACATGTCCTTTTTTTTTAAAGGAAGGAAGGAAGGAAGGAAGGAAGGAAGAGAGGGGGGTAAGGAAGGGGGGGGGGAGGGAGGGAGGGAGGAAGGAAAGGTTTCTATTTCCTATGTGCCCAGGAAGTAGGAGACACGATCGAGGGAGGGCTCGGAGACAGGGTGGCCTATCACGACGGCACCTGTACAGGATGCAATACTTGGAAGGGGCTGTCCATTTTTATACTTTCTAATTCTCTTCCTAGCTGGCAGCTACTGTATTTGGCTTCCTTAAAATTGTTCCTCTGTCTGTCACTGTGTCACTAAACTGATGTGCCTAGAGATCATAAATTGCTATCTGTGAATGACTTTTCCATACAGATTTTAAACACTGATGGGGTACTGATTACCCTCATTTTATATTGCATTCAAAACTTCAAATGCCAGGTACATAAACAGGCAACAAACCAGTGCCCCATATAGTATTTAACTCAACGTGTGTCCACACCCATCCAGCTAAGATACTCAACAACCTGAAGGATATTAGAGAAAATGAACATCAGGGGGTTGAATGGGTGCGGCAAAGACTAAGAGCAGAACTTAGCACAGACTTAGCTGCAATGCAACATTCTTACAAGAGGGAAGTCTTGATGTTCCAGGTGGAGACGTAAAGCAAGTAGAACCTTCAGGAAGAAGATACTACACTTTATACTTTAAGTTCTTCCTCTTTCAAGTGCCCAACTTCTGAAAAAGACCATAAAGAAATAAATGTTTCTATTCAACTTTCAAGCTCCTTTTGCTATAGCATCTATGATATGTCAATGTCTACACTCTAATGGGCTTGAAATCCTCTGAACAAAATGAATATTACTTCTAGAATTCGGGAAGCAGTAAACCAACCTAAGAATATAAAGCAAGATACTCTTACAAAGCATTAGGCTTGCAGACCTCACAAGGTACAACTTCTCTAAACCCATGAAAGAATACAATAAAATATTGGCTGTACGTGGTCAGTGATTCAGGGCACTAGTCAAGGAAGGTTTTCCATAAAAGCAATTCACTTCCCTCTCTCACTCCCTCCCACACCCATACATACAAATTTGAAACATAGAGCCTCTTTTTCCCCTCTAAAATCAAAATGGAATTCAATAAGACACCAAGGCTTGGTACAGCAGTACTACTAACTTTGTTTTTTTTTTTTTTAGGAAAATAACAATGTGAAGTGGGAAGAGTCATGAGAGATTACTGATATTCTGGGAAATTACTGGGGAGAAAAAAAGAGAAAAATATATTAACTAAATTGAAGAAATAGAGAAAAATGTATCTATCATACCCCCCACACCCATTTCTTCTTTCTAATTTCCAACTTCATATTGAGGATATAGACTACATTTTATGCCTGATAGTAGCAAATATTCCCACACATGACTATATAGATGGCACCATTAAGTTTAGAAGTAATCAATTATCACAAAAAATTCTTACAAGTTACACTCATGTTTTATATATACAAAAAAAGTGGTTACTGTCCCAGGCACTTAACTAATTTTGCTGACAAACTGAAGTCACATCCAAAACAGCCCTATCTACAGCAAGAGCTAAGAGTTATATGAACACCTACTTTGTGCTACAGACTATACTGTGCCCTTTATTTTACCGTCATAGCAATCCTCTGAGGTAGGTACTATTATTGTCCTTATTTTAAAGATGGGGAAATGGAGAAAGAGAAGTTAAGGAAAGTACACAATTGAAGAACTAGGTAAGTGGTAGAACTGGAAATCAAAATCCAGGTCCAGTTCCAGAACCCAAGCCCTTAATCCCCATGCTAATCTGCCCTTCTAATGTGTGCTAATACCTGTTGCTTAAGGTTAAGCATTTATATGTTACATTATACTCCAAACAACCCTGAAAGGTGGGCATTCTTGCTTTTTTTGATAGAAAATTGAAGTCACAGGAGGTCAAGAGTTTTGATCAAATTCTATGGCCTTAGACAATATTCCCTTTAAAAAAAAACTCAAAACACAGTTTTCCTTTAATTAACTATATAAAAAAATTTTCCTACAGTAAACAGTCAAGGATTAAAAAATTGTTGGGTAATTTCCATTATTCTTTCTGCAGCTAAGGTGTATTTTGTTAATAACTACACCATTGTCTGAAGTGTCTCTATGTGACTGTAAATGTGTCTTTCGCTCAAATGCTATTTACTGTATACAGAGCAACTTTAAATCCTTCCCTGAACAACACAGGTATAAACCCAATCAACCTTCTCTACAGAGGACAACACCCTCCATAAGTGTTAATTTTATTATATAATGTTTCATGAAGTTTCCTAGTTATAAAATAGTACATATTCTGTGCAAAATCCATAGGTGTCCATCTGTGTTACTGTGTTTTTTACTCTGTGTCTGATGTGTGTGTGTCTTTGTGTCTGTCTATACACAAAAGTAAAATTTCAAAAATTGTGTTTTAAACATTTTTTGTAACATGCCTTCATTACATAAGATATCAACATTTAATCCTGCCATAACACATTCACCTTTTAAAATTTTTATCATGCTTAAGACAAAACCATGTAACCACGTAGGTCACCAAATAGAACACTGCTGGGACCCCAAAAGGCACTCTATCTGATCATCACCCTTTCCCTCTCGCAGGTGAATCTGATCTTTATCACTTTCTTGCTTTTCTTTATAGTTTTACCACCCAAATATGTACCCCTAAATTCCATAGGTTAGCTTTGCCTGTTCATAAACTTTATTTTAATGGAACCACACAGTGTGTGCTCTTCTGCATCTGTCTTCTTTCACTCAATAATATGTCTGTGAGAGTCACCTCTGTTAATTTATGTGAGGTTAATTCATTTTCATTGTTGTATAGTATATTCTATTGTATAAGTATGCTCCGCATTTATCTATCCTATTGATGAACATCTGAACTGTTTCCAGTCTTTTGCAATGAGAATAATGCTGCTGTGAACATTCCTGCACATGTTTCCTGGTGCATATGTGTACACATTTCTGATGCGTATAAATGCAGAAGTGGAATTCTGGGTCATCTGACATGAAAATCTCTAGCTTTAGTACATACTGTCAAACAATTTTTCAAAGTGTTTGTAACAATTTTAAACTCCCACCAACACTAAAGGAGAGTTCCCACTGCTATACGTTCTTGTCACACCTTCTCATTAATGGCTTGTATTTCCGTTTTCTTTCTGCTGTCTTTTGAAGTGATAAAATTTTAATTTTGATGAAGTCCAATGTTGCAATTCTTTAATTTTATTATTGGTACTTTTTGTGTGTCTTTTCTAAGATATCTTTGCCACTCATAGTCATGAAGATAATCCTGTATGTTTTGTTCTAGAAGCTTAAGAATGTTAGCTTTTACATTTGGGCCTATGATCTACCTTGAGTTAATTTTGTGCATTGAGATAGGAGTCACATTTTGTTTTTGTTATTTTTGTACATATATCCAATTGGTCACACACCATTTACCGACTGAATTATCTTGTTGCCTTTGAGGAAACCAAATATCTAAGGGTCTATTTGGGGACTCTCTAATCTGCTCCACTGATTTATATGTTTATCTCTGCACAGATACCACATTGATTTGATTACAATTGATTACATTTAATGTATGTTCTAATATATTTAGGTTTAAGTCTATCATCTTACTGAATGCTAATTTTCTTAATCACTGTACATTCCTTTCTTCTCATATTTTGTATTCTTTTAAATTGATTTAGTACTTATTCTTCATTATTTTTCCCCTGGCAACTTGGAAGTTGAACACTCTTATACTATTAATGATTATCTTACATAAACACATGCCCCCTTGGTGATTAATTGCTGCCTGGAAAATACAAAAACTTTGCAACACTATCTATATTTCTCCCCTTCTGACATATAGAATATTACTGACATTGTTTTAATTCTACATATATCTTAAAATTCACAAGACACTGCTGTTGTTTTATACAGTTTCTGTTCATTCTGATATATCCACATATGAACAATTTCATTGCCCTTCCTTCCTTCCTTTTCCACTCTTCCATCCGGAATAACTTTCTTTTAATAATTCCAGCAGTGCAGATGTGTTGGTGATGTCAAATTTCAAATTTCAGCTCTTTTCAATGATAATGTGCCTTATTTCTCTACCCAGTTTTAAGATTTTTTTTTTAACTTTGGTTATTAGGAGTTTTAACTCTGGTATTTAGTAAGCTCCTGGTTACAGTTTGTTGGACTTCTTAAATATATGACTGGATACATTTCAACATTTTGAATATTCTCAAGTATTATTTCTTTAAACTTGCTTTAACACTCTGTTTCTCCTGCCCAAGACTCCAAATAAGTGTATGTTAGCCCTCCCTACTGCATCCTCTATCTCTTACTCTCTCTTCATATTTTACATCGTTTTGTTATTCTTTGTTATTCTGTTACACTCTAGATATTTTCTTCTCATCTATCTCTCACTAATTCTCTCTTCAGTAATGTCTAACTTGCTATTAAATACATCTGTTGAGTTAAATCCATCCAATTTCAATTACTGTATTTGTCACTTGTAGATTTTCTATTTGATTCTTTTTTCAAATAAGTTCCCTGAAGAGTTTCAATCTTCTTTTTTAACATCTTGAATAAACTGTGATTATAAAAATTCTGTTTAGTAGTTCCAATAACCAGAGCCCCTTTAAGTCTATTTCTACAGTTTCTACTGGTTCCCATTTATGTTGTCATGTGTACTTATGTGACTGAGTATCTCCCATTATGTGCCATACTACTTGAAAAACGGCTTTATAAATAATCTGAAATATGAAAATGGTTAACTTTCTCCAGAGAGGATTCTGATTTGATTCTGGGAAACTAGGAGTCCAGGATCACCTTAGTCCAATTTCAGGTATTGAATTTTTAGGCCAGTGAAGTAAACTTGAAGGTGAAATATAGTAATGTAGAGCTGTTTTACTTTCATTCCACATTAACTCCTAGGGTATAGCCCTTTAGTGTCCCATCTCAAAGCTTCGGACATTTGCAAGAGTTCCCACCTTTGGTGGACCCTGGTCTCTAAACCTTGTCCTCCAGCTCTATAAAGCTGTCAAAGGTTCTGTTCAGGACTTGGCTAAACTATATCTGCTGAAAAGGTAATTAAATTTGAATTTAATGATTACAAAGTTAGTCCCCCCCCAAACCCTTATTTTCAAAAATTAATGCATTACTAACTAACCAATATATTAAAGAGGAAATCACAATGAAAATAACAAAAATACATAAAATTGAGCAATGACAGTAGTGTGTATCAACAGTTGTGGGAAATGTATTGCATTAATTGGATATAAGGGGAAAAAAAGAAACCAATTTTATTCTAGGAGGTTCTGGAAAACTGAAGATCCCAGCAAACAAAACAAAATAGGAAAAGAAATAAGAGACTCAAAAAGGAAAGAAACAAATAAAATGTTCCCTCTTTGAAGATGAGAAGAGAATCAATAAACAAAGAGAATCTATAAACAAAAGTTTTAAACACTAATAAGAGATCTCAGAAAGGTAACTATATATAAGATTAAAATAAAAAAGAATTAGAATTATTATAAAACAGTAATATTAAATTAGAAAATGGAATAGAAAAAATGGACCTCATTCACAATAATAAAAAACCATAAAGTTTTTTTATACATATATATTTAATAAAAATATGTAAAACCTTTGAAGAAAGTTATAAAACATTACTGAAGAGCATAAGAGAGTTCCTGACTAAATGAACAGATATTTTTACAAGGAAAGTATCATGGGTAAAAAGATAGTATTAATTAAACTGTCAATTCCCTACACATTAATCTATGATTTTTTTTTTTTTTAAAGCTCCAGGACAGTCTATTTGAGGGAGGGGTAGAGAGGGACCATCCTCCCTCCGGGTGCCATGGTCAAAGCTCACCCAGGGAGTACACTCTCCCTTGGGTCCAGCTGCCTCCCCGGGCCCTTCGGCAGCAGTGGGGGAACCAAATTCACAACAGAGTTTTCTGGTAGGATGAGATAAATTTCTTAAAATCCATGAAGAAGAATGTCAGAAATAGTTAATAAATTCTGAAAAGCAAAAACAAAGTGATATCTCACTCTACCAGATATCAACATGGATACATTTCAAAAATAGAGTACTTAACAAAAAACAAAAAAAGCATGCTACAGAATTATACACACATTTGTTACCATTTATATAAAATATAAGAACAGCAAAATATAATTACCTTTTTTGTTCATGGACATTTATGGATACAGTAAAAGAAATACATGAGGCTGATAAACACTAAACTCAAGACAATGGTTACCTCAGGTGAAAGAGAAGGGGAAAGGAATCAAAGAGCTCTTTTTTTAAAAAAATATTTTTTTTTATTTTTAAAAATTTATAATTAAAAAAATTTTTTAATTTAAAATTTGTAATTTTTTACAATTTTTTTTTTTGGGCAGTATGCAGGCCTCTCACTGTTGTGGCCTCTCCCGTTGCGGAGCACAGGCTCCGGACACACAGGCTCAGCGGCCATGGCTCACGGGCCCAGCCGCTCCACGGCATGTGGGATCTTCCCGGACCGGGGCACGAACCCGTGTCCCCTGCATCGGCAGGCGGACTCTCAACCACTATGCCACCAGGGAAGCCCACAAATTTTTAAAAAAATAAAAATCTGAAGGGGAATAAACTGTAGATAGTGTCAGGATATTTCATTTCTGTAAAAGTAAAAAGCATCTGAAGCAAATATAAACACAGGTAGATTCAAAGAGTTCATTATACTATTCTCTGTTCTATGTGTGCTATATTTCATAATAAAATTAAATAGTAGGAGAAGAAAAATGGAAAGAATTGAAGGAGCTGGATAAATTGATCTAAGATTTTTTCTGCTCTAAGTCCCACCCTATTCTAAACGTTCTTATTTAATTAGAGGCTTAAGCACCTATACTTCTTTCCTTTCTAATTAAATTTGGGTTTTAACTTTTTAGAATGAGCCATAACATAAATCAGATAAAGAATAAGAAGCCTGGGTGAAAGACACTTAATTTTGCTTCCAAGACCAGATGTTGGGTCATTTTTCTCTAAAGCAATCCCAATAACTTCAACACAATAAAATAGATACACCTGTAAGAAATATTTATCAATTCTTTCTCCCTATAATAATTTATTCTGATTTAATTCTTTAATAAGTCAGATAAAACTACAGTTTTAGAAACCCTTAAGTTTGTAGAAATTTTATTATGATTGCCAGAAAGAGTAAGAGAGCAAGAGAAAGTTAACAGATAATGATAGTCTGATAACAATAGCCTGTATGGGAAGATATTTATAATTCTTCCCGGGTTGGTAAAAATTCAACTTTCTTCCACCTCTGCCTAGTCTTCATTTACTTCCAAGCACGCTTCTGTCTTTAAGCTACAACCTGTCTACACCTTTCAAACTACTGTCCACCGTTTCTCTTCACTACCAAATGTCTTTGTCTACGAGGTCTTTGGTTCAGTAAATCCTATTCAGCCTCCAACCCACGGCGATCTCACTTAATTGAAAAAGACATACTTCTTACCTTAGCTGACCTCATCACAATATTTTGTACCTTTGACTATCTTCCCTTTCTTAAAAATCTTTCCTATGAATTCCAGGAAACTATTTTCTAAAACCTCTCCTTCTCCCCTGCTAACCACCTATCTTTCTCTCTCCCACTGGCTGCTAGCCTCTTCCCTGGGGTTTCCTGGGGCAGGGGAGTGGATGGGGAGGGAGGAGGTCTCCCCAACCCTCTTCTTCTCTTCATTCTACTTGCTCATGTGGGTGACAGCACACCCTGCTGTGTTCCCAACAACTACTGTTGTAACTTCCAAACATACATATATATGTTTCCAGCCTCCACCCCTACTCAGAATCACGTTCTCAATTTTATAGCTCCCTATGGGACATTTCCCCTATTTGGCCGCATGCATCTTAAAATCAAATTTACCATCATACTCCTTTCCCACAACTGTGTTTCATACTCAAACGCTCTTAAATCGATTATTTCCATAAAGGTAGACAGCTGGGCTACAAATCCCAAGGTCATTCTTGATTCTTCCCTCTCCCTCACACCTGAAACATCTAAGGAGTCACGAAGTCCTGCTGATTCTGCAATCAAAAGTTATTTTCACATTTGTCCCTACTTCCCTAAATGACTAAATAGCTTCCTGATTCATTTCCCTTGCCTCCTATCTCTATACTCTTTAATCCAACCTCTAATTTACCAACAATGCTTCTAAAATACACATCTGATGATGTACCCTCTTGGCTTGAAAATCCCAGGAGGCATCAACTACCTATAGAACGAAGTTCATACTCATGAGCAAGGCACTTGAGGCCTTTCTCAACCTGGCTTTAGGCCCCTTCTTTTTAGCCCTCCCACAATGCTTTCCCACCTTCAATCCCCCAAGCAGTTTATACTTTAATCTCACCACATCGCCATAAATTACCATCTTCTTTCTGGAGTCTAGAACGTTCTTTGAATCTCCTCGTTCTATTTGGAGAACTTCTACCCTTTAGGGTAAAATTGGACTCAGGATACTCCTATATGACTTGCTATCACTATTAAATGAAGCTATTTTAGTAAACGGAATATTTCAAGAGATACCATAGAGTTTTTAGACCAAGCCCAACGCTCTCGTTTTAAAAATGACAAAAGTAAAAGTCACAGAGATGAAATGATTTTCCCAAAGTTACGTAAAGGATTATTTTACACCAGGTACATGTAAATCAAGGAAAAAATAAGTTGTGCTACAAGCAGGACTTACTGAAATAATACTTAGCTATGTCATCTTAACAGATGAGAATATCACATATTTTCAATTATTTCAGTAATCATAATGTATCTGTGACCAATGTGTATAAATTAAAACATAAACACAAATAAAAAAGCAAAATATACTAGAATACAAATTATATCACCAGTAGTCCCCAAACCCCCAAGTTTCCACTTTTTACCACCAAAAGATGCAATGAATGGGAGATCAAAATTTTGAATTTTACTTCTCAATGACAGTTCTTTTTACTATAAATGCAAATTTTATATAACCTCACAATATGGAAAGTGATTATTTTTCCAGGTAACGTGTCACTTCCCCTGACTTAGGACCATTTTTTAGCCCTCTGGAATACTAGTTTTCTCTTACAAATTTCTGACAGACATCTTTATGTACTCCATAATTATTTTTTAAACTATAGGGAGCATCAAAAGTTGTACTGTTGAGGGAGCACCAATAGGAACTGTCTTTATTCTTGAGGTGTTTAAATTCTAATTGGAAAAAAATCATTTAATATTTCAAAGTCTCAGTTTCACATCTGTATATGGATTCCATGACTTTAGAGTCTATTTTCACCTTGAAAGTTCTGTGATTTTTATCTGTTCTACAACTCCAAGATTTAGGTTTATTAAGTTTCTCTCTGCTTAGAGCCCTAAAACTTTTAAGTATAGTTTATCATAAAACTGTGCCGTGGTCCTTATAATAATGACTTGTACTCATGTTGACGCCAGACATTTCTATATGGGCCTAATATAGCAGGTCTATTCTAGGTCAATAGCTAGAGTGATTAAATTGTTTATTAAGACTTCCAGGCATTTAAAGTAATCAGACCACAGTATGAGAACGTGGGAGGAAAATAATTAACTCCTTTCATTCACCATTGATTATAAGGTACCACATCCCCCACTAGAGGTTAAATAATCACTTCATGGGTCTAGCACCACAACTATTTCATTGATGAAATCCCAGTCTCCCCCAAATTACCGTATTTTTTTTGATACAGACTGAACACAGATACTTAATGAAAGAACCACCAGATCTTTACCTGAAAAGTTGACTTTTAAAAATATTTATATAAATATATAAATATAAATATGTAAATAAATATAAACATTCAACCTCACAATTCTTCAAGTATTGAAAGAGTTTTTTTATGAGATGGTCTCTAGCTTGAACTAGGTAATCCCAGAAAAAGAGACAAAGTATGTCTTGAGGACCTATAAGGGCCCCCCACCTCTGTGCAGCAACTTCAAATTGAAGGAAGATAAGAGGTAATCCTTACTCTTAAAATGAGTTTAGTTTTAGAAAGGTATTTGTCAGAAGGGTTGAAAATACAACCCTTAGACCTAAAATAGCACCAAATAACGCTGTTCATTTTCCTCAGTAATATTCAGTGCTGAAAAGACTAAAGAATCTGATCAACCTTCAGAGAGTTTTCTTAAACAGTTGCTTATCAAAACCAAATGAATTAATTTCACTTTCTGAAGTCTTTACTTAAAAATAGAAATTTACTAAACATCCTACCATAGTAAAACACTTTAGTTTCCTATGACTGCTGTAACAAATGACAATGTATTTGAAAAAGGGGCCTTTGGGAGCTAATTTGGCTTAGATTAGGTCACGAGCATAGGGCCCTTATGAGGGGATTACTGTAGTGGCCTTATAAGAATAGGAAGAGAGAGATCACTTTGAAAGCATGCACCAAGGAAAGGCCAAGTGAGGACATAGTGAGAAGGTGGCCATCTGCAAGCCAGGAAGAGAGTCCTCACTAGGACCTGACCATGCTGGCACCCTGATCTTGAACTTCCATTCTCCAGAGCTGTGAGAAAATAAATGTCTGCTGTCTAAGCCATCCAGCCTATGGTATTTTGTTATGACAGCCCAAAAGGAATTAGACACCTGGGGTCCTTTCACAATAGGCCACGCTTTGAGAGCTAATGATTAATCACTCACTTCTCCAATATTCCTAGCTAGCTAGTTAATTCTTCAAGTTTTAGGGCTGGGTCAGGCTCTTTTGAGTTCTTTCCTAACTGAGTCTCTTTCTTGGGAAGCAGATTCTAAAAACTTCCCCCACCCAAAAAAAGAAAAAAAAAATTATGCCTGCACCAGCTTATTACTTATACTGAGTTTTATGAAACAAGCTAATTTTACTTCATGTTGTCCAATTTTTCTTCCTCTGGATCTCAAATGTTTTCTGGGTTTGTTTATACAGAAAATGCCTTGAATGGATCTCTTTTCTGAGGGAATTTCTCAGTTTATGAAATCCTGCTAGAATACCAAGTCATTCTGCCAACTCTGCATCATCACAAGTGAATGAATGAACATCTAGAGGCTAATTTAATTCTGTGACCAAAATCTTACTTGCCTATGTCTAACGAACACACTTTTATAAACTTTTCACAAAATAAAAAAGTTTACAATATTGTTTAAAACCATTTAAACATGTCCTTATTTTTTTTTCTATTCAAAAATACATGTTCTGCCCTCCTAATTTTTCTTAATTTAATAGGTCACAGAGATCTTATATAAAACTAGTAAAAATGACCAGATTCACTTAATAATGGTTATCATTTATAAAGATCAAACTATCATCTTTACCACTTTCTTCACAAATAAATTTTCAGTTTTATTAACATAATGGTAGTAATAATCTCGTATTCTTTCTCTGTCTTTTATCCCATATTCCCAACCCCCAATTACTAAACTGATGCTTTTCATTTAAGAAGTTAACAAGGAAATGCAGGAATTGGCATAAAAGTAACTTCGTTAATACTTAGTGCTTCTACATGGCCTCATTTGTGTTCTTATGAGGTCAGCAAACTATTTGAAGCTTTAGATGATATATTTTCCCTACTACATTAGTTTGAAAAAACTGTAGATTTTCAACCTTCTCTAAAAACATCATCATCATGATATGGACTATAACTATTCTACAGCCACCCCACTTTAATAATAAATGCTGGGCATATTAAAACAATAAATGGAATGCCTTAAAATGCATTAAGCTCTTCTCTGATTAAACACAAAATTTTAACTCTTACCACAAGCCTTTTATTCTTAATTCACAATCAAATTCTTTTGGCAGTTAATCTCAGCACTTAATGTCATTCACTCCAACAAAACCAATCTTAAATGGCTATAAATGCCTTCCCTACTTCTCTATGTGTTTTAAGAGAAACCAGAGGAGAGGCATAAATGGAGTTCAGTCACTAAGACTATGCACAACACAATTATGCTGTTACACACTAACCTTCACCAGAATATCCTATTTGTAACTTTTCCCCATTTCTGTTGAACTCTGTCTAATCAAGAGTTGGCACTCAACAAACACCACTGATCCTGGTGATGATGATGACAAACATAGCAACACTGGTGGTTAGTTACCTAGGTCCAAGCATCACTCTATTTAATTATCATCACTATAATAGTAAAAGCACTAGTAGTATTTAAGAAACTGAGAGAAAGGGAGAAGTATCTTATCCAAATTAACACAGCCAGCATGTGAACACAGACTGTTTGTCCTCAAACCCTGTGTTCTTAATACAGCATCCAAATGATAAAACAAAAGTACTTTCAAGAACCAATATTCCAGGGGGGCAGGGTCAAGATGGTGTACTAGGAGGGCGCAGAATTCACGTCTCCTCACAACTAGGGCACCCACCAGGCACCGGTGGGGGACCAGAGACACCTAAGGGGATGGGAGGAACCCCTGGTGACCGGGTAGGATGTGGGACATGGGGGTAGTGAAGAGGGAAGAGAAGTGGAGGCGGGACATGACTGGTGCCCCGAGGGGCAGCTGGGGGAGGGGAATGGATCCCATGCCTAAAGGGGGAAATTGGGGAACCACTGGGAGGGCAGAGGTCAAAAGGGAGTGCGGCCAGGTTTCTCCTGCTCACTTGGACCCCCAGGAACCTGCTGAGATCCCGGGCCTGATCCTCTCCCCACTGAGGTTCCCTCCAGCCTCACAGCTACTGAGGGAGTCGGAGGTAGGGAAGGGGGAGCAAAAGTAAAGGTCGGACCTCTGGGACCAGCACCTCTGAGGGGTGGCTGGGGGATGGGAGGAGTTCCTACACCCAGCGGGACCCACCCATGGTTAGGGGTCTAGTGGCCCAGTGGGGGGCGGGTGGGGGACACCCTTCCAGAGACCCTGGGGGAGGGGCATGAAGGAACAGAAGGTAACACGGCCAGTGCCTTCCCTGTCCACTTAGGCACAGGGAAGCCTGTTGGGCTCCAGGGCCTAATCCTCTGCCCTGTGAGCCTCTTTCCTGCCCCGGAGAGCTCAAGCCCTGACCCTACACCCTCACTCAGGGTCCTACCTCCAAACTCCCGAACACCACACTCTAGAGGCCCTCCTTTTTACGTGCTGCCTCTCACCTTCTGTGCAGGTACTAAGCAGAGGCCCTGCCCCATGCTCAAACATCACCCCCCCACCCACCTAGGTCCCACCCCTGCCTAAACCCTGCCCCTGCCTAAGTTCCACCCCTGCCTGAACTCCGCCCCCATAGCCAAGGCTATTTTTCTTTTTTGTTTGTTTTTCTTTTTTCCTCTTTTAGATTGGGGTTCTGTTTTACCTTGCTGATTCATTGTTGTTGATTCTTTTATATTTTTATTTTTCTAAATAAATCTTTTATTTTTCTAATTTTATTTTATTCTTTATACTTTGTTAGTGATCTCTCCTTTTGGCTTGCCCCCACCCCCACTTTTGTTTTTCCTTTTTTCTGTTGCGGTTTTATTTTACCTTGTTGCAGTTGTTCCAATTATAGTTTTGTTTTTCCTAATATATTTTTTATCTTTCTAAATTTATTTCTTTTATATTCTTTGATATTGTACTGCTTCTTTCTTTCTTTCTTTCTTTCTTCCTTCCTTTATTTATTTTTTTTAATCCGTGCCACGAAGCTTGTGGGATCTTGGTTCCCAGGACAGAGGTCAGGCCTGAGCTCCTGTGGTGGGAGCTCTGAGGCCAAACCGCTAGACTAACACAGAACCTCAAACCCCAGGGAACATCAATCAGAGTGAGGCCTCCTGGAGGTCCTCATCTCAGCACCAAGACTCGGCTCTATCCAACTGCCTGCAAACTCCAGTGCTGATGTCTCAGGCCAAACAACTAGTAAGACAAGAATACAGCACCACCCATCAAAAAAAAAAAAAAAAATGAAACGACAAAAAAATATGTTACAGACAAAGGGGCAAGGTAAAAACCTACAAGACCAAGTAAATGAAGACGAAATAGGCAAACTACCTGAAAAAGAATTCAGAGTAATGATAGTAAAGATGGTCTAAAATCTCAGAAACAGAATGGAGAAGATACAAGAAACATTTAACAAGGATCTAGAAGGATTAAAGAGCAAACAAACAGTAATGAACAACACAGTTACTGAAATTAAAAATACTCTAGAAGGAATCAATAACAGAATAACTGAGGGAGAAGAACGGATAAGTGAGCTGGAAGACAATATGGTAGAAATAACTGCCAGGGAGCAGAATAAAGAAAAAAGAATGAAAAGAATTGAAGACAGTCTCAGAGACCTCTGGGACAACATTAAATGCATCAACATTCGAATTATAGGGTTCCCAGAAGAAGAAGAGAAAAAAAGGGTCTGAGAAAATACTTGAAGAAGTTATAGTTGAAAACTTCCCTAACATGGGAAATGAAATAGTCAATCAAGTCCAGGAAGCACAGAGAGTACCATACAGGATAAACCCAAAGAGAAACACGCTGAGACACATATTAATCAAACTATCAAAAATTAAATACAAAGAGAAAAAGTATTAAAAGCAGCAAGAGAAAAGCAACAAATAACATACAAGGGAATCTCCATAAGATTAACAGCTGATTTTTCAGCAGAAACTCTGCAAGCCAGAAGGGAGTGGCAGGACATATTTAAAGTGATGAAAGGGAAGAACCTACAACCAAGATTACTCTACCCAGCAAGGATCTCATTCAGATTCGATGGAGAAATTAAAACCTTTACAGATAAGCAAAAGTTAAGAGAATTAAGAACCACCAAACCAGCTTTACAACAAATGCTAAAGGAACTTCTCTAGGCAGGAAACACAAGAAAGAAAAAGACCTACAAAAACAAACCCAAAACAATTAAGAAAATGGTAATAGGAACATACATAGCAATAATTACCTTAAATGTAAATGGATTAAATGCCCCAACCAAAAAACACAGACTGGCTGAATGGATACAAAAAAAAGACCCGTACATATGCCGTCTATAAGAGACCCACTTCAGACCTAGAGACACATACACACTGAATGTGAGGGGACGGAAAAAGATATTCCATCCAAATGGAAATCACAAGAAAGCTGGAGTAGCAATTCTCATATCAGACAAAATAGACTTTAAAATACAGACTACTAAAAGAAACAAAGAAGGACACTACATAATGATCAAGGGATCAATCCAAGAAGAAGATATAACAATTCTAAATATTTATGCACCCAACATAGGAGCACCTCAATACATAAGGATTAAAGAGGCAAATGCCAACAGCCATAAGAGGGGAAATCAACAGTAACACAAACATAGTAGGGGACTTTAACACCCCACTTTCACCAATGGACAGATTATCCAAAATGAAAATAAATAAGGAAACACAAGCTTTAAATGACACATTTAACAAGACGGACTTAATTGATATTTACAGGACATTCCATCCAAAAACAACAGAATACACTTTCTTCTCAAGTGCTCATGGAACATTTTCCAGGAGAATAACATGTTGGGTCACAAATCAAGCCTTGGTAAATTTAAGAAAATTGAAATCGTATCAATTATCTTTTCCGACCAAATGCTATGAGACTAGATATCAATTACAGGAAAAAAACTGTAAAAAATACAAACACATGGAGGCTAAACAATACGCTACTAAATAACCAAGAGATCACTGAAGAAATCAAAGAGGAAATCTAAACATACCTAGAAACAAATGACAATGAAAACATGATGACCCAAAACTTATGGGATGCAGCAAAAGCAGTTCTAAGAGGGAAGTTTATAGCAATACAATCCTACCTCAAAAAACAAGAAAAAGTTCAAATAAACAACCTAACTTACACCTAAAGCAATTAGAGAGAAAAGAACAACAACAACAAAAAAAACCAAAGCTAGCAGGAGGAAAGAAATCATAAAGATCAGATCAGAAATAAATTAAAAAGAAATGAAGGAAACGACAGCAAAGATCAATAAAACTAAAAGCTGGTTCTTTGAGAAGATAAACAAAATTGATAAACCATTAGCCAGACTCATCAAGAAAAAAAGGGAGAAGACTGAAATCAATGGCATTAGAAATGAAAAAGGAAAAGTAACAACTGACACTGAAGGAATAGAAAGAATCATGAGAGATTACTACAAGCAACTATATGCCAATAAAATGGACAACCAGGAAGAAATGGAAAAATTCTTAGAAACACAGAACCTTCTGAGGCTGAACCAGGAAAAAATAGAAAATATAAACAGACCAATCACAAGCACTAAAATTGAAACTGTGATTAAAAATCTTCCAACAAACAAAAGCCCAGGACCTGATGGCTTCACAGGTGAATTCTGTAAAACATTTAGAGAAGAGCTAATACCTATCCTTCTCAAAATCTTCCAGAATTTAGCAGAGGCAGAAACACTCCCAAACTCATTCTACGAGGCCCCCATCACCCTGATACCAAAACCAGACAAAGATGTCACAAGAAAAGAAAACTAGAGGCCAATATCTCTCATGAACATAGATGCAAAAATCCTCAACAAAATACTAGCAAACAGAATCCAACAGCACATGAAATGGATCATACACCATGATCAAGTGGGGTTTATCCCAGGAATGCAAGGATTCTTCAATATATGCAACTCAATCAACATGATAAACCATACTAACAAACTGAAGGATAAAAACCATATGATCATTTCAATAGATGCAGAAAAAGCTTTTGACAAAATTCAATACCCATTTATGATAAAAACTCCAGAAAGTAGGCACAGAGGGAAACTATCTCAACATAATAAAGGCTATTTGTGACAAACCCACAGCCAACATCGTTCTCAATATTGAAAAACTGAAAGCATTTCCACTAAGATCAGGAACAAGACAAGGTTGCCCACTCTCACCACTATTATTCAACATAGTTTTGGAAGATTTAGTCACAGCAATCGGAGAAAAAAAAGAAATAAAAGGAATCCAAATAGGAAAAGAAGAAGTAAAACTGTCACTGTTTGCAGATGACACAATACTATACATAAAGAATCCTAAAGATGCTACTAGAAAACTACTAGGACTAATCAATGAATTTGGTAGAGTAGCAGGATACAAAATTAATCCACAGAAATCACTTGCATTCCTATACACTAACGATGAAAAATCTGAAAGAGAAATTAAGAAAGCACTCCCATTTACCATGGCAAGAAAAAGAATAAAATACCTAGGAATAAACCTACCTAAGGAGACAAAAGACCTGTATGCAGAAAACTATAAGACACTGATGAAAGAAATTAAAGATGATACAAACAGATGGAGAGATATACCATGTTCTTGGATTGGAAGAATCAACATTGTGAAAATGGCTTTAAATGGTAGTATACCCAAAGCAATTTACAGATTCAATGCAATCCCTATCAAACTACCAATGGTATTTTTCACAGAACTAGAACAAAAAATTGAACAATTTGTGTGGAAACACAAAAGACTGCGAACAGCCAAAGCAATCTTGAGAAAGAGAAATGGAGCTGGAAGAATCAAGTTCCTGAACTTCAGACTATACTTCAAAGCTACAGTAATCAATACAGTATGGTACTGGCACAAAAACAGAAATACAGATCAATGGAAAAGGATAGAAAGTCCAGGGATAAACCCATGTACATATGATCACCTTATCCTTGACAAAGGAAGCAAGAGTATACAATGGAGAAAAGACAGCCTCTTCAATAAGCGGTGCTGGGAAAACTGGACAGCTACATGTAAAAGAATGAAATTAGAACACTTCCTAACACCATACACAAAAATAAACTCAAAATGGATTAAAGACCTAAATGTAAGGCCAGACACTATAAAACTCTTACAGGAAAACATAGGCAGAACACTCTATGTCATAAATCACAGCAAGATCCTTTTGGACCCACCTCGCAGAGGAATGGAAATAAAAACAAAAATAAACAAATGGGACCTAATTAAAATCAAAAGCTTTTGCACAGCAAAGGAAACCATAAACAAGACGAAAAGACAACCCTCAGAATTGGAAAAAATATTTGCAAAAGAAGCAACTGACAAAGGATTAATCTCCAAAATATACAAGCAGCTCAATATCAAAAATACAAACAACCCAATCTAAAAATGGGTAGAAGACCTAAATAGACATTTCTCCAAAGAAGATATACAGATGGCCAAAAAACACATAAAAAGATGCTCAACATCACTAATCATTAGAGAAATACAAATCAAAACTACAATGAGGCTATCACGTGACACTGATCAGAATGGCCATAATCAAAAAATCTACAAACAATAAATGCTGGAGAGAGTGTGGAGAAAAGGGAACCCTCTTGCACTGTTGGTGGGAATGTAAATTGATACAGCCACTATGAAGAACAGTATGGAGGTTCCTTAAAAAACTAAAAATAGAACTACCATATGACCCAGCAATCCCACTACTGGGCATATACCCTGAGAAAACCATAATTCAAAAAGAGACATGTACCACAGTGTTCATTGCAGCACTGTTTACAATAGCCAGGACATGGAAGCCACCTAAGTGTCCATCGACAGATGAATGGATAAAGAAGATGTGGTACATATCTGCAATGGAATAGTACTCAGCCATAAAAAGAAACGAAATTGAGTTATTTGTAGTGAGGTGAATGGACCTAGCGTTATGTCCTACAGAGTGAAGTAAGTCAGAAAGAGAAAAACAAATACCGTATGCTAACACATATATATGGAATCTAAAAAAAGAAAAGAAAATGGTTCTGATGAACCTAGGGGAGGACAGGAATAAAGAGACAGATGTAGAGAATGGACTTGAGGACACGGGGAGGGGGAAGGGTAAGCTGGGATGAGGTGAGAGAGTAACATTGACATATATACACTACCAAATGTAAAATGGATAGCTGGTGCGAAGCAGCTGTCTGGCACAGGGAGATCAGCTTGGTGCTTTGTGACCACCTAGAGGAGTGGGATAAGGAGGGTGGGAGGGAGAAGTAAGAGGGAGGAGATATGGGGATATACATATGCATATAGCTGATTTACTTTGTTATACAGCAGAAACTAACACAACATTGTAAAGCAATTATACTCCAATAAAGATGTTAAAAAAAAAAAAAGCAGCAGCAATACTCCAATATCACAAGATTCTCAGCTGCAAACAATCTAGCTTCAGTAGAAAAGGGAAGTGAAGACTTTCAGACAGCTCATGGAATCTCCTTCAGGACCAGAAATTCAGGCTCAGGGGCCTCATAACCAAGAACAATGCCCAAAACACACTGCAGGAGAGCTCCTGTCAGCCAGCACTGCCACCCCCATGATCCTGCCCAGAGCACCCCACCAGTGGGGCCTCCAACAATTAGCTAGTCACTCCTACTGTAACACTGGTCAGAAGAATAGATTCTGCACACCAAAGGCTTCTACCTTTTCACCATGAAAGTTCAACTTGGCAGATGTGAATTCATCACCCAGTAAAGTTCATGTGCAGCTACTGGCTGTATATGAATACAGTTTTTTTGTTTGTTTGCGGTACGCAGGCCTCTCACTGTTGTGGCCTCTCCCGTTGTGGAGCACAGGCCCCAGACGCGCAGGCTCAGCAGCCATGGCTCACGAGCCCAGCCGCTCTGCGGCATGTGGGATCCTCCCGGACCAGGGCACGAACCCGCGTGCCCTGCATCGGCAGGCGGACTCTCAACCCCTGTGCCACCAGTGAAGCCCTGAATACAGTTTTAAACATAACTTGAAGTTATATTTACATTATGGTTATAAGTATAGATTTAAATGAGCATATGTTCAAAGTCTATAAAAGAAGACCTATAAAAAATGTGAAAGATTTTGGGGTTAAAGGTGATTTTTTTTCTCTTTAGAGCATGATGACCATTTATTAAATATTATTTTTATTTAAATGCAGACTTGGAAATGGACAGTAAGCAATACTTAGGCTTTTTTTTTTAAGTAGTATAAATACCTTACCTAATGGGGTTATAGGTGATTTCTTTACTCCTTTTTTTTTTCTGCTTTTAATGTTATTTATATAAGAAATAAAAATTTAGAGGGGAAAAATCCTTGACAAGTATACAATATCTTAAAAATGTGACTGGGTTTCATGTGTGTTCTCAAAAAACACCACTGGACCAGAAAACACAATAGCTGATGCCCCCTATTCTACAGAACTGCAGCTTACACTGTATTAGATTGTATGAGGTTCTCCCGAAATTTGGGTGTGCCCAGCATATCAGCAGCTCTAAAGAACTGTGTGTCTCAATATTTAGAAAAGCCTGATTTTGATAGAAGACACTTGCATTATCTTCTCAGTGTCAAAATGACCTCCCGAGGCTTGCACCCTTTTCCCAGATCAGAGGGAGCTAGCAAGGCCACCTTCGTTGATACCAACACAGAGGTGATTCAGGACAGGGTCCCCCACAGTTGCCTCTCTCTGCTTCACACTGGCCCACCTACAAGCCACCTGCTCTGTTTTCCTCTCAACATGTTCTACAGTGATTAACAGGGAGAGAGGGAAGCCCACCGGCAGGCCCACTTGCCCCAGCCCTGCCACAAGCCCACCCCACTTGACTGAAGAAAACTAGATCATGCCCAGCTTTGCCCTACATGTGACAGTAAAAGTGCTAGAAAATCTATTCTGAATATAAACTCTTTCAGCTTTAAGTTCCAGTTATCAGGGAACATATACTGAAACCTATTTTTAAGCATAAGCACACTGAAAATAGTCAAATGCAGGTAACATTATGATGAAAGAAACAGACACCTTGCTTTAAAAAGTTTTTCTCTTCGAGTTTCTCATACATGAAATTCTAACCACTTATGGGGTAGTCATCATTTCAATGAATTGTGTCCAGCGAAAAGGGAAAAAGAAAGACACATTTGCCATGAAGCTAATTTATGGTCTCACTAAATCTGGAAGATTGAAGGATTTCATTTAGTCCATCATGAATTCTCAGACCAAAGCAATTTTATTAAAAGCTCTTGGGGAAAAACAAACAAAGAAAAAAAAACCCTGAACTTAAGTCAGCCAACAAATATTATAATTATATGAGATAACACACTTCCCACAATTTTGAAACACTAACACCAAGGAATTTGTCCCTCTAAATAAGAGGATAGCAAAATTAATTTTTAAATGAGTTTTTTCAGAAATTAGATTAAAATAGGTATAATACTTTATAATTTCATATAAATTATATTAAAACAATACTGGGTATCAGTTAGATAAGACTAGTACTATTGTATGCAGATTAGAAAATGCAGACTTAGAAAAAGTTACCAAAACATACATAGAAGCATCTAGTTCCTAAAGGACAAAGCTTCTCAAAACTCCATCTTGCAACTCCAAGTCCTTCAGACCCAGCTACTCCCAGCTCACTTGTCCACCTTGTCTAAGATGCAGCTCTCATCCTCGTGGCTAAGAAATGGCATCTTCCTTCCAGACAATGACATGAATGAAGAGTCTGTATCATACGATTTACATTTTCCTGTATACACGTTCAATATGCTTTTCTGATGGTTTCTCTATATTTTCTCACTGGTCCAATGTTAGACTCAGTCAAAATACTACAAAGGCAAATGTTCTCCTTCAGAATTTCTTTTAGAATAAAAATATGCAGGATTCCTGCAAAGTTCCAAAATGACTACATTAAAACTGAACTGCACCAGTATTCTGACGATTACACAATGTCCCAGGAAGAAAATCAGAGGAAAAACATGTGGCTGCAAACCAAAGAACAAATAAACCAGCTGAGAAAGCCTCTGTTTTTAAAATTCTTAATTTTAAGCATTCAAAAACATCCTTAGAAGGATCTTTCATTGGCTCTTGGGAGACCAGCACTGCTGTTTCAAGGGTTCTCAATAGAATTGCTTTTGTCTAAGAGTTCATGAAACCCTTCAGATTTCTGGATTTAGTGAGCCTATAAATAAGTCTCGTGTTGAATTTTAATTTAAAGTGTTCTTCCTTTCTTCATTTGCTTTTTTCATTACACTCTGAATTCTTTAAGGCAGGGGTTCCTTTTATCTTTATATATTTTTAAATTTATATCACCAACATTTACCATAGGGCCTGGTACATATGAGCCTTTAAAATGATTACTTAAGTGAAGAGTAACTCTCCTCCCTGGTTCCTGAACATGCACACAACCCATACCCAACACACACACCCATTTTAAGAGAAAATGCAAAAACACTGCAAATCACAGACACGCAGAATAAATATTCATTAGGACAACATGCGAACACATGACTGAGACAGCACTGCTAAAGGGAAGACTTTTTGTTTCCAACAACTATGGTGCCTCATAACAAGTGATTTTAAACTTCACAAGAAGAATAAGAGAGTAGCATGGTACTAATTGATTTTTAAGGCCTAGAAATTTTGGCCATACTAAATACAGGAGAAACATCTAGTATGATTTGGCCTTTGCTGTCACTTTGAGAAAAGGACTACAACATCACAAAGTTCATAACAAACAACTATTACTTTTTAAAAGACATCAGTAAATAGTGAGATTAAAAAAAACAGTGAGATGGATGACCTCAGGGAAATGATGCCCATGGCTAGACTATGAATAAGGATGCTTGAAAAAGGCAGTGACTGGTTCATTATATAATCAGTTTCCTCACCCTAACCAAACTCCTAATCTTTACAACATCCAGGTAGAGAATGCCAACAGGTAGTCATTGCAGGAAATCTGTGAAAGCCAGGTTTGACTCTTGACTCAGACCAAATCCAGCACCAGGAAAGTAGAGATGGTGGGTAACCTTACTGAAAAGCTACATGACTCACCAGCAATCAGCAAGGTAATAAGTACTTTGAAATAGCTCTGAATATGGTGAGAAACTTGGTCTGATCCACTTATACTCTGACCTTATACCCCAGAATTCCAATCTGAGGAAACCCAGCATCTCTACCTCTATATATCAGATGGGGTGACGTTCAGCTGGAAGGGACAGAAAATCCAGAACAATAGTGGATTAAACAGGGCAGAAATTTGTCTCTTCCAGCACAGCAATTCTGCTCCAGGATGCCCTGGGGAACCAGGCTCTTTCCAGCCAACACCCCAGCATCTCTAGGATGCAGGCCTCACCCTCGCAGGTAAGATAGTGGCCTCTTAATTCCAGACAGCAAGTAGGAGAAGGGACTTTGAAGTCTTAGAGAGACAAAGGCTGTCTTTCAAGGAAGGTTCATGAAGCTACCACATGAAACTTGCCCTTACTCTGCAACAGCCAGAACTCAGTGCCATGGCCACACACTCTAGCTGTGAGGGAGCCTCTGCTCTGGGAAGTCACATGCCTGGTCAAAATCAAGGACTCTACCACTGTGGAAGAAGGAGAGAACAGATACTGGCGGAAACTACAGTTTCTGCCACGAGTACCGTACTCTACAAGTGACCTTGATGACCGTAAACCAAGCTGCTGTAATAATCAACAATGCAATAGGGCTAAAAGTTAACTCCCTACTTCAAAGCTGTCTTGATTCCCCTCTTGTTTAATAAATCCAAACCATTTTAAACTCTTGGTATATGGTATTCCTTTGAGAGGGCTCTCCAATCATTGTTATGATGAATTTCATTTCTCCAACATCACTGGTGAGCAAGAGAATCTAGGGTTGGAAATAATACCAATTTAAAAATGTGCTATTCATTTGATAAAAAAAGACCTCTCTGATGCTTTCAGTTCAAGACACTATCCCCTTAGTATAATATTTACTATCTTTAGGAATGAAGTATATGATTCTCAAAACACAAAACTTCTTTCCTCTCTTCTCTTCTGAGATAATTATAATACTGAGAAAATTAAAAAGCAACTTATTTTATGAGACATGGATGTTTCATTTCATTTCAAAAGAGAAGGAGGTATACCATCCATTCAAATGACCCATGATGATTTTGTGTAAATCTTCTTCTCAGTCTCTCCTCACTTCACTAAATCCAGTACTTAATTTTGTACATTAAGTAAGAACACATTTAGAAGCCACTCCTATTAAGTGTTCAGTTCATGTATTCAGTAATTCAACAAATATTTATCAAGCATCTGTTTGTTAACACACTCCATGTGCTGAAGAGTGAACTCTCAAAAAGAATGTTTCATAAGACTCTGGCTCACCAAGAGTTTTACATTTAAAGTGTATTGCTTTTGCTAAGCAAAAAACACACTTTCAGAAATGAAGAACTCCCTACTATTTCAGTATAGTGTATACCTATTGTGTTCAGTGAGTACAGTAAATTTCTGTACTCACTGAACACAATAGGTATACAAAGAAGTAAAATGACCAAAAAAAAAAATCTTCTTATACTAAGTTCTTTCAAATGACTTGATAAAATGTACTCTGGCACAAAATGGTATGCAGATAATTTGAGTGACATAATTCTAAGGGAATGAGTCAGAAGCATCATCACTTTTTAACCTTGACCCTGAATTTGGTCTGAAACTTCTATACACTTGTAGGGGCATGTAAGAACAGATGATACTGTTACACATGAAAATGGAAACATTTAAAATTCGTAGTAGCACAAAACGATTACTTTTCCCACCAGATCCCTTTAACTTTAATAATGTCTGACCTGGTTGGCCAATAAGTTCTAAAAGCAGACACAGGAAAATTGCCAATATTAGATACTGCTGGAATAAGTTTTCATTTAGAAAGATTTTACAAGTTCTCTTAAAAACAGGTCACCAATTCTGTAGACATTTAATTTTCTTGAGACGGTAGCCATTGAGCAGAACAGGTATCTTACTATATGCAAAACAGAATCCAGCCAAAAACTAGACTTCATATATTCTTATTAGCCTTACACAAAAAGTAAAAATAAATACACATCCACTCCCACACACACAGTTATATACGTACCAATCCAAATCAAAGAAAGTGTGGCAAAGGAGACGTGAAAGAAAGTTTATTCATTTATTTCCCAGGGTGAATGGCACAAAAGCCAGCATCCCACTAACTGTCCAAAAGAGGTGATATACTATACAGCTGAGACTGGATAAAAAGCCTGGACAATCACACATTTATAATTTTCACATTACACCAATGAAAAGACTTATAAAGGCACAATTTAAGAGTGTACTTTACTTAAGTCACTTAAAAGAAGCAACGTGACAAGAGGAGCAAGCAATTAGCTGCTTCTTCCAGTACGACAATTCCAAGTGGCTTTCTTACATGCCCCCTTGTTTTAGTCAAATATCATTTCAACACACAATTACCCTTGTGCTTTGATGCAGCTGTCATCTGTTTTGTTTTTAATGAAAATACCTGCTTACTGACTGAAAATTTTTCACATTATGGTTTGTAAACTGCTGCCTAGATGTTGCTAGTAAATGACCTGGGCGATATATCACTTTAAGACCTCTGAAATAACATTCAGCCAGAGTAGCTCTAAGGTGCGTGCCCTGCTCGGCAAAGTCAGAGAGCTAGTGTGTGGTCACACAGAGAACTGGACAAGGGAGAAGTTCTCATTTAATTTCTCTCCCAGAGATTGTCAGAAGTTTCCTTTCACAGCTTTACAAAAACACCAGCCTCCAGATTGGCAGGGTACTACCTCTCTCTTAAGAGCTTTTACACAGCGCTCATTTATCTTCACAGCAAGCCTGTGCAAAGAGCAGAAACTCTTACTATCCACACAGACAAACTGGAGTTCCCAGAGAGTTCAGTGACTTGCCCAGGGCCATGCTATCTGTCAGGACAGCTGCAAAACTGGCTTTGGAAGCCAGACCTCCAGTCCTGTCTTAAGATATGCAGGCCTGGATCTAGCGGTCCGGGAAAGGTGATGGACCCTTTCCAATGCTCACCTAAAAGAATACATTTCATAAACCATTAATTAACTGATTAATTGCATTTTAAAAAGCAATGGAACTTAGTTCAAGTTTTTTCATTTCAAGTTGACAGGGCCCAGATTCTTCACAAATATACAGTTATTTTTTTAAGTCATACTTTTACTGACTTGCACAATTTTTTATCTTTAGCATTTACTAACATAGCTCACATCAGAGTGTCACTTAATTTTAGATGATATGTCCAAGATATATTCATGTGCATAATTTTAAAAGGCCAAGAAAAGAGGAAAATATTAAAACGTGTCTGACCTTTTAAGTTATATTCAAGAGATGTCTTGCCAAATTTTTTTTTAATTTAACATATTAACTGAAAACACCTTTCACCAATACAGAATGTTTTATCAAACAAAAAAGAACTTTATGAAAGCGGAATAATTATTTTCCTTAAAAGAAGATTACAGATATCATTACATTGACTTTGCATACACTCCTTCTGGAAATAAGATCCTTTTAAAAGAATAACTCAAAGATACCATCAAGAAACTAAAAAGACTAGGAGAAAATACTTTCAAATCACATATATCTGATAAGTGACTTGTGTCAAGAATATACAGTACTCAGGACTTCACCGGTGGTCCAGTGGTAAAGAATCCGCCTTCCTATGCAGGGGACACAGGTTCGATCCCTGGTCAGGGAACTAAGATCCCACATGCTGCAGGGCAACTAAGCCCACGTGCCATAACTACTGAGCTCACGCACCTCAACTAGAGCCTGCGTGCCGCAAACTACAGAGCTCACGACCTCTGGAACCCGCACGCCACAACTACAGAGCCCACGTACTCTGGAGCCTGTGCACCACAGCTAGAGAAGAGAAAAACCCACACACCACAACCAGAGAGAAGCCTGCGCACCACAACGAAGATCCCGCTTGCTGCAACTAAGACCCAACACAGCCAAAAATATAAATAATAAATAAATCTTTAAAAAATAGAATATACAGTACTCTTACAACTCAATAATAATAAAAAGACAACCTAGGTAGGCAAAGAATGTGAACAGATGTTACTCCAAAGAAGATATACAAATAGCCAATAAGTGCAGGAAAAGATTCTCAACATCATTAGTCATTGAGGAAATGGAAATCAAAACCACAAGAAGATACCACTTCATACCCAGCAGGATGGCTATAATCAAAAAGACAGACAATACACATGTGTCGGCAGGGATGTTGAGAAACTGGAACCTCATACATTGCTGGTGGGAATATAAAATGGTGCAAACACTTTGGAAAAGAGTATGATTGTTCCTCAAAATGCTAAATCATATTACCCAGAAACTTTCCTCCTAGGTATCTACCCAAGAGAAATAAAAACATATGTTGACACAAAACTTACATACAAATGTTCATAGAAGCATTACTCATAATAGCTAAAGAGTAGAAACAACCAAATATTCACAAACTGATGAATGGATAAACAAAATGTGGTACAGTCACACAATGGATTATTCAGCAATAAAAAAGAAGGCCACAACAAGAATGAAACTCAAAAACATTACGCTAAGTTAAAGAAGACGGTCAAATGCTACAATTTAAATAAAATGTTCAGATGGGTAAATCCATAGAGACAGCGAAATAGTGGTTGCCAAGGGCTAGGGCGAGCAAAAGTAGGAATGAGGAGTGACTGCTAATGTGTATCTAGTTTCTTTTTGGGGTCATGAAATGTTCTAGAATTAGATAATGGTGATGGTTACAAAACTTTGTGAATATACTAATATCAGTAGTTTATAAACCACTGAATTGTACACTTTAAAGGGGTGAGTGTTATGTATGTGAGCTATATCTTAATAAGAAAAATTCCAATTAAAAGATTAATATTTATACAACATACAATAATTTAATTTCAAATTAGAAAGGAAGAAAGGAAATAAAAGAAGAGAAGAAAAGAACAAAAAAGAAAAAAGAAAAGGAAAGGAAAGAAGGAAAAGAAATCTAGATCAATCTCAAAGAAGTAGTTGTGATCATGGGCCCATGTCTCCTAGTGAGACCAAGCCCCCAGATGGAATGCAGTCACATATACATTAAGTCACATAAAGTAAGGTATCTGATCTTATATATTGTATTGTAAAACTTTTAAGCAAAATATGCTCTTTAATAAATTTTATTTTTCCCATAGCTTATTTTAAATACTGTAAAATTATGTGCTCAAACTCTTCTGTGAACTACATGATTGACGTTCTTCATGTTTCATTTCCCTGAGACACCAGAGAAGATGATAACATTTCCATGAACACAATCTTGGTCCTCAAACTATCCTCATTTAGGGATGCCACTTCCCACCCAACCGACAACCTAAGGTAACAGTGGAAACAATGGAATGTGCAGAAGATCCTTCCAGTTCATTTTCAATTGGTACCAAGCACTATTACACCCACTGTTCACAGATTTCTAGTGACATGTAAAATTGTAACAGTGCACTTTATCAACCTAGTGAATACAGGGACCAAGAAAACACCTGTTGTCACCATTACCATTGATTAACCCAGAAAATGCCACCAAAATGGCAGTAGAGAGTTAAGAAATCAATTCCTACTGCTTTAAACCCAAACTCAAAAGTCACTCTGTGACTTCCAACCTGTTTGGGTTAATCCCTACACAGGTGGCAACTTACTTAGAGTAAATTAACTGCCCCCTAACTGTACAAAAAAAGCTTGCTGATAATTGACAGGAACACAGCTAAATATGATTATGCCTATTGGCAATATAAAATCTGCAAATAATCCTTAGAGGTTAAAGGAATAATGACTTCTGTAAACAGATTTTAATTTAACAGAAAATATTTTAAAATAAAGTTTAGGTATATGGTTTACTAAGGAATTGAAACAAGCATCATAAGCCGGTAGACATAGAGATACTGTGAGAGGGAATTAAATTACCCCAGACTGGTTTTACTCAGGAGCTTTTTTTTTTTTTTTTTTTTTTTTTTTTTTTTTTTTTTTGTGGTACGCGGGCCTCTCACTGTTGTGGCCTCTCCCATTGCGGAGCACAGGCTCCGGACGCGCAGGCTCAGCGGCCATGGCTCACGGGCCCAGCCGCTCCGCGGCATGTGGGATCCTCCCAGACCGGGGCACGAACCCGCTTCCCCTGCATCGGCAGGCGGACTCTCAACCACTGCGCCACCAGGGAAGCCCTACTCAGGAGCTTTTTAACCTTAATCCTGTATGGCTTACTTTGGATGATTTTCCAACCAGATACTAAAAAGAAATTTCATTTAAGTACTAAAGTCACAGGGTTTACACAATGGGGCTCCTGAGTGCTCCATGTCCACATCCCCTCATGCAGGAGACCTCTAGCATCTGCTCACTCTTTGGCAAACATGCTTTCCTCCATGTGTACAGAGCTGACCAGCATAAAACAAACTTCTCCCTATTCTCACCAACCTCAAAAAGCAGAAGTCAGACTTTCTGTCTTCTTTATAGTATTCATATCTATTCCATTAAAAAGAAAAGAAATCAGAGGGCTTCCCTGGTGGCGCGGTGGTTGGGAGTCCGCCTGCCGATGCAGGGGACGCGGGTTCGTGCCCCTGTCCGGGAGGATCCCACATGCCGCGGAGTGGCTGGGCCCGTGAGCCATGGCCGCTGAGCCTCCGCGTCCGGAGCCTGTGCTCCGCAACGGGAGGGGCCACGGCAGTGGGAGGCCCGCGTACCACAGGAAAAAAAAAAAAAAGAAAAAAAAAGAAATCACATAAAGCCAGTATTTCTAAAGTAATGTAATCAAAACCTCTGAAATACCCATACTCAAATAAGGTACAATTATACTATATAAAATATATGATGTGTGAAGCATATCAATATTCTCTCTCTCTCTCTATATATATATATGTATAAAATATATGTAAGACTGCATAATGCACAATATGCTTTGGAAAATCCAGCATCAAGGTTATCTGCTGACTTACTATCATCAGAGACAAGGAGGTGGGTGGAATTCTGGAACATGGGTAAGATAACGCTCATGTCAAAGAAAAAAAAAAGTCTTTGTCCTCAAGCAAGCTAACGAAGCAAGTGATAAGCTATGAGTCAAATTCCCACTTCTACAATCAAAACTTATCATAGGAGCCCTTGAAAAGGGAGTGCATCTGTCATATGTTAATGACTTCAAGCCGTTCACTGAACTTCTAGGTGTACAGGAAAACTTAAAAGCACTTCACAACTCCTTGTGGGTATAATTAGCTTGTTGCAATTGTTGGCAATTCTCATCCTGGGACTCTGAAAGGTCACTCCACTGTTTAAGATACCAAATTTGGAGTCACTCTCCCTTCTGACAGATTAAGCACACCCTACAATTAGTATACAGCTGCACCTGTTGCAAAGCTTCTTTCTTCAGTGATGTAAATGGGGACGGTCAACAACATTCTAAATTCTTGAGGGATTATCAGACCTCGGAAACCAGGCGATGAACAAGCCTGATGTCTGCTGTTGAGGTGATGGGTGGTGGTCACAGCCTGACCACAAGCAGAAGCCGTGAAGCCATGATCTTTATTCTTTATAGACAATCCCAGCTAGCACCAGCACCATATTGACCTGACTCTCAATCTTGCAAGCAGTCACAATGCAATTTTGCTATTTAACAGAATTAGTTTTTTTACGATCTAGTTGAGTTTCTACAGAGAACAAAGAGAATTTCAAAAAAATGTTTTAAAAGCCCAACTAAATAAAATAGAGTTCTATATATATATATATATATAACACTAAATCATGGTTAAGGAAAAATGCTGCTGGTCACATATGGAGGAAAATGCTTCTATTTTATAAAGTTTGTAGCTCAAAGCTGCAAATTCTCCTGTAATTTACCAGTGCTTTACGAAATTGTTCTCACATTTCATAAATCGTCAATGATAGTAATTTTACCGCTATAGTACAAAATAACAATATAGATATTTAAAGGATATAGCTTTTAGTGCAAATCTATTTAGGAAAAGAGATATTAACTTAAAAAACAGATTCATAAAGTGTGCAAAAAGTTGATATAACTGTTATTAAAAAGTGGTTGAGGCAAGTCTTAAAGCCATAAACTAAGTTTGTCTTTCCTCCCTTCTTTTTTTTCCTTTTTAATGGAACAGAAGTACAGAGGACAGGGCTCTAAAGCCCCCTTTCTCTTTAAGCCATGTCAATCACTAGCATTTTCCACTACATTACAAGAAATGATTCTTTGGTAGCCGATATATGTGGCCACATAAACAAAAAAACACTGTTAAGCCTTCTTAAGTGAATGATATTGTGCTTAATACGTCGTTTAAGCAAAGTCTCTTATTATCGTCATAGTGTGTAACATATCACATATACTTACTTTTCCCCCATATATAAATTATTTTCAAAACATGATTGGAATTTTACAAAATAGGGAAAAAAACTTTTTTAAAAAGAGTTTTACTACATTATTGTTAGGCAGGTACACTTTCTTCTATGTGTATTCAATTATGGGCACAAATACTTTTCAAAGGCTGACTGAAATAATATAAAAGGTGAGACTATTTCCAAATAGTGAGACTATTTCCAAATTAGCATTCCAACTCAAAGCTAGCAGGACTAGATTACATTTTTACCATTCCCTTCCAAAAATATTTTCACCTGATATTTACTTTACAACAAATAGATATATTTCCTAGTGAAAATATTTCCTAAAAGGAGACACGGGTATGTGTGTGTGTGTGTGTGTGTATCACTTTTAACTACTGATATACCTCCTTTTAAAAGTCATTGAACTAAATGATGAAATTGCCAATTCTTCTAGGTTTGCTGTTGGGTCTATATAGTAATCAAATTTAGAAAACTATAAATTATATTTAAATTTATTATTTACAAGCAATTAATTACAAAAAACAGCCAGGTGGCTTTCATTACATAAATTACTGTTAATGACAGAGACCTCATGCTGCTACTGTATTTAGCATTTGCATGTGTCAAGTGCACATAGCTGTGTGTAACCACCCTCTTCAGGGTGGAACTGATCACTGATGCACAAGGCAAGCTGCATACTGCCTAAGTTTCGATCGCATCCTAACTAGCTGTTTGAATCCTAAATATTCTCAAGGTTGTAACAACTGTCTGCCACAGAAACTTGTAATAGTATTCTGCTGAAACAGCTTTAAAACCAGATACGTAATTACTGAGCATCAAATAATGCTTAACTACACTTAGCTACTTAAAATCCTATCTCTATAATTTAAACATGACCGAGAAATGTTCAATCAATTCTCACCGAACCAAGTAAGGGATCTACTGATGTCTCAGAAATGCAGCCTTTAAAATGATGTTTAACATGTTTCTTCCCACCACAAAACTGTGCAAAAGAAACTGACAATAACTTTTTTTCAGAGCTCTGTTTCCCTACTTTATTTAGCCTTTTATAGTGATCCTTCCAACTTTACAGTGGGTGTAATTCCCTTCCAAAGAGAATGAAGAATTTGACCTCTTTAATCTATTCTGAGATAAAGCATGAGTTTCAATGATGTAACAGGAGAAAAAGATCTTGTATTGTTATGCTGAAATAAATGCAATTCTTCACCAAATAGAAAGTACATACCAAAGAAAGCAAATAAAAATAAAGGAAGAATTTCATCCTATTTCAGTCTATCCCAACTACAGGCCTAAACAATAATTCTACTATAGTGCTCCTTTCTTAAAAAAAAATTTTAACACAACATTATAAAGCAACTATACCCCCCCCCAAATTTTTTTTTCATTAACTAAAAATCCCATATTGAGCGACCTCTACGGTATTCAAGGACTGGCTGATTAACATGTTATCTGAGGCTTCACTTTTCCTCCTCTCTTAAGAAGTCTGCGTTTCAGCAATTTCATCAGTTATTAACCACCAACAGAGAAGTGGGTAATGGAAAGGATGAGGAGGAAACGCTAAGTGTCTTTAGCCACTGAGTAGTTACTTAGAGGAACACAGAGAAAAGGGGGGGCATAAAAAATGGCTAATAGTTAGGGAAAGAGAGTCTACATACTTACCCAGCATGGGGATAAAGTAACAAAATGAAATTTTTCAGTGAGAAGGCAAGGACTCATTTATTTATCTACAAAGTAATCATCCTGGAGAAGGAGTAGGGTTTGTATATTTGCCGCCAATGTTGCTGCCTTTACTCAAAACAGAACTTATCTGTAGGAATCACTTTAGAACCACTTTACAAGTTATACAGGAAAGTCAACCTCATAGTCACATCTTACATCTTATCAAAATACAGGGTGGTCACCAAGTCTGGAAACACAGACAAATGTATAATAAATAACTGTTACTGAATTGCAATACATGGCAAAATAATGATGTCTCCAGACTTTACGGTCACCTGGTAGCATTAGCCGCATTACTGATCAAGCCTAATGACGTTTGCCTATCTCCAAAAACCAGATTCATTCTCAAAGCACCAGAGTTTGTCACCACTGGAGATCTTTAAAAGACTGTGCTACGTGCTCTAAAAATACTTGTTAACAAAGAGTCCCAAAAGCATCTTGGCTATCATTAGAATGTGTGTCCAGTAGGAAACAATATTTATCCTAGTACTTTTTTTTTTAAATGAGTCATTATTTTGTAGTTGCTGTTTATGAGGAAGGAAAGTTCAGTTATCTGTAGACGCTGAAGAGTTGGGTAAAATACAAGATGGAGGGACTAATAGTTTGGCCAGTACTGGGGGACATCACCCACCAAAACCACCAGCGCCTTCCACTGGGGTGCTGGGAAGCATTCATGAGTACACACTGTTAAGAATTAACAGTATGGAGAATTCCCTGGTGGTCCAGTGGCTAGGACTCTATGCTTTCACTGCCCAGGTTGCGAGTTCAATCCCTGGTCAGGAAACTAAGATTCCTCAAGCCACGCAGGGTGGCCAAAAAAAATTTAAAAAGAATTAACGGGGCTTCCCTGGTGGCGCAGTGGTTGAGAATCCGCCTGCCGATGCAGGGGACATGGGTTCGTGCCCCGGTCTGGGAAGATCCCACATGCCGCAGAGCAGCTGGGCCCGTGAGCCATGGCTGCTGAGCCTGCGTGTCCAGAGCCTGTGCTCCACAATGGGAGAGGCCACAGCAGTGAGAGGCCCGCGTACCGCAAAAAAAAAAAGAATTAACAGTATGTGAAATTCGTACTCCTTCTCTCTTGTTATTACACTATAATTTTCAACAGTGTAACAAGATTTTTCATGTCTTTCTAATCTAAACTTGGAACAAGAGCTTTATCACCATGAACAGAAAATAGATTTGAGAGCTGCGTATCACTAACAGGCTGAGTGTTTTGGTGTATGACATAAGTGAATGATTTGGTGATGCTGTGGGCAGGGCATGGTCATGATGAGCTTTCAAAGGGAAGTCTAGAAAAGCCAGTCAGCAGTGCTGTCTATTTTTATGATGCTGGAAGTTCTGCAGTTGGTAGAGCTCATTGGCGTCATGTACCAGGCAGGACGTGAGGATTTTATTCAGATGGTTAGGAGTTCCAGCCCCAGAGAAAGCCAAAACCAAAAGCCTCATGGAGATGGTTAGGATAAAGCATCTTAACCTGAAGAAAAAGTTGAAGACTTTCTGCTTTGGAAAATGCCATACTATGTGAGATATTATGGCAGGTTGAAAAAAAAAAAAAGCCCTCCAGAAACCACACAGGCAGTTCCTGGGGTGAATACCCTATAGCTACCCAGTTGTAAATCCCCCAAAGAGAAAGTTCACTGAGGTTTAAAAACAGGGGGCAGATCACTTCAGGAGATCCAGTTTTGCAGAAAGATCATGTCAAAAATCATAAAGGCACCTATTTCTCCTGAAATAGGACCACACCTAGTGTGGTCCAGGTGGGTAAGAATTGTACTCGTCTCCACCTGAATCATGTGAGTTTCATGGCTAAGTTATGAAAGGAAAATGGGGAATAAAAAAAGAAAAAGGTGAAATCTCCAATTACAGGTCTGTCTTGATTCCAGCAACCACAGTTTCACACAAAGACCCCCTTTCATTCGAAGTTATGTTGTCCTCAGGGGTAGGACTTTTAAACATGGTACCTAGTGTCAACCCCTGATGAAACCCCAGTTGGTAAGGTCATTCACATTCCAGAAGGGAAACTACTCCTCACACCATGGAATATTAGTATTCCACAATACTTTGCAGTTGAGTAAATGCTGAAAAGGACCTTCTGACCATTTATGTTTGGGGCATCAAAACACTGTAGCATTGCTTCCTAAAAATAATAGAAAGAAAGTACTTTGGACCACATGAAGCATATCTACTGGCTGTCTCTCAAGAATAAAAGTCAGTAACTGAGTTAGAATTAACAACTGAAATTGAAAAAAAAAAGCAAAAAATAAAAATAGATCAAAAACTCTATCTATAAATGTTAATAGGTCAGAATTCTTCCAGGGTTGAATTTTACCCAGGTTTATATCAAAGCTTTAGAAACTAGTGGAAACAATATTTAGATGGAAATCATAACACCAGTAATAGTTCTTTTGGTATAAATGGCACCACAGTTAATATCTTTGGCAAGTGGCCATGGGTTTTTATACCACCACCAGAGTACTCAGTTAATATCCAAATTCTACTAAACCAAGCCATAAACAAATCTTCAACTGAAAAGCTCTGTCTACTCATTTATAATCCGTTACCTGGAAAAAAAGCAGAAGGTCTCTCTGGCCACCTAATCACCATATCAATGACACATGCCACAAGAGAGAAGCACTAGTTTATTTGATTGATCATGGTAGATAAACTCCAAATAACAGAGAAATTAACAAATGCTTGACATTTGCTCAACATCCATTATTCTGACACTGCTTTCAGAATTTCAAAGCCTGGGAGTATGCTTAATCAACATTCATATTCCCTTGTGAGCTACAGGCACCATATTGCACCCCGCCTTCATACTGATGAAAACTGCATATTGGCCATTTCCAAAATGTTCTGGGACTCCACACAGGGCCCCTTTTCTCTCTTGTTCCTGCTCTGCAGTTTTCTTTTAAACACTTCCAAGACAAAAGCATCTGCCAGTTTTTCTCTCTGGGGATGTATGCAAAATGAACTTAACAGTTTTAAGGCAGGAGTAACCCTCACATCTAAATTCATTCATAGGACAGAAAAGGGCCTAAGAGGCCTCTCCAGGGACAAAACCCTGCTGAAATTCTCCCCACACACAACAGTGGGAGCTTTATAAAATCTAAGTCCAGACAATTTCCAATTCAAATGCCCAACATAGCATGACCTTTGTCAGATCTCTGAGCCCGAGATGCACCCATGATTTTTTTATTCTAACCAGCACAGACATTAGACAGGGCACTACTGCTAAGCAGGAGGTTCAATATTTGCATGCTCTTCTATTGTGAAAATGTAACAGTGACAGCACTGTGTCAAATTCTTTTCCCTCTAGAACTTTAACTCCATAGGAGAGGCATGGCTGACAGATGACTCCCCAACATCTGTGTTATGTACACTCCACAGCTGAGGAGCCCCAGATCACTGTCAGAACATCGCAGAGATGACCTGCGCCTTTCTTATGCCTTCTTCTTATCCCTGCCCCCCACCAAAATATATACACATTCATATATACATATATATATATATCTACAATACAAATAATGCAAGTTTCAACAAAATGTAAAAATGGCAAGTCAGATGAACATAATTTATAGTCATTAAACTGTTCACGTAGCAGCTCAATATATATTGTATAGATGTCCTATACCAAATAATTGATCAGACCTGACACAGTGCACATATTATATTGTTTTATTTAGTACACTTACTAAAATTTCATGGATCAAGCATCACTTGTGAAAGCACAGAGAAAGCACTAGAAAGTATTTATTCATCTCCCGTGATTTATTTTGATTTCCCTTACAGCTACATGATAAAGTGGAACTCACAAAATTACAAGGTTAAGGTGTTTACACAGCCATTGCTTCATCTACTAAAATATAACAAATGGCTTCATGTCTGATATATTTTACTTTCATTTAGTGTTAAGTAGTACACTGGGCTAAGCACTTAGCTGCCTACTGAATATTTTAATATTTTTAAATAGGACTTGAACACCCTGACCCGGAAAGTGGGGGCTTAAGAAACAATTGTAGAAAGAAGAGCAAGTTCTTTGTATGGTGCTAGATAGAACAATACTGGCCAAAAAAGAAGAAACACGCTTCTAACTTTTCTTCTCAAAGGGATCATAAAAATAAGCACTGGTCTGCACTAGGAAGTTCACAAGAATTCACTAAGTGCATAAAGGACCACGATACCATGCTAGGCACCAATGGGAGGAATTGGAAGATAAAATCATAGCAAAACACAGGGCTCCTATCCTTAAGGGATTCACAATCAGTGAAACAGAAAGTGAAAGACAGGAAAATATACTTTCCAATGGTCAAAGAAAAACAAGTAAAAGTAACTACAGTGGTCACAGAAAAATCTTAACCAATATTCAAATATTCAAGTGACCAAAAAGAAGTAGGGGGGAGGGATAGACAAAGAAAGAATTAGACGATGGCACTTAAGACTCCTTTTCATCAATTTTCCTTTAAAATGTTTTATCTGGAGGCAGGTCTCCCAGACAAGGAAGATGAGATGAAAAGGGTGATAAAAGATCAGAAGTGGGAGATGAGAGCCCAAAGTCGAAAAGGTCAATATAACTTTTCAAGAAAAACACGAAAGTTTGTTGGCCTCATCACTTTTGAGAGAACCATTAAAAACTTTATCAGATCAACTGCCTTGGGAAAGAATACTAAGGGGGAAAAAAACAACTTTCAATTTCCAATGAACTATTTTGTTTAAAATGATGTAATGAAAGTGAGATGAAGATAAGATAAGGAAAAGATCTTTCTTAGGAACTAAATTTTGTTTCCATTTATGAGTGATAATTGTCCCAAGATACCTACAAAATAATAACCTTCCCACAGGTATCACTCTCACGTACCCAAAGAGACTCCATATGTTTCAAGGTGCAGACACTGCAGTACAGAAGCAAGGCTTAAGCTTCTCAAAAACTTTGCTTCACCATCATATGACAGGAAAGCTGACAGTCAATGAGATACTTCAGGTGGAGCAAGAAAATCATGAAGCCATATTATATTGTACTGCAAGTTAGGCAGCAGAGTGACTTTAGATGAATAACAGGTTACAGTAAAAATACTGAAGTGTCTATCATACTGCACCCTCAGAAAGGAAAGATAAAGACTATGGAGTCAAACAGAGTTCAATATAAAAACAGTAAAGTTCCAATCTCCCCAAAGAAAAGAACTAAAAATAGGAAAATAATCTTGCTCAGTTTAATACATAATGATAATGGCACCTGAAAAATCCTTGTAAAGAACAATTTAACCCTTGCAGCTTCATGTCACAGCAAAATCACTTTACCCATATTGAAGGGGTCATGCAAAGATGAGCACCAGTATTAACAGACAGCCTTAAACGCTGGGGTTTCTGGGGGGGTTGTGCCTCAAAAATATTCAACAACAGTTAATTGAGAGCATTGAAGAAAAGAATGAGTTTGAGTGTTGCAAACTCTTGCTGGGACCCCTATCATCACCATCAGTCTGGCATTTTATTTCTAAACAAGAGATACATTTTACCTTTCTGAGATTATTTTCTGGTTACAAGCCAACCATTATGAACCTTTCAGTGAATCACTGAATAGGGCACTTAAAGGGATAAACAATTATAAAAATAACTGTCACAAGTGCATACATTTTATTTTATTTAGTGATGTAATAAGCTTAGGGGCATATATCAGGTCCAAAATGGTCTTGGTCATTAAGTTAAGCAATAAATCATAGGTCTTGCCAACAACGACAGCAAACAGATGCTAACAAGGAAATGTATTATTTAATATTGCCACGTGTTATAAAAATGTAAGTATGTTTAAGACATGTCTTAAATTTTTATAATAATATGCATTTAATACGTTACTATTTGACACATGCAGGAATCAGATTTATAGGTCCCATTCTGTAGCTTCTTCTTCTGTGAACATGAGAGCATATTCTGGATTTTTTTTTTTTTTTGAAACAAGAGGGGAAACTTTTACAGTGCATACTTGCAACAATATCTAATTGGTTGTCTTGCTGTTTTGTAGTAAATAATGTTAACACTGAAACTCATTAAAAAGAAGAAATCTATGCACTTTGCCAGGACAGAAAAATTGAACATTTTTAAATCACAATTTTTAAAGAAACCTTATAGTCTAAGAAAGTATAAGAGCACTTTTTAATCAAGTTGTTGCCAACCAATTTTTTTCACATTCATTTTGAGCACGATCCCAGACAAAAATATACTAACTTGATTAACAAGTTCAACAAAAATGTGGAAGCCAACTAGCTAAGAAAAATCCTACTTTATATCTTCATGCAAAAATCCTAAGAATCAAACAGTATCTCAAAACACAAACTCATTTAAAATCGAGTCTCTCTTCAAAATATGTCAAGCCGTAATATTCCCTTAATATTCCTTTCAGATCAGTAGGCTTACATATCTTAGCAGCAGGTTCAACCCTCCTAGTGAAAGGGCTTGGGAGGGAAGGAAGGAATTAGGGCCCAAGGAACTTATCTAAAACCTCTTTAAAAAAAAAAAAAAAAAAAAGAGCTTCTTTTAACATCAACAAGATGCCAACACTGCTAAAAGCATTTTTCATTTGCACACTATTTTGTTTGAGTGTCCTTTTCAATCAACTCTCCTAACTGCCAGTATGGTCTTCCCCCTTTCTTGTGTAGACAAAAGTCCATGCCTTAGAACACTTGAAGAAGCAGTGCTTGGAATATGGAAACTAAATTTTCTTCATTAAATCTACTGAAGCAGATATTAAAAATGCATTTAATATACTGGCGATGGTCCGTGGGCACCGCTGACTGTGACAGGCCAGTTACTGATGATGTGCCATCAGATGGCCTTCTCAGCAGGCGCCTGGGTCTCAGGCTGCTGAAGGACAGCAATATCTTCCCTCGTGTGTAAGCTCTATTCATCTCCCAAGTATTTACTAAATCACAGGCCTCTGCACACATAGCCCACGTTTCAGCGTATGCTAACAAATGATGGATGGCCTCATCAATTCGTTATGTCCTGAAAGCATGGTTTCCTGCCATTCCAATCACCAAACCTCAGTGCTCCAGAGCTGATCAGTCCTGGGGAATATATTTTGCAGGCTCGATTAAAAGAGTAGAAGTTCTTTCCATTAGAGTCTCTGACACTCTCCCCTGACTGTTTGTTGTTTCAACCAATTATTTGGGTAGAATAATCATTAAGTATTCAGACAATATAACGCTGGCAGGTTTTTTCCTGATGTTTGCTAACGTGCAGTTTCATCTAGGACAAAACCGTTGAGCTACTCACTAGTAAAATTTATGTTTTAAAACATTTTTTCCTTCTATGCACAGCAGGCAAAACCTTAAAAATAGTTTATATCATATTATAACGTAAATGCATTAGCAGATGCATTTCAAAGAAACTTTCAAGGGAATAACCTGTCTCTAAATCATCTAAACCTTTTAAGACAATAATTCATGAGAGTTCTCTTAATTATAATCTAGATAAAGGTACAAAGTACTTAAAAATTCTTCTGACAGTTCCAAAGTTAGATGACAAAAGTTCAACTTGTCAAAGAAATAAACCCTCTTAAAAGAAGATGTATTTTCAGTTCCAAGGTTATATATGTCAGTTGTCTTTTCTATAAGCCATAAGAACATTTTTATTTTTAGCTAAGGCTTATCTACAGAACAGAAAATAATAGCACACTCATGCCTTTCACTCAGAAACAGTAAACTTTATAAAAACAGGCAAACTTACCACAGCTAAACAGATAGCTGAGCTTTGAGGAAATGGAACGGCATTAAAAAGCTAAACAACTTGCTATAAATAAGCTCCTGGAAATGCTAAAAATTAAAAACAAAAAACAAAAAACTGCCAGACTCCCATTTAGCCAATAGCTACATAGGCTCTGAAGTACCTACAATCAGCATAAGTTCTGCCACGTTGCCCTGTCATTCACCTCAACCTTGACCTCAAGATTAAGCTCACTTTTATTGTGCACAAAGGTCACCTGTATTAGGTCAAAATTCAAAGTCCCTTGTCAGAAAAGGTTGATATATTCCAACCTTTCTTTCTCCATGTATCAAATTTTTCATGGTAAAGTCATATTCAGCAGACAGTATATTCAGCAATTTATTGTGTCAGTGTAATACAGTGCAGAATACAATTGTTCAAAAAGCTATCACACGAATAAAATATTTTTCATGAAAATGTGCCAAACCTAGTCTCCTTACACACCTCTAACATGAAAACTAACTGAATCTTGTTTTTACAGTTCACAAGAGTTATACGGCAAATAACGGTCCTCAAAATACAATCTATAGTATAGTTATGACTTTTACTTCCATAATCTTTGGCTACAGGCAACTATTTTTCAGAGTGTTGCTCAAAGTTTTTAAGTATAATTTTTTTAAAAGCATGAAGATCTCTAACCAGTTTTCATACTTTTATTCCAATTTGGCCTAAGCCGCTTAAGTGAAGTAGGTCTAAATCTGAAAGCCTCTCCGACCTAGAACTTAGAGGAAGATATGCTCTATAATAAAATAGAAAAGGAAGGGCAGAAATTACTATATTGCCCAACTCATTATTATTGCAACTATATGATCAGCAGAACTGCACAAATAAGATAAATTAAGCAAATTCTCTGCAGGCAGCATTCTAGAATACACTGTAATTAAAAATAAGCAAAGCCTTAAGGGACAATAAATCTATTTTCTTTTAAAAAGTTTCTGCAATTTCTTTGTGCTTACCATAAGGTCTTTTTCATAATCAGTATTAGCACCATGAATAGATTTTAAGATTGTTTAAAAACACTAGTTCTTTAAATTTATTAACTTTTAAAATTTTTTATTTATTTATTTATTTTTATTTTTGGCTTCACTGGATCTTCATAGCTGCCTGCGGGCTTTCTCTAGTTGGGGCGAGCAGTGGCTACTCTTCATTGCAGTGCGCAGGCTTCTCCTTGCGGTGGCTTCTCTTGTTGCAAAGCACGGACTCTAGGCACGTGGGCTTCAGTAGTTGTGGCACACGGGCTTAGTTGCTCCTCGGCACGTGGGATGTTCCTGGACCAGGGATTGAACCTGTGTCCCCTGCATTGGCAGGTGGATTCTTAACCACTGGACCACCAGGGAAGACCCCAAATTTATTAATCTTTATATTAAACACTAAAATCAATGTTCACGCTCGTGTGATGATCTGTGGTATCCAACAAACTCTCCATGCCCTGGAAGACTGACTTGAACTTATATAACTACTGGACTCAAACTACTTCCTGGTGCGGAACCCTCACTCCAAAACTGGTATTCACCCAAATATCTTTCATAAATTCATAACCACCTTGTTATTAAGGTGAGGCAAGAATATAAAAGAGCTTCCAGAATATGCGGGGTGGGGGGAAGTTGCATTTGAGAAAAGTAATTAGACAGGAACATACTTTAAAATTCTCAGGTTTTAACATTCCCACTTATTCTGTCTTAGGCAGAGATCATGTTACATAACCATTTTCTATGCTGGGGGTGGGGAGTGGGGGGAATCAATCTAAACCTTGATATGCCCATTTGTCATCAACATAAAAGCACATCGTGGTTGCCAGTGTCATCTAAAGACTATATTTTCACCATAATTTGCTAAAAGCAGTTTTCCTATTACCCAGGGGGTTAAAGAAAAACACTTTGGAAACCTAGAAAATAAAGAGGTTCGTTTAGGTAAAATCTTTTCAGTTCTAACACTGAGTCTATTATAAGCATAGATACCATCGCAACAAGCATCCTTAAATCAACAATGGTAACAATAACAGCAGCAGCAAAATTAATTTGACACAGTATCAGGAACTACGCTAATCATTTTCTATGTACTATCTTATGTCAAGTTCATAACAATCCCATTTTATAAACAAGGACACTGAGGCACCAAGAGGTCACCTGGCAAGTAAGTCATGAAGCTGGAATTCATATGTCTATTTCCAGAACCAAGTTCTTTAAACCAATATAAAAAACTGCCTCAACAACAAAAAACAAATGACCTCCTGGAGTTCACAGTAATAGGGTTTTGCTTCCTATCGATTTATACAATAATTAACCATAAGCAGAGAGAGCTAAATAAACCACCCAAGGTCAATCACAAGCCATGGCAACTCTGCCAAACTCAATACCACTTGGCCAGCCCACCAGTGTGGGCCCATCCCCACAGAGAATTCCACTTGACATTCTAAAATTCACATATGCTTGGCTAATATTGTTAATTTTATTGTCCACCTCTGTTTTAGTTGTATGTTGCCATATTATTTTATTACTGATACTTTGGACATAGAAAAGAAATACTCACATCTGAACATGTGACAATTATAACCAATTGGCTATCTCCCAATCTTTTTTCATTACAGTTGCAGAGATACTTTATTTTCTTTTTTATATTGGAGTAACTGCCAAGGGAAGTTGTAACAACTAAGCTTGAAGTTTCTCTTAAAATAATTTCTGACATGATAAACCCTCAGGTATACCACTGGAGCATTTCTAAATTCCTAAAGAGTGAATAATCACTAAATTAAGCCAATGAATCTACTATGAAAGGGATTAGTTTTCCTAAATGAGACATGTATATAGCTTTTGTTTTTTTAACTAAGCAGCATTTTCCTCAGGTCAGTTCAATCAAATGTCCATTATGATATGTTTCATAACACTGACAATATACTAGGTACTGAATGGAATTCTAGTTCTCACAATAACCATAGTGGGGGAAAAAAATATGTATCTTCTCTCTGGACCAAAAAAAAAAAAAAAAAAATGCTGGGGTGGGCAGGAAGAAAACCCAACTCACAAAAATATTTTAATTTCTAAGAATAAATGAGGTACAGATGTATGTGTTATGAGCCCTTTCTAGGAAAAAAGCTATGCTGATGGTATACAATGGCTCAGGGGCTTAAGAAATGCCTTTGGTGGCAGTGGGGAGGGACAGGGGAGCCGAGGTTTGTAGCATGGGCCAATTTCTGTGGTGTAAACACTCCCACTGTGGCTGATTTTAAGCCACCGATGTGAGGTCACAGTGTGTAGAGTGGGGAAAAGATGCTTCCGATCAGCTCTCACAAGCTGGAAAGAGCCAGCTCCAGCTCCCATGGGCTGTAGGCCAAATTCAGCCCACAGACTTGTTCTGTTTGGCCAGGAAAATGTTGGCCCACACACTGTTTTTCAAAATTCAAACAAATTGACAACATTTAAAATTCAGGATATTTTTTTTCTGAAAACATCAGATCTAGAGCTGCTTTCTAGAGAATAGAAGACCTGGCAGCCCTGGGCTCACATTCCAGCATGGCAACAGATGGCTGGCATAAGGTTGTAGCTGCCCTGCCCATGCACACAACTGTCCCTTCACTTTGCCATGATCCCAACCTGGCCAGCTCCATTCCTTCACTCCTCGCTGATCCAACCTGGCCCCTAGACTCCTAGGGCATTCGGTGATCTTTCATTAAAGAGCATGAAGGGAGAGTTTTGCCTTCAAATGTGTAACTTTGGTCAAATCCTCCCTCAGTGTATGCCCCTCTAACACTAACCATTTGACTAGATGATCTCTAGTTGCTATCTCAGTCCAACACTCTCCAAGTCACTGAATCTGAAATCATGAGAGAGGTATGCAGGTCCCTCTGGAGAAGCTTCTGTGATCAGCATATGAACAGCTCCAAACATGCCCACCAAAGTGCAAATAAAAATTTTAAATGTTATGAACTGGAGGTTAAATGTATTTTTACCTTAATATATATTTTAGCTGGCCTCAGGAAATTAGAATTTAGATAATGTTAACTTTGTCAGTTAACAAATGATGTTAGTGAGCTATTTGTTACATCTAGGCTGTAGGGGTCTGTGGGGTTTTTAACGCTATACAACCAAGAGTCTTTATATCCCCAGTCCATTTACTATTTTAGCTAAATGGGGCTTGAAGCGTGAGTTAATTTCAAGTTTTATTAGCTTTCCCTACCAGTATTATCAGCAAAAACAAATAGCAGTGTAATATACCTTAAGCAAAAGATATCAGCTTGGAAGAGTTGTAGACAGAAACAAAAAATCGAAAAAAATAAATTGCCAGTCTAATTTCATGTGTGATTGTAGTAAGATGCATTTAAATGATGTTTTGCTTTCCCACGTCCCATCTACAAAGGAGGCCACCTACAAAGCGCCTTATTCCCCCACAAGTCTTAGACACCATCTCACAAGTTATGGAATCTTAGGGGGCTAAGGTGTGGCATAGGCATTAGTGACAAACCATGAGGTAGTTTCACCCTTCATTTCTATTCATCCTAAAGTTGAAGTTGGGTACCCACAGCATTCTTGGATGAAACATACCCAGTTCTGACTATTTGAGAGTGATCACAAATATCCATGACAAACGCTAATTCATAAGCTTGCTGAGGGTAAATCTGGATCTTCCATACCCCTAGGCTGATGTGGGGAGCAGCAAGTCAATTAGCTGAGAAATGAGTTTAACTTTGGTTAAAAAGCACATCAAACTTTGTAGACCTTTGCCATCCTATATAGTGCTAGCTGCATATTTGAGGATTTTCAACAGCCATAAGCGATAACCCTTGTAAATATCAAGGGTCTGCTATGCCTCTTATTTCCTAAAACAGGATAAATACAAGATCAGAGCTTATATCTCATCCTTTCTAGGGCCTAAAGCAAAGGACAGGTCTAACAATAACCAAAAGATTAAAAATAAATATGTGAGTTTTGTTAGAGAGGGTGAAAATGCATCATCTATTTTAAGTCTCAGTCTAGTATATGACTACTGCTCCCAGGACACCTCAGAAAAAGCCTGAGCTTCACACAGAATTGCTCCAATTCACGTGAGTCAGCATTCAGTCAAGGAAAGACCCAGTGCTTATGTATTTTACTGAACAACAGTATCAAGAGACATGAATCCACCTTACTTTTTCCTCTACTTGCATTACTTTGTTTCAAAATATTTATTCCCATAGTGTTGAAGTTATTTCTCTAAGTTTAACAGGTTTCAAACATTTTTAGCAGCTGAATCTCAATATTTAAAACACATAAAAGAAATAAGCCCTGAGATATTTTAACATTTTACTTTGGATGGAAAATTGCAGAGCTCTCGGTTTCCTCAATGAGACTGCGGGTTTTATCAGGTCACAGTTGGAACACCACACTAGGCTAAAAAATGAAAACAAAAAAACGTATTTGCTGCCTTGAAGGGACAGAAAAGATCACCTCTCAGTCAACAGAAGGCACTTGAAAAAGCTGACATTGTCAACTGTATCACTGTTCTTTGGCAAGAAGGAAGCTTTGGTGTATAAGGAAGAATTATTAACTCTTAAATACGTTATCAAGATGCCTCCTAAAAGGTAGGGATGGAGAGAAGAAAGAAAAGTAGAGGCATGTGTTAGTTCCCCAAAGTGGCCAGGAAAGGGCTGGATTCATGACCAGCCAGGTACCATTATTAATCCATCATGCACAGACTGCTCCATGCTGGTTTCAAACCTATGGACTGAATCATCCTGGATCCAGCTGTCTGTTTGCTCCCCTAAGAAATGGAGACTTGTCATTCAGTAAGAAGTTGTAACCAAGCACATTTCCGGTGTTCACCATATACCAGCTCACCACAGAAGCAATTTGAAAGCAGAATGTCTAAAACAAACACTTGAAGACACTTCCCACCAAGAAAAAGACAACTGAAAATAAAAGGAAGGAAAATTTATTCTTTACCCATCTCCCATATGATTTTCATTCCAGTATATGACTTTTAAGGTCACTTTTCATACCTACTCTGAAAAAGGACTTTTATATTGCTTGATTGCTTTTTTTTTAAGGAAAATTGAACCTATATGACAAAGTTGCACAAAATGTGTAATAAAAACATGATGGTAAATTCAGTCAACATTTGTTGAAAGTCAAATTATAAAATATTATCGCCCTATACATCTATTGAACATTTTTCTCCTAGGGAAATATATAATTCCTCTTTATTGTACCCGCAAACACTCCGGGATGGGTTATTACTTAGTAGACTAAAGTTTGATGCCTGAATATAGACTTAAAAATGAAGTCAATAATCTAACAACATAAAAGTCTCCCCCTCAAACTAATAAGAAATATTGTCAGCGTATATGTTCTTCTCAGGATAACACTATCTGAGGTTTTCGTCAAATATTCCTTTGCAGGAATTCAAGCTCATCTCACTTTTACAACTATGCAAATGCCAAGGGGCACAAACATGTGATAAAAGCTAAGCACTTCTTTCAGAAAGTGAAGATGCCATATACTTAACAAAATAACCTTCCAGGAGAGTCTTTAAAGCTAGGCTACAATGCAGCAACAAAATAAAAGCCTGAAATCTCACAGAGTAAAAAAGCATATTTTAAAAGATGACTAAAGGAAATATATGAAATAATCATATTCTTAGGTCAATTTTTAGACCAATTTCTTTTCCAATTTGCACTAATGATCAATACAGAAGTACTCCTAGGTGTATTTCCTAAGTATATGAGTATTATTTTTGAAGGGCATATAAATTAATTATATTTCTTTAGCAAAAATACCAAAAGACTTTCCAGTTCAATAATAGGCTGACTTTTTCTCCCTTTATGAGCTATTCTCACTCATGATTCTGGAACTCAGGTCCACCATAACATTAGTATAGAAAATTGACCAGCAACTGAGTACCAACCTTCAATTCAATTGAGAGAACAAGGCCAACAGAAATAATCTTCCTATTTTAGTAAACCACGCCCTACAGTATTAATTATACAGGCAATGTGCTACTATTATTCTAAAAAATCAGTGACTCTAGGTTTAAAAGTCTGGGTTTTTTTTTTAATGGCATTATATATTGCTATGAAAGATTTAAGGCAAGTTTCTGATATCTGGGCCATATTCAACTAATGATCAAAATCTGTGTGTTTACAGCTGATCCATATCAAAGCAAACTGACCAAATCAACTGAACCATATCAAAGCAAATTTGTGTCTTCTATGTTTCAAAGGTTACTACTCAGACATTTCTTTTACTGTAGGCCATTTACTAAATTCTAATAATAACAGTAATCGTATTTACCATCTATTAAATACTTACCAGGACCTCTACACCATACTAAGTGTTTTACATGTCTTATTTCACTTAATCCTCACAACAGCCTTAAGAAACTGAAGAGCAAGGGGCAACAGAGCAAGAGGAAGAATCTGGAGTCAGACTCTGCCTGGGTTTGAATCCTGTTTCTCCTACTTACTAGCTGTGGAGCTTCATCCCTCCTTTTACAGATGAGGCAACTATGACTCAGATAAAAAGAGGCAGAGCCAAGTCATTTCCCAAGAACAAATGGTTAAGGAAGCAGAAACAATGAAATACAAGATTTCCTATGGGAAATGGGGACAGGTTAAAATGGATCTGAAGGGGGGTGGGGGGTTTTCAAAAAAGGACAACTGTAACCAATGGTAGCACCAAATGAAGCTAGGCCACCTTAAATGCAAAAGCTAAGGAAAATTGTTGTGCTTGTCCCAAGCAGGTCCCTTCGCTACTCCACTCCTAACCAGACTAGAGCCCTAGGTCCACTGCCAAGACCTACTAAGTTCAATACTGGCAAATACACAGCAGAGCCAGCCTTAACTCCAGTTCTCAGAGTCAGGTGAAGACCTCAAGAAAATGAGCCGAGTGTATATCAGTTTAAGCACAGGGAGGCCAGCCAAACGAGTTTTTTTTTTTTTGTGGTACGCGGGTCTCTCGCTGCTATGGCCTCTCCCGTTGCGGAGCAACAAGCTCTGGACGCGCAGGCTCAGCGGCCATGGCTCAGGGGCCCAGCCGCCCCACGGCATGTGGGATCTTCCCGGACCGGGGCACGAACCCGTGTCCCCTGCATCGGCAGGCGGACTCTCAACCACTGCGCCACCAGGGAAGCCCCAAACGAGTTTTTAACTACTTCTTTTGAGATTTCTCTAGGAACAGCCTCATAATAGTGAATGGTTGCCTATATTGTAAATGTTGCATACCAAGACAAAAAAAAAAAAAAAAGCTTAGAAATGTGGAAGTCACCATTAGAAAAACCTATGCAAGGATTCCTAAGAGAAAAAAAATACAGGAACAAGGTAAAGACACTTATTTGCTTAGAGATTTATGTTATCAAGAGTTTGACTTATGACTCATTAATATAGGCATAGATAGCAACCAAATAACTAATGCACAGCAAAGGAACTTGGAAAAATTAAATTGTGCCAAAGGGTTATTTACCAACAAAAGAATTTCCAACAAAGTTATGTCTCCTCTAAGAATCCGTTTTGACTAACCATATGTGAACTAACTGTACAACAAATCCTGCGGTTTCTAACATTCTATGATTCTAATAATTTATAGCTATTAGATGTGTCTTAAACTCTTTCCTCAGACTACAAGTTATTCAAAATTAATTACTACATTATCCTTTCTGTTTTCTAAAAATTATCCAAATAGTGCCACAAACATAGTGAGCACAGGGTGAGTTATTACAGACCAAATGCTGTAAGAGGTGAATAAACTGCAAGGACCAGTGAAAATCATGGGCTGACTGTAGGATGGATTGTTTCACATAAAATGGTGGTAGAGGATGATACTAGTTGACAGGGTACTCCAGTGAGAGTAATAGAAAATCACCGATAAGGGCTTCCCTGGTGGCGCAGTGGTTAAGAATCCGCCTGCCAGTGGACACAGGTTCGAACCCTGGTCCGGGAAGATCCCACATGCTGCGGAGCAACTAAGCCCGTGAGCCACAACTACTGAGCCTGCACTCTAGAGCCCTCAAGCCACAACTACTGAGCCTGCGCTCTAGAGCCCTCAAGCCACAACTACTGAAGCTCTCATGCCTAGGGTCCAGGCTCCACAACAAGAGAAGCCACTGCAATAAGAAGCCCGCGCACCACAACAAAGAGTAGCCCCCGCTCGCCACAACTAGAGAAAAGCCTGCACGCAGCAACAAAGACCCAATGCAGCAAAAAGTAAATAAATAAATTTATTTAAAAAAGAAAATTAAAAAAAAAGAAAATCACTGATAGGCAATACCCACAGTAACTATTTCATGCAAGAACCATTGATGGATGCTAAAATCAGAGTGAAAAAGCGTGAGGTGAGAAACTGGATATTTGCAGAGTCTCAAAGGATATCCCCACAAGGCAATTATTGGAAAGCGAACTTTACAGTGGAGAAACTTGGCAGACACCACCCCTTAACCAAGTGAATAACGTTAACCTCAGCAGTAGTAAGACATACAAAGTCAGATCCCCCTTGATATGATGCCCTGAGAAAGGCACAACATCACTTCTGGGGTATTTATGCCAAAAATGTTTACCCTCCTCTGATCATGAGAAAACATTAAGCACAAACTTAGGGACATTCAACAAAATAACTGACCAGTATCCTTCAAAAATGTCAAGTTCATAAAAGACAAAAAAATATTAAGGAATAGTCATAGCCTGGAGGAGACCAAAAAGAAGACATGACAACTAATCTAATGTGTGATCCTGAAATAGAAAAGAGACAGTCAAAAAACAAACAAACAAAACAGAACAATAACAACAACAAAAAAAAACTAGCAAAGTTCAAAACAGGTCTGTAAATTATTTGGCTATATTGCATTAAAATCAATTTCCTGGTTTTGACAATTGTATGTTGGTTATGTAAGATGTTAACATTAGGGGAACCTGAGTGAAGGATATATGGTTAACATTTCTGCAACTTTTCTGTAAGTTGAAAATTTCAAAATAAGATATATATATATTTATACATCTTTAATATTTATATATATAAATAAAGAATGATATATAATCAGATATATATGTAGTGTTTGGGCAGGAAAATACAGTGTAAAATATGACCTGGTAAGTAGCAGCTGAATGGGCTGGGGGCTTCTACTTGAATAAGGAAGTCCAGGAATAAGTTGGGAGATGCAAATCAATGACTATATCCTCAGCAAGTACTTAGATACAGTATTCCTACGTTTTGGGGGTCAAAGGGCCCATTTAATGTAAAACTGCAAAATAGAATAGAATAGAATAGAATAAGGGTGAGTTTAGGAGTTGTAAAATATTAGACATCACAAAATTCTACTCCTTCATTTTAAGTGGGAGGATTGTGAGACCAGAGTGGTTAAGGTGATGGCCCAAGTTCAATGTAGTGACATGGAAAAACAAAAATTTGTAATTTCAGTGAAAACAAATAGGCCATGGAGAAACAAGGCTAGTAAGTAGAAACCACAGTATAAAATAAAAGTTAAGCTTCGGAAAAATGAAGCTATATATTCACCTTTGAGCATATACTAAAATAAACTGCAGCTAGAAAGATTATGGAATTAAAAATAAGAAAGAAAGCCATAGAGCACCTAGGAGAAAATTTAGGGGGAAGATTTATTTTTCATATCTTAGGACATGAAAGGACAAAAAAAGCATAAGCTTAAAGTTAAGAATATAAAAAAATAACAATATTTAAAAGCACAACAACTGGGAAAATGTCTGCAACAAAAATATGACATGTAAAGCATCAACATCCTTAAGATATGCAGATCAATAAACAATAACAAATCAATAAACAGTAAGAGAAAACACTCCGATAGAAAATTAGGCAAAGGACACCAGGCAAGTAATTCAAGAGGAAGAAAATTAAATGGTTAATAAACAATGTGGAAAATATACAATGCATTATAGTCAAAAAATGTAAATTATGAGATGTCATTCTTGATCCATCATATTAAAGACTAAATGATGACTCTCTTCAACACTGACAAAAGTTGCAGAAACGAATACTGCCATGTGCTGTTGGTAATTGGATTAATACAATCTTTTTGATAGTAATTTGTCAATACACTTCAAAATCCTTCAAAACAGAAATATCCTTTGGTTTGAAATAGCTAGTTGTTATTAAAGTGTGGCCAATGGACCCTTGGAGTCCCTGAGACTCTCTCAGAAGTCTACAAGGTCAAAACTATTTTTATAGAAACAGTAAGACATGATTTGTCTTTTCATTTGTGTGACATTTGCACTGATGGTGCAAAAACAACAGTGGGCAAAACTGCCAGCTCCTGAGCACAAATCAAGACCTGGCACAACTGTCCTAGGAGTCACACACTTGCAGGAAGAAAGAAAGCCAGTTTCACATAAGAATATCTTAAGATTCACCTATTAATTTTATTAAATCTCAACCCCTGATGCACATTCTTCTAACATTCTGTATAACAAAATAAGAAGTAAATGCAAAGCACGTCTACTGCATATCGAAGTATTATGACTGTCTCAAGGGAAAGCACTTGTATGATTGTTTGAGAGCTGAACTAGATGCCTTTTCCATGAAACACCATTTTTACTTGGATGAATGATGAACAAAGTATGATTATTCAGATTTGGATATCTGGCAGACATTTTCTCAAAAATAAACAACATGAGCCTGTCACTTCAAGGGAAACAACTGATAGTATTTGTTGCCAACGGAAAAATTTGAGCTTTCAAGGGAAAATCAAATATTGGAAAACTCTGTATCCATCACCGTAAGTGTGACAGCTTCACATCTTACAGACTTCTCTGATGAGATCAGTGGGGATACTAACAAATGTGATTTTTTTGATGCTGTATAATAAAAGGTGACAACATTTAGAAGACTTGCATAACTCACAACCAACATTTTGCAAATGAACAATGCATGATGATAAAAATCATGTATGGGTAAAAGATCCACTCAAAGTTCAAGACTGGCCAAAAAGTTCTATAATACGGTTTCACATTCCACATTGCAATTAACTTTTAAGAAAATACTACTTGTTGGGTACTACGTAGTAACAAAAATATCCACAGTTATCTGAAAAGTCTATTAAATTACTCTTCCCTTTTCCAACTACATATTTGTCTGAGGCCATAATTTCTTCATGTTCTTTAATCAAAACAGCATATCACAACATGTTGATTGCAGAAGCAGATATGTCTTCCTTCTATTAAGGCAGATATTAAAGAGATTTTGCAAAAGTGTAAAACAAGGCCATTTTTCTCACTAGCTTTTTGAAATGATGGCTATTAACCTTTAAAATTGGTTAAATTTAATAGGTTTATTATTGTTATTTTAAAATAAATAAGCAATTTTTTAAATTTCTGTTTTAATTTATATTTTAATAAACATCAACAGACATAACCCATATAAACAAAAGTTTTCTGGGGTCCTCAATACTTTTTTAGAGTGTAAGGAGATCTGGAGACCAAAAAGTTTGAAACCTGCTGATATGGTCATTCCCAATTTCTAAGATTCTAAAGTAAGAAAATAAGCAAACTTGGCATAATATATGTACAGAAATAGAAAATTAGAAAAACAAAACTCTTGATGTCCAGCAATATGGAACTGGATGGTACATCTAGAATGTGATATTATTAGTATTTGAAACAAATTATAAGGAATTTTTAAAGGTGAGTAATGCTCACTATATGTTAAGTGAGAAAAGCAAGATCTGTAAACTACATTAGCAAAGAAAGTACCACACTGAAAAAAAAAGGCTAGAAATATTTTTAAAATATGTTAACAGAAATTTTCAGAGCTATAGGATTATGAATAATTTTTATTTTCTTTACTGAGCATGTACTACTTTCAAAATCAGGAAAATAAAAAATTTTAGCAACTTTTAAAGGCATTTCAGTACTTTATTTTTAGAATTCAATCTAGGTGAACATCACACAAAAAATAATTGCTGCTGTTATTATTATTAATATTAAAATTAATTAAGGCAGCTTAGTATAGAACTCTGAACTGAAAGTCATGAAACCTGTATTCTAAACACTGTTTAGCCATTCAATAACTCTAGGCTTTTTGACAAGTCACTTAACCTCTTTGAGCCACCAGAAATTATCTCTGAGGTCCTTACTTCACCAATTCTCTGGCAAAATGAACTATCAAATCTAAAGGTTGTTCAAGTCCATTGCAAGAAACATCTAAAGTAAAACAGTGCTATGATACAAACTGTAAGGCCAACTCCCAAATCACACTCTTTATGGAATTCCTACCGATGCTGCTAAATAGCTCTTTAATTCCTTCTGCAGACTGGTAGTGCAGGCTCTGTCAATAAAGTTTCTGGTAAAAGAAGAGTTAGTTATACCCTGAATGGTATTTGGGAGAAGCAAAAAATATTTGGCCATATTATGAATAAGAGAAAAAAGGGCATACGAGAATAAGCAAGACAGCATGGTGCCCCAAACGAATGGAGTCTTTCTTACGTGTACTTCATAAGTCCTTAATAACAGTAAAAGGAGGTTACCTCTAACGGAGAGGACAAGGTATTTGCTATGGAAAAGAATGAAAGAAAAAAAATGAGGGAGAGAGAAAGAGAAGAGGGAAAGGAAAAGAAAGAGAAGGGAAAATACAGTGCTAATATAAGTACGTAACAAGAGCAGAATTATCTAAATGTATGCTGTATCTTAAAATTGCCCAGAAAAATCTACCTATCCCCTTAGCTGACCAGCCTTCACCCTTCACTGTTCATTGGCAGAGTTGGCAAAGAGTTAATGACAGAAAATTAAATTCCAATTTGTCAATTTTGTTCCTTGTTAGCAAGTCTGATAAAAATCTTAGACTATAAAGGTTTAAATTAAATCTGGATAATATTAAAAAGAGATCCCTTCATTTTACAGATTAGGAAAACTGAGTCCTTCAAAAAAAACTGAGATCATAAAAGACCTTCACTTTGTACTTTACTAATACCAATTATCCAATAATCTCTCTTTCCTCAAGAAAACACTTCCATGATGATGCCAAAGACAAGGAAGCTAATGGTGCTCAGTGCCACAAAGTAAAATGGTATAAGTTTGGATTTGGTTTTGAAATAGAAGAAAGGTAAACAAACATTCTATACTTTTAACATGGCACAAATACAATAACCTGGTTGTTCTGGACTGGTTCTTTGTGTAATGCCAGGGCCTCAGTTTGCACATCTTTAAAATGAGGCAATCTATAGCATATAGTTGCTAAAGTCCCTTCTTAGAAAGTTGGAGAATCCTAAAAATCAAAAAAAAAAAAAAAAAAAAAAGACATGCTTGGGGAGGAGGGAAGTATGAAATACACCTGGTATGGCTGTTCAAATGACCAATCTTGACCCAACAGTGGAATCCGTAGGGTACCAGTCTCTCTGACTGGCTTGAGAACACTTGCGGTCACTTCTTTGCAGTAGAGAGCCATAGTAAACTATAAGAGGCCCCTTTAGGCCTGTACTCCCTTGTTTGTTTCCAGAGGCCAACTGAAAAGGGTCCTCCATTTCCACCTTTTGAATCTACAATTCATATTTCCACTTTGAGAGGGCCCTGCTACCCATCATTCATTCCTAGTATCTGTCAACCCCTAGACATTTATGCAGCACCTACTTATATGCACCCATCACCTAGCAAAAACCAAGTTTTCAATAAACATTTGTTGACTTGAAGGGATTCATCCATTAAGACTCTCCTGAGAAAAGCAGATCAAAGAAGAAACCTTTTTCACCATTCCTGCTCTGCTAACACCTGACACTCATGTTCCTCCCCAGTCATGTGTGACACGTGGTTTCTAAGCGCTGGCTGGGCTGCCAGGCACAGCTACTGCAGGCAAAGGTCTCTTTGAGGGGGGAGATGGGCACTTACCTGGGGAACCTCTGCTTCAGCTTCCTCAGGCTCTGCCTGGTAGGCGGCACAGACACTAGGCACTGGGCTATCTCGTCGTATTGGGCTTTAGTCAGTATCATGTTGGGCCAGGGAGTGGGAGGTGGCAGTGAAAAGGAAAAAAACACCCTGGGCTTGAGCAGCCTTCGTGTCGGGAGACGAGGGGTGGGCACAATGCGGCAGAGCGTTGTGTTGCCGACTTTCTGGGCTTGCCCCTACCCCTCTCCCTCCCGCACCCCTGGCTGCACAAGCCTGGGCTTCAGCCTGCAGCTCCGCGGCGGGAGGCGGGCTGTAGACCGACTGCCCTTCCTTGGCTTTCTGAGCAGCCGCAGAGGGCCCGGCCGAAGGCAACCTGCCGCCATGTCACTTAAGGGCAAGCCAACCAGGAAGTAACGGCCACAGGCAGAGGTGCCGCCTAAATCCTACTGGCAGGTCCTTGGGCAGGACCCACCTGGGATTAACGTGGGATGCTCTTGGCGGTCATGCCTTCCCTGTTGCCAGAAGCTAGGAAGTCCTGGCGCATCGACAAGGCAGCAGGGCCCACGTGTAACCGTGATCATTAAGCCTGAGCCCGAGAAAACCACTGCCAGGGCGCGCGATTTGAACACGCTTCCAATCGCGCCCGTTTTACCGCAGCTCCAATCGGAGACTGGCCTACAAAGAAATACGCCTTCTCTCGGTTCAAGGCTCCCTGCGCCCTGGGAGCGTCAGCGGAGGAGCTGTAAAACCCAAAACCCACTAGAATCGCTGTAGACGTACAGCTTGGCTTGTGTTGAGGGAAGTCTGACAATTTCTGCATCTGGCGAGGAACATGGTTTTGGCCCTGTTGCGAAACAGGCTAGAAAACAAAACCCACATCATCAAACAGCGCGCAGTAAAGAATATCACTCTCACTCCTCACAGGTGCTCAAGAACTGAAATCATTACTTATTCATCTGTGAATCCCCAGCTCTCAGAAAATAGTAGGCATTCAATAAATGTTTGGAGAAATAAGTCAGTGAACGAATTTATCTGTTTTGTGTATGTGTTGTGAGTGGATCTCAGCTATCCCGAGGCCATTGATTAGGACATCAGTGCCTCCTTTAATCCTTTTAAAAAATCTATTTGGTTCTTAAAAGGCCATGTGTCATGTTTCTTTTCAAATTTTAACATTTTAAGCAAATGAAAGAAAAAGTGTTTCAATTTTAAATAACGTGAAAATGGTTATTATTTTTTTTTAATCTGGAATAAGGCCTGGGTTAGAAGTTTAGCTTAGATATGCCTCCTTGGATAAATTTCTTAATCCGTCTAAACCTCAGTTCCTTTGTCTGTAAAATTGATTTTTAATTCATGGGGTTATTCGTAAGATTAAATAGGAGAGTACAAGGGATGGATTCCTTAGCTTAGCTTCCACCAGATAGTCTGTGGAAGATAAAGAGCCTGTATAAGACTACTTGATAGTGATAGGTCAGGGCATTTACCAGGTGTTGTTTGCTCCCTACACATTGACTTATTTGATCTGTATAATTTTCTAAGAGGTGGGTACTATTGCCATCCTTCTCGTCCTCCTCCTTTTTGTGCAGGGTGAATAAACTGAGGCATGAAAAGTTTAAGTAACTCTTCAGCGGTGATGAGAACAAGTAAGCAGCAGGGGTAAAGTTTAAACTCCTGAAATTTGGTTCCAGGGTCTGTGCTCTTGCCAACTCTCAGTAATGCTTAATTACTACACACAAAAAAGTCACACTCTCTTAGGCCAAAGGTTAAGAATTTTTTTGAAAGGAAACAATCTATATTTCAAAGAATCTTTTAGTCCATGTTTTAAAAAAGCTTCACCACTTTATTTTCCCAGGCGTCTCCAAGTCCAGTATCAACATGGATCCTGAATTCAGCAACCATAGATTCTTTTGAATATTTACATCAGAATGTTTTCTTCCCATATGCTTTGCATCTAGCTCTGGTTGTGTGACATTAGTACATAACTATTTATTTATGGCAGCATGGCCTGGAGTTGCCACCTGGCTAGTTTGTTGCTGACCCTGCCATGACTCTTACATGAAAGCTAGCTGACGATAAGCAGACACCACTTGATTCCCCATTCCTTTCTCCTTCCCGACTTCACTCTTCTCAATTCACAGCCAACAGATTTTTATAGAAAACATCAGTTCAAGGATGTCTGCACTGGTTATTTTTTATAGTAACTCTTTTCTCTGGCTCTTGTCCTGCATTCACCCTCACAACCCTAAAGGAAAAGGCCAGGTTTGTTTTTCTGCTTTTATTTTTAACATGCCGGCAGTTTACAATTTTGACCCAAATCCAGTAGATTGTTTAGAGTTAGTGCCAGGGGAAAAGCACGGTGATGTTGCTGTTTTCATTGGCAGTGACAATTGTGTTGCTTATTAGGCACAAAATAGAAGCAAAGCAAAAATGTGGTGGTGGTATTGCTGTTTAGGTGTTTCTTATTTCCCTTGAATGTGAAATGCTTGGTGTAAGCCAATTATTTCTTTGAGGCATGCTTTCTCCCTCTCTTGAACCCCACTCTGTGCCCCTCATCCGCTCTTACTCCTTCTAGAGCTGTCTGTCTCTCCGTGCCTGGAGTTCCCCCACTGTTTCTCAGTCGGTCTGTCGGTAATACCGACCACTTTCTACTAAGTGAAGTAGGGTCGTGAAATGAAAACAGTACCAAAGGAAAAACCCAAAGAACTGGCTACCTGTTTAAAATCAGCCATAAATTGTGTAGCCTTGAGCAAGTGACAGCCTCTCTGATCCTGAATGTCCTCAGTGTAACCCCAAGAAGTGGAACTTTATAGTTCTGATAGGGAGAAAGAATCTATAAATACGAAAAAAGTGTAGGAAATCTTAGCAAGAAAATATGTCAAAACGGGGACTAGTGCAGCTCCCTGGAAGATGGTCCAGAATGAATAGCTTGACCAGATATCTTTCTGCCAATTCAGGACCACGTGAATAATGAACGATTTTAAAGGAGTGTGGTGTTTTCCAGGGAGGCGACAGAAGGTCATTTCAAGAAGAGTGCTAAACACAATGGACTAAAAATAAGAATGAGCCAAGTCACGCGCATGGGAAAGTTATTCTGGCTAGAGCAAAGAGTTCTAGGCAGAGTGCAAAGGAGGTGAAGATGCTTCACCTTGGAAAGAGTCAGTTACATTTGTAAACAGTCTGTTGTTGAACCTGCCAAATCCAATGCATGGTTTTAAAAGTAAATACAGACATATTATCTTTATTATATTTTAAAATCTGATTCTACTCATGGAATCTTGTTAAAATCATCTCATTGATTATTTTAAAGAATAATAATTGAAGTTTACTAACTAACTAAAGCAGGGACTTAATATTATTTAAGCACCTATTATGCTCAAACACTGTCCTATTAGCCCCTGATCTATAGATTAGGAAACTGAGGGTCAAAGAGAGTAAAGGACTTGCCTGATTGGTCCAGCTAAACTGCAAAACCATGATTTGGACCCAAGTTAGTCCAACTATAAAACCTCATTTTCTCCATCATATTGTACTGTAATTCAAAAAGGAAAACCTCTTTGGTTGAATTATCCTCAATTAATCATTTATGCTTTGAAATAGGTAGCTTTCTTTGGTCACAACGAATGCCTGTTGAAGAAGCAGTGACCTTCGATTCTGACATTTAGCCAAAACACACTTTTAAAAGCTCGTTCGGCCTCTTTCACCAGAAGAGACTGCATATGTTTTTCTTTGCCCTATGAACTACCACCTAAAGTGATGCGTCTTTTGAAACAAGTTTACGTCTCCATACTTTCCACCCATGAGTGACAAGTCATTTTATCCTAGTCCCCAAATAATACACGTGCTTAGTAAAAAATAAAGATCAGAATAATTCAGTTATTGAGGGTCACAGCAATCACTCAACTTAATGAATGGAGGAAAACCAAAGGAAACATACAGAAAGACATTCCACACCATGATGGTGGAGCAGTTAACACTGAATAGTCCTGAGACCAAAAATTAAATGTTGGTTGCTTCGTGCAAATCAATGGTGAATGAACCATTGACAGAACCTAGTCTGTCAAACGAAGTGGCCCAATTCCAGAGGGAGGTTACATGTTGAAGGAGTTATTCACCAACGACCTGTTACAAACAAAAGCTGTGTCCCACGTGCATATAATTCAGAATGGCCCCTCTGCAAGTCTTACTTATTCGATAACTCTAAGAACCAATGTTGTGGGGATACTTACCAAGGGCAGGCACCATGCTAAGTACCTTACATACACCTATCTCCCTTTCATTCTCAGATCCAGCTTCAAGAGGTAAGTGCTATCCTTAAATCCATTTTCCAGGTGAGAAGCCTTAGGCGTATACAGGTGGTTTCTATGTATATCATCAATTGTTTTATAACATTCTAGAATAGTGTTTCTCAGACTATCTGTGTTAAGGGCCCAGTTTTCCCCCAATTTGTCATAGACAAATACTTCTGTAAAATAAGGTAAAAAACTGAATTGCTTAAAAAATGAAATTTAAAAAGACAAAAACAAGTACCATGCAAGCCCCCAATTTGTTATTATGAGACTCAACAGACATACAATTACTCTGTCACATCGATATTAAGAAGTTCTAAATGCTTATTCTCAATTTCTGTACTTACCATATCAAGACATGTAAGAAAAAGTTTGAGAATCAGCGCTGGTCTGTTGATCACATTGTGAGTAGAACTGTGCTGGTACCTTAGGAAGTCAAGATTGTAAGCCAGGTATGTGCAAAGTCTAGGACATCATACTTTCATGTACTCTTAGAAGAGAAGTATAACCTGTTCCTTTAGACGTCTAAGTATCAATCATCATTACTGTTACCATTATTCTATTGTATTTAGTTCTTCTAAGTGATGCATGTTTATTGAGATCAGCAGTGAAAATCCTTACAAGCTATTTCATATGCACCCTATAAAGTTATCACCATGTGTTTTTATAGCATAAAACCTAATTTCTTCCTTACATTATAAACCCATCCATCAGAGCTCATGTACCTCTTCTGTTCAGAATCATACACAGAACACTATTGGCACATGATAAAGGCTATTAATTGACATTTACACATTTCCTATTATCACATTTGACAAGGATAAGAAACAAAAGTAGTGTTTTCCGAGATAATTTCTCCTGGGTGTTTGTTTGTTATAGCAAAAGGAAACGTGAACATGTTTGCTGAAGAAAGACTGAAGCTTCTTAAATTTTCTCCTCAGGCTCATCAGGGACTTGTGGATAATTTGCAGGCAATTTGTATCCCCTTTTCCTGCAGGACTAAACCTCAGATGTAATTTCTGCAGTTGTCAATCACTCTTCTTGTCCCCTAGACCATTCTATAAGAATACATCGTGTTCTGAGGGTTTTCTCACACTTATAAATTCAGGAATTGAAAGGAACGATGCTGGTGGAGTAGAAGGTTTCTACTGGAGAGAAAAAGGAATGAGAGGCAAGGAATCAAGCCGTCCTTAATAAGCACTTCTTTCAGCATAAGCTAGAGTTAGAAGCACATGTCAGATGGAGATTAGCTCTAAGTCTCTTCATTTAAAAAATTACTCTCTTTTGCCATCTCACTGGGTTAGACTTTGAAAAGAGCAGGCAAGATGCCAGTCAGGATTTATAACCCTCTCTCTCTCTCTCCATGATTGATAGAAGCAGAGTTAAGGGAAGGAGTTCCTTCCGAGATAAGTATAGAGATTATTATAATAATAATAGGATCCTTTATTTTGCGAAAATGAAAGCATATTACATAGTTATCCAGTGTATCAGCATCACAGAATCTATAACTAGCATTATTATACCCACTTGGCATATGAAGAAACTGAGATGGCTTAGAACTTCAACCAGCTTTGTCAGATTTAACTTTTACATGTGAGGCTATAAAAGTACATCTTTCATACGCTCCTTGTATCCAACAACACAAGATCAGATCCTATAAATTATCCATAGTCCCATCACTTGGAAGCCACCACTGTAACCATGTTGGCATTATTCCTTACAGTCATTTTTCTACAAAGTTTGTTCTTTTCATAGATGAAAGTAAACTATGTATACAGTTTGAGTTCCACTGTTCCCTTTACATTACACCATAAGCCAAAGATTTTCTTACCAACACTTGACAATTTTGACCCTAGTTTTTTGGGGTTTTTTTAAATTAATTTATTTATTTTTGGCTGTGTTGGGTCTTCATTGCTGCATGCGGGCTTTCTCTAGTTGTGGCAAGCAGGGGCTACTCTTGGTTGTGGTGTGCAGGTTTCTCATTGCGATGGCTTCTCTTGTGGAGCACGGGCTCTAGGCATGCAGGCTTCAGTACTTGTGGTGCATGGGCTTCAGTAGTTGTGGCTCACGGGCTCTAGAGTGCAGGCCCAGTAGTTGTGGCACATGGGCTCAATAGTTGTGGCTTGCGGGCTCTAGAGCTCAGGCTCAGTAGTTGTGGCTCACGGGCTTCAGTAGTAGTGGCACGTGGGCTCAGTAGTTGTGGCTCATGGGCTCTAGAGCGCAGGCTCAGTAGTTGTGGTGTGTGGGCTTCAGTAGTTGTGGCATGCAGGCTCTAGAGCGCAGGCTCAGTAGTTGGGGCACGCGGGCTTAGTTGCTCCGCGGCATGTGGGATCTTCCCGGACTAGGGCTCAAACCCGTGTCCCCTGCATTGGCAGGTGGATTCTCAACCACTGCCCCCCCAGGGAAGACCCGTCAACCCTAGTTTTACAGTAAGAGTGGAGCAGTAGGCTGCGGAAGTTAGGAGTTGAATCTTCACCAAAGGCCAGTCCTTGAAGGCGGTCCTTGGCATAGCCAGCACAAGGCTGGGCCATCCTCCGGTTCCAGCAAATGGGCTGCAATTCAGACAATGTGGGATGGTGTAACGGACCCTCTGGAACAAGGTAGACATTTCTGTGACTGATGAACAGCTTTCCTGGGCATTCCATTCACAGAGTTATGGTTGTAATCATGTCAGTGAACCTCCTACCACGTGGACATTCCGTCAGTCAACATGTAGACACAGGAGCCAGCATGTATTTTTTTATGATGGCTACTAGTCATACCTGAACATTCAGATTCATTACAGCCCTTGATGCAGGGAACAAATGTTTTGCGTGGCCCAGAGGACACTGGATACCAATCCTCATTCTGGGACAGCTTGGGTTTCCACTTCACTTTCCAACAACACTAAAATGTTTAAAAGTTGGTACAAGGATGAGAAGGGATTTAAGGTAATGGTGTGAGCAAGGAGTAACAGAGATGTCTTGAGGAACAGTTAAGCTCTACACACACACAAATCTAGTTTTACAAAACAACACAAACTATTCGTAAAGATAAAACTTTTAAAAACATAATACAAATGCTTTTAAGATACAAAGACAATGTAACTCGTTTATGTCAGCTCCTCTTAGGAAAATGTGGACATCCACAAATGTCATTCATTCATTCATTCATTCATCAGATATTTACTGAGTGCTACCACGTGCCAGGCACTATTCTAGGCCATGTGTATAAACAACATACAGGATTGACCAAGTCCTCACCTTGGAAGTTTATATTCTTCAATAAACTAGATTTTCTTTATCATAAGAGTAGTTCATGTTCCAGTTTAAAGGAGGCTAAAGAAGCATGACTAAATACAACACCTGACCATAAACTTAATCCTGTACTGGAGGGAAAAAGTACAATAAAGGACATTATTGGATGACCTCACAAAATAGGAATACAAACAGTAGATTATATTTTTTAAAATATATATGTTACCCCAAATAATCCAGAAAGAAATAAATCAATAACAATGACAGAGTAAATGATAAATCAAATGGAGTAAAATATCAACTGTAGGTGAATCTAGATAAAGGGTATGTGGTCATTTTTTGCACTCTTTTTATTTTGTACTATTTTCATTTTGTAATGTTTTGGCAAATTTGAAAGTATTTTCAAATAAAAAAATTTTGAAACCTATTCCACTATGTAAAATGAATGAAAACACAATGTCTTTAAATTGTGTGGCAAGCTCCTGTCAGTCATATATGATTTGTAGACATTTGATTGACATGCTGATTTTCTTGGGACTTCAAAGATGGGATTGTACGTTATGCCTAATCACACCCACAGGATAACTGAGGCATAACTTTCAAAATCTCTCCATCTTCCACCTCACAGCATGGACCATAGACGCTTTCTGTCTCTTCCAAGAACCTAATGATTTCCTTTTACATCTATAAGAAATATATCATAAATATATAATTATCCCACTCACTGTGTAATTGTAATCCACATTCTCTGGGCTAATAAATACCCTAAAGAACACAGTTATATGACAGAAACAGGAAATTCCACCAAACAGTCCCTGCAGACATATTCCTATCTTTCTTCCTTCCTTCCCTTTCTCCTTCTCAGGGGTCAGACAGCTCTCCCAGCCTCCTCTCTCTCTCCACTATTTCTCTCACAGGTGTTTATCCCAATAAATCTCTTGCATGTCAAATCCTGTCTGGCATTTGCTTCTCAGAGAACCTAGACTAACATGGCCCCCTATCTTCAGAAGCATACATATAGAACTAGAGGTTACACCCTAGTCACCTTATTGCGTTTGGGTGTTTCCCAAGCCTCCATCAGCAATACATTAGACTTCCCAAGAAGGCAGTCTAATCTAATATTTATGAAACTAGACGACTTTGAAGTCAAAAGGACTCAGGTGGAAGAATTAGTTGGATGATCTTAATATTTAATGGAATCAGCTTTCTATCTCAGTGATATACATATTAGTAAAAGACAGAATTCTATTTTTTATGAACTCTCCTTTTATACCATGCAGATTTTCTTCACTGCTAAAGACAGATGTCAGGGAATTCCCTGGCGGTCCAATGGTTAGCACTCGATGCTTTCACTGCTGTGGGCCGGGGTTCAGTCCCTGGTCGGGGAACTCAGATCCTGCAAGCCGTGCAGCCAAAAAAAAAAAACAAAACAAAAAAACAGATGGCAAAGTTCCTAGATGTAAACTTCCTCGGGTGCTGTCAAAATTCCTATTTGTTTTACTGTATCTTGGAGTTCTTCATTTCCACAAATGACTAATCTCATTTTGGTTGTTTCTTGGAGAGTAATGTTTATTTCAGTCTTTCCCAGTGTATATTAACATCTCTTGTCTGAACCCGAGGGTCCAGAACCATGTATCCACTTGTGTACCACACATGCCCCTCCTGGAAACATAGAGGTATCTCAAACACAATTTTTTAAAATTTAAACTTATTTTAATGCCCCTCTTCATGTGCTTCATTTCTTGGAAAATGGCACTACCACACATCCTTTCCTTCATAGTCAATCACCATGTCCTACCTGACACCCTGACAACTATGTTACTGCCACTATTCAGGCCCTTTTTTTTTTTTTTTTTTTTTTTTGCGGTACGCGGGCCTCTCACTGCTGTGGCCTCTCCCATTGCGGAGCACAGGCTCCGGACGCGCAGGCTCAGCGGCCATGGCTCACAGGCCCAGCCACTCCGCGGCATGTGGGATCTTCCCGGACCGGGGCATGAACCCAAGTCCCCTGCATCGGCAGGCGAACTCTCAACCACTGCGCCACCAGGGAAGCCCAGGCCCTTTTTTTCTTTATGCTATTAGTCCTCTAATGAAATCCCTGCCATAGTCTGTCTCTACTCCAGTCTTTTGCACTGAAAACAGGTGATTTTTCTAAAAATACAAACGTAAGTCTCTTTGAGATGCTCTTGCTTACTTTGCAGGTTTCATTTCTTCCTTCTATTTCCTGATAAACCCTACATACATACAAGTTGCTAGATCTCAACTATTAATTACCTACTACATGCTAAGCATCAGAAAGAGTCATTTTCAGCCCTAGGGGGGAGGTATTATCATTTCAAATCAGAAAAATTAGAGAAGATAAGTAACCTGTTCAATATCATAAAACTGACAAGGGACAGGGACAGGTCACTTTGACTCCAAGGTTACCCTTTTTTAAAAAAATTGAGACATTATATACATACAATAAAGAGTACAGATCTGAGTGTACAGTTTCATAAGTTTTGACAAATATATAAACCCCAATCAAGACACAGACCTCTTTCATCACCTCTCAAATTTCCCTCTAATTAAAAAAAATGACCTATAATTTTCATATAGCGAAAACACATATTTTAAATACCCAATTCTTGAAGGCCACTGTTTGTACCCTTTAGCTGCCTTGCCCCAAACCTGCCTTGTTCTTTTATGCTGTTATACAAGGGAACATGCATTTCCCTCTGTTGAGATGCCCATACTCCTGATAACATCTACTCATTTTCCAAGTTTCAGTTTTAACATTATTCCCTTTCCTATGCCTTTCTCATACCCAAACCTGTACCAATAGTTAACTTTTCTCTAATATCTCCTAGTAATTGTTTACTCATCTATCACTCCCACTGCAGTCTAGTGACTAAAGTGTGTCTATAATTTTTTTATATTCCTTGCCTAGCATCTAGTTCCTTGACAGTCACATAGTGTTCAAGACATATTTGTTGAATAAACAAGTTCATGATGCTAAAGACATAGGCTAGTGCCTTGTAAGTCTCGTACAAAGATTTTATGCCAAGGCAACAAAGATCTGTTAGAGGTTTTACACAAAGGGATGCCATGCCTGTCTGTGTTTCAGGAAGATAACTGATAGCAATGTTAAGGGTATAAGACAGTAATGAAAAGAATGGTTGTAAAGAGTTAGTGGGAAACCATTGCAGAAGTCCAGAAAAGAGAGTATAAGGATGTTGGTTAAATAAATGGAATGAGAAAGGAGAGCTCAGAGTTCAAAACACATTTCTAAGAAGTACTCTCCAGACCTCAATGGGGGTGGTAAAGGAGAAAGAAGGTTCGAGGATATTCCATGGTCTTTGGTTGAGAGAAAACAGAATTGCTGTGCAATTTTTCCTAAGAAAAATTATAGGAAAAACAGAATAAGTGGGCAGATTGATTTTAAGACACCAAGGTGTAATACAAATACATTGGAGATGAAACAGAAATATTGGGCAAGATCTCAGAAGAGTAGTCAAGATTAGAGATGCAGCACTTGTGCTGGATATTTTCCATTTACCCCTCCAGATACACTTTTCAACCTTCTCTGTGCCCTAGAATCCTTACCTATTTTGATTCCATCGCTGCACTTTGGCTTCCAATTGGGTTTAGGCAATAAGAAGTACTGGCAAAACATTAAAGGGCAGGAAGAGAATGAGTTTTGGATATTTAGTCCATGGCTCTCTCCCTTTCAGGTCACCACAGGCTAGCTGCATCCCTCTTGCAAAGGACACAGCTCTTGCCTAGTGACCCTCTCCAGGCAGCTTGCTAGATTCCATTAAGGGCTTCCCTTGCTTATTGCTTCAGGCCTAGGGTTGATAAGGTCTGGGGTACTAACCATTCCTTGCTGGTTTCCCTTGGGCCTTCCCACACCTTGGTAAATAATCTTTATTGAAATCTCCTCAGTCACAGTATTTGGGAATGCCATCTGTTTCCTGCTGGGAACCTAATTGACACATATAGATGGTACCTGAAGTCCTGGGAGACAAAATCACCCAAGGAAAGAAGATAGAATAAGAAGAGTCCATGCAGGAAACAAACAAACAAACAAACAAACAAACAAATGCATTGAAATTCCTTACTCAAGACATTTGCAGAGAAATTCGCTCTAGAGGCAGCAAGCAGAACCAGAGCCAAAGAAGAAAAGGGCTTCAAGAAGGAGTCAGTGATTTCAGTTGCTGCAGGAAAATCTACTAGAATGAAAACTGAAGTAGACTCTTGGTGTTGACATGTAGAATGCCACTGGTGACTTTTTTCAAGAGTAGTTTTGGTATAATAGTGGTGTCAGAGGCATGACTGCAGTGCATTGAGGTGGGAATGGGAGGTGAGGAAGAGTAGATATAAATGTAGACTACTAATTCAGGATTTTTGAGGGAGAGAAGAGAATCAAGGTAGGGTAGTGCTGTAATGGAGAAATAGTGTAGAAAAGGTTTTTTAAGGTGAGGGGAAAATGTGCTTGTCCAAAGACTAAAGAGAAAGAATCAGTGGGGAAAGTGAGATTGAAGATATAGGAAGGAGGGGAAAGAGAGCACAAGGAGGAGGAAAGATGAGAGGATAAGCTTTTCATGGAAGGGACCATCTTTCCCTCAAATGTTCAATTAAGGATGTACAAATTAGGTGAGCCTCTATATTTTCCTGTAACACCCTGCACACATCACTAGCACATGATCACCACCATTATTTTGCAATTACCTGTTTACATTTTTGGTCTCCCTATATAAACTGCTACTCCAGGACAGGGTGTATACCTTATTCTTCTCTGTATCCTCAGTATCTTGTGTATAGGAGGTGATAATTGTTTTTGGAAAAGTTGAAGATTTGACAATATCTTAGGTTTAAGGTGGAGTAGTTGAGTGATGTTCTAACAGATGGTTTTGTTTTCTCTGTGAAATAGGAGGTTAGATCTGGCTGCAGCTGGGGCACATAAAGAAAGATACAAAACTTGAGGGAGGAGGTAGAGCCAGGATCTGAATGAATACACAATTTACATTGGATTCAGTGTCTATGCTCTTCACCACTACCTTATGTTGCCTCTCCTTGAAGCAGCTTCAATGGCCTCAAAAGATCTAATTTCTGCAGAGTTTAAAACTTCTGCAGTTGGGGATATTCTGATGTTTACTTAGCAAGTCGACTTTGGATTTGATTTGACTTCCCATGTCTAGCCCACCAAGAAGAAAATGAATTAAAAAACTGATGTGAGAATTCTGGTTGTGTTTATTTTCTTGACTCTGAACTTTTAATTTGATTAAGACGAAGTTTTCCTCAGCCTTATCAATTTGGGTGGATGGCTACAATCTCACTCTAAACTCGAAAATCAGAGTAGGCCAGGGGCACATTCCGAAGGTCCTCTGCTCTGAAACCCTGCCCAGCAGCTGGTAGGCTTCTACCCAGAGCACTCCTCCCTGCTTGCAGCACTGTGCACGTCCGTTTGTTTTTGGTCTCCGGGTAGCACATACACTGTATGACAATGAGATCAATTTTCATATGGGGCCAATTGAATCAGTGTCTTTTCATGGTAGTGAAATCTTATAAAATCGCTTTCTACATTGCCAGAGGGGAGTATGGAATTTTAACATGGTCTGTATGTGTGTATATATATATTCATTCATTCATTCATTCATTCATTTATAATGTAAGTGCAATTTATTTCTCAGTTGCTCCCAAAGAGGATTTGAGGGGACTATTCTATCTTATTTGTCTCCTTTTTTAATGGGCATATATTAGATCTTTGAGGCCATCTAAGCTGCATCACAGAGAAGCAATGTAATATAGTGGTGAGGAGCATAGACACTGGATCCAGTTTAAATCGTGTGTTCATTCAGATCCTGGCTCTGCCATTAAAGGGTGGCCTGTGTTTGGGTACATTACTTAAATCCCCTGTGCTATAGTGTCTGGCTCCAACTGTAAACTGAGATAATGTTAGTATCTACCTCATAGATAATTATGAGGATTATAATTTAGATTATGGAAAGTACTTCAACTAGTAACTGGAACATGGCTACGTGCTGAAATTATTAAGTCTGTTAACCCTTACTATTTCTTTAAAATAAATTGCTACCAAATGGCCTACCAAAATATTACTAGATTATTCTATGACTCGATGTACCCATTTAATAATATAGGTAACATATATAAGGTATTTTGTCTGCTAGGTGCTGTGCTAAATGCTTTCTATATGTTATCACTGGAAAATGTAACAGAAGAAACAGAAGCTGAGAGAAGATTATTAAGTTGCCCAGCATCAAACAGTTGGTTAAGTGAGATTTGAACCAGGGAGTTTGACTCCAAATCTACAGACTTAACCACAAAAAGACATTGCTTTTTCTTCATACAGCTATTTTCATCACTGGGCAAAAATCTTAGTCTGGATATGACTAGGCTTAGTTAAAAGTTACAAACAAACCTAACGACATTCTTAGTAGAAACCACTAGGGAATAGTGACTGCTCTTCTCAGAATTGTTATTTTTTATCTTTCTGAAGAATGTTAGTATATTTTGTCAATTTTATTTGATTTAGGATTCAGATGTTTGGAGAAATATTTCCCAGCCTTCACTTCAGAACAGGCACTGCTCCCTGAACCTTTAAAAGACCCAGTTGCAAACCTGATCTTTTTTTCCCCTATAAATGAAGAATTCCTACTGACTTAATGTGCATGAATTAATTTTTGAAAGTAGATATTTACAAGATGGTCATAAACACTTCCTCCAGGTGGAAATTTTCAACTCAGGAAGACACTAGATTTAGAAAACTTAAATAGCAATTAGTTTGCTCATATTCAGAACATGGAGAAGAGAAGGGATTCAATTCTAATTGGAAGCAGTGTGATATAATGGTATGAGGGAAGGTTCTAAAATCAGATAAAGTAAGTATGAATTTCATCTTTCTATTCAACTTGAAATCTGATTTTAAGACATTCATTTATAGGAACTTCAGCTCTCTCACCTGTGAAATGTGGATAATAACACATACTCTTAGACGTAAGGTGAGAATTAAATGAAGTAAAGCTTCTTAACACAGTGCCTGGAAAATACATAAATCCTAATTTCTTACCCTAAGGAGCAGTAACATCCATCCCACCCAGACGGGGATAATCTCTACCCATGGTTTATCTGCATATACCTAGGACCCAGAGTGAAAGAGTAGGGTAGAGAAGCTTTGATGTCATCCTCTTTCTTGTGTACTGCACTCACTAAGTAGGTATTGCCTCTTTTCATTGACTGGCATTATGAATCTCATTTCAACTGGATCGTATTGGTGGGTTAGGGCAGATTAAGATCAGTGGTCTCATTTCTTTGGTTAAGATAGGCTATGGAACACTATGCTATTTCTCCAAAAAGAATAGCTACTAATCCATGGCTGTTTACTTTGCTCTAGGTTCTTCACCCAAAGATTAGCTAAGCACCTTTGAAACCTTTCTAAGGAATTGGAGGCCTAAGGAGTTCAAGCCACGTGTTCAAGATTATATAGTTTATAAACAGCAGAACCAGATCCCTCTGAGAGCTCCCTTTCCTGTCCCGACTGACTCTCTACTTCCTCACCTGATCTTTGATTTCCCGCTCTGTCCACCCCAGCTGGACAAGGTCCCTCTTGACTATAAATGCTCATAGCCCTTTGTTTTCATCTTTCACATAGCTCATATACTTTTCTATTAGTTATTAAAGTTATTTGAGTTCATTTCCCTGAATCAATAATACATTCCTGGAGAAGAGGGACAATATCACACACCACTGTATCAATCAGGGGTGTTTTTAAAGCTTTTAACAATATGGAAATTTAATTATCACACAAAACAAGAAGTCTAGATATATATGGTACTGGAGTGTAGCAGTTTAACAATTTCATAAAGGGCCCAGCTCTATTTTCTCTCCACCATGTTTAGTGTAATGGACTTATATTTTCTCACGTGTCACATCACAGTTGCAAGACGGCGGTCACAGATCCAGGCATCTGATTATTGTTCAAGGTAAGAAGAGGGGGGAAGGGCAGCACCACTGAGCTATCTACTCATGCCCATCTCTTACGAGACAAGAAGAGCCTCCCAGGATCTCCATGATTAACTTCCTCCTATATCCCATTCCAGTACTGGGTCCCTTTGCAGGTCTTCAAGTGTACAAACACAACCATAACCCCACATTTCCCCAAATGCTGTGATTTTTAACTGAAGAATTTAAAGACTCATTTAAAGCCTTAATGACAGTTACATGTGATAGCAAGTAGAGGACCAGAAAGCTAAGGGCATACATGATACTGAATAGCTGTTGAGGATCCCTTCTAAGGAGTTGCACCTATTTCTGTATACTAGTTTTATAGCACCTGAAGTTTAAACTCGTGCCTCAGCAAAGTCACAAATTGCAAGATGGTGCAGATTTTTGGGGGATTTGCTTACAATTAGTCACACCCTCAAATGTTAAATCTCTGAATACTAAGGGTCTATTTTAACCTCTTTTGTGATGAACAAGGTGGATTGTGTGTGCTTCCTACTGAATTACTACCCCTTTACATTCTTGAGAGAAAGTTTTTGTTGATGGCTGACTTGTAGACCCACACTTATGTGTAGTTATGGTTCCCTCAGTTGCCAACAATAGGTAGAATAAAATTTAAAGATGTTTCAGGTGAATAGCATTTCACCCTGAACCCTGGTACCAATTGTGAGTCAATTATTTATGAGTAGAGCCCAATTTGTTTAAACCTCATTGACCTATAATACAGTTATGACATGTGTCTTGACTTGATTCTTCCTTCTATTGATTTGGTCTGGAAAAGTAAAACAAGAGGTGAAATGGCCCCTCAGGGTAAGTTAAAATTGTAGGTTATGGCCATGTTAAATTGCTTTAGTATACTTTGTGTCCTTTAGAGTCAGAAAATGAAGCAATAAAGTAAGCTGATGTAAGTAATTCTTGTTTTTAAAAGGACCTTGAAGTGCTCTTAACAATATCATGGATTTGATAAGATCAGCTTCAGACTTCTTAATTTAAAATGAACATAAAGATGGTAAAGCTGAAGGAATGTTGAAATACTAGTGTTGTGTTAACAGCTTTGAAACTGAATTCATGGGAGGGACCAATGGGAACTCTTCACTATTGTCTGCCATACTTGGGGGGAAAATGAAAGTAGCAGTCACTGCTAGGAATTTCCTGGGGGGCATATCCAGGTGTACAAAATATTTAGGAGGGTTTCGAATGTTTTTGCTCATTACTTATGTGTTATCAAGTTCAGACAGTGTTTACAACTCAGACAATTTTCAAGTTTTAAATGTTAATTTTTGTGACAGGCAAACCTATTAAATCTGAGTGTTCACAACTTTTTCCTCTCCCCTCCCCTTTTCCCTACTTGTCTGTGAATATTGTGGTATTGATGGGCTAAGTAGAGAACTGGCAAAAGAGAGAAAAGGAGAGAGAGGATCAAGAGTTGGAAAAAAGAATAGACTGCGTGGGGAGTAAAAGTGGAGAAAAAGGACAAGAGCCAACATGCGAACATGAGCTGGGTTTAGGGCAGAGTACTCTGACATTTAGAGAGAGGGAAGAGAGAGAGTTGAGATGTGGTTTACGCAGAAAGAAATAAAGCAAGGTAATTTCAAAATATGTTATTATGTATGATGAATAGTGTGCTTTGAGATAATTAGATATTTATTTAAATTTTTCTCTCAAGCTGATTTGGCTTTATGCTCTTTTCTATTATTACCCTTGAAGTTGTCATCTCGCTTTTTAAAGCACTTTCTTTCTTACATGCCAATAATAGCAGTTCTATTGATTGATTACCCTTGAAGGAAGTATACAACAAAGAGAAAGAGACTTGAGTTGGAGCTGGGTGAGGTGGGATTAGAAGGTGAACCAGAAGACATGGAGCACACAAAAGCTGGACCAGAACTGAAAGCTTTTGAGATAAAGGAGCAGTTCTGGGGAGAAGTTGTCACTCCTAGGACCTCAGTTACTGCTTAAACACTGCTTCTTTGATTTCAGCTTATACTCCTGTATATTTAATTCCAGAACTCCACTTGTGCCACTAATAACCAGGAGGCTAGTTTGAGCCCTCTAGATTTCTCGGTAACACGATATGCTAATTCAGACATTCTACACTCTGAAGATTATATGTCAACCATATAGCTTAAGAGCCTCTGTGTTAATTAAGTATGTCTGAATTAAGGGTTGTGAAAAGCAATGCATGAAGTGGAAACTATTGTTTTGGAACCAGGGATGAGGTGGCAAATTTGAACCAAGAAATCACAAAATTCTTGGCCAAGAACTTCAAACTCCATTGTCTTCATCCAAAATAACATACAGGGAGGAATCAGTACCACTTCAGAGTCAGTCTTTCCAGCTCCCAACTCTAAAGAATCATTCTATGGGAACCATTTCAGCTCTGCTGGTCAGTGTGTCTGTCTCCTTTCTGTGTCTGCCAACCATCTCCTCTGTTCAAACACATAGAAAGCATTTCTTGCATACTAATGGTGTGAATGTTCTGTAATAGATGCAATGGTGTCTACTCTCAGAGTTCATCCTCTAATCAGGGATAAGCATAAAACCACTGAGTGGTTTATAATAATTTTTTTTTTTTGCCTGCATTGGGTCTTTGTTTCTGTGCATGGGCTTTCTCTCGTTGCGGTGAGAGGGGGCTACTCTTTGTTGCGGTGCCTGGGCTTCTCATTGCAGTGGCTTCCCTTGTTGTGGAGCACGGGCTCTAGGCACGCGGACTTCAGTAGTTGTGGCGCATGGGACCAGTAGTTGTGGTGCATGGGCTCAGTAGTTGCGGCGCGTGGACTCAGTAGTTGTGGCTGTCAGGCTCTAGAGTGCAGTCTCAGTAGTTGTGGTGCACAGGCTTAGTTTCTCTGTGGCATGTGGGATCTTGCTGGACTAGGGATCAAACCCGTGTCTCCTGTGTTGGCAGGCAGATTCTTAACGACTGCACCACCAGGGAAGTCCCTATAACAATAATTTTTAAATTACTGAAGCTCTTTGGAATTTTACATACATTACCTAAGTTGTTTTAATAATAATCCTGCAATGCTGATGATGTATATACATTTGTTGCTATGATTTCTACTTATAAAAACAGAATATTTAGATCCAATGAGGTTAAGAAACTTGTCTACATTGTTTGGCTAAAGCTTATGACCTACGTTTTCTAATTTCAAATCCCAGGTCCTTTGAAATTTAATTGTATTAGATTGAAATGAGTGAAAATTAATGTAGTTTTAAAAGATGCAATAATAATTTTGGATATAATTGTAAAGGAATAATCTGAGTAGGGTGTGCATTCTTTTTTTTTTTTTTTTTTTTTTTGCGGTATGCGGGCCTCTCACTGTTGTGGCCTCTCCCATTGCAGAGCACAGGCTCCGGACGCGCAGGCTCAGCGGCCATGGCTCACGGGCCCAGCTGCTCCGTGGCATGTGGGATCTTCCCGGACCGGGGCACGAACCTGCGTCCCCTGCATCGGCAGGCGGACTCTCAACCACTGCGACACCAGGGAAGCCCCAGGGTGTGTATTCTTGAAAATATCAAATTTATTATACATTCTAAAGAGAGACATGGATTTAGAAAAAGATATTTATGGAAAATAGAAAAAGTTGTTATAAATTGATGGCATATTCAATATACATTTGTGTGTATATTTAAAATTTAATTTAAAATGCATATGAGAGTAATAGCTCTCATTTAATGAGCACATACTATATACCAGACATCTGATATGTATTATCTTGTTTAATATTCACAATATCCTTCTGAGATAGTATCTATTATTAAACTCTGTTTTACATTTGAGGAAATGGGTGTCAACGAGGTTTAGGACTAACTCCGGATCCTATATAGCAGAACTAGGACTCAAGCTACCTGGTTTGTGCAGAGCCATGGGGTCCAGTGTGAGACTGCATAATGGATAGATAGGTACTGAAGATAGTAAGGGGCTCTGTTCAGCATGAAAGCCCACCTTGAGGCAAGAAGGATTTCAAGGGGTGGGGTTAGTATCATTGGTAAGTGTCCCTCAATCTTCTATTAGCTGTGGTTCAAACTTTTCATCCCTGCCACTCCAAACCAGACAAAACTTCTTAGGCTCAGTAAATGTGAAACAAACGTAATGACATAATTTCTTTTCACAGAAGATCTTTAGAAGAACATCTCAAATGCAACTGTAATTTATCCCCCTTCACTATAATTTTCTTCATGTGGGAAATCCCCTTGAAGATTTCATCCAAGCTCACACTTGCTTCCATGGATTAAACTCCCACATTCACTCTCCTCCTAAGCCAATTTCCCTTTTTGGCCCCAGATTTCTACTGGCCCTCAGTATAACGCTCACTAGATTTCCTTTGGTCATTATCAAACTTGGTATGCCTCAAACTGAACTCACTAGCTATGCTTGCCGCTTCGAATGACCCTTTGAACGATCCCACCAAAGGTAACTTTGTTCCTACCATGTCCTCTTCTCAACCCCACCCCCCCATCCAGGCAGCTTCTATATAGAACAGATTAGAAGATGATTGGCCTTTTATTGTTGACTTCTTAGTCCCCAAACTCCCCTGACTTGGAATCCTATTGCACATGGCTAAAAAGTATTGTTCATTCATTCCTTAGTATTGTTCATGCCTTAGATCATGTGTTTCTGTTAGTAATGACCTCTAATGACTTCCTTTTTAGATAGTAACTTTTTTCCTTTAAAACTTCCTTATTATCTAGTCTCACCCACAAAATCTATTATCTCTCTTATGTAACTCAGGGCATGTTGTACCTTTTAGCTGGCCAACCAAGAGAGCATTCATTTGGTTCTAATACTATTTTCTCTCTTGTTTATTCTCCAAAAATTCTTAACTAAGGCTTTCCTGAAGGTTTCAAAAAATTTCCTGCTTCTTGTTGTCGCATGATATCTTTGTTTTTAAAAACAAGACAAAAAATGAAAACAAAGACAAAACCCCCAAATAAACCAATTCAAACCACCACCAACAAAGAAAAAGCCTCCACAAACTCCAAGTTCCTGGTTTGTCCAGACTTATTAGTATCCCATTTTCCAATGTGTCAAAAAAAACAAAACAAAACAAAAAAAAACAACCAACCCAAACTTCCTAATTTCCCTTTTGTGGTTTTTATTAATAAGTATCCATTTTAAAGGATAACTATCACCTCTATTGGATTGTAAATCTCCTTGAGGGCAGGAGACTATGTCTAACCACTAATAGGTACCCACACATTTATTAGAGAGCAGTGCAACCTCTAGGGGGTCAATAAATACTTGTTGACTCACTGACTCTATAAATATAAACGGCAGAATAATCAGACATTCTGCTAGCACCTAATTTGCTCCCCGTAGGTAAGTTTGTCTCTTTGGTAGCATTGATTCTTTTAGGCCACCAGGGTTCCATTTAGTGAATTACAACTGCCATGTGCTAACTGGTACCTTGGTGGCCTGAATGAGTTTAAGAGTCTCCCCAAATGAAGGACATCCCCCACCCCCCCGATAGTAACTCTGAATCTTGTTGAATACCTTACCCAACCTTTATTTTCTTCCACAGCATTTTCCCTTTGAGACAAAAGATTCCTTTGCCTTTAAGCCTTTTATCCTTTTTACAAGGCAGAAACTTTCAAGTCATAAGCAAATAAAAATGCAGTTCATTTACCATATTCTTGCTATTTTACATTTTTAAAGGAAAGTATTGCTGAATTACATTGAATGCCAGGCAGGAAATTCACAATTTTCCTTGCAGCATTTTTCATAAGTGAGCAGCTTTCCAACAGATCCAGCTGTCAACAGTGCCCTCCTACTGTTTGACTCACATTCAGAATTCATTTCTATGTGCACCACAATACAAAAATTTTGCAAAGCATTAAAGGAGTATGTAGACTACTCCATAGGTGTTGATTCCTTTGGCCCAGAATCTCAAAGCTTTTCTGTTTTGCCTAGTATTCTCTATCAAACAATGATCCTTTATGCAATTTTAGAAAGCTTAAAGAGGATAAAGTTAATGGATGAATTAGTTGCATCCTAGCAGGGAATCTCTATCTTGGATCCTGAGGAATCTGGTCTCTTTTGTTGTGTAGTGAGATAAAAAATTGCAAGCAGATTCTTAAGAAGTGGTTAGAGTCTTCTGACTGCAAAGATGCCAAGTTCCTAATTCCTGTAACAGGATTGAGATGCTTATGACTTTGGTTTATGAACAATTCTTAAATTGGGTTCAAACATATGCCATATGTAAGTTGTGAGAAAGGTAATGACATGCTCTGATAATACCACTCCATCCTAATTACAGATGTCCTGAGTACCTTGCACTTCTTCCTTGTGCCCCTCTTGCAGTGCCTGCCAGCTGTTGCATGGGCCATCCCTATGTCTCTTGAAAAAGGCATCCACCCACCCTGGCTGCAAAGCCAAAAGAATAGAGTTACTCCCAATGGCACACCTTCATCCTGCTGGGGAATTATGTTGCCTGCTTAGTTAACCTGAAGATTTCCTCTGCTTCTGACCCAGTTTCACTCCTTTAATTCTGGGATTTCTTGGTTCCTCTCTCTCTCTGCATCATTTTATTTACATATGTGTCTCTTTTTAAAATTACTTTATTTTTTATTGAAGAATAGTTGATTTACAATATCGTGTTAGTTTCACATGTATAGAACAGCAGCTCAGTTATACATTTATATATATTTCAGTTATATATATATATATATATATATATATATATATTCTACTTCAGATTCTCTTCCCTTATAGGTTATTACAAAATTTTGAGTATAGTTCCCTGTGCTATACGGTAGGTCCTTGTTGGTACATACTTGTTTCTTTTTTTAAAATTAATTAATTAATTTTTGGCTGCGTTGGGTCTTCGTTACTGCACGCGGGCTTTCTCTAGTTGCCGCGAGCGGGGGCTACTCTTCGTTGCGGTGCACGGGCTTCTCATTGCGGTGCCTTCTCTTGTTGCGGAGCACGGGCTCTAGGCGCGTGGGCTTCAGTAGTTGTGGCATGTGGGCTCAGTAGTTGTGGATGGCGGGCTCTAGACCACAGGCTCAGTAGTTGTGGCGCACGGGCTTAGTTGCTCCGTGGCATGTGGGATCTTCCCGGACCAGGGCTCGAACCTGTGTCCCCTGCATTGGCAGGTGGATTCTTAACCACTGCGCCACCAGGGAAGTCCATACTTGTTTCTTACCAGCATGGCCTGCCCCATTCTTCTCCTTTTAGACCTCAACCTGAGATGATGCTCTTTGACTATGCTCTATGGTTACTCCTTGCTGATTGCTGGAGGAAAGTGCAAACTGCACAATACCCAGTGCCCAACAGAAGTTGTCTATTAAACTCCTATTTATGTGAAGCCTTTCCCTATAGTAATAGTTACTGTTTATCAAGCACTTTGGGTGGGCCAGGCAATGTACTGGGTGTTTTCATGTTGTTCTTATTTATTATCCAGGTGATAGAGTCCAGGCTGAATGAGACAAAGTAACTTGCTAAGGTATCACAGCTAGTGAGAGGCAGAGCCTGGAGTCAAAACCCAGTATTCTGGGAGCTGGAGTTGTTTAAACACAGTGCCATATTGCCTATTTGACACTTTTCTCACATTAAAATTGTGTCCTGTACTGTTTTCTCATTGTATTTATACACGCACATGCATGCCTTTGTCCTATATATATATAAGAGCATTTATCATTTTTGTTATAGATAGCTATTAATATTTTAAACTTCTCCTCTAAACTACTAATTTCAGACAACAGAGATTGAGTCTTATTTATCTTTATGCTCTTCCTCCTAAACTTGGAGCCTGGCACCAAGTAATTGCTCAATAAATGGTAATGATAATATTGGTTTGGTGGACACATCATTAGGAAATAAATTTTAATTTACAGAAGTTTATTCCAGTTTCCATCACTATTGTCATATTATGGCTTGCAATTTTGGCACTCCTAAGGAGAATATTTATAGACTACTTGGGAAATTTATAATTATTCTCTCTTTATGTGCAATACCAGCTAATCAATTGCATATTAAAATAAAGGGTTTATGTGAATAGTTTGAATTAAAATATTTCTGTGGTGCAAAGATCAGTACAATACAAGTACACAAACATCATTTTTAGCAGTGTCTTTAGCAGAAAGCCTCAAGTAAGCCTTTACTTCATAAGGCAATGCTGTAAATGAAAGTGAAGAATCGAACCAGTACTCCTAAAACTGCTTCCCTCTGCTTTTTTGACTTGGCTTTAAACACCTCCTAGGTGTTTGACATGTATGTAGATGAATTGTCTGACAGGGTTAATATAGGTTTCTTTTGTTTTGTTTTTTAGAAAATACTACTAAAAGGCAAGGTGGTGTGTTAACTTAGTACAAAGAAAATTGTATTTCTAATCCTAATCCCCTATATGACAATGTGCTTTTGGTCACAAGGACATGATAAGAAAATGCTGATAGCCCAGTATAACCTATCACTTCTGCCAGGAAAAGCACCACAGTGAAGGAGTGTCACTGGTATAATTTTCATTTTCACAAAAATTACACACTTCTTAAATGTACAATGTGGTGGCCATTTTGTCTGAATCAAAAGTGTTCTTTCTGAATTTTTATGTTGCTTCTTGTGCTAATTTTCATCTCCAGATTTCTCTTTTATGCATGCTAAATTTAAGTGTAAGAAAACCCCCCAAATCCAAAATAATAAATGGAGGATGGGAAAACATAGGATGATTATTTCAAGACTGCATCATAGATTATATAAAGACAGAGTCTCAGCAATTTATTTGGCTCTGTCTGGGTGCTTGCTTAGGGAGCTAGAGATCTAGGCTTTCATTCTATCAGCAGCTCTTTCTGTCAATTAATTAGAATATATATTACTATTAATTCAAGGCTGTGCACTGCCTTCTTTATGTACACTACAAGTATTTCCCTGAAACTGCATCTGTCCTTAGTTATAACATGCAACAGTCCTGCCCTGAATTTGTTTCTTCCCCAACCTACTTATTGTATGCTTGCCAGACTGTACAGATGCTTTTTGGGTTGGAAATCTATTACTGCTTTTAATAATATTTTAAAATGTTGACAGTGTAGAATTTAAGGTGATCTCTTTACAAACATGGGGAAGTAAAACCCATTTAACAGATCAGGAAATTAGGCCATGTATGATTTGGCTATAATATGCAAATCAAATATCTTTCAACAGCAGATTTTCTCCCCTGGATAGAGTTATCTCTCAGAAATTAAGGCCCCTTGTCCACTTCTGAAATAGTCTAGACAGTTTGAAAATAGAAGTGCTGAACCCATTAGCTTCACCCTCAGACCTGCATTTCCTTATGGAATTCTGTACCTCAGCTAATGGCATTTCAATACACCCTCTTGCCTCAGTTAGAACTCCTGAAGTCATCTTTGACTTATGTCTCTTATTTTCCGTGTCCAATTGATCATCAGACCTGTCAGCTCTCCCTCAGAAATGTCCTCTGGCTAAAGTCCCTTTTTATCATCCTCATGGCCACTGGCTTAGACCCTCATCATTTTTGTTTGGAGTATGAATATAGCCTCCTATCTGATCTCCCCGGCATCTATCTTCCTCCCCTCAAGTCCATTCTTCACATAGACACCAGGATGATCTTTCTGAAAACAATTCTCCTCAAGTTACTTCTCTCCTTAAAGTCCTCAGCTGGAGTCCAGTTGTTCACAGGATGAGCCCTAAACTCCTAAGCTGGGTCTGTAAGGCTTTTGGCATCAACTTCTCCAGTTACAGTTCTTGCTATTTTCTATGTGAACTCTTCTCTCTTGCTCCATTCCTAAACATTCACATCAAACTTTTGTATTAGTTAATTATATTAATGTATGCCTTTGTGCATGTTTTCCTACTGTCTTCTTTTCTCCTTCACCGCTTGGCAAACCTAACCATTTAAGACCATGCTAATATCACGTCCTCTTGAAGTCTTCCCTAACATGGGTAAAATTATTTTTACCCTGCTCTAGACTTTTTCATGATGCCATTAATACTTCTATATAGCATCTATTGCGTTGTATCTTAATTATCTGTTAATAAGTCTGGTTGTAAACTCTCCCTATACCTGATTCATATTTGAATTTTTCAATTACAAGAACATTCAATAAATGCTGTAAGAATGAATGAATGATCTCTATTGATCTTCCCCCCATGCTACAGTGCTCTGTAACCAAACGAAATGATATTTTTACTGTAAGTGCTTCTCTATAATGTGATATATGCTTTCCTGAAAAACCTGATCTTCTGCAGAAACAAAACAAACACAAACAATTAAAAGGTCTCATCAGGAAGACCACTCAAAATCTCATGCAATTTGTAATCAGAGCACTAATAAAAATAATATTGGATATCTGAGCTATGTTGGATTTCCCTGAAGGTCTTCCTCAGTGTGGCTGGACATGGCCAGAGTAGATATCAATAACAAACAGTAACAGTAGAGTGGAGATGCTATAACACTTTGATTTGCTAGGGAAGAGTTGCTGAGATAATGTAGATGGAAGTGGAGTCTGAGCCAATGGGGTAGTTGTTAAGGTGGGCACTGCGGCAGTGCAACCTGCCTCAAGCCTCGTCTCCTTAGGCTGGCAAAGGATCACTTTGGGGAGGGAGCCAAGAGTGCAAACACACATTTTTAATTTTTTATATGTAGATGCTGCAGCCTTGAAAGGGTTGCTGCAACCAATGCAACAGCCATGCCGGGGAACTTTTCCTTTCCTGCCAAAAGTTATCATTCCCTTCTTGCTGTATTATTGGCTCCTCTTGTCTACCAAAACTTGCATATTGAAACAAGGTTACTTCCATATTTCACAGATGTTCCTCTGCTTATCAATTACCTTCCCCTATTTATCAATTACATATGAGCTTAATCACATTACAGACAGGGGCTGGCGTTCCAGCAAAGCAGACAGTATTCACATAGTTGCACTGCTTAATTATCCAATGCCTATGTCTTATCTTTCCAGTGAAATGCTGCAGCTAATTCTTTGAAGATAGGGACTGTATGTAACACCGAAGGAATGTGATTTTTTTTTTCAGATTTTGACATAAATTTCTTTTGAGTAGCAGATGCTGCTTTGCCAGTCATTCGTTTGCTCTCAAATCCATTCTCTGCCCTGCTCCTCTCTGGTTTGTGTTGCAGGGATGCACATTCTCAGCTTCTCTTCCCAAGTGACTTCTGGGTAGTTTTGGCCAGTGGTAGGCACAGGTGAAAGGCTGGCAGGCAGTAGGAGAGAAGCCAGATATTTCCCCTCTTAGTTCTTTGCTTTGGGCTCTCTCTGACAGTGGCTACCCTCCTTCTGTGACTCTAGCTCCTAGGGGATCGCCCCACCCTCCACGGCTTCTGTTACCACCTCTGCTGGGATTCCAGCTCCCACTAGACAGCTCTGGCTTCTGAGCTCTAGGAACAACGCCTCCTCCCCCTGTCCCTTAGAGATGGTAGAGGCTTCCTGCTGCTGCTAATTTCTGGGTTGTTTCCCTGTTCCTTGACCTGCTTCTCAGCTCTTCCATCACCATGTTACCATTTTCTTGCATTCAATTGTGTCTGCATGAAAGATCTAAAGTGTGTTTCCCAGACTGGACTCTGATACGCTGTTACAAACAATATAGAGTAAAATCAGATCAACCACAGGCTCCCATTGCCCAACTTGTAGAATACAATAAAAATCACCTTGTCTGGGGCTTCCCTGGTGGTGCAGTGGTTGAGAGTCCGCCTGCCGATGCAGGGGACACGGGTTCGTGCCCCGGTCCGGGAAGATCCCACATGCCGCGGAGCGGCTGGGCCCGTGAGCCATGGCCGCTGAGCCTGCACGTCCGGAGCCTGTGCTCTGCAACGGGAGAGGCCACAACAGTGAGAGGCCCGCGTACCGCAAAAAAAAAAAAAAAAAAATCACCTTGTCTGTATTCATCCTTTAAGAAGACAATGGTAGTCAAAAGCCCTATTATCATTGGGAATGTTAAATGAGGTCTTATGAATAATTCCTGCAGTATTAAGAAAGCACACACACTCTTTCACAGCACCTTGATTACACAGCTGTACTCACACTCCTATCACCTACAGAAGAGGCTGTAGCACTACGCCGCTGATGATACTTGAGGACACAGCCCTGGGGACCGTGCCCAACCTTATGACATTTAAAGGCTCATTTCCCAATTTTCTTTCCAGTAGACAATTAACAGAGGGAGGTATCAGAATGTCCTGAAAATTCCAAAACTTCTGTGGCCTTTGTTTCTGACCAATTCATGAGAAACACCAACAACTTCAATTAAAGCTGAAAACAAGTTCCAAATCTTTTGATGACTGTCTCCCCCTCAAAAAAGTACCACCCCAATTAAAAAAGGAACTGGCTCAGTAGGTATGTACTACAAAACCTGGTGCTAGTATCTCCTGCAAAAGATGATTTTTGACGTTTCCAAGAGAATAGGAAGATGGGATGTTCATATCCCTATGTAATGTGACGAATCCAACTTTTATAGACAAAACAGGTACTGAAGCTGTAATCACACAGGCTGACTAAGGGAAGAATAATGTAGCTCTTTTGAGTCAGGATTAAGTTGTATTGGTTGATGGGTTTGGAAAAACAATATTATACTTGGCTTCTAGATAAATACTGCAGAGACCTCTTGTAAATCCTCCAATAATTTTTTGTAATCCTTCACAAGTAGTAAAATCATTGCTGTGAGGCAGACAGGAGAGGAATCCACAAATAAGACATCTGTTATTGTTATATCAATGATGATATATGTCCAACTGTGAAATAACAACATTTAACAAGAAATGGAACCTTATCCAAAATGAGATCTCACTCACTCCCATGACTTCATTTGCTACATTAATAAGAGTAAACTGAAGTTTATAATTGGGTGATCTTATCTATTAGCATTAGTAATTTATCACAGGTATAGGGCTTTATATTTTAGATTAATGGAATTCAAAATGTTAGGAAAGCCCTATGCTAACATATAGCATGCATGGACAGATGAAGATGGTGATACATTGAATAAATAGAAAAATATTAGGGTTATTTGCCTTTTGTTCTATATTTTTAAAGAAAATTTGTAACTCCTCAAAATTTTCAGTTTGCTTGTTACAAGTTTAAGGTATTCTTATAATAATATATTAAGACAACACTGAAAGAATGTTGAGGTTTATAATGGTTTCAAAAGACACTTAATATTATGAGTCAATATTTAAAATGACTGTTTAGAGAAAAAATGTATTATTTGAATCTAAGACACTTTTTCCAACATACAGGTGAAAAACAAATTAAATTCTTAAACTCCAAAGGCTATGTCACCATATGTTTGGAGAATTTTTAAGAACCCCAAAGTAGAACTTTGGCAGTGGAATAGGTAATTATTTGCTAGCACCAGATTTATGTACAAATCAAGGAGAGCTTAAACAGGCTCTTTAAAAATGCCTTCAAATGATATCCAGGAATCTCTTGGTTTTTACTTATCTTTCCATTGTCTTCATTTGACTCCTGTACTTTATGTTCTATTAAAACAAACCTTTGCTCAGCTCTCAATCTGAAAGGTAGCAACTCTGTATGTTCCGCAGCTGCCCCCTTGGTCTCATGCTCTGCAACGTGTGTGGAACAAAAGGCCTTGCTCTGTTCTCCTGTGGATTCCAAGTTCAAACTCTGTTTAATCCTTTTCCAGCCTTTGCTAAAACTGGTGACTACTGAAGCCAAAGTTGGAATGTTGTGTGGATCTACTTAGAAAGGAGGTGTTGGAGCCAAGTAGGAAACATCTAGGCCTCTCGACATTTGCCACCACTGACTACAACGGACTTTTGGAAACTCCCTCTTTCTTGGGCTTCCATGATATCCTTCTCTCCTGGCTCTTCTACTTCTTTGGCCTGACCTCTCCTTCTCAGGTTCCTATAGTAAATCTCATTCCTCTTCCCTATTTCTGTATGTAGGGGCTTCTAGGGCTCTGTCCCTGGTCATCTTCCAATCTTCCACACCTTGATCATTTCATCGACCATACTTTTTTTCTGAGTTGTATTGAGGTATAATTTACACATAGGAAGTGTATGTGTGTGTGTGTGTGTGTGTGTGTGTGTGTGTGTGTGGTGAGAAGTCTTAAGATCTACCCTCATCTTCTTTATCCATTTGTCTGTTGATGGGCATTTAGGTTGTTACCATATCTTGGCTACTGTAAATAATGCTGCAATGAACATTGTGGTACATGACTCTTTTTGAATTATGGTTTTCTCAGGGTATATGCCCAGTAGTGGGATTTCTGGGTCATATGGTAGTTCTATTTTTAATTTTTTAAGGAATCTCCATACTGTTCTCCAAAGTGGCTATATCAATGTATATTCCCACCGACAGTGCAAGAGGGTTCCCTTTTTTCCACACCCTATCCACCATTTGTTGTTTGTAGATTTTTTGAGGGTGGCCATTCTGACCGGTGTGAGATGATGTCCATCGACAGATGAATGGATAAAGAAGATGTGGTACATATATATGATGGAATATTACTCAGCCATGAAAAGGAACGGAATTGAGTTATTTGTAGTGAGGTGGATGGACCTAGAGTCTGTCATACACAGTGAAATAAGTCAGAAAGAGAAAAACAAATACTGTATGCTAACGCATATATATGGAATCTAGAAAAATGGTGCTGATGAACCTAGTGGTAGGGCAGGAATAAAGATGCAGACGTTGAGAACGGACTTGAGAACACAGGGGGTAAGGGGAGGCTGGGATGTAGTAAGACAGTAGCGCTGACATACATACACTACCAAATGTAAAATGGATAGCTGGTGGGGAGCTGCTGCAAGCACAGGGAGATCAGCTCGGTGCTTTGTGACCACCTAGAGGGGTGGGATAGGGAGGGTGGGAGGGAAGCTCAAGAAGGAGGGAATATGGGGATATATGTATACATATAGCTGATTCACTTTGTTGTATGGCAGAAACTAACACAACATTGTGAAACAATTATACTCCAATAAAGATGTATTAAAAAAAAAAGACCTACCCTCTTAGCAAATTTCAAATATACAATATTGTTAACTATAGTCACCATGCTGTATATTAAATCTCCAGAACTTATTCATCTTGCATAACTGAACCTTTGTACCTTTTGACCAACATTTCCCCATTCCCCCTCCCCTCTTCTTCCATACTTGATAGCCCAAAGTGAATGACTGAATAGTGCAAAGGAGTGGTGTGGCAGGTACTGTGCGCTCTACTTAAGACCTTCACCATATTTCTAAAGCAGACTATATTATAGCATCATATCTTGGAGAACCAATAATATTCTCTCTATATAAACTCATGAAGAACATCCATTCTGGACTCTTATTAGGCCTGCTTTTCAAACTGCAAGTTGGAGAAGTGTATTTCTTTTTTACATATGTATGTGTTTCTTAATTAATATTAAACAATGATTAGCTTGAATTTTTTTAAAAAAAGAGCATTTAATCATTACTGAGAAATTCATGTATACATGATACAAAGCTGTCTAACCACTGCTCAACAGAGAAATTATCAGCCTTTACCTTCTGCAGTCCTGTTAGGCCTATAGAAATATGTAAGGGCTGAGGCCATTCATCTCTAAGCTCAGTCCTCCTCAATCCCTAGGCTCAAATGTTGAGACTGGGAAAGACATAAGGAGATTTTGCCTCACCAGGGAGTGGGATCTAGAATTAGTCTTGCTTCTATAAGCCTAAGACATGCTGTTCTAAGATTAGTTATGGTACTCTTATATCCCCTAAGATGCAGGCTTCCCTTCCTCTTTCTGTGCATATCCAGTGAGTACAAATAAACATTTTCTTGGGTTTTCAGGTAAGCGTTCCAAGCCCCTGTAGATGTTACCTTTTTGTCCTAGATCCTGGACCACAGACAGAGACACCTTGCCTACCTGTTGCCAGCCCTCTTTCCCTGGGGCTAGACCTTGTCTCTAGTTCCTCAGGCTTCCAGATGGGGTCCTGATCCTCAAGTGGACTGAAACCCCAAAATATGGCACTGCCATACACTTTGAGGATCACAAAGGTCTGGACACACCAGTTCTGTCCTCATTGGCCAGATGGTCTACTGGGAATACAGATGCTAATTTGCACTGTTGGGTAGTTCTCTCAGTGGCCAGTGCCACTGCTGAGTCAGCTACCAGCTTCAGTATCAATCTACTCTGGCTTCCTTTTTTACTCACTGTCCACTGAATTCCTGGTATGCTCCATAGACCAGGCTATACAGATTCAACAATTTTCACTGGTTTCAACAGTTTGGATTAGACTTATTGAGACAAAATCATGAATTATTAAAAGGATGTCTGATGGGTTATATTATTATCCCCTCAAAAATAATGTTTATTGAACGTCTAAAAGGTAGTGTCTCATTCAGTGTGAGGAGACAGAGAACTCTAAGACCTTGTTTCTGTCCACAAAATGTTTCCATTCTAATTGGATAGACACTCAGATTTGCACACACACACACACACACACACACACAAAGCACAGCAATATAAATGCTAACTGAATCAAACCAACAAGTAGTACCAGAGGAGTTCAGATAAGAGAGAGACAACTCTGGTGTTGGGTGGGCCAGGAAGGCATTATGCAGGAGATGGGACTCAAGAGTACCAAAGAAAGAAGCAGAGACAGATGTGGAGGGAGAAAGGGAAAGGGTAGCAAAATTTGGAGAAGCACCTTGAGCAAAAGTCTGAAGGCAGGCCAGCATCGTTGGAAAGGAGGATTTAGGAAAGGAGTCATGAGGAAAAATTTCCTGTACTTTTAATCAGTCGCAATTGGAAAAGGTAGAACTTTCCCCTCCTGAGAAATTGGGAAGATCTTTCTGGCCTCCAAGCTTTGGGAGTAACATCCATGTTAGTGGCAGCTATCAGTGGGAGAAAGAGGTGGCCCCATTAATGGCACTAAAAGAATCCCAAAGGTGATGCTTTCAATTTAGTTCATAATTCTCTAGAGGCCAAGCCTGGCCCCTTCCCACTTCCATTCATACCCCCAGACTTCTGTGGTAGGCTGCTTTTTCCCAAGGTTATCCTTGTATATTGCAATTGCATTTTTTATGTACTCTACAGAAATGTTGGAGAAATGGGGAAAGGGGTTTGTCTTGGGTATGGTATCTTTACTTTCTCTAAGGAAGGATAATCTTGATTCAGATTGCTTTACCTAGTGCTACGAGAACTATGAAACTCGGTTTTGGAAATAGTGAGGAGCAGGAACTCTGGAACTATGGTGCCATGTGCATGCTTAATGAACTAGATAACATGTGAACAGGTGAAGATTTTTGTACCCTCCTGTCTCAATTCTACACCCTTTCCTACCTGCCTTCCGCTCATTATCCCTCCCTCAGATGCTCAAGACTGTTATAATGTCTCACTCATGTCTGCCCTTTCCAAAAGAGTTCTCTAACTCAAAATTTCCCCTTTCCACCCACCCTATCCACAACTCCTATTGCTTCAAAAACAGTCCTAATATATGCCATTTGTTGGATGCATAATATGTACCCAGCACATGCATTGTTTCATTTAATAATTACCCTCTCATAGGGAAACATCAATGATTAAAATATGAATGTAAAGTTACCAGTAGTCCAATTTCTCTCACCATTAGTTTTCTCATTTATATAACAGGGGTAAGTAATGACCTTATAGGTCAGTTTTTAGATTACAGGTGAGGAAACTGAGGCTCAGAAGCTTGCCCTTAGCAACACACAGTGAAAATGTGCTAAACCAGGGTTCAAACACGTGGGATCTGACAAAAGTTTGTGCTGTCTCATGCTACTGTGCTACAGCATGAGAATTTCAAACTCTGGTTGAGAGGTGAGGGCCATGAGACTTTCTTAATACCTAGGTTTGCCAGATAAAATACAGGATGCCCATTAAATTGGAATTTCAAATGAATAAAAAATCATTTTTCAGTATAAATACTAAAAATGTATATATATACCAAATATTGTATGGGACATGCTTATACTTTGTAATTCATTGTTTATCTGAAATTAAAATTACAGTAGAAACTAATACAACATTGTAAAGCAACTATACTCCAATAAAAATTAATCAAAAAAATTAAACTGAACTTTAAGTGTGTATCCAGCATTTTTTCTCCTAAATCTGGCAACCCTACTGGTAGGATTACCCCCTGGTAATCCATAAATCACACCATATAGACAACTGCTGAAATGTGAGGAATGCGTTCCTTGAGGCTAAAAGGAAGTAAGCTTTTATTATCAAGCCATAGCCTGTCAGAACTGGAAAAGAGCTTAAAGGTCAACAGTCCTCATTTTACCAATGAGTAAACTAAAGATCAAGGTAGGGAAATGACTTGCCCAAAATCACAGTGCTTATAAAGAGGCAAGACTTGAAGTCAGGGTTCCCTTGGCCTTGTTAAATGCTGAACCCACCACTCTCAGAGCTGTTGAAAGTTTAGAACCAACCTGAGGTTTGCTGGTGAAAGAAACATGGCTGTCTTATGCATTTTAGGGGCTTAAGAAAAATACTGGCCAAAATGATGACTTGATGTCGATCTGGTTCTTGGTATAATGATTTACACAGAATAGGCACAGTCAAGGCTTGTTGATAACGATACACACCATACACATATACACTAGCATAATCATACACGCATATATTTATTCTTAGGACTTGAGAGAACATGTTGATATCTCCCAAGTGGATTACTAGGTGCCCTTGGTAAATATGACACTAACTAAAACAACAAATTTTTGATATTCCTGAAGTCTACAGTCACCAGTAGAGACACTAGGGCAGCATAATATCCAAATTAGGGGAAAGAAGGAACCTCAGAGGTATGTTATTAAAAACAGTTGCCACTAGCCTCTGACTCTTGGGCATGTGAAAGGTGGCTAGTTTTCACTGAGATGTGCTGTAAGTATAAATTACACACTATATTTCAAAGACTTAATATAAAAAAAGAGTATAAAACATCACAATATATTTTATATTAGTTGCATTTTTAAACATTTCTGATATATTGGGCTAAATACAAGACATTATTAAAATAAATTTCACCCCTTTACTTTTTGACTATAGCTATTAGAAAATTTTTAATTATATAAGTATATCTGATTATATTTTTATTGGATAGCACTGTTCCAGAGGATTCACTAGTTGTTTAAACAGGAAAAGAAAAAATAGAGATTAGGATCCACACACATCTTGCCATCTTTATGAGATAGTATTTAAATCACTTATTTGTTTCATTGAAAATTTATGAAATTGTTTTGAAAAGTGCAAACCATTACAGAAATATAAAATATCTTTATACTCATTAAGAAAGAAAATAGTTGGTTATTACAGTTTCTTTTCAGAATTCAGCAAACATTTACTGATTTCAGGCTGCTTCCCTCTTTGGGGGCAAGTCATTTAAGCTTAGTTTAATTAAATGCCTCAGTTTTCTCATCTACAGCCAGAGATCTCTGAAGGGGAAAGCCTGTTCCCAGCACCCACAGAGCACAGGACTGCCAAAACAATGAATAATGCGGTCCCATTGTTGCTGACAGATGGGAATCATTCACTTCTTAGTGTATGTTTCTTAAAATGCTTTTGAGTTCACACCCCCTTTGCACTGTTGCCATGGTCGTATGCTTTACAATGCTAGTTCCTTGCCCCTTACTCTGCCTTCCCAGAAAAGAGACAGCCTTGCTGCAAATTTCACAATTGTAAAAATATTTTACTAGTCAGTGCCTTTGTAATCTCTCCTTGTATTTCCCATTAAACTTGGGTAATTCATAGATCCAGATAATAAAAGCTATCAGATATAGGGGGAGGCCCAATCTGATTCCACTTCATTAGAAAGTGCCCTAAGAAACTCTCCTGTGTTGGGAGCATTCTGAAGTCTTCTCTTGTTCTGGCAGTTGTAAGTTTTAAGCTCCTGCTTTTGGCATGGAGGCTTTTTTGCAGTTTTGGTTAGTGGCAAAAGCCAAACTGATGTCTCCTCGTGATGTCAACTTATGCCAAAAAGAAGAAAAGGTTAGTATTTTGGAGGATTTAAAAATTTTTTTGGCCATTTCAACCTCATCTTTGTTAGTGCATCTGCACTCCACCTGACCTTTCTTGGTTCTGTTTTTAATTCTCCTCGTATACCAGCTTTTAGTGCAGACTGTGTGCTTTAAGTAACGAAGGTCAAATTTCTGAGCCCTTGTATGCTCACCCAATGATTTCTAGCCCTCTTTAATCCTTCCCTACACCAACTGCTGCAGTAATGAGGGGCAAGGGGTGGCCGAGGATTGAGGTCATGAGCTTTCAGTTTGTAGTTATATATTTCTCTGGTGCTTAACATAGAACAGCTCCTCTTAGTTTCCTAGAAGTGAGTAAAAAAAGAAAGGAGAAAGGAAAGGAATCACTGAATCCTATTGCAATGTACTGATATTGCTTGGGTGGGTCTTTTTCTGCCCCATTGTGCATCCTTGTCGGTAGAGGGAGGGCGAAGCTCTTGAAGCCACATAAAGGACCGCATCTGGGTGTACACAATGAATGCTACCACTTGGCCATCCAGAAGAAGCTGTGGTCTCTTGCCCAGAAGTGTCAAGTGCAGGGGAATTTCCTACTCACTGAAGAATCACTAAGCCTCCTGTTCCCTTAAGGGCATATCTTCTGCCTATCAACTCTCAGGATGTTCACACTGTTCATTAAAAACACCCTATCTTTAAATCTCTGTAAGTATGTATAAAGGCAGAATTCTAAAGATATTGAATTACTAATCCAGGGCTCATTAAACATATTTGCAATTATTCTACAGCTTTTATTGTAAAATGGAATAAATTTAAACTGTAAGAGTCAGTCCTAAAAATCTTAATGAAAACTAGAGGTTGAATTACAGACACTGTACAAAGCTGTTATTATAGTTTTAGACTATGATAATGAAGATTGCTGTTTTTGATGAAATGCCATGAAGGGATTTTGACATTTTTCATGAGATACTATAATAAACATTTTCCCTCTTGGGGTAGACAAATGGGAGAAAGAGAGAAAGAAAAAAATCACTTATTTGTTCCTATGTTGGTTTTCTTATTCATTTGCTTACTCATATGCATTCAACAAATATTTATTGAGCACTTACTATAGGCCAGGTACTCTATTAGTCATTGGAGATCTCTGCCTACTGACAGCTACATTTTTTTTTTTTTTTGCAGTACGTGGGCCTCTCACTGTTGTGACCTCTCCCGTTGTGGAGCACAGGGTCCAGACGCGCAGGCTCAGCAGCCATGGCTCACGGGCCCAGCTGCTCCGCGGCATGTGGGATCTTCCCACGTCCCCTGCATCAGCAGGCGGACTCTCAACCACTGCGCCACCAGGGAAGCCCAGACAACTACATATTAATACAAAGAGCTGAGCAATTATTCAAACAATTCAAGCACTCTTTTTATCTGGTTAATTATTTGTTTTCTTTTTAATTCCTTCTTGCTATATGACAAGCAGTCTACTCGGTTTCATGGGCACATTGGTATCAGTTCCAATATTTAAGGGGGTTATGAGACATACATGGAGATCCGTTATACAAGAACACATGTGGCAAATGCCACGGAAGCACAAATAAACTGAAACAGTGGTACAGTGATAGCAGAGATACAGAAAAGGCATCTCAAAGGATACCGGGGTAAATCACCAGAGGAAATGACATTTAAGATAGACCTGAGGGATCCTAACACGTGGAGAATAGCAGAGAGCAGCAAAGAGATTCTAAGAGGAGAGGGTATTAAAAAGTTACTGCCAAGTCCGTTTGGGGTGTATGGTATATGAAATCAGGTAGCAAGACACAAAACTCCATGGCTGAAGAGCTTTGAATGAAAGGTCCAAAGATTTAGACCACACTTTGTAGGCATTGTCAGAGATGATGTGACAAAGCTGGGGTCTCCACTTCGAGTTTTGAAGAATCTTGCAAGCTCTGGAGATTACATGGTGTTTGAGACGTGGTGAGGAGAAAAGTAGGCTTGCATCAGAAAATACACATTCGAGGCTTTGCAGTCCTGCTTTACTTCTCAGTTTGCTTGTCTTGTGTGTGTGTGTGTGTGTGTTTTGTTTTGTTTTGGTATCAAGTCCTTTTCCATGCTATTAGGATTCTGAGTTTTATAGCACAGTTCTGAAATCCTGTTAAAGCATTTGTGGTAATGACTGAATGATAGCAAAGCATTATTCTTTTAAAAATTTCCCCAAAGCAACAGTTGTGCTTGCTTTGCACCAGAGCCTGCACCGATGTGTTTTGGAGAGATAATCTTCAACCATGTGGGACATAACTCTAAACTAATAGGATTCTATAAGGTAGGTTGCACTGAAGCCAGTCAGCGTTCTTGTTGAGGGGTTCTGTGAGGACACCAAATGCCTCCTGCAGCTATGTTATGAGAACAGAACTTCTCCAAATTTCTGGCATTGACACATAATAGGAGAAAATGAAAATAGGAAGGTAGGAGCAGAGGATGAGTGTGAAAGAGAAAAAAACTTCTAGATTGTAAAATCCCACTTTTTAAAAATAACTTCCCAAGGAAACCTCTTCCAAATCATGTTCTGAAGAGCTATCAGATGAAGATACTTGGGAAATTAGTATGTGTGTTGGGGAGGGGGTGTTTGATAACACATCATAGCTCTAAATATTTACCTTGCACCTATATTAATTTCAAAAATTACATACAATAAATACGTGAATGCATTTATATAAAAATTCACTTAATGCCACATAACATGTGGGACAAGTAGGAATCCTCCTTCCTGCCCTGAGACTCCCTTCCTACCACCTTTTCTACTCTTCTCAGAGGTCATCACTGCTGTCAGTTTTTGGATTCTTCCAGACTTTCTCCCATGTGTGTGCATGCACGTGCGCACACACACACACCCCTACATACTATTTTAACTTGTACATTCCTACACTATATGTTGCCCACAACTTGCTTTTTGAGAGCATTCCATGTCGCACATATGGATTTATCTTTTTCTTTTTAATTGTTACATAGGACTACATACTATGGATTCCTTTGGCTTATTAACCATTTCTTTATTGATGAGCATTTAGGATGTTTCCATTTTTTTGCTATTAAAGACAATGCTGTAATAACCATCTTCCTAGTTCTCTCTTCGTGCATGTGTGAGAGTATTTCATTTAGTCACATACCTAGAAGTGGAGTTGCTGGGTCAAAGAGCACCCACATGTGTTTGTTGGCAATCGGTATATCTTCTTTGGAGAAATGTCTATTTAGGTCTTCTGCCCATTTTTGGATTGGGTTGTTTGTTTTTTTGATATTGAGTTGCATGAGCTCCTTGTAAATTTTGGAGATTAATCCTTTGTCAGTTGCTTCATTTGCAAATATTTTCTCCCATTCTGAGGGTTGTCTTTTGGTCTTGTTTATGGTTTCCTTTGCTGTGCAAAAGCTTTTAACTTTCATTAGGTCCCATTTGTTTATTTTTGGTTTTATTTCCATTTCTCTAGGAGGTGGGTCAAAAAGGATCTTGCTGTGATTTATATCATAGAGTGTTCTGCCTATGTTTTCCTCTAAGAGTTTGATAGTGTCTGGCCTTACATTTAGGTCTTTAATCCATTTTGAGCTTATTTTTGTGTATGGTGTTAGGGACTGTTCTAATTTCATACTTTTACATGTCCCTGTCCAGTTTTCCCAGCACCACTTATTGAAGAGGCTGTCTTTTCTCCACTCTATATTCTTGCCTCCTTTATCAAAGATAAGGTGACCATATGTGCGTGGGTTTAGCTCTGGGCTTTCTATCCTGTTCCATTGATCTATATTTCTGTTTTTGTGCCAGTACCATACTGTCTTGATTACTGTAGCTTTATAGTATAGTCTGAAGTCAGGGAGCCTGATTCCTCCAGCTCCGTTTCTTGTTCTCAAGATTGCTTTGGCTAAACACATGAAAGAATGCTCAACATCATTAATCATTAGAGAAATGCAAATCAAAACTACAATGAGATATCATCTCACACTGGTCACAGTGGACATCATCAAAATATTTAGAAACAATAAATGCTGGAGAGGGTGTGGAGAAAAGGGAACCCTCTTGCACTGTTGGTAGGAATGTAAATTGATACAGCCACTATGGAGAACAGTACGGAGGTTCCTTAAAAAACTAAAAATAGAACTACCATATGACCCAGCAATCCCACTACTGGGCATATACCCTGAGAAAACCATAATTCAAAAAGAGTCATGTACCAAAATGTTCATTGCAGCTCTAGTTACAATAGCCAGGACATGGAAGCAACCTAAGTGTCCATCAACAGATGAATGGATAAAGAAGATGTGGCACATATATACAATGGAATATTACTCAGCCATAAAAAGAAATGAAATTGAGTTATTTATAGTGAGGTGGATGGACCTAGAGTCTGTCCTACAGAGTGAAGTAAGTCAGAAAGAGAAAAACAAATACCGTATGCTAACACATATATATGGAATCTAAGAAAAAAACAAAAAAAGTCATGAAGAATCTAGGGGCAAGACGGGAATAAAGACACAGACCTACTAGAGAATGGACTTGAGGATATGGGGAGGGGGAAGGGTAAGCTGTGACAAAGTGAGAGAGTGGCATGGACATATATACACTGCCAAACGTAAAATAGATAGCTAGTGGGAAGCAGCCGCATAGCACAGGGAGATCAGCTCTGTGCTTTGTGACCACCTAGAGGGGTGGGATAGGGAGGGTGGGAGGGAGGGAGACGCAAGAGGGAAGAGATATGGGAACATATGTATATGTATAACTGATTCACTTTGTTATAAAGCAGAAACTAACAACAACAACAAAAATATTTGGCAATAGATACAATACTGAACAATTCTGTCACTTTACAGCATAAAAAGAAATAACTATGAAATATAATATATCCATTTATTCTGGGTTAAAAATTTATAATAAAAATGTAGATTATCAAAAAGAAAATAAAGAGCACCCACAGAAAAAAAGACAATAATACGATAATTATCAATGTATTTACATAAGATTTTTTAAAAAAATTTTTATTCTTTGGCAAAGATCTGAATCCAGTTGAAATCCTAAATCCAAATGCCTATCAAAATCATCCCCAAAGTTCTTGATTTATTTTGGATAATGCTAAAAAGCTACTCTAGAAGTAAAATGCTGTTTGTGGTGAGACATGTTAATCACATGTATTTAGATTTACATACTGCTGCTCCGTTTGCTAGTGCTGAGCACTAAAGAGGTCTTTGAAAGGCTCAGTATACCTTTGCCAGATCAAATCACCATGGACTTGATAAAGTAGAGCATCGATTTCAAAGGCATATAATACAATTAGTTAGGTAGACATTTGTCTTTGGGTATTCAGATTATTCAGAGCTCCAGTAGAGTGACAGAAAAGTTTAAAGTGAAAGTCCTTATTTTGAATTTCCATATTGTTTTCTCACTGGCATAGTTGTCAACACTGATGTTTTACATTTTTCTCTTTCTCAAATGGTCCAAACACACTGCATTAAATAGGTACGCAAATATTAGGAAAATCAGATATTTACAAGCTCACTTTTTTAACCCTTACAAAATAAAGTATTCAGAGTGCCCAGTGTGCCTTAAAGTATGAATTTTCATATCGTTATACGGTCTTTAAATAAACTGCCTCTAGTGTTGGAGGGAAGTAATCCAAAAGTCCTGACTGAGTTTGGGGATTTGGGGATTCAACCTGATGGAAATGTTCTTCAGAACCCAGCTTGAGTGGAATGCCTCCCTGTTCTGTTGGTCAGTAGCCTTCATAATGTGGACATGGGAAAGAGTGGGCTGGGCATCTGAGCCACGCAGGTGGAAACAATTAAGATTCAAAATGGATTTTGAAAACTGATTTGCTTTTCTCTTTATTCGCCACATAAAAAGTAGTTCTAGGTTCCTAAAATCTCTCAACCACTCATTAAGTAAATGTATTCTTACAACACTTGATGTTTTATTGCTTATGATTTTAAAATCTACTTTATTTAACATATGGAATATGCATATATATATGTCTATAACCACACAGATATGGTCAAATCTGTGTTTCCCGTCAAACATCTACTGTATGTTTCACTAGGGAGACAAGACCCATGTGTTTTGCAGAAGCTTTTAAAGCTGTTTCATTTATTTTATTAGCCTTTAATGAATGTAATTAGAACCCAAGTAATTAAATGCAATTGTGCTCAGTATGTTCCTGTTGTAAATTGCCCTAAACAATGTGCATCGTGTGAACAAATTTGTGGGATTAATCGAGGATAGATAATGTTTTTGGATAGTATTTCACACTAAACGGCCGCAGAGAGAAACAAAGAAGCTGGCGCAGTGTCATTAATCTTAGTCAACTGGCAGCTCTGGTGTAATTTGCACGACTTAGGCAGTGACACAGGATGAGGCTTGCTTGGGATGGCTGTTAGATCACTATGATACGTATGTATTTATTCCCCTTTAGTCTCCTGATTTATAAGCAGAAAGAAGTTTGCATGTGGAAATGGATAAAAACAACAGTGTTAATGGAAGGAGCTGTAGATTACCTGAATATTACTGGCAATATGTTCCTTTGTTTCCATATTGAGTATTTCTGTTTTACGGCTGTTAAAAAGACGTCTGTGAATCCCTGTCAAGATAGAAAAAAAGAAGCAGATATATTGTGGCTGGATACTGAGATATCAGTGGAAGAAGTTTGGCTTTTTTTTTTCTTTTTCCATATCTAATATATCTTGAGTCATTGCTTTAGGAACCCATCCCTTTCGGAAGAGGCATTTTTGAATTGCATTATAGAAAACCTTCAAACTCCACTTATGAAAATATCATTTGGAAATAAGCACTTGGAAACATGGATAGCAGATGCAAATGCTTTATTTTTTCAGTGTAAGATGTAGAATGAAATTCTGAATTATAAAAACAATTAGATAAGGCATTCTAAGAAAAGCATACAAATTGAGCTTCAAATGTCATAACAGATGACAAATAAAAGGTAAATGAATTTGGGGAGTTTTGAACTGAAATGACCATGCCCTTGTGACCTAACAGACATGCTAATCTCAGCTTGCACAAGTGTATCTGACATTTATGAGAACTTGGCCCAGGCCATTGTGTCCTTTTTCTTCTGATTAAGGTGAAGTTGCTATCAAACTTACCTATAATGCAGCCAAAAAATTTTGAGGGCAGCAGATAAAACTATATTTTCTTTGCAAATACAGTGATTACATGCAAGCTATATTTAAATATATGAGGGGAAACCCTATGTGCAAAGAAAGGGATGTCTCAGGTCAAAAGTAAGAAAAAAATATTCATTAATCAAATAACTACATTTCACAATACATTTTAGGTTGAACCTTATACAGTTTTTTCTTCTGCATGCATCTGTTTTACTTTGAGACCAGTTTCTTCTACTTTTTCAAAAATTATATATCTCATCCTTCTGAAGTTCAATTAAAAACAAACTTTAGTGAATTTTACCCTTGGCAAAATAAACTTCTCTTGTCTTAGGGAGATTTGAATAAAACTTCTTGAATCACAGAAACTTAGTCTCTCTCTCAAATCTATGTAGGCACTGTGGTATGTATGTGTGTGTGTGTGTGTATGTGTATGTGTGTGTGAAAGTATCCCACTTTATGTTCTTATTTCAGGAACATTTAAAACAACAAAAATAATTAACAATTCATGAGCATAGCTGACCCCTATTAATATGCCATTGACCTGAACACGCTGCTCAACATTTAAAGACCTAAGACAGCAGTATCTATTATGAGGTCAGGCCTATTGGTATAGCATTAAAATGAGTCATATTTAACACAGTGCCTAGAAATGATCAGTTAATGCAAAAAGTAGCATGGCAGCACAGCTATAGTTAAAATGATCCAAGACATTATGAAGTTCAAATATTATACAAAGAACTTGGAATGAGAAGAAACACAAAATAGTTTCACGTTGAACCTATGCTTATAGCTCCAGATTGCCTAGACATTGGGATGGAGGGGAGGAAAATGTTTTCTATGTAGTCAACTCTTCTTTGCACTGATGTTATAGTACAGTCACTTGAGAACCATTTGGTTTAATAGATAAAAAGGCTGTCTTTCCAACCCTGGCAGAAGTATTTTCTAAAAAGGATGGAAACTGGTGCTCCTCAGCTGGGCATCATAACTGATCATCACGATTCAGTCAGTGTGTTGCCTCAGTGATCACCACCATTTCTATGTACCCTCTTGTCCAAGTCAAAAATACACATGTTGGGCTTCCCTGGTGGTGCAGTGGTTGAGAGTCTGCCTGCTAATGCAGGGGACACGGGTTCGAGCCCTGGTCTGGGAGGATCCCACATGCCGTGGAGCAACTAGGCCCGTGAGCCATGGCCGCTGAGCCTGCACGTCCGGAGCCTGTGCTCCGCAATGGGACAGGCCACAACAGTGAGAGGCCCGCGCACCACGATGAAGAGTGGCCCCCGCTTGCCACAACTAGAGAAAGCCCTTGCACAGAAACGAAGACCCAACACAGCAAAAATAAATAAATTAATTAATAAACTCCTACCCCCAACATCTTCTTAAAAAAAAAAAAAGAAAAACACACATGTGGCACAAGTAATTTGTCCAAAGTGCTCAGAAGAATTTCTACTCAGTTGTGCAGAGTAAATGAAAGTAATTTACTGGACGTCTTTGCCCGGTATTATTTTGGTATGCAGTCAAAGACAGGATTAGAGGCACCTATATGTGCCAGATATGCCATTAATTGCTATGTCAAGTTGTCGATAGAATCATGATTGATGCTGCAAGTCTGCAGAATTTGACTCCCCTCAGAGCATTCAGTATCCTTCTGTACATATTGCAACATTCAACTTAAAATTTATACAGCATTGTATCTATTATTGACTTAAATATTACTCAAAGATTATGTCTTTACAACCTCTGAGATGCTTCTGAAATTAAACCCCTAAAGGTGTACACTTGGAAGGAAAACGTTATTTTTAAAAATCTGAGTTTTATCTACATTGATTCTTATTATGAAGACTTAAAAATATAGACAGTTAAATCTATCAAAGTATCAGTATAATAAAGCTCCTGTTAAGATACTGAGTAAAAGAGATAAGCCTATAAGAGTTCATGCATTATAAACAAATGGGTTTGATTGGTAAGAGAAATCAGACTTTTAGAAGAAATCTAGAAAATAATTCCTCTGAAATCTACAATTTATTACCAGTGTTTTTTGTAGCTCCTTAAACTTTCTGCCCCTTAATGTTTCTACCTCTAGAATGGGTAAAAAAAAAATTACTTGAAAAGAATTTAGCAACATGCATATGAAAAGGGAAATACATTCTAGAGGCCAGGGTTCAAAGGAAAAGTAGTATTCTTAGTTAATGATCCTCAAATGTAAGTTCTTAATACGGCCTGCTTGTGGTGTATAGTGGAAGGTACATTGGACTGAGTCTAAAACTGGGATTCAAATATTAGCTTTGCTGTGAACAAGGGGTGTCATCTTAGGCAATTCATTTATATGTTCTTAGCTCTCATGAAGGAATGATAAGACTGACTCTAAACCAGATTTTTGTACAGAGCATTTTGGACAGACTCAGAGCCTGAGACTTAGATGCTGTACGTGCTGGAGATGTCTTACCTCTCCCCCAACACACGTCTCCTTGAATCTACCACTGAGAGCTTGGCCTTGGGACCAAACCCTAACTTCAGGGAGATTATGAAATGTTGTCTAGCAATATGCTTGAAGAAAAAGAACCTGGATTTTATTGGATAGCAATGGTCCCTGCACCAAGCAATATCCCTTCTCCTACAAATCTACATAGCCGCATCCATAAATTTACATAGTGGTAGAGCAGTCTTTTCAATGAAAAAGGATCTTGGATCTAAACCTTTTATTCTTAATCCCCAGCTAAGCCTCAAGATTATTAAAAGCACATCTAAGGAATTGTGGAGGTTCAAATCAAGACTATATTTCAGAAAGGACAATGGACTATCTCAGAGAAAACCTTTGTGAGGAGTTCAGACTCAGAAGCTAGACATTCTTGCTGTGGAACTCAGTGTTACACGTCTCAATTGGAACAGCTCTTTCCATTCCACATATGAATGCCTTTGTCCTCATAGCATGACCATGGCACCAGTTGGTGGGGTCTGGGTAGGTTTTGGTATCAGGTATAAACTGCCTAGATTCAGTCACCCCATGGACCTCTTGGTGTAAAGTGCACAGGAAACAGGCTCAGGGGTCTTGTAATTATGAGCATTAATGTACATTAACATCATTTGAATCCACCCAAGTAAGTGTTGGGTACACATGTTAACCTCACTAACCATTAAGTAACTGCAAAAACATAAAATTTTAACAGATTATTTGCAATACTGATCTTTTAGTGACATAAGATTTCTAAAATGTGATAAAGCAATATTCCATAATCTGTGGGGTGTATATGCGTGTGTGTGACTATACAGAAAACTGTATAAAATTTGTCCCCAATTTATATGTGAGCCCTGTTCCAAAAGTTTGTTCTTGGCATGCAAGAGCATGATGGGTAATAAAGACTGGCACATAGGAAGTGCTCACAAATAACAACTTTCTTTTATTGAGCAGCTATTGAGCACAAATCACTTTAGATATATTCTCTCATGTATGCCTCCAAGCAACCTGAGGAAGTACTGATAGGTATAAGAAGTTCCATTTTACAGATGACAAATTGCACTGTGATCGTTAGTGACTGCACATGTTGCCAGAGCTATGAAGCAGCAGAGCCAAGATTCAAATTCTGCCCGTTGAAATCTGAAGTCTGAACTTATAATTGCCGTATGATGTGGGTTGAATTCATATTGACACGTATGAGCCCAAGACTGGTACCCAGAGAGGCAGACTGAGTCTGGCAGATGTTGTAGGACTCCCCAGCAAGTAATCAAGTCCAGTGGGATAACCCAGGTCATGGAGAAGAAGGAGTGGCCACAGGCCCAAGCAGGCAATAAAGAGCAGGGGACAGGTAATGGGAGTGAGAGCCAGGCATCAACACAGCAAACTACTTCACTTTTCTCGGTCTCATGTCCTCGTTTATAAAATGGGGCTTAAAGAACTACCTCACTCTTAAGGATGTTGTGAAAGTTAAATGAATTCTAGAATAGTACCTTGCACTCGGACAATAAGGATTAGTATTTAGTAAACCATCTTTTTTTTTTTTTTTTTTTTTTTTTTGCGGTACTCTCACTGTTGTGGCCTCTCCCGTTGCGGAGCACAGGCTCCGGACACGCAGGCTCAGCAGCCATGGCTCACGGGCCCAGATGCTCTGCAGCATGTGGGATCTTCCCGGACTGGGGCACGAACCCGCATCCCCTGCATCGGCAGGCGAACTCTCAACCACTGCGCCACCAGGGAAGCCCTAGTGAATCATCTTTAAGCTGACTTCAAGTTCTGTAGTTTTTGGATAGAAGACTGAAGAATTTACAGTGAGGTTTGAGAGTTTGAAGGGGGAGTGCCAGGCAAGAGCATCATCAAAGCTGCATCCTAGGCAGTTCAGCTTCAGGTGGAACAAAGACAAATTGGGTGGAGATGGGTGTGGTGGTGGACATGGTGGTAGCCCAGTGCTGCTGACCAGAGACAGAAATAGCAAATTAGGGTCCCATCAGGTTGGGTTTCTGGCAGGAGATTTGCACAGAGAAATAGGAGCAAAGATTGGATCAAGCAAACTAGGCAGGGTCATGGTATTAGTAGCACCAGGGAGAGCTCCCAGTGTTCTTATAGTCCTTGGAAGGCAGAAAACAAGTACTTTCCATTTATTCCTGGTCTTCTTTGGCTAGGTCTACCCTTAAAACACAAACCTTTCAGTTGTTTAAGTGGTCAGGTCTGTTAAGGAAGTTTCTGATCCAAGAGGAACAAAACTGCATTTTCATTAACTCGGGAACACTTAAGATCTGTCTGAAATTAAGGCCATATTAACTCCATGGCCTTGAGCTTAGATGGCATTCGAATGCCCTGTTACTCTGCGAGAAATGACGGCTGTGTTTTCTTTACTCCAGTATCTTCCAAAAGCATGAACAGGGGGTCCTTGCAACATAAACATTGACAAATACTGCTTTCTCTCTTGCTTGTTTTATACTCTTCGGAGGATGTGGACTGCCCTGAGCTCAAAGATACTAAATGGAGATAGGATCAGAGGCTTATAAGAGAATTTGCCCCAAGTGAAGGCAAATTTAGAACACATTTTCCCAGGGAGGAAAGGATTTAAATGGTGGTTTCAGTCCCAGCTGATCCAGATAAAACCTATTTGACCTATAATCCAGTTTAATGATTGTTTCTTATAAGGTTTCTGTCCTGAGTTCATTACCACCAATGTGGGGCAGCACTGACAAAAGAACCCACCTCCCTTCTCACTGGCCTCTAGAAAATAGTGCTGGTTGTGGGGAGGCATTTTTTCCTCGCCTTGATTTTCCTGGAGTTAAAGAAGTTTCCTCTCCTACTCCCTCGCACCTGTAAGAAAGAAGCAGTAAAAGGGGCAGCCCATGGAAATTCTGTTGCAGCTGCTGCTTAGTAAGGGATGATCTTAAGTATGGATTTCCTATTTTCAGGTCAACCTAAATTTTTACACAATGTAGGCCTGCCCGTAGTACAAGACTAAAGCACCACTGTTATTTTAAGAAAATATGTTAGTGGCTTGAAGAAATAATTTTTTGTTGTTTGGGTAGGGGAGGTGGTTTTTTGGGGTTGGTTCTTCTGAATTTGCAGAAGCTTGTCGGTAATGGAAGGTTACTTCACGTCCAGCAGTCCTTCCTTCTTACTCTTTTTTTTTCAGCAATTCCTTAACCCACAATCCTGATTTTTCCTCTTACCATGCAGGACATTCTATCTTGGACTTTTCTCAAGCATATGCTCTTCTTACTGGCTATTAGATTTTGAAGTTCCTCAAAACTGGCTCTAAAATTGCCCTCCTCTTTTCTGTATTACTTTCTGGTGATCTTGTAAACCCCCATGGCACCAAATGTTCTGCTATTTAATCAAATGTATTCCATGTTTATATTTCCAGTTCAGATCTCTCTTTTGGGTTCAATATCCATATATCTATCTGTCTACTCTGCTTTCTTAAGCAGATGTATCAAAAGCACTACAGACTCAAGACATTCAAGACAATTCAGATTCTAGCCTCCCCCGGACCTGCTGCTTCTACAGTGTTTCCCATTTCATTGAACCTATAACCAGTGGGCATAAAAAAACAGAGTTCATCCTTCACATCTCAATTTCCCTTGCCTTCCTTATCCAGTTCATCCCTGAGTTCTGTCAATGAGACCTCCTAATGTTTCTCAGATTCCCTCACCCCTTTTTCTCTCTATTGTCAACCCCTTCTGATAGTTCTGGTATGTACTCTACCAGTCTGCTCTCCCACCCTCAAATCTTACATGTAAAAATAATTATTTTTCCGCATTATAGCCAGGGTGACCTTTTTGAAGGACACACCTTCTCAAGACTCCACTCTGCTCAAAACTGTTCGATGGCTGACAGACGAATGGATAAAGAAGATGTGATACATATATACAATGGAATATTACTCAGCTATAAAAAGAAACAAAACTGGGTCATTTGTAGAGATGTGGATGGACCTAAAGACTGTCATACAGAGTGAAGTAAGTCAGAAAGAGAAAAACAAATATCGTATATTAACGCATATATGTGGAATCTAGAAAACTGGTACAGATGAACCGGTTTGCAAGGCAGAAATAGAGACACAGATGTAGAGAACAAATGTATGGACACCAAGGGGGAAAAGTTGGGGGGAGTGGTGGTGGGATGAATTGGGAGATTGGGATTGACATATATACATCAATATGTATAAAATTGATAACTAACAAGAACCTGCTGTAAAAATAAATAAATAAAATTAAAAACAAACAAAAAGCTGTTGGCTTTTCACTGCTCATGAACTGAAGACTAACATCCTTAACAGGGTTGATAAGACTCTGTGTGATCTGGTGATAACCCCTCCTTCTAGCCTATTCTTGTAGCACTTGCTTCCTTTCTTGTTACACACAACTCACACTGTCTTTTCTATACTGAAGAAGTTCCATTCTTCCATCTGCCTTAGAATGTTCTTGAGTATAGGATTCCCTTTGCTTCTGACTTACTCTTTGCCTAAATATCTCCTACTCTCTCTTAATACCCCTGTTTAAATAACACTTTTCCATGGAAGTCTTTGTGATACCCTAGTCTAGATAGTCTCTCAGTAGTGTAAATTCTTTGATGACAGACCATACCTATTTCGCTCATGTATTTTATTTCCAGGAAGGATGGAATAGGGTGACTGGCATATAATAGTTGCTCAATAAACACTTATTGAGAGGATAAAAGAGCTTTGCCCAGGATTATCTTTGTCTTCATGACTGTTTCAATCCTATAGATAAAAAGGGTGATTTTTCTCTTTAAAAGATTTACATCTCTTACTTATTTTCTTCCCTGGAATCATCTTTCTTGTATTTTTAAATTTCTATATCTTAAAGATTTTTTTTCTGATTGAGACTTAAGGATTTATACAGAAAATTTCAGGACTTTCTTTCTGTTGACATATGAATAGGGATGCACCTTAGTGTCTTTATTCAGCTTTATCTGTTAAATTTTAGCTGTCTCACCAAGGTTTTCCCATCAGGTATTGTTTCACAGTTTCCTAAAACATCTTCCACCAGAAGTTCTGTCTGAGCCAGTCATCACAAAACACGATTGCCCTTATCTTTCACCCCATGGTACACTTTTCAACTTCATTTAACTGCTGCTAGCACATTTACCCCTGCCACAAGCTGTGTGGGATTGTCAGAGATAGTCACTCGAGCAAGTACATTTCTGACTAGTCATTTTGTACCCAACACCTTGAATAACTGGATGCTGCTTTTGTTGAAAGGCTGAGGCATGTGGTGTTTGGTGACAGAATTTTCAGTTTTATATTAGACCATACCAGGCAGCAGATGGCATGGTCATGATCAAATTTATCTTTGATTCTGTTTTATTGTTTCCTAATATCACCATCATATTTGTGAAATGGTTCGCCATTATGCTCATTTTTCTGGTTCTTTATTTTAAAACCTGTAAAGCCCTACGATGCTGACACAGAGCAACAGTCTTTTCCTGCATTTGCATTGGTACAATTTTACTCCATCTTTTTCTTTTTCCCTCTTTCTGTCAAGGCACTGGAGAGAAAAGCTACAAAGAAATTACCTTGTAACAGATGAATGACGGTCTACCTGCCTGCCTATCTGTCGATTGATCTATCATCTATGATCTCTTCTGCTTTCTTTTTCCCTTACATTCATTTAGGGTCATCCCTTCCTATTTTTTTGTAATTCATATGGTTTGCCTGGAACTGGCCCTGAGCTCATTTCTAAGAGTGGGTGCACAGTCCAAAGGAATCAATCAATGGATTTCACACCCTTAACCACAAAACTGGTTCAAGCCAGTTACAAAGCTCAATTCAAGCAATAATGGTCAGGCCTAGATTTTTTATTGTTTAAAAACAGTTGGGGGAAAATGCTGTATGTGTGAGTGTACCTGTATTTTAAGAGGATGGCTGAGAGGAGAGAATTGGGGCTTGGGAGCTGCTGAGGCCATCTTGTCACCACAGTTTCAGAGCTGAATTGTCTGAGGATGAAGCCAAAATAGAAAGAGGAAGAGCCAAGTGATAGCGGGAACTTGAATCCTGATTTCGTCATTTGAGGTCTTGGATCCAGTTGCACCTGAGCCAGCTTTATGTCTCTGTTTTGTTTGTTTTTTGGTTAAGCCAGTTTGAATCCTGCCTACCCCTAGCCGCCCCCCGCCACCCCCCCTCCCCCTGCCAACCATCCCCACCATTGTAACCCGAAGAGTGTTGGTTAATGTATTCCTTTTTTTTTTTCCCTTAAATCAAGCTAAAGTACTTGCTACCCTAAGGATACTGAGGGAAAAAATACATTCTAGCTGTCAACTTTGCCATAGGAGGTAGCAAATTTTCTAGAAGATTGTCTAGACCTAGGCATTTGTTTGACAGTAACGCTGACCCTTGGATGGCAAGTATCAGGTCAACTGCCATACCAGATGGCCCTTTTAGCTTCCATCAGTTCCTGAAAATCTATGATACCAGGGGTTAGACTGTTACATTCTTATATATTAGAATAAAGTATCTGGATGACTGGCTTGGAATATTATTATGGAGTAGAAACCTAAAGTTTATGGTATCTAAAGTGTCCCTGGAGCTCTGGATTTGTCTCCCCTAGTTTTATTGCAACAATAACGAAGTTTTTCTTTTGGTATCCTTCCTCCTTTTTGCCTGGGGAGTTCAAGGCATCACGATCTCATCTAGATGTTGACGCTTACCACGCCTGGGCTCTCTGGGAGGGGTGGTGCAGCTGAATCCATGAATAACACATGGGTTTTGTAACACTGCTTAACCAGTCACATTTTTTAAAAAGGAATTTTAGATCTTGAAAGGTATTAGAACATTACAGCACCCTCATTTGCCATTCAAAAGGCGTCTTTTTATTCTGAATTTAAAAGTCTTATATACTCATTGATAAGGCATTTTCATCAAAAATTGAAACTAAACATTTATAATCCCATTACCTAGAGATATCCACTATTAATGTTCTGCACATTTAATACCAGTTTTGTTTTCTGTGTGTGAAAGCATTCGTATTTTACTGCGTATGTAGCTTTTCCTGCTTTTTTCACTTAACATTTTATTATAAATATTTTCCCACATCACTACCAGCTATTCAGAATTTTAATGGCTGTACACTTCTCCCTCTTTGTGTGTTCCACATGTTTTTGGCCATTACCCTATTGTTGTACTTTGTTAGCTCTCAATGAATTCTCTTTAAGAAGTGGCTGTCCACCTTAAGTTCATAATTACTGTTTTCAAGTAATTAAATTTGTGCTCAGAATTTTAAAAAAGATAACGTGTATTTCATAAGGATTGCTTTCCTAAGCATTCATTTGCTACTAATTTGTATGTTCATATTTTTTTGAGTGCCTACTATGGGCACAGTATCTTGTTCCTAGACATATTTCACAGACCAAGAAAATTATGCTTTAGAACATTTGTATAATGATAGCTAAATTTCACACTTGCAAAATTACAAAAAGCTGTGTAAAGATTCAAGGGTCTTTGAAGCCATCTTTGGTTCCACTTACTTGTCATTATTTAATCAGAAAAGAGCCTTATTGGGACACATATGGTGTAAATAGTTCAAAAGATATTTGGATGTCTTCATGACAGAGGGTTTTCTTACACTTCAGCCCTTAAAATGTATTTTATTTTCCCACAGCTATGCACTTTTTTCTTTTTTTGGAAGGTGGAATGTCATTTTTTAAAACCAGAAATTAGTCATATTTTTTCTCTTTCCAAGGGAAATTTTTCTTTTATATGGAATTCTTCTGGTTTGCAGTGATGTACGTGTTTGTAAAAGCAATATACATGCTTTTAAAAGTTCCATCACACATAAGGCAACGTGTCTCTCCTACTGATTTGAATGGAATTGAACTTTAAAAGAATAGGTCCGTACTACACAATCCGGGAGTCTTAAAACACAGAAAGAAAGGAAAGTCCTGCTTATCCCACCAAATGTTTGCTGAAGAGGCTCAACTGGGGAATGAAAGATAACGACAAGAAACATTTGAATTCAGTTAAATACCTATCGAGTTGTCGGGCGTTTATGGGAGGTAAGTGCAACTCAGTTCATTTCGTTCCATAGGGGGCTTTATTACCTCTTTACTTATGAGCATCAGTTACCCTGGATTTTAATTTCAGCTTTGGGGTTTGATATATTCTTAGACTAAAATCAATATTTTCTCTTTCCTTAAGTCCCTTTTGCATCCTATTTGGAGACTCATGAATTACAGATGTAAAACTGAAAAATAAAACGTGAGACAAACTCCTTAATACCCCAAGAGACTTTTTGACTACTTTGAGATTTTACTGTAAAGAACTTGCTTCTTTTCATCTGGTACCACCGAAATAAAAATGTACACAAAAACCTGGCTGCACTGCCACTAAATTAATATTTGTTAACAGACTGGAAATATATATTTTCTCACCTTCCTTCCTTCTTTCATCCTCTTAAACTTCTCCTCTTGGATCTACACTGGGCTGTTTAAAATAGGTCCACTTACAACCTCATGTGGGGCCTTTATAAAATGGTGTCCTCATATCCAAAGTCACTTTTATTCCCAGTAGCACTTACCTGGTCTCTATTTGAAGACAATAAGACCTCTCTATATATTCATTTAGAAGCTGAATTTTGCCCTTGATGTTACATTTTATATTGATTATCAATTAAGTTTTAAGTTGCAGTTAAGCTTAAGTACTTTTTACACATAGGGAATACAGCACACACTGAATTTTTTAAATAGAAGCTTCCCTGAGGGCAACATTTCTATTCAGTTGCAGTATATTATATGAGCCTTTTATGGCATATTTAGTTGTGGACAAGTATTTTCAATATGATTTGTCCAACTTTATTTATTATGCTATAAAGTTTACTTTCAACTTTTAAAATGCTCTTCTTGATATCTAGGTATTTAATGTTGATGTCATGCTATCATTGAGGAATCAAAACTGTGGAATAGGAATTAGTTCTGAGGTCTATGTTGACAGATGTGTACTTTCACCACCGGCTGGCTTTATGACTTTGTTCCAATAAATTAATCACACTGTGTCTAATATTATTTGAGCATGAGGCAATATTATTCTGTCTTTATAGAGACCTCAAGTCTTTCCTTAGGATCATAACTGTCTTCATAGAGTCTCACTGATGCCTGCCCCAATTTTATGCCTACTATAAGTTTCCGAAGTTTTAACCAATGGAGTACTCTAATTTCACCATCTGAAATTAGTGGCAACTCAATTTGGAAACATTTTTCACCTGCTAACTGTGCTTCTTAACAGGGCTAGAAATATTAACTAATAAATAACTAAGTGTAAGTAACTTATCCAAGCCACACTGTTCTAAGTCAGAAAGTCAGGATTCAGATATCAACTATGGGACTCCAGAGTCCAAGTTCTTTACCTAGAGTCTGTAACTACTAAGGTATCAAGTATCTTCATTTACAACTTTTAAAGTAATTTTACTTCACTATTTAAAAAATAACTTGATGCAGCTTACCATCAAACATCAACATACAAGACAATTAAAAATTAGGATAAAACCAGGGATCATAAATATAGAAAAACGGAGGTGAAATTATTGTAATTTAAAAAACTAAAACCTGTGCTAAACTGATTACTGCAATATAACAGTAAATTTAGGAACAGTTCCCACAGATAAGGCAAAAAAGGGAAATGTGATGGGTTACATGGCTGTCATTTAATAAAAGGAAATATTTACATATTCCTCAGTAGGAACAAGCTTCAAACTTTATTCTGATACTAAATTCTAGCAATTTATGACATGAATCTTTCCTTCTCCCTTTTTGTCATTCATTCAACAACTATTTATTGAATGCCTTATATGGCCTCAGTATTATGCTAGTCACTGAGGATTCAGTGGTGCTCCCAGTGGAAACTACAGTAGCGGAGAAATAGCAATGAATCCTTATATTAGTTTGTAATTACAAAGTAATTACAAAGTGAGATCATTGCTATGTGGAAAGGAGCGTAGTTCTATGAAAGCACATAACAAAATTATACGAACTAGACTTGGGGTTAGGAAAGGCTTTCCTAAAGAAGGGATGATAGAGCTGAAATCTTAAGGATACGCAAAAGCTATTTAGGTCCTTGCTTTCCAAGTGCTGCCCATGGACCAACAGCACTGGCACCAGCTGGGAGCTTCTCAGAGATGCAGAATCTTAGGCTCCAGCTTGGACCTATCGAATGAGAGTCTGTTCCTGTTTTAACTAGATACACAGGTAATTCCTTTGAATATTAAGGTTTGAGAGGCACTGATCTAGGAGAAAGGGTAGGAGGGGACAAAGGGAACAGTGTGTCCAAAGACTCTGGGGCAGGAAGGAGAATAGAGGAATTGAAATTCAGGCAGTGTGGCTGGAGTCTTTGTCATAAGGGGAGGGGGAATCCTGCATGAGAAGGTAATGGAGATCTATGCATACTGGGGCCACTGAAGCAGGGCTTTGCAGGCCTGAGAGACTCAGGGATATTTGAAGATTTCTAAGCAGAGAAAGAAGATAATCAGATTTATCTTTGGAAAACATCACTTTGCAGTGCAGAGAGCAGAGGGTATTCAAGGTGGAAGCAGAGGGCCATTTTGGTGGACATTATGGTGTCTAAGTAAAAGATGATAGTGTAGAGATGGTGAAAAGCAGAGAGGTTTGAGAGATATTTAGGGGGTTAAATTAATTAGCTTTGGCAATAGATTTAATATGAGGGTGAAGGAGAGTGAGGGGTCAAGGATTACTCTCAAGTTTCAAACTTGCCCCTTCTGGATGGATCAAGGTGTTGAGACAGGGAATCCCTGAAAGACGACCAGATTGGAGGGGAAATAATCAGTTGAGTATTATAAATGTTGAATTTCAAGTGCCTTTGAGGTAGTGGAGACATCAGAGCTTGTTATAAAACTAGGTTCAGACTGGCCTGGATTTGAGATATAAATTTGGGAGTAAGATGGGTAACATGTTGGATAATTTATTTAGGAAATATGCACAAAAAGATTTTCATTCTACTATCTCTTACATTGAATTCCAATAACGCTTGCTAATTTAATAAAAGCATTTTTATAGAGTGCCAAATTAATATAGTCCAGCTCCACTGGTTTCTATTGTTTAAAGTAGAATCTGGAATAGATTTTAGAGAATCAGAGAGATATGGATAGTCAGTACATTTTTTAAACTTTCTAAAATATAGGTTGTCTTCACCATGCTATGGCAGAAGTTGGACGGAACTCATTTAAAAATTGAATTCCCTGTACTTTAAGCATGGATATTATATGTTGCCAAGTGCCTAGTCCATAATAGACCCACAATAATATTTAAATTGCTGATTATTGAAGTGAGAGCTGTATATTTTAGGTATCAGACTTGTAGGTGGTAAAGCTGGTATTCTTTTATGAAAATTAATGAGCCTGATAAAACTTCTCATTCAAATAAAGTGTTATCCTACCTCTATGCAGAGAAGGGCTGCAGAGGTGCATCTGAGCTGTGCTAAAGCTAATCTCTAAAATATCTCTGATTCTACTCAGATACATGGACACATACAAATAGTGTGGAAGATATAATTTGACTAGAAAATTTAAGGGTAGATTTTATCAATGAGCTGAATCAACTCTGAAAATGTAAGTGTGGCTTTTATAGAATAAGTTTACCATCTGCAAAATACATGCTCAAGAGGGTTAACAAATTAACCCATTGGGTGGAGGGAGGAGCTGGAATCAGGGGTAATGATAAAAATATTGAAAAACTGATATGGTAAGAGCACAAACCAATAAGACACCAGTCATATCGCTGAGGGTGCTGGAGAACCTGTTGCTATAAAGGCATTACTTGAATTAGCTTAGGGTAGTTATTTTGGGGATGAGAAGCCAGGCTGCTAGGAGCATGGTCAGTCTTTGAGGGGTAAGAGCAATTAGTGGTCTGTGACTGTGGATAATAGTATTTCATTATTTTAACAACCAACATGGCCTGTTCTATTACTCCCTGGCTGAATACCAGCCCCGCCTACAATTACACATTTGAACAACAAGGAATGATGAAACCAGTAATCTTTGATTTGAACATGGTTAATATTTTCCTATTATTTTTGGCAGTGATGAACCAATAGTTTCATCTGCTTTTTAAGGCCATACACAATAAACTATACCATTAGTAACAAAAGAAATGACTCATCTTCACTGTCTGGCTGGAGGGCAATAATGAGAACGGAATTTCTTATTTACAAGCAGGGAAGGAGTGAAAGACAAACCAGTTGTACACCATTACACTTGGAATATGGTGTTTCAAATGACTCTTCCAAACTCCTTTGATTCTGGGAAGGGTTTTAGGACAACAGGCTCTGAGAAAATACTGAGTTAGGGCTCTGAGCTGAGATTATATGATTTGGAGGATGAGGCAACACAGCTTGAAATAATCCTGCCAGCAATGGCTACTTTCCTGACAACCCACTATCCTGGGGCTAAAAAAACCAGAGTCATATAAGTGAGAAAGAACCATCAGCTGAATCCAGGTACTTGAGGCAGTCCAGCTTTCTCTCCCTTGATGCTAATGTGCTGCATGGAAGCAACTTTTTCTACCTTCTCTGTCAATTTTTCTGACTGTGTTCTGTATTTTTGACTGTGTTTCTTTCATAATATTGTGAATTCACTTCAGCTTTTGAACTGAACTTTAGTAACTAAAATAGACTCTGATTATTTCTTCTATGTGGTGGTTAAAGCTTGGGTCCATCACTTGTAAATCTTGCCTGGGCCTTGATCAGTCTGAGTATATCAACCAAGCCACATTTCCTAGACTCAATCTTCATTACTACTTTGCTACTTCTCCCACCTTTGGGGTAATATCATCTATTATAAATGATTCTGTGGCATTTTGCACTACCTTTTATATATTAGTTTAATGCCAGACTTTAAAAATTCTGCTTGTATGAAGCGTAGTCTCTTCCCTAAAATGGCCAGATTCATCCACTCTGAAAATTTGATTTGACTGGTTTATAAACAAAAATACACTAAATCATGATTCCCAGAAGCATATTATTGGTAAATGGAATAGCATATGATTAGCACATCAATTACAGTTCAGTGTTTTTCTTTTGTTTGTTTGATGAGTGGTGTGAGTTCCATGAAGGAGAACAATCTCAGTATAGAGGTTTATGGAAAAACAAGATGTTATTCTACTTGTTGCATTGACAAAGATTTGTTGTAAGAGTTTGGCTATATTTTTTCTCCAGTCCATCTTATTCCCAGTAATAGATAATAATGGTCATACTTATTGAGTGCTTATATGCACTGTTATCATAATCCCCAATTAATTAATGTTTCAATGTTAAAGTCATCAATACTGAAATAGCCTCATAACTTTAATTTCAAATTTCAAGGTTTTAGGATATATTTGTTGTGATTAAGACTTTTTTGCTATCCCAAGATAATGAAACCTTAAATGATGGAATATTACTGTTTCTTGGGAACCAAGAGATAAAATGAGAATAATTTCATATGTACATACATGTAGAAACTTAATCTTGGAAGGATTATTCCATTCGTATAGCTTATAGTAGGAAATTATGACCTTCATAATTATGACCTTCAGATAATCTCAAAATTGGCTTAAATTTCACTCTCATCTGCAAAAGAATGGAACAGCCCTAAAAATTCTCATGTTTAATAAATACCTTTGAGCCACTTGTCACTGATCTCATGAAGAGGTGGCTTTAATAAAGCTAAATAGTCAATTTGGTATAGCCTTAGAGAAAAAAAGAGATCTAATTGTGTCCAAGGTATCATAGTGTCAAAAGTGTATAATTACCTTCACTAGGATGTTATGCATTATTTCTCTTACTGTTGGAAACATTTGAGATATAGGCTAATTTACTGCATCCTTAACTCTTGTCAGCTTTATAAAATCCTGTTGTTTCACTTTCCAGATAATTTTTCCTTGTAAAACTTTCTATCTTTTGTCTCCTAATAAATGTGCCCGTTCTAAATCCTTTTTCTTTTAAAATGAAAAGACTAAAAGGACTACTTTTGTAATTAAAAGTCATGTTAAAATAACCTCAGAAGATTGTTTCTAGATATCAAAACATCTTTATGGTCCCATTTCTATGGCAAGAAAGACAAGCGACTGGGATCCTGTACATTTTACTGTAGTTTACATTAATTACCTTCTATTAAAAAATGACAAAGACCTTTTTGAAAGGGAATCTGGCATTCTTTCCAAGAAGTGATGGCAGACACCCTACTTTGCTGATTTCTTGACACTTCTAATTACCTGTATTCATTTGAAATCATTTCCTTTGTAGAGAGTTATTGGCATGATTTTCTGAGAACAAGAGGAAAATGGAAAACATTTTAGCAAGTTAAGAGGAAAAAAAATCAACAGTATCATTGTTTGCTGCTTTTGTTGAAACTACCTACACGAGTCATTTGAGGGACATGAAGGTAAATGAAAGGTTATACTTTGCCCTGCACGTTGTTGCTGGTATTTGTAATGTCAATAACTGTAGAAGGTTGTCAGGAAACTGGAGAGATAAAGGTCAATAGCAATGACAAATATATCATTGTACGTGTTTGAATATGCAATATCAGCCTAATCTGCCAGTGGAGGCTTTCACACCCTGGAAATATCAATCAGGTGCTATGTGAAACCCACCGATTGTTCTCTAGTCTCCTAGAGTATGTTGGGGGGATCCAAAGATAGAAAACCCATCAGAGCTTTTTAGGGGGAGTGGGTGGTATCGCAATCATTGCTGAATATACATATAAATGCTCATTGTTTCTTTTAAAGTTGGGATTAAAAAACAGGTTAAAAGTTACTCAGTTTCTCAGATTGCTTCATTGGTGGGAAATTTAAACATTTTTCTTTTCACCAAAAGAGGAAGACACAGTGTACTCAGCTTTGTATATAATGGCAATTATATGCCAGAGCCTTTCAGTGTTATAAGCTAAATTAAATATTAACTATGCCTTGCATACAATCTTGACAAAAATGTAGTTGGCTAATAGTGAACCCTTATATCCAGCCCTGCCCCCTGTTGATTTTGACATGTTAGAAAGTGTAGCCATTTGTATTCAATAATAAATTATTTACAAATGAAATGCACAGGTTACTTAAACTGTGTCTCTACTAAGAACAGACTTGTTAAAATACATTCTGTTGCAGCCAAACCAAGATATTCAGATTCAGTAGACAAATGCACCTATCTTCCTTTTAGTAAATTGTGCTGAAGAAATCACTTAAAACCTTTTGGGAAATGAAAAGTAAAAATAAAGTAGCAAGACATCTTTTAAATGAATGTGCTTCAACTTGGTCTTAAAGAACACCTGCAGGATATAAAGCCGGTGTGTTTGAAACACAGAGGGATTATATTTTATGGGTATTACTTTTTAATTTTTGCATCTGCTGGTACTCTCCATTAAAATAAAGTATTTTGAAAAATCTACTCTTCTTGAGACATTTTGCATTTCCTTGGGTATTATGACCCCCTTGCCTAACAACGACTCAAGGCATAAGTCATCCTTCCAAATGCACCCACGGACCACGTGGAAAGAGAAGTGAAAAAGAGATCTGCTCCTGAGGAGTGTCCCAGAGTGACAGGAAAAAGAGCAGTGAAGTCAGCTGCATCCTGAGGTGACAGAATAAGAGAAAATGTTGCAGGGGACAGAGAAGGCCTAAAGGAGAAAGAGGTAGAAAGACAGAAATGGTTTAGAGAGAGGGAAATAACGATGGGGCATTAAGAGGTAAAATATAAATAGAATTTAACATAACAAATGTAATCGTTACGTAGGAAAAGTGAGTTTACTGAACCTAGAGAGAGAGAGAGAGAAAGAGAAAAGGTAGACTGTAGAGGTTGAGAGAGAAAGGGATAATGTTTAGGAAAGCGGATCAGAAAAGAAAATGCTAGACAGAGAAAAAGGAAACAAATAGCAAAGAGTCCCTGATGTTTTCCAGCCAAGGTGTCTGTCCATTCAAGTGACAACGAAGGAGTCAGAGGCTCCTTACACCTCTCCTCTGCACACGCCACCCGTAAATGAGCCTGTTAGAAAGCTCTGTGCCCCGTCCATTGCAGTGAATCTACAGTGTGCTTATGCACCTCTTTTCACTTTTAAATATTCTACAGAGTTCATTATGGAGATTTTTACATTAGGGTATTCTTTTTTCTAGAGCTCTAATTATTTCCAGATAAATAATAATTTTACAAGTTCTCAAACAACAAACTGTAAATGGTGTAAGTAGGACATTTTGAGATTGGATTATTTCCCCTTTCACTGGTTTCCCTTTGTATTTAGTTAGTTTTTGATTACATTTCTGACCTTCAGATAAGACTCCTATGTAAGTAAACAGTCTGGCTAAATTCACGCTGTGCCAAATGACAGCTATTGTACTGTCCCAAAGGTTTTATTTATTTTACTTTTTATTTTTTGTAAATTGAAATTACAATTACAAATGACAGAGGGGGACCTTTACTTTTGTCTTCTTACTTGAAGGTAGTATTTTCTTCATGAAGGTAACTCTAGGGTTTAAGAAACAATAAAAGGGCTTGTATGCACTAGACATGTGTTAAATAGAGTTAACTTTTCTTTGCAATTTCAGCAACTTGAATGCAGGCGCTGGAAACGATAGAGTCCTGGACTGTCTATGCTGGAGAGCCTTCTTTTTATAGGCTAACCTCTGGGTGAGAATAAAATTTTGAAGGTTATATTTTTTTACTTTATTTCTTTCCCTCCTCCCTCCTCCTTTTTTTTGGGGTAAAGATTAGATTGGAGACGAATGGGTAATACAATGAGAATAGTTTTCTATTTCTTGGGATTTCTTTTTTAAAAAAGTTTGTGATTTAGCACAAATTAAAAAATGATCATTTTGCAGAGGTAACTTTGTTCTTTTATGTTAGATGACTGGTACTGAAAATCAGCTTATGAAGTCATACTTTTCTATTAAACCTGTATAATTTTGAATTTTTTTCCTTTTCTTTCACAGCACAATATTTGGGCAATAACAGAATTACGTAGTACTTTTTACTCTGATTTGTTCATTATTACTGATCATTTTAGTCATCAGTGGCCCACAATGCGAACTACTCAGGATTTGCAGAATTATTCCATCGCTTTCTCTCTAGACTAAACACTTAATATAATTTCTAAGTGTTATAACCTACTCTACAAGGTGAATGTCCTGAAAGATAACTGTTATTCACAGGTGTTAGGGATGGGAGAGATTAGATATAATTTTATTCATATCTATCTTCTCTATCTCTCTATGTAGGCACATAAAGTATTCGACATGACAGAGTGTGCCGTTGTGAGGGAAATCACAGACCTCAGGTGTTTTCTGAGGTAAGAAAGGAGTAAAGGCCAAATGCTTCCAGTGTTCCAGAAGTTAACTTATGCAAACACCCTCTCTTCTCTCTTTCTTTCACACTTGCTGCATTAACCAAGTCTTCCTGTTTGAAAGGAACAATTATCTAGCTTTTAGTGTAACATTAATCTTTTCCAGATATTGTTCCTTCTTCAAAACTCACTAATCTTACTTATTAAGAGTCTGCTTAAGGAAATCAAACACACAAAGAATTATTTCAATTATTTTTGCACTATAAATAAATTGTTGAGAATTTGATAGTTATGCAAGATATTGTGATCTGAATTTAAGCAAGAGACAACAACCAAAGTAAGAAAGAACAGTTAAGAAGCAAGTAGAAAAAATAGAGTGAGGGTTATTGGTAAAACGTAAAAGCAATTAGCTAGTGGAGAGAAAAAAAAATAAACTTTAAGTATAAGAAAGGAGACGTTTGTTCAATCATAAGTAAGAGAAAAGATACAGGAGGCCATAGTGGATCACAAGCCAAATATGGGTTAAAAACAGAGCCCTGTTTTTCATACACAAAATACTGATAGTCACTGAAGAATTTAGGGAACATAAATAATCACCTACATTATACGTATTATTAATCAGTTCCTTGTTATCACACTGTGTCCTTTAGGATCCTACCTCTTAAGCTGAATGTGCAGAATTTGGAGTAGGTCCAGAGGAAGCAGCAAAATAACTAAAGGCTTGGGAAACAGTCTCAATGAAACAAGGGTAAAGGAACTGGCCTTGTTTAGTCTGGAGAAGAAAAGACTTGGAGGGAATTAATAGCAGTCTTCAAGTTCATGAAGGAACACAGTCCTTTGCAGGTAGAGTGAACAGCTGGTCTCTGTTTCCTCTGAGGATAGTACAAGACAGCAGGGTCTTAAATGCAGGAGACAGGATTTAGGCAAGATGTTAGGAAGATCTTCTCTACCTTGGGGGGAGTGCAGAGAAAGGATCCTCAGGATTTAGAATGTGTTGAGGGAATTATTATTATTTTTTTTGGAGTCAGTCCAAATTGCAGAATAAAAAGAGAGAATACAATCTATAAAACCGGAACCTATGGGGAAAAGGAGACAAAGAATGAACACTTGTGATCTAGGGATAAAGACCCTCTGGGAAAAAAGAAATACTAAATTCTAGAAGTGTGTAAGAGTCAGAATACTTGACCAGAAGGGAAAGTACATTACAGAAAAAAGGAGAAGATTAAACAGGTAAAGATAAAACAATGAAAACTCAAGGGTATGGCATGTATTTGGAAACAAATGTACAATTTAAATTAAAATTTCGTTTTGGTGCTGGGAAAAGAATTCTAAGTATTTATGTGTACAATATATACCAGCTACTAGTAATTAAAAAAAAAATTCTGTGCTTGACATATTGGTTCTTGAATAATAAACACAGGACCAACATACATTTGCAATATTTAATGAACAGTTTAAAAAAATAATGGGGAAATGAACTAAACAACTTCTTAAATTCTTTTCAGTCTTTTGATCTTATGACATATGAGAAAATTGTGATTGTGTGGTAAGAAATGGTATATATATATTACACAAAACAAGAATAAAGAATAGATAGAATTCAAGAAGCAATACTAGAACCGAGAAAAATGATTGCAAAAGTTATCAACATCTTTATCATAGGATATATTAACTGAGTATTCAGTGGTCCAGGATTAAGCAGATCAAACAAAGGAACTGTGATCCATGAATTTAAGAAATTTAGAGTCTAAGATCTGATACAAATGTTGCTTTACAGGTAAATCACCTGGGATTGCAGAATCTATTGCACTTAAAATGATGCTTAGGTGTATAAATATAGAAGTATAAATGACCATTTCAGTGAGTTGAACTGTTAAAGGATGTGCATTAGCTTTTAAAATAATTGCAGAGGTTAAGATTTCCAGTCCCCTGGAACGACTGCAACTCAAACCAATAATCAAAATTGGGCTTAAAAATTATGAATATATTGTGGGTCTGGGTAAGCAGCTTGATTTGTAGACTATTTGGTTAGTTTGATCAATTTTCTAGTTACTTTTATTTCTTTGGATAGTCACTCTTTGAAAATGGAATAGATTCTGCCTATGTTTAGCTTTGTTGAACAAATTTTCAGTATTTCTCAGCTGTATTTTGTCATTGATAGGTTCAGTCTAATGTGTTTTGCAACTCACGTTTTTTTTTCTGATGTTTAAAACTTTCCTTCACTCTCAACTGCAGAAAATAGAATAGTCCATATTTGAATTTATTTTGCCAAGATGATAGTTATGTATATTTTATAACATTCTGGTACACAGATCTTAGCAATCTAAAAATAGATCTCTGCAAATATTTTTTACTGCTTTTTAAAAATATAGTTACAAACACTTCACTTGTAAAAGATTTTGGTTTGGAAATACATCTTAGTGTCTCTCTCTCTCTCTCTCTCTCTCTCTCTCTCTCACTCTCGACAAAGAAAAGCCTTTTGTTCTGGTCTCTCTGGCACTACCTCATTCTGTGACTTTCTGCTGTCCCCTAGCGGCATGTTAATCTTCTTGACTACTGTGTGATCGCCTCTGGAACCAATTCTCTACTCTTCTGTGCTTTTTTTGTGACTCTCATTAGCAGACATTTAAAATACTATTAAACAACCCATGAGCTGCCTTTTAGAAGCAATAACCCTGTTGTTTAGTCCAAACAGTTTTCCATTTATGAATTCTTACCCTAGTAAACATGTACAGGGAGTGCATTCTATCTAGATTCATTGTGTTATCTCACCACAATAAACATTTCAGGTTTTCAGAATTTAACACAAAACTGATGAAGGCAAAATGTTATCAGTTTTGACTGTTCTATACATAACATACGGTAGCTGAAAGGTAATTTGTGACAGGTCAGACTATTTATGTCAATAGGTTTACAAACAAAAATTGTTCTATTCCTTTTCCTTTGCTTTTCAAAGTCCTGGTTGGTTACTATCATTGTCATATTTGCTAATTTCATGGTGACATTTTTCTATGAACTATTTAGAAAGATACAGTAAAACTGTATGTATTTGAAGCATTAGATGTAATTCACTTGTGGAAAAGATTTTGCATCAACATATACCATGAGGATTAAAAAAAGATTAAAACATATTCCTAAATTTTTCTGGATGTTAACTTTCTTTTTACATGAATCAGAATTATTTTTAAGATTTAAAGATGGTTTGGTTATCTTCCTTCTATGTTTTATGTGTTTGAGATATACTGTTCAGCTGTGATATGGGGCGGTAAATTTTTCAGTGCAGCATTTTGGTTTTCTAAATTAGCATGCCAAAATAAATGTAATGAGAATGGAATGTAAAAATTTGTCAAAAACAATATTTCAGGTTTTTTAATATTTAATTTTAACTCATGCAGAATCACTGTAAGGCTGGCTTACACAATTCTTTTAAAAGATGGCTAAAAACAAACCAAGAAGAATTTACAAGAAAAAAAGGTCTGGTGAAATCTGGCCCATTAACTGAACATTACAGGAATCCGAGACGTATACTGAACTAATGATTTCTTGGCACTGCCTTGTTTGGCACTTATCATGGTTTTGACAATTATCACATGAATAGCAACACTTTTTTCTTTCTGAACTTGGGGATGGGGGGAAGTGCTCTAGGGGGGAAAGGAGGCCCAAAACCCTGGAAACTCCTATTTCTTAGTAATTCAGTGTTCAGTTTGGCCGTGTGGAAGAAAAATAACTAAACTGTAAGGTTCTGTTAAATGACAATATTCTTGTTTCTTCAAAGAAAAGTTGGTGTAGTTTTTAACTGCCTCTCTTCTGAAAGGTCAGATCACTGCCCAATTTAGTCATTTTGTCTGTTTATACATGCCTCCATTGGGATAAGATATCCAAAAACAAAGCCTTAGATTGCAATCAATCTTGGCTTAAGTGCAAAGCCATCCAACCAATCCAAGAAATCCTATTGACTATCATGTGGAAAGGGAAATGGAAGAGTTTAAACGCTTAAACTTTTTCTCAAGAGAAAGATAAGCCACTTTTTTTTAAACTTCCTTAACATATGAGAGAACTCATGCTCCCTCCCTCAATTTTACCCCACCACTCAATATCTCAAATTCAAATTTTATGGTTTCCTAAAAATACATCCTCCATCAAACACTGTAAGTTACAATAGCTATTTTTCTCAGAGAAATGTCTGATTTTCTTTCTTTTTTTTTTTAGTTGTCTATTCAGCATGTAAATGTTCTAAAAATGTTCTCCTGGAGTTATTTTTAAAAACTCATGGTATGTTGGATAATAAATATTGTTACTCTGTCATTGGAAACACTGGAAACAACATATTTGACAGGTTAATAGGGCTGAGAATTCCATTAGAAAATTTAATTAATTTCATTTTAGATAAATGTGATTCTTTCAAAATCTTAGTTCTAATGACTAAATGGGAAAATTTCTTTGCCATTGTAGATTCCATTCAGTTAATTATCTTGTAAATTATTTGGAAAATGAGGGCAGAAAAAATATCTTTTTTAAAAAAACTTAAATCTAGAGACAGTCAATAAATCTTCTCTAATGTAATATAGCATTATCAGTGGCCTATTCTCTACAGAATTAATGTTTCCAAAACAAATAATAAAGCCGAGCAGTCCTACTTTTTACAACTCTGGAGACTATCTAAACAAAATGAACAGATTTATAGGGCTATTTTTAGTGTGTGTCACTTGCATTACAGTTTACATTTGCTTTCAAACCTTATTTGACATTCTTGGTAGAAAAATACAGGCAGAACACTCATTAGGAGTCTTAATAAAGGACAGTCTCCATAGGGCAGTTACCAAAAAATCAAAGTCAAGGCATGTATAAGAATGCTCTTTGGACTTTAGGTCGTGCTGTTTCATTTTCAGTTGTCTAAAAAAGGGAAGTCCTCAACCAAAACGCAGATTTAAGGTTCTGTTTATAAAAATTTTAAGGCATTGGTATAGGCTACTAATAATAACTGAAGTAAAAGCACATTTTTGAGGGTAGAAATTTTCACACAGCAACAGGTAAGTGCTGCTCTGTCTAAATAACTATTATTTTTCCATAAATTGTATATTCACATTAAAGTGAAAATTAACTCACTGGAGATGAATAGTACAATGTTGTGATTTTTTCTGCAAACTGTTCTTCCATGAATAAAAATGCATGGAAAACCTTATGTAATGTTATGAAATATGTCATTGCACATAGATTTATGGAAAAATACCATGATATTTCAAAATATAGATTCAAAAATTAAATATTTGCATTTCGTCTAAACCAAGTTTCTCTAGCAGTTTGTTCCATGTGAGAAAGGCCAGTGCTTTCCACAGGGAGAGGGACCCCATTTCACTTGCATATACAAATAGGGAATGAAGAATTCATCTCCTTTTGTTTATTCTGAAAAGATATCCTATCAAGAGGAAAGTGACAGAAAGATAAAATCAGATACATAGTTAACCACTTTGTCACGTCTTTTTCTCCTATGTAAAGGGGAACATTTTGATAAGGTTAGCTGGTAAAGGAAACCTAAATTGACACCCTGCTCCTTGCCTCGTGGTGCTTTCTCATTAATCGTGTTCATGTAAAACTCCCTAGTAAGGAAATTCCTTAGCTGTAGACATCATTCAGCTGAGCCTTATAAATAGAGCTCAAATTCAAAGGTAAGAAAACAGACAAGAATTTTACACCAACCACCCTGATAAGATATGTTTTCAAAGCAAAAACACATCTACAAAGTCTTGTGGGATGGAAATGTCCGATTAAACACTTAGGAAAACATGCTTTCCCGCACAGCAGCCTCTTTATTTGCGTGGAGTAATTTCTTAGAACAACAAAAAAAAGTAACTTGGCACATCTATTGGGGCTTATTAAAATTCAGTGTACCACATGTAAACCTGAAAAAGAGATTTCTATAAAATCATGGCTTGACACATTTGCTCCCTATGAACCTGAATAAAAATGAAAAGTGAAAATTATACATTTGGACGAAGAGTAATATTCATCCTAACTGCTGAAAAAATACAAATGAAGGCACTTTGGGAGGTTTCAAACAGTTTGCTACAGAGGACTCACCTAAGAAAGTACTTTTATAGCTTGATCAGTGTTTTTAACCAGTTAAAGATATTACTACAGCTACCTTCAAACCATGTTATAAACAATGTCTCTGATGAAAAGATCGTCACCAATTTTTTTTTTAATTTGAAGCTTTCAGTCATCTCATTCCTCAGGCTTTGCAGTGTAAAGGAACTGCATTTCTATAATAAATTTATCAATGACTAATTAGTTTAGTGATGAGTGCCTAATTTGGGTTTCTATGTAATATAGGGCCAGTTTCAATTTCTTCTAGCACTGGTTTATCCCGACCTATTTAACATATGAATTAAGCCCAAATCTCTTTCAAAATTCAGTGCTGTACTTATTCCTGACAAAATAATAAAAAATAATTTATTGTCATAATCTCGATTTACAGTTTAGTTAGGTTGACTGAAAATATGACTTCTGTGGGAATCCCTGTTGCCCCTTAAATTCCAGTTTGCTTTCCAGTAGGTTTGTGTGCTGGTGAAAGTTGGTGCAACTGACACTTAACAAGTCTACTTAAAAATAAGCTGCTTTTGATTTTAAAATAATGTTTAAACAACAGAAAAAGAAAAACCTGAGCCTCTTCCAGTGGATTATTTTGTAATTTTAAATAACCAAAAAAAAGATAAACCAAGTCATATGATAAATATATTGCAAGTGGGGACAGACAAGGCATTTTTCAAAATTAAACTGCTATGACAAGCAGTTGTAAGGCAGTCTGCTTTCTTATTTTTTGGGAGGGGAGTGGAAATTATGAGTATTATAATTGAAAATGTATACCCATAGCAACTAAAATCATCTGTTAAGATATTCAAATTCCTCTTCTTTCAATCAAATACATACACAGTGTTTTTATACTTTTGGTGATCTTTACTTTCCAGTTGTGGTGGATTTATTTCAAATTTTACAACATCACTTTATGTATTATATATTTTTGTCTATAAAGCATTCTCCAAATGGTAGTTATTTATGTGAATAGAAAAATAGCACGAAAATATGGCTTTTCTCCCTATTCCATGATTGAAATGGAATATGATCATTAGCCAGGGCTGTGGTTTACAACATTTTGAAAAATAGCCTAAATAAATAAATATCAAATGAATTAAGAAAGAACAATTGTAATTATTTTCAGAAAATGACATACCATTAAAATTTTTCAGCTATTAATAATTGTTAGGAAAAAAATAGAAGGTTGCATCTTTAAAAATTAGCATACTATACCTCTTTCGAGTGTTTAAGGAACTGTTCATGATCATAATAAAGTCACATGATTAACCCTGAATTTAGAAGTTGATGATGCAGCAATAGAAAATACTGTGACTAAGTACAGTGTCTGTTTCTCTTTTATAATTTGGAAAAAGTGTTTCTAAATCAGCCTCCTCACTCTCAGCAAAGGTGCCTCACTTTTGAAGCAAAGAAGTTTATCCAAATTCCTTTTAGTGCTTTCACTTTGTTACTTAAATCAGAGACAAAGAATATTTTCTCAGGCACTGATTTTTTTTTACTCTCTTGTGGTTAGTAAGAATGTATCATTTAGAGGTCCTGAAGGTTGAAATGCATATAAAAATCAGTTTTGATTTCCAAAAACCATTTACAGTGAGAGCAGAAGGAATTTTAATCATTTTATCATGTGCTTCATATCATCTAGGTATACTTTTAATTAAACACTGCTCCATAAATAAGCAAATAATAGAAGTTAGCAGAGAAGCAGTTGATCTAAATCATGACAGTTGCTCATTTATCTTTGTCCTAACTAGACAATAGGAAATGACACTATGCTGTTGTTTTCTATGCATTAAGATTTCCTTCTTAAACAAATGCAATTGAGGCAGTTTGTTTTCCGACAGCCCAGCATACACTGCCAGTGGCCAGAGTTTTGTCTTGTCTTCATCCAGAGGAGGATTAATCTTGGTGATGGTGCAAACAAAATGTATGTCTGGGGTCAAAGTGCAGACTGCCTTTTGGGATCTGCATTACATTAATGTCATTTTTGGGTTCCTGACGTTAATCAAAACCAACACCATAAAGCGTCACTTAGCTAATTTGTGTATTATTGTCAATGTTACCATTAATTATGCGTTTGTGAGGAAAAAGAGGATTAATGAGATGTCACAGGTAATTTACAATGATCAGGCTCCCCAGGACATTAAGAAAACACTAGCTGGGTAAGATTACCATGCAATCATAATAGTATGCAAGAAGCAAAAGTCTTTGTGGAGGAACCACACTAATATTGTCCATCATTATCAAAATCTTTCTTCACTAGAGTAATGCCTAGTATTTTTAAATACCTCGAATTAAATGTTTGTTTTGGCTTAAAACGTTAGGCTCTAATTATGAGAGTATTAATTATGAGACTTCAGTTGAGGTGTATCTCTCTTCAAGTTCTGAGAATAAGCTATTGTTTCTCTTGAAATGTAGGCAAGTCACAGAGGATTAATTCTTCAGTGTGCCCCATGAACTCGAATTCACATGTGATATCTCTAGGAAACCATTTTAGGTGGTTTGAGTAGTTGTATTTAAATCAGGCTGAAAAAGAGACCTCTTAAATCACATCATTTTCTCCAGCTTAGTCCTTACTCAGAGCCATGTAAATAAATGGCTTTTGCTCTCTGTCATCCCATTTCTGGAGTTCCCTCAGTGAGGAGAGACAGAATAACCTAACGGAAGAATTGTATCAGCACAATACACCTGGGGACAGGTACACTGAAGTGCAGTCCTGCATTGTAGTCTGAAAGGCCATGGAGTAACCTGGGCCCTGGGCCTCGGCTTCCCTATGTTGCCCACTCACTGTGCCGTGGGGTGACTTGGGGGTCTGCTCAAAGAACAATCTGGGGGCTTCCCTGGTGGCGCAGTGGTTGAGAATCTGCCTGCTAATGCAGGGGGCACGGGTTCGAGCCCTGGTCTGGGAAGATCCCACATGCCGTGGAGCAACTAGGCCCATGAGCCACAACTGCTGAGCCTGCACGTCTGGAGCCTGTGCTCCGCAGTAAGAGAGGCCGCGATAGTGAGAGGCCCGCACACCGCGATGAAGAGTGGCCCCCGCTCGCCGCAACTAGAGAAAGCCCTCACACAGAAACGAAGACCCAACACAGCAAAAATAAAAATAAATAAATTAATAAACTCCTACCCCCAACATCTTCTTAAAAAAAAAAAAAAAGAAAGAACAATCTGGAGCTCCTAGGGGGAGATCAGAGAGTGGGTGGTTCAACCTGTGATTGAAGGATCAAGCTTGATACAAGTGCTCACTAGGAACCCAAGGGCCTAGTAGGGAGGTTCCGAGACCTGGAGTTGAGGAAGGAACTAGAGTTAGGAACCAGGATGTACCCTAAAGGAATCCAGAGACAGAGAAGATGGGACTTGTTGAGAAAGCAGGGGACTAAATCTGTGACGTTATTTATTTAACAGATAACGTGTTGACACCTCATCATGCCCTAAGCACCATGACAGGGATAGGGAAAAAACTGAGAAGCACAATCCCAGGGAATGCAGAACTCAGGGCACTGGTAGCTCAATCAGCTTGCTTTTTGACAGGATGATATTTGAAATGGTGGAGAGTAGATTGGGGAGGGTCAGAGTAGTTTAAGGCAGACCCTGCAGAAGGAGACTATTTGGGGTGTTCGGGTGCTATCTTAATTTGAATTTTCACTGACCCATTTTAGTTTTGCCTTAGCCTTATTTTTCTTTATTTGAAGAATTAGGTGATAAAAAATACAGAATCATGTATTTGCTTTCATACACATATATGCAATCTAGGTTTAAATCCCAGCTCTGGGAGACCCTGAACACATTATTTAACTGCTCTATGTGTCAGTACCTTCATCTGTGAAATGGAAATAATAAAACTTACCCGATGTAGTTATGAAGATTAAATGAGTTAATGAATGTAAATCACTGAGCACAGGACTCAGCACACAGAAAGCGTTTAATAAGTCAGGAGTTTTTAACCTGAAATTTGTGTCAGTAACATCTGGAACTTAAAAAAAAGACAGTGGCCTGGGCCATCCTCCAAATGTATCAGATCTGAATATCTGAGTATATTCTTGATGTATAGCCCAGATGAAAATCATTGCAATAAAGATTCAATATTTATCATTGATTATTATCAATTGTTATTAAACTTAATATATGCAATGAAACAACAAAAAAATTGTATCTGACGACTTGGTCTAAAGGCTACATTTGTGGGATAATGCATTTTATCAGCCACTTATACATGTAACTGTAATGTTTGGCACTGTATGATTTGAATTGTGGTATGTACAAATTTATGAAATAATATTATATTGCAATGACTGTTTGCGTGCATACATGTGTGTGCATGTGTAGATCTATTTCTTTGGGGGTGAGTGCAGAAGTTTGAGATGGCTGGTGTTACATGAAAGCTGTATTTAAGAAAAATTGTTCATGTACCAGGATAAGGTCAAACCACAAGTGAGCTGAACTTCACCATCTATTAACAAATGAAAATAAAACATCTATTACATTGTCTGCTCTTGCTTTTTAATATTTATGGTATATTCCAAAGAGATTTCCCTGTTCGGATAAAACTTCAGAAGCAGAGAGGGGAAAGCAGGGGGAAGTTTAAATAAAAATTTTTTTTGTGTGTGTGTGTGGTATGCGGGCCTCTCACTGCTGTGGCCTCTCCCGTTGCGGAGCACAGGCTCCGGACGGGCAGGCTCAGCGGCCATGGCTCATGGGCCCAGCCGCTCTGCGGCATGTGGGATCTTCCTGGACCGGGGCATGAACCCGTGTCCCCTACATCCGCAGGCGGACTCTCAACCACTGCGCCACCAGGGAAGCCCAATAAGAATGTTTTATTATTGATTTGGTTGTTGCTGTAGCTGACCATATAGATTGTGGAAATAATATAGTTTATTTTTTTCTTTTTTTATTAGCTCTACAAAGTAATAGCTTAGCATAGCTATTAGTTTATCTTATAACTAACCTTTGAACTACTTTCTGAGTTGGTTGTTTTCCAGAAAGCAGTATACTTGATAGAATAAACACTGAATGATTTTTAACAATGTTAAGTGCATTGAAGGAGAAGAACCTAAAGAAAAGATCTGCTCTTCCTCTGGTCTGTGACATTTTATGGATTTGAAAATTTTTACTTTATTATCATGGTCTTGTAGTAACAAAATCCTCATTCTGACTAAAATCTATCCATGTATAGAGTTTACATTCTCAAATTAAATGGCTAGTGTGCTTTGTTTATTCACCATAATGTCATAGTGTGAAGAAAAATCTTTATAAAACACTCTGGACCCAACAAAGTTTATCAAGGGATTAGATGTAATATGTAAAGGACTAGTCATTGTTCTTTTTGTTTTTAATGTGAATTATGATATGGGGGACTGTGGATAAGATCTGCTGAAATTATTTAAGACATTAGAAATGTGTATATGTTCACAGTCATATATTTTATATAAGTGTACTATAGAGATCAGAGAACCTGATAATAGGATTGCTAAGATATCCAAGTAAGGACTAGAAAATGTTCCTCAGGTGACCATAAAAATTCTTCTTCAACTTAATTATGACAAAACTTCTCAAGACTGAGAAGTTTCCTTTTTCAGGTCAAAGAAAGCTGATTAAGTAATTATCACAGCATTTCTATCTTTCCCACTGCTGGTCAAAATATCCTGGTAACCTTAAGTAATTATCACAGCGTTTCTATCTTTCCCACTGCTGGTCAAAATATCCTGGTAACTTTCTGGATCATTAGGGACCTATATTGTCAATCAAGCATCATCAAACCCATAATGACCTTATGGAGTATAAAGTCCCACATGATGAACATTTCCAAACAAAGTATTCTCTCAACACCAGTCCAAAAAAGGAGGGTGTCCTCACGTTCAATACCTTTGGAAAATAACGTCTACATTTTCTTCCTTGAGATTCACCGTTTCATTGACTTTTTGCTCCTGTTGTAAATAAAAATTTTTAACTTTGAAAATCATTTATTCCAAGTAAAATATTAACATCGCTCAGAATTTCTGCTCCATCGAACATACTCTGTTTCCTGTGGAGCAAAATAATTACAGTGGTTCATGATCAGCCCAGCAGGAGATGGGAATCATTAGGACGTGTGTGCAATCAAGCCAGCTTGATATAGAAGAACCAGAGAGAACCCAGGGCTATAGCTGGTACCTTGGTGCAGAGTGTTGGGTCTGCAGGGCTAGATGAAGGTCACAATGGGACAGTCAATAATGTGGGAAAAGTTAGGAGTATTGAAGAGGGCATAGAATTAAATGTGGAAAAAAAAAGATTAAATGTGGGAAACAGGAGTTGGCCAATTTTTCACAAACTACAAGAGTGCTAGACGTCCTTTTTGATGTGATGTCTATTATGGGGTTTAGAAATGGGGTGGAGAAAACCTTTAGGGCTTAGCTGATAGACCCTCACTGCACAAAGATTGAAGAAAAACATAGGAAATAGTGTTATGGTCTGTACATCCATGTCAACATCTCCAGTATTTCACATTTTCAGTAGACGGGGGCTATGGTAGCTGTTGTGAAAGTTAGATGACCTTAAGAAGTTCTCCACCACGCTTTGATGGCATGATTGGGAATCAAAATTGGTGGTGCTTCTGTTGTAATTTCCAAAGAATAAAGAATAAGACTGATGTTAGTCAACTGGTCTACAGAGTTATACTAGGAGATAGTAATGGGCATGGAGGAGTTTTGCAAAGCATGCCAACCAGAAAACTTTCAATAGATCAAGCAACAGCAATGAAAATAATCTAAATTGCTATCCATGAACTTCTATACAGTGGGAACAATGTTCTGAATCATACACACCAGAGTTATTGGAGATTTTCAATCGCTTTAACCAAGGGAACAACTTCATTGATGCTGGTAGATGAAGAATGGCTCCCAAACAATAAATTATTGGTTATTTTCACTATTAGGAAATGGTCTGGACTTCAGGATATGATCTGGGTTCAATTTATCTTTGCAGTCTCAGAATCTAACATTCCTAGCACATAACAGGCAAGAGCTCAATAAATGTTTATGTGGATGAACGTTAAATCTATAAGGTGATCGGAAGTAATACAATTATAAGCAGGAAAGGCAAAATAAGTGTGTTGAGAAATATCCTGAGATGTGTTTTAAGCCTATAACAAAATTGTGATAACTAAACAGTTCAGCTTGATAGCTTGATGTACGCTTGTCAAAAACTGTATAGTTTTTTGAAAACTAACCTTGTTGCTGAGATGCTATAAATATATAGATCCTATATAAGATCCTATAAGTAGTGACTATAACAACAACTTGAAGAGCAACCATAATGAGTTCACAATGTGATAAAGAGCATTTTTTAACCTGTTGATCTTTTCTATATGTACGTAAATTGGTTAGTTCCATCTTTGAAAATGGAATGCAACAATAAAGCAAATATATCCATACATAGACTTCATGCATCAAGATGACCTTTGTGTAAGCAGGGATGAAAAGACTTTCAAGTGTATACATTCCCTTTTTAACTATGTAGTATTGTCCACACAGAAATCTCTTTCCGTGTCTGAGAACTCTATGAATAAGCAGGTGACCTGGGATGGAAGGAATTTACCTGTGAACCACACTCATATGGAGACAGAGATACCAACAACACTTAAAATATAAAGAGCTGGTGCAGACAAAGATGTATAAGACCCTCAGACATTCCCTGCATCTTGGTGGAGCTGGAATCCCTGGGCACTCCTTGTCCTATGTAACTTTTCCTTTACCTTTGTCACTTATCCTTCTTTTTGTTTCCTCATTCTGGGTCCTGGCCAGTCTTCATGTTCATTTTGGTTTTTCTTGTTTTTAATTCCAACCAGGAGTTCCAATTTTGATTTCTAATAGCTCCCTTATTAGATAGTTTGGCTTTATATTATTGACCTGAATTGAACTCAAATTTGATTAATGACTTTTTACCATGAAAGCCTTTAATGTTTTTCCCTGAAAAGATTTCCTCACCCACCTGCAGAGTATCTCTCAGGAGAAAAGATGGAGGATCTCACTGAAACATCCTTTTCTTAACTTGTTTCTCCCTGTCACCAATCCTCCCCAGCCTGGTCTTCCTCCTTTCCCCTTTTCCATTTTCCCTCCCCTACACCCCCCTTCCTTCTTCCTCTCATTCTTCTTCAAATCACCGGGGTTCCAAACTCATTAAATTTTAGGTTCTTTATATCAAAGTGAATAAATCTATTCTAAAATTAGTAGTGTAAGTTAACAGATCAAGGAACAAAAGATGAATACAAGGAAGAAAAGTGGTAGCTGAGAAACAGATGGGGTTCTGAATATCATTCTTCCTTTTCTCTGCTGTTTTCTACATTAAACTGTTCCTTCCTACATCTGGACCTTCACCCATGCATAGCTAACTGCCTATTCTTCAAGGAGTACTTTAAAAGTCATCTCTTCAGGGACATTTTCCCTTACCTTCTAGACTTTGAATTTTATATGATCATATTGTACCCTATAGATAGACTGTCTCAGATTTAATTAATAATCTAGATGTAGATAAAACAGTGGGCTCAAATACCATTCTTCCAGAAATTTTGTACAATTCCAAGGCAATCAGAAATATGTGACAAGTTCCTTCAGTATAGAAGATTGCTGTGGTAGGCAGCCAGTAAATTATCTCCCCAAGATCCCTGCCTTGTGGAATTCATGCCCCCGCTTGCCTTGAGCGTGGGCTGGACATCGTGACTCACTTCTAAAGAATAGAATTCAGCAAAAGTGATGAGATGTCTCTTCTGAAATTAGGTTACAAAAAGATTGTGACTTTCATCTTCCTGGCTCTCTCATGGTCTCTCCCTTTCTCTCTGTCTCTCTCTCTGAGCCCTTGCCTTGAGGGAAGCCAGATCCCATTCTGCGAGTGGCCCTATGGATAGGAGAGCATGCACAAAAGACAAGGAACTGATGTTTGTGGCCAACAGCTAGCAAAGTCCTGAGGCTTACCACCAGCCACGTGAATGGGCTTGAGTGACCTTCCCCCAGTTCAGCCTTGAGATGCAGCCCCAGCTGACTAACAGCCCCAGTGTTACCTTAGTTGTAACACTGTGAGAATCCTTGAGCCACGGGACCCAGCTAAGCCAAGCCTGGATTTCTTAACTACAGAATCACTGAGATAATAAATGTTTGTTGTTTTAAGTTACTAAGTTTTGAGTTTGGGGATAAATTATTATACAGCCATATAAATAATACAGATTTTGCTGGAAGTGGGTTGAGGTTGGAAGGATTTTGAGAAGTATGTTAGAGAAAGCCTAAATGACTTGAACATCCATTTCATCTGTATCTCCTACAAATTACATCTAACAAGAAAGCATTAACAATAAGCTCTTTCAAATGTAACAAAGTACATTTGACAGTGTTCTCACAAAAATTGCTGATATTAAGGTGACTTAAGTATTGTGGATATTCAAGCTAGTGAATATTTGTGATTTAACATATTGGTAGCCTTTTATATACACAATTTCCACCCTTCTCAGACCATATAATGTACACCTCACACAACGGATGTGTGTGGTGATTTGATGTAGGGCAGGATGCTCTTCTATAGCTTTTTATGAGGTTCTGAATCTTCCCATTAACTTTTTATAGATACCTGGCTCGAATCTGTGCCTGTGAATAAATGATCACACTTTCTTTTCTCCCTAATGGAGGCAATGCAACTCACTTCAAATCTTAATTCCATTTACTAAACGATTTCCATTATAAATATATCCTTAGGTTATGCATAATTTTCTCAAGAGTTTGACTATCTGATCTTAGTACAAAGGTAAATCCCTTTTGCAAAGTCTTGAACCTTAGTCCATTTAGTGTTTTTGCTTTATGTTAGTGGGAAAAAAAATTACCTGCCCTGAAGGAATTCTTACTCATAGGTAATGGAGAAAGGAATATTCATAGTTTAAGCGACTAAAGACATTTGAGTTGAGATAGCTAAGAGTATAATATTGTGTTGTATTATAGATGGCACTCCTTTGAAAGTAAATATAGTTAGATCTTTTTATGTATTATCAAGTTATGTATATATGTGTATGTGTGTGTCTCTCTCTCATATATATATAATAACATAATATATATAATTTAATAATATCCAGTTCTTATTTCATTGCACTGGGTGAAAAGAAAGTGCAGATTGAATAAGTCTATATTTTAAAATAAGGTTTTAATCTAAATTTGGACATTTGGATAAGACATATTTATTTCGTATGACCTTTCCTTTTCCATGTCACTTGACAAACAGTGTCTTTGTAAATCCTTCAGTTAAGGTCCAATGGGACAAAATTAAGGTCCAGTGGGACAACAAAGGTCCAATGGGACAAAAGGTAAATACGAGAAAATGTTCTTCGTTCCACTGGCATGTGATTATTTAACAGAATGTCAGTGACTTAGTAGTAACATGGTTCAACTTCCCAGAATCAATCATTTCAGCTTCCATTACCACCAAGGACTTATATGCATACTTTAGAAATTACCTTTATAAATGAAAATTACATACATAACCAGTCTTTCCTGTAAGTAAGGTTGAGTGCTATTTAGGTGGTGTGCTTTGAAGAAAAGTCTCTATGATCAGATATATCTTCCTCCATGGCATGCCACAGAGTCCCAAATTCCAAATATTCATGTAAAGTTAAGGATCTTTCAAGAAGCTGTACATATCAACTAGGTTAAGCTATCACTCTGAGAGGAGTTAACCAGTAGCTAGCTTGTTAGCAGGGATTAATTTGTCTATAGGAATAATTGCTACTCATTGTTATGCTGTAGAAGAAGGGCCTCGGGCAATTTGACACAGACTGTCAGGTTTGATGGCAGTGGTTAGAACCAAGGAATTATATTGATATTTAGGGTTACGGAGAGTAGTGACCCAGTTACTCCTGTTCTCCATAGCTCAGGGCCCTGGAAATCTAGTAATAGGATAATAAAGGATAAGGTGGTACTAAAGAAGTGGCATAGCATGTCTTGAAGACACATTATTTTTATCAATCTTGCCTAGAGCTGAGATTTGTTCCATTTTTCCTTGTTTTAGTTAAATATAAACAACATACAGATAAAGCCTGTTTAAGGAAAGGCTGTGTAAGGAAAGGTCCTCTTGCCTTAATAACCTAATTATAGTGAAGAACTCATTTTTTGTATTGATTCTGATAGTTTTCAAGTGAGTATTCTATGGTTTCACTACTAGAATCCTTTTCATGTTTTAGTAGACACAAGGTGAATCAAATTGGATTATCCATAATCCTTAGTCACCATTAGTCCATTCATAACTTCCTCCCTTCCTCCCTCCCTCCCTCCCTCCCTCATTTATGCAATGAGTTAGACAGTCAGCACAAACGTTGAGACCTTGACAGCAACTTCTATCTGGCTATGTGGTCCTCCACAGCATCCTCACCCTGTCCTTTCCTACCTGACATAATCACTATCCCAAGTCTTGTGTTTATTGTTTCCTTGCTTTGCTTTTTATAGCATTTTATCCCATCTAATTGTATTTCTAAAAAGCATATACCTATATTTTAATTATTTTTAACTTTTAAAAGGGATCATGCTTTATGTAGTCATCTGTGACTTTTAAAACTTAAGATAGAATTAAGATTATCCATATTATTGCCTTGTGAACAGCTATAGTATATATTCATTCATTTTGATTGCTGTATAATAGCTTGCAGATTTAAAACATATCCAGTTGAATACTAACCTTGTATTAGTCTCATAGAATAAAGCACCTTCAGGATGGGTTTGAACGCTGACCTCCAATCAATAATCTGGCTAACAATCCAATAATCTTTCAATTATGCAAGAAAAAAAATATTGGTCCTTTCTTTGAACTCTATGTGTAAATTAAATTAATACTTGCTTTCTTGTGTATTCATCAAGGGTATTTCCTGAAATTAAAAAAATGAACAAGTTTTTAGGTAGTGTCATTTATTTTCATGCTCTTGTGGGACATATTCTGATTATATTCTTTAAATTCTACTTACAGATATACCTCCCTTTATCTAATAGATATGATTCTGATGGATTGCATGTAGTCCACAGTTCTTTATAGCAAATAATATTTAAAATGCACTGAGCAAGCTACCTCTTAAAAAAAACTTATGTTAAAAAGTCCTTCTGAATTGTGCATAATTATCCTTCAATTTATATCTTCTGTAAATTTAGGATTTTGTGTTTAATGTCTTCTTGAATGAGAGCAAACATGCCCATGAGATACACAACAATCTTACAGATGTACTAGGAAGGCATGTGGTAAGAGAAATAGTGACTTCCCTTAGATATCCATGTGCAATTTTAATGACCAAAGTTGTACATTTTCATTGTATGTCAGGTACAACTTCATGCCTATCTTTTCCCAGCTCATAAATCTACTGATTTGCATCTTCTAGGCTGCTACAATATCCCCATAAACCTCTCTTTGAAGAAACACAGCTTCCGTCAAAACAAGTCTTTAAAAATATTTACCAAGCTGTAATAAACAACACTCCTCCAATGAGCTGCATATTAAAAAATAACCTCTTGAGGGGCAATGCCAATTTTATTTTTACTTATTAGGCTCTGCACCTTTGTCAACACTAGTAAATGGGTTAACCCAGTTCATGAAAGTAAAGCTTTTTTTTTAAATTTGAGGAGATGATCTATATTCTCTTCCTTGGTTATTTTGATAGATAAAAGTATCATCTCTTCAAAACTGTTCCCTTGGCACTGTGAATGAGGATCTATAGTTAAGTAAATGGAAATGTACCAGATCAAATTATGTTGCCTTTAGCAAATAAAAGCAATGTTAGCCCTTTGGTACTGACCACATTGTTCAATACATTTATTAATTTGAGCTATTTAAAGTAAGAATTCAAATAGCATAGTAAACATTTTGGCTGGAGTGGGAAATGGATTGCTACTATACCAGGACTGAGGACAACTTGGAAACTTGAGCAATGCAGCCATGGGCTAGACATAGCCTTGAGCCTACTGATAAGCAATGGTGCATTGACTGTATTTGGGAAATCTATCTGCTGACTGATCCATTTCATAAAAGCAAAAGAAACTGAAACAGCAGGAATAATCTTAATACAAATTAAGCACAAATAATAGAAATAACCATAAATGAACAATTTATGATGATTTACCATGAATAAGTAGGTGCTATTTCAGTAATGACTATCGGAAAGATTCTTCATCTTTTCTCATTACCCATAAAAATATTTGTTCCCCTGTGTATTCTTCCCACCCATTTCTTTCTCTCCCTGTGCTATATGCAGCTGCTTCCCACTAGCTATCTATTTTACATTTGGTAGTGTATATATGTCAGTGCCACTCTCTCACTTCATCCCAGCTTACCCTTCTCCCTCTCATTTTTCTCTCTTCTCTCTTTTTCTACCACATTTTCTCTTTCTTATCTTAACTCTTCTTCCTTCCTTTCCTTTCTGGATCTTTCCCTGCACATCTCTCTTCTCTTTTTTCCTCCCCTTTATGTCAAGCATTGCCCAAGTACTGAACAGAAGAAACAAATGATACGCTGGTTTCTGTCCTAGACTTCCTCAGTGAAGTATAACAAGAAAATATACAACAATGTTAAGGTAGGGGCACTATAAAAGAACTAGGGGAACTGACATTATAATTTGGCTTCAAGCACGTGCAGATTAACTGACTTAATTTCCTAGCTGGATTCACTCTTTTACAAAGCAGGCTTCACCATTAATTACCTGCAAAATAGTCTCCTAATGGTCTCTTCACAGTCCCTACCAGTCCGTGCTGCCCACAGCTGTTTGCATTCTCATTGTATTTCTCACTAGTTTAAAATCCTTAATTTCAAGCAAATCACTCACGCATTCATTCATTCATTCATTCATAACCCCAATGATGAAAATACTGCTCTTTTCTGCCTGTAGGGAGAAGAAAAAACCCTTAATGTAGCAAATATATCTATCACACTCTGGTCCATCCTGGCTTTCTTTCTTTCTTTCTTCTTTTTTTTTTTTCCTTTTTAAAGATTTTTTTGATGTGTATCATTGTTAAAGTCTATATTGAATTTGTTACAATACTGCTTCTGTTTTATGTTTTGGTTTTCTGGCCACAAGGCATGTGGGATCTTAGCTCCCTGACCAGGGACTGAACCAGCATCCCCTGCATTGAAAGGTGAAGTATTAACCACTGGACCGCCGGGGAAGTCCCTGTGGCTTTCATTTTTAATCCCTTCTATGCTGTGTAGAGCCTTCCTCCTTCCACTGATCATTTCTTATCCATTCTTTGAATTAGCTTACACATACTTAGTACTTTCCTCTGTGAAGCCTTTTCTGACTCCTTGTTCATCTTGGAAATGTTTGGTGCTTCTTGCTCCTGAAGGTGTTTTAAAATTTTTCATTTATTTTATTTTATTTTTTAATGTTTCTTTTAAAGTCCACTCTTGTCCTCAGTGTAATGTAGTTATTTTATTTTGATTGACTTTTCAGAAAATATTTTTCATCATAAAGTTAATATATGCTTCTTACAGCATTTTTCTTCCAGAATTTTTTCTATGCATAAATTTTATAATTTATTGTATCATTTTTAAAATAAAGAAGTCTCTACCTCAGAGATTTGATACATTTTAGTTTGTATTTTCTTTTTTTAAGCTTCACTTCTTTTATTATTTTTTAATTTAAAAATTTTGTAATATATATATATATTTCATAATATTCAGTCTTTATGTAGAGCTGAAATTTATTTTAGATCCATACTGATTATAGATTATAATCTCCAAAGAGCCAAACAATTCTGCTAAAACATATATGACTTTTTCTTCATTGCCTGGACATCGTACTATATTTTTCAAGTAGGTTGCTTAGAATCCTCACAAACCACTGCAAGACAGTTGTTTTCAAGCTTACTTTATAGAAGAAGAACCCAAAACTCTGAGAAGTTAACAACTTGTCCAAGGTCAAACAAGTTGTGGTGATAAAATGGGGTTCACGTTTCATTCTAATGCCAGTAGTTATAGTTTCTGGTTCACTAGGAAGCCAAAATGTAAGATTAGCCTTCTTTCCTTATTTCTTTTCAAAACTGTAATTTTGATTCTTGCTTGATCTGTCTTTCTTATCAACATTAGCAATATTTAAAGTTTTTAAAAAATATCACAACATGATTCTGATTGGATTTTGTGTAATATGTACTTAAGAATTAATTTTAGGAAAAGGGTAATTCTATTATATGTTATCTTCTGTCCAAGAATATAGTTTGTCTTTTATATAGCTCAGTACATTTTAAAATAATTTTCCTCATTTAGGTCCAACATATTTCTCAATAAGGTCATTATTTTTTTATTGCTATTGCAAGTAATATCTTTTCATTATATTTTCTAACTAGTTATTGCTTACATATGAGAAGATATTGACTTTTAAAAATATTTTTGTATACATGCTGTAGTTTTAGGGATCAAGTATTGCAATGTCTGTAACTTTCTTTTAAATGCCTTAGCAAAAAATAAAAAATAAAAAGAGAGAGAGAGAGAGAGAAAAAAATATACAAACATATAGATGTATGGATAAATTGAGAGAGAAAGCAAATGTGGCAAAATTGTAACAATTGATGAATCTTGGTTTAAAAAATGCAGATGTTCATTGTATTATCCTGGCAACTTTTTTGTAGGTATAAAAGTTTCCAAAATAAACAGCTGAAAAAAATCTTATATTTGGTCATTTTATTGAACTCTCTTATTAATTCTAACACTTTCGTGTTGAGTCTCCTGTGTGGTAAGATTCTAGGTATACAACCATATCAATTGTAAGTTATCAAAATTTTGTCGTATATTTTCTAATAGTAAATCTCTTTTTACTGCCTTATATCTTCTTGAAATTAGCCAAATTTTTTTAAGAATGATGTTAAATGAAAGCATCAGATGTCATTTTGGTACTGTTCTTCCTAAGTTTAATTGACATGCCTCTAAACTTAGTTTCCCTTTTAGGTATAAGATCTATTGATATCTATATCTATCATTGTTTTTTAAAATTTTGTTAAGAAACTTATTTTCCTATTCTTCGTCCCCAATGAGGTTTCCTTCAGCATGACTAATGAATTTTATCAATCTATTGAATAATACATTCTTTTCTAATATTACTAAATAATATTTCATTTCACTATTGCCCTTACCGGAAATTAGCAAATGGTCACAGCAAAATACCAGGGACAAAATAAATGCACAACAAATATTTGTTAAATAAAAAGAAGAGGGGGCTTCCCAGGTGGCGCAGTGGTTGAGAGTCCGCCTGCCAATGCAGGGGACATGGGTTCGTGCCCCGGTCCGGGAGGATCCCACATGCCGCGGAGCGGCTGGGCCCGTGAGCCATGGCCGCTGGGCCTGCACGTCTGGAGCCTGTGCTCCGCAACGGGAGAGGCCGCAACAATGAGAGGCCCGTGTACCACCAAAAAAAAAAAAAAAAAAAAAAGAGGCAAAGAAAAGCAAGGAGTAGAGAAGGATTACAATGAAGAAAAGGAGGGTTAAAAATAATCTGCATTTTTCACTCTATATGCTGTGATAGTTCTGATTTAAGAGGGATTTTTGTGTGACTAGAATTTTAAATATTCCTTTCATTGAATCACAGTGTGTAAATGCTGGCACATGATAGGTGCTTAATACAGTTTCTTACCTTAACTTTTCTTCTGTTTTTCATATAGTTTCTGCTCCATATGTAAATGCCCATTTAGTCTGTTATGGATAACAAGGACATCGTTACTGTTGAAGAAAATGATAGCTAAAGAATCTGCCTTTTTATTCACTAGGAAATTCATTGAATTTCCAAGTAACTTTTATTTCAATTGTTACACAGATAAAAAAAACTTTATTTCACTTTTCTAATCCTAGTTAGTTATTATAAGTTACTTGAATTGCATTAAACATAATAGTTAATATTTGTTCAAATCAAAAGTATTGACATTGAGATTATAATTTTAATCCACATAAATAAAATGAACTTTTATGCTAAAAAAAAGGAATATGACTTTGTTTTGTATAACTTTACAATCTCCTAGTCATCCAAATGGAGCCCGTAAATAAAGCCTCAAATGGTTGTCTAGTGGGTTTCAACTACTTTCTCCTTTCAATATACTTAAAAAAGGACGTGGTACCTCTAAGTATAATTACCCAAACCAAATTACAGTTTTTTCCCCTTTAATATACTTTTCATGATACACTGCGTTGGAGGCAATTTATAAGAAACCTTAACTTTTAGATAACAAACCAAAACAACATTAAAATGAAGGCAAATAAAAATTAGATACATGGAGCATAAAAATTGCATAGTTCCTGTAAATGCTGGATAAGGAGGCTATGTTTCCAAACACTGGAAAAGTAAGGAAGATGCACTTTAATTTCTTTCTTTCTTTTTTTAAATAGAAACTTTATATTTCATTCACCTTGTTGCCATTTTCTGTTAAAGAAGGCCACACAGTGGTGGTTCCTACCCATTCAGTGAACTGAACGGTGGGGCTGCAGACCAGTCCCCAGTGGCAGGCTGAGGTCCAGTCTTCATCAGGGAACTGCTGGATGGGCACAGAGGGCACCTGTGCCTTCAGACCAGCCAGCGACCTCCGGTAAGTACAGTCCGTTCTCCCTGAAATCCCTCCCCGGTCACAGCCTTTTCAGCACTGCCGGCTCTTCCTTTTGAACCTACAGGACCTCCGTAGCAGTAGAGATCAGGGGTGGCCGCCCAGAGACGGTGCCGCACATGCGCAGAACTTCCTGGCCCAGCAACCAACGCGTCAGACCTGCTGAGCCGTGGCGGGGACGGCAACGTCCACACAGTGCAGAGGAGAGTCTGTGTGATACAGTTATGCAGGTTAACATAAGACGACTCTGTGAGAGGCTGGTGGTTGTCCTGGAATCAGTACCCACTGGAAGTCGCGGCTCCCAGAAGGCTGCGTGGATCCGGTTAGGGAAGGTTCTAGGTGTGGAGCGCCTGCCACAGTGGCAGTGGCGAACTTCAGCACAGCTCGGGGGGCCAGCATTCCGAGAGGATGTGACATTGACCTCAGCAGCGTTTTCAGTGGCAACAGTGGCACGAGCCGCCAGCAGAAGCTTCCCGAGGTTCGCTTCAGATTAATGAGGTAATGCCATCATTTTTCCTTTTATAAATGACTGTTGCATTTGGAAATCAGGGTTGGTGCCACCTGAGTGGGCTCCTGCTGCAAGGAATTTGAGGACATCTTGTTCCTTCATTTGCAGGACATCAAGGACTCTGGACATGGTAAATTTTCGCTTTAATTTATGATGGGAACCCAGAACAACTCCTTTCTGGGTACGGTGGAAAGGCCCCTTTAATTTTTTTAGGCTTATTTTATCTGTCAAAGGAAAAGATGAGTAATTCTTTTGAAATTCATTTTTTGGGTAGTGCTTTGAAAAGGAATAAACAGTATTTTAGTGATAAGCTGATATGTAAAATCTAATTTCACTTGAAATTATTTTTATTATGTCAAGGGTTATATTTGCAGAGAGTTTAGTCTATCTGTTGAAACATTTATTAAGCATTGGACCAAGACAATGCTGCCATTAGATGTATTCAGAACTAACTGATGAGAGCCGCTTCTTTTAGCAAATATGCACTTTGATAAGACTTGCCTGTCAAGCCACAAGTAAAACTCAGTGAATGCAGGACAATGTACTGTTGACCAAAAAAGCTTAAAGATGCTGTAAACATTTAAGACATTATCTTTCATTCATCCATCTATCCATTCATTTATCCATCCATCCACGCAACCACTAATGCTTTTATTTTTTTAAAAAAATTATCAGACAATAATTTTCTATGCTTTTATTTTTAAAACAATAAACCTGCCTTTTTAGGCAAAATTATTATTATTTTTTTCTATTGAGAAATATACATGAGACACAGGGCAAAGTCCTTAACAAGTGTTCTCTAAATATTGTATGGATAATTGTCTAGGCAGTGGAAATGAGACAGGTTGATTAATTCATATTATCTACTAACACCTATTTTAAGATGGTATGCATCCAAAATTTCCCTATGTAGTTTCAAATTCCATATAATTGTTTGAATCCATATAAAAATGAATTTGCCTTGGGATAGCATATTTTAGGAGGAATTTTACCATCTTGTTGATGATATAGAGACATGTGGACTAAAAGATGGTATAGTTAGTAAATTTTTAGCTATTTAAACAATGTTTCCAGAGTGTTGATTAATGGACCAGTACTAACCTGGAGGTGGTATCTCCAGTGGCATATCAAGAGTGTCTATCCTATATACTTCTTCCTTAAAGTTCATATAAGTAATTTGAATGAAGACTTAGATACATTGTGTTTGTAGAAGAAGCAGAATTGAGAGATATATATGAAAACACTGGACCCATCAAATCAATATGTGACAAAATCAACACAATGAAGTTTAATAGTCACACACTCACACACACAATGTAAGATATGTAAATACGCAGTCTTTCATTTTGGTTAACAATATCAAGTGGAAGTATATATATCAGGATTATCTCTTTTTTAAAAAAATCTGAGCTCTATCCTAATAAAAACTGAAAACAGAGCAATAGTTATCAATAAACATGCTTGTTATACAGTGTGATAATAGTGAACTATTTAAAATAAGTAAATGTCCAAATGAGGAAATTAGTTACTATAATCATGATACATTCACTTGATGGAATATCATGCATTCATCAAAATGAAACTTATGAAGAGACAAGAGTTTCCAACAACATGGTAAGATGCTTGTGTATTAATGCTAAAAACCTTAATACAAATCAGATGCCTTAATCTAAATAAATAATTAAAATGCTATGCAAATAAAAATTGAACAAGTATACTCCAAATACTATCTTTGTCTTTCTACTATGCACTATGTTAATTCTGCTTTTTGTCTCAGTTTTTATACTGAATATATATTATTTTTTATAATTATATGAATATTTTAAAGTCAGTCACAGAAGTAGTAGATTGAGGATGTCTGGCTTGAAAGCAGTTAATCCTGATGGCTAATGGCAATCACAGTTTGTTGAAAATCTTGTGCTTTTCATACTTTACCAAACTTAATCCTTACAACAAACTTTAATTCACTTAAGCCTCACAACAACTATATGAGGTATGTATCATCATCCTCATTTTAAAATTCAAGCTTAAAGACCACATTATTAGTACATGATAGAAATCATGCTCTGAAAAGTTAAACATGAGCCTGCAGTGAAATTAATAACAACTTCATAAATTATGATAAGGAAGTAATATATGTAAAGTACTTGCCTCAGTACTAATAAGTAGAAAGCTCTTATGATTAGATTGGACGGACACACACACACACACACACAGAGGTGATGATGGTAGTGGGGGCTGTCATGGTCACCTTACAGTATTTTAAAGAGCTGTATGGAAAAGAAAAGTCTTTTTTTGGTGGTTTCAAAGGATTGAACTAGGACAAATGGTGGAAATTACTAAATGTAAATTTCCATTCAATATAGAATTCCTAAGATATTGGCTTACTTAGCTCTTTATCCCTGGAAATATTAAAACACAGTCTAAATGATCATGTATCAGAAATACTATATAGAGGAGATTTCTTTTGTGTGAAGATTTTTATAAGAATTCCTATTTATTTAAACCTCTGGAGTTCTTTTTAACCCCAGGATCCTGTAATTCAGTTATATGTTATCTTTCTTAATTCTCAATTATTTTTCCACATTCTTCACATATTCTATCAAAAAGTGCATCTACTCCTCTACTGCTTTATTTCAATGTAGGCATTTGTTATTGGAATCAAATGAATGTTCTCTTCATCTTCACAGCTAGAAACTTTTAAACATAGCAGTTTGTGTTTCAAGTGTTGATTACAAACAAATCTGAGTTTTGGATGAATCTGATAAGATGGATGTTGTCCAAAGAAATCAAATATGATCTTCTTTCCATGTGATGGGGCAGGTGGTGTCTCAGGTGACTACGCTGGGCAATGATTTTGAATTTGGAGCCAAAGCAGGTGGAGACAATTAGCAGAGGCAAATCTTAAGGGTTTCCAAGGTCAATACACAAGGTAAACAGTCTGGGAATAGTTGCCAAAGCCAAACGGAACAAAACAAGGAGGGTGAACCAGTTCTCAAAGCCAAAAGGGTAGAAAGCAAGAGCAGATTTCTGAAACAGCTTAGGACAATGGAATAAAGACAAGAGTGGAGAAACTCTCCAATCTGGGTTTCAGATTATGTCATATCCACAGCCTCAGTAACTGTGGTAGTGGCTGGGAGAGGCAGACACCAGCGCTCACACTAAATTGATACCCTCAGGCAACATTAAGTTATTAAAAAATATTTAATGAATGTATCTTATGAGCAGAGCATTTTACTAAGTACAGTGAAAAATACGAAAAAAATAGGCATAGATCATGTCTCAAAGAGCTTAGTTTCTAATGGAGTGGAAATCTATGAAAGAAATACAATAAAAAGTGCAAGAAATATGTCATTCCTAAATTAAGTAGTAGGGGAAAAAGGACTTAATTTATTGCCTGGTTATGTAAATATGCAAGTGGGCAAATATGAGAGGAAGAGTGCAAATAATTCAGGAAAAAAATTTCCAAAACCTTCCAAAAGACATTGCATCATTTTCAAACTTCCTAGTTCAGTATAATTGTACTCTTAAAATGAATTTAACTTATGAAAGCAATCAACAAATCCACGCCCTCTGCATGAAGTTACTAAAGATCAGAGTGGTTGAAGGACTTGCCCAAATCACACAGCAGTTCTATTTGTGGGAATTCTGTTTGTCAGATTAACAGGCATTAGCAGGAAATGATTGTTCATGTAAATCTCTATTAACTAGTGGTAAACCACTTTTTGTTAAGCATTTTTATATCATTAAATTGCACATGAATTAGTTTGATAAATCTGTTGTTGTTCAACAGCTGAAAGCATCACAACTGATAAACTTACTCAAAGTGCTGCATGAAAATTTATACAACTCCCAAACCATGTGATGGTTGACTGATGTACATGCTAACACTGTGTGAAAATGAATTTTGGATTCCATGTTGTTTCCTCTGTTTCTTCCTCAGATGTAGAGTCAGGACATGCTTTATTACAAATACTATATCTATCTAATCAAACACTGATATGGATCATGACAGCCATCTCCTCTCTACTGCCTTTACACCAGTTGTTAAGGGTTCTACTGTGACTCAATACTAGTGCTACAAGATGATCCTGAAGCTTGCATTTATCTATGATACTGTTTACATTTCTTTTTAAGAATCATGGAGGAAACTAAAAATGAAAAATATGATCTAATTTTGGATGTGTGATAGTTTTTATTTTACAGTATCTAATCCTATTTATAACTTTTTTTTAAAACTGAACTTAGAGGACAAATAGCACCCTTTTGCCTGGGTTTGTGTGAGAAATCTAGACAGAGAAAGGTCAGAGTGAGTTAATGACAGAAATACCAAAAATTACAGCTTTTTATCCTTTAGAAGCTCCTTCTCCCCCAATAAATATGGAATTTATAAAGTTCAATAAAGACATATATTCTTTGTACCCTTCATTTTAGTTAGTATAAATAACTATTTGCAGAACCAGCAAGGTGTTAAAGGAAAAGGGTTATTAGTATTATGACTATTTCTGCCAATTCAAAATAATCTTGGAATTAAAGTTTTTTTATTTTCAGTAATTTTCTTAGACAGCACTTCAGTACTCAAAAACATATGGTGTTTACAATTTTACCCACAGGCTGTTTTTCCAAAATGACTTCACCGATGGGCAATCACAGGATTTTCAGGATAGATTTCATTTCTTAATTTTATTTCCTCTACCTCTTTTCTCACTCTTAACTCTTTACTACTGTCATCACATCATCCATTCACGAAGATGAGTTAATAAATTTATTATGTTGTAGGAGTAGTAAAATTGCATGTTTTCTTCAACAACCTATATAAAGCAGAAGTGAGTTTATTTTATTTATACATATAAATACATAAACGTATATATACATATCATTATATATGAACAGCTGTCTGTTCTCTCTCCATCTATATCTATATTCTACATAAATCTATAAATGGATACTTATTCAAGGATATAGGACCAATTTTACTGATTGTGAAAAATCTGGCACAACATTTTAGCCATGATTACTACTCACAACCGTGGAGAAGTTTAATTAACGTAACAGTTCCATTTTCATATACTTTGAGCACTAGGACATCTACCATACCAGTCTGGAGTCCAAACCATTATAATCAGTTAATGGACATGGAATGAATGCTCTGCTGATGACTGGGGAGTAGTAGTTTCCAGCAATGCTTTTGTGAGACGTACTGTATCTCAGACACTTGTAATACATCTTCATTAATTTTTATATTCTGCCAGCTCTTCATGTTGGGCATTCTTGGGAACTAAGTCACATGGAAGTAAAGCCATTTGCCCAACAGCATACAGATATGAAATGCTCGACCAGATTTTAAACCCAGATCTCTTTGGCTCCAAAGGTCCAATAAAGGAGACTGGAAATGACAAGTTTGAAATGGTGTGTAGTAGTGATCTGTTAAGGCAGGATGTTGATCATTTCTCCTAAACCACTATTGACTATTAGAGTGCTGCCCTAGCTGATTGGTGATTCGAGGGTTGGCAGATCATGTTCACTTGTATGCATGTGGTCTGCCCAGTTGCTGGTAAAGTGGAAGGGAGTAGAGTGCAATTGTTGCGTGTTAGTTCTGTAGTCATTCAGATGTAGGCTGGGGCTCAGGTTATATTGTATTTTAGTTACCAATCATGAGCAATTTACTTACCTTCTCCAAGTTTCAATTTTTATCATCAGTAAAATAGGCTTAGTAATAGTACCTAACAAGTATAATTATTGAACTTTATTGAGATGATGCATGTAAAGTCTGCTGTAAAGATTGTTTTGTATATATTATGCACTAAATAGTGTGCTGCTTGTTATTATTATAAAATTTAAAACTTAGAATATTTATTACTTTATTATAACACAGAAATTGTTGATCTAAAATATTTGCAAGGCAGAAACAGAGACACAGATGTAGAGAACAAATGTATGGACACCAAGTGAGGAAAGGGGGTGGTGGGATGAACTGGGAGATTGGGTTTGACATATATACACTAATATGTAAAAAATAGATAACTAATGAGAACCTGCTGTATAGCACAGGGAACTCCATTTCTCTGTACAATAGAAACTAATACAACATTGTAAAACAACGATACCCCAATAAAAAAAATAAAATAGAAAAATATCCCTGAATGATACAGGAACCCACCAAATTATCATACAGAATAACTATCATAAAAGATAAATGAGTGCTCAGGGTGGGAATACCAAAATGGCAAGTGATAGAGCAGAGCTTAAAGTTCACATTTTGTGCTTTATTCAAATGATAAGTAGACTGTTGCTTTTAGCAGCCCTGACTAGTGAACTGGCACAGTGGAAAATTGCTTGATATTCTAAGGTGGAAGGGAATGAATACTTAAAGTGTTCATGCTAAACATTTACAGTTTACCTTTTTTGATGAAAAACTAGAGTGCCAGGTTGACTTAATAGCCTGCCCAAAGTTTTGTAGGTGACAGAGCCATGATTCAACCTCAGGTCCAACCTGCCTCTAAGCCTATGTTCTCTCCATGACTTCATGACTTAAAGTGAACACTTACATGCTCATTGAAGGCTTTCTTCTTCTCTCTACCCAGGGCAGTTTGCAGAAGAGTGCTTAGTTGGTTAGGTAGTTGGTTAGGCATCAAGTGCCAGTAAGTTAACCTTCCAGGATGGACCCTCAATCAGTGTGGGACAAGAGTTGGTGGATAAATAGTCCAGGTTTCTCAGAGTCTCACTGCAGTGAAACATTATTAAGGCATGTTTCACAATCTCTCAGAGGGTCCCCAGCCAAAAGGATCCCCATTTGTCTACAGTGGTAACCCTCACACTAACACACCTTCGAGTGTGTTAGTGTTCCTTCTCCTCCCAATTTTTCTTCTCCATTTCCCTCAGAGTACTTCCTGGGTTCATCTCTCAAATAAAATACTTGTACCCAAATCCTAGTTTTCTACTGGAGGGATCTAAACTGAGACCCACTATATAAAACAAATGAAAATGGCACTGCTTTAGTGGAAGCAGTCATACATGCTCTGTGTCCTTGTTCCCCTGAGGAGGCTCCTCTGAACCACTGCTGAACTGGTCGTTCCATTGTACATGGCATGGAAATCTCTGGGGCCCACCCAACTCTATCACTTTGTGGGTTTTTAGTATTTATCTTAATTCTTAGAACTTGTCCTTGGTAACAGAGGAAACCTGAAAGCTGATGGTGGGTGAATAGAGGCCTTTGAAATAGCGTGCTCAGGCTTTCTTATGATAAGTAAATTGTATTTTTTTTCAGTTAAAAAATAGGTGGAATCATCAAAGTATTTGCTTAGATAAATCAATTAAGATCTCTGGGCTTTATCTGAAAAACACATTAACTTTTTAATAAAAAATTAAGCCAGTTGGGATTTTTTTAGTTCCAAGATGTATGATTTTTAAATTCTTCAGGATATCCAATTTTGAAATTTTTAACATACTTTTTTACATTTATTTTATCTAATTTTAACATCAATCTGTGTTCATTGTAGAAAATTTGAGAATAATAGGCAATGTTGAAGTAGAGAACAAAAATAATATTTTTTCCTTTCATTCTTAGATTCTACTTGTATATATAGTTATAAATCAGCATGTACATATAAACACACACATATATAAATGTATACTTAAAACATGAAGATCAAGTTAATCAATAGTTTGTATCATTTGGAAAACTTAACATTGTCTCACAATATTTTCCAATATTAATAAATATTCTTCAAACCATTCTATCATCCCATAATTGATTTGATCCTTTGTCTACTTTTGAACACTGACCCTGTTTCTTATGTGTTACCATTATATTCAAAAGTTGCTTGAATCTCTGATTTAGAATAAATCCCTAGACATAGAATTGCTGTTTCCAAGGGTAGGAATAACTTTGTTTCTCAATACATTTTGTCTTCCAGAAAATCAGCATATTCCAACTAGAAGCATGTAAAAGTGGGTTTCCTTTTCTTCTTAAAAAAAAATCTAGCCTTGAAGACAAGATTAAAAAGTGAACCCCATAATTAATTTTTAGAAGCTATGCCCAGTATTTTCAAGAACTATTTATTCTAAAACAGTCACTGGGTGTGTTGCTCAGAGCTTACTTTTTGTTGCCTTTGCTGTTGATAGAGTCCACAATTTAAATTTAGTGTTCTTTCCTGGGGAGGACCCAATTATGCTACACATCATAAGAGCATCCTGGGCCAGTAGAATTCTGGTGAAGTGTTTCTTATTCACAGGATTTTGTTTATTTCAGGAAGAGGCTGAGTTGGCATGCATCCTCCTTGACATGGAGGAAAGAGAAAGAGGAATGGAAGGGTGACCCTTTGCTTTTGGGCAAAAGAATAAACAAAAAAGAAACCTTAGTGTTTCAATAGCAGGTGGCTGAACATAAACCACAACTATGGAGTTAAAAATATTTCCTTCACTCTGTAGAAAAAATACTGATATCTCATTTGGAAGCTTTCTTTTTTTTATTGCAGTATTATGCAAGGAAAGTGGTACTTAAAAAGCCATAATCCATTGCTAAAGGCATTAGTTTCCTTTTACAGTTCAGGTGCAAATGCAATATGCTGTGAAAGACATGCTACATTCTTTAATATTTCTTCTAATAAACAGGGTAGGATTTTGGGTCACATGAATTTTGAATCCTAGAAATTTTCAACTGGGACCTGCAGTGAAGATAGAGATTTAAAACCACAGCAGGAACTCAAAACCCAGAGAACACAGTCCATTATTAAAGGAGACATTTTCCTACATGAGAATAAACTTACTAAATGATTGTCTCCTTTCAGTTAGGTATTAAGAAACAGTTTAAGTGCATGAAAAAATATTTTGTGGTATCAAAAAGCACTTGAACGTTTCGCTGAGACATTTAATAGTCACCTTTTCAGAGACACTCAGGGATTTTCAGCAATTGGGTTAGAACCTGTAGGCGCATATCATGTCCTTACGGGACTTTGCAGGCCTCAGGCACTACCCTCTAAACCTCAGTATTTTGTTTTCCTGCCCTTCTTTCCCTGGTCTGCTCTGTTTATATATGTGGGAGAGGCCTGTTGAGTGTGGCTGATCTCTCCCAGCTGTGGCCTCTCCGCTCACCCTAATTTCTTTCTCCATAGCTCATTTGGACCCAAGCAGTGGTGAAATTGCTGACTGGTGAGTGTGTCCTGCCACAAAAGTCATAGGCAAGACACGGCCACAGCCAAAGGAGCATGAAGGGTGGAAAACACCATCTGGACCGTGCAATTTAAATAGCATAAACCCTTCTTTTTTTCATTTAAGAAAAATCAGCCATGCAGCCTTTTGTTGCTTTCTGCTGTGGCCAGAAACCACTTAGGTTACAATCCTCTGTTAGTAAAAGAAAAAATCCAAAGGGACTCCAGAATATGCATTGCCCTCTTTTCAAGGTTTTTTTTTTTTTTTTTTTTTTGTGGTACGCGGGCCTCTCCCTGTTGTGGACTCTCCTGTTGCAGAGCACAGGCTCCGGACGCACATGCTCAGCGGCCATGGCTCACGGGCCCAGCTGCTCCGAGGTATGTGGGATCTTCCCAGACCGGGGCATGAACTCGTGTCTCCTGCATCGGCAGGCAGACTCTCAACCACTGCGCCACCAGGGAAGCCCCTCTTTTCAAGTTTTATGCACAGCTTTTTTGGGTTCACATCTCTGTGGACCTTTCCTCTGCTCTGAGCATAGAAAGTGGCTCCTGACTGTACGTCTGTCATCGATCACCCTGAGAGTGCTCACTGTGCTCCTTGGGGATTTGTTTTCCACTTGTTGGTAGACAAGGAGAGTTTATTTTCTGTTTATATACAGCCAATATCCCAGGAATGAACAGGGGACTCCAGAGAGTCCATGTTCATGTACATTTAGGAAAAAAATACAAAAATGCCTCTTTTGGATTCTTTTTGATTCTTAATCAAATTTAGTCATTCTTTGGCTTTTATTCAGTAATGAAGATCCATAGAGTTATGTTGTTATATTCAAATAATAGTATTTTACAACAAACTGCCATCTGGTTGCTTTTATTTTAACTGAAAATCAAGACTTACTCTATAGCTGTGAGGGTAATTAAATAGCGGTTTTCTGAGTGATCTGGGTTCATCACAAATAGTATACGTCTCTGTTAAGGAGGTCAATATAGTAAGTACAATGCCATCTACCAAGGACAATGCTGGACTAAAGGTTAGAGACCCAGATCTGTCACTAATTAGCTGTGTGACTTGAAGCAAGTCACCTAGCCCCTTCGACCTCAGTGTCCTCATCTATAAGAGGAGAATTGAGATCCTCTATCTCTGCAAACCCAGACTTCTTCCTGAATATTCAGAATGCAAGCTGAGGAGGAAAGGAGAAATAAAAAGCTGACATTCAATGATACCTATTAGGGCTTCCCTGGTGGTGCAGTGGTTGAGAGTCCGCCTGCCGATGCAGGGGACACGGGTTCGTGCCCCGGTCCGGGAGGATCCCACATGCCGTGGAGCGGCTGGGCCCGTGAGCCATGGCCGCTGAGCCTGCGTGTCCGGAGCCTGTGCTCCGCAACGGGAGAGGCCACAACAGTGAGAGGCCCGCGTACCGCAAAAAAAAAACAAAAAACAAACAAACAAACAAAAAAAATGATACCTATTAAGTGCCAGCAACATGGAAGACTACATGAAATGCTCTACATGTATTGCTCGTTACAATCATTAAAGGAAGTAGGTACTACTGTTATGTCCATATTATAGGTGATGAAATTGAGACTTGGAATATTTATGGAATTTCCAAATGCCACAAGAGAGAGAGCTGGAATGAAAGCTCAAGTCTCTCTGATACGAAAGCCTGAGTCTTCATAATTTTTGAGCTCTTATTACGTACACAGCAGTTTCTGTACATTATCCCATTTAATCTTCAAAATAACACTGTAAAGCTGTTCTCATCATTCCCACTATGCAGATAGAAGAATTGTAGCTTAAAAAATTCAGAACCTGGGGCTTCCCTGGTGGCGCAGTGGTTGGGGGTCCACCTGCCGATGCAGGGGATGCGGCTTCATGCCCCAGTCCGGGAGGATCCCACATGCCGTGGAGCGGCTGGGCCTGTGAGCCATGGCCGCTGAGCCTGCGTGTCCGGAGCCTGTGCTCCGCAACGGGAGGGGCCCCGGCAGTGAGAGGCCCGCGTACCGAAAAAAAAAAAATTCTTAACCCTACTAAGAGTGACGGGAGATGCTGAGCAGGAAAGCCAAGATTCATTCCTTAATCAGTCTTATTCTAGCAACCAAGTCCTTTTTACCACACCAGTTGGATGCCTGGGCATACCCAACTATGTTGCATAAGTAGCTAGCATTTTGTTTACTTTAAAATTTTGGATTTGACTTTAGATTGGCACATTCAAATTCATTAGGGCAAATGTTAGGTAATGACATGGAAAATATTATTTATTTTCATAATCTTTGGACAAGGCAATAGAACAAGTAGGTTAAGCTCCAAACCCCAAACAAAACCTTGGAGGACCTGTAGGATTGATGGGGGAGAGTCACTAAGATCAGACCCATGCTGTTAATTTTTATAAAGTAGCCTTTTAAAAGTCAGATAGTTTAAGAGTTCAAGAGTTCATTTTGGAAAAGATAAGTAGACACTATCTTGAAATATGGAGAATATCATAAAACATCTGATTTCTCTTCTTTTTTTAACAACACTTTCTATAAAGGCATGAATATAAGTGGGTAGTGCATATTAGGATCTTATCAATGATCATTATCAGAGAGGTTGAAGATGAGGATATAATCCATTAGTATCAACCTCAACATGGCTAGTTTGTCAGTAAGTGCAGTAGCACTTAACTAGTATTGTTGATGGTTTCCAAACCTGGTTGATCAGAATCATCTGAGAAGTGTTAAAAAAAATTCAGATTTTTGAGCTTCCCTCCAGTTATATTGAATAAGAATCACTAACAGGTATGCCCAGGGCATCTGTATTTTTCAAAATCTCCCCATATAGTACTGATGTGCAGCCAGGTTTGCAGAACCACTGAGGTAGGTTAGAATCTGGCCTCTCATCACTCTTTTGAAGGAAGTCTATGCAAAGGAGTAGTGATGCTGTTTCTAGTTGTGTTTCGAGAACTTTGGTGTGCTACGAAGGCATAAGGAGAAAATTCACCAGGAAACTCTTAGATGCCACTTTGTAAGATTGAGGCCTGAGTCACAGAAAATCTCTGAAAGTTACTTGTGATTTTTTTGCCTCGCTCAAAAGCATAATTCTCCCATTTTTTTTTTTCTTTTGAGGGAATAGACACTATAACAATTTAGTCACTGCTTTATATTTTCTGTGGTTAGAGGAGAACTGAAACAAAGAAAATGTCTTGCGTTGCATTCTGAAAGTTTGAAGGACTCCTTTTATGAAGAAACTTGGGTCAAGATGCACTGTAAGAAAAATTAAACATTAGTTTTCATGAACTCTCTTGAGAAATATGTTTTAGAAATGTGTGCACTGTATATCAGGATATTTTACTTCCTTTAAACTCACAGCATATATTTTGACATGCTCTCAATTTAACAAAAATGCATTAGTTCTAAAAGATAAACATTTTGGTATTATTAATTTGTTTTAGATTTATAATGTTTTTTTCCATTATGTATATGAGTTGGGTTTTTTCCCCCATCTTCTTCTCTTAGTTGCAATTAAATAGTTTGCATGTGAGGTTTTGTTTTTTGTTTTTGAAATGATGGGAAGGGCAAGAATTATACTTGGGTCAGTGTGTATAAAGAAGGAATAGGAATTTCCTGTGGATTACAAATGAATGAGTAGATTTTAACAAAATGAAAGGAGAAACCAATAGTGCAGATGTTCATGGTAAAATCAGTTTCTGGGAAAAACCTTAAATCAAAGATTGTAAGTTCTGTATATTTTTAAAATAATAGTACACTTCATTTACAATAAAGCTTTTTTTTCTCTCTAGCTAGTTATGTTAGGGTTATTTCTTAAACTAATCAATTAAATTAGTCAGGGAAGTACTAAAGGCAGCTCTCAGACAAATTTTCTTCCACCAGTTTTCTTGTTGTGAAGAATTCGATTTAGTTCATGTGTTTGTAGTTTTCTAATAGCTACATATTCCAAGATCAGTATCTAATTTATGTGTGAGAAACATAAATTAGTTTTTTAAGGCAAAGAGAAAATCAGGATGTTATGAGTCTATTCCATTGATTTCAGAAAAATAAACATACCTGCCGCATAAAATGCCTCCAGAAGGATATGCCTCCAGAAGGATGTAGGCTAATGACTGTAGGTCTGTTTGCTTTTAATCATTTAAATTCCATCAGGGAAAAGTCTACTGGAAGGAATATTAAAGTCCAAACTGAAATTGTCATTTAAAATCAAGTTCTTGGGTAAGGGGAGAACAGTAGACATTGAGCTATAAGTTGTGAATAATGTAACATTGATTTAAGATTCAACTGTATTTTATACTTTCCGTGATGCCATTTGAATCAGAGCATTTCTTTGAATGGATCGTACTTTGTTTCCAAGACCTATATCTGCTCACACTTGGTTTGTGTGGTGATCACAGCACCACCTTGGGTGTTTTTCTATGTGTGTGTGAGAAATGTTGTCACAAGTCTGCTTCTGGCTTTCCAGTTCACTTACAAATGGCATCACTGCAGGGCTCTGAATCAGGAAAGGAGTTTTTACTTGCTGGAGTGATTCTCTCCTCTATTCCTGAGCAAAGTGACCCAAAGATAATGTTCTCCTTTGGCTTGGCTGAACTATGTTCCTTTACATTAAAAAGTTTTCTTTCTCTAAACTTAATCAAAGTAATTTTTCATATGAGTTCCCATGCAGACCAATTGGCCTCACTTTGTTCTAGGGTCACATCTACATATACTATGATTAGCTTTTCTTTTTTTTTTTTTTTGCGGTACGCGGGCCTCTTACTGCTGTGGCCTCTCCCATTGCGGAGCACAGGCTCCGGATGCGCAGGCTCAGCGGCCATGGCTCACGGGCCCAGCCGCTCCATGGCATGTGGGATCCTTCCCGACCGGGGCACGAACCCGCGTCCCCTGCATTGGCAGGCGGACTCTCAACCACTGCGCCACCAGGGAAGCCCCATGATTAGCTTTTTTGAAAATATTTACCAAGGGTTTGTAAAGAGAATTATTCTAGACAGTGTGTTAGTCTAAGAGAAAATTCATCTTAGCTACCAGTAAAATAACTTATTAATTTATGCTCTATTACTGCAAATAATATTTTCATACTTGGAGGACAACCTGGAAAAAGAAACAGTACTACCTAGTGAATTCTGATCAAACTTATCATGAATTATTTACTATAAGGAAGAACACTGAATGAAGTGAATTTAGGGTTACTTGAGCTATTTAGGGACAATCTTTCCTTTGTGTTGTCTGGATGACCAGGCACCTTCTAATCTATGTACAAATTTCAGCCACAAGTGAGCAATCAGCACTTTCTTAACTCACGCCCTTTGGATATGTTCAAAGTCCCTATTGAGGACGTTATTTCACTAATATCTCAGTGAAATAAACAAGCCTATAGATTTCTGGGAATGACAAAATCAACAAGAGCACAATCCATTTGACTTTGAGTTGAGCTTTTTTTTATTGAGTTGTTATGCCCATGAAGAATATTCTGGGCTGCAGTTATAGTAGGGGTTTTTCAGGTTTTCTAAGAATTAATATTCCCAACAAAATTTCACTTTTTCTGAAAATATCACACATGTATAAGTTCAAGCCATTACATCACCAGAAGTATATATTGATATAAGTTTACGTAACTCTCTAGAGAGTTGAATATTTATTGGAAAAAAGAAGAAAAAAGAACCTCAGTATTGTCTCTCACTTAGAACTCTAAGAAGGAGTTCAGGCAGTAACTCAGTAGAGCATTTTGAATGTCAAAGATTCTCTGTTTCCTTACTTTATTTATTTTCCCTTCAGTTTCATTGAGATACAGTTGACATACAGCACCGTATAAGTTTAAGGTGTACAGCACAATGATTTTGACTTATATACTATGAAATGATTATCACAAGTTGAGTGAACATCTATCATCTCATAGATTCAAAAAAATAAAAAAAGAAAAACATTTTTTTCCCTGTGATAAGAACTCTTAGGATTTATTCTCTTAACAACTTTCACATATTACATATAGCAGTGTTAATTATATTTATCATATTGTACATTACATCCCTAGTACTTATTTATCTTATAAATGGAAGTTTATACCTTTTGACTACCTGCATCCAATTCACCCTCCCCTTACCACCAGCTCTGGTAACCTCAAATCCGATCTTTTTCTATGGGTTAGTTTATTTGTTTTTGAAGTATACTTGGCCTACAACACTTAGTTCCTGGTGTACAACATAGTGATTCGAGATTTCTATGCATTACAAAATGATCACCACCATAAATCTGTCTCTTTACTTTATAATTCCAGTCTTGGTTAATTCTAAGTCATGTGTTTTTTTTTTTTTTTTTTTTTTTCTGCAAGGAAGGACATAAAGGGAATTACTGTGTGCATATATATGTGTGTGTGTGTGTGTGTGTGTGTGTGTGTGTGTGTCCATGCATCCCTGAGTACGTGTGTTTAATTAGTTGTATTAAGAAGGGAGTCCTCAAAGATGCTCAACATCACTAATTATTAGAGACATGTAAATCAAAACTACAATGAGGTATACCCTCACGCCGGTCAGAATGGCCATTATCAAAAAAGCTAGAAACAATACATGCTGGAAAAGGTGTGGTGAAAAGGGAACCCTCCTACACTGTTGGTGGGAATGTAAATTTTTTTTTTTGCGGTACACGGACCTCTCACTGTTGTGGCCTCTCCCATTGCGGAGCACAGCCTCCGGACATGCAGGCTCAGAGGCCATGGCTCATGGGCCCAGCCGCTCCACGGCATGTGGGATCTTCCCGGACCGGGGCACGAACCCGTGTCCCCTGCATCGGCAGGCGGACTCTCAACCACTGCGCCACCAGGGAAGCCCAGGGAATGTAAATTGATACAGCCACTATGGAGAACAGTATGGAGGTTCCTTAAAAAACTAAAATATGACCCAGCAATCCCACTACTGGGCATATACCCTGGGAAAACCATAATTCAAAAAGAGACATGCACCACAATGTTCACTGCATCACTATTTAAAATAGCCAGGACATGGAACCAACCTAAATGGCCATCGACAGATGAATGGATAAAGAAGATGTGGCACATATATAAATGGAATACTGCTCAGCCATAAAAAGAAATGAAATTGAGTTATTTGTAGTGAGGCGGTTGGACCTAGAGTCTGTCATACAGAGTGAAGTAAGTCAGAAAGAGAAAAACAACTACCATATGCTAACAGATATATATGGAATCTAAAAAAAAAAAATGGTTCTGATGAACCTAGTTGCAGGGCAGGAATAAAGAGGTAGACATAGAGAGTGGACCTGATGACATGGGGTGAGAGGACGAATTATACTCCAATAAAGATCTATTAAAAAAAAAAGGGAGTCATCCTGTACTAACTATAGAGTTATTAGGAGGTGAATGAGTCTGGGAAGAGGCTCTTAGACTTAATGATTAGAAAAAATTTTTTTTTCTTAATTTTTTTGAAAGCTGTTCTATACATTTTATTTATTTATTTTTAACATCTTTGAGTATAATTGCTTTACAATTGTGTGTTAGTTTCTGCTTTATAACAAAGTGAATCAACTATACATATACATATGTTCCCATATCTCCGCCCTCTTGCATCTCCCTCCACCCTCCCTATCCCACACCTCTAGGTGGACACAAAGCCCCAGGTTGATCTCCCTGTGCAATGCGACTGCTTTCCACTAGCTATCTATTTTACATTTGGTAGTGTATATATGTCCATTCCACTCTCTCACTTCATCCCAGCTTACCCTTCCCACTTCCTGTATCCTCAAGTCCATTCTCTACACCTGCGTCTTTATTCCCGTCCTGCCCCTAGGTTCTTCAGAACCATTTTTCTCTTTTAGATTCCATATAGATATGTTATATATATTCCATATATATGTGTTAGCATATGGTATTTGTTTTTCTCTTTCTGACTTACTTCACTCTGTAAGACAGACTCTGGGTCCATCCATTTCATTACAAATAACTCAATTTCATTTCTTTTTATGTCTGAGTAATATTCCATTGTATATATGTGCCACATCTTCTTTATCCATTCATCTGTTGATGGACATTTAGGTTGGTTCCATGTCCTGGCTACTGTAAATAGTGCTGCAGTGAACATTGTGGTGCATGTCTCTTTTTGAATTATGGTTTTCTCAGGGTATATGCCCAGTAGTGGGATTGCTGGGTCATATGGTGATTCTATTTTTAGGTTTTTTTTTAGTTTTTTTTTTTGCAGTACGTGGGCCTCTCACTGTTGTGGCCTCTCCCGTTGCGGAGCACAGGCTCCGGATGCACAGGCTCAGCGGCCATGGCTCACGGGCCCAGCCACTCTGTAGCACATGGGATCTTCCCGGACCAGGGCATGAACCCATGTCCCCTGCGCTGGCAGGCAGACTCTCAACCACTGCGCCACCAGGGAAGCCCTATTTTTAGTTTTTGAAGGAACCTCCATACTATTCTCCATAGTGGCTGTATCAATTTACATTCCCACCAGCAGTGAAAGAGGGTTCCCTTTTCTCCACACCCTCTCCAGCATTTATTGTTTGTAGATTTCTTGTTGATGGCCATTCTGACCAGTGTGAGGTGATACCTCATTGTGGTTTTGATTTGCATTTCTCTAATGATTGGTGATATTGAGCATCCTTTCACGTGTTTGTTGGCAGTCTGTATATCTTCTTTGGAGAAATGTCTATTTAGGTCTTCTGCCCATTTTTGGATTGGGTTGTTTGTTTTTTTGATATTGAGCTGCATGAGCTGCTTGTATCTTTTGGAGACTAATCCCTTGTCAGTTGCTTCATTTGCAAATATTTTCTCCCATTCTTAGGGTTGTCTTTTCATCTTGTTCATGGTTTCCTTTGCTGTACAAAGGCTTTTAAGTTTCATTAGGTCCCATTAGTTTATTTTTGGTTTTATTTTCATTTCTCTAGGAGGTGAGTCAAAAAGGATCTTGCTGTGATTTATGTCATAGAGTGTTCTGCCTATGTTTTACTCTAAGAGTTTTGTAGTGTCTGGCCTTACATTTAGTCTTTAATCCATTTTGAGTTTATTTTTGTGTATGGTGTTAGGAAGTATTCTAATTTCATTCTTTTACATGTAGCGGTCCAGTTTCCCTGCATCACTTATTGAAGAGGCTGTCTTTTCTCCGTTGTATATTCTTGCCTCCTTTATCATAAAGAGAAGATGACCAAATGTGCGTGGGTCTATCTCTGGGCTTTCTATCCTGTTCCATTGATTTGTATTTCTGTTTTTTGTCAGTAGCATACTGTCTTGATTACTATAGCTTTGTAATATAGTCTGAAGTCAGGGAGCCTGATTCCTCCAGCTCCTTTTTTCTTTCTCAAGATTGTTTTGGCTATTCGGGGTCTTTTGTGTTTCCATACAAATTGTGAAATTTTTTGTTCTAGTTCTGTGAAAAATGCCATTGGTAGTTTGATAGGGATTGTATTCAATCTGTACTTTGCTTTGGATATTATAGTCATTTTCACAATGTTGATTCTTCCAATCCAAGAACATGGTATATCTCTCCATCTCTTTGTATCATCTTTGATTTCTTTCATCAGTGTCTTTTGTCTCCTTAGGTAGGTTTATTCCTAGGTATTTTATTCTTTTTGTTGCAATGGTAAATGAGAGTGTTCCCTGGGACGAAGTGAGAGGGTAGCATTGACATATATACACTACCACATGTAAAATAGATAGCTAGCAGGAAGCAGCTGCATAGTACAGGGAGGTCAGCTCTGTGCTTTGTGAACATCTAGAAGTGTGGGATAAGGAGGGTGCGAGGGAGGCTCAAGAGGGAGGGCATAGGGGATATATATATGCATATAGCAGTTTCACTTTGTTATACAGCAGAAACTAACACAACATTGTAAAGCAATTATACTCCAATAAAGATGTAAAAAAAGAGCATCAAGGATTGCAATCACAGAAGCTATGAAAAAGCAAGGAAGGATTCTTCCCTAGAACCTTCAAAGAGCATGGCCTATTGACACCTTGACTTTAGACTTCTAGCCTTCAGAGCTGTAAGAGAATAAATTTCGGCTGTTGTATGAAAAAATATATATATATACGTTTTCCTTTTTGTTAAGTGGAAGCATTAAAAAATGATTTTTGTTAAATAACAATTGATTTTATTAAACATTAGTATAATTAAATTATAAATAAGACATGGCCATTTTGGTAATACAGAAATAATTCAATTTTGAATCATTGAAAAAAATGAGTGAGATTTTCAGTTTTACCCAAGACATTATGCAGAAATAAATAGCATGTTTTCCTTAAAAAAACCCAAAAAAAACCAAGACAAAAAAAAACCCATTGTGGCTTTCTTGTCTGGACTACACTAATACAATCAACTTGAACTTCAATTTCTCTAGAGACTCCAGGAGTGGAGGGGGGGATGAAAAGGAAAAAAAAAAAAGGTAACTGTGTGAGGTAATGAATGCTAATTAGCTTGAAAATGTTGATCATTTCACAGTGTATATTTATATGAAACCATCATTTCCCCAACCAGATTTGTGAGTGAAATTTGAAGTAGGTAAGAAAGAGCAAGAGGAGCACCCAGTGGTATTTATTGCTATGTCATCAAGGCTGGCGGGGTTAACATGTACAGAGGATGTGACAGGAGGTTCCAGAGTTACAGGAGGAGGTCTTGGAACCTGGGCACTGAAGTACTGGGCAATGGATCTAGAGAATGATTGGTCAAGAAGAGGGGGTGGGGAATGACTAAGCAATAGGCACTGTGGCTGACTTGATCTTGAACTTCGATCTTTGGATGTAAGGCAATTTTCACTAGTATTGGGACAAAGGCAGGCTGGATTGAGTTCACAAGTAGGAAAAATCTTGCAATCTGGTAAGGGTAGAAGAGCAGTGCCAATATGGACCCCAAAGCAGGGTGAATTCTTTTGGAAAAGCACATGCATTTCTCTATGTAGTCTATATGTATCTAAATAAATTCTATATTAGTAGGCAGATTCTAGCATGATCTAAAGTCACTTACTCTATGTAAGTCTTCTAGATCACTCCTCTCTTCCTAATGAAAATTTTTAGTAATACAATGGAGAAAGATTAGTTTGAACCCCAGTAGAATTTTGATGAATCTTTGAAGAAGATTTTTTTTTGTGAATTTCTCAGATTTCTTCAGGGATTTATGTTCTCAACCCCAAGACTTTGTGGCTCTTCTTTGATCTCGTTCTGGCACCAACCCAAACAAAGAACTTCACCTGTTTCTTTACTTCACACGGATGCACACGCAATGCACACTCAAATAGTCACAAAAATTCATCTTTGAAACAAGGCTTTGTGCTGTAGAGCTAACTTTACTGATGGTTTTGGGATATGAAAGTTTAATATATTTTAGCAATTCAATTGAAAGTAAAATGTTCAAATGTGATGGAGACAAATGAGGGCTGAATCTAGCCTCTTCGCTCCATAAACCAAGCCATACACTAGGGCATTGGCCTGTGCCTGCCCACAGGAAAGGTCACCTTTTAAAACCCACACAAAGACATCACACCACCTACTTACCAACACTTATACTGTGCTTACCCAGAAGTAACATACTTCCTGACTTTATACAAGGCTTCACATAGGCTAGCAGCAGCTCTGTTCGTCAGTCTGCCAAATTGCTCGGCCATTCTTCGGAGGAGTTCTGGAGACAGACTGCCTGGGTTTGGATCCTGTCTCTGTCTCACACTAGCTGTGTGATGGTGGACAATGTATTTAATCTATCTGTATCTCATTTTCCTCATCTGTAAAATAGGAATAATAAAGGTTCTACTTACTTTATAGGGTCACTGGCAGGACTAAATGACATAGAATCATGTAAATTGCTTAGAAACATTGTCTAGCACATAGCGCTCAATGAATGCTCGTCACTAATATTCTCCTAAATATGTCATTTTATGCAATAAATGACAATATTTTATTCATATAATAAAATTTCCAGGAGTTTCATGTTACTGACAGAGTAAAGTTCCTACACCTCAACCTGACATTTAAAGTCTGCTTGCCACATCCATTCAATTATATACCCTCTTTGACATACGATAAAGCCTCCACTTTAGCCACAGTGGTTTGCTCACAGACAGCCCCATCTTCCTGTGTTCACTCACAACTCTAAGCCTCCTCTCATGTTGCCGAACACACCTCAGAGTAAAATTCACAAGATTCATTCTCAAACGACACTTGATATGTGCATGTGAAAGTCAGAGAAAAAAATTACCTTCCTCAGTGGTGAGTGAAAAAATGAAGGAAGAAAAGGGAAATCCGGGAGTTCTGTAGCTGGTGGTAAATGAGAATTTAAATAAAAGACTTTTGTTGGGACATTTATCACCTTTGAATACAATATGCTCACCATAGTATGTCTACTTGTAAGCAAAACTACAAGGCAGATACCTCCTCCAGTTCCTTTCTCCAAACACTTTTCACCTAAATGAAGGTACCAATGCCTTTCCCAGAGACACATGATTTTAAGTGAGGATTAAAGCCTAAAGTATAGGATGTTTCAAAGAGTGACATTTTAGGCTGTAACTGAGGAGTGGAGTGCATAATTTTTTTCCAAGTTGCCTTCAAATATCACCCTTTGGCCTGTTGCTTAATTTGAAGGAACATGAACATAGTTTGAATGTTAATTAGTGAAGGAGGAAAATGAAAAAGATAAAAGGGGAAGGGCAGCCTGACCCCTAGTGTTTATTTTTCTGCTCATCTTCACTGGTGGTGGTCGCGCTGCTACTTCAGACTATTTAATTGGTCTCTTTCCCATCCTTAGGACCTAGTTCTTTCTGCTTTGTGACTGTCACTTTGGTGTGAGAGAGTAGCTAAATGCCACTGATTTCCTTCTTTAATTTTGGTGATTATTTCCACGCCCAGAGGAAAAAGATCATCTGAGAAGCAATCCTAAAAGCTGCTAACAATCTGGCGAGGCACTCAAGAGAGCAGATGCAGCTATGGAGAAGGTTTTAGGTACCCATGGGTAAATGAAATTGTTGGCTTAGCTGACCTTTTGCTTCTGAAGTTGGCATCCCAACAAAGTGTCACAGAGCTAAGCATAAGGTCTTTATGTTCTGACCAGGGGAGATGCTAAGCTGTGCCACTCCTTGAAAAACACTGAGCTGGAAGGAGGAGACCTGTTTTCTGAGCTCTGTCATTAAGTCTTTATGCTGCTCTGCATCTTAGTTTTTCATCTGTAAAATGAAAGGTCATTCACTGAAATACTTACTGAGTGCGAGACATGGTTTTAAGTGCTGGAGATATGGCAGAGAAACAAACTGACAAGATTCCTTCTCGGGGTGCTGGGGTAGGGAGTATGCAGGGAATGGAGGCAGTCAAAAGACCCATAAATTGATGTGGAAGAAAATTCCAGCTACTGATAGTAGCTGTAGAGAGAAGAAAACTGGGTGGAGTGATAGAAAGTGACTGGGGGTGGATTCAGGATGGTCTCTCCGTGGAGACTGGCATGTAAGGTGTACTTGAATGATAAGGAAGAGTCATGATATAGGGAAGCAGTTTTCAGAGAGAAGGCACAGTTGGTGCAAAGAAAGACTTGAAGGCAAAAGTTAGGTTAGTGAGGGACTGGCAAAATACCTTCATTCTCTCCCAGTGAAGGGAATGAAGGGGGAGTGACAAGAGATGGGATTAAAGGGATGGGCAGGGGCCACAGAAGGCCTTGTTGACACTGTAAGGTGTTTGAATTTATTCTTATTGTATAAGCCCATTGAAGCAGCGCTGTCCAATAGAAATATAATGCAAGACACACATGTAATTTAAAATTGTCTAGTAGCCACATTAAAAAAGTAAAAAGAAATAGATAAATTAGATTCAGTAATGTATTATTTAGCAGAATACATTAAAAAGACTATCATTTAAACATGTATTCACTATTAAAAATTATTAATGAGATATTTTACACTCTTTTTTTGGATTAAGTCTTTGAAATCCAGTGTGTATTTTACATTTATAGCACATCTCAGTTTGGATGCCAAATTTTCATTGGAGATAATTGATCTGTATTGAGATTTTACAAAATTTACAGTTGAAATAGTGGATTCCCATATCCAAGTTGTTCCAGACCTACTTAAATGCTTTCCAATAATTGAATCAAGTACCAGTTTTTAAATTTAGAATAATTGAACTTAAATAAAATTAAAAATTCAATTCTTCAGTTGCACTAGACACTAGTGATTAATAGATGCATATGGCTAGTGGCTGCCATATTGTACAGCTCAGCATTTGAGGGTTTTAAGCAGGGAGTGACAGGATTTGATTTGCTTTAAAAAAGATCACCAGTTGCTGTGTGAACTGACTGTGGCAGAGGAAGCATGGGTAAAGGGAACTAATTACAGAGAGGTCAGCAAACTTCTTCTGTAAAGGGCTCGATAGTAAAAAGTGGCCAGATAGTAAATATTTTAGGCTTTGTGGGTCACATGGTCTCGGTGAGAGATTTTGTAACTCTGCCATTGTAAAGTCAAAGCAGCCATAGGCAGTACATAAAAGAATGAGCATGACGGTGTTCCAATAAAACTTTATTGATGAACACTGGAATATGAATTTCATATAATTTCATGTCCTGAAATATTATCACTCTTTTTATTTTTATAATCATTTAAAAATGTAAAAACTATTCTTAGCTTGTAGGACGTACAGAAAGAGGCAGCAAGTGGAATGGTGAGCTGGAGTTTGCTGACCCCCAGGTCAGGGCTTTTTGGCCTAACCCAGGTGAGAGGGGTTGGTGCTTGGAAGCTGAAGGGGCAGCAGTGGGAGGAATATAGTTCCCATGGTAGAGATGGCTGGACTTGTTGATAGTCTGGCTGTTCGGGGAGAGGGAAGGGAAAAGTCTTAAGAATGAAGGCACCAGGCTTCATTTTGAGCCTGACCAGATGATTTCTAAAGTACTTTTTAGCTCCAACAACTTGTGATCTATGATTTTTAAGGAATCCATTTTTGACCAGAGTTTGGAACGATATTCTTCCTTCTCCTTGAGTGGATGCATTCCAGTGTCTGGGAATTGTAAACCTGGGGATTTTCTGTGCTTAAGGAGTGTTGTATATTTTAGCTCTTCACTGACAGCCCCATTAAGCCATTTTGTAATTTTTAATTTTTGTGTTGTGGAATTTCATGTATCTTAAGATAAACTTTCGTATGCACCAGTGATATGCTTCATTTCTGTATAGCTACGATCTTGTTTAAATGCATTAAACTTACTTGTTTTAAAACAGGTTCTATGGGAATTCTAGATCATTGAGGTCTTCCTTCCCCTCTTTTTGTTTCATCCTATTATAGTTACCTCCTGGTGAGCAAAGGTTTCATGGATTAAGACAGCAATTGATTTTGTTTTTAGCTTTTATTTGAATGTATCCTTTCTCCTCAAATATATTATACATCTCCAAAGAAACTCATAAATTATAAACTAAGCAAAAGTTAAAATTAGATCTGAGTGTGGTATAATGCCCAAAGGAATCTATTTGAAAAGGTTACAAGCCGTCGAAAAACAATTTGTATGGTTAAAAGCCACACAGTTAGATGCCGTTAATGGAGTATCTGTAATGATTATTTAGGCGTTGGTTGCTTATTACGTCTCTGTGGCAACTAATCAGTGTGTTTCTTTGGAAGCCAGAGAGGCTCAGAATTCGGCACCTATAATACTAGGGAACTGTGTGGAAGAATGTGTTTTTCCACATCAAACAAACTGTACCTCTTCTTTCTCCAGATTTTAATAATTCTCCACCCTTCCCAAATTGTCATTGGTGCTGATTGCAAGAATGGAGACTAGTTCCTTCAGTGAAAGGATCATAAAGTCAATCATGTGGATAAAATTACTGAGCCATCCAGCCAGCTGGTCTCTATTTGGCTCTACTTTGGTTCATTATTTTATGGGGTGAATTCACTCCATATTTAAGGAAAGCAAAAACGGCATCAAAACTAGTTTGTAATTAATTGCAGCTTTTTAGAAAGGAATGCATTTGCAAATGGAAAATATGCACTGTCAGATCCTGATTTCTGATTATGTTATGAATCTGTCTGAAACGTCACTTTCTTCTGTGTTTATGTTAACGCTGGGTTCAGGTTAGACCCTTTTTCAGACCCTTACCACTATAATCTGTGTTTTAAGAGCTTCTCTGCACAACTTCAAAAACTTTAAAATAACACATTATTGGTTGGATGGAACCTGTACATTTCCAAACAATGTTAAGAGTCATTTGGTTGCCAGGCCATATAATCTTGGCGCCTGTATCATTGTATTGTCATTCAGGTGATTAGATGGGCTTGTGCAACTGTAAGCTGACATTCAAATGACTGTACATCACAAAAATCTTGTGGTTTCCATGCTTTGTTAGTGGCAAAATGGCTAATGTTAATTACTCGGGTATTTAATCGACCCAGAAATAACAAATACATGATCCTCTTGATTTGGAAACCTTTTATAAAAGGACATAAAAGCAGTCAAGCAACTCTGGAGCTGTGCCTCTACACTTCTAACTCCTCGTAATAATGGCCAAAGTAAGTGCAAAGGACACAGATGCTTTTAAACAAAGGGAACCCAGTAGGATGGAGCACTAATATTTAATGCTACCTCTCATAAACACAGAAAGGAAAAATCTGTTGGAACGAAGAAGCCAAATGTCATAAATATGCCTCCCTGTGTCAAAGACTGGAATTAGTTCTCACAGAACACAACAGGCAAAGGCAAAACAGAACTTCACTTGGCTACTTATGGTGGAAACAATCCGCCCCAGAGTAAGTCAAGACACTGACAAAAGCATTGCTTTGGAAGTGATGGGTATTCAGGATGTAAGCCCTGTGGATCAAGAGCATGAGCTCAGAATGTGCTTGGGGAGATGTCCAAGCATGCAAATCTCTACCAGATGTCATGAGACCTAAGGACCACAGAATTCACCAGGATACTTGGACCACCTTTGGAGCATCTCATTCTTTTTATCTCTCCAAGTCCTACTCCATCTGAACTTGCAAAAAACCATCCATAAATTGGAAGTTAAAGAAAAAGTCAGCAACATGGAAACAGACCACTGGAAAAATGAATTTGTTTTATTTACTTATTGGCTGCACCACACACACGTGGGATCTTAGTTCCCAACCAGGAATCAAACCCATGCCCCCTGCAGTGGAAGCGTGGAGTCCTAACCACTGGACTGCCAGGAAGTCCCTGAATTTGTTTTAAACGAGGAGTTTTCAATTCTCTCATTTGGCATCAGGAGACTGAGGCCTAGAAGAATGAAAATGGTGAAATAACTTGCTCAAATTACCTATTTATTTGGTTGGTCAGGGTCAATTGCAGAGCATTTTACAAAATGCCTTTAATATGTGTTTTAACTAATTCTCAAAGAAATCTTACCAGGTAAGTAGGAAAGGTATTATCTTCACAATGTTACAGGTAAAGGAACTGAAATTCCGAGAGGTAAAATAATTTGCCCAAGACCACATAGCTAGGAAGTCATCATTCCTTAGAGCTAGCTCTTTTTGACTCTGTGAACTTTCCATCATTCTAAATTGCCTCCAGATTTAAGTTCCTTTTTCTTCCCATGTAGTAACCAAACATAATGGAAAGCTGAAATAAAAAAAGAAAGAGATGAAATAAAGAAAGAAAAGAATAGAATTAGCTTTGTGTCTAATTCCTCAGATGATAGTTTCTTAGTTAGAGTTGATACGCTGAATTCCACTTGAACAGATTGGTGGAGGAGAAAAGCCTAGATGTTTGGTAACAATACTTCATAGATGGGCTAGTGTTTATACTCTTAGAACCTATTTTTCTTCTCTTAAAGTCCCTCAAAATTTCTGCCTCAAAATCACCTCAAAGTTAATGCAGGCTCAAATAAAGTAAAAATGAATTGTTGCTTTAAAAAAATGACATAGGGCCCTAAGAAATGTATCACGTCAGAAATGCAATTTTAATGGCCTAAGTTATGTAAATGACACATAATAAAACATTATAATTACCTGTTATTTACATACGTAGTCTAAGAATTACTTAAAATTAATTGGGAGCAGGATTAACAATTTTAATCACTTTAAGAAATATTCATGAGCATTCATAAAACCCACAAGGCATTTCTTTAATGAATTAATGATATTTAATGTCTTTTCACAGAATTTAAGAGCAGAAAAACCTGATTAGATAATTCAATATAAGTTTTCTGAAGTTACTGTCAGTCTCCCTAAAGAAATGGCTACTATGCATTGCTTTTAGCTGTCAGATCTATCTGTAGTTACACATGTGATTCTTTTCTGCTTTTAATAATGAACCAGCTTCTCCCATCATAGTCTATTGGACATGACAACAACAATAACAAAAATATCTTTGCAGATGGACAGGACTTACACTTTTCAAAGCATCTATTCTGATATCAAGGGCAGGAAATCCACTGATTGTTTTTCACAGCCCCTGTGTAGGCCACTCTGAGCTCTAGGCTGAAGAAACACCTAGAATCCTAGGGCAAGATTTGAAATTACTTCTCTCTGTAATGGAAGTGAATAAGAAGATGAAACGGTTGGAGTTAGAAATTTGCGCGAGGAGCACACACCATGTGTCTGCTATGGTGCTGAAGGATCTTCTTAAGTCTTAATTGTTTGTGTGTTTCACCCACCTGCCCCCAGCCCCACACCTTCCCTGGAGCCCAGCAAGGAGACACCGATTGTAGTGAGGACTAAAGTAAAATAAATGAGATGATTAAATTTTAAGTCAAGGAAGTATTACTGGGACTTCCCTGGTGGCGCAGTCATTAAGAATCCACCTGACAATGCAGGGGACACAGGTTTGGGCCCTGGTCCTGGAAGATCCCACATGCCGTGGAGCAACTAAGCCCATGCGCCACAACTACTGAGCCTGTGCTCTAGAGCCCGCGAGCCACAACTACTGAAGCCCGCGCGCCACAGCTACTGAAGCCCACGTGCCTAGAGCCTGTAATCTGCAGCAAGAGAAGCCACCGCAGTGAGAAGCCCACGCACCGCAACGAAGAGTAGCCCCTGCTCGCTGCAACTAGAGACAGCCCGCGCGCAGCAACGAAGACCCAACGCAGCCAGAAATAAATAAATTAAAAAAAAAAGAAGTATTACTGACAAGAGGTGGGCAGGTAATACGTGGAAAGGGGATATGAAGGATGGAGTTAAAAAAAAGGCGAAGAAAAGTCTAACGCATCCAATTTAGGCACATGGGGTGCTCAACAAATACTAACCTTTATTATCATCCTTCCGGGTGTATTTACAGACCAATTCCAGGGAAAGGGTATTTGGTTCTGCTGATGGAAACGTTGGCAGTTCTATTTTTGAAAGTGCTGTTGTTTTGGATAATCTAGCCCACTCTTGCTAGACTAATAGGAATTGGCTACTCAGAATCCTGTCACTCTTGAGTGAGCTGGGAAATTGGATTCCTGAATATATAAAGTGGAGGACAAGAACTTGGGCTGGTGGGGACCACTAAGGGCAAACATTTAGTGAAACACCCGAGTGGACAGGGCTATTCTTGGCTATTAGTACTATTACCTTTATGGCGGACAGAGACACTTCCTCTTGCTGTAGAGTTTGGGAATGGGTAAACAGGTACGTTGCTAGAGAAACTTTGTACGATTTATCCTGATTTCACGCTGTCATGACCTTCAAAGTGCAGGTCAAAGAAATATAAAATACTAATGATTTTGCATTTTCAAAATCGTGTTAGATGACTTTATCAAGGACTTAAAAATTAATTTATGCTTTCTGAAGAAGAAAGTATTATGCATAGGACATTTGGAAACTAACAAAATATGAAAAAGTGATATGAAAAATCATCCAGAATTTCTCCCATCCAGAAAAAAAATGACTATTAATATTTTGGTGTATTTCTGTTATGCTTTTTATGTACTGAAATAGGTTAAACTTTATAAAAAATTTAAAGTAATATCTAAACTGTTGAATAAAAATCCAACCCATTAGAAAGGTTTAGAATGAATAGGACAGATCTCTCTTCATCCTCCAAGTTAAAAGAAACTTTGAACAGTTTCCATTTTTCAGTTATTTTGTTAGTTACCATTATAAATATTAAGTCATATATTTTGTCAAATTCTTTTTAGCTTTATCAACCTTAAAAAATGCCTGATGACTCATCAGTACATTCGACCTCTGTGCTTGCTTTCTGTTAATTTGTATTGTAATATTATATTTATGACTTTATTTTGTGATTTACTAACTTTAGGCAGTGTCAAAGATGTGATTTTGTGGATTTTTGGGCTATATTATTATTTTTACTTTTTCAAGGTTTATAACATTTACATTCCATTATATAATTATAATTAACTATTACTAAGACTTCATGCTTTGTTTATAAAAGTTGAGACCAAAACTTTAAAATTAATAAAACAGTCCTTATAATATTAACATTATGTGAATATTACTCATTGTAAAATCAAATATTGTACATGGATGCACAGAAGAAGAAATATACTGAGTGTTAAGTCACTAAACCCCTGTGAAGGAAAATATTCTTAGCATAATTCATGAATGGATAGCAAAATCTTTTTTAATGTTTTTGAGTTTTCTTCACTTCCTCTCATTCATACTCAGTTGCTCCTGTTTCTTGTTATCTTAGGTCATCCTCTAGTTTGTATTCTTTTTCATTTTCCTGGGGTATCCTTCTCAATAAATGGCTTTTATGGGAGTGGCTTGGGCAGTAAGTTTTCCTGGTTCTTGCCAGACTGAAAAATTTTTTTTTATTTTGCTTTTATACTTGAGAATAAAATTATGGGTTAAAATGATTTCTTCTCAGACCATTAGAGGAATTGCTCCACTGTTTTACAGCATTCAAAGACAATTCAAACTATCATTCTTTCATGCTAATCTTTTTTTTTTATCTGCTTCAGTTCATAGAATTTTCTCTTTCTAAAAAGTTATTTCCTTTACCCCTTTGCTCTTCTCCACCTCTAAATTTCTTGCTAGATGGATGTTAGAAAGCCACATCTTTTAATATTTTCCTTACTCTTTTTTGTTTTTCTCTTAGTTCTAGAAAATTCTCTCAACTCCGTATTCCTGATCACCAGTTTGGTTATTGCAACATTTTTTTCTCTTATTTAGTTTATACACCAGATTTAATTTTGTCATTCATATTTCTAGTATCTCTTTAATGTCTGTAACAATTTAATGTCTTATATTGCTCTTATTGTGGCCTATTCTAGTTTTATGGATATATTCACTTATTTAGTCTCTCTGAGGAGAGTAATCAGAATTTTTAAAAAGTATATCCCTGTTTCAGCATAGGTCACATTTTTTGGGTCGTTGTTAGTTTTCATCCTTCTCTTTCATACCACTGTCTTTCCCCAAATGGCCACTGCTCCTGGATTGTCAGTTCATATTTGTGAATGATGGAACAGTTTAATTGATGTAAATTAATTCTACTTACTCTGCAGCTGTAAACTGTAAACACACCTTAATATTATGATTTGGTTGTATTTTCTTTAATAAAGTCCAGGAGGATACAAAGAGAAGACAGGAACAAGCTTTGGAGTTGACACATTCCTAGAACTGGAGCAGACATGGAGCCATAGCCAGAACACTGCATTTTACAAATGAGGAATAGGCAGAAGGGTAAGTGATTTGTCAAAAACAGCAATTATGAATTTTCTTTTGAAACCATAATTTTTTTTTTTCTTTTTTTCGGTATGCGTGCCTCTCACTGTTGTGGCCTCTCCTTTGCGGAGCACAGGCTCTGGACGCGCAGGCTCAGTGGCCATGGCTCACGGGCCTAGCTGCTCTGCAGCATGTGGGATCTTCCTGGACCAGGGCATGAACCCGTGTCCCCTGCATCGGCAGGCGGACTCTCAACCACTGCGCCACCAGGGAAGCCCTGAAGCCATAATTATATTTTTAAAGGAAGAGCATTTTAAATTTCTTTGAAGCTACACTGACTTTGCCTTGCATACTGATTAGTCTTTTTTTTGAGGATTTAATTTATTTATTTATTGTTTTTATTATTATTATTTTGTAACATCTTTATTAGAGTATAATTGCTTTACAGTGTTGTGTTAGTTTCTGCTGTGTAACAAAGTGAATCAGCTGTATGTATACATATATCCCCATATCCCCTCCCCCTTGCGCCTCCCTCCTACCATCCCAATCTCACCCCACTAGGTGGTCACAAAGCACTGAGCTGATCACCCTGTGCTATCCAGCTGCTTCCCACTAGGATCTATTTTACATTTGGTAGTGTATATATGTCAGTGTTACTCTCTCACTTTGTCCCAGCTTACCTTTGCCTCTCCCACTGTCCTCAAGTTCATTCTCTATGTCTGTATCTATATTCCTGTCCTTCCCCTAGGTTCACCAGAACCATTATTTTTTAGATTCCATATATGTGTGTTAGCATACAGTATTTGTTTTTCTCTTTCTGACTTACTTCATTCTGTATGACAGACTAGGTCCATCCACCTCACTACAAATAACTCAATTTCATTTCTTTTTATGGCTCAGTAATATTCCATTGTATATATGTGTCCTATCTTCTTTATCCATTCATCTTTCGATGGACACTTAGGTTGCTTCCATGTCCTGGATATTGTAAACAGTGCTGCAATGAACACTGTGGTATATGTCTCTTTTTGAATTATGGTTTTCTCAGGGTATATGCCCAGTAGTGGGTTTGCTGGGTTGTATGGTAGTTCTATTTTTAGTTTTTTAAGGAACCTCCATACTGTTCTCCATAGTGGCTGTAGCAATTTACATTCCCACCGACAGTGAAAGAGGGTTCCCTTTCTCCACACCCTCTCCAGCATTTATCGTTTGTAGATTTTTTGATGATAGCCTTTCTGACCAGTGTGAGGTTATACCTCATTGTGGTGTTGATTTGCCTTTCTCTAATGTTGGTGATGTTGAGCATCCTTTCATGTGTTTGTTGGCAATCTGTATATCTTCTTTGGAGAAATGTCTATTTGTCTTCTGTCCATTTTTGGATTGGGTTGTTTGTTTTTTTGATATTGAGCTGCATGAGCTGCTTGTATATTTTGGAGATTAATCCTTTGTCAGTTGCTTTGATTGCAAATATTTTCTCCCATTCTGAGGGTTGTCTTTTCGCCTTGTTTATGGTTTCTTTTGCTGTGCAAAAGATTTTAACTTTCATTAGGTCCCATTTGTTTATTTTTGTTTTTATTTCCATTTCTCTAGGAGGTGGGTCAAAAAGGATCTTAGTATGATTTATGTCATAGAGTGTTCTGCCTATGTTTTCCTCTAAGAGTTTTATAGTGTCTGGCCTTACATGTAGGTTTTCAATCCATTTTGAGTTTATTTTTGTGTATGGTGTTAGGAAGTATTCTAATTTCATTCTTTTACATGTAGCAGTCCAGTTTTCCCAGCACCAATTATTGAAGAGGCTGTCTTTTCTCCATTGTATATTCTTGCCTCCTTTATCAAAGATAAGGTGACCATAGGTGCGTGGATTTATCTCTGAGCTTTCTATCCTGTTCCATTGATGTATATTTCTGTTTTTGTGCCAGTACCATACTGTCTTGATTACTGTAGCTTTGTAGTATAGTGTGAAGTCCGGAGCCTTATTCCTCCCACTCCATTCGTTTTTCATTCTCAAGATTGCTTTGGCTATTCGGGGTCTTTTGTGTTTCCATACAAATTGTGAAAGTTTTTGTTCTAGTTCTGTGAAAAATGCCACTGGTAGTTTGATAGGGATTGCACTGAATCTGTAGATTGCTTTAGGTAATATAGTCATTTTCAGAATGTTGATTCTTCCAATCCAAGAACATGGTGTATCTCTTCATCTGTTTATATCATCTTTGATTTTTTTCATCTGTGTCTTATAGTTTTCTGCATACAGGTCTTTTGTCTCCTTAGGTAGGTTTATTCCTAGGTATTTTATTCTTTTTGCTGCCATGGTAAATAGGAGTGTTTCCTTAATTTCTCTTGCAGTTTTTTCGTCATTAGTGTATAGGAATGCAAGAGATTTCTGTGCATTAATTTTGTATCCTGCTACTTTACCAAATTCATTGATTAGCTCTGGTAGTTTTCTGGTAGCATCTTTAGGATTCTCTATATATAGTATCTTGTCATCTGCAAACAGTGACAGTTTTACTTCTTGTTTTCCGATTTGGATTACTTTTACTTATTTTTCTTCTCTGATTGCTGTGGCTAAAACTTCCAAAACTATGTTGAATAATAGTCGTGAGAGTGGGCAACCTTGTCTTGTTCCTGATCTTAGGGGAAATGGTCTCAGTTTTTCACCATTGAAGACGATGTTGGCTGTGGGTTTGTCATATGTGGCCTTTATTATGTTGAGGTGTGTTCCCTCTATGCCTACCTTCTGGAGGGTTTTTTATCATAAATGGGTGTTGAATATTGTCAAAAGCTTTTTCTGCATCTATTGAGATGATCATGTGGTTTTTCTCCTTCAATTTGTTAATATGCTGTATCACATTGATTGATTTGTGTATACTGAAGAATCCTAGCATTCCTGGGATAATCCCCACTTTAATGTGGTGTATGATCCTTCTAATGTGCTGTTGGATTCTGTTTCCTAGTATTTTGTTGAGGATTTTGTGTCTATGTTCATCAGTGATACTGGGCTGTAGTTTTCTTTTTTTGTGACACCTTTGTCTGGTTTTGGTATCAGGGTGATGTTGGCCTCATAGAATGAGTTTGCTGGTGTCTTCCCTCTGCCATATTTTGGGAGAGTTTGAGAAGGATAGTTGTTAGCTCTTCTGTAAATGTTTCATAGAATTCACCTGTGAAGCCATCTGGTCTTGGGCTTTTGTTTTTTGGAAGATTTTTAATCACAGTTTCAATTTCAGTGCTTGTGATTCATCTGTTCATATTTTCTATTTCTTTCTGGTTCAGTCCTGGAATGTTGTATGTTTCTAAGAATTTGTCCATTTCTTCCAGGTTGTCCATTTTATTGGCATATAGTTGCTTGTAGTAGTGTCTCATGATTCTTTGTATTTCGGCAGTGTCAGTTGTTACTTCTCCTTTTTTCATTTCTAATTCTGTTGATTTGAGTCTTCTCCCTTTTTTTCTTGATTTGTCTGCCTAAGGGTTTATCAATTTTGTTTATCTTCTCAAAGAACCAGATTTTAGTTTTATTGATCTTTGCTATCGTTTCCTTCATTTCTTTTCATTTATTTCTGATCTGATCTTTATGATTTCTTTCATTCTGCTAACTTTGGATTTTTTTTTTCTTCTTTCTCTTGTTGCTTTAGGTGTAAGGTTAGGTTGTTTATTTGAGATTTTTTAGTTTCTTTAGGTAGGATTGTATTGCTATAAACTTCCCTCTCAGAACTGCTTTTGTTGTGGCCCATAGGTTTTGGGTCATCGTGTTTTCATTGTCATTTTTTCTAGGTATTTTTTCATTTCCTCTTTGATTTCTTCAGTGATCTCTTGGTTATTTACTACTGTATTGTTTAGCCTCTGTGTGTGTAATTTTTACAGTGTTTTTCCTGTAATTCATATCTAGTCTCATAGCATTGTGGTTGGAAAAGATACCTGATACTACTTCAATTTTCTTAAATTTACTAAGGCTTGATTTGTGACCGAAGATGTGGTCTAATCTGGAGAATATTCCATGAGCACTTGAGAAGAAAGTGTATTCTGTTATTTTTGTATGGAATGTCCTCTAAATATCAATTAAGTCCATCTGGTTTAATGTGTCATTTAAAGCTTATGTTTCCTTATTTATTTTCATTATGGATGATCTGTCCATTGGTGAAAGTGGGGTGTTAAATTCCCCTACTATTATTGTGTTACTGTCGATTTCCCCTTTCACGGCTGTTAGCATTTGCCTTATTTATTGAGGTGCTCCTTTGTTGGGTGCATACACATTTATAATGGTTATATCTTCTTCTTGGATTGATCCCTTGATCATTATGTAGTGTCGTTCTTTGTCTCTTGTAATCAGTCTTTATTTTAAGTCTATTTTGTCTGATATGAGTATTGCTACTCCAGCTTTCTTTTGATTTCCATTTGCATGGAATATCTTTTTCCATCCCCTCACTTTCAGTCTGTATATGTCCCTAGGTCTGAAGTAGGTCTCTTGTAGACAGCATATATATGGGTCTTGTTTCTATATCCATTCAGCCAGTCTGTGTCTTTTGGTTGGAGCATTTCATCCATTTACACTTAAGGTAATTATTGATATGTATGTTCCTATTACCATTTTCTTAATTGTTTTGGGTTTGATTTTCTGGGTCTTTTCCTTCTCTTGTGTTTCCTGCCTAGATAAGTTCCTTTAGCATTTGTTGTAAAGCTGTTTTGGTGGAGCTGTATTCTCTTAACTTTTGCTTGTCTGTAAAGGTTTTAATTTCTCTGTGGAATCTGAATGAGGTACTTGCTGGGTAGAGTAATCTTGGTTGTAGTTTCTTCCCTTTCATCACTTTAAATATGTCCTGCCACTCCCTTCAGAGTTGCAGAGTTTCTGTTGAAAGATCAGCTGTTAACCTTATGGGGATTCCCTTGTATATTATTTGTCGCTTTTCCCTTGCTGCTTTTCATATTTTTTCTTTGTATTTAATTTTCCATAGTTTGATTAATATGTGTCTTGGTGTGTTTCTCCTTGTATTTGTCCTGTATGGGACACTTTGCTTCCTGGATTTGTTTGACTATTTTCTTTCCCATGTTAGGGAAGTTTTCGACTATAATCCGTCAAATATTTTCTCAGACCCTTTCTTTTTCTCTTCTTCTTCTGGGACCTGTAAAATCTGAATGTTGGTTCATTTAATGTTGTCCCACACATCTCTGAGACTGTCCTCAATTCTTTTCATTCTTTTTTCTTTATTCTGCTCTGTGGCAGTTATTTCCACTATTTTATCTTCCAGGTCACTTATCCATTCTTCTGCCCCAGTTATTCTGCTGTTGATTCCTTCCAGAGCATATTTAATTTCATTTATTGTGTTGTTCATCATTGTTTGTTTGCCCTTTCGTTTTTCTAGGTCCTTGTTAAACATTTCTTGTATTTTCTCCATTCTGTTTCCAAGAGTTTGGATCATCTTTACTATCATTACTCTGAATTCTTTTTCAGGTAGACTGCCTATTTCCTCCTCATTTGTTTGGTCTGGTGTGTTTTTACATTGCTCCTTCATCTGCTGCATACTTCTCTGTCTTCTCATTTTGTTTAACTTACTGTGTTTGGTGTCTCCTTTTTGCAGGCTGCAGGTTCGTAGTTCCCATTGTTTTTGGTGTTTGCCCCAAGTGTTTGAGGTTGGTTCGGTGACTTGTGTAGGCTTCCTGATGGAGGGGACAGGTGCCTGTGGTCTGGGTAGGTGGGGCTGGATCTTGTCCTTCTGGTGGGCTGGGCCATGTGCAGTGGTGTGTTTGAGGTGTCTGTGAACTTTGTATGACTTTAGGCAACCTCTCTGCTAATGGGTGGGGTCGTGTTCCTGTCTCGCTCATTGTTTGACATGGGGTGTCCAGCACTGGATCTTGCTGGCAATTGGGTGGAGCTGGATGTTAGCGTTTAGACAGAGATCTCTGAGAGAGCTGTCACCAATTGATATTACGTGGGTCCAGGAGGTCTATCATGGTCCAATGTCCTGGACATGGCTCTCCCACCTCTGAGGCTCAGGCCCGAGACCTGGCCAGAGCACCAAGACCCTGCCAGCCACACGGCTTCTATGAAAAAGAAGAAAAAAAAAACAGGAAAACAACAAATAACCCCGAACAGATAGAACCCCAAACCAAATGGTAGAAGCAAAACTAAACAGACAACATCATACAAAGAAACATACATACACACACTCGTAAAAAGGAAAACAAACAGCAAGAATAACAAAAAAACCTAAAACAAACAAAATAAATGAACAGACAGAACCCTAGGACAAATGGTAAAAGCAAACCTAAACAGACAGAGTCACACAAAGAGTCACATACACACTCACAAAAAGAGAAAAAAGGAAAAATAAAATAAAATAAAAAAAACAAAGAGAGCAACCAAGCCAATGAACAAATCCACCAGTGATAATCACTAAAAACTAAGATAAACATAAAACCAAAAAGAAAGCAGACACAGAAAGCAAACCCCAAGTCTCCCATTGCTTCCAAAGTCCACTGCCTGAAGTTTGTGAACATTTGTTGTCTATTCAGGTATTCCACAGATGCAGGGTTTATCATGTTGGTTGTGGGGATTTAATCTGCTGCTCCTGAGCTGCCCAGAGAAGTTCCCTTTCTCTTCTTTGTTCACACAGCTCCTGGGGTTCTGCTGTGGTTTTGGCCCCACCTCTGCGAGTAGGTCGCCCTCAGGTATCTGTTCCCTGCCCAGACAGGAAGGGGTTAAAGCAGCAGCTGATTAGGGCTCTCTTGCTCCCTCAGGCTGCGGAGAAGGAGGGGTACAGTAGTCATAATTGGAATGCAGGGCGAGCCTGCAGTGGCAGAGTCCAGCGTGACATAGCAGCAACCTGAGGCACACTGTGTGTTCTCCCAGGGAAGTTGTCCCTGGATCACGGGACCCTGGCAGTAGCGTGTTGCACAGCCTCCTGGGTGGGTGTGGGTAGTGACCTGTGCTTGCACACAGGATTCTTGTTGGCAGTGGTGACAGCATTAGCAGTTCATCCCGTCTCTGGGGTCTGAGCTGATAGCCATGGCTCACGCCTGTCTCTGGAGCTCGCTTAGGTCAGTGCTCTGCCTTCTGTGGGCACACGGAGCAGGAATCCCTTCTCTTTGCGCAGCCCGAAACAATGGTCTCTTGCCTCTCCTGGCAGGTCCAGACTTTTTCCCAGGCTCCCTCCCAGCTACCTGTGGTGCAGTAGCCCCCTTCAGGCTGCCTTTATGCAGCCAACCCCAGTCCTCTCCCTGGGATCTGATCTCTGAAGCCCGAGCCTCAGCTCACAGCCCCCATCTGCCCCGGTGGGTGAGCAGACAAGCCTCTCAGGCTGGTGAGTGCTGGTCAGTACTGATCCTCTTTGTGGGAATCTCTCTGCTTTGCCCTCTGCACCCCTATTGCTATGCTCTCCTCTGTGGCTCTGAAGCTCCCCCCACCCCATCTCCGCCAGTGAAGGGGCTTCCTAGTGTGTGGAAACTTTCCTCTTTCACAGCTCCCTCCCAGAGGTGCAGGTCCTCTCCCTATTCTTTTGTCTCTGTTTTTTTCTTTTTTCTTTTGCCCTACCCAGGCATGTGGGGATTTTCTTTCCTTTTAGGAAGTCTGGGGGCTTCTGCCAGCATTCAGTAGGTGTTCTGTAGGAGTTGTTCCACATGTAGATGTATTTCTGATGTATTTGTGGGGAGGAAGGTGATCTCCACGTCTTACTCCTCTGCATCTTGAAGGTCTCCTGGGTTAGTCTTTATGGAAGGTAATACTAAGATGGCAAAGTACTCTGCGTGTTGAAGTGACTCTCTCAACTGGCCATTGACATTCTCACATTGTTTCATTGCCTTTCTTAGAATCTACAGTCTCAGTTTTTATTCTCATGATAATCTCTGCCACATTTTCCACTGTTTTTGTAAGAATACATTTCCAAAATAAAATTTAAGCGACATCAGTGTTTAAGAGAGAACACACTCAGAGATGGACAGAGCCTGACTGATGACAATCTAGGTCCCAATTTCTAAAACTTAAAAATAAGTTGCTTATGGCAAAAGGCCAAGTTTTTTCAAACTTACTTTGCATACTCTTATATGTTCTCAGGTCTTACCCTTAGAAGCAGCAATTAGGCATTTTATTTACAAATTATGTGAATATTTCTCTTATCATTGGAGAGCCGAAAAAAAAGAATCTCAGAGGCTTTGAGTGAGGGACAGACATGCTGATTTGAGTCCTGGCTCAGTCACGCATTGACTGCTTTATTTTGCATACATTTTTAACCATTCTGAGCTTCAGTTTCCTTACCTGTGAAGTTATTTAATAGCACTTACCTTATAGGGTTGTTTAAAGATTAGAATATTGGAATTCATTAAACAATATACTATATTCATATTAGAATAGTTGGGCAGTCCTCAAATGTTTATTGAGTTTATTGTAATACTAGCACTTAATCCTTTAATTGAAATACATAACCAGCAGAGTTGTGGGAAACTGAATCAGTTAAGAGAGTAATGCGGCCTATGAAATATATGTACCATTCTGCAAAGTTTGGAAGTTTAAATTATTATTCTGAAATTGGAGCATGAAGAAAAGACAAATGAAATGCTATGAGTAATGTTTTAGATTTTTATTAATTTTACAGATTGTTAAGTGGGATTTTCTATCTTGGTGTCTTGGTTGTGACGTGAAAGCTGAAGAAATCAATGATAAATACTGCACATTCTAAGGAAAGGTGTGAAGCTCGTCTGTACAGGACTAACCTTTCTCTTCTAGTGTGTAGAACAGAATTCTAGACTTTTGAAGAAAGAGAGTGAGGATATGTTTATTAACATAGCTCTATGATTGAGATATAATTCACATAATATACAGTTCATCAGAGTAAAGTGTACAATCCAATGGCTTTTAATATATTCACAGACTTGAGAAACCATTACAAGAATCAATGTTAAAACATTTTCATTACCCACAAAAGAAACTCTTCACCCCTTAGCCATCACCTCCTTCTCACCTCCCAGTCCTAGGCAACCACTAATCTAGTTTTTGTCTCTATAGATTTGCCTGTTTTGGATGTTTCATACAAATGGACTCATACAATTTGTTTGTCTTTTGTGACTACCTTCTTTCACTTAGCATAATGTTTTCAAGTTTCATCCACATTGTAGCATGTATCAGCACCTCTTTTTATTGCCTAGTAATATTCCAATATATAGATATACTGTATTTTATTTAGCCATTCATTAGTTGATGGATCTTTGGGTTAGTTTTACTTTTTGCTACTATGACTAGTAGTGCTATAAATATTTGCATACAAATTTTTGTGTGCACATATGTTTTTATTTCTCTGATGTGTATACCTAGGAGTGCAATTGCTGCTTAGTATAGTACCTCTGTATTTAATCTTTTGAGGAACTGCCAGACTGTTTTCAACAGTGGCTGAACCATTTTATACTTTCACTAGCAATGTATGAGGGTTCCAGTTCTTCCATACCCCGGCCAACACTTGTTATTAGCTACCCTATGATAGCCATCCTAGTAGGTGTGAAGTGGTATCTCATTTTGGTTTTGATATACATTTCCAAGATGGCTAACGATGTTGAGTATCTTTCCATGTGCTTAGGAGTCATTTATATATCTTCTTTGGAGAGCTGTCTATTCAGATTTCTTGCCCATTTTTTAAAATCAGTTTTCATTTGTAGTAAAAGAAAGTTTGCATTGTTCTTAGTTTCCCCCAGCCATGTGAAAGTTTCAAAAGAACAATACACAGACATTGGAGGTGTCTGCCAGAAGAAAAGACTGACATATCATTCCCCCACTTCTGAAACTTCCAGGTCCAGAACCAACATTGAGTTGGAAAAGAGCCTGGAGAGAGAGCTATGTTAAGAGTGACTTTTACTTTCAGAGTTTGAGGGGCATTGTGGCTGAATTTTCCTACAGGCCACCTGGATACCTGAACTGTTGATGGCTAGAGCCACTTAGAAAGGACCGTGCACATGAGTGTTGCCTTCCAGGGTGTTATGGTCTGAAGGTTTGTATCCACCCAAAATTCATATGTTGAAATCCTAATGCCCAATGTAAGAGTATTAGGAGGGCCTTTGGGAGCTGATAAGGCCATGAGGGTAGAGCCCTCATGAATGAGATTAGTGCCCTTATAAAAGAGGTGAGGAGAGTTCCCTTGCCCCTTCGATCATGTAAGGATAAAATGAGAAGTCTGCAGCCCAGAAGAGGGCTCTCACCCAACCATGCTGTTACCCTAATCTTAGACTTCTTAGCTTCCAGAACTGTGAGAAATAAATTTCTGTTGTTTATAAGCCATGGATCCTAAGATACTTTGTTTCAGCAGCCTGAATGACTAAGATACAGGGGCAGGAGTCATAGGATGTAGAACCAAATTAAAAGCTGAGGCAGAATCAGAAACAGTTAGCCCGAGCATGTATTGCCTGTGCAGTGGTGGGGTAGTACTTACGTCCCTGTCTGGGGATCTCCAGAGTCCCCAGAGCAGTCCATGAAATAGAGTCTGAAGAGAAAGGACCACATTACATACACACTGATCAAGAAAATCTTTGTCCCTCCCATCTGTCCCCCTCCTCAGACTGTTCCCTACCCGCATTTTCCCATTTGTTGTCTCAAGTTGCAAGTCCTGCATGGGCTGGGGAGGGGAGAAAGCTTTGAAATGATTCAAGTTTTGATTTAGATTGGATTGGATATTTTCACACCTGAAAATAATACTGTTCTGATAACCAAAAGTGACCACAAAACCACAGGGGACTGCCCAAGATATTTTCCAAGAGAGCAGAAAGGAGATCTAACAGAGAATTTCTTAAAATAGTAGCAGAGAAGAAGAAAACTAATTTTTGATTGTACCCCATCAAGTCTAGCCTGTTTAATATATATACACATGCACACACGTATATGCATCTACATATTTTCTCAGTGATTCATTCTTTCTAGGTTGATGAAATATGTCTAAGCCCTTTGGTCTATACATCATGGTAAATAGTGAAATGGAGTTGTATGGAATTCCCAATCACAGAGCACAGGGCAGTGATGGAGTCAAGGAATAGCACCCAGGTCTATGACTGGCAACTTATAACTGGAGAATGCAACCCTATGGCTTGGAACTCTTTCTAGGGCTGTCAGTATTGTCAGTGACTCTAAAAATTGATTGTTTAGTTCATATTACGTGATTAAAGATCTGCATTTTCCTGAGAGATCTCAGATCTTTTAGTAACAGTTAATCTGGTAAGTGAAAACATTTAGCATACAAAACGCTTCCTTGAAATAATAGGATATGCAGAAACAATATTCCAAATTCATATTTTAAAATAAACAACATGTTAATTGCAGGAAGCCAACTGTTTGGGTAGCAGACTCCTGGATGCCGGATTGGAGTGACAAGGTGGGTCAGTCCTGGAGAGCCTGAGCCCTGGGTTTTGGTCATGTCAGGCCCAAGATCAAGAGAGAGTGCATGTGCTAAAAAGCTTGGTATAACATCTTAGAGACCCAGAGCACGGAGGCCCTTCACACAAACAGAACAAATCCTTTTCAGTACTTTTAGACCTTAACAAACATGGGGTGATGTATAAAACTCCACCCCCCACCATACAGCAAGCCCCCACCCTGCGAACCCCTGAACTCTTTTTCAGCATTTCTTAAATCTGCCCCATTGAACAATCTGCATTCATTGTAACAAATACAATCTCATTGAATTAGATTCTGAAGAGACTTTACAGTAAGAAAAAAAGGACTGATCCTGTATTTTCTTTAGTTTAAACAAGGGACAGAGCATAGCAAATGAGAAATCTTGGGCCAGCTAAGTTCACTGAAATGGGTGGGGAGGGATGGAGAAGGGGTGGAAATTGGATAGACTTGTACTGGGTAAGGAATCAATTTCTAGGTGTTCTAGGGATAGAAAACCAGTGTTCATGTCAGTCCTTTAATTGTGTGACTGTTCGGTGTTACTGGGTACATTTTTATTTCCCTGTCGCAGTGTGATACATTCTCTTTTAATTTAAATTTCCTTGAATGTAAGATAGGGCTTGGAGTCAGAATCATCAAAATTATAAAGTGGGAGAGGAAAAACACGCCAGTGGCTGTTTACAGATGTAATAAAGATTTGACTAATCTGAGTATTTATAGTTTGTATTAGCTTACTGGCCATCACGGTCTGAGAAAACCTGCCCTATCACCCGGGCGCACACAGTTCATTGCCTAGTATCGTTATGATTATCTATGGTCCCCTCATTACTCACCCATTGTTTCAGTTGTATCAGGAGTAAAAATAATAAGCCATAAACTTCCCTGCTGCTTAACATAACAACAAATCATTCCCAATTCCAAGCCTGATGTCAGTTATACAAAGCAAATTAGGATCACGCAGACAGATTTCTTCTTCTTTCACCGGGCAGCTGACCTCTCTCCCGTGAAGCTGTCGACCCATCAGGTGTTAAATTTAGGGACGTGTTCTTGATTTTCAGGAGCTACAAATCCCTAATAACTTAACAAGCAAATCATAGAGTCAGCCTTGAAATGTGTCAGCACACAAATTAGCTAGACAAATAAAAATGATTAAAAAAATCTTCAAAATAGCACTTATCGTCAATCTCCCATTCAGAAATAATGAAGGAAGATGGTTTATACAGATTTAATAATAAGACATGACATAAATGTAAATATAACATGTTATGACCTTTCTTCTGGTAAACAATAAGCATTTTGTTCATTATTCAGAGCCTCTTTGTTTACAATGAATGTGGTGATGAATTGAAGTTATGACATAAATTAAATCACAAGTTTATATTATTTTCAAACAGATAAAATGCAGATATTCTAAGGAAGGTAGCAAAAATGATGAGTTACTGTCTATCCTTGGTCTCTAAATGAGTTATACATATTCAAAAAAAGAACAGTAAAGATGCTGTACAAAGCCAGGATCATATATTACTTTTTCTCTGAACAAAGATAACATTTGTAGAATCCCATTAGCAATAAATCTTTTAGATTTTTTTTTCACTTAAAGTCTTATGATCCCAAAGGGAAGAAGAAATAATCAGTAAATAGAACTCTGATATCTGTCCAGAATTTAACTGAATTAGAGCTGAATTGACTTGACAGAGAGATCGAGGAAAAAAAATTATCTTTAGAATTCTGATGAATATGTTTAAATTTTTCTTTAAAGATATCACTCAAATGGAAACAAAAATACCTTGTCATATTTGAAAAACACAGGATGTATAATACATAATCACCAATAATATAAAGTAAATATCCTTGGGCAAATGGTATTCACAGACCATAGAATAGTTTTAAAGAATGTTGAACTATAATATGTTTTTAGAAGTATTATATAAAAAGTACAAATAGTTTAGTATTATGTATTTTTCCTTTCAGTAATTTCAACATCAGAAATTAGATAAAATATTATTTTATAGATTCTCTCTTTTTCTTACTCAACCAATGGTTATACCAGGAAAGAAAAAGCAAAGCAAAACAAGGTGGGAGAGGATTAAAAACATTCTGGAATATTGTACATAATATATGCAGCAACACATGGTCATTATTGACTGTTTGGAGCACTGCAGTGTCTGGCAGTGAATGTGATTTGGTTATGAGGCCCCTGTGGATTAAGTACCCATTTCCTAGTGCAGTAGAGTTAGGATATTTCCATCACCTTATTTCTCTGGAACAAAGAGTTCTGCAAAATGGGCACTACACCATGAAAAGGGACTTTTCTTGAGGTGAGAGTTGCCTCATAAGATCTCTGCAGAACTCCATTTGTTTTCCCTTTAAAAAGTGCATTGTCTGTGAACTTGAATTGAAGAATGCCCCACATTAGCATCCTAGGCTCCCCTGGAAGTTATTAGAAGATGGTGGGATGCGGAAACAAGAGTACTGCTGGTTGCAACATCAAAGAACAATTCTCTCTCACAAACCAGTGTCTAGATGGTACCAGAAAAGACAACTTATTGTGAATTTACTTAAAATTGAAACCAATATTTTATAGACAGTGGTGGGAAAGGTTTGGTTAGGACTTTATCTAGATATATAAAATTAAAAATAATGAAAATATTTTAAAAACAAAATTTAGGTTATATAAAAACTATTCTGTAATCTTTAGAGCAAATGAAGAATTAACCAAGTCTTAGATGTTTGAATAATCTTTTCCCACAAAAAAGGATCAATTTTGCAAAAATATGCTATGGCTTTATTAAGCTTCAAATGGGTTTTCCTAAATCATTTGGTTTTCAAATTGGTCTTTTTTGAATCTCATCTGCTTTATTTTCCTTTTATTCAGTTTGACCTTGATATGTCCACAGTCTTTGCCTGTGACTTGAGCACGTCTCCAATATCACTTTAATAAACTTTTTGAAATCCTGCATTTTGAAAAGATTTTCAGTTTAACTTAAAAATTTTTATTCTATTTGCATAGGAAATTGTAGACATATTTTCAGCAGGATCAAGATGTTGTCAAGATGTTGATTCTATGGATTAGAATAGGTGGGATGTTAAATGCAGAGGGAGTTTGACTTAATCTTAAAAGTCGTCAGTTCACTGCTGATAATTTTCATGTAATGACAACTTCTGATTTCCAGTGGATAATTTTTTAACTGTTGAGACTCACAAAATGAATAGTCAGATTAGGAATTAGATACCTATGTCTACGTCACAAGTTATTGGAGATCCAGAGAAAACAGTATAGGTGTTAATAAAAGCTAGGTAACCAATATTTTTTTAAAATGTGAACTATGATATAAGCACTTAGCATGTATGGATTTGTGCCTCAGAATTCTTACTGCCCTCTGTAAGAAGGAGGGGCAATTTGACTTCTGCTTGCTTATTTTACTCTTAAATCCCTTAGATTCTTTTACTGAAGATTTGTTGCTCTGTCCATCTATTACACAAGCATATATAATGCTTACTGTCTGTCAGACACTGTGCCGGGCTTTGGAGATACAAAGATGGATCATGTGTCTCTTTACACAAGGAGCTCAGGATCTAGTAGGAGAAACATCTGAAGAGACAAGTATAGTACAGTATGATTTAAAAAAATATCTAATGGTTATGATACATTTACGACGTGTCAAGCACTGCACCAGATGCTTTACTTAGACCATTTCATTTGATCCTAACAACCTAGTTGGTGGCTGAATCTAGACCTTCTCAGGCCAAAGCCATGTTCTGTACAACACTGCTTCCTCACAGTAAGTGAGAAGACAAAGGTTTATGCCCAGGTGCTGTGAGAGCATCCAGGGAGGCCTCTAACCTAGACTGGGGTGCCAGAGGAAAGCTGTCTCGGGGTGTTGTGTGAGCTAGAATGCTGGCGGACAAGCTCACAGACCTTGGCAAGGCAGAGCCAAATGGAGATGTGGTGAAGGGATGGGTTGCATTCTGGAAATTACTCTTTGTTTTCTTCAGTATTATAAGCATAGTTATAGACCATTTTATAGTATATTCCCTGGAATATAACAACATGATTTCATTTATAATCATGCTTAGTGTTCCTAACACCAGAAAATTCCAAATAAAATCCTATGTCTAATCATTGTCCCCATTTTTGTATAAAAGATTTCAAAAGCCCGTTACCTCAGGCAGTGTACTTAGGAGGGATTGTTACTCAACTGGTGACTGCAGCTTCTGATTCCTTCTATAATGTATATTTAACCCAGAAATGTCACATGGGATTTTGCATCTATATAATGCTTTTTAGGGCAATGAAAACCCAATAAAATCGGTCAGCTTATTTAATGTTCAAAGTATTTAATACGTTTTTTTTTTGAATGACCATTTAAATTAGTTTTTTTTTCTCTTTTCATTAATTAAGTCACCAGTGCACCAAATAGGTATCAGATAAATGAGTTGACAGGGTCCCCAGTTTAGTTGAAGATGCAATACGGAAAGCACTAATTAGGCAGGCAAGAACTCCAGATAATTAAATAGTGATTAATAGATTTTTGTGCTACCAAAATTAAAAGTAACTAATTGGTTGAAAAAATATTTAAAATAGTGTGCTTGGAACTTACATGTTGAATGTGATTCTGAGGGATACTAAGGTTATGTTGGTTTTGTTAAGAGTGAAAGTTTTTTTTTTTTTTACTCGTTTTTCTCTCCCTTCTGACATCTTGTGTCAAAGTGTTCCCGTGTTAATAGTAGAATATAATGGAAGTTTATGCAATTAAATACAGCAAGAGTTTATAGACCATTTATCATTGGATATGGGTCATATACTGTGAATTTCAGAAAATAAAAGGGAATTCCATTTGTAGCTCACTCTTGCCTGAAGCTCACCTAATGAAATCTTTCTCACTCATAGAATTAACAGTGTATCCAGCTCCAGCTGAAAAGTATTTAACATTCTCTGTGCATACTAAGCATGCAAAAGTAGAATAAAACCTTGCATACTTACAGGGGATTTTTGTTGCTTTTTCTTCAGCCCAAATTAGGCAGCTCTTGTTCATTTAGTGCATTTGAAAGGAGCTGAACTTTTAAAATTCTGAACTGTCAGTCTCCATCATTTCATTTGACAGCTGACACTTTGAGAGTGAAGAACACACAAATCATGGGAGTGGAGTGAAATACTGCTAATAAATGCTATTGTTTTTCCTGATGGAAAAGGTGCACCTTAAACAACTGTTTGCAGATCCAACAGGTTTGTTATGATGCAGAATGCATGTTTGGCTGTCACCATTTTTGTTTACTACCTGCAGAGCATAAAATGGCTGATAAAAAAATTGAAGAAACATAAGGCAAGATTCATTAAGAAAAGAACCATGCTTTTCTCCTCCCCAGCCACATCTATCACCCCACCCTCTCATTTTAATGTGATAAACCCTGAGTCTTCCTTCATTAAGGCATGAAACTAGATAAATAATGTATGGTTCTTGAGATAATTACAAGATTTCTGTATTTATGGAAAACAGGAACTCTGAAACATTTGCTTGTCTGCTTGCTAAGCTAGGGAACTTGTGAATATTGGCTCTGCCATTTTGGAATTTCATTTAAGAAAGTCCATGGTAGTTTTAGAAACTTTCTAGCTTTGTTTTCCACCACCAAGCTTCTGAGGCTGAAGTGTTTGGGGGTAAGTTGGAAGGAGCCACCTTCCTGATACAGAAAATCTCAGACCTATTGACCTGACCACACTACAGAATAACACATATTTTATTGAAACCTTCCTTTGTTAACATTAATTAAGATCCATTCAGCAAGAGGATCATTCCTATTTTCTTTTATATGCATTACTATAGAGAAAGATAAATAAATGGCTTGGGAAATAAAGTGTTTTGCCTACTTCATAGTATATTAACTCTCAAAGCACTTTTACCTCTTAAATATTTTAAAAATATTGCTATTAAACTTAGTGAATATCTTTGACTAACTTACTAAACCTCAGTAAGATGTCAAGTAGAGTAAAATTAGGTCTGATCCAAGTAGTGAACTAGAAAGGTTATAGTATGGGGTGTGACAGTTAATTTTAGATGTCAACTTGATGGGGCCACAGGGTGCCCAGATTTTTCAAACATTATTCTGGGTGTGTTTGTAAGGTTGTTTTTGGATGAGATTAACATTTGAATCAGTAGACTGAGTAAAGCAGATTTCTCTTCCTAATATGGGTGGGCCTCATCTAATCAGTTGAAGGCCTGAATAGAACAAGAAATCTGACCCTCCCTTAAGTAAGAGAGAACTCCTCCTGCCTGACTGCTTGATACGGGATTTTGGTCTTTTTCTGACTTCCGACTCAAACTGAAACGTCAACTCTTATACTATCACCTCTCCTGGTTCTCAGGCTTTGAACTCAGACTGGAACTATACCATTGGCTACCCTGGCTCTTCAGCTTTCAAATGCAGATCCTGGAACTTCTCAGCTTCCGTAATCACATGAGCCAATTCCTTATAATAAATCTCTTTCTATACATGTACATCCTGTTGGTTCTGTTTCTCTGGAGAACGCTGATTAATTCATGGGTTTTAAATTGAGGGAAAAAAAGTACATTAGTGTGAAAAATTCAGGAGTGACTGGTATTTCTTTTATCTTTCTACGTAATGACTTTTAGTTTTCAATGCAAATAATAGGAAAAGGAAATTATTTTCAATATTGTTTCTTACTGATGAACTGACAGAGATAACTCACTTAACTGTCTCGACAAGAAACATACGTACATACATATGAAAACATTAAAAAGCTCATTACCACATGGCCTTGAACAATGGTAACATCTTATGCACACATTTATGCATGTATATACAAAATACAGTTGATTGAGAAAGGGGAGAGTCCAATAAATTAATTCTAGAGGTATCCTACACATAATTTTTTAAAAGTGCCTCAGTGTATCTTGAAACAAGAAAATGCTTTGGACTTTTCTGGAAAAGTACCCTTTAAATTCAAGGAAATGTTCACACAAATATTAAGTATGTAATTTACGTGATTTCATAGGAGACATGGAAATTCTTTGTGCCCCACTGGGAAACTAAAAGTTCCTTCTGGAGAAGCCATTGCTCTGCTTTCTACTTTCACTGCTCTGACCTCTCCTTCAGGTTTTCCTTGAAATATGTTTAATTTTGAGTCACAATCTCTACTGTTTGCTTACTCACCTTCTCAAAATCAACAGGTCAGAAGTCAATGGGTACTTTTAAAAATTCATGACTGTCATAAGATGTATGATTCCCAAGACAGCTGTGGCAAATAACCAGCCTTACAGATGGGTAATATCCAGAATGCTATTTGTGGCTAAGGTTTTACTGGAGTTGCCCCTCATGCCCACAAATAGGCAGTTTGCTTGGTTTGTCATTCCCTTCCAGAGGTACTTAGGAGGAGCAGAAGCCCAGAGTGAGTGGTTATGTTCTTCCATGTGAGAGCACAAGTAAATTAAAGTTCCAGTGACTCAAGTCTCCAAGGCAATTACAGAGGTTTTCAGTAGTTAAACCAAGGTAACTTGCAAAGAGCCCAATTCCACTGCCAACTTGATCTTTAAATCAATATGTTTCCACAGACATTATATATGATGGCATATGTAGGCTGGGAAACAAGGAATTGAGGCCCTGGAACAGATTTAAAGAAGAGAAAGCAACTCTTTATATGTGGCTGGATTTTCAAGTATTATCTAGGGTAAAAGTTTTTTAAAATCTTAAATAACCTGTCACTCTGTAGCAGAGAACGGTTCCAGAGACTTGATTTCGCTCTTACATAGTCACTCCACATAATGTCAGAGACCCCTGAAAGGGTACTTGGAAAGATATATTGCAAATTGTTGTGCAATTCCCTATTCCTCTGCCTAGGGAAATTAGGAATTTGGGAGGTTTTTTATGTTGGGTAGAGGAAAGAGGGGGTAAAAATTGACATGGAAATTTATTTTTTTTAATTTATTTACTTTATTTTTTATTTTTGGCTTCGTTGGGTCTTCGTTGCAGTGCACGGGCTCTAGGTGCACGGGCTTCAGTAATTGTGGCACATAGGCTCAGTAGTTGTGGCACGTGGGTTCTAGAGTGCAGGCTCAGTAGTTGTGGTGCACGGGCTTAGTTTCTCTGTGGCATGTGGGACCTTCCCGGACCAGGGATCGAACCCATATCCCCTGCATTGGCAGGCAGATTCTTAACCACTGCACCACCAGGGAAGTCCAAGAAATTTATTTTTAAGCATACTAAAACCTGGGCAGTTTTTACTGCATAACTCACAGGATACTGGCTAAAATAATTTGAAGAAAGGAAGTAGAGAGACTGAACTGATGGCAACAGAGAATAGGTTCTGGAAAATCCCTTTCAATACAGTTTGGAGGAGGACATCACTGATCTCCGTTTCTTTGAGGAGCAAGAAGGTCAGACACAGCTGTTGCTAAATGGCCAGTGTATTTGGTGTGACTATTACATGGATTGTGCCCAAAGAAAAACCAGTCAGTAGTGCCCACTGAACCCTGACTGGGACAGAATGCTCATCTTATGTATTGAGTCAGCATCTTTGTAATTAGTTCATGTGGTTAAAAGCTTGGGCTTTGGAGGCAGACACACCTAGGTTCAAATCCTAGCTCCACAGTTACTAGCTGGGTGCCTGAAAAATTTGCTAAATCTCTTTATGTTCAATTTCTTCTCCTGTAAAATGAGTTCAATAATAGTAAACCTCTCCTACAAATGAGATTCTGTGTGGAATCTGCTTAGCAGAGAGGTCCTGGCACTTAGCATGTGCACAATACAGTTTAGATAATTAGTCACAAGAGAAGCTAATACATGGAAGCTGATATGATCATGGTAAACATACAGTCCAGAAAATCAGAGTTGGCTTCATATAACTGAAACACCCTATTGGTAGCACATTGGGTTAAAGAAAATAACTTGGATTCATTCTTATTTTCATCACCTGTGAAAACACTGCAGCGGGGAGACATTTTAAATGCTTTCTAAGAGTGGAGGCTGAAACGTTATTATTAAAAGTGGACAAATATAAAATACTGACTATTCTGGGACGAGAGTGATTCACTGAGTGTTCCTCTTATGTGAGCATGGATTGCAATCTTTATAAATTTGACAGAATTGATAACAATACTTGAAAAAAAGGCGTCGTGAAGACTCATTCTCAAACGCCTTTAGGTTGTGTGAATGAACCCTTTGTCAGTGAAAGAACAAGAAGGATGTCATATCTCTCTTCCACTCACAAAGCCTAAGGGGGGAAAACCTCAAATATCAGAAACATATGGTATTAAAGTTCTGTGTCTGAGCCTGCAACATTGCTGGAGTTTTATGTAAAGAGATAAAAATCTGCACGTGGACTGTCACAAGCTGTTTGGGAGAACAGCGTCCCTGTTGCTAAACCACTGTTGATGCACTTAACCGGGTTGCAATGAGAACCACCTGTAAGCCAGACAGGTTTGGGAGTGGTGAAAATCATCAGGGATCCAGGTCAAAATAATGTAAATAAGATGGGTAAAATAACAATGAGTCACATGGTGATGAAAACATCAAGAACAAAGAATGCAGAAACAGGTGTGACTTCATCAGAAGCATGGCAGGAGTGTGTTTCCAAGGGATGAGATTATGACTCACTGCATGGCAGTCTGGAAGATTGGGATTCCTGGATTCATTCACCGTTCATATTATTACACTAATTAAGCTAGACATTAAGTGGTGAGGAGACTCCACAGCTTCAGAAAACCTATACGGTATTGAGAAAGAGAGTACCCAACTTTTGAGGTAAAGAGCCTCTTGGAACAGATACTTGACTCTTGTTGGAGCCTGACATGTTGCAGGGGTTCGGGGTGCACAGATTTGTCAGCTGTTTCATACTTGCCTAGGAATTCCCAAACCTTACCTCATTTGACCCTCATTTGGCAGGCAGGGTGAAAGAAGGTTTACCAGCAAAATGCTTTCATGAAGTGTTTCGTCCAAGGTGAATTGTTGAGCCACCATGAAAATAAAGGTAGCTAGAGGTCGAATGAAATTAAATTGAATTTCTTCTGAGGATTTGGTTCTCAAAAATTCTCGTCTCATCTTTGGCAGACTCACATTAACAAGTTTTCTAGATAGTTATTAAATGTTTGAAGCACCATGGTGGTGGGATGTGATGAGAGAGGTTTCCTAAACCCAAAGAGTTTGAGAGTGGAGAGAAGAAAGGTATGTTAATAATTAACCTTAAAGCAAGCAAGCAAAACAAAGTAATAGCCAGGTAGAGAGGGAGGATTGCATAAGGGTTGAGCACATGAGCTCTGTAATCAATGGCCTGGCTCTTCCACTTATTAGCTGGACAAGTTTTTTCAGCTCTCTACACCTATCTCCTCCTTGGTAAAGCAGCCCCTAAGCCGCTATGCTGTAATATATCTGCAGCCCTTATCATAATGCCAGGCATATATAGAGTATTCAAAATGGTGGCTATCATTATTATTATTATTTTTTTTTTTTGGCGGTACGCGGGCCTCTCCCTGTTGTGGCCTCTCCTGCTGCGGTGTGCTCCGGACGCGCAGGCTCAGCGGCCAAGGCTCATGGGCCCAGCTGCTCCACGGCACGCGGGATCCTCCCGGACCGGGGCACGAACCCATGTCCCCTGCATCGGCAGGCGGACGCTCAACCACTGCGCCACCAGGGAAGCCCGGCTATCATTATTAATCATTATAAGTACTCTGATTAGGGACATTATGGAAGATTTAATGGCGTGTCATTGGATCTGATTTTTGAAAAATTAAGATTTCAACCTTGGGAAGTAGTGCGGTATAGTTAATTAAAACAAAGTGAAAAATATAAAAAAATTGGACTTTGATGTTAAGATACTTGGTTCAGTCTCCTATTTCTGGTCAATTTTTATTGACTTTCTCCTATATGTGAAACACTGGGTATGTCATTTACCCTGTGTGAGCCTCAGTCTCTGGATCAGAAAGTTGAGATAAAAAGCCTGTTTTTCATGGTTGCTGCTGTGAGGAAGAAATGTAACAATGTTTGAGGAAAGCATAATGTGATCTGAAAATTGTTATTTCTCTTACAATTACTACTTTGAGGTGTACAGAAAAGATGGGAGGGCCATTTAGGCTGAGTGACAAGCATGAATTAAAGGCATGGAAGTATAATGACACAGAGTGTTCGGGAAATGACCAGAACACTGGTGTGACTGGGATAGAAAGGTGTGGAAAGAAGTACTTGGAGGCCTTCAAGGAGGGCCTGAATGCTGGGCTACAGATTTGGGCTTTATTTTACACCCAGTAGGGAGTCACTGAAGGTTTTGAAAGAGTTTTACGTATTCTGGAAAGATTATCCTACACCCTATTACAGTGGGTTGGAAAAGTGTCCATTGGTACATGATCAGTGATGATATCACGATCTTAATTTTGTTCTCTCCCTTTTCCTGGTCCTGGCCTATGTCATTCTTCATGTAATTCTCAGTCTGAGGTGTACATTGATAATCTTCTATGAAACTTTAGAAATATGTTAATGTCTAAGTTTTTCTCCAGACTATAAAGTTAGCAGCTGGTTGGTAGGGCTCAGGCCATGCATTCAAAAAATCATTCTTGGTGATTCTGATGTCCAGACAGGATTGAAAACTTCCTTTTGAACTTGCTGTTTACCCAATAGCTCCTTATGATTTAGTGAGGAGGGTATTTAAGTTGCAAGAAATTTCCATACATTATGGTGGTTTAGTGTTAAGATATAAGTGGAAATAAGAAAGAGAGGAATCATGACATTTGGTTGTGGCTCAGGGAAACCAACAACAGCTGGGCAGTAGGCAGTATAGGACAGAGAGCATGATTGGATGCTCGGGTGACTGGATTGAAGTTCACAGATAAGAAGGTGATTCAGGGTTAAGCTGTGTAGCCGAGTGATGAGCAGGGGTCCAGGGATCCCTTCTCATGTTGTGCTGTGAATACGACTCAGCTACTTTCCCAATCCCTGCTATTTCTCTGTGTGAATTTTCATTCTAGCTCTTACTACCAACTCACTGACTCTCTCCTGTATCCTCAATGGAAATTCCAGAGAGGGTCAATCAGATTGGTCCAGTTACGCAGTGGAGCATCAGTTTTTGGCCAGGTGCTTTCTCTGTAGTCAAGCCAGTCATGACTGGATGGCAGGTATCATGGTGAAATGTATGTAGGAATTCCCGCAGAAGGGGCCTGGGCTTCCCAGAAGGGAATTGTTGTATTTATAGCTAACGTTTAGTTAGAACATGCTTAATGTTCATAACTTACATAATTTGTTTTTATTTATTTAACAAATATAAGAAGCTTTATATAAATATAAACTTATGTAAACATTTATAAGTATTATAAATATGTATAGCAGTTACTCTGTACCAGGCACTGTTCTAAGTACTTTACAACGATTGATTCATTTAATGAGACCTTACGAGGTAGTTACTATTATTATCTCATTTTATGGGCAAAGAGTCATGGATTGTTTTTGAGGTCATATGGCTAAAAGCTGCAAAATTGAGACTTGAACCCAGGTACTCTGGGCACATGCTTACCTGTTGTGCCATTTATGGAATCTTTTTCTTTACATGGTCAGATAGCCCGAGGTAATGAACGTATATTTGTTCTTATTATTCATGCCAGGATGATCTATGGAGTGGTGTGAGGATGGTCAGGTAGCCTGGTACCTGCTTCTCAGTGAACTCTGGTCTTCTAAGTCTAGATCCAGTGCTCTTTTCTCCCCAATCCCCACTCTTTTTCCTTTGAAATTCTGAGCCTGGCCCCAGGGTCCCACTAAATATCTATCAAATAACTGTGGAATGAATAAATGAATTGATGAATACATAAGGGAGTGAGATTTCAGGAATAAAATCAAGAACAATCGAATTGGAGTTTGAAGGATGATGGGAAGAGTCATTGTTGGAGTGGAAAAATCACAGATGATCATTTGAGAATTCTAGTATTAAGAAAGAATGGCACCACTTGACTTGCCTGCTATCCCAAGAGACTCTGCTGAGACCTGATGCAGTGTTTTAAAGATTTTGTTCCTAATTTTCTTAGTCTGTACAATTTGAGCAATCTGACACCCCAGAATTTAGAAGCTCATTGCTGTTTTTCCACAGAGACCATTATGAGAATTAGTCAACATTTAGTATTTTGTTGTGAGTCTTGGGCCATAGCAAAAAAAGAACTAAAGGAGAAAAAGTTCAGTAAAACACACCAACTTTGCAACATGAGACATACTGGCATTTGATTTGATTTTTCTTTCATTCATTAAAAAGTAATGATTAAAAAGAAATCTCAGATACTCTTTTCGAACATGTTATTCAAAAATATATTATGAAGAAAATGTTTTTCAGTTACTTCGCAGAGCAAGGATAAGGTCATCAATGAAGATGGGGCACACACACTGAAGGGGAAAACCAAGAGGAGTAACAGCCTGCAGGCTGTGGAGGAAAGCAGCAGACAGGGGAGGGAAAAGAGTAACAGCTGCAGATGTGCAGTAAACAAGCACAAGGGACTAAGTGGGAGCTCGATGTCAAATGAAACCTGTGCATGAACCTTACTTGTTTCCTTGCAGTTAAGGAAGACACCACCATTCAAAAAGACAAGCTGCATAAGGCAGGCTATGTACAAACTGGAATCAGGGTTTCCCAGCAGAAAGGGTTTTTGTGTCTTTTCCAATTAAGAACTTGGTAGATAGCTTTGCTGCATTAAAGACATGGGCTCTAATCAGTTAGAGAGGGAGAGCCTAGGAAATGGTCAGACAGAATATTCTGATAATGTTGCAGGGTGCCTGAAGATTATACCCTCATTTTAAATGAGAGAAAGAGGACACTTCCTCATTCAAGAGCTGCTTCTGATTATCCTATGAAATGTGCAATCTTATGAATACAATATATGGGTAATAAGATACTCATGTAACAGGCTTATGTTATATAATACCCCATATTGTTTATATTCTTACTCTTTTTCAATAAATCAAGTTTTACTTTTAATTCTGTGAAATGGTGTCATTTCAGTTTATTTACACACATTCCCTGTAAGGAAATCAGTTCATCCTGGATATCCCTTTAATGTCCTATAAAACCCATCCCCATTCCTTTCCTTCTCTCGATTTCCTTTTTTTCCCAACCCAGTGCCCAACTGTGGTCAAGATGTAGAATATAACAAAATAAAAATGTGCAATAAATCTGGTTTGTAATTGAGATTCTAAAGAGATGAATGTACTCAGAACTCTTAGCAAGATCATAATAACAAAATGCGCATTAAGTATAGGAAAAGACTAGAGAAATAGATATCTTCAATTAAAATTCCTCAAAACCTATCTTTAGAAATTAATTCATATAGAAAGTTACTAGCTTGACTGACTTACTGTCACATTTTATAAAGATACCATGCTTGTTGTCTAATGGTTTTTTTAGTCTTCTGTAGAATGGTGAAGAACACTAGTTTTTCTAACCACTTTATAATATGGGGAATGGAGGCAGAAATAAGTTAAATGATATGCTTAATTTATGAGGCAAAAGAAATAAATTATTTTGGCTAATTCAGTATTTTAGTGGTTCCCGTAAGCCAGTATCTTACGTATCAGAATCAAGTCTTCTTTCTCTGATAAATCTGTTAATTGAAAACCATTATCTGTAGGTAAATACAGAACAAGAATGATTTTCTTGGTGATGATTTATCAACAATTTTGTAAGATGAAGCTAGTTTTAATTTTTCAGTGGTCATCTTTCTATTATCACTGAAGTGGTTGCCTGTAGTATTGGCAGTTAAGTCCCCAAATTTGGAGGTGATATTAATAAAACGTGAAGTGAGGAAGACATTTGTATGAGTATCAGTTATAGTGGGAGTGCTTATTCTCTTACTTTTGGAAACTTGGAAAACTTCAGAGAATGAGATTTGTTAGCAGTGCTTTGCAAATGCAACATAAGTTGAGCAGGCTTGGACCCTACTGGTAGATCCCAACCTGCTTTGGTTTGGTAACGAGTCACTCACCACATTTACAGGTATTTTGGCACTTGATTTACACAGAAAATATCCTTATGGCATAACCAAATAACCCAGTCAGGTTAATAAAGCAGAATACAATAGTAGAAGAGAAATGGTGTTGGTGAATTTTGCTTTTAATTCTCAGTGGAGAGTCAACAGTAAAAATCAAACTAAACCAAGCAAATTATAACAATAGCCACAACAACATACTCCAGAAAAAAAAAGATAGGCTTTTGACTGTCATTGGAAACAAAGTGAAATTTCAAACTTTCAAACTCTAGGATAATTTTACAAAGCTAGAAAAACTACCAACGTTTGTCATTGGCATCTATTTGTTTGTTCATTTGAAAAGCTAGTTGTGTGTGTGCATGTTTAGAAATGGTAGTGATAAAAAATTTTTGAGCTGTTGGGTCCTCCAAAACCTCACGTTCATTGTTGATAGGGTCAAAGAAAAATATAAAAAGGATTTTTCTGCCCCATCTGGCAGCTTCAGTTCAGCTGAAATGAGAGAAGAAAACTAAGCACAGTTGTGAAGACAGAAGGCTGAGTGAGGAGCAGCATCCTGTTAATAACTTTGGACAACTCTTAGCCACTGCTCACTATGACAATGGGGCACCATAATTCTTAAAGTCTTTAGCATGGAAAGAGCGTCACCAACCCTCAAGGATTTCTGAGTTTTAAACGAACAAACAAAACACTTTGTCAGGTTTGGCAAAATAAAGGGGAAAATATTAACCTTCTTTGGTGTTGGGGAGAGAGAGAGACAGAGACAGAAAAGTGGTAACCACCAGTGGGAGATTTCTAAAGCCAAAGCCATGTTAATTCTCACGTAGCTTTTTCTTCCTTCCTTTCACTTACTGTATTTAGCAAGGCTCTCTTCTCACCTTTACTAAATATGGCATTTTAAATGACTGGCCCTTTTGATGTTCCTGAATTACAACTTGTAGGTTGTGGAGGGATATTTTTTCTCTCTTATTTAGTATGAAAAATGATGTTTTGAACGTATGAGAAAAAAATTATGTTACAAAAAGGTGGTCCCTGTAATTCACTTCACCCCTGGTTTGCCTGCTTTTCTCCTTCCTTTCCTCCCTCCCCCTCTTTTTTCCTTCCTTCTTTCTTTTCACTCTTCCTTCTGTCTTATTATCCCAAAATGTTTATTAAATGTACAAAGCATGCAAGGCATAAATCAATGCTTTATTAATAAATAACACTTCAATAGTTGATATGTAAATCTTAAGTTAGTCATTTGCCTTTAATTTGTTCACCTTTTCAATGGAGAATTGTTTCTTAATGTATAATTTTAATCACATTTTAGTTTTGAAATATATTAAATGCTCTGCTACCCAGCCTTTTACCAATATGCACACTTTAGCTGGGATTCTTATGTAGCTTCAGTATAATTCATGATCATACAGATATGGCAAGATTATGCATAAAGTTTGGAATTGTGAAAGAATAACTTCTATCCAGTGTGGGTTATAGTGTTATAATTTTTTTATTATATTGTAATCATCTGAGAAGTGGAAATCCAGGTGTGGCGTATATAATGACTACGTGAAAGTTGACTAGAGTGCTTCATTCTTCACCCCTGCCAGGTAGTATTTTTATATAAATATTTTGAATCACTTTGCATTCTCTTGTTGCTGATGGATTAACCAGGATACCAAGTCAGATGCCTAAACTAGGTGACATTTTGAGAACAGAGAAGATTTTTTTTTTTCCTTTTCTCCTATCACCTTAACTTTGATTATATTCATGATTGTTTTCCTCCCATGATGTTCACTCTAGATAACAGGTTGTTTTGAATGATATTATCCTGTCGATGTTTTGCCTTAGTGAAATGAGATTTTCAGACATAAGAAATGATACGTCTCACGTGTAGTAGTTTAATTTGGGATCTGACTAACAGAATAATTATAGTCAATATATATGGAAAGTAGTCTGATAATGTAAGGGAGAAATATTAAAATTTGTATCTTTAAGGCTACTAATGATAAATTAAATGTATTTATTTGACAAAATAATTTAAAAATCACTTTATTACTGCAGGCTACACATTTTTGTTATTACAATAATTCTATGAGTTTTCATATGTGCATGCTGCTTCAGTAGCCCTGCATATTTCCTTGTTTTATGCCTGAAACTAAATTAATTACTTCGTTTAATTTCATGAACACGCCAAGCTGCAGTTATGAATAGATAGTAATATCAATTGTTTACATGGAGAGTATGAGATGTTACAATAAATATCTACCCAATTACGAAATGACTGAGGGCAATATTGTTTCCAGGTAAGCTGGACAAATTATAAATTCCATACATTTAATAGGAAATGAAACAGTTGCAAAGTCAGCACTGAAGTTTTGTTAAAATCTTATGATGTCCCACAGGATCTTGTCTATTTATCCCCTCTTTTGGGGTCAGTTCTCTAAATCCTTGTTTAACTGCTAAGGGTAAATAGCTTTGACTGTTTGCAGTCACTTTACTTTCCTGTTCTACTGATTCCTTCCTAGAAAGACCAAAATAGAGACCAAAAATGCTAAGACCCTGGTAACTATTTCTGCTGTCATCCTGAAGTCTTAGGAGGGGGCTCCTATTCTGGAAACTTTTCTGAGTTGCCTACTTACTCTTTTGCTGTATATATATGTTTCTAAAATTTGGGGCTGTTATTAAGGTTTTTTAAAACTTTTTATTTTATATTGTAGTATTGCCGATTAACAATGTTGTTATAGTTTCAGGTGCATAGCAAAGCGACTCAGCCATACATATACATGTATCCATTCTCCCTCGAACTCCCCTCCCATCCAGGCTGCCACGTAACATTGAGCAGAGTTGTTTTGTAAATAAGGTCATTTGTATCATTTCTTTTTAGATTCCACATATAAGGGATATCATAAGTTATTTCTCTTTTTCTGTCTGACTTACTTCACTCAGTGTGACAACCTCTAAGTCCATCCAGGTTGCTGCAAATGGCATTATTTCATTCTTCTTAATGGCTGAGTAATATTCCATTGTATATATGTACAATTCTTTATCCATTCCTCTGTTGATGGACATTTAGGTTGCTTCCATGTCTTGGCTATTGTAAACAGTGCTGCAGTGAACACTGGGGTGCAAGTATTGTTTCGGACCATGTTTTTGTCCGGATATATGCCCAGGAGTGGGATTGCAGGGTCATATGGCAGCTCTATTTTTAGTTTTTTAAGGAACCTCCATACTGTTCTCCATAGTGGCTGTACCAGTTTACCTTCCCACCACAGTGTAGGAGGGTTCCCTTTTTCTCCACACCCTCTCCGGCATTTATTGTTTGTAGAGTTTTTGATGATGGCATTCTGACTGGTGTGAGATGATATCTGATTGTAGTTTTGATTTGCATTTCTCTAATAATTAGCTGTGTTGAACATCTTTTCATGTGTCTCTTGGCCATCTGTATGTCTTCTCTGGAGAAATGTCTATTTAGGTCTTCTGCCCAGTTTTTGATTGGTTTGTTTATTTTGATAATATTACACCTCATGAGCTGTTTGTAAATTTTGGAGACTAATCCCTTGTTGGGCACATCATTTGCAAATATTTTTTCCCAATCTGTGGGTTGCCTTTTCATTTTGTTTATGGTTTCCTTTGCTGTGCAAAAGCTTTTGAGTTTATCTAGGCCCCATTTGTTTATTTTTGTTTTCATTCCATTATTCTGGGAGACAGATTGAAAAAGATATTGCTGCGATTTATGTCAGAGAGTGTTCTGCCTATGTTTTCCTCTGGGAGTTTTATAGTGTCTGGTCTCACATTTAGGTCTTTAATCCATTATGAGCTTATTTTTGTGTATGGTGTTAAGGAATGATCTAATTTCATTTTTTTTAACATGTAGCTGTCCAGTATTACCAGCACTATTTGTTGAAGAGACTGTCTTTCCACCATTGTGTAGTCTTGCCTTCTTTGTTGTAGGTTAATTGACCATAGGTACGTGGTTTTATTTCTGGGCTTTCTATCCTGTTCCATTGATCTATATTTCTATTTTTGTGCCAGTACCATACTGTTTTGATGACTATAGCTTTGTAATATAGTCTGAATTCAGGAAGCCTGATTCCTTCAGCTCCATTTTTCTTTCTCAAGATTCCTTTGGCTATTTGGGCTCTTTTGAGTCTCCATACAAATTTTAAGATTTTTTTGTTCTAGTTCTGTGAAAAATGCCATTGGTAATTTGATAGGGATTGCATTGAATCTGTAGATTGCCTTGGGTAGTATAGTCATTTGACAATATTGATTCTTCCAATCCATGAACCTGGTACATCTTTCCATCTGTATCTCCTTCGATTTCTTTCATTGGCATCTTATAATTTTTGGAGTAGAGGTCTTTTGTCTCCTTAGGTACATGTCTTCATAGGTATTCTTTCTGATGCAGTGGTAAATGGGATTGTATCTTGAATTTCTCTTTCTGATCTTTTGTTGTTAGTGTATAGAAATGCAACAGATTTCTGTGTATTAATTTTGTATCCTGCAACTTTACCAAATTCATTGATGAGCTCTCGTAGTTTTCTGGTAGTGTCTTTAGGAGTTTCTATGTATAGTATCATGTCATCTGCAAACAATGAGAGTTTAACTTCTTCTTTTCCAGTTTGGATTCCTTTTATATCTTTTTCTTCTCTGATTGCTGTGGCTAAAACTTCCAAAACTATGTTGAATAAAATTGGTGAGAGCAGACATCTTTGTCTTGTTCCTGATCTTAGAAGAAATGCTTTCGGCATTTCACCATTGAGTATGATGTTAGCTGTAGCTTTGCTGTATATGGCCTTTATTATGTTGTGGTATGTTCCCTCTATGCCCACTTTCTGGAGAGTTTTTATCATAAACTCTGTTGAATTTTGTCAAAAGCTTTTTCTGCATCTATTGAGATGATCATATATTTTTTATTCTTCAATTTGTTGATGTGATGTATCACACTGATTGATCTGTGGATATTGAAAAATCCTTGCATCCCTGGATATTGAAAAATCCTTGCATCCCTGGGATAAAGCCAACTTGATCATGGTGTATGATCCTTTTAATGTATTGTTGGATTTGGAGTGCTAGTATTTTGTTGAGGATTTTTGCATCTATGTTCATCAGTGGTATTGGCCTGTAATTTTCTTTGTATTGTGGTACCTTTGTCTGGTTTTGGTATCAGGGTGATGATGGCCTCATAGAATGAGTTAGGGAGTTTTCCTTCCTCTGAAGTTTCTTGGAACAGTTTCAGAAGGATAAGTGTTAGCTCTTCTCTAAAGGTTTGATAGAATTCAACTGTGAAGCCATCAGGTCCTGGACTTTTGTTTGTTGGGAGTTTTTAAAGCACAGTTTCAATTTCAGTGCTTGTGATTGGTCTGTTGATATTTTCTATTTCTTCCTGGTTCAGTCTTGGGAGACTGTACCTTCCTAAGAATTTGTCCATTTCTTCCAGGCTGTCCATTTTATTGGCATACAGTTGCTTGTAGTATTCTCTTATGATACTTTGTATTTCTGTGGTGTTAGTTGTAGCTTCTCCCTTTTCATTTGTAATTTTATTGATTTGAGTCCTCTCCCTTTTTTTCTTGATGAGTCTGGCTAAAGATTTATAAAGTTTGTTTATCTTTTCAAAGAACCAGCTCTGATCTTTATGATTTCTTTCCTTCTACTAACTTTAGGTTTTATTTGTTCTTCTTTCTCTAGTTGCTTTAGGTTAGGTTGTTTATTTGAGATTATTTGAGATTTTTCTTGTTTCCTGAGGTAAGATTGTATTGCTATAAACTTCCCTCTTAGAACTGATTTTGTTGCATCCCATAGGTTTTGGATCATTGTGCTTTCATTATCATTTGTCTCTAGGTATTTTCTGATTTCCTCTTTGATTTCTTCAGTGATCCATTGGTTGTTTAGTAGCATATTGTTTAACCTCCCCATATTTGTGTTTTTATAGTTATTTTTCTTGTAATTGATTTCTAATCTCATAGTGTTGTGGTTGGAAAAGACGCTTGATATGATTTCAATTTTCTTAAATTTACCTAGGCTCTTCTTGTGGACCAGCATGTGTTCAGTCGTGGAGAATGTTCTGTGTGCACTTGAGAAGAATGTATATTCTGCTGCTTTTGGATGGAATGTTCTATAGATATCAATTAAGTCCATCTAGTATAACTTGTTATTTAAGGCCTATGGTTCCTTATTGATTTTCTCTCTGGATGATATGTCCATTGATGAAAGTGGGATGTTAAAATCCCCCACTATTATTGTGTTACTGTCGATTTCTCCCATTATGGCTGTTAGTATTTGCCTTATATATTGAGGTGCTCCTATGTTGGGTGCATATATATTTACAATTGTTATATCTTCTTCTTGGATTTATCTCTTGATCATTATGTGATGTCATTGTCTCTTATAACAGTCTTTATTTTAAAGTCTATTTTGTCTGATATGAGTATTGCTACTCCAGCTTTCTTTTGAGTTCCATTTTCATGGAATACCTTCTTCCATCCCCTCACTCTCAGTCTGTATGTGTCCCTAGGTCTGAGGTGGTCTCTTGTAGACAACATATGTGTGGGTCTTGTTTTTGTATCCATTCAGCCAAGCTATGTCTTTTGGTTGGCACATTTAATTTGAAGGTAATTATCAATATGTGTATTCCTATTGCCATTTTCTTAATTGTTTTGGGTTTGTTTTTGTAGGTCTTTTTCTTCCCTTCCTCTTTTGTTCTGTTCTCTTGTGGTTTGATGACCATCTTTAATGTTGTGTTTGGGTTTTCTTTTCTTTTGTGTGTGTGTATCTATTGTAGTTTTTGGGTTTGCTGTTTCCATGAGGTTTTGATATAGCAGTCTGTATATGTACAAGGTTTTTTTTTAAGTTGCTAGTCTCCTTCCCGCCTAGAGGATTTCCTCTAGCTTTTGTTGCAAAAGCTGGTCTGGTGGTGCTGAATTCTCTTAGCTTTTGCTTACGTGTAAAGCATTTGATTTCTCCATCAAATCTAAAGGAGAGCCTTGCTGGGTAGAGTATTCTTGGTCGTAGGTTCTTTCCTTTTATAATTTTAAATATATCGTGCCACTCCATTCTGGCTTGCAAAGTTTCTACTGAGAAATCAGCTGATAACCTTATGGGAGTTCCCTTGTATGTTATTTGTCATTTTTCCCTTGTTGCTTTTAATATTTTTTCTTTGTCTTTAATTTTTGTCAATTTGATTACTATGTGTCTTGGTGTGTTCCTCCTTGGGTTTATCCTGCCTGGGACTCTTTGTGCTTCTTGGATTTCGTTGACTGTTTCCTTTCCCATGTTAGCCAAGTTTTCAGCTATTATCCCTTCAAATATTTTCTCAGGTACTTTCTCTCTCTCTTCTCCTTCTGGGACCCATATAATGCAAAGGTTGGTGCATTTAATGTTGTCCCAGAAGTCTCTTAGGCTGTCTTCATTTCTTTTCATTCTTTATTCTTTATTCTGTTCCATGGCAGTGATTTCCACAATGTCTTCCAGGTCACTTATCCGTTCTTCTGCCTCAGTTATTCTGCTATTGATTCCTTCTAGTCTATTTTTCGTTTTAGTTATTGTATTGTTTACCTCTGTTTGTTTGTTCTTTAGTTCTTCTAGGTCTTTGTTAAAAATTTCTTGCACCCTCTTGATCTTTGCCTCCATTCTTTTTCCGAGATCCTGGATCATCTTCACTATCATTATTCTGAGTTCTTTTTCTGAAAGGTTGCCTATCTCCACTTCATTTAGTTGTATCTCTGGGGTTTTATCCTGTTCCTTCATCTGGAACACAATCCTCTGCCTTTTCATTTTGTCTGACTTTCTTTGAATGTGGTTTTCATTCTGCAGGCTGCAGGATTGTAGTTCTTCTTGCTTCTGCTGTCTGCCCTCTGGTGGATGAGGCTATTTAAGAGGCTTGTGCAAGCTTCTTGATGGGAGGGACTGGTGGTGGGTAGAACTGGGTCTTGCTCTTGTGGACAGGACTGTGTTCAGTAAAACTTTAATCCACTTGTATGCTGATGGGTGGGGCTGTGTTCCCTACCTGTTGGCCTGAGGCAACCCAGCACTGGAGCCTACAGGTTGTTTGGTAGGGCTAATGGTGGCCTCTGCGAGGGTTCATGCCAATGAGTACTTCCCAGAACGGCTGCTACCAGTGCCCTTGTCCCTGTGCTGAAATACAGCCACTCCACACCTCTGCAGGAAACCCTCCAACACTAGCAGGTAGGTTTGGTTCAGTCTTCTGTGGAGTCACTGCTCCTTCCCCTGGGTCCTGATGAACACAAGACTTTGTGTGTCCCCTCAAGAGTGGAGTCTCTGTCTCCTCCAGTCCTGTCAAAGTCCTGCAATCAAATCCCACTAGGCTTCAAAGTCTGATTCTCTGGGGATTCCTAGTCCCATTGCTGGACCCCCAGACTGGGAAGCCTGATGTGGGGCTCAGAACCTTCACTCCACTGGGAGAACTTCTGTGGTATAATTGTTCTCTAGCTTGTGAGTTGCCCACCCGGCAGTTATGGGATTTGATTTTATCGTGCTTGTGCCCCTCCTATGTCTCGTTGTGGCTTCTCCTTTGTCTTTGGATGTGGGGTGTGCTTTAGCATCTTCCTGTTGATGGCTGTTCAGCAGTTAGTTGTGATTTCAGTGCTCTTGAAAGAAGAGGTGAGCGCATGTCCTTCTACTCCACCATCTAGAACCAATCGGGGCTATTAGTGAGGTTTTGTTGACTCACCTTGTTTTTCTGGTATTACCTCCAGGATGGGCATTTGGGTTGGGAATGCAGCAACCCCACTGAAAAGATTTTTAGTGATTTTTTTTTAACATCTTTATTGGAGTATAATTGCTTTACAATGGTGTGTTGGTTTCTGCTTCATAACAAAGTGAATCAGCTATACATATACATATACCCCCATATCTCTTCCCTCTTGCATCTCCCTCCCTCCCACCCTCTCTATCCCACCCCTCTAAGTGGTCACAAAGCACCGAGCTGATCTCCCTGTACTATGTGGCTGCTTCCCACTAGCTATCAATTTTACATTTGGCAGTGTATATACGTCCATGCCACTCTCTCACTTTGTCCCAGCTTACCGTTCCCCCTCCCTGTGTCCTCAGGTCCATACTCTAGTAGGTCTGTGTCTTTATTCCCGTCCTACCCCTAGGTTTCATTACCATTTTTTTTTTAGATGCCATATATGTGTGCTAGCATACGGTATTTGTTTTTCTCTTTCTGACTTACTTCACTCTGTATGACAGACTCTAGGTCCATCCACCTCACTAGAAATTACTCAATTTCGTTTCTTTTTATGGATGAGTAATATTCCATTGTATATATGTGCCACATCTTCTTTATCCATTCATCTGTCAATGGACACTTAGGTTACTTCCACATTCTGGTTATTGTAAATAGAGCTGCAGTGAACATTGTGGTACATGACTCTTCTTGAATTATCATTTTCTCAGGGTATATGCCCACTAGTGGGACTGCTGGGTTGTATGGTAGTACTATTTTTAGTTTTATAAGGAACCTCCATACAGTTCTCCATAGTGGCTGTATCAATTTATATTCCCACCAACAGTGCAAGAGGGTTCCCTTTTCTCCATACCCTCTCCAGCACGTATTGTTTGTAGATTTTTGATGATGGACATTCTGACTCATGTGAGGTGATAACTCATTGTAGTTTTGATTTGCATTTCTCTAATGATTAAGGATGTTGATCATTCTTTCATATGTTTGTTGGCAATCTGTATATCTTCTTTGGAGAAATGTCTGTTTAGGTCTTTGCCCATTTTTTAATTGGGTTGTTGGGTTTTTTTGGTATTGAGCTGCTTGTAGATTTTGGAGAGTAATCCTTTGTCAGTTGCTTCATATGCAAATATTTTCTCCCATTCTGAGGGTTGTCTTTTAGTCTTGTTTCTGGTCTCCTTTGCTGTGCAAAAGCTTTTGAGTTTCATTAGGTCCCATTAGTTTATTTTTGTTTTTATTTCCATTTCTCTGTGAGGAGGGTCAAAAAGGATCTTGCTGTGATTTATGTCATAGAGTGTTCTGTCTATGTTTTCCTCTAAGAGTTTTATAGTGTCTGGCCATACATTTAGGTCTTTAATCCATTTGAGTTTATTTTTGTGTATGGTATTAGGAGTGTTCTAATTTAATTCTTTTACATATAGCTGTCCAGTTTTCCCAGCACCACTTATTGTAGAGGCTGTCTTTTCTCCATTGTATATTCTTGCTTCCTTTATCAAAAATAAGGTGACCATATGTGAGTGGGTTTATCTCTGGGCTTTCTATCCTGTTCCATTGATGTATATTTCTGTTTTTGTGCCAGTAGCATACTGTCTCAATTACTGTAGCTTTGTAGTATAGTCTGAAGTCATGGAGCCTGATTCCTCCAACTCCATTTTTCTTTCTCAAGATTGCTTTGGCTATTCGGGGTCTTTTGTGTTTCTATACAAATTGTGAAAGTTTTTGTTCTAGTTCTGTGAAAAATGCCAGTGGTAGTTTCATAGGGATTGCATTGATCTGTAGATTGCTTTAGGTAATATAGTCATTTTCACAATGTTGATTCTTCCAATCCAAGAACATGGTATATCTCTCCATCTGTTGGTATCATCTTTAATTTCTTTCAACAGTGTCTTATAGTGTTCTGTATAGAGGTCTTTTGTCTCCTTAGGTAGGTTTATTCCTAGGTATTTTATTCTTTTTGTTGCAATGGTAAATGGGAGTGTTCCTTAATTTCTATTTCAGATTTTTGATCATTAGTATATAGGAATGCAAGAGACTTCTGTGTATCCTGCTACTTTACCAAATTCATTGATTAGCTCTAGTAATTTTCTAGTAGCATCTTTAGGATTGTCTACGTATAGTATTATGTCATCTGCAAACAGTGGCAGCTTTACTTCTTTTCCAGTTTAGATTCCCTTGATTTCTTTTTCTTCTTGAATTGCTGTGGCTAAAACTTCCAAAACAGTGTTGAATAATACTGGTGAGAGTGGGCCACCATGTCTTGTTCCTGATCTTAGTGGAAATGGTTTCAGTTTTTCACCATTGAGGACGATGTTGGCTGTGGGTTTGTCATATATGGCCTTTATTAGGTTTAGGTAAGTTTCCTCTATACCTACTTTCTGCAGGTTTTTTATCATAAATGGGTGTTGAATTCTGTTGAAAGGTTTTTCTGCATCTGTTGAGGTGATCATATAGTTTTTATTCTTCAATTTGTTAATATGGTGTGTCACATTGATTGAGTTGCGTATATTGAAGAATCCTTGCATTCCTGGAATAAACCCCACTTGATCATGCTGTATGATCCTTTTAATGTGCTGTTGGATTCTGTTTCCTAGTATTTTGTTGAGGATTTTTACATCTATGTCCATCAGTGATATTGGCCTGTAGTTTTCTTTCTTTGTGACATCTTTGTCTGGTTTTGGTGTCAGGGTGATGGTGTCCTTGTAGAATGAGTTTGGGAGTGTTCCTCCCTCTGTTAAATTTTGGAAAAGTTTGAGAAGGATAGGTGTTAGCTCTTCTCTAAATATTCGATGGATATTGCCTGTGAAACCATCTGGTTCTGGGTTTTTTTTTTTGTTGGAAGATTTTTAATCACAGTTTCAATTTCAGTGCTTGTGATTGGTCTGTTTAAATTTCTATTTCTTCCTGGTTCAGTCTCAGAAGGTTGTGCTTTTCTAAGAATTTGTCCATTTCTTCCAGGTTGCCCATTTTATTGGCATATAGTTGCTTGTAGTAGTAATCTCTCATGATCCTTTGTATGTCTGCAGTGTCAGTTGTTACTTCTCCTTTTTCATTTCTAATTCTATTGATTTGAGTCTTCACCCTTTTTTTTCTTGATGAGTCTGGCTAATGGTTTATCAATATTATTTATCTTCTCAAAGAACCAGCTTGTAGTTTTATTGATCTTTGCTATTGTTTCCTTCGTTTCTTTTTCATTTATTTCTGAACGGATCCTAATGATTTCTTTCCTTCTGTTAACTTTATGGTTTTTTTTTTTTTTTTTTTTTGCGGTATGTGGGCCTCTCACTGCTGTGGCCTCTCCTGTTGTAGAGCACAGGCTCCGGACGTGCAGGCTCTGCAGCCATGGCTCACGGGCCCAGCTGCTCCGCGGCATGTGAGATCCTCCTGGACCGGGGCACGAACCCGTGTCCCCTGTATTGGCAGGTGAACTCTCAACCACTGCACCACCAGGGAAGTCCCAACTTTGTGGTTGTTTTGTTCTTCTTTCTCTAATTGCTGTAGGTATTAGGTTAGGTTGTTTATTTGAGATGTTTCTTGTTTCTTAAGGTATAACTCTATTGCTATAAACTTCTCTCTTAGAACTGCTTCTGCTGCATCCCATAGGTTTTGGGTCATTGTGTTTTCATTGTCATTTGTTTCTAGGTATTTTTTCATTTCCTCTTTGATTTCTTCAGTGATCTCTTGGTTATTAAGTAGTGTATAGTTTAGCCTCTACGTGTTTGTATTTTTTACACATTTTTTCCTGTAATTGATAATCTAGTCTCGTAGCACTGTGGTCGGAAAAGATATGTGGTACATTTTCAATTTTCCTAAATTTCTCAAGGCTTGATTTGTGACCCAAGATATGATCTATCCTGGAGAATGTTGCATGAGCAGTTGAGAAGAAAGTGTATTCTGTTGTTTTGTGGATGGAATGTCCTATAAATATCAGTTAAGTCCATCTTGTCTAATGTGTCATTTAAAGCTTGTGTTTCCTATTTATTTTCATTTTAGATGATCTGTCCATTGGTGAAAGTGGGGTGTTGAAGTCCCCTACTATGATTGTGTTACTGTCGATTTCCCCATTTTAAGGCTGTTAGCATTTGCCTTATATATTAAAGTGCTCCCATGTTGGGTACATAAATATTTATAATTGTTATATCTTCTTCTTGCATTGATCCCTTGATCATTATGTAGTGTCCTTCTTTGTTTCTTGTAATAGTCTTTTTTTTAAAGTCTATTTTGTCTGATACGGGAATTGCTACTCCAGCTTTCTTTTGATTTCCATTTGCCTGGAATATCTTTTTCCATCCCCTCACTTTCAGTCTGTATGTGTCCTTAGATCTGAAGTTGGTCTCTTGTAGACAGCATATATACAGGTCTTGTTTTTGTATCCATTCAGCCAGTCTATGTCTTTGGTTTGGAGCATTTAATCCATTTACATTTAATGTAGTTATGGATATGTTTGTTTCTATTACCATTTTCTCAATTCTTTTGGGTTTGTTATTGTAGATTTTTTCCTTCTCTTGTGTTTCCTGCCTAGAGAAGTTCCTTTAGCATTTGTTGTAAAGCTGGTTTGGTGGTGCTGAATTCTCTTAGCTTTTGCTTGTCTGTAAAGCTTTTAATTTCTCTGTCGAATCTGAATGAGATCCTTGCTGGGTATGGTAATCTTAGTTGTAGGTTTTTCCCTTTCATCACTTTAAATATGTTCTGCCACGCTGTTCTAGCTTGCAGATTTTCTGCTGAAAGATCAGCCTTTATCCTTATGGGGATTCCCTTGTATGTTAGTTTTTGCTCTTCCGTTGCTGCTTTTAATGTTTTTGCTTTGTAATTAATTTTTGATAGTTTGATTAATATGTGTCTTGGCGTGTTTCTTCTTGGATTTATCCTGTATGGGACCCTCTGTGCTTCCTGGACTTGAGTAACTATTTCCTTTCCCATATTAGGGAAGTTTTCAACTATAATCTCTTCAAATATTTTCTCAGCCCCTTTCTTTTTCTCTTCTTCTTCTGGGACCCCTATAGTTCGAATGTTGGTGTGTTTAATGTTGTTCCAGAGGTCTCTGAGGCTGTCCTCAATTATTTTCATTCTTTTTTCTTTATTCCTCTCTGCAGTAGTTATTTCCATTATTTTATCTTCCAGGTCACTTATCCATTCTTTTGCCTCAGTTATTCTGCTATTGATTCATTCTAGAGAATTTTTAATTTCATTTATTTTGTTGTTCATCATTATTTGTTTGCTGTTTAGTTCTTCTAGTTCCTTGATAAATGTTCCTTGTCTTTTTTCCATTCTATTTCCAAGATTTTGGATCATCTTTACTATCATTACTCTGAATACTTTTCAGGTAGACTGCCTATTTCCTCTTCAATTTTTTTGGTCCAGTGGGTTTTTACCTTGCTCCTTTATCTCCTGTATGTTTCTCTGTCTTCTCATTTTGCTTACCTTACTGTATTTGGAGTCTCCTTTTTACAGGCTACAGGTTCGTAGTTCTCGTTGTTTTTGGTGTCTGCCCGCAGTGGCTAAGGTTGGTTAATTGGGTTTTGTCGGCTTCCTGTTGGAGGGGACTAGTGCCTGTGTCCTGGTGGATGAGGCTGGATATTGTCTTTCTGTTGAGCAGGTCCTCGTCCTGTGGTGTGTTGTGGGGTGTCTGTGACCTTATTATGATTTTAGGCACCCTCACTGCTAATGGGTGGGGTTGTGTTCCTGTCTTGCTAGTTGTTTGGCATAGGCTATCCAGCACTGTAGCTTGCTGGTCGTTGAGTGGAGCTGGGTTTTGGCATTGAGATGGAGATATCTGGGAGATTTTTGCCGTTTGGTATTACTTGGAGCTGGGAGGTCTCTGGTGGACCAATGTCCTGAACTCGGCTCTCCAACCTCAGAGGCACAGGCCTGACACCTGGCTGGAGCACCAAGACCCTGTCATCCACACGGCTCAGAATAAAAGGGAGAAAAAAAGAAAGAAAAAGAAAGTAAATAAATAAAATAAAATAAAGTTATTAAAATAAAAAATAATTATTAACAATAAAAAAATTAAAAAGTAAGGAAAAAAAAGAAAGACGAGAGCAACCAAACCAAGAAACACATCTACCACTGATAACAAGCGCTAAAACTATACTAAACAAACAAACAAACAAAGAAACAAAAAAACGGACAGACAGAACCCTAGGAGAAATGTTAAAAGCAAAGCTATACAGACAAAATCACACACGGAAGCATATAGATACAAACTCACAAAAAGAGAAAAAGGAAAAAAATATGTATATCGTTGCTCCCAATGTCCACCCCCTTAATTTGGGATGATTCGTTGTCTATTCAGGTAGTCCACAGATGCCGGGAACATCAGTTTGATTGTGGAAATTTAAACCTCTGCTCCTGAGGCTACTGGGAGAGATTTCCTTTTCTCTTCTTTGTTCTCACAGTTCCTGGGGTTCAGCTTTGGATTTGGCCCCGCCTCTTCATATAGGTCGCCTGAGGTCATCTGTTCCCTGCACAGACAGTATGGGGTTAAAGGAGCAACTGATATGGGGGCTCTGGCTCACTCAGGCTGGGGAGAGGGAGGGGTACGGAATGCGGGGTGAGCCTGCAGCGGCAGAGGCCGGCATGACATTGCGTGAGCCGGAGGTGCGCCATATGTTCTCCCAGGGAAGTTGCCCCTGGATCACAGGACCCTGGCAGTGGTGGGCTGCATAGGCTCCCGGGAGGGGAGGTGTGGATAGTGACCTGTGCTTGCACACAAGCTTCTTGGTGGCTGCAGCAGCAGCCTTAGCGTTTCATGCCCGTCTCTGGTGTCTGCGCTGATAGCCTCGGCTCGTGCCTGTCTCTGGAGCTTGTTTAGGTGGTGCTCTGAATCCCCTCTCCTCATACACCCCGAAACAATGGTCTCTTGCCTACCTCAGGCAGTTCCAGATTATTTCCCCGACTTCCTACCAGCTAGCTGTAGTGCACTAGCCCCCTTCAGGCTGTGTTCACGCAGCCAACACCAGTCCTCTCCCTGGGATCTGACCTTCAAAGCCTGGAGCCTCAGTTCCCAGCCACAACCCGCCCCTGTGGGTGAGCAGAGAAGCCTCTTGGGCTGGTGATTGCTGGTCGTCACCGATTCTCTGTGCGGGAATCTCTCTGCTTTGCCCTCTGCACCCGTGTTGCTGAGCTCTCCTCCGTGGCTCTGAAGCTTCCTCCCAGCCACCCGCCATCTCCGCCAGTGAAGGGCCTTCCTAGTGTGTGGAAACTTTTCCTCCTTCACAGCTCCCTCCCAGTGGTGCAGGTCCTGTCCCTATTCTTTTGTCTCTGTTTTTTCTTTTGCTCTACCCAGATACGTGGGGAGTTTCTTGACTTTTGGGAAGTCTGAGGTCTTCTGCCAGCATTCAGTAGGTGTTCTGTAGGTGTTGTTCCATGTGTAGATGTATTTCTGATGTGTTTTTGGGGAGTAAGGTGATCTCCACGTCTTACTCTTCCGCCATCTTGAAGGTCTCCTTTTAGTGATTTTATACCCCTTTTACATTTAGTTGCTGCTGCTGGTCAACACCCCCACCCACCTTTAAACTACGATTTGTAACTTTTTTGGATATTTAAGAAGAGAGATTCTGAGTTCTAATTTCACACTTTTACTTAAAAATCATCTCTAACCTTTTCAGTTAATGTATCTAAAACACTAAATGTGCAATTATACAGTGTATTTGTAGTGTTAATATTAGAAAGTAGCTTTCTATGAATAATATCCTTATCTTAATGGCTTTTGATGACTGAATGTCTCCATTATGGGCAAGTGGCTGACCCTTTTTGGACATTGGTTTATAAGCCTGTATTTCATTGTGGGTGGCATTTTACACTATTGACCATGTCCTCTATAAAAGTGTATTCTTTTGCTCCTACTAAACTTTTCTGAGTTAATTCCAATCTTTCTTGCTCTTCTCACTTGGTTTCTTCATGAGAACTTCTTCCTCTGACTGCTTTTAAAACCACTGTGTTTCTTGACCCATTGGCCTTTTTGGAGAATATGCATTCTATTCATAATCTTATATATTACGTACAATAATGGAAAGAGAGCAGGGGAACAGGGGTAAATTAGATGTTCTGGTGGGGTCATGCTGAGTTTAATTTAAGGAAGCTATGAAATTCCTTAAGTGACTTACTTTAGGCATTTAGATATACGAGACAGGATTAAGCAAGAAATCCATGCTAGAAATTTAGATAAATAGCCTAGAGCCCAACAAATATCAAATATTATCTACTCTATTTCTTCCATTCGTTTAATGTTTGAGCTCTAGGACTACAACCCACCACATACTATGCAGTCATCTGAATGTCCTAGAGAAACACAAATGTTAACGTGTCCCAACATGTCCCACATTTTATTAATTCTTCCCTACTCCTGCCATATTTACTTTTTCTATATTTCCATTCCTCTAGTTTGTAAATCATATTACCCTAAGCCCTTCAACCTAGATTCCCTGGGAGTCATCCTATAACTTCTTTCTTTTCCTCATCATCTGTAATCTGACATTGATCAGGTACTATAGATCCCACCTACTGAACATTGTGTTTAATCCATACACTCTGTTGTGTTTATAATAACAGCAACCTGACTAAAAGTTGTTTAAACATCAAGGACTTTGGAATTTCACATGACAAAGATACTGGAGTTAAGCTATCTCCAGCTCTAGTTCAGCAGTCTAGGTAGTCTAGAGCTATCAGAGCCCTAGGATATCTTTTCTGTCTTTGGCCTTCCTCTCTGGGCTGCATATAGTAGGGCAGCAGTAAGCATCACTCTTCCACATAATATTATCCAGAGGCCAAAAGGATAAAGTTATTTCTTGAAATCCTCAATATCTTTATCAGGGTGGAAAATCTTTCCTAGGAGTTCCCCTCTACCTGCCACCCAATACATACATACATACACACACACATCCACCATCAGCTCTCCCTCAGGTCTCTTGGGCAGGATTGGGTTACAGCACCCAGGCTCTTTGTCTATCTGGCCCTCTGGGCCTCTGCAGTTAGAAGTGGGCTGAGGCAGGAAGGAAGGAATGTAAGAAAATAGCTATTGGGTGTCTGTCATATTCTCCATCTTCTCCTACCTCCCCTCAGTTTCTCAGCTCTTGCTGGAGTTCAGGATTTTATCATGTCTGGCATGAGCTATTTTAACAGACTCCTGAATTATCTCCCTATTGCCTTTGTCACCAATATCAAGTCTACTGGAGTGAGCTTTCTAAAATTCATTGCACATATTAAGAAAAAATGTTATTTCTTTTAATTTTCCACTTTAACATTTTTCATATTTAGTAAAAACAAGTTTGAAAGAATTAAAACTACATTAATTCATTAGGAAAGAGATATTTAGAAGTTGGATCCACAGGTAAAGTTGCCATCTAAAAATTCTGCATAAGATATTACAACTTTTGAGATCTGAGGGATGATGGAGGAGGCATTGCCTTGAATAACATTCCTTTTCCTCCATCAGTAGAAAAAGCACAGGTGGACTTCCACTCTTTGGGCATTGGGGAAATGACCTCCTCCCAAATTATTGTACATAAATCTAGTCACTATATTTTACAAACAAGTAATATGGGCACCTAATGTAATTTATATTGTCAGAACATCTGATGAGTTGAAACATACAATTTTAATAAAGTAAATTTACAGAGGAATTCATGCTTTAAAAGAACATTTCTCTGATTTTTTTTTGTTAAAAAGAAGAGCCTCTTTTAATGGAAATAAGTTCAGATTTAAGAAAAATTGTTTTTTGAAATCAAGGAACATCTGGCTTACATATATTTTTAATAGAAGTTCAATAGAATGTAGAAATATGACATAGCATGCTTTTATGCAGATAAAGAAGCTTTAAAAATACGCCGAACATTTTTGTCCTGAAGTGTTTTGGAAAAATTATGATAGACTTGTTTTTGGTCATTTTATGTCATGGAAAGGTCATTTCAGTATCATACTTTATTTAAAGAACTTAAAATTATTCTTGAGTTATTATTAAAAATGATGTTAATGGTACAGTTGTAATATGTATGCCTGGCTGATAATATTTTGGTATGAGTATACATGACTATATCTGTATACAATATTAATAGAAAATAATAATTTTTGCAGAAACAGGATCATAATGTTCATATTATTTTATATCTTGCTTTTTTCACTTACAATATATCATAAATATTAGAATATATTTTCTACTATATCATAGCATATATTAATTTTCTACAAGAATTTAATTTTTTAGTTGTGTTTTTAAGTTAATTTTTAAATTAATATTTCTTCTTAAAGTATCCACACTAATATCTATGCAAGAACCAATAGCAGGGGGTAACTGTTGGGATTTTATATCTACTTTGTAGTCCAATTAATATATAATGTATATAATTTATGTTACAAATCCATCCAGTATGGAAAAGGAGCAAGTGTGGGCAGTTTTGGAAAGAAAGTCAAGGAGTAGGCTGGTTCTTCATTCAGTGAACAGTCTTTTCCTCTCTTCTCCCATGCCCTCAGTTTAAACTTTTCAGCCACGAACTGTGATAGATAAGAAAGTTCCACAAAGGAGACTAGACTCTCAGGCCCACGTATGAAATGTGGATTGTGAGTTTTACTTTCTCCTCTTGGAACTCCTGGCTCCAAGCTTTAATGGACCAAATTCCTGAGAACACCTTGTAAACTAGCGCACCTCACCAGCTTAATCTTGATTGGGCTCATTCATGAAGAAGGTCACATTTATGACTACTTATAGAACTACATCACATGCATCACCCCATTTCCTGTGTGTAAGTAAAGTGATTAAGGAAGAGCCTGACACATAATTAGCACTCAAAGGATAACTATTCTCATTCTTCTTATTTTAAAGGATGTTCTGGCTTTAGAGTCCTACCAAATACAAAACCTTGGGCCCTACTCCCAAAATGTAATTTCATTGGTCTGGGTAGGGGTTCAGGCATCAGTGTTTTTAAATAGCTCCCTTGTAACTTAGAATGTGCATCCAACATCGAGAACCAGTGCATTAGCTAACTTTAATTGCATACATATTTTGTTGACAGGCAGTGTTCTACATGATTCACACACTCATTTAATCCTCACAGCAATCTATAACAGGGATTATCTCTGCTATGAAGATGAGAAAACTGAAACTCAGAGAGTTATTAAGTAACTTGGCCAATGCCACACAGCTGGAAAATTGCAGAGCTAGGATTTGAACCCATAATTGGAGCATGCGGTAAAATAGAATGTCTAGTTGTAGGAGAGGGATGCTGAAAGCTTCGTCACATTTCTCCCTACAGAAAAATAATGTCTTAGCAATACCAGAACTTGGATTTTAGTACTGTAGGGCTAGTTAATAGGTCAATATGGAAATTGGGGATCAAAGAGAAATATGGTAGATGTTGCTGGATGTCATGACCTTGTTAGCTTATGAGGCAAAGCTTAAGCCTTCTCTCTATTACTGGGTTGTAAGTTAAAGTAAGTTCTAATAAATCTCTAAAATAAATAATAAATAGATAAGAAATATTAAGAAATCTCTGGTAAACCTGTAGTTTAGGATTTTAGAGTCTGCTAAATATCTGAGTAAAAGAGTGTGTTTAACAATGTGCTTAGAAGTTCAAAGTTCTTATTATTTTAAATTTGCCCAAGTAAATTTTTCTTGAGTTGATTATAGCTTATAATTTTTATTTTTCTCACAGTTCTTATTAAAAATTTTTGTTAAATAGGAAGTCCTTAAATTTTTAGTTGATGACTAAGCTAAGTCTTGACAATGATATGAAATAATATATGAAGTTGCCTCAAATTGCAGGTCTTGTCTATAGAATGTGTCATATAAGTCATAGATATTTTAATTTTCACAGTCAGTGACTCAGAGTCACATTTATATTTTGACATTACCCCAACGTATTAAGCTAGACAATAGACGTGGGTTTTGGGGGCAAAGAGATAGCAAACTTTTTGAGGGATAGTAAGAAGGATCAAGTTTTAGGGGACAATGTCCTTTCAGGAGAGGTAAGCCTGAGAAAGAACCTTGCAGGACAAGAGGGGAAGAGACTCCCATAGCTTGAAAACATCAGCAAGTGCTTGAGTGCTGGCAAAAGAAGGCTGTGATAGGGAGATATGATGACCAACATCCTTTGCTTAAACATCCTCTGTTAAGTCTGTGTGCTTAACCTGTAAGTGTGGTTGTGGATTTTGCATGCTATGCCATGAATAAAAGCTTACAGATGATTGAACTATATAAACACTAATGGCTCAATAAATTTGGAAGACTCAAGTGATTAGAAACAAAATTAAAACCAACTGGCTCTGGTTATTTTATTTTTCTCTATTGATGATTTAAGGCCATAACAATGTAATGCCCATTGTTCAATCTTCTAAAATTTAGGAATTCTCTGGTCTGGTATGAACTAGTCAAACATTCCAGTTATTAGGAGTACATTTGTAACCACAACTGGATATAGATTTCATAATATAAATCTCAGATATGTTAAATGCCTTCAAAAGTCTGTGCAAATGAAGACTGGATATTCTGAATGTTTAAAGAAATTTGTTATCAACACTTCAAATGTGTTTGAATGTTGAAAATCTTTCAGATCTCTTAATTAGAAATATTTTGAAAGCTGAATTTCTCAATTTACATCATTTTCCTAGGAATTACTCTTGTTTTTCAAGGTGAAATGTCCATTTGAGAAAATTAAAATCATAAATAATTTGAAGAATAAAGCTCATGGACAAAAACGAGGTTTATTCTTACCTTTAAGACAAGGCCATTGAGGAATATTACTCAGCCATAAAAAGAAACGAAATTGAGTTATTTGTAGCGAGGTGGATGGACCTAGAGTCTGTCATACAGAGTGAAGTAAGTCAGGAAGAGAAAAACAAATATCGTATGCTAACACATATATATGGAATCTAAAAACAAAACAAAACAAAAATGGTTCTGAAGAACCTACAGGCAGGACAGGAATAAAGACACAGATGTAGAGAATAGACTTGAGGACACGGGGAGTGGGAAGGGTAAGCTGTGATAAAGAGAGTGGCATGGACATATATACACTACCAAAAGTAAAATAGATAGCTAGTGAGAAGCAGCCGCATAGCACAGGGAGATCAGCTCGGTGCCTTGTGACCACCTACAGGGGTTGGATAGGGAGGTTGGGAGGGAGATACAAGAGGGAGGAGATATTGGGATACATGTATATGTATAGCTGATTCACTTTGTTATAAAGCAGAAACTAACCATCGTAAAGCAATTACACTCCAATAAAGATGTTAAAAAAAAAAAAGAGACAAGGCCATTGAGAAGAAGCTGCTCTGACATCCCTTGCCTCTTTATTCCCTTATGCTGGTGGTACCTAAGTTAATAGGTTGGGTAATGTCAAAATTCAGATGTGACTCTGAGTCACTGAATGTGAAAATTAAAATATCTATCCCTAAACCTCCTAGAAGAGATTGACCAGAACAGAGCCTCCATCTCCATGGCAGCACTGTCCAACTGAAAAATAAAGTGAGCCATGTTACGAGTCATATATATAATGTAAAACTTTCTAGTAATCACATTAAAAAAAAAGGAAAAAGAAATTAATTTTAATAACACATTTAACTCATATGCAAAATGTTATCATTTCAACATGTAACCAATGTAAAAATATTAATAAGATATTTTATCTTTTTTGTACTAATCTTTCAAGACTTGCTCATGTTTTACACTTATGGGGCATCTCAATTCAGTCTGGCCATATTTCAAGTGCTTGATAGTCACATGTAGTCAGTGGCTACCATATTGGTTAGTGAGAATTGCTGGTATCACTGAGAAAACACTCGGGACCAGTGTAGGAAGTGAGGGCTTGCCTTTGTTCAGGATCTAGGGTAAGAGCCTCCACTTCAAGGTTCCTCAGAAAGGGGAACACCTATTGGCTCACTGCGTTTGTCCAGAAGGGGCGGCTAGATCTTCTAACTGGGGACCCTTGAAGGAGGATAACAGCAGTGTGTTGAAGCATCTCCAGGTCTTGCAGCTATATGATGACTCCAAGAGGGACTTGGGAGAGGTGGGGAGTATGCCTTCTGCCAAGTATCAGCAGAAGGATGTCATTTTGCCAGTTTATGCTGCTCTGATGCTAGCTCATAAAAACAGAAACTTCTGTGCCTTCTACCATAAGTCTGATTGCCACTCCCTGAGAGAGACCAAGAGGCTGACCTGCAGTAACATTGAGAGAAAACACAATCCTGTAGAAACGAAGAAGGAGCACAACTAATTTGGGGAGACTAAGTCACTTGAGGAAAGAAGACCAAATTGAATAACTAGGATAGAAAGGGTTCTATCAAATTAGAAGTAATGAAAAGATGGAAGAGAAATTAAGCAATAAAGTAATGACTCTCAAAGAGATATATTTAGAGTATAAAAAGGATTTTTGAGAACTGGCTAAATCAGCTCGGGCTGCTATAACAAAATACCAGAGTATGGGTAACTTAAACAACAGAAATTTAGTTCTCACAGTTCTGGAGTCTGGGAAATCCAAGATCAGGGTGCCAGCAGATTCAATTCTTGTTCAGGGCCCTGTTCCTGTCTTGCAGACAGCTGCCTTCTCTTGTGTTCTCACATGGTGGAGAGAAGGTCTGGTGTCTCTTCTTATAAGGGCACTAATCCCATCCTGGGGGCTCCACCCTTATGACTTCATTTAAACCTAATTACCTCCCAAAGGCCTCTCTTGCTACTACCACCACATTGGGGTTATGGCTTCAACATGTAAATTTTGGGGGAACATTAACATTCAGTCCATAACTGATTTCCAAATGAAAAAATTTTAATAGTTGAACTGAAAAAGGGTATAATGTTTGCTGAGAATAGAATTAGTGTTCGGGGAGATCAAGGGAAAGAAATAACTTATACAACACAGCAAAAACACAGGGGAACATGACTGCAGGCATCAGGCAATATTCAGGAAATATAATGTGAATAACAGGACTTCTAGAAAGAGAAAATAGAATATATGAAAAAGCAATAGATGGAAGATTAGATTATTGTTCAAAAAGACTCTTCACTTCACCCCTTCATGGCAGAATGTATTTCCTGCCCCACTGACTCTGGTTTTGGCCACATGGACAGTATGCCAGTTTCTGAGCTGAGACCTGCAGAAGTCAGCCAAATTTCTGCCAGCTCTCTGAAGTGTCTCCTTTTCTCCACCATGAGAAGTACATGCCCTAGAGCTCTGGTTCCTTAAGATACTGTCCTGGGCAAAGACATATGGAATTAATCTGAACCCTACACAAGGTTGAGGGTCTGGACTAACCAGCCCAGCTGAGCCCAGTCAACACCAGCTGACGTGTAGCCAAACTGCGGACCTGGGAGCAGGCTTGTTGTAACTCAGTACAATTTTGGGGTTATAGGTTAGGCAGCATAATCACAGTAGAAATATGACAAAAATACAACACAATTCAGCACATAATTGAAGAAAATTTCCTTGAGCTGAAAAAAGACTTGAATCTTTAGATTGAAAGGGCTCATTCAGTCCCAAAGAGAATTAAGGAAAACAAACAAATTTACAACTAAATATATCCTGGTGAATTTTTTTTTAAATCCTGGTGAATTTTTAAGAATAAATTATAAAAGAAAAAAATGAGAATCAGTCTAGAATAAACATCATTCTTTATAAAGAAAAGACAGGTTTTTGTTGTTGTTTTGGTTTTGTTTTTTTAAAGAAAACAGAAAAAAGAACTGCTAACCAGAGACTCTTTACCTATCCAAGATCATTTATCTGGCAGGGCAAGACAAAGTTAAAGCATTTGAGAATATACCACTCAGGCACCTATTTGAAGAAAATCCTTGAGGAAGGATTTCAATCTTTTGCCAGAGGTCAGATCATCTGTCTCAAGACACTGGGAGATAAGGAGAGGAGGAAAGAGTGATAAGAAGTCTTGCAATAATTAAGCCTCAGTAGGTGATTAAAAATTAAGTGAGAATTATTATATAAAGTGAGGATTAGTTAAACAAAAGAGAGACACTGAAAAGGATAACATAATCATAGCTTGAAATTAAAAATTATAGACTAAGTAAAATTCTGTGGCAGGGAGGAACATTCTAGTGGTCCCCGAGAGTGGGGGAAAGGTGGAAAATTGGGGAATAAGAGATCCTGATAATCTCTTTCGATGAAAGGGGAAAGAGGAGAGGAAGCAGTGATTAAGCAAGCCTACTGGTGGGAAGCACAAATATTATTTAATGTTGAAACATTACTAGCATATATATTATAAATTATCTTTATTTGGGATGGGACTATAATCACTAGAGATATCAATGAACAGAACTTTATTTCCAAAATACCTGGGAGGGAGGGTGAGAGGGAGAATGAAGAGAAACGTAGACAAGCCAGTAAAATGTAAGAAAGGGAAACAGAAGAAACAATATTAAATTAAGATAAACACTAAAAAGAAAATAAGATTAAAGGAATAAAGCCAACCATCTCAGTAAATCAAATGGGCTGAGTACTTGGCCATATGTTAGGTGCTGGTAAAGAATGCTATGTCTTCTCCTGTCTTTTGTGTAATACTTTTAATTTTCTGGCATAAGATGCAATTTAAAAGTTTAAAATTAATTTGATTTTTATGCATTTAGTTATGAAAATAGCATTTATGTTTTAGATTCTATTATTTTCTTATTGCATTTTTCCTGAGGAAATCAGGTATAGTTTTCTTTCTATATATGTTTAGCTATTATGTTGGGTTTAGGGATATTGAGCAAAACGATAATTTAAATTCTGTTTTGCTCAAACATTAAAAATATGAGATTGTTTTCTCAAAGTTTTACCAAAAACTGGCTTTTTAGTCAATTTTTATAATAACTGACTACCCAGTTATACCTTTTCCCATCCTATACAGAGTTACGTGGTTTTTATAAAAATGTCCTTATTTATATTTTTAACATGTTCATGGCTTGTTAGATACACTACTAGAAAATTATTTACTTTATCCTTGCATTAATTGAAGAGGAATTTCAGTTTTTCAAAGGGATGGAGGATTGTTAAGGAAGAAGGATATTTTCTTAAAGAGTCTCAATGAGATATATTATAATGTATTATGAGATTCTACAAACATTGATAAAATTAAATGTTTAAAGTCCAGTTTCTGATTTCTCCTCATTATTGAACCTTACAAAGAAATTTCAGTGGGAAAGGAGAGAATAGGTAACCAATAAGCAGTGACAGTGAACAAGTTCATACGAATATTTACATTTCAGCTAATCTTTTACAGGTCTGAGCCTGAATCAGTCTTGTCTTTTCATTGCATTTGACACACACTTCCACTTTTAAAATCAGTCTTTTCTTTCTCTTCCTCTTTTTTTTTTTTAATCTTAAAGAAAAGTTTCTGACAATTTTCAAAACTGATGCCCAGGTTTATAACTTGTTCATGATGAAGCATTGTCAAAGTCAGAATCCAAACCAAGCTAATGTCTTTCCAGTAGCTCAAAACCATTGTTTCCTGGGTCTCCAAAATCTATTTTTTTATACAGTCAAAAAAGGTCAAAATCTATTTTCACATTCTCACTTCTCTTCGATTTCCAGAACACAACACCCGAGTCTTTGATTTTTTTTCCCTTGCTGGTTGCCATACAAAGAATTATACAGCTCAGTAAAATGAAAGACTCAGCACTGTGTGGTTCATACACATGGCTGAAGGGATTTTGAGATAGGTTAATGGTTCTGATTGTTTTCTCATATTGATTTTTAAGGCGATTATATTTTATTTATGTGGGGAAAACTTGGAATTGCATGTGAACTGTCTTGAGGGCAAACTAGGCCTCTCACACATTGAAAAATCTTACGTGAATTTGTAATGACTTGAAATAAAGAGAGGGGAGCATGCTGATAAATACTCCTTTCATTTTAAGAAAGGGTTATGACTTTAGAGAATCTAACTGGACAAAGTGGTTGAATTAGATTAATTGAATGGATCATTTTTAGTAGCCAGCAAAAGCAGAAACAAAAGGTGGTCCTTTATGACTCTAGTCCAAAGATAGGTCAAAACTGTGGATCATCTAAGGTGAGGCGCTATGGGGGTGGGGAAAATACTGTATCTTGGGCAGTAGGAGAGCTGCTCAACTCCTAGTTGCTCAGCTTTTGAGATTACTAACAGCCTTTCAAAAGGTTGCTGCCGATGACCCTCATATTGCTCTAGTTCTAGATTCTTGAGATGAATGCATTTCTCTTTGCAGTACTGGCTTTAAGTTTTTGGATCTATTTCAAGTGGAACAGATGACTAATCACCCCCTTCTGCTAGTTGATAATGGGTTGTTTATAAAACCTTGTTTTTGTATAATTACCTTATTGTGAAATTCACGTCTTTTGAGGAACATTCACAGCTGAAAGGCAAGGAAAATGTCCACTCCAGGGTGTAGTAAAGCTGACAGGGGAAAGAAAAAAAAAAAAACACTAAATGACTTGGCTCTGTTGTTTTTTAGTTTCCTGAGAGAAAGTGGCCTTGACCCCCATGCATTACTGCTTTTGAGATTGTAACAGCAGATGGTATGAAATGACAGTTGGTGAAGACAACTAAAGGTGTTTATAACATTGCAGAGTTGTGCAGGTGACTTTAAAAACAAAGGATTTGGAAGTGATAAAAAGTGGAGACTGGCAATAGAGATGGTAATAAAGCCACTAGCTGCTTCAGGCAATGTCCTTATTTTATTTTTTTCTTTTATTGCATCTAATTGCAAATTAAAGTGGAAAAAAAAATTAACCGCAGGCAGAAAAGAATATTCAGCCCCTGCCTCAGTGGTTTCCAGAACAAAAAACTGTAGTCTTTGATTTTTAGATATGATATTTTTTCTTTTGCCTGCTGGTTGCCATATAAAGAGATATAGCTCAATAAAATGAAAGATCCACAGCACTGTTTCATAGCAAGGGCCTAGAGGGATTCTGAGCCAGGTTAATGGATATGATGGTTTTCCCTTCATTGATTTTTAAGATGATTATATTTTATTTATAGGTGAGAAAATAATAGTTAATCTTAGATTTATTGAAAACTTATTTCAAGGCTGCATGAATTGATAACAATAACAGTACATTTAGGGCAACAAAACTAGAATTGTCTTTTAATCCCTTAAGGGCTGATGTGCAGGGAATCTATTGACTTGAAATTAAATGTGCTGTAACTCACAACTGAATCCAGGTGGGGAAGTTATATTTTTTGGGCTGCTCTGAAAGATTTCGTTACACAAAGCTTTGATACACCTTTTGTAAAAACTATGTGAAAAATCCAGGAGCTGGAAGCTCAGGGATATGAGCATGTTGCTCTCTGGAGGCTTTCAGAACGGATTTCCAAGTCAGCCAGTCATTTGTCAGCTAAAAAGCCTACTGGTCAACCATAATTGTTGGTCTGAATCTTAAACCAGGATGTGTGCATTCTAAGATGCAGAAAAACTCAAAACATTACTTTATCCTAACTCGGAATTCCACTGCCTTAAAACTATTATAATTTGTTTTTATGTCCTGAATGAGTTCAGAGACCTTTTGGATTTGGGACAAATGAATTCCCATCAGCTAAACATGGACAGTAATTTTGCCCAATAAGGATAGAACACTGGGTCTTTGTCTCTCTAAGGATTGAATAATTGTCAATATGACCATTTCATATCTGTGGTTCAGAAATTTCAGCTCCAGACCTTTGATATGCAGTGCTTATTGGGTGGAGGGGCAAAAACCGACTCCCCAGCAATTTAACTACTCTAAGTTTTCCAGATAATTGAGTGTTTATGTGGAGACAAGAGAGGAAATATGCAAAATGTGTTCTGGAGAAAGGAAACTTTAACCACTGAGTCACTCAAAATAATAAAGTAGCATTATTTTAAAGTATTTCAAAGTTCACTTTTATTAAAAGTGCTAATATTGAGCTTGCTTTGGCAACACATATACTAAATTTGGACTGATACACAAATTAGTATAACCCTAAGATAAGATGACATGCAAATTGGTGACGCATTTCACTTTTTTTGGCATTGTCAGCCAGAAGTACCACATGTATGTGTGAAAACTAAAATGGCTTAACATCATGCTATACTTTATACTAAAAATGTGAGTGACCCTTAATTAAGCCCAATGAGACACCTAGGGTATCCATCTCCATATCAATGAGCAGATATAGTTTGCTTATTTATAGTGTTTTTTTTTAAACTATTGGTGGACACATTTGAATCACATTTATACAGTTATAAAAATAAAGATTTGATTGTGTTCATTCTTCCAAAAAATTTCCATATTAATTCATGTTGTAGTCAATATGAATGTTTAAAGTTGACTTTCACCTGTGTTAAATGATAAACTGAGGCATATTTTAAAAATTAAGAGTTTAAGCAAAAATTGATTCCAAGTGCCAGCACCAAACTGAAGTTTTTAGGAGTGTGCCGCTGCTGGAAAAGGTGGAAGCAAAGCATGGAAATTATTTGATGGCTGTAACTTATTCATTTGCCTTATATGAAAAAGCTGAGTTGGCTTTTGTGATTGGTTGCCCTTAGGTTTTGATTTCTTAACCGTGAGGAATTTAGGCTTAGGTTTTGGTTTGCTTAAGCAGACTGCTAAGGTATTAGAACCACCTCAGTCTAATGACTGCCTTGTTTAATTAATTTAACACCTGTTAGGCTAATGTTTCTTTTTCTTAATTTTAATTATTTTATATAGCATATTCTTATTAGTTATCTGTTTTACACATATTAGTGTATATATGTCAATCCCAATCTCCCAATTCATCCCACCACCAACAACAACTCCCCACGCCTGCTCTTTCCCCCCTTGGTGTCCATATGTTTGTTCTCGGCATCTGTGTCTCTATTTTTGCCTTGCAAACCAGTTCATCTATACCATTTTTCTAGATTCCACATATATGTATTACTATACGATATTTATTTTTCTCTTTCTGACTTATTTCACTCTGTATGACAGCCTCTAAATCCATCCACGTCTCTAAAAATGACCCAATTTCATTCCTTTTTATGGCTGAGAAATATTCCTTGTATATAGGTACCACATATTCTTTATCCATTCATCTGTCAATGGGCATTTAGATTGCTTCCATGACCTGGCTATTGTAAATAGTGCTGCAATGAACAATGGGATGCATGTGTCTATTTGAATTATGTTTTTCTCTGGGTATATGCCCAGTAGTAGGATTGCTGGGTCATACGGTAATTCTATTTTTAGTTTTTTAAGGAACCACCATAGTGTTCTCCATAGTGGCTGTATCAATTTACATTCCCACCAACAGTGCAAGAGGGTTCCCTTTTCTCCATACCCTCTCCAGCATTTGTTGTTTGTAGATTTTCTGATGATGCCCATTCTAACCAGTGTGAGGTGATAGCTCACTGTAGTTTTGATTTGCATTTCTCTAATAATTAGAGATGTTGAGCAGCTTTTCATGTGCCTCTTGGCCATCTGTATGTCTTCTTTGGAGAAATGTCTATTTAGGTGTTCTGCCCATTTTTTGATAGGGTTGTTTGTTCTTTTAATATTGAGCTGCATGAGCTGTTTATATATTTTGGAAATTAATCCTTTGTTGGTTGATTCGTTTGCAAATATTTTCTCCCATTCTGAGGGCTGTCTTTTCAATTTGTTTATAGTTTCCTTTGCTGTGCAAAAGCTTTTAAGCTTCATTAGGTAATATTTGTTTATTTTTGTTTTTATTTCCATTACTCTAGGAGGTGGGTCAAAAAAGATCTTGCTGTGATTTATGTCAAAGAGTGTTCTTCCTGTGTTTTCCTCTAAGAGTGTTGTAGTGTCTGGTCTTACATTTAAGTCTTTAATCCATTTTGAGTTTATGTTTGTGTATGGTGTTAAGGAGTGTTCTAATTTCATTCTTTTACATGTAGCTGTCCGGTTTTCCCAGCACCACTTATTGAAGAGACTGTCTTTCCTCCATTGTATGTGTTTGCCTCCTTTGTCCTAGATTAATTGACCATAGGTGAGGGGGTTTATCTCTGGGGTTTCTATCTTGTTCCATTGATATATATTTTTGTTTTTGTGCAAGTACCATACAGTCTTGATTACTATAGCTTTGTAGTGTAGTCTGAAGTCAGGGAGCCTGACTACTCCAGCTCCATTTTTCTTTCTCAAGATTGCTTTGGCTATTCAGGGTCTTTTGTGTTTCCATACAAATTTCAAGATTTTTTTGTTCTAGTTCTGTAAAAAATGCCATTGGTAATTTGATAGGGATTGCATTGAATCTGTAGATTGCTTTGGGTTGTATAGTCATTTTCACAGTATTCATTCTTCCAATCCAAGAACATTGTATATCTCTTCATCTGTTTGTGTCATCTTTGATTTCTTTCATCATTGTCTTATAGTTTTCTGAGTACACGTCTTTTACCTCCTTATGTAGATTTATTCCTAGGTATTTTATTCTTTTTGTTGCAAAGGTGAATGGTATTGTTTCTTTAATTTCTTGCTCATCTTTTGTTGTTAGTGTATAGGAATGCAAGAGATTTCTGTGCATTAATTTTGTATCCTGCAACTTTAGCAAATTCATTGATTAGCTCTAATAGTTTTCTGGTGGCAGCTTTAGGATTATCTATGTATAGTATCATGTCATCTGCAAGCAGTGACAGTTTTACTTCTTTTCTAATTTGTATTCCTTTTATTTCTTTTTCTTCTTTGATTGCTGTGGCTATGACTTCCAAAACCATGTTGAATAGTAGTGGTGAGAGTGGAAATGCTTGTCTTGTTCCTGATCTTAGAGGAAATGCTTCAGTTTTTCACTATTGAGAATGATGTTTGCTGTGGGTTTGTCATATATGGCCTTTATTATGTTGAGGTAGGTTCCCTCTATGCCCACTTTCTGGAGAGTTTTTATCATAAATCGGTGTTGAATTTTTTCAAAAGCTTTTTCTGCATCTATTGAGATGATCATATGGTTTTTATTTTTCAATTTGCTAATATGGTGTATCACATTGATTGATTTGTGTATATTGAAGAATCCTTGCATCCCTGGGGTAAATCCCACTTGATCATGGTGTATGACCCTTTTAATGTGTTGTTAGATTCTGTTTTCTAGTATTTTGTTGAGGATTTTTGCATCTATATTCATCAGCATAAAAATTCATCATAAGAAATTTTCTTTTTTTGTAGTATCTTTGTCTGGTTTTGGTGTCAGTGTGATGTTGGCCTCGTAGAATGAGTTTGGGAATGTTCCTTCCTCTGCAATTTTTTGGAAGAGTTTGAGAAGGATGGGTGTTAGCTCTTCTCTAAATGATGGATAGAATTTACCTGTGAAGCCATCTGGTCCTGGACTTTTGTCTTCTGGAAGATTTTTAATCACAGTTTCAATTACATTACTTGTGATTTGTCTGTTCATATTTTCTATTTCTTCCTGGTTCAGTCTTGGGAGACTGTACCTTTCTAAGAATTTGTCCATTTCTTCCAGGGTGTCCATTTTATTGGGATAGAGTTGCTTGTAGTAGTCTCTTATGATGCTTTATATTTCTGTGGTCTCTGTTGTAACTTCTCCTTTTTCATTTCTAATTTTATTGATTTGAGTTCTCTCCCTCTTTTTCTTGATGAGTCTGGCTAAAGGTTTATCAATTTTGTTTTTCTTCTCAAAGAACCAGCTTTTAGTTTTATTGATCTTTACTGTTGTTTTTTTTGGTTTCTATTTCATTTATTTCTGCTCTGATATTTATGGTGTCTTTCCTTCTACTAACTTTGGGTTTTGTTTGTTCTTCTTTTTCTAGTTCCTTTAGGTGTAAGGTTAGATTGTTTATTTGAGATTTTTCTTGTTTCTTGAGGTAGGATTGTAAACTTCCTTCTTAGAACTGCTTTTGCTGCATCCCATAGGTTTTGGATCATCGTGTTTTCATAGTCATTTTTCTCTAGGTATTTTTTGATTTCCTCTTTGAGTTCTTCAGTGATCTCTTGGTTATTTAGTAATGTATTGTTTAGCCTCCATTTGTTTGTGTTTTCTATGTTTTTTTCCCTGTAATTTATTTCTAATCTCATAGCATTGTGTCAGAAAAGATGCTTGATATGATTTCAATTTTCTTAATTTTACCAAGGCTTGATTTGTGACCCAAGATGTGATCTATCCTGGAGAATGTTCCGTGTGCACTTGAGAAGAAAGTGTAATCTGCTGTTTTCAGATGGAATGTCCTAAAAATATCAAATAAATATATCTGGTCTATTTTGCCATTTAAAGCTTTTGTGTCCTTATTAATTTTCTCTCTGGATGATCTGTCCACTGGTGTAAGTGAGGTATTAAAGTTCCCCACTATTTTTGTGTTACTGTTGATTTCCTCTTTTCTAGCTCTTAAGCATTTGCCTTATGTATTGAGGTGATCCTGTGTTGGGTGTATATATATCTATAATTGTTATATCTTCTTCTTGGATTGATCCCTTGATCATTATGTAGTGCCCTTCCTTGTCTCTTGTAGCATTCTTTATTTTAAAGTCTATTTTATCTCATATGAATATTGCTACTCCAGATTTCTTTTGATTTCCATTTGCATGGAATATCTCTTTCCATCTCCTCACTTTCAGTCTGTATGTGTCCCTAGGTCTGAAATGGGTCTCTTGTAGACAGCATATATATATGGGTCTGTTTTTGTATCCATCCAGCGAGTCTGTGTCTTTTGGTTGGAGCATTTAATCCATTCACATTTAAGGTAATTATTGATATGTATGCTCTTATTACCATTTTCTTAATTGTTTTGGGTTTGTTTCTGTGGGTCCTTTTTTCTCTTGTGTTTCCCACTTAGAGAAGTTCCTTTAGCCTTTGTTGGAGGCCTGGTTTGGTGGTGCTGAATCCTCTTAGCTTTTGCTTGTCTGTAAAGCTTTTCATTTCTCCGTCGAATCTAAATGAGATCCTTGGTGGGTAGAGTAATCTGGGTTGTAGCTTCTTCCCTTTCATCACTTTAAATATATCATGTGACTCCCTTCTGGCTTGTAGAGTTTCTGCTGAGAAATCAGCTGTTAACCTTATGGGAGTTCCCTTGTATATTTTTTGTTGTTTTTCCCTTGTTGCTTTTAATAATTTTTCTTTGTCTTTAATTTTTGTCAATTTGATTACTATGTGTATCATTGTGTTTCTCCTTAGCTTTACCCTACCTGGGACTCTCTGAGCTTCCTGGACTTGGGTGGCTATTTCCTTTCCCATGTTAGAGAAGTTTTTGACTATAATCTCTTCAGATATTTTCTCGGGTCCTTTCTCTCTCTCTTCTCCTTCTGGGACCCCTATAATGCAAATGTTGGTGCATTTAATGTTGTCCCAGAGGTCTCTTAGGCTGTCTTCATTTCTTTTCATTCTTTTTTCTTTATTCTGTTTCATGGCAGTGAATTCCACCATTCTGTCTTCCAGGTCATTTATCCATTCTTCTGCCTCAGGTATTCTGCTATTGATTCCTTCTGGTGTATTTTTCATTTCAGTTATTGTATTCATCTCTGTTTGTTTGTTCTTTAATTCTTCTAGGTCTTTGTTAAACATTTCTTGCATCTTGTCGATCTTTGCTTCCCTTCTTTTTCCGAGGTCCTGGACCATTTTCACTATCATTATTGTGAATTCTTTTTCTGAAAGGTTGCCTATCTCCACTTCATTTAATTGTTTTTCTGGGGTTTTACCCTGTTCCTTTATCTGGGACATAATCCTCTTTCTTTTTATTGTGTCTGACTTTCTGTGATTGTGGCTTTCATTCTGCAGGCTGCAGGATTGTACTTCTTCTTGCTTCTGCTGTCTGCCCTCTTGTGGATGAGGCTATCTAAGGGGCTTGTGCAAGCTTTCTGGTGGGAGGGACTGGTGGTGGGTAGAGTTGGGTTTTGCTGTGGTGGGCAGAGCTCAGTAGAAGTTCAGTTTGCTTGCCTGCTAATGGATGGGGCTGAATTCCCTCCCTGTTGGTTGTTTAGCCTGAGGTGACCCAGCACTGGAGGCTACAGGCTCTTTTGTGGGGCTAATGGTGGATGGACTCTGGGAGGGCTCATGCCAAGGAGTACTTCCCAGAACTTTTGCTGCCAGTGTCCCTGTCTCCACAGTGAGTAACAGCCACCCCCTGCCTCTGCAGGAGACCCTCCAACACTAGCAGGTAGGTCTGGTTCAGTCTCCTATGGGGTCACTGCTCCTTCCCCCTGGGTCCTGATGTGCACACTACTTTGTGTGTGCCCTCCAAGAGTGGAGTCTCTGTTTCCCCCAATCCTGTTGAAGTCCTGCAATCAAATCCCATTAGCCTTCAAAGTCTGATTTTCTGGGAAGTCTTCCTCTCATTGCTGAACCCCCAGGTTGGGATGCCTGACATGGGGCTCATAGCCTTCACTCCAGTGAGTGGAGTTCTGTGGTATAATTGTTCTTCAGTTTGTGAGTCACCCACACAGCGTTTATGGGATTTGATTTTATTGTGATTGCACCCCTTCTACCGTCTCATTGCAGCTTCTCCTTTGTCTTTGGATGTGGGGTATCTTTTTTGGTGAGTTCCAGTGTCTTCCTGCCAATGACTGTTCAGCAGTTGTGATTCTGGTGCTCCTGCAAGAGGGAGCGAGTGCACATCCTTCTACTCCGCCATCTTGAAACAATCTCCTAATGTTTATTTTCAAATTACACTATGGTCTTGTTTTCCACAAAATTTGAGTTCAGTGCTCAGTCCCTTTCAGTTCAATGCAGTGACTGTATATGAAAATAACTTACCACCACAATTGCACATACAAATATCCCCTGCACAAGCAAACCAACCTTCTAAAATAGATGCCAGAAGGCATTGACTTTCTATGTCTGAATCCAGGATGTTACCAAAGTTAGGGGCGGATAAACAAAGTAGTAATGGGATTAATGAGGTTTCCTCCTTTATTTGATTTTTCCTCTTTTGTTTGATTAACCCATATAACTTGAAGTTCTATATTTTAAAACAAAGAGACTAGAATGTTCTAGAAGTTGTATCTCAGGTTCATGAAATGATAGATAAAGAGAGAAAAGTTATTTTAAAAAAATACTTGGATAACTGAATATCAATAAGTAAAGTTTTATATTTACTTTGAAGTCATGTACCACTTTCCTGCTAGGAAAATGGAGACACTCAAACAAATCTTTAAGCTGTATACAAAAATACAAGCACAGAGCCAGAATATTGGAGATATACTTAAAGAAAATCCCAAGAAAGAATTTGATTTAGATAAGAAACAAATTTGAAATGAAGCAAAAGATGACCCACACCTGAACACACAGACACACACACACATAATGTCTGTTATTCTCTTCATTTAACTCCATTCTTCTTGGTCCCATCTTGAACTGTCAATAAATTGTCCAGAAAACCGCAAGAAAAGCAACTCTGGTGAACATTTTGTCTGAGCCAGGGCAATAAAGAACATGAAGATTCTCTCATGAGGAATCCCATTTTCTCAAGTTTTTTGACTCATTTTAAAGTATTTATGCAATTGTAATAATGATCATGTTTTATCAAAATGTGTGGGGCTTCTCTGATAAGAAATTCTCACCTAGATGGTCTAACGTACCTTAAATCTATCCAAAATTTTTTCTGTAATATGGACTTATAGAAACTGAAATGGGGCATTATGGTTGGTTTCCTTTTGTTAAAAAGAAAATAGTGTCACTTGTGCTAAAAGCCCATGATACCAAACCCAGATTTAATACCTGACCTAACTGCAGTTTTTACCTCTCCCAGAAATGTAATCGCAGTTGAATGGTCTGGAATTTTCTGATCAAGTACCAGAAAAGTAATCTGTCATGTGGGTCCTCTCAATCCCCCAGAGGAAGAAGAAGGAATCTGTGTAATAAAACTCTTGCATTTCCTTCCCCCCCAAAGGATGTCCTGTTTTGGTAAGAGCTCCCTTGCCCTACCCTTCTTTCTCTAAGAACCTTCCGTTTTGTATAACCCCTCAGAGTGCCCTCGTAGTTGATGCATAGGATGCTGCCCAATTCATGAATCTCTTGCCCAATAAAACCAATACAGTCTTCAAATTTACTCAGTTGAATTTTGTTTTTTAACAGTTTCAACTTATTTTTCTGATGTCAAAAGCTGTAGATATTTATTGTCAAAAGTTTGAAAAATCTAAATGAACAAAAGGAAAGAAAGCCCATTACCTGTGAATCTCTAATCTAGAGATAACCTATGTTAACATATAAACACATGCTTAGAATTGCACATATTGCTTAGTTTTCTGTCTTTTTTCCTTATTAAGAAAAGTCCTTTAAAACAAACAAAAACATGAATAGAGACAGTTCTTTTAAATAATTTAAGTATTTTTAATCACAATGTGTCAATGTCTACATATTGTTATTCTTTTTGGCCAAATCATATTTCTGATAAATTTTGCTGTTTTCCTGTTTTTATTTCCCACTTTCTAGGGGTGGGAATTCAGTTGGGTCAGAACAATGCATATTGCTTAAGGCTCAACTTATCTTTACACTTCATTCCTGTAATATTGTGATATGTTAAGAAATATATATTTTGGTCTTCATCCTGTGCTCTCAGCCAGAGCTCTTAAAATCTTTGTAATTTCCTAAGTGATAAGAGCAAATAGGAGCATCTTTCCTTATAATATTTAGTTTTTGTCCCTGGCTCCTGAAACAGCCTTTGAGCCTAAAACTGAAAGGAGCCGCTTCTGTTATTCATATCAAGCCCCTTTCAACTGCACCTGTGTGTATGTTAATGAGGTAACTTTTGGAACACCTCTAAGGATGATGCTGGTTGCCAGGGGGGAACAAACCATGTGATTAGAGGGTTGAAACTTTCAACCCCCCAGCCCCACCTCCAGAGAGGAGAGAGGGGCTGGAGTTTGGGTTAATTACTAGTATCCAGAGATTTAATTAATTATGCCTATGTAATGAAGATGCCATAAAAACCCTAACTGAAGAGGTTCAGAGAGCTCTGAGTTTGTGAACATATAGAGATGCCAGAAGGTGCTGTGCCCAGAGAAGGTATGGAAACTCCATTCCCTTCCCACATACCTTGCCCTATGCATCTCTTCCATTTGACTCTCCCTGAGTTATATTCTTTATAATAAGTGAGTAGTAGTAAGTCAAGTGCTTTCCTGAGTTCTCTGAGCCATTCTATCAAATTATCAAACCCAAGGAGGAGCTCAGGAGATCTCCAAGTTTAGAGCTGGTCAGTCAGGAGTACATGTGATAACCTGGGATTGTGTTTATCATCTGAAGTGGGGGAAAATCTTGTAAACTGAGCCTTAACCTCTGGAGTCTATGCTAACTCTGTGCAGTTAGTATTAGAATTGTTTAATATAAGGAAAAAAAACCCTTACACATTTGGCATCAGAAGCGTTGTGAGTAGGGAAAGTTGTTTTTCCTTTAATTCCTGCATTTGGTATCTTAGCCTCACCAAACAACTTTTTTAATCTGCATACATTTTACTCTTTTTAAAAAATTGAACTATAGTTGATTTACAATGTTGTGTTAGTTTCAAGTGTATGGCAAAGTGATTTAGTTATATATACGTATCTATGTATATTCTTTTTCATATTCTTTTCCATTTATAGTTTACTTCAAGATATTGAATATAGTTTCTTGTGCATAACAGTAGGTCCTTGTTGTTTATCTATTTTATATATAGTAGTTTGTATCTGCTAATCCCAAACTCCTAATTGATCCCTCCCCTGTTTCCCCTTTGGTAGCCATAAGTTTCTTTGTCTGTGAGTCTGTCTCCGTTTTGTAAATAAGTTCATTTGTACCATTTTTTTAGATTCTACATATAAGTGATATCATATGATATTTGTCTTTGGCCAACTTACTTCACTTAGTATGATAATCTCTAGGTCCATCTATGTTGCTGCAAATGGTATTATTTCATTCTTTTTTATGGCTGAATAATATTCTGTTGTATATATCTACCACATCTTTTTTATCCATTCATCTGTCAGTGGACATTTAGGTTGCTTCCATGTTTTGGCTATTGTAAATAGTGCTGCTGTGAACATTAGGGTGCATGTATCTTTTTGAATTATAGTTCTCACTGGCTATAGGCCCAGGAGTGGGATTGCTGAATCAAATGGTAACTCTATTTTCAGTTTTTTAAGGAACCTCCATATTGTTTTCCATAGTGGCTGCACCAATTTACATTCCCACCAACAGTGTAGGAGGTTTCCCTTTTCTCCACACCCTCTCCAGCATTTATTATGTGTAGACTTTTTGGTGATGGCCATTCTGACTGGTGTGAGGTGATACTTCATTGTAGTTTTGACTTGCATTTCTTTAATAATTCATGATGTTGAGCATTTTTCATGTGCCTACTGGCCATCTGTATGTCTTATTTGGAGAAATGTCCATTTAGGTTTTCTGTCCATTTTTGATTGGGTTGTTTGATTTTTTGTTATTGAGCTATATGAGCTGTTTGTATATTTTGGAAATTAAACCCTTGTTGTTGCATCATTTGCAAACATTTTCTCCCAGTCCGTATGTTGTCTTTTCATTTTGTCTATGGTTTCCTTTGCTGTGCAAAAACATATAAGTTTGATTAGGTCCTATTTATTTATCTTTGCTTTATTTCTATTGCCTTGGGAGAGTGACCTAAGAAAATATTGCTGTGATTTATGTCAGAGAATGTTTTGACTATGTTCTCTTCTAGGAGTTTTATGGTGTCATGTCTTACCTTTAAGTCTTTAGATCATTTTGAGTTTAATTTTGTGTATGGTGTGAGAGAGAGAGTGTTCTAACTTCATTGATTTACATGCAGCTGTCCAGCTTTTCCAACACCACTTGCTGAAGAGACTTTTTCTCCATTGTATATTCTGACTTCCTTTATTGAAGATTAATTGACCATAGGTGTGTGGGTTTATTTCTGGGCTCTCTATTCTGTTCCATTGATCCATATGTCTGTTTTTGTGCCAATACCACACTGTTTTGATTACTGTAGCTTTGTAGTATTGTCTGAAGCCTGGAAGGGTTATGCCTCCTCTGCTTTGTTCTTTTTCCTCAGGATTGCTTTGGCAATTCTGGGTCTTTTGTGGTTCCATATAAATTTTAGGATTATTTGTTCTAGTTCTGTGAAAAATGTCATGGGTAATTTGATAGGGATTGCATTAAATCTGTAAATTGCTTTGGGTAGTATGGCCATTTTAACAGTATTAATTCTTCAAATCCAAGGGCATGGGATATCTTTCCATTTCTTTGAATTATCTTTAACTTCCTTTATCAATGTTTTATAGTTCTTAGCATATAAGTCTTGCACTTCCTTGGTCAAGTTTATTCCTAAGTATTTTACTTTATTTTATTTTTGATGTGATTTTGAAGGGGATATATATATATATATATATATATATATATATATATATATATATATATATTTACTTTCCCTTTCTGATAGTTCATTGTTAGTGTAAAGAAATGCAACATATTTCTGTATGTTTTCTCATATCCTGCTAAATTGCTGAATTCATTTATCAGTTCTAGTGGTTATTGTGTGGAGTCTTTAGGATTTTCTATATATAGTATTGTGCCATCTGCATATAATAACAATTTTACCACTTCCCTCCCAATTTGGATACCTTTTATTTCTTTTTCTTGTCTGATTGCTGTGGCTAGGACTTCCAGTACATTTTGAATAGAAGTGTTGAAAGTGGGCTAACTTGTCTTGAATTTAGCGGGAAGGCTTTTAGCTTTTCACCATTGAGTATTATGTTGGCTGTGGGTTTGTCATAAATATCTTTTACTATGCTGAGATATGTTCCCTCTATACCCACTTTGGTATGAATTTTAATCATGAATGAATGTTGGATTTTATCAAATGCCTTTTCTGCATCTATTGAGGTGATTATGAGGTTTTTGTCTTTTCTTTTGTTGATGTGGTGTATCACATTGATTGATTTGTGTATGTTGAAACATCCTTGTTATCCTGGGGTGAATCCAACTTGATCATGGTGTATGTTTCTTTTTCTGTGTTGTTGAATTCAGTTTGCTAATATTTTGTTGAAGATCTTTGCATCTATACTCATCAAAGATATTAGCCTTTAATTTTATTTTTTGGTAGTGTCTTTGTCTGGTTTTGGTATCAGGTTGATGGTGGCTTCATAGAATGACAGTGGTTGTGTCCCCTCCTCTTCGAGTTTTGGAGTAGTTTGAGAAGGATCAGTATAAGTTCTTGTTTGTATGATTGGTAGAATTCCTCAGTGAAGCCACCTGGTCCTGGACTTTTGTTTGCAGGGAGTTTTTTTAAATTACATAATCTGCATATATTTTATATAGTTAACATATTTAATAAAATCTGTGAGTAAACGTTATGAAGATATGTGACCAGAGCAATAACTACAGCTCTCCAAAGCCTCGTTTTAACTCTAAGTTGACATAAGACATTATTATTTCAAGGACAATAACAGAATTAAATGTCTGGTGTAATAATTTGTGAATATCTTGGTAAAATACTATTCTTTCCTTGATCTTTATATATCTAAACAATATTCCCCTCATTGATTTAATATAATAAAAAATTATAATCACTAAAATCATCATTAGCACTCAAGACAATCAACTGAAAAACTCAGGATTTCTAAGAATCCATTAAAATTATATAAAACTGCCTTCCTACATGCCAGAAACAACCACTTAGAAACCATAATGGAAAAATATTTCAATTCATAATGACATCAATTATATGAAATACATGAGAATAACCTTAATAAGGGTAACCTATGGTTGGTTTTCCCCTTGAGAAAATTCTGATTTTACTCCTCACTGGCTTCAAAGGAGGACTCAGTGATTGTTCATATTCTCTCCATAGGAAATATCCTCTTCAAAATATTTTTGAACTCAGTAGAATTTACTAAAAATATCATTGATTTTTTGGGAGGAGGGTTTAGATGACTTTTTCCACAAAACCATCCCCCTTGGGATGTCTCCACTCTTCTGTCTCTTCTTTGGTATATCAATTAAAGCAGGAGAGGTCCTCCTTTGACCCTTCCCTTTAAAATCTTGTAAACTAATAGGGTATGTAAATGGTTAAAAACATTTATATGTAAAGAAGTTACAGAAACAGTAGAAGGGCCATTGCTTTTAATATATAGGTGGAAAAGGATATAAATAGATAAATACATAGGAAATACAATGCTAATATCCTTATGAAAAATATTCAACCTTAAAAAAGAATTTCACATTAAAGAAATAATAAAACAAACCATTTCACTTAATAAATTGGTAAAAATTTAAAGGAAAAGATGAACACATTTGTTAAGTTTCTGTGAGGTATATCTCATATCTTGGTGATAGTCGAAATTGCTAGTATTCTAACAAGCAATTAGGCAATATTATCAAGAGTCTAAAATATAGCCAATCTCCTTGACTTACTTCAGAATCTCATCATCTCAGTTGAAATGTCCTCTTAACCTCCTTGACAACAGTTTAAATCTTACTACACCAGACAAAATTTTCTTCCTAAGAAACAAATCTGATTATGCCAGGTCTCTTGGTGGGTCAAAATCCCTAGTTAGTGGGATTGTCATTCCTTATGCAAAGACATGCAAGACCATTCACAGTCTATTAGCAATAGATCCTATTTATTGAACAATTACTGTATTTTAGTATGTTTTCTAAGGGTTTCTCCACTTTTATCTCTTTTAATACTCATATAAGGTAGATATAGTTATTATTCTCATTTCATAGGTGAGACAGAAAGTGGTTAACTAAATTTCTGAAGGTCATCCAGGCAATTTGACACCAGAGTTGAGCTTTAACCTCTATGCTATACTGTCAGTAACAGGATGCCCAGCCTTAGCCTCACCTATCACTTTCCCCAAGCGTTCTACTCTTCACCCACACTAATTTTCTTTCCATACCCCAGATGTAACTGGCTCCTTGATTACTTCAGACATATGTTAATTATTCTACCTAGGGTCTTTGCACTCAGCCAACCACTCATAAAATTTATACTAAAAAGCTAATACTAACATATTCCTCATGTTGTATTGTTAATTATGTTTTTGTTAGTTATGAAAGAGACTTTTCATTGCCTACTCAATATCCATCCTCCTCTTTTTAATAAAAAGATTTTCAGGTTTCCTTGATGCTGCGTGTGGCCATGTTTCTAAGTTCTCTCCAATGAGATGTAAGCTGTAGTTGTTGTAGGGGGCAGAGAGGAAAGTTCCTTAAATGGGGAGGGGGGTGGTCTTTTTGCCAATGTGTTATTGCTGGAGCTCTAGCAGCCGGATTGTGACTTTGAGGGAAAAAGATAGTGAAGGGATAAGATCCAAGAAGCCCAAGAACGTGGTGACTTCAGAAGCCACCATACAATCCCTGGGCTACTCACCCAATTTAGGTACACCTCTGTTATTAGGAGCTGGATACAACTTCTCACTGATACATTTGTCAAGGATAAAAACTGAATTTTACTTTTTTTTTTGGTATATATAATGTTACGATTTCAGGCCCTAGCATAAAGTAGGCACCTCCCAAATATTTGTTCCATGTGTGAAATCTTTTGTACCATGAAAATGTAAGTAATATTATCATAAAATGCAACATAAGCAAACACTGGGGATTTATGACAATTTTTTCTCTTTAACTGGATCCTGTAATCACATTCAAGCAACCCTTTTTACATCATATAAAATACATGCATATACTTTTATGTTTCAATTTTTACCATGTTTCTGGTGCTTTGGTAAAATGGAGAACTGGGACAATATTTTACCTGGTTTAGGTTAAGAATGTCTTTACATCTGAGCATAATGTTTAGGCTTGGGTGAAAGTGGAATTTATCCTGAATCATCTTGATAATTGCCTTAGCAGTCTGTTCTAATAGAACTTATTTTGAATTTGGATATGCTCTTGCTTTTAGAATATATGCTACATCCAGGGAAGGATTGTGTCAGGTAATCAGTATAGCATTGAAGAAAACTCTTTACTTTTGAAATGTTCAGTTAATATCTAGTTGATGGTACCAAACTGTTTCCTTTGTTATATTGTTTACAGAATCCAGGAGGAAAACATGAGGTTATGAATTGCCCAAGTCAAGGGCACAAATCACTGATTTGAAGGGCAATAAGAGATTAGGCAAATAAAATAAGAATGCTATTTTAAAATGTAATATCCTGAAACATACCTGATTACATACTTATGATCCTGGATAGATTGAACCAATAAAATCCAAGAAGCATTTTATTTCCACAGTATATGTGTGCAGCATACCCTAAGTGATCATTTTAAGAGGCTTATGATATCTGACCCGTTTCACTTTATCTCTGGCATTCTCCCATAGAGACATTGCAATAAAAATAGACACTCCTACTCAGATGTTTATTCATAATTCCATGATGTTTGTGCATTTGAGTGTATTAATTGCTAACTTCTGTAAACCCATCTGATCTACCTTTTCAAAAAGAAACGATTACAGGAACATTTAGCTTAGATGCTCACCACCTCTTCTATTGAGACATGCCATTTATTTCTTTTTTCTAGGCTCACCCTTTCCCCAACCCGCCAGTAAATCTGTCAAGAGGCTTCCATTACAGACTATCATTTATGTTTTTCCTCTATTCTCTTTATCTTCATAAGAAATACTAAGAAGACTTTCAGGCCAGCAGCTTAATTATTTTTTCATTTTTCTCCTCTTTGATGTCTCATACTTTAACTGTCAGCCTTCAAAGTCATAATTTTTGAGCTGTATTTTGAGTTCTATTCCTCTTACTATTAATGGCTAACCTAAGAAGGTATAGATATGTTGCCTTATTTTTCCACTGTAAAATGTCTAATACAAGACACCCAGAGTTGCTTTCATGAACCGTGTTGGGAGATGCTATCGGAGTTTGCAGTTGCTGTATAAAGTGGGCAGTTTTGCTCTTCTTTATGAATTTGAGATCTCTCTCAGTCCAGGAGTAAAATGATAGGTAACTGAATTTTACTTTATTTCTGTTACTTCCCTGACTTCATTACAGAATTATGAAATCTCTTGATTTTCAGTTTTTGAGTGGTAAGAAGTTCTGAGGCTCTGTTTCAGTGGCAGTGTCCCTGTCCCCTGGGGAGTCCTTGCTGTGAACACTATAGATCCTCTTTCCTTATTCATTCTATTTCTTCTCCTTTCTATGGATCCTGGTTTCTTCTGGAAACTTTGCCAGAAACACCTTGCCTTCCCAAGTACATGTCGACTCATTTCTTCATCACATTTAATTTCTTTATGCTAACAGTATCTGTGACTATCTATATACCTACCTAACAGCCATTTATATATGTTTATCTCTGAAACATGATAATTTTGATACCTATGAAATTCTAAACAGTAATATATATGCTTTATACACATTTTCTAGTTTAATTTAATTCTCAAAAGAATCCCATAAGATAGGTATTATGGCATTTTACCAAAGAAAACTATATTTTTACTTATCTACTTATAATAATAATAATAACCACAACAACAATTTACTGAATTCCTAATGTGTAGTAGGCATTGTACTAGGAGGCTTACTTGTTTTTTTATTTGATTATTTATTGCCTTGTTTGAAACTAGATTTAAAGCAGCTTAATTTAACTATTCTTTAATTTTCATAGTAGCTCTGAAAATGGAAATCTCATTTTAGAGATGAAAATATCTTCTAATTTATTCATAAAGCTCTATTTATTCATTTTATATTTACATAACAATCCATTAAATGGCACTTTTGGGGGAGCCTTTCCTGATTGCCTACCCTTTCCTTGTTTTGTTTATCATAGGCCCTTATAGTAGCTAGAAAATTTTATTTATAATACTTGTTCCACTTTATATGTTTACTGGCTTTATAAATGTTACTCTCTATACAAAACTAGAAAATATGGCTGAATGAAAATAGAAAAAAAATTCTGCTCCCTCTTTCTAGAATACTCTTCCCCTTCTTTATTGTCTCGCATACTTGAGCTAAAGAGTCACTTATCAGGGGAGCTTTCTAGTCCCTAGATTAGGTCTTTATTTTAAATGTTCCTTTAGCTCTGTATAATTCTCCCTCAAAGAATTTAGCAGTGTTTTGATTAAGTAATTCCTTTTTTTTATTAAGACTTTATTTTTTTAGAGCAGTCTTAGGTTCACAGCAAAACTGGGGAGAAGGTGCAGACAGTTCTCACATACTCCTGCCCACACACATTCACAGCCTACCCCACTATCAATATCTAGCACCATGGTGGTACATTTGTTACAATCAGTGAAATTACAGTGACGCATCATTAGCCCCCAAAGTTCATACTTTATATTATGGTTCACTCTGCATGTCGTACATTCTATGGAAAAGTATATATGGCATGTATCCACCGCTATAGTATCTTACAGAGTATTCACACTGCTTTAAAAATCCTCTGTGCTCTGCCTGTTCATTGCTCCCCACCTGCAGTCACGAATCTTTTTACTGTCTCCATAGTTCTGTCATTTCCAGGATGTCATATATTTGGAATCATACACTGTGTAGATTTTTCAGATTGACTTCTTTTACTTAACAATGTGCATTTAAGTTTGCTCCATGTTTTTTCATGGCTTGATAGCTCATTTCTGTTTAGTGCTGAATAATATTCTATTGTCTGAATGTACCACAGTTTATTTTTCTATTTACCTCCTGAAGGACATCTTGGTTGCTTCCAAGTTTTGGCAATTATGAATAAAATTGCCATAAATATCCATGTGCAGGTTTTCATGTGGACATAAATTTTAATTCCTTAGTAATTATTTTAAAAAAATAAGTTCGTTCAATCAATATATATTTATTCCTGCCTTCTTATGTGCCAGGCACTGTGCTAGTTTCTGGGTGGGAGGTGTCTGCCTTCGTGTCTGCTCTCTCTGGAGAACATAGGCTCAATGAGGGTGGGCATGTGTTTAGTGTGTTCATCACTGTATTCAAGGATTCTTTGTTTTCTGACATATTAGATGTATGAAAGACACACCTATATCAAAATGACTGAGACAGGTTGAAAGGAAAAGGACAAGCAAAGATGTAAGAGGCGAATGCAAAGCAAAAACAAACCAGGAGGTGGTATAATAATATCAGACCACGTTGAGTCAAACACGTATCTTATAATGATAAAGGTATAGTCTTCAGTGAAAAATCTGGTATCAACATTTATGTACTGTGCAGCAAAGCATCAAAATTTATATTTACTAAGTAATGAACTTACAGAGAAACCTTCCTCAATTTTTGTATGTATATTTTTTCAGCTTCTTCTTGCCACAAAATCCCTAGGTATAATAAGTCATGTGAAACACCTGGATCTGGCCATCGGCTCCTGAAATTCAAGTGGGTTCTTGGATACAACTCTTGAATATAGTGAGGAAGTTCATGGATTATGATAACATTGAAAAACTGGGGGATTTATTTTTCCTGAGTTAACAAACCCTGGTCACTGCCCTAGGTTTTGGACTTTTTGTTGTTGTTCTCTTCTGGTAATACTCTATGTTGAAACCAAATCCATGTCCCTGTGACTCTGAAGTCTGTATTCCTTACACTCCGTGTGCTCTCCCCTCCACCCCAGCCTACCCATCTTTTATTTCCTTCTGTGTCTCTATGGGTTCATTAGGCCTTCAGTGGCAACAAATAGAAGAAGCTAAATAAAGGGACACAAAGGCAAAGGAGCCCTTATTTTAAAATATTGAAGTTAAATTATTTGAAAACTGGATTTTAAAAAATATCCAGTTAAAGTCTCATTTAAATGTAAAGGTATAATAAATATATTCTCATGTGTACAAGCAATCAGAAAATGTATCACACAAAGACATTCTTTGTGAATGTAGTAGAGAGGTTGTACTCCTAATACAGATGAGAAATACAGGAGGTAGCGATAAGTGGAAAGTAAGAAGGTGAGTGAATATCTTACTAAGTGCTAGTTTTATCTTTTTTTTAAAAAAAAAGCATGACAAATGAAGCAGACAAAATAATATCTGAACAAAACAGAATTAAAAATCTAGACATGCTATTTTGGAATGGAAATGAAGGAGGAGACCAAGAATGTGTCTATTTTAAGGGAGAGAGATGAGGTATAGATGCGTCTAAGAAATTATTAGAGACAGATAAACATAATATGAATGAGCAATGAACAGAAGAAGAGAAAGTGAATATCTGATTTTAAGGCTGGAAGAAATTTTGTACTTGCTAATAGAAAGAAAAAAGAAAAGTAAAAATTAAAAAAATGTAGAATGACTAAAAATGTGAAATGGAGAAAAACATTCTAATATAACAGTAAATGGATAAAATTTACTAATGAAACATAGAAGCAGTGATTGGATTAAAATATTTGATATATGATAAATAAGGTGCCACAAGGAAAGGATAGACAGCAGGTGTTCAGGAGATTAGTTCATTAAATGCAGAAAACTAAAGCTGGATTCCTAATAATACTATATACATAGGTGGACACCAAATAAATTAAAGATCTAAATGTGAAGGTTAAGCCATAAAACAAAGAATAAAATGTTGGAGGATATCTTTGTGACTTAGGGATTTACAAAAATAATTTTTCATATAAGACTGAAAAATAAGAAGCCAAAAATTAAAAAAGAAAAAAATAGGCAGAGAGAAATGTGACAATAGCAAAATGAAGGATTCCTGCTGAATGAAGGATACAATAAACAATGTTCACATATTGGGCAAAGATGTTTGAAACATCTAAAACCTGCAAGGAATTCATACCTACAATAGAAAAGAAAACTGGAAATCCCCAAGAAAAAGACATAAAATTCTTAGGAAAATGCACAGAAGGTGTACACAGTTTCACAGACAAGGGAACTCAGAAATTTAACAGATGTTTGAAGAAATGCTCAGTATCAATTGTTATCAGAGAAATATTAATTAGAACAAAACTGAGATGACACCTGATACTCAACAGCATATGGGATATTAGAAAAGGAAAGCAGCAAGTTTTAATGTGTAGAGAGCAACTCTCGTGATCTGTGGTGGGAGGGCCATTCTGCAGGCAGTTTTGTAGCATTTGGTAAGATTGTGTCTAGGTACACCTAACAACCCAGTGACTATCCCAGAGAAACTCTCCCCCCTTGACCCCAAGGTGATATGTCAAAAAATCTTCAGTTTTCTTTGATGGAATGTTGGATTCATCAATAGGAGAATGGATAAGTAAAATATGGCATGTTAATACATATGATAGAACCATATGTGCATAAAAAATAAGCTAGGTGTAGAGATTAAAAATCTAGAAGAATGTTAATAGGACAAAAATAAGGAGAACGTGATTTATGTGATTTACAGCATAGTGCCATTTGTGTAGTTTAAACACATACGCACAAAAAACAGGACCTATTTTACAAGAATATGTGTATTTGAAGAAATACAGTAAGCATATTTAATAGGAGCCTAGAAAGGCAGAGTAACGGAAGCAGGATCTTGGTATAAAGGGAAAAAATAACCAAGTGAAGGTCTTGGACAGATTGGTGTCCCAAGAGGAGAGAGGGCAAGAGATGGAGAGTGCGAAGGAAGAAAACTGGCTGAAGGGAAGCAAAATGGGTGGGAATCTAGATCTCCAGCTCCTTCTGCACCTGCGACAGTTCGTTTTCTTGTGCTCTATTATGGGGCTCCTGAGTACGATTTCACTTTAAAAAATTTCTGGTGCTAAAAATCTGTTTTAAAGACAGGGACCTAGGTGGATAAAGTTCTGTGCTTAGAAGCAGGTGCGTTAAATTCCACAACATGCCCCAACACAGCCTGTGTGCCTTAGGGTAAAACGCTGAAACCCAGCTTTGTTTCCCCACCTGTAAAGTGAGAGTAAAACACCTCTGTTTTTCTTAATCTCTCAAGATTGTTATGATAAGGAAAAAGAATCCGATGACCCTTGAAATTATATCTAAAATCAATGAGTCATGCAAGAAAATACCTGTTGCTATGCTGTATTAATGGATAGGATTGTTCTTGCCCAGAGGTTTCTCTGTAGCACCTGTGAGCAGTAAAAAATTGCATGGGATTAGGCTTAGAAATATGCCCATGGAAATCTCTGCGCTCAGCCCTGAATCCCCTCCTAACCCCACCCCAAGTGAGAAATGAGATGAGATCCTCAGATATTCTGTCAGTGAAGTACTCCCTTATTGGAAGCAGGTCTAGGCTAGGTTCCCTTAGCACTGAATGAATGGTCTGATTTATAAAATGCCTTATGTCTGTTGTTTCCCTTCTCTTTTTCTGATTTATCTCTTTAATTAACGCAGTGGTTCTCAAACTTTTTGTCCCAGTGACATTTTACACTCTTAAAAATTATTGAAAACTCCACAGAGCTTTGACTTTTGCAGGTTATATCTATTGATATTTACTACATTAGATATTGCAACTAAGAAGTTAAAACATATTTATTCATTAAATCATTTAAAAATAACAACAAACCCATGGTAATTAACATAAAAACATTTCCAAAGCAAATAACTATATGTTCCAAAATAAATAATGTTTTCCAAAAGCAAAAAAAGAAATTAGAATAGTGGTATTGTTTTTATAGTTTTACACATCTCCTTAGATTCTTATAACTGCTACCAGAAGAATATGTTCAGTGAAATATTGAGTTTAGGTATCAACTGATGTCTCAGAAAATTTTATAGCCTGGAATATACAACTTCTACAGTTGGAAAATAGCCTAACAGTAGCACTTTCTATTTTAAACCTAATGAAGGAATCCAGGAAAATTTGACTTCAAAATATTTTTCTCACAAATGACTTTTATAAGAAACATTGAACCTGTCCGAAAAACATTATGCTGAACTATATGAAATTGTTAATATTTGACCATTTTTTAAACATATAAAAGCAGAAATGTCATATGGGTTTTACTAATATGGATAGGAGAGTAAAGCCTATTTGTGTTCTTTTTTTTAATAAGTTTATTTATTTTTGGCTGCATTGAGTCTTCGTTGCTGCGCGCGGGCTTTCTCAAATTGAGGCGAGCGGGGGCTACTCTCTGTTGCGGTGCGCGGGCTTCTTGTTGCGGTGGCTTCTCTTGTTGCGGAGCACGGGCTCTAGGACCATGGGCTTCAGTAGTTGTGGCTCAAGAGCTCTAGAGCGCAGGCTCAGTAGTTGTGGCACATGGGCTTTGTTGCTCCACGGCATGTGGGATCTTCCCAGACCAGGGCTTGAACCCGTGTCCCCTGCATTGACAGGCGGATCCCTAACCACTGCGCCTATTTGTGTTCTTTTAAAAAAATATTAAGGAGAATATTTACCTTCTCTAAGGTGGAATTTAGATCGGTCATACTTTAACAAGAAGAGTCATCTTAGAGCAGGTTTCTGAAAAAGTTTGAAGATATGGTTTATGGGATGAGTCTTGACTAATAATGGAAGATTCAAGATGGTCTAGAAATATATGATGAATTCATCAGTTATCACCTCTATTTTTGACTCCAGTACATAACATTTTGTTTGAGATGAAAACTGATTCAGTTTTTTTTGGAAATCAAAATACTAGCCGTCAGCGGCAGGGTGACTAGTACAAATCTTAAAATTGTTCATTTTTATTAATACTGATCAGTCCTATTAGAACTCACCATGATAAAATAGTATAGTAATAATACTTTTCTTTGAATAAGAAGCAAGAATATATTTATAAGTTTGTGCATTCAAAACACTTATTGTGATAAATGTATCTAATATTTAATCATATATGTCCATGTAGTGATATTTTTTACTTACAATGTATTCCTTCTTAGACCAAAGCCCATCCTATCAAACTCAAGAGTTATGTAAAGATATTTCTTGGCATTGATGCTTCATATTTTAAAATACAAATAGTTACTGTGTTCTGATATTCTAATGTGCTACAACCAAAGGAATCACTTTTTAATTTATGATGAATATAAATTTTAATCATTATTTGTTTCCTTGAACTGTGTACTAGTTATAAATTATTTGAAAGACAGTGTGAAATGTCAACAAATCTTACATGACAGTGTAGCTCATTTAGTGTCTTAAATCAAGTGTTTTGCACTGGGAGCTAGGCAACCAGGATTTTTAGCCAAAATAAGGCATAGGAAAATGCAGAAAGGCTTTCTCTTTTTCCTGACATCATTGTACAGAAAATTCAAAGTGTTTCTGCCCTCACTACTCAGTTTTGTACGTATCCAGGTCTGTGGCTAGTTAAGATAAGATACCTGCATTTATTGAGTACCTTATCAAAGATTGCTCAAAGCATTCTACCGCATTCTACTAGAATGTCCATAAAGTAGAGGAACTCCTAAATAAATATAGGACAGTAGGAATGGAAGTAGTATAATACAGATTATAATTTTCAGTGGGGAAGTTAGGTTCAGGAAAAATAAACACCATTTAGTTGCTGGCATTAAGGAAGCAATACATGTAGTCCAAAAAGGAGAGAGCAGAACTGTGGCAGTGTCTGCTACAGCCTGGAGTTCCCGAATCCTGTGTCCCACTTACTGTCCTATCCAGTGTGCATCCTATTCACCAGGCCACCTCTCTGATACATCTAGGGAAGAGGGGAACAGAGACATTGATGCTGGCTGTGGAATGGGCTCTGTGAATTTGTCAAAGAATAAGTAATCAAAGAGAAGTGAGCCTCTTCTCTGAGTATGAAGTCATGTTCCTTTTTCTTCAGAAAATAAAGCAAAGGTTTAAATGTACTCAGGGAAAAGAATACAAATCAAGTAATTGCTAGGTTTTCTTTTAGCTTATTATTTTGGGGAAGAACTAACCCTACTTCTTCTAACTTCTTCTCCTAAGCCATGTTTTTGTCCAAACCATTTTTGAATTTCTGTTTTCTGACCCCTGTGTTTTCTATATTGTGCCTATGGCATTCAGAAGCCAAACACAGTATTTGAAAGAGGATTAACTAATGCTGAGTCAAACAATGGAGGGTGGATAAAGCCATATTACTGTTTATATGTACATCCCATGGTGCATATGAGATATCAGAGCCAGCTAGGAAGAGTCCACTTACACTGTTCTCTTCCTGCTCCAATAGAAGAAGCTTTCTTTTCTTAGCTACTGTCTTCTGTCTGATTGAGAGATATATTAGACAAAAACATCATGGATGGCACTGAATGTTTTTTGAGAAATATATAATGTAGTGTATTTGATAGAAAACCACCAAAATTGTATTCTGGGATGTGCATGATAGGAAATTAGACCGGATGCTAAAATGTATGTTGGGAAAGAATAGCACATTTTTATATCTAGCTGTTAAATCAGTGTGGCATAATATCATTTTTTTGCTTTTCAAAAGATAGGCAAATCTGTAATCTTGGGCCCAGAAATTAGGGAGAGGCACAGAGGTATTCTACAAGTACTGCCATTTATCAAGTAAGTACTAGTTTCCCCTAAAAGCATCCGCTAAGATTCTCTCTCTCTCTCTCTAAATGTTATAAAGGAGAAGAGGGTTGGGGTAACACTGTTAAAATTATATATATTATACCTTATCTGTAGTTCTGACCCATCTTTCTTTCACCTGTCTCCTAAACCAAGCCTGATAGGGCAGGCAGACTGAATAGTGTGGGACTGCCTAAGTACTTGTTCTCATAAAGAGCTAATAAGGACTCATATGTAGAGAAATGACCATTTATTTGGGATCTGGGACAAGGCTTTACTAAATATTTTATGTAGGAGTCTTGTTTACCATTTTGGTTCTTTTGATGTCACTGATTGTGTGAAATTGTTACTTAGGTCATAAACTCATAGAAATGTTATGGCAAGCAGGTATATTGCCCTTAATAAGAGTCTTGATTCAGAGTAACTATTACCAAGGCCAGCAATACTGTACAGGTTTCCACACTTCAGAGAGCAGTTGTTCTCAGAAATTCCCTTCCAAAACACATTGGGTCTCACTATCTTGGCATGCTCATGAGCTATTGTCTTATAGTATCTCAGTAATGGGACAGCTCTATTCTGTAAATAGCTTCAGAAAATAACTTCATAAACACAATGCAATTATACAAATAAGATTTAAAACTACTTTGAAAAAGACGGGTTTGAACTAATTTGATTAAAGTCATAAATTATTGTTTATCTATTTCCTTTTTACCATTCATGGTTTGACACTTGTGGAGTACACTGATGTTAATATAATGCATTAGGAAGAATTCCCCTCCTGAGAGCCAGTGTAGCTTAGCAAAGTGATATTTAATGTTTTCTATGATATTTATTTAACTAAAATGGCTGATTAGATGTTAAACAGAATAGAGGTTAATGATCTTTGTTATTGGTATTATAAAAAACTTTTAAAAAGAATAAAATAGGGTTAATGATGTGTGCCATTATTGTTATTATGGAGATTAAAAACATGCAGTTGTTGTCTGCTGTGAAAAAATAGGCACCAGGCTGTGAGTAATTAGCAAAAGTATATTATCTTCTAACCTTATAATTAATTACTTTGTTTGGCTGTATTACTTTTTAATGATGGTCTTCATTGGCTTCATGTAAATATATAAATCTGTACATAATTTTAAATCTAAGTGATAAAAGCAAACTCTTGATGATTTTCTACATCTGAGAAGGAACCAATGCAATCTATAGCCAATACTAAAGACAATACCTGGGAAGAGATGACAGAACCAACAACTTCTAGACATGGTGAAATCAGGGGAGACCTACTGGAAGAAGCTTTGGAGATATTAGTTTTGGGAACAATCAAAACTTCTGACCCTTTGACCACCTCCACCAACCCAGGAATGCTCTTTTGTTCTTTAGATTGTTCAGTAAAAAGACTTCTGTTTTTCTTTTCCATATGCATTATTTTTAGGGTTGCCAGATATAGGAAATAAAAGTACCAGGTGCCCAGCTACATTTAAATTTTAGATAAACTATGAATAATATTTTATAAGTGCTTCCATGGAATATTTGAGACCTACTTATACTAAAAAAATATTTATTATTTACCTAAAATTCAAATTTAACTGTGAATCCTGTGTTTTACCTGGTAACCCTAATTATTTTAAGCTTCCTGGATTTTATTGCACTAGCATTGGTTAATAAACTCAGACATTAGATATGAAATGAAATATCCTCAAAGGCATAAAAATGCAAGTATTCTTCCTTTGCAATTTAATTCAAACTTGTAATGTTTTTCTAAACTAAACCACCCTTTCTGTATACAGAATTCACAAGAATATTTACATCTATTTATAGAGTGTGTTTCTATATTGTTGGCCTATATACATTTCTAAATAAGGGTGCCTTTTCCTAAGTTCTTTATGTCACTGTTATCATAGCTAGAAATTCTATGCTAGAGGAGTATGACTGAGTGGAGTAAACAAGGGTGGAAACCATACAATAGTGAAAAGTGTGTTAAAGGTTATTTACCTGTTGCTGACTCTGGTCATCCTTTGACATTCCCTCTGGCCTGCATCCCTGTTCCTGGTAACAATACAGGTAGTGTTCAAAGAATTATAGATTTTGAATTGCTTATTGGGGAGATTACTAATACAGTCTTTCTGTTCTTTTCTCAAAGAACTAATGAGAGATCTGCTAAGGCAGGTTGGGATATTTGGGTTCTGATGATGTTTACAAAGCTAATTTTTTTTTTTTTTCGGTACGTGGGCCTCTCACTGTTGTGACCTCTCCCGTTGCGGAGCACAGGCTCCAGACGCGCAGGCTCAGTGGCCATGGCTCACGGGCCCAGCCACTCCGCGGCATGTGGGATCTTCCCGGACCGGGGCACAAACTCGCGTCCCCTGCATCGGCAGGCGGACTCCCAACCACTGCGCCACCAGGGAAGCCCTACAAAGCTAATTTTTAAAGTTAGTTTGCCAAAGTAAATATTTTACATCATTGCATTATTATGTGCTCAATGTCCAGAGAGGAACATTTTGGGGGGTAAATATGCTTGATTTAGTCCTCTTAAGTTGTTTGTTGGATTTTGAATGTTTGCTTCTAATTATATGTTATTCTAGTGGGATGGACATATAGGCTGTCTGAGTTTGTCTTTTTTTCTTAATTTGTTAGACTCCATATCTTTGGAGGAAATGGAGAAATGCATTTATCCTTGATCTTGATCCAATTTGGATGCAGACCAACAAAGGTGTGAGTTCTTAAGAGGCATAATCATTTATTTTTGTGTTGCTATCAGGGAAAAGTGTTGTGTAAAAAGAATCCATGCATCTCTAATATTTACACATGAGTTAAACATGTTGACTTCTATCCTTATGTTTCAGTTGACATTTGTTTACAGGCAAGTTTTCTTAAACTTGTTGATATATTTTGTATTCATATTGAGACATGAAAAACTCAAAGTCGGGCTTCCCTGGTGGCGCAGTGGTTGTGAGTCCACCTGCTGAGGCAGGGGACACGGGTTCGTGCCCTGGTCTGGGAAGATCCCACATGCCGCGGAGTGGCTGGGCCCATGAGCCATGGCCACTGAGCCTGCGCATCCGGAGCCTGTGCTCCGCAATGGGAGAGGCCACAACAGTGAGAGGCCCGTGTACCGCAAAAAAACCCCAAAAAACCTCAAAGTCTTTGTGTTAATTCAGTCATTCAATCAAAATTTAATTTTTACTTAATACCTTTTAGTCATTGAATGCTGTGTGGTGGAAGAGCTACACTTAGGTCAAACCATATGAAATTGATAATATTAGTCTGTTTTTTATCAACAAAAATGATAATTCATATGGTACATTCAAATATAAGTTCTTTTGTCTTCTCTGAAGAAACTTGGGATATCAGCAATATAATATGTGGTGATATATGGAAAATTGTAGTTGTGTAGGTCAATGCTTTTCACATTTTTGTCATCCATATGAGTACCATTTGTCTACTTAATTTTTTCAATGACTCACTTTTTAAGACTTAAATAAATTAAATGATTTTAAGAAGTATTACTCATTAAAGCATGCTAGTTTAAAATGCTAGCTATGAATTTTCTAGTAGCTCTCATGTTTATCAGTGTACCACAAAATTCTCCTTACCTGAGTGAGTCATGTATCATACCTTGAAAAACCACCAGTACTGACAGAAAATGCCGCAGGAGTTCTGCTACATTGGTCGTTTTTTAACATTTCTGGAAATTCAGGCAGAGGTATAGGCCACCAAAGAGAAATTTCTGTTTTTAATAATACATAAATCTGAAAGAAAAATAGTGATGACAAATTTCCCCTAAATTTTATATTACATTATAAGATATATTAGGTTGAACCATAAGAAATCAGCATTCTTATGGATCAAAAATGTTTGCATGTTGGCAATTTTATATAGTTTAATCTTGTATGTAATGGAAAGTATTCCTTTCCCTGAGGAAACTTAAACCAACATTAGAGTTGGATTATCTTTGAAGAGGTGCAATATATTTCTCAGAAAGGGTTTCCTACTGTGCATTGCCACAGGTAGCTTGTTGAAGGAACTCATTCCCTGGGCCATTTCACAGCAGTATTTGCAGTGACCTTTTATATAAGGCAAGTGAAACCTATGCAGGTTGTAGTGGGACTAGATGAAGTAGCAGACCTGCTTATGTTTACAAATATTCTACTCTGATTAGGTGAGACATCTACAAAGAAGATCACCTCTTAACAGATAGATCATTTGCCTCCTATTCACAGCCAGTCAAGTGGATAGAAGTATATCAACATAGCTGGGAGCAATCATCATCTTGCTAAGTATATGGAAGGCAGACAGGCATGAGATATGCGCACATGAATTGTCCTCTTTCAAAGGTCAAATCGCTACATTGCTGGTGTATGCTTGAATGCAGAGTGCACAAATGTCCTGAGTTTAATTTTTCTGATGTCACAATTTGGATCCTATAATATGTAGTGACACTGGAAGATAGTAAGAAAATAAGAGATTTCAGTAGCATGAAAAAGATTTTGCTACCTTCTGCAAAGCCAAAATAGCTATGAAAACATGCCTAATTATTTTTATACAATTTTTTCTCTTCAACAGGTGTTTGTCATTATTTCTCTTTTTAAACAGAGGACTTTTTTTTGAAATTGAGCTACAATTATGAATACAATGATCTAAATGAAAGGCTTTATACAGAGAGAAATTCATGTAGTGTTAGCCATATAAAATACTTAATTCACATTTGGTAAAGATACTGTTTCACTATATTCTATAATTCTCTTTTGGGGAATGATACTCAGGATATTTTTCCAGTGAGAAGACATAATTCTGGTTGCAGAAGTAGAAGAGGTGAAATGAGATGTGCTAAATCAAGTATAGAATTTAAATTGTTGAACCCATAGAAAGTGTCCAATAATAATTGATTTATTTAAATACATACTCCAAGATTATTTGAAAGTGTTAAAGTCAACTTTAATAATTTATCTATTTTTATTAAAAGCAACTTTCTAAAAGTTTCTGTTTTTAAAATTTAGGTACAGCTCAATCAGAGACAACATTCTGAACAATTTTAATCCATTTGTGTATAAAGAATACAAATGACTAATATTAGATATTTTCTACAGGTTCTATTCTGGATTAATGCACACACAAAAATTTTAGTATAAAATAACTGAGTAGGGGGTTCTTAACTATTGTACCTAATAATCTTGAGTATAATATTTTCAGTTATTACCTTAACTTATAGTCTTTGAAATATTAAAAATTTTTAACCCATATATGATGTGAAAATAAATCTCTGATTTGAAAGAATGATTTGCTATTTCTTGCATATTTTGTAACATGATGTATCACTGAGGAATGCTTCTTTCATAAGTATATGTAGAACAAAAACATGGCAGTTGTACATTCAGTTGTTAAATGAAGTTTTATGAGAAAATATTGGTATCTATACTAAGCCTGTGTTACTGAATATATTCTGTTAGAAGTTTATGTGAATGATTTTTGAATGGAACGTCTATAGTTATCAAAATATTTAAGCAAAAGGAGCTGAGGTATCTTTGCTAATTATTCCAAGATTTTTACAGAGTATCAATTTTCTTGGAAATGCTACAATGTTGTTTTCCATGTCCTGTTGGATGAAAGTACAGGTGCTTTATGGCTTGATTACTCATCTATAAATTCTATTTCAATAGATATTAACAGTGTAGGATTGTGTATTTAAAATATCATGATCATTTAGTAGTTTAAAAAATCTGAGTTTTTAGGCACTGATAAATTTTCATTTCCATTTATTTATTAAAATGCATTAAAATTCTGTTATAATGGTTATGGGAATATAATGAAAATAAACATGTTTTGGTAGAAATGTATCTATTGTTCTAGTCTAATGAAAAGTTGTAATTTATGACATTTATGAAGGGGTGGTAGTGGAAGGACAACATTAGCAAGTAGTTTTTTTTCAATTATTCTTACAAATGATTTTGAAAACATTAGGTTAAATATAAAATTTAGCAGGAAAAATGTTCACTACCTCTACCCGCATTAGCCATGGTGAGTTCCTTTGGCTAAGGCCTTATAATTGTTTTCATTCCTGTGTTAGATAATGATTGCATAATTTTCAAAATATCCAGAATATTAATGCATAACAAACACAAATATGTTTAAAATTTTTTGAGAAAGTTATATATTCTTCACAGGATGGAAATGGGTTAGCAAATCTTTCTTTCAAATCAGAGATTTATTTTCACATTATATATTTAAAGCTATAACTCAGGGTCTCTGCTTGTTTTGCTTTCTTCCATTATCAGCGATAACCTTAAAAATCTTTAACCTTTCACAGTACAGGTTCAGTATTAGCTGTCAGATACCATGTTTCACAGGTTAATTTTTCTATTAATTTTTGAACTTTTGTCAGCAGTCATGACATAATAACTCTTTAATTTCTTCAATGAAGTGCAGTGTCAGAAAAAATTATTTCTTGTTTGGATTTGTGTTTCGTAGCACCATGCCCAATATAGTAAATTCTCATATATGGTACTGGAATCATACTTGGTATATAACAGTTATTGAGTGTATATAAGTTAGAATGCAAGGTTCATGCTGCCTGGTTTTATTTTTATTTATCAAAAATCTTGTATGTCTATGCCATATTTGCCCCCTTCTGTTTAATTATTAAGTAGAAAACAATCTTGACAGCAAATAGTACATAAAATAGTATAAGTTAAATTTAAGGCAGTTTAGGTACAGTTAAGTAGTTAATATACTTTTTCAACCTGATTAAATTTATAAATCTGATTCTATGTGTATATGTGAATATAAAGCTATCATATGGAAAAAATATTGTCTTGAAGATAAAAGCTTCACCTCTATCATGTGCATTGATGGAGAAAATATTAATCTTTATAAATAGAAATATTTAGAGTTACTAGTTATTTTATTATAAAAATAATATAGAAATGAGTTTAATTAAGTTTGGATGTCAGCAGCACAATATTTTCAGAAAAGAAGTAGTTTCTAAGGTTAACTTAAGAATAGAGTAGAGTTATATAAAATAATTTTTCAAGAATAGGAAAAGAAATATGGGACTCCAATTTTTGGCATTATGAAGCACAGGAAGGTTAGAAATTTCATTTGTATAGAATATCTTTTGGTTTGGAATGGTGTCTTTGAAAGAGATTATGTCTTAGAAACATAATTTTTTTGAAGGTAATATAGTTTTATTATTTTATTTATTTTTTTAACATCTTTATTAGAGTATAATTGCTTTACAATGGGGTGTTAGTTACTGCTGTATGACAAAGTGAATCAGCTATATCCCCATATATCCTCCCTTTTGCATCTCCCTCCCACCCCTCTGGGTGGACACAAAGCACCGAGCTGATCTCCCTGTGCTATGCGGCTCCTTTCAACTAGCTATCTGTTTTACATTTGGTAGTGTATATATATGTCAATGTTACTCTCTCACTTCGTCCCAGCTTACCCTTCCTCCTCCTTGTGTCCTCAAGTCCATTCTCTATATCTGAGTTTTTATTCCTGTCCTGCCCCTAGGTTCTTCAGAACCTTTTTTTTTTTTTTTAGATTCCATATATAAGTGTTAGCATATGGTATTTGTTTTTCTCTTTCTGGCTTACTTCACTCTGTATGACAGTCTCTAGGTCCATCCACCTCACTACAAATAACTCAATTTCATTTCTTTTTATGGCTGAGTAATATTCCATTGTATATATGTGCCACATCTTCTTTATCCATTCATCTGTTGATGGACACTTAAGTTGCTTCCATGTCCTGGATATTGTAAATAGTGCCGCAATGAACATTGTGGTACATGCTTCTTTTTGAATTATGGTTTTCTCAGGGTATATGCCAGGCAGTGGGATTGCTGGGTCGTATGGTAGTTCTATTTTTAGTCTTTTAAGGAACCTCCATACTGTTCTCCATAGTGATGTATCAATTTACATTCCCACCAACAGTGCAAGAGGGTTCCCTTTTCTCCACACCCTCTCCAGCACTTATTGTTTGTAGATTTTTTTGATGATGGCCATTCTGACTGGTGTGAGGTGATACCTCGTTGTAGTTTTGATTTGCATTTCTCTAATGATTAGTAATGCTGAGCATCCTTTCATGTGATTGTTGGCAATCTGTGTATCTTCTTTGGAGAAATGTGTATTTATATCTTCTGCCCATTTTTGGATTAGGTTGTTGGTTTTTTTGATATTGAGCTGCATGAGCTGCTTGTATATTTTGGAGATTAATCCTTTGTTAGTTGATTCGTTTCCAAATATTTTCTCCCATTCTGAGGGTTGTTTTTTCGTCTTGTTTATGGTTTCATTTGCTGTGCAAAAGCTTTTAAGTTTCATTAGGTCCCATTAGTTTATTTTTGTTTTCATTTCCATTTCTCTAGGAGGTGGGTCAAAAAGGATATTGCTGTGATTTATGTCATAGAGTGTTCTGCCTGTGTTTTCCTCTAAGAGTTTGATAGTATCATGTCTTACATTAGGTCTTTAATCCATTTTGAGTTTATTTTTGTGTATGGTGTTAGGGAGTGTTCTAGTTTCATTCTTTTACATGTAGCTCTCTAGTTTTCTCAACATCACTTATTGAAGAGGCTGTCTTTTCTCCATTGTATATTCTTGCCTCCTTTATCAAAGATAAGGAGACCATATGTGTGTGGGTTTATCTCTGGGCTTTCTACCCTGTTCCATTGATGTATATTTCTGTTTTTGTGCCAGTACCGTATTGTCTTGATTACTGTAGCTTTGTAGTATAGTCTGAAGTTCAGAGGCCTTATACCTCCAGCTCTGTTTTTCTTTCTCAGGATTACTTTGGCTATTCAGGATCTTTTGTGTTTCCATACAAATTGTGAAATTTTTTGTTCTAGTTCTGTGAAAAAAGCCATTGGTAGTTTCATAGGGATTGCATTGAATGTGTAGATTGCTTTGGGTACTATAGTCATTTTTACAATGTTAATTCTTCCAATCCAAGAACATGGTATATGTCTCCATCTGTTTGTATCACCTTTAACTTCTTTCGTCAGTGTCTTATAGTTTTCTGCATACAGGACTTTTGTCTCCTTAGGTAGGTCTATTCCTAGGTATTTTATTCTTTCTGTTGCAGTGGTAAATGGGAGTGTTGCCTTAATTTCTCTTTCAGATTTTTTGTCATTAGTGTATAGGAATGCAAGAGATTTCTGTGCATTCATTTTGTATCCTGCAACTTTACCAGATTCATTGATTAGCTCTAGTAGTTTTCTGGTAGCATCTTTACGATTCTTGATGTATAGTATCATGTCATCTGCAAACAGTGACAGCTTTACTTCTTCTTTTCCGATTTGGATTCCCTTTATTTCTTTTTCGTTTCTGTTTGCTGTGGCTAAAACTTCCAAAACTATGTTGAATAAGAGTGGTGAGAGTGGACAACCTTGTCTTGTTCCTGATCTTAGCGGAAATGGTTTCAGTTTTTTTTTTTTTTTTACGGTACGCGGGCCTCTCACTGTTGTGGCCTCTCCCGTCGCGGTGCACAGGCTCCGGACGTGCAGGCTCAGTGGCCATGGCTCACGGGCCCAGCCGCTCCATGGCATGTGGGTTCCTCCCGGAGCGGGGCACGAACCCGTGTCCCCTGCATCAGCAGGCGTACCCTCAACCACTGCGCCACCAGGGAAGCCCAGGTTTCAGTTTTTCACCATTGAGAACGATACTGGCTGTGGGTTTGTCCTATATGGCCTTTATTATGTTGAGGTAAGTTCCCTCGATGCCTACTTTCTAGAGGGTTTTTATCATAAATGGGTGTTGAATTTTGTTGAATGCTTTCTCTGCATCTATTGAAATGATCATATGGTTTTTCTCCTTCAGTTTTTTCATATGGTTTATCACATTGATTGATTTGCATATATTGAAAAATCCTTGCATTCCTGGAATAAACCCCACTTGATCATGGTGTATGATCCTTTTAATGTGCTGTTGGATTCTGTTTGCTAGTATTTGGTTGAGGATTTTTGCATCTATGTTCATCAGTGATATTGGCCTATAGTTTTCTTTCTTTGTGACATCTTTTTCTCGTTTTGGTATCAAGGTGAAGGTGGCCTCGTAGAATGAGTTTGGGAGTGTTACTCCCTCTGCTATATTTTGGAAGAGTTTGAGAAGGATAGGTGTTAGCTCTTTTCTAAATGATAGAATTCGCCTGTGCATCCATCTGGTCCTGGGCTTTTGTTTGTTAGAAGATTTTTAATCACAGTCTCAATTTCAGTGCTTGTGACTGGTCTGTTCATATTTTCTATTTCTTCCTGGTTCAATCTTTGAAGGTTGTGCTTTTCTAAGAATTTCTCCATTTCTTCCAGGTTGTCCATTTTATTGGCATATAGTCGCTTGTAGTAATCTCTCATGATCCTTTGTATTTCTGCTGTGTCAGTTGTTACTTCTCCTTTTCATTTCTAATTCTATTCATTTGAGTTTTCACCCTTTCTTTCTTAATGAGTCTGGCTAATGGTTTATCAGTTTTGTTTATCTTCTCAAAGAAGCAGCTTTTAGTTTTACTTATCTTTGCTATTGTTTCATTTATTTCTGATCTGGTCTTTATGATTTCTTTCCTTCTGCTAACTTTGGGATTTTTGTGTGCTTCTTTCTCTAATTGCTTTAGGTGTAAGATTAGGTTGTTTATTTGAGATGTTTCTTGTTTCTTAAGGTAAGATTGCATTCCTATAAACTTCCCTCTTTGAGCTGCTTATGCTGCCTCCCATAGGTTTTGGGTTGACGTGTTTTCATTGTCATTTGTTTCTAGGTATTTTTTCATTTCCTCTTTGATTTCTTCAGTGATCTCTTGGTTATTTAGTAGTGTATTGTTTACCCTCCATGTGTTTGTATTTTTTACAGATTTTTTTCCTGTAATTGATATCTAGTCTTATAGCGCTGTGGTCGGAAAAGATACTTGATATGATTTCAATTTTCTTAAATTTACCTAGGCTTGATTTGTGACCTAAGATATGATTTATCCTGGAGAATGTTCCATGAGCACTTGAGAAGAAAGTGTATTCTGTTGTTTTTCGATGGAATGTCATATAAATATCAGTTAATTCCATCTGGTCTAATGTGTCATTTAAAGCTTGTGTTTCCTTATTATTTTCATTTTGGATGATCTGTCCTTTGGTGAAAGTGGGGTGTTAAAGTCCATTACTATGATTCTGTTACTGTCAATTTCCCCTTTTATGCCTGTTAGCATTTGCCTTATGTATTGATGTCCTCCTATGTTGGGTGCATAAATATTTACAATTGTTATATCTTCTTCTTGCATTGATCCCTTGATCATTATGTAGTGTCCTTCTTCATCTCTTGTAATAATCTTTATTTTAAAGTCTATTTTATGTGGTATGAGAATTGCTCCTCCAGCTTTCTTTTGATTTCCATTTGCATGGAATATTTTTTCCATCCCCTCACTTTCAGTCTGTATGTTTCCTTAGGTCTGAAGTGGGTCTCTTGTAGACAGCATATATACTGGTCTTGTTTTTGCATCCATTCAGCTAATCTATGTTTTGGTTCAAGCATTTAATCCATTTACATTGAAGTAGTTATCAATATCTATGTTCCTATTACCATTTTCTTAATTGTTTTTGTTTTGTTATTGAAGGTCTTTTCCTTCTCTTGTGTTTCCTGCCTAGACAAGTTCCTTTAGCATTTGTTGTAAAGCTGGTTTGGTGGTGCTGAATTCTCTTAGCTTTTGCTTGTCTGTAAAGATTTTAATTTCTCCGTCAAATCTGAATGAGATCCTTGCTGGTAGAGTAATGTTGCTTGTAGGGTTTTCCCTTTCATCACTTTAAATATGTCCTGACACTCCCTCTGGCTTGCAGAGTTTCTGCTGAAAGATCAGCTGTTAACCTTATGGGCATTCCCTTGTATGTTATTTGTTGCTTTTTCCTTCCTGCTTTTAATATTTTTTCTTTGTGTTTAATTTTTGATAGTTTGATTAATATGTGTCTTGGCATGTTTCTCCTTGGATTTATCCTGTATGGGACTCTTTGTGTTTCCTGGATTTGATTGATATTTCCTTTCCCATATTAGGGAAGTTTTCAACTATAATCTCTTCAAATATTTTCTCAGTCCCTTTCTTTTTCTCTTCTTCTTCTGGGAGCCCTATAATTCGAATATTGGTGTGTCAAATGTTGTTCCAGAGGTCTCTGAGACTCTCCTCAATTCTTTTCATTCTTTTTTCTTTATTCTGCCCTGCAGTAGTTATTTCCACTATTTTATCTTCCAGGTCACTTATCTGTTCTTCTGCCTCAGTTTTTCTGCTATTGATTCCTTCTGGAGAATTTTAAATTTCATTTAGTGTGTTTTTCATCATTGTTTCTTTGCTCTTTAGTTCTTCTAGGTCCTTGTTAAACGTTCCTTGTATTTTCTCCATTCTATTTCCAAGAAGTTGAATCATCTTTACTATCATTACACTGAATTCTTTTTCAGGTAGACTGCCTATTTCCCCTTCATTTGTTTGGTCTGGTGGGTTTTTACCTTGCTCCTTCATCTGTTGTGTATTTCTCTGTCTTCTCATTTTGCTTACCTTTCTGTGTTTGGTGTCTCCCTTTTGCATGCTGCCGGTTTGTAGTTCCCTTTGTTTTTGGTGTCTGCCTCCAGTGGGTAAGGTTGGTTTGATGGGTTGTGTTGGCTTTCTGGTGGAGGGGACTGGTACCTGTGTTCTGGTGGATGAGGCTGGATCTTGTCTTTCTGGTGGAGAGGACCACGTCCAGTGGTGTGTTTTGGGGTGTCTGTGACCTTATTATGATTTTAGGTGCTCCTGTCTGCTAATGGGTGAGGCTGTGTTTCTGTCTTTCTAGTTGTTTGACATGGGGTGTCCAGCACTGTAGACTGTTGGTCGTTGAGTGGAGCTGAGTCTTAGTGTTGAGATGGAGATCTCTGTGAGAGCTTTCGCTGTTTGATATTATGTGGAGCCAGGAGGTCTCAGGTGGACCAATGTCCTGATCTCAGCTTTCCCACCTCAGAGGATCAGGCCTGACACCTGGCCAGAGCACCAAGAGCCTGTCAGCCACATGGCTCAGAAGAAAAGGAAGAAAAAAATGAAAGAAAGAAAGAAACAAAAATAAAATAAAATAAAGTTATTAATATAAAAAAATTATTTAAAATTAATAAGTAATAAAGAAAAGAAAGAAAGAAAGAGAGCAACCAAACCAAAAAACAAATCCACCAATGATAAGAAGCACTAGAAACTATACTATAAAAACAAACAGAAAATGGACAGACAGAATCCTAGGACAAATGACAAAAGTAAAGCTATACAGACAAAATCACACAAAGAAGCATACAGACACACACTCACAAAAAGAGAAATAGGAAAAAATATATATATATGTCTATATATATAAAAAAAGGAAGAGAGTAACCAAATCATTAAACAAATCTACCAATGATAATAAACTCTAAATACTAAACTAACATAAACATAAAACCAGAAAAAATTAGATGCAGAAAGCAAACCCCAAATCTACAGTTGCTCCCAAAATCTATTCCAGAGATGCAGGGTACATCAAGTTGACTGTGAAGATTTAATCTGCTGTTCCTGAGGATGCTGTGAGAAATTTCCCTTTCTCTTCTTTGTTGGCACAGCTCCTGGGGTTCAGCTTTGGATTTGGCCCTGCCTCTGTGTGTAGGTTGATGGCATCTGTTCCCCGCCCAGACTGGATGGAGTTAAAGTAGCAGCTGATTAGGGGGCTCTGGCTCACTCAGGCTGGGGGGAGGGAGGGGTACGGAATGCAGGGCGAGCCTGTGGCAGCAGAGGCCGGCATGATGTTGCAACAGCCTGAGGTGTGCCGTGTGATCTCCCGGGGAAGTTGTCCCTGGATCACGGGACCCTGGTAGTGGCGGACTGCACAGGCTCCTGGGAGGGGTGGTGTGGATAGTGACCTGTGCTTGCACACAGAATTCTTTGTGGCTGCAGTAGCAGCCTTAGAGTCTCATGCCCGTCTCTGGTGTCTGCACTGATAGCCGCGGCTTGCGCCCGTCTCTGGAGCTCATTTAGGTGGTGCTCTGAATCTCCTCTCCTTGTACACCCCAAAACAGTGGTCTCTTGCCTCTTAGGCAGTTCCAGACTTTTCCCTGGACTCCCTCCCTGCTAGTTGTGGTGCACTAGCTCCCTTCAGGCTGTGTTCACTCAGCCAACCCCAGTCCTCTCCCTGGGATCTGACCTCCGAAGCCTGAGCCTCAGCTCCCAGCCCCGAACCACCCCAGCAGGTGAGCAGACAACACTCTCAGGCTGGTGAGTGCTGGTCAGCACCGATCCTCTATGCAGGAATCTCTCCGCTTTTCCCTCTGCATCCCTTTGGCTGTGCTCTCCTCTGTGGCTCTGAAGCTTCCCCCCCTGCCCACCCCCCTTTTCCTTCAGTGAAGGGGCTTCCTAGTGTGTGGAAACTTTTCCTCCTTCACAGCACCCTCCCAGAGGTACAGGTTTTGTCCCTATTCTTTTGTCTCTGTTTTTCCTTTTTTCTTTTGCCCTACCCAGGTGTGTGTGGATTTTCTTGTTGTTTGGGAAGTCTGAGGTCTTCTGCCAGCATTCAGTAGGTGTTCTGTAGGAGCTGTTCCACATGTAGATGTAGTTTTGATGTATTTGTAGGGAGGAAGATGATCTCACATCTTACTCCTCTGCCATCTTGAAGGCATCTCCAGCCTTGACCTCAGTTGTTTTTTTTTTTTTTTTTCGGTATGCGGGCCTCTCACTGTTGTGGCCTCTCCCGTTGCGGAGCACAGGCTCTGGACGCACAGGCTCAGTGGCCATGGCTCACGGGCCCAGCCTCTCTGCGGCATGTGGGATCCTCCCGGACCGGGGCACGAACCCGTGTCCCCTGCATCGGCAGGCGGACTCTCAACCACTGTGCCACCAGAGAAGCCCTTGACCTCAGTTTTATTATTTTAAAATATCAATATATGTCTTGCAAAAAGCTTCTAAAAGCTAGTGTTTCCAGGTGATAGTTTTTAAATTAATTTTATTCTGTGGATAAGGAAAATACCATTCTTAAAGCTTAAATATATGCCCTGTCATATAGCATTCAAGCAAAGGCAGTACAAACTTATCTTCAGCTTAATATATCAATATTTGAACATAAATAATTACAGATATGTTCATGTACATGGGTTAATATACACATATTTCATAGCTCTCTTTGCTAGGAGGGTCTAGAAGCAGTGATACCCCAGTAGAAACAAGCTATCCGGTATCAAGATCTTGGTTTCTAAGTTCCACTGGAACCCATTCTTCAATAAAATGAACCTTTGAAAAGAGGCTGAATCTAGGGCTTGCTTGCAAAGCATTGGAAATTAAAAAACAAAAACAAAAAAAACCTGCTTCTTCACCTCAGGTAATTTGAGAAGCTTTGGCCAAGAACTTTAGGTTTAACAGGCCGATGCACTGCTCAGAGGTGGGAGACAAAATGATGGGTTTACAAAAATTGGGAGATCATATCTGATATTCTTGCAAAGGTGATCTGTTCAGTGGATAAACCACAGTAACAATAACAAAAAGCAAATAATGAAAAATAAACCATGTCAATATAAAGCTGCTCTGCAGAGTGGCATTGTGAGGATACTTCAGCTCTGGGTGAATGGAGAAAGTCTCCCATGAGAATCCCTAAGAATTCTTTCCTATTGTTGGTTTGAGGCCCCAAGCCATATTACCTATGTGGTCCCACAAAAAAGCAAAAAATTAAGTATAAAGTGTTTCTGGTATAAAGTTCTCCAGATGTAACTGTCTCTTCAGATAATACAAGGACCTAGGCTTGCTTTATTCTAATTAGCTCCCTTCCAACTTATATGCTATTATTGTTCAAACTAGTGATACTATTAACCTTAGAACCTTTTAAGTAACATAAATTAAATATCTGGGGTAACCACTAAATGAATAGGAATTAAAGACTGAGCTGTGAAACTAGTAGAGGAAAATGTAATAAGAAACATAGAAAAATGTTGATAGAAATAATTCCAAATACTTTATGTCGACAACACAACAAATGTAAATAGATGAAATTCTTCAATAAAATAAAAGATTATCAAAATGGAAATACAAAGAAAATCTGCCTATATGTTCTAAATAAGAGACACAAGTAAAATATACAAACAAAGAAAGGTTCAAAGTAAAAGGTACAAAGAAAGATATACCAAGCACATTCTATACAAAACAAAGTGTGTATAGTTGTATTGAAAGAGGATGAAATAAATTGTAAGGTACAAACATCTCTGGAAATAAAGAGGGTAACATCATTTTGCCTCCTGTCTCTGAGCAATGTATCTGGCTTGTTAAACCTAAGCTCTAGGACATATCAGGACAAAACAAACCTGTTAATAAGACAGTTTGGTATTTGTGCAGAGATGGAAAACTATATTGACGAATCAGAGAACCCAGAAATAAACTGGTGTATATATTAACATTTGATACAGGTGAAAGTTGGCATTGAGAAAGGATGGCTTATTAAATTCAGGAACATTAGATCTATAGTTCACAGCATCCACAGAAGTCAATTCTAGATAGACAAAAACTTAACTCTGAAAACCAGCTCTTCAAACCTTAGCATCAATCATAGAGAATATCTTTATGCACTTGAATTAGAGGATACTTTCTTAATATTAAAAAAGCTCAAAACAATGTCAAAAAGTTGATAGTTTCATCTACATTAAAATTAAGAACTTATGTTCATTGAAAAAATAAAAAGAAAAGTAAAAAACAGATTAGCGTATATATATATGCCATGTATATTCCCGTGAATCAAAAGGAAATACATAAACCAACAATCCAGTGAAAAAAGATGTGAAAAAGTTATGAACAGTTATTTCTTAGAAGGGAAACACAAATTTTAATAAATATATGAAAAGATGCTTAAGTTTATTAGTTCTCAGGAAAATATTAGTTAAAGGTCCAATGATATACCTACCAGACATAAATTTAAAAGCCGATAAGATCACATATTTTCAGACATGAGGAACAATAGGAACTCTGACACACTGCTGTGGGAATTATAAAATTGGTGTATTCTAGAAAACAATTTGCCTTTTCCAAGTAAAGTTCAAAATATACCTTATGACCCAGCAATAGGTCTCCTCAAGTCTCTCTTGTATTGTGATAGGAGGCTCAGACTAGAACATAACCCTCAACACATTTGTCAGCAGTGCATAAATAAAATTTGATATATATTGACAATGGCATCATACTAAGATGAAATAATGCACAATGATAGACACGAGCATATCTCAAAACTTAATGTCAAGAGTCAAATCATGTCACAGCAGAGTTTCTTCAGTATGATTTCATGTTAAGTTCAAATTTGGGACAAAAGGAACAGGTTGTATAAGTATATAGATATATGTGGCAAAGTCCATAGAGAAAAGAGATAATGGATAATACAAAATTTATTGGTTATCTCTGATGGGGGGAATTGCAAGCAAAGATGACAAAATATGAAGCTTTAGAAAATACAAGGCCCCAACTACATAAATTGGTTAATGGGAAAACCGGTATGCATTTTATTACTACTCTTTGAGCTAGCCATATATGTTAAATATGCTCCTCTTTATGAATATTTAATAATAAAATTCAATTAAAATAAAAGAAATGTAGAAATCATGATCTATTTGATATTTTGAAGCCTATATATAATGTCTTATTGGAACACTGGGGTACATAAATGAACTAATCAATCAAGCAGGAACTGAAAAGGCAAAACAAAGATATTGGGCTTAGTTAGGCCCTAGCTGTCATAGAAAATATTCCTTAATTAATAGATAATCAGGATTCTATTATCTGTTGATAGGGCAATATGCTAACTTATCAGTGGTACCAAGAGAATCAGAGATCTCAAAAAATATTTTTACTGTTATTTTATCTAGTAAATATATAGGTAGATGGTGAGGTTACTTCATCAAGATATCTAAAAAATATTTGGCTATAAATATTTGAGAAATGGAATAAACATATAAAATTATAATGTTTAGATAATAAATAGTTTAGGACAACAATGTAAGAGAGATCACACAAATAGGTCAAGAATATTTAATTTCAGACCTGGCATAACTGACCAGGAGACAAGTTCAGTGTGTAAAATACACATTGCCATGAGCTCTCTGTCATTATTACTAAGTACATATCCAGTTTGACTATACTGACTGAACTTTTTTAGGACTTCAGGGTATTAACAATCATTTGAAACAAAATGACAGGAAAGGTATGTGTGCAGAAAGAATTGGAATCATGATGGAATATTTAAACGTAGCTTGACAAAATTTGCCATTCAAACTTGATCAAAAGGAAAAGCTCCTGCTCACATTTTATATGTGATAATAAGTGGAAATGGTCTCATAGACTTTTACTTCTGAGTCTTGTTTGTCTTTAAATGATTGCAGGGAAAAATGTTTAAGATGGCAGAAATTTTTCTTAAATTAAAAGAAACTGAAAAATTGCTGTTGAAAAGATGAATGTGCTAGATTTCTTAATCTCACATAATCATTAGTCTTAGGGGTATTTTTTTTGCTTTTAGTATTCAAATGTTCTCAACTTTTGATTTGTCGTAAGTCTTTAACAATGTCACAGGGATAAAGCATAACACAAAGGACGGTTGCACCCATAGCTCATGATTTCCATGTATTATTCTGTTTCAGACAATAAACCAAATTCATAGCTTGGTTCTTTATTGAAATTCTTTTCCTTTTCTAATAATAAGAATTTAATTTTATCCCATAACTACATTTGAGATTAATTGGGACCTTACATTTTAGACTATAGTAACATTTTGGATCATCTATAATATTTGGATGGTTTTGTTTATCATCCAATTATTTTGTTAAATTTACAGTGGACATTTTCATAACAATAAAGGCTTATATGCCAGGTATTGTGCCAAATGTGTAACTTTTTATCCTCATGTCAGACCTGTAAGATAGGCACAATTTTGTATTCTTTTCACTGATAGAAAAATGCGTTTAGAGAGGTTAGATGACCTGCCTAAGATCACACATCTCACATCTAGCAAGTGGTCTGAAACCCATTACGCAACATCAAAACCATAGTCTTTAAGCATTACACTGCAGTATCTCCTTTCCAGGAAATTTTCTATATATTCATCTTTAATTTCCTTTCTTCTTGTACATTTGTTTCCACCATTTGTTATCTATGTTATGTGTTCTTTTTAGTAAACCAATTTTCACCATCCGTAATAGTAATAGTTCTGTTATTCTTAACCACTGCTCAAGGTTTCTGGAGCAATGATTGGAGGCTTGGAACCAGTGAACTTAAGTTTATACTTAAAATTTACTCAGAAATTGCTCATTTCAGTTTTCTAGTGTATGTGGACAAGTTATGTCACCAAAATGTGTTGCTTTATCTACATTTGTCTATTTTCCAAAATTTTAATATGAATATTCATCATGGTTTATTAAGTTGTACTTATGTAAATACATCTACATCTATCTATATTAGATATCATTTAATTATAGAAATATTATAAAAAATTTTTCCCCCAGAAGAAATAATGCAGTGGGATGTTTGGCTCTGAAAAAGTATTAAGAGTCAAAAAGTTCCTAAATTTTTTTCCTTAAACTCTACAATTAAAGATAAACAAAAGTAGATATACATAAATATATTAAAAAGTTGTAAATTTCTGGTTGCTTGAGATAATTATGTATTTTCTGATGCGTCCCATTCCAAAGTCTATCTGCTGAAATACAGCACTATAATCTGCTTTCTGAGTCCTATAAGGTGTAGTTTTAAAATTAAGGTCACAAGAAGGTGAAGACAGGCAGTAATACACTTGTTGACCCTTCACAGGAATTCCAGATAAAACCCCAGAAGTTGAGTCAGAGATAATCACAAGATCTGGAATTTACAATAACAAACTCTCCATATATCTACCTGTCAGACTTCTTCCTCTTAGGGAGGGACAAAAGGTCACTAAAATAACTTTTTTTTCATGCAAATGTCTTTACCCTTCTTTGGAGGGTAATGAGAAGTTATAGTATAAGTTATATAGGGATATTAGATTTTTTTCATTGACACTGTTTATTCTTAAAGGCCCAAATATTAATAACATTTTTTCAGGAAGATTATAGAAGTGGGAAAAAAGTCATAACAAGATCAGCAAAAAAGGAAAACAAAAGATTGATTACTGAAGTGAAGATCAAATGTTAGCAAATTTCACAAGATTGAACATGTGAGAAAATTCTAATTTAAATGAAATTCAAAACAAAATCCATGCAATTTTTTCAATCCTTATGTAGCCATATGCTAAGGTGAGGTAGTGCGATATTAAATAAAGGCATCACATGCTTCATCCTTTTTCTACTTTATTCCTAGTAAATAGAAAATATCATGAAAATACTGCCAGTTATTATTATAATTTTCCTAGCAATAATTCTGTTGATAAAATTCTGTTTTCTTAGGATTTCATAGGCAATAGAAAACAGTGTAGAGTTACATTCTTTTAAGTGTGTTGTCAGTTCTACAATATTAACATCATAATTTTACTTTCCTTTACAAATATGAGATCAGCTGTGGCTAAGTATTAAAAGAGTAAATCCACGTTATTATTTCCCATCTCTCTCCGCCCTGGGTTTTGGTTTAAAAGACAAATATTATAGAACATTCAATTTATTTTCGTGATCTACAGCATGGATATAAGTCTTAAAATGAACATATACAGTATACTTGAATTTTATGGTACATCTTAGTAACGTTTAGTGTTTCGAATGTAACAGAAATGTATAGCATTCTAAAAAAAACTTTATCATCTAAGAATATGATACATCTATCTTCAAAATTCAATGACATTTTTTCAAAAGAGAAAAATATAGTAAATATCTTATTTTCATTTCTTATTATATGATGAAGATTACAGGCAATATTGTTGTTAGAGGCAATCAACATTTTCCAAAAGCCAAGCAAAAGACACATGTTGTCACTTAACCTAAAGGATCTTATCTATCTGGTATTCATTCTGTATGGCCTGTGACTTTCCATTAATGTGAGATAGAGAGGGAATGGTGAAGGGAACAACATTTATTGAGATGCTATCTCAATGCTATTTTTCACTTTACAGATGAAGCTAAGGGTGTGAACCATGCTTGTTTTGCTTACTTGTTAACAGAGTGAATATTTTTAAATTAAAGAGGAAAACTTTTCAAATCCTTGAACTAATCAATTTGCATAAAGCAATTGGAAATGCCAACCGAAACCTAAATGATATTGTTTGATCTGCCTACTTAAGACAATAATTCTTGCTTGTCTTAGGAATGTTTTCCCTAATCTTTGTTTCTCTTAAAAATATGGAAACTTGATTGGTATTGGTTGATTCCTGATTTATAACTTGCATATTCTTCTTGCTTGGTTTATGAATCATCAGGCTACAGGACAAAAAATAACCAGTAAGATGACTTTCTCCATTTCCTCAGTTTTTACTTATAAATTATGTACATCCTTTCTCCAAAGCTAAACAAAATTTCTTATCCAAATTCCCATTTCTTTTAGGAAGTCTGAATTAACAAGAAATCAAACAATATCACTTTTCTTTTATCTCAAACTTTCTATTTGGAATCAAGTTTGTTTTTGGATCATTTTTGTCGTCTCTTCTCGGTTTGTGTGACATCCTTAACTCTTTGTTGCATCTGACAAAAGACATGCTCTGTTTTTTTCCTTTTTTTAAAAATTAATTTTTATGTGGAATTCAGATGAGAAAGAATGCAGTATTGCTTTGACTGCCTGCCATAATATAAGATGTAGTAAAATGTACAGCTGGTGATAGTCTAGTTAGAATTTTTTAATGAAATATAAAGGAAAAGACCAAGTGCTTAATTTTTACATGCTGCATTTCATTTAAAAAATTCATGGTATCTTTTTGAATAATTTTTACTCATGCAGATGTTCTGAATATTGGAAACAGACGTTTATTTCCTTGGTTCCCATTTCACACTAAGCTTTTGCACAAAGAAGGTGGGCTGAATTGCTAAATTATTTGTGAGTCAGGATTCCAAGGGTAATTATTCTCAGATAATTGCCAAATGACTCATGGCAAGACTTTCAATAATGTGTACCTTGGTTTGTCTAGTTCAGATCTGGAGGATACTGGTTGTTTAACATAATAGGAAAGAACTTTAGGCTATTTAAGAAGACATGCATGTCAGTAAAAATGTGGTTGACTCTTAAAATAATAGACAACCCCATTTATGTTATTTCTTAGATGATGAATCATTGCTGTAAGAGCTGTGTTTCACAAATTTCAGAATTTTGAAATTTCTAAATAATCAAAAGTACTTTTTCTTTTTAGCTTAACACACATTATAAGAAATTCAGTCTGAGTCATTTAGAATTAAGTGACTAGAAGTTATAATGATGATTTAAGCTTTCCCCCCAAATTACCAGTATATAAAAATTTTGGCTCTGCAGCGTGGTCCTCGGAGATGCTCGGCCTTGCCCTTTGCTAGCCATGGCCAACTACCTGAGAGTGGCAGCATGTCCTACGTGCCAGACGATGGACTCACTGCACAGCAGCTGTTCAACTGCGGGGACAGTCTCACCTACAGCGACTTTCTCATTCTCCCCGGGTACATCGACTTCACTGCAGACCAAGTGGACCTGACCTCTGCTCTGACTAAAAATATCACTCTGAAGACCCCACTGGTTTCCTCACCCATGGACACAGTCTCAGAGGCTGGGATGGCCATAGTAATGGCGCTTACAGGTGGTATTGGCTTCACCCACTACAACTGTATGTCAGAATTCCAGGCCAATGAAGTTCGTGAAGTGAAGAAATATGAGCAGGGATTCATCATGGACCCTGTGGCCCTCCTTCCCAAGGATCGAGTGTGGGATGTCTTTGAAGCCAAGGCCTGGCATGGCTTCTGTGGTATCCCCATCACTGACACAGGCCGGATGGGGAGCCACCTGGTGGGCATCATCTCCTCAAGGGACATTGATTTTCTCAAGGAGGAGGAGCATGACTGGTTTTGGGGAGCAATCATGACAAAGAGGGAAGACTTGGTGGTAGCCCCTGCAGGCATCACATTGAAGGAAGCAAATGAAATTCTGCAGCGCAGCAAGAAGGGAAAGTTACCCATTGTAAATGAAGATGATAAGCTGGTTGCCATCATTGCCCAGAGAGACCTGAAGAAAAACTGAGATTACCCACTGGTCTCCAAAGATGCCAAGAAGCAGCTGCTGTGTGGAGCAGCCATCGGCACTCATGAGGATGACAAGTATTGGCTGGACTTGGCTAGCCCAGGCTGGTGTGGTCGTTATGGTTTTGGACTCTTCCCAGGGAAACTCCATCTTCCAGATCAACATGATCAAATACATCAAAGAGAAATACCCCAGTCTCCAAATCATTGGAGGCAATGTGGTCACAGCTGCTTAGGCCCAAAACCTCACTGTTGCTGGTGTAGATGCCCTGAGGGTGGGAATGGGCAGTGGCTCCATCTGCATCACTCAAGAAGTGCTGGCCTGTGGGCGGCCCCAAGCAACAGCAGTGTACAACGTGTCAGAATATGCACGGTACTTTGGTGTCCCTGTCATCGCTGATGGAGGAATCCAAAATGTGGGCCATGTTGCCAAAACTTTGGTCCTTGAGGTCTCCACAGTTATGATGGGCTCCCTCCTGGCTGTTACCACTGAAGCCCCTGGCGAGTTTTCTTCTCTGATGGGATATAGCTAAAGAAATATCATGGTATGTGTTCTCTCGATGCCATGGACAAACATCTCAGCAGCCAGAACCGATACTTCAGTGAAGCTGACAAAATCAAGGTGGCCCAGGGGCTGTCTGGGGCTGTGCAGGATAAAGGATCCATGCACAAATTTGTTCCCTACCTGATTGCCAGCATCTAGCACTCCTACCAGGACATTGGTGCCAAGAGTTCGACCCAAGTCCAAGCCATGATGTATTCTGGAGAGCTCAAGTTTGAGAAGGGAACATCCTCAGCTCAGGTGGAAGGTGGTGTCCACAGCCTCCACTAATATGAGAAGCGTCTTTTCTGAAAAGGGATACAGCACACCCTCGGTTTTTCAATAAAAGTTAAAAAAAATTTTTTTTGACCAATGTCTTACTCTTTAGATAAAATAGGGGTCCCTGGCTGGATAACTTACAGAGCCATGTGCCTGATAGTCATGGATAACCCATGTGTCAAAGTGATGATTTGCCAGCTTGGTTAATGAATGAATATGCAAAGGACCTCAGGATATGTTTTGTGAGTGATTATCATTATCAGTAATGACGAGAATGAATTTATTGTGAGTTAGGTTACTTTCCATATTTAATAATTTTCATTTTTCAAAGTTATATCATTCTGGAAAGAAAAATTACTAATGGATTTCTACTTGACAGATCATCTTTTTATAATGCATATGATCCTTTAAAAAAGAATTATTTTCTCACTGCTATTTATTCTCTCCACATTGACCCTGCTAACAGGAAGAATATATCTGCTTGGGAAAGAGGAATCCCCAAATCTAGGCTTTGTTCTACCTCTGTTTCCCACTAATCGATTCAAATAGATTAAAAAAAAAAAACTCCTTAAAAAAGAAAGTCCATTGTCTTGAATGACTACGTATTCTTGCTATTCATAAATTTCATTCTGTTTTCCTGATTTACCCAAAATAAGGCAGTTTTCCTGTTGAGGTTAATTTGGGATATGTAAAATAACCCCATCCTCTAAAAAACAAGGTTGAAATATTTTATCCTGGATATCAGTGACAGTCATTTGTTTTTCACTATATTTAGATTCTCTCAGTATTCTTCTTAAGTCACAAGTTGATCAAGATTGTGATCTCATTTTGGTATAGTGTAAGGCTGTTGAGATGGAAAAGATTAAAAACCAAAACCAAAACAAAACAATTAAAAAATAACTTGTCCACTGTTTCTGGTCCCAGTTACCATATTGTGGTTAAAAGCAACTCCATATGATCTATCACTCTGATTCGTTTTCCCCTTGATTGTAAATGATAACCCAAACGTTCTTGGGCATACAAAAAAACCCCAGTTCATTCTAGTAAAAGAAGTTTGTGGAAGTGTGTGGGAAGTACAGAATTGAATTAATTCTGTGCCCTTGGAAAATTTTGACATCTGTACCAAACACAACACGTTTTCATCATTTTTAGTCTGGCCCCAGGAAGGATATTAGTCCAGTAGATTTCTCAATCCTGTGATAAGGAAAAATAGCTTTTGTTATTTTCTATCATTAATTGCTTCTTTAATCTCTCAGTGGTAGTGCTGTGGTGCAAGGTGGGAAGGGAAGTGTTCAAAGTTGAACAGCAGAGCAGAGTATCATGTTATCTGGATGTCAGTGGTAGGTACAAGTTCACTCAGTGTAGAACCAAGTGAGAAAGACTAGGAGGGATGAGGAAATAGTGCAGGTTGTGTAACCATACACACTCACAGATCCATTCAGGAACCAAATAAAGGACCAAAAGCAGTAAAAAGTAAAAACAACAAATTCTGCCATTGAAATTCTCAAATTTCACATTTTTTCTTGATAAAGAATGGGCATATGAGAAGGCATTTTAAAAATGACAGGTGCTCAGAATTTCAACTATGGAAACACAACTAATTGTCAAAATTGTGAAATATTTGGCTTATTACATTAGTACTTTAGCAGGAAATAAATATTGCCAATGTTTGTGTGTTGGGGAAGCAGGAGTGGAACAGAAAGAAATGTGAAGGAAATTGCGCCTGTACAAAGTATAGATATTTGCCTTCTTGATATATTTCTCTCTGGAAATCAATGAAATAATGTGATTTTGCCTATTCTTAATGTGACCAAATGACTTTTTCTTTAAAACAAAAATTGAGGGTAGAATTTCATCTTAATGGAATTAAGCAAATATATGTGCATGTGCAGGCACACGTGTGCATAGCTAAATAAACGCAATGATCAGTTTTGATTTTAATGGGCTTCCAAGCTCAACAATCAAGCACTATATATATATATATATTTTAACATCTTTATTGGAGTATAATTGCTTTACAATGGTGTGTTAGTTTCTGCTTTATAACAAAGTGAATCAGTTATACATATACATATGTTCCCATATCTCCTCCCTCTTGCATCTCCCTCCCTCCCACCCTCCCTATCCCACCCCTCTAGGTGGTCACAAAGCACCAAGCTGATCTCCCTGTGCTATGCAGCTGCTTCCCACTAGCTATCTATTTTACATTTGGTAGTGTATATATGTCCATGCCACTCTCTCACTTTGTCCCAGCTTACCCTTCCCCCTCCCAGTATCCTCAAGTCCATTCTCCAGTACGTCTGCATCTTTATTCCCGTCTTGCCCCTAGGTTCTTCATGACCATTTTTTGTTTGTTTGTTTTTTAGATTCCATGTATATATGTGTTAGCATACAATATTTGTTTTTCTCTTTCTGACTTACTTCACTCTGTATGACAGACTCTAAGGTCCATCCACCTCACTACAAATAGCTCAATTTCGTTTCTTTTTATGGCTGAGTAATATTCCATTGTTTATATGAAGCACTATATTTTTTAAAGATAGGAAACTGAGATCCAGTAAAGCTGACTTATCTTACACCTTTGACTCCTGATATGTTCTTCATACTGTACTTTTCTTTGGTGAGTGAGTGAATGAGGCCAAAGTGTGCTTCAATTGGCAGATTTTTATTTTCCCACTTTTCTGACTTCATACGAGTGATGATCTCCCTGTACCTTTATTTCTAACATTGGGACTAAACTATCGCATCGTCCATCAACTCCTTTCTTAGCATGAATCAGTTAACACCTGTAAATCACTTTAAGTCATTGAGGGAAACGTGCGATGTAAATACAAGGTTAGTTGTGAAAAAAACCCCACAAAACCAGAAGCTAATTTCCTTCAAAAAGCATTGGTATTTAAGGAACATAATGCTAGCTTTGTCTAGCTGAGTTGCCAATATTTTGCAAACAGAAGTTTTATTGTGCCAGAGGCAGCAAGAACAGGTGAGCTTTTTCCTAATGAGACAGAGTGAAAAGGAAATATTGAGGCCTTTACAGTCCTAAAAGTGCAGGAGCAATAATGTGGAAAGAGAAGGCAAAGACAGCCAGGATTACTCTGATGATATTTAAGTTTCATTATCCTATTGTGATATCTTAAAATTATAAAGATAAAAACATCAACTTGTGGGTTTTAGACTTCCCATTGGTTCTCTGACATCAGTGTTCGTAGGAATGGGTCATTGTATCCTTTATCCCCTTAGAATTCAGTAGATTGTTTGCATATTAATGTTATAGAATAGAGAAATCTTATATATTAGCTTTAACAAAACAAACAGAAGGGCCTCCTTAATTACTCATTTGCTTTCTGTCTTTGAAATTCCCATTGTATATTAAAAATAACTAATGAACTACCTTGAAAAAAGACAGAAAATATTTTTTACCTACTAAATAATGAATAGGAAGTATGCTTCACAGTGAGCAAGGAATTCAAGATATTTACTAGTTTTGCCCCAGATCCTCTTTGTAAGGCTGATCCATACTGGAAAATACCAAAATGCTGCCTTAATGATAAAACTATCTTGTATAAAAAACAAAAGAAATAGCTTAAGAAAAAAAAGCAGAGAAAGAGGGACAGAGAAAAAAAGGAAGGGAGGAAGGAAAGGACAGAGGGAGAGAAAGAGGAAGGAAGGAGAAAGAGAAATAACAAATATCTGCCCTGCTTCAGCATTATTGGGAGGGGGAGGGACAGCATTTACCTCAGAGGGTTTTCACAGTTTTAAGAAGCTCTTAAGGTGGAATTGTTAATACAATGAAGTAGGAGGTCAAAATTCTACATATAATTAATGGTAAAAATGTGAAAAAACTTATTTATACTAGATGGATATATGGAGAGATATATAGGTCCCATGCTCTTCTTGGCTAGGTAAATAGGGGAATGGATGCCGGAGGGTAAATTTAGTCTAATCTGGTAATTTCAATCTCATTTGGGTAAGTGCACAATCTTCCACTTCCCTTTCCTCCTGTTTCCCAAGATGGGATCTGAGTGTATGAGACGGCCTAACACATTCTCGAAGGAAAGGGGTCCTTGGACCCATGAACTCCACCAGTTCCTCTGGTTTCTGTGAAAATGTCCCTTTGTGCTTGCCCAGCTGGCTGTCTTGGATAGAGTGATGGTCCACAGGTCTGCAGGTCTGGGGCTCTGTTGTTAAAGGCCCAGTGATGCCTCTTTGACATAAATCACAGCAAGATCTTTTCTGACCCACCTCCTAGAGAAATGGAAATAAAAACAAAAAGAAACAAATGGAACCTAATGAAACTTAAGAGCTTTTGTACAGCAAAGGAAACTATAAACAAGATGAAAAGACAAACCCTCAGAGTGGGAGAAAATATTTGCAAACGAATAAATGGACAAAGGATTAATCTCCAAAATAGATAAATAGCTTATGCAGCTCAATATCAAAAAAACAAAAAACCCAATCAAAAAATGGGTGGAAGACCTACATAGACATTTCTCCAAAGAAGACATACAGATGGCCAAGAGGCACATGAAAAGCTGCTCAACATCACTAATTATTAGAGAAATGCAAATCAAAACTACAATGAGGTATCACCTCACACCAATCAGAATGGCCATCATCAAAAATTCTACAAACAATAAATGCTGGAGAGGGTATGGAGGAAAGGGAACCCTCTTTCACTGTTGGTGGGAATGTAAATTGGTATGGCCACTATGGAGAACAGTATGGAGCTTCCTTAAAAAAATAAAAATAGAATTACCATATGACCCAGCAATCCCACTACTGGGCATATTCCCAGAGAAAACCATAATTCAAAAAGACACATGCACCCCAACGTTCATTGAAGCACTGTTTACAGTAGCCAGGTCATGGAGTCAACATAAATGCCCATTGACAGACGAATGGGTAAAGAAGATGTGGTACATATATACAATGGAATATTTCTCAGCCATAAAAAGGGACGAAATTGGGTCATTTGTAGAGACATGGATGGACCTAGAGACTGTCATACAGAGTGAAGTAACTCAGAAAGAGAAAAACAAATATCGTATGTTAATGCATATATGTGGAATCTAGAAAAATGGTACAGATGAACCGGTTTGCAAAGCAGAAATAGAGACACAGATGCAGAGAACAAACCTATGGACACCAAGGGGGGAAAGCGGGGTGGTGGTGGTGTTGGGATGAGTTGGGAGATTGGGATTGACGTATATATACTAATATGTATAAAATAGATAACTAATAAGAACCTGTTATACAAAAAAATAAAATGAAATCCAAAAAAATTCAAGTCTCATACCTAGCTTTTATTTTGCAAACTTCTGTCTAGGTGAAAGATTAAATGAAAACTTAAAGCCACTGATTTCTACAGAAGACATTGCAACATTACAATATTAAAAGCGAATGTAGGCTAGAGGAGTGGGATAGGGAGGGTGGGAGGGAGGCTCAAGAGGGAGGGGATATGGGGATATATGTATACATATAAATGATTCACTTTGTTGTACAGCAGAAACTAACACAACATTGTAAAGCAATTATACTCCAATAAAAATATTTAAAAAAAAAAAAGGCCCAGTGATGCATCCTGGCTGCTGTGGCCCTCATTGCAGCCTCACACAGTTCCCCTCTGAGTTTCTGCCTGGACTCGCTCTGCAGCAGCCAACTCCCATGATGAGCCTCACTGAGAATCTTGCTGGCTCTCAACTCAGATGTTCTCTGAGTTCCTTCTTCTAGAGACTTCTAGGTCCCATCCATACATAGCATATTAACAAAAATGGTTCAGGAAAACTAAACTCAGGCAACTCTTCTGCCTAATTTCTGTGCTATCACCGTCAAATTAACTTTTCTATGGCCACCTCATTGGTGTGCCTGGGATGGGGGCATCTGTGAACCAGTTTCCTCCTAGAGTCCTTCAGGCTGATATTCACCTCAATTTATCTGATATAATGTCCTCTTTCCAGACTCAACTCAGAGAAGGGAATTCACTTTTCTCATCCCCAACTTCTCATGCTCCCTCCTCCTTTTTCTTCTCAGAACCCTCCAAGGCTTAATGAGGCAAGATTTTTAAAAAAATACTTCCTCTTACTTTGTTTTTGTTTGTTTTTGTTTCCAGCCTTTAAAAATATTTTATTGGAGTATAGTTGCTTTACAATATTGTGTTAGTCTCTACTGTAGAACAAAGTGAATCAGCTATATGTATACATATATCCCCTCTTTTTTGGATTTCCTTCCCATTTAGGTCACCAGAGCACTGAGTAGAGTTCCCTGTGCTATACAGTAGGTTCTCAATAGTTATGTTTTATACATAGTATCAAGAGTGTATATATGTCAATCCCAGTCTCCCAATTCATCCCACCCCCCTTTCCCCCTTGGTATCCATACGTTTGTTCTCTATGTCTGTGTCTCTTTCTGCTTTGTTAATTAGATCATCTATACCATTTTTTCTAGATTCCACATATATGTGTTAATATACAATATTTGTTTTTCTGTTTCTGACTTACTTCACTCTGTAGGTCCATCCATGTCTCCACAAATGACCCAATTTCATTCCTTTTTATGGCTGAGTAATATTCTATTGGATATATGTACCACATCTTCCTTATCCATTCCTCTGTTGATGGACATTTAGGTTGCTTCCATGTCCTGGCTATTGTAAACAGTGCTGCAATGAACATGGGGATGCATGTGTCTTTTTGAATTATGGCTTTCTCTGGGTATATGTCCAGTAGTGGGATTTCTGGGTCATATGGTAGCTCTATTTCTAGCTTTTTAAGGAACCTCCATACTGTTCTCCATAGTGGCTGTATCAAGAAAAGGGAACCCTCATTGTTGGTGGGAATGTAAATTGATATTCCCTCTTACTTTGTAACTGAGACTTCTTGTATATCCTAGTCTCCTTTTTCTGAACTTCAGCCTTTTTTGCTAAGTATTATTCAAGGATAGGAATGGAAAAGAGGAAAAGAATGGCCTAAATATCAGGGAAACTTAGTTTGCGAGGTCTTTCCAAAATATCTGACCCATTACATTACACTAGTAACAAAGCTGCCAAGAAATTGGAGTTTGTGGATCATGGAAGGGTGATGTAGGAAAGGGCTTTAGTGACACAAGGCAGCAGTGGGGTTAAAGAGGAAGTTGGCTGGTCAGAAATTCCACTGGGAGGATTGGCAGAAAAAATTTAAATTGCTTATTAATCTGTGCTGTGCTTCTCCATTCTGTGCAAACCAATAATAACATTTTATCACATGCAATAGATGTGATGAAGCAGAGCTCCATGCTTTGCATAGACTGGGGCAGGAAGGAGAACAACTCCAGGAAGCAAATGATGAGCAAAGTCCTAGAGAATAAAACTGAGGACACGAGTTCAAGGGTGATATCATTCAGGAGAATTAAAGCTATTTGCCTTTCTGCCTCCACTACACTGGCATCTCCTATGAAATTCCCAGAAATGAAAAAGTGAACAAGAAACCCCTCAGTGGTGAAGTTACTGTTTTGTTTTGCTTTGTTTTAATTCTCAAGTTACCTCTACAGTCAAACCACATAATCTGGTAAGACACAATTAAAGCACATTTAATTACATAAAGTTTCCTTGAGAGCAGAATTCGATTTAGGACATGTACATCTTTTACATTAGCTAAAAAGGGTCTATTTGCTTTATCTGAATGTATTTCTGAATTGAGTGTCATAATGGGGTACTAGAATAGTACTTTAAAGGTCAGCATCAACCTTAAATATTCTTAGAAAAATACAGTACCAGCAGGTCATCTGATACAAAGGAAATTTACTTTTAGGTCTCTTGATATTCCACCTGTATCTTAAAGTAAGATTTTTTAAGAGCCTGCAAATTTTACCAAATGTGTTTTGATATCACTGGAAAGATACTTGGCCGGTGTTTGTCTGCATCATTTATTATCCCATTTATTTTTCTTTCTCTGCCTCCACTCTGGGCTCTGTAGGAAGAGCTTATTTGCTATAAAGTCATTTCCAAGTTGTGCTTTCCTTACTGTATTCTTTTCAGAGATAATTAATTCCAGAATTTTCATCTATTCTTTTACAAAAGCTAGTACCATTTTCATTACTCATTTTTGTTCTTGCTCATCTCTGGACTTTCTTTATGGCTTCTGAAACCCTGCATTTTCAAAGGGAACAGCCAATTATTAATTTATAATTTTTTGCAAAGTAAAAAGCATTCTCATTTTTTCTGTCTTTTAATTTAGTATAATGACTCATTTGCCTGCTTGACCACTGCATTTTATGCAATAAAATAGTCATGTGCAAAATGACATTTTAGATGTGAGTTGGAAAGATCTGTGTTTCATTAGGATCCCATAATGTGAGTGACTCTTTGGATACTGTAGCATGGCGGGGAGCCTGTTTTATAATGGTATATTTGAAAGATATATTTATTGTTCCCCCTCAAGAAAAAACCAAGAAGAGAAGGAAAAATAAAGTTAAACTTTAGTCTTGGGGCAGAATCCCTGGGGTACATTTGGGGCCATCAAAAATCTGACCCCTCTTCCCAAACGAAAGCAAAACTTCCAGGAGTTCTTAGTCAGCTTATAAACAAAGAGGAGAACATACAGAAGTAATGAAATTTCCAACTGTGGAGAAAAGCACTCATTTATTTTTTTTTAAATCAGGGAATGATTGATGTGGTTGCAATTTGATGTTTTCTTTTAAAGAAATTCTTTATTTCGCTGTTACTCCCCTACCACCCGCCCCCACTCCTTCCTCCAGATAGTTTATAACGAAGCAATACTCACCTTATTCAGACTTCCAGGGTTGGATTAAAAGAAAGTTGGTTTCTGTTTTCTGTACTTCCTATTCTCCACTGCCTAGTAACTCTGCATTTGTTACAATAATGCAAATTGTGACGAAGCCCTGGCTAATTTTTACCCCTAAACTTCCAATTGCTTTTGAGGTACCTGGTTATTTCTTTGAACTTACTCCTCTTTTAGGCAGACACCTACAACACGGTTGGTTACGTGTTAGCTGAACTCTGGCAATCTCTGAATTTTAATCAAAACATTAATTAGGAAGAGAGGTTTATTTTTGTGTGTGGTGAGACTGATTTTATTAAAGTATGACTAAAGAATTTCTGTGCTTGTGACAACACTGCTTTAAAACTCACACTGCTACTTTTTAATTAAAAATTTTAAATTTGGTTTCTCAAGGCAGGTTTGGGAGGGCTTCACACAGAAGACAAGTAGTTTATAATTTCCTTCTAGAATGTTCAATGTTAAGATCTTCCTAAAGTACACATTGACACACACATAGACACCAGAGAGGTAGAAGCTCCTTTTTTTTTTTTTTTCCAGTACGCGGGCCTCTCACTGCTGTGGCCTCTCCCGTTGTGGAGCACAGGCTCCGGACACGCAGGCCCAGCGGCCATGGCTTACGGGCCCAGCCGCTCCACGGCATGTGGGATCCTCCCGGACCGGGGCACGAACCCGTGTCCCCTGCATCGGCAGGCGGAGTCCCAACCACTGCGCCACCAGGGAAGCCCCAGAAGCTCCTTTTTGCATCATATTTTTCGTGTCTTTAGAGAGATCCTGTAAGTCAGAGTGTGAATTTTATCAGAGCTGAGGGTGAGGAGCATCCCTCTTTTTTCTTGCTTTTTCTATAAAAGCCCACTTAGGAATTACAGTAAGAAGGGTCTTCAATGAGATTAATGGACGACAAATAGTATAAAGCAGCTAAGACATGCCCTGGCCCTTCAGACATTCAGAACGGCACATGGAGATCCTTAATATTATGTGGTTCTTTGTAATAGGAACCAAATTCAAAATGCTAGAGTGTCAGCCACCAAGCAGGTTCAAAAGTTTGCTCTAATATATGGTGATATTTTTTGTTTCAGTTACCTGGGAACTTTCAGTGAGGGGCAGCTTCGTTCCTTTCTGCTTCTGCTACGTGGACCCCCTTGTTGCTGGTGTCTACTTAAAACCATTTATAACTCTACCAGATGTTTCTGATTTAGAAAGAGTACTTTTTGAACCATTTCTTTCTAACTTCCTTCCCCCTCACACCCCCCGCCCCCCGCCTCGCTCCTCTCAGGAGCTAATTCCAGTCAGGTTGGAAATTACAAAGCATGTTGTTTAGTGCCAGGAATGATGTGCTGACCGACGAGCAGAGGTAGGGCTTGAACTGGGGTCCTGAGGAACAGACTTCAATAGATTAGAGTATCAGTCTACTGAGAAATGTGCCATGCAGAAGCTTGATTTCCCTTCAGTCCAACTTAATTTTTCAGACTCTGTAACTGAGACTGGCAGTTCTGAGCCCCTTGTTCCTTCAGAACAATTTATCAGCACAAGGTCAGAGAATTCTTTTGGGCCTGTTTCTCATGAGCGGTGATAATTATGCATATAGACAGCCCTACTCATATTATGTAATGTACTGAATGAAGCGAGGAGAATGGTTTTGATTTAAAATCAGAAGCACCGTCACCAGACCCAAATATGTCCAACATCCAACTAACCCGGGAGTCACCTCTCATGTTCTGGATCAGATCCATCAACACACCCCCAATGAAGACACATCCTTCTCTTTATGACTATTGATGGGCTTTCAGCCTGACAATTCAGAAATGTGCCATTGACGTAGGCCACATTCAGAGGAGAACGCCTTCTGGGATTTCTCAGTCATCGACCTAAGTGGGGGTGATTTGGTGGCAGGAAATGTCTCCAGATAATGCATTCTTCTAATTTCTTTTGCAAATACTCTGCATTTTAGCTATTAATCAGGGAAGCTCCCACTTTTCCCTGTCAGGGCCATTCGCCCATTTGGCCCAGGTTTTGGCTGTGGGAATGGATGAACAATGTTCAGTTCATTGCAAGGTTAAGCAGATCAATGCTCCTGTCACTGTCTGGTTAGATGATATTTAACATCACTCTAAACAAAAGCATTTCCAAACAAAGAGGAAGCGTGGTAGTAAAGATATAGCATGTGAGTAGGTACTCTGTGCTAGCTTCCTTACACAAAATCCAGAGGATTTTGTTAACATTTAAAGCTTCTTTTGACCCTTAGGTAATTTTTATATTCCACCAGCTGGGTAGTAGAACTAATAGCAGTATCTACTAGATGGAATCATTGCAGCCCTTACTCCTAGAAAATAATTAAAGAAATCTAGAAAGCTGTTAGGGTTAGCTGTGACTCATGAGATAAGTTAAATGCAGGTAAACCAGATACACAATGTTTATATCAAAGAGGAATTAATAAGGCACACTTGAGTAATGAGTGGCCCAGATCACATTTCAGGGCCACCCAGAAATATTTCCCACACATTCATCGCACTGGACAAAGCAATTCACAACAGCCTTAGTCATTTTCTCACTTTTCTTCTAGGGGCCATTGCTATTGCAACATCATGGCTAGCATGTTTTGAGAATCTATGCCTGTCTGTTGTATGCTGTGATACTGGATTTGTAAAAACAAGCATCTTAACCATTTGTTATTTGTACCTTGTTTGCTAGCTTTTCTTTAACAATTTTCCAAAGTCATTTATTTTTTGTGTGTAGCTGAAGATAAATATGTTTCATTTAAAAACTCTTCTTCAGTAACAGCAAGAATAAGAGAAATCCAGTTGTAATTTTTGGTGAATTTCCCTGGTTTGTATATGTTGCCTTTCTCTTTACATCATTTCAGTCCAATCAGATGTCTCAGGGAAGTGGATGCCAGGAATGATGAATCACCGAAGCCTGTCCAGGATCAAAATTCAATGTAGGTGGAGTGTGCTGGAACATTAAAGTATGTCATGGCTTTCCAATAGAGATAATACCTTATGCTTGGCAAATTAAGAACTGACATCTAATAACTTGGTATATCGGAAACCAGATTATAAATAAATGTATGGTTGAGACAGGTTTTTAAATATTATTTTGAGTGCCAGAAAGAAATCTACCCTTAGTGGCTTACAGAGATGTAACTTAGAGAAGCTTTATTTTGCTGACTATATACGGATATACATATATATATATATATATATATATATATATATATATATATACATACACACATATATAGTACAACACAATACAGTATCCTAATGACTACTTTTTATTTAAGATTTTAAATAATCCATATGATAAAAATGTCAAGAACTTATTCTGTGAATGCCATTTCACTTCTTTTCTATTTGTCTTTATTTGTATGTGTTTCGGGATTATAGAGTCTATATTTGCCTTTACTTTCCATCTTAAGCTTTACCACAAATTCTGTTACATTATGGCTTAAGAATGTTATTGGGACTGATTTTTTAATATTCATGTAACATGAATATGTTTATATGTATACATATGTATATTCAAAAGGCTATTTTACTTTTTCTTTAGCTGGAAATAATAATATCTTTAGGTCAGGAGTTTAAAAAAATCTAAACCATTTCAAACAATAGTCTTCAGAAAAGCAAGGTGGACTCAAGACAGTAGTTTGTATTGAGAAAACCATACTGGAAATACACTTTTTAATATTTTGTGAAAAAAATTCTGAAACATTAACATAGAAGCCACAATATGAATACTTTCCTTATTTCTTGAGAACACTTTGTGTCATTCTTTTCATGTCTCAGCACTTCAGTTTTCATCATCACCAATTTCTCTTGCAAACAGCCAAGTTGGAAGACAGCTTTAGTTTCTATATCAAAATCTTAAGAGATGAGAAGGGAAAGTAAATTTGAGCTTCACTAGCTCTTGATATGAGATCAGCACAGATTTGTACTTGTATAGTAAATATTTTTTTAAAAAATCGGTCTTTTTCCTTATGCACAGTTTAAATCAGTTCATCTCTGTCCCATCACCCCTGCAGCAGACCATATGTTAGGGTCTATAGGATGGTGTAGAGGGAAATTCTTTATGCTCTATCCCCTCAAACTGAGGAGGAATATATACACTTAAGCAAGCTAATGCTTAGGAAAATGATAGGCAGTTATCTCAGAATTTCACAGAGGTAGCAAAATCAAAAGGAAGGACCTAAGTGCAAAGGACATTGAATTTTAATCCAGTGGGGAATAGGTAAAAAAAAATTTTTTTGAGCTGGTGCAGTTTGAGTTGCAAAAAATTTGCAAGAGATTCTACCTCAGCCAGTCATGATAATGAAACAATATTTCCTAAACAAATAAATGATTACCAACCAGAGAAGATTTCTAATGTTAATTATTCTAGTTTTCTGAAATCAGATGCCTTCTAGTAATTTTATACATTATTATTAGGTATATGTCCTTAATACCATTTTAATTATTTTCTGATTCTTGGTCTTGCCAAATGTAGTTTTGCCAACCTCAGTACTTTTCAGGAATGTTGAAAACTTACCCCCCAAAGTTAACCCACAAAGTTAATGAGGGATTCCTGTGTAGTTGATGCAGAACAGCCAAACGGTACAGGAGCAGTTTAGCAATAGATCAAAATGAATGTTCCAATAAAGCAGTTGCAGGGATTTTGATGGGGATGAGTATGAACTCAATAAGCCCCCTTAAAATTCATTTTTAAGACTGCAGAGATGAGGCTGTGCTAGATTCAGGCTTAGTTCTAACAGAGAGGATAGGTGGCCACCAGTCACCTTGGAACGTCAGAGGGTCACTGAAGTTCTCTAAAAACTTCCATGCTTGTGCCTCTGTGTACAAACTGGACCCAAGCCTGTTTATTGCATGAGAGTGAGCAGACTGGTGGAGGTCTGCAAGCTGATGAGTGGTTTTAGCTAATCAGGGAAGAGTTTCCAAGCACTCAGTCCTTTATCTAACTTTCTGGCCTCTCCTGCTGTCACGGAGACAGTTTTTGCTGCTGATGAAATGGGTAAGATTCAGATGTACACCAAGTGATGCATAAACCATGCTGCCCTGCATACTGGCAACCAGCATTTGCCTTTGCTGGGCTCAAGCCAGCTTTTCCCTGGAACAGCTGATTTTGTTCATGGTGAAATGGGGCAGAGGGATCATGGAGCCACAAGAAGCCGGGCTTCATCCTCATTATAAAGTTGTGCAGAAGGAGCTTTTGAGCAGAATTCTCGTGCTTGCTGATCTTAATATTCTTACTCTACATCACTCCCAGCCTAATGTAGGGAAATTTCTCAGACAACATCACATTTTACTTGAGTACCATCTCCAGACTTCTCTTCACCTCCCTTTGTTCCAGTGGTGGTGTAGTTCATCTTCTAAACACCTTTAGTGCCTTGCTTTTAATTTTTGGTTTTCCAGATAAAATTTAGGTTCTAAATCTAGGTGTTACAGAGCAAAACTACTAGCATATCTCTGAAAGCTTTCAGTCTTATTGCCCAGAGTTTGCTTGTGCTCCTTAGCTATTTTGTTAATAATTTTACTGCTCAAACAGTGATGCAGGCACTTGAAATGTAGTCTGGTATCCTTATGAGAGACCCAACTAATATTTTATATGTATGCAGATATATGCACTTTAAAAAAAAGTACCACAGCAGCAAATACAAATAAACTAGCCATTGCTACAAATTTCTTTTGGGGGGTGGAGTTGGCTTTTATCTGGTAAAATTCCAGTGGGCAGAGAGCTTGAGCCTGGTGGTTAATTTTATATCAGATTTCAGCCAGCCGGCAGTTACCCTCGTCTGCTGGTAGACTACTTTCTCTGTCATTTGGTATTAGATGTATTACACACCAAGCAGTAATTATCTTTGACACATAATTATTATGGTTTTGATGACAAGAAAGTCTTTTCTTTCCCTGCTTTCATAACATATATTCCTGAAAGTCCAGGCTTGCAAAATGCAGCTAAAAATCAAAAGCACTTGGCTTCAGATTGAACTTGAAGAGGGGATAATACAAAAGAATTGTGTGTGCATGAGGTAGGACAGCTTGGGGAGGGCAAAATTTTAAAAAGAGAGAGAGAGAGAGAAAGAAAAAGATACAGACTATTTGAAAGTTTCCTAGATGATCTCACATAAGTAGATGGCTGAACAGGAATGAAACCTCGAGGGTCATCAATGCCCTGGAGAAAATCTGCCGGGACACAGCCAGGCCAGCTTCCCAGCAGGAAAAGGGTGCCTTTAAAGTAATAAACTGATCAAGGCTTGGATTAAAAGAGAGAGGAGAGGAAAAGAGGAGGCTCCTGGCAAGGCCACACAAACCGCACAAATGAGTTTCTAATCCTGCCACCCGGGCATTTTCCAGCTCTGCACTCTTGAGTCAACCTCAGCTGCAGGACTGGATGAGCAGTTTAACAATTCTTGCCTCTAAACAATTTTTTTTTTTTTTTACATGATCAGAATGTGGCATCTTGAGTTTCTTGAGCCTGGGGGCTCTGCAAGGTTTAAACAGGCAAGTGCCTGGCACTCCTCCAGCTCTACCTGTGGCTGTATTTCTTGTAAAGCTGGGTCACCAAGCTTTGGCTGCAGAGCTTGGTCTTGGCTCTCTTGAACAATTCCCTGGAACTTCTGCTTAGGAGCATCTGAGGACAGTGGGAGGTGGTGAGGAGGGTGGATGGGTGGAGACAAGGGGATGGGGAGAAAAAGGGGGAGTATTGGAGGGGCTTGCTAAAGACTGGCATTATAATACATGGATGTAATAATTTAACTCTAGGAAGCTGATGTTATCCAGGATCTGATTAGCCCAAGAGGAAATCTATTGGGTTGGCTGATGGTGACTGCACTGAGATGGAAGTTGTTTTCCTTTTCCCCATTTGGAAGTCAAAAATGTGGGTATTGAGGAGTCACTTATGTTCCCAAGGATGCTCCCTTTCCTTATAGACTTCTCAGCTCTAATTCAATAACAATAAACAAGTGAACAAACGTGAAAGCAGCTCTAATTTTAGTTCATTTTATTATTTAGAGATGGGGAGTGGAGGAGGGGAGGAGGTGGAGGCTGCCATCTATGACTAATGCTGTCTTGCAAGCTCTTAAGCCATATTTAGTAACATGGGGTATAAAAATAAGCTTTTGGTTCAGTTTTTTTAAAGCAGACTTCTGTTTCCTTTCTTCTATTCCCTCTCCCAAAGACGGATTTAACTAATTACACTTTCAGCTGAATGCTGATAGACATGTATTTATTATCGGTGCTATAAGCCCTGGAATTCTTTCTTCCTCTATGAGGCCACAGACATATACATTAAACTCCAGTCCCTGTGAGCTGTCAGAGTTACGGTCCAGCCCAGAGCAGTGCAACATGATAAAGTTTTCAGGCCCTGTTTAGTTAAGACTGAAGAGCTGGGACCCAGCCAATCTCCACCACTCAGGGCTCTTTTCACAGTCCAAAATGATTTGGCTTAAACGTTTCCAACTGTGATGAGGTCCCATTTCAGTGATTATGCAGTCATTCACTTTTCCACATCAACATCAAAGTCATTAACAGCCGAGTATTATTGCATTGGCTGGAATTCAGTTAAGGACTAGAGGGAAGTTGCTCTTTATTAAGATAAATCATTGCCTTGGTTATGTCACCCATGAAATAATCAATTTACTGTGTTGGTTAATTTCCTCCCTCTTTGATCTGTGAATTAAATTCAACAGATCATTGTTTCACACAACTACCACTCAAAAGATGTTTTAAGGGAAAAATGCACACACATGTTCTGATGGCTGTGGTCTTAACGAGTTTGATAAACAACATAGCACACTGAGGGCCCAGTTCATTCCATCATTCATTTCTGCAGTTATCTTATCTCCCCTATGCTCCAAGGGCAGGGTAACACCCTGATCTAGCTGGGTGATCCTTTCTCTGAATTCCTGAAGTGTTCTGCTAAGAAATAAAATGTTAAGCAGAGCTAGCCTTAATACTTTGGGGATCATGAGCTTATACCAAATTCAATGTGGGATATCCTTGTCTGGAATTCAGAATGAAAAAGCAGTGATCTTTACACGGATACTCACTTATAAATGTGAGGCATCCTTTAGAAAGATCCCTCTCATAAATACAAGGCACTCTTGGCTCCATAATTCATGGCTTCTTATAGGGGAAAGAAGTTGAGTGGAATGTTTTATTTTTCCTTGCTTTGGTGATCCCTCTGAGAAATATTCTTGTGCTTGGATGATTTAAAAATATATATTTTATAATGAAATATTTCAAACATGTAGGCAAGTATAGAGAATAATATAATAAAAATCCATGGACCCACAACACAACTTTATCAAATCTTAACATTGTGCTTCAGATGTACGTGTGTGTGCGTATGTGTGTTTTAAAGAAGTAAATCTTACAAATACAGATGAGGACTCCTATGTATCCCTTTCCATTCTCTTTCCTTTCAAAGGGAATGGCTATCATGAATTTATGCATGTAAATACTTTATTTTTCGAACTTTATTTTTGCTATTTTTGCAACTACAAACAACACATATGGTATCTTACAGGTTTTTAAACCTTTTGAAGATGGTTTTATATCTTATGCATTTTTCAACTTGCTTATTTCATCTACATTATTTGTTTTGCATTTACCAATGTTGATACATGTAGATTTAAGTTATTGATTTTAACTGTGGCATAGTATTTCATAGTATGAATGCATTTAAATCTCAACCACATGTCTTTGTTCACAAGTATGAGATCTTCTCTAGGACCCATACCAAAAAAACAGGATTTCTGGGTCACAGAGTATGCACATCTTCAGCTTTACTAGCTATTGCCAAATTACCAGTTTATATTTCTACCACTAGTATATCAGAATCTCTACTGCTCCAAACTTTCTGTTCCAGAATGATTAAGAATAATTTTCTTACTAAAAATCAGACTGAGACCACTGTTCTCTGGCTTCTATGCAGTCTCCTCATTGAAAATAAAGTAGAAATGTGTAACCAACATAATCCCAATGAAGGTAGGAACAGCCCAATATTATCTCTTACTTCTGTTTCAAATTTGACTTTGGATACCTGTCTCAAAAGATATGTGTAGTCAAGATAACATGGAGGGCTAGACTCTGGCAAACCATATTTAAAAAAAAAATGTGGCTAGCTCTTTATAGTCAGCTGGAGTGGAGATATATGACAATTTTTCACCTACTTCAGACTCAAAAACAACACTTTGACCAAATGGTTATAACGAACATAGAGCTGCATTCTCAATCCCTTCAATCTCAAATTTTCATAAAGATGACCAAATCATTTCCAAAAAAAACCTTTTTTCATGTTTCTTGATGATTTAAAATCAAATACCATTTATTGGGCACTGAAGAGAATATGGAGCACGATGACAGCTATACTCCTGTACTTAGGTAGACATGGAGCCTGCATCTAAGAATTTATTATAGAAAAAATAAAGTCAGCATTAACAAAGAGAAGTAACAAGAAATTAAATGTGCTTAAGAAATCATACCACCAACTGTGGTTAATCCCAAATTTAGAATGCTGGTCTTCCCAAACACAGCAGCACAAATCCACGTGGAAGATACAGAAAAGCATTCAGAACTGTTCCCTCAGCTATGCTGATTAAGGGTTATTCTCTAGGCAAGGGGGATGGGACCTAACATCAGGATTCATTCTACATTTTTAATATTTAGCTCTATGTATGTATACATACTTTATGGGGCACTCTAAAAATTGTACATTGGCATTATTATTACTTTACTTTTTTGCAGATCAGGCAATGGAAATTTTCCCATATCACTTCTGCTATCTCTAGGTGGACATTAGGCATCAAATCACATGCATCTTATTGAATACCATTTCCAGTTAGGAGACAGAGTGGCTATGCTGGTTATTCTCAGTTTGCCCAACCCTCCTCCGTCTAATCCATCCTCCACCTATCTTTGCTGCTCTGGGGCTGCATTAACCACACTCCCCTGGCCCCTGGCTTTGGGTTGGTTTTGCTAATGAGGAGCACTGGTAAGAGACCGGAGGGTAGGAGAGAGGGAGGGGTATTTATTCCTTCCCTCCTTCCTTCCTTAGATCACTCACAATGGGAACAAGTTGTTTAAATTATTTTCAGACTTCATAGTTGGAACATCAGATTGATAAAATAAAACATAACCAGGGCTTCCCTGGTGGCGCAGTGGTTGAGAGTCTGCCTGCCGATGCAGGGGACGCGGGTTCGTGCCCCAGTCCGGGAGGATCCCACATGCCGCAGAACAGCTGGGCCCGTGAGCCATGGCCGCTAAGCCTGCGTGTCTGGAGCCTGTGCTCTGCAACGGGAAAGGCCACAACAGTGAGAGGCCCATGTGCCGCAAAAAAAAAAAAAAAAAACATAACCAGAAGAAGTTAGATCTTAAATAATTGTGCCTTTTAATTTTTTTTTTACAAAGGCAAAGTTCTGTCTTTAGATACTAAATTATTAATATTTTTAACATGTATGAGTTTCTCTGAAACATATCCAGGCCTCAGTTTCTTCATCTGTAAAATGGAGATAATATCAGTGCCTAGCTTAAGGACTGCTGAGAAGATTTATTAAACTAGTGAATGGAAAGCATTTAGCACAGTAGCTGGTACCTAATAGGTGTGCAATGAAGTTGACATTATTATCATCATTTTCATGTTTGTCTACTTCCATTTACCATATTTTCTCAGATCAAATGATAATTTGCAGTTTTAAAAGTAATAGGGAAATTTTTTTTCAGGATAGGTTGAGAGGTTATCTTTGCTAATTTCTTTGTAAACATCTGTGGACAGGAACATAGTTTTGAAAGGCTTTTTTTTTTTTCCTCTTGTATTTCCTAGTTGAGCCTCTGGAGCCAAATAATCTTGGCTTGACTTCTGGTTCTTTCTTCTCCTAATAGCATGACCTTAGACTAAACTCTAGTTTTCTCATCTGTAACTTCATAGAGTTGTTGTGAGGAATCATCAGGAAACTGATGTAAATTGCTTAACTCAGCACTAAATAGACGTGAGCTCTAATAATATATTATGGTCATTATTATCATGTTTAGTTGCTCTTTAGGTGGCAAGGAGAGAGTGAAGACAACAAAATAACAAATGGTAGGGTTTTGCTGAGTGATCCTGCCTTTTCCTGGAAAGCAATATGCATACAAAGGGAACTCTGCAACTGTGTTCATTACTGCCCTTGTGTGTTTGTCCACCCTGGGGAATAGCTCTCCACCAGATGGGTTTTATTCTATTTAGGCTTTGCTGGATTTTGAGGACCTTTCCAAGACATATTATTTTGCAGTAATCCTTTAAGATGAGGTAATGGCAGGATTTGAAAGATAAACCAAGGCACAGTGATTTTAGATGCTCTGAATTGTACAACATGTAACAACTAGGTGTCATTTTCCCAGTAAATCAATTTGTAAGTAGAATAACTTTCAGAGGAGGGAAGAGCATGATGAGAATCCTGTCCTAGAAAGCTTTTCAGCTAATACTTTTTGACTTTGTGGTTCGTTTATGACTGGAGGCAGTGTTAAGGGGCTGGACTGGCCAGAGATGGTGCTGTTGGTGGAATCATCCTGTGAAACACAGGGAGCACTTGTCCACTGAGGGAATCTGTAGGAGCAATGAACACTGCACAAATACTTTCTCCCCATTTTTTCACCATAGAAACAAACGTTGCTCTTTATTTGATTTGAGACTAAGTCTTAGTATAACTGGCATCAAGATATTCTGTGGGCTCACTTCTAAAAAAGCTAAAGATCAGGGGAAAAGACCTACAGGTATAATTCTTTAGGCTGAGACCTTTGTCAGAAATGTCTGACACCTCAAACACACAGAAGTTTAAATTTTATAGGTTAAGATGAATGATGTTTAAACAGCTCAAAATTTTTAAGTGTTCAAGGCCAAACACCTAGGTTTTATCAAACTTATTTAGTAAATTAGGAAAATGTATATTTTCCCCACAGGGGAAATGTATGTTGAGAAAATATGACTTTAGATTCTCTCTGATGATAGCAGTTTCTAAAAAAGGTAAAAAAAGAGTAAGTGAAAATGTATGTATGCACGTGGATGTATGTGGATGAATTCTCTTATAACTGATACTACCAAGATAATATTAGGTAGACAACAGTACAGGAGAAAATATGAACTAGGATTGGATTCTGATAAATGCTGCAATAATTTCAGTGAGTGATTATTTTAAAGATGGTCATTTCTGATAAGAATTTCTCATCCATACTTGTTATTATATTTAGGGTTTAAAGATATGGAATTTAATGGTAAATAAAGTTTAAACCTAATTACATTTGCTTTTAAATGGCTTCATCAATCAGAATCTAAAATTTACCAGAATTGGGCATTAATCCATCAAGTGGTTGGAAATTGCCAGCATATTCCAGGCTACTTTAGTAGTTCATATTTTATAACATTACTGTCTCCACATTACTAACATTAAGCATAATTTCATGGCAGAGGACAATTAGATTAATGAATGACTCTTGTGTTGTCAAATCCCATGAAAGCCATTTCTGCAAAACGAACCGGAAAATCTGTTCTGTGTTTTAGAAGAGGTGGCAGTTTCTACACTAGACAAAGGAGGCCAACTTTTGTATTCAGTTACTAACGTATAATTCTGGTCTGGAATTCTACCCTCAGAAAACGGTCCAATAAATTCCTGTCCTAAACAAGTTCAAGTCCAGTGAAGCAGTTCATTATTCATTGGGTAGGATATGAAAGAGAAGCTTAATATTTTACTGATGATTCCAAGCCCAATAAAGTTTGTTATTTCTAATTCAGGTAAAAAGTCAACTCTCTATTACTTGTGATATTTCTAAATTAGAAGTAATTTCCTGTTTGAATTGATAACCATGTACAGAATCTTCAAGCCTTGATTATTTCTCTTCACTGATAAATAACATTTCTTAGCCTGTTGAGAAGTTGATTTTCCCTGTATTATCATACAGTAAATGGCCTTAAGAAGCAGAAAGTTAGACCACTGAGCCTCATTCAGAATTATTTATGCCAGGAACTCTCATTATGCAGGTCATTTAATTGATTATCTCTTCTGTACTTTGGAATATGTTTCTTCCAAAGCCAGATGAAAAGGAAGACTCATATCATAGTGTTCAGTGAGAAATGTTGGCCTTTGAATGCAGTGCAGCTGACAGTCATTGTGCCAACCCTTTTATCTCATAAGAAATAGTGGATCCAGAGAACTTAAGTGTAAGAACTATGTAGATAATAGCAGAACCAGAATTAGCATGCAGGGATCTGACTTCTAATTTAGTGCTCTCTCTCCTCCACTTAAGGCCTGTCTCCATTTCTATTACTTCCCTAAAAGTCTGTCAAGATATTTGTCAAAAATACGATATAAGGTGAGTGCATAAGATCAATGCTTTGCTGAAAGATGGAGGAAGCTAGATCCTAAAGGGACATGGGGCATCTCTGGGCAGCTAAGAAGGGAGGATTGAAAAAAGGGGAGAATGGGAACACAGGCAGATAAACCATTCTTCTGTGATATACTGGAGTAGAGAGTGTCTCAGATGATGGCCCCATAGGCTGCTCAGTTAGGGCAGCTAGAAAGAAGAGGATGGAGAAGTATTTCCAAAATTTGGGGGGAAGAATTTTTAAGGCATGCCAACAAAAGTAGCAATCATGAAGAAAAAAAAAATGAACAGGAGTAAAACAGAATGAAAAGACAAAGGGGAAAACAGGAGAAGACATTTGCATCATAAAAAAAATAAGCAAAGAGTTAATATCCCTGGTTAGCATGTGCTTATTAGCAATGAAAAAAAGATAAACATGTAAATGAAAAATAACAGTAGGCACAAGGAGAATTAAATAAGGAGAAATAAAATTTTTCGACAAACATGAAAAATATTTATCTTCACAAAGAATCAAATAAATGAAAAAGTTTAAAACATCATTGAGAAGTTATTTTTCTCATATTGAATGAGTAAAGATTGAAAAAAATAAAAACACACTAAATTGAAGACCAGGAGAGAGATGAGAGATAGGCTGTTGCTTATGCTGGTGAGACTTTCATTGGTATAACTTTTTTGGAAAGTAATTTAACATCTATCCTGAAAGCCTAAAAGTGCCCCTAGTTTTTGGCCCAGCAATTCTACCTCTAAGAATGAATCCTAAGGCAATATTCACTAAGCATGAAAGTTTAAAAATGAAAAAAAAAATTGAACAAAAGAGAGATTGGTTAAATAAACTATATATGCATAACAAGTGTAAAGTACAGTTTCTTAATCTATAAAATGTACATAAAACAGTTTCTATCTCATGATTTTGTTGTGGAGTTTATTAATTGAGAAAAATGTATGTAATGTATAGAGTAAGCATTCTATAGCTGTTTATTATTATGTACATTATTCTTTAAAGTTTTCAAGGTACTTTAATGTCTTGGGGAAGAATGTTCCAGGTGAATGGAAATACCCTCAGGTGGTATGTGCTTGGCAGGCTTATTCACAGACTGGCAGGTGGGCAGTGAGGCTGTAGCCCAGTGAGTTCAGGGGAGCAGTGAGAGATGGTGATGATGATGATGAATTTGGAGAGGTGGCTGGGGCCAGATCACATATGGCCTTTTAGGCCATGTTAACAACCTGACATTTTATATTTATTTGCTTACTGTCTGTCTTCCCCACAAGGACTAATCTCTACAGGGGTAAGTATTTTGTTTTGTTCACCACTATACATACCCATAGCATTTAGAACTGCTCTGTTCATTATGGTAGCCAGTAGCTACATGTGACTATGAGCACTTGAAATGTGGCTAGTGTGAACTGTGATGTAAACTGTCTCTTTAATAAATATTTATAAATATTTATATGGATTGCATGTTGACATGATAATACATGGATATATTGGATTAAATAACATATATTATTAATTTTACTCATTTCTTTTTACTTTTAAAAATGTGACTATTAGAAAACTTAAAATTACATATGTAGCTCACATTATACTTCTGTTAAAAGCATAGACATAAAGGGCACACAGTTGTCATTCAGCAAATATTTTTTGAATGAGTGAATGAGCACGTTGTATTATACCTTGATTCTGTTTGACATGACTCTGAATTTTAAATTTAACTCAAAAACTATGGGATTTATGGTTAGAAGAGAACTTGTCTCTGATTAATATTTATCCTAACAGCCTCTTTTAGATTCTTATATTCTCCCAGCTCTCTCTTACTGGGTCCCTCTGAGAGTTACCTGTGTATGCACATCTTTGCCTGTAGAATAGATAGTTCCTAATAGAGGCAGAAAATTCTGCTATGGTTGTTGTAGACAAAGACTTGGATCTGACAGGAGCAAACGTCAACTCTACTAGTTTGTGAATTTTAGACCCAATATCATAATCTTGATGGTGGTTGTCATAAGGATTTGGCCAATGAATATATCAATACATATTTGAATTATTGAAAAAGTCACAAGCCAACATACATGTAAAGGCAATTATGACATATGCCTTTCATACTGAAAGACATGTATTACAGGGTAAAATGCTAAAGTAAAGAGGCTGTGGGGTTCTTTTCTTTGTTTTGGTTCAAGAAAACTGCGTCTTTCTATGTATCTCTATCTGTGGAGGATTAAGTTTATATCTGGGCATTTACCTGTAGGGGGTTCATATGCACCTGTGTTAGCCTGGTACATATTTATAGGAATCACTTTTTCCTATCTGTAGAAATGTAGATAAGTAAATTTTTAGAATTTATGGGCAGCCATAGAAAGTGTTTCTAAGTGGATGACAGACAGTGGGGCTGAATCCTGCTTCAGGCAGAAGCAAGCAAGTTAAACCATCGCTGATTGACTTTTATTAACTCTGATTTGTAAGGCTGATAGGCTCAGACTTGTAGCTGATGGACAGGTTTTTGTCACCCAGCCAAGATAGGAATCCTAGAGAAATGCCAAAGAGAAAAGACAGTGTTGTTCCCCCAAACCCATTGTGCTTTGAACGTTTGCTACTTTGTTTTTTCTATTTTACATACCCAAGCTGAAATGTTTTTACCAATTATTTTGTCATTCTTTATAAAACTTAGTTTAATCAGACGCTAAGTCTGATCTTTGTGCTTTAGGCTATGGCTGTAAATAGCAATGAAGTGGAAATATTGTTTGTTTAAGAAGCTGGAATGCATTGGTTCAGTTAAGAGAGAGAGTGGAAGAATATGAACACATGCACTCTTTCCTCAACTGCTAGTTCCCTCCAAAGAGATATCTTTAAAAAACTTTTGTCCTTTCAATTATCTTTAAAGAATTCTCATATGGGCTAGTTAGGTATGACCTGAAATCCACATATGTAACATATATTTTTTTCTCTTTCTTGCTAGGTTGGGTTCTAGACGGATGTATGGAGTTTGTGTTTCATTGCTCCAAACTACTTTTTCATCCAACCAGTGTTTGTTGAGCATCCAAAGGAAGGACTAAGCATTTGACATGGTAGATGCGTTTGCAAGCATTACACTTAAACTTCACAAAGATGTGACATGCAGTGTTATTATTCCCATTTTCAGACGAACAAATGCATTCTCTAAGAGGTTTCAAAAAGTTCCACATCCAGTAGGTAACAGTATTAGATCCTCTAATTCTGTGTTCAGTGATCTTTTTCTTCTTAGGTGCATCTCCTCCAAGTCTTCCTTTTTGTTCCACTAATTAAAACTTTCTCTCTGAAATGATCTGATAATCTCATTCCTGTGAAGATGGAAAGGTGGCTGAGGCTTAGTGGGCTTCTAATTTCCCTTGAGATTTCTTCTTTGATCCTTGTGTTATTGAGAAGTCTGTTGTTGAATTTTGAAATATTTGGAGATTTTCTAGATATCTTATTGTTACTGAATTCTAATTGAATACTGTTCTGATCATAGAACATACTCTATCATTTTGATCCTTTGCAGTTCACTAAGACTTGCTTAATGGCTCAGCTACAGGTGAATGGTCCATTGCACTTGGGAAGAATGTGTTTCATTTTATAGTGTTCTATAAAAGCATATCAGGCCAAGTTGTTGATATTGTTGTTCCAATCTTCTATATCCTTTCTAATTTATCTACTTATTCTGTCAGATGTCAAGCGAGGGGTATTATATCTCCAACTGTGCATCTGTCTATTTATTTATTTCATTTTTGATTCATATATTTGGGAACTTAGTTATTAGGCTCACAGACATTTAAGATTGTTATGACATCTTGTTGAATTGGCGTTTTTATTATTAAAATTTCTTCTTTATCTCATAGTACTTTTCTTCTCAAAGTCTATTTTGGCTGACAGAAGTCTACCATGCTAACTTTCTTATGCTTAATGTTTGTATGATATACTTTTTTCACCCTTTCACTTTCAATCTGTCTTTGTCTTAATCTTTTAACCATATTCTGGTAAACAGCATGTAGTTAAGCTTTGTTTTTATTTTTTTCCAATCTGGCAATCTTTGCCTTTTAATTGCAGTAATTAGCCCATTTACTTTCAATGTAATTATTGATATGTTTGTATTTAGATTTACTATCTTGATGTTTGTTTTCTTTCTGTCCTATCTGCTTTTTGATAATCTATTTCTCCTTTCCTGCCTGCTTTTGAATGAAATGAGTGTATTTAGTATTCCATTAGATGTTCTCTACTTTTAGGTTATGTCTCTTGGTATTATTTTTTAGTGACTGCTGTAGAGATTAAAATATTCTTAACTTTTCATAGCCTACATTAAAAAATATTCTATTTCTTTATAATCAGTGCAAGAACCTTAATCTTATATGCTTCCAATTACTGGTCATATCTGCCCATTGTGCTCCTGTTATCATTATGTTTTATTTTGTCATAGGCTATAAACTTCATAATGCATTGTTATAATTTTGGCTTTAACAGTCAATAGACTTTTTAAAAGTTTTATCTCTCTCTCTGTTTCTGATAAAGGCATAGATATATTAGAATTTAAAAATATACTTTATATTTTATATATAATAGGAATAATTTTATAGGATTTAAAATATTTTTACATTTTTATATGTAAATATTTTATATATATATATCAGAGTAAGTTGAAAAATCCTTTATATTTATCTATATATGTGTCTCTCCTAGTGTTCTTTGTTTCTTCATGCAGAGTGAGTTTTTCTCTAGTATCTCCCTTCAGACTAAAGAATTTCCTTTAGCATTTCCTGTAGTGCAAGTCAGCTAAGGATGAATTCTTTCAGCCTTTGTCTGTCTGAAAATTTCTTTTTCTTCCTTCATAAAGGATATTTTCACTGGATATAGAATTTAGGTTGACAGTTTTTTCTTTCTGAACTTAAAAATGTCATTCCATTTTCTCCTGTTCTCCATTGTTTCTGACGAATAGTCATACTTCATTCTTACTGTTGTTCATTGGTGCATAAAGTGTGATTCCCCCCCCGCCTCAGGCTGCTTTCAAGATTATATTTGGCTTTCAGCACTTTGACTATGATGTGTATAGGTACGGTTTTCTTTGTATTAATCCTGGTTTGGGTAAATACAGGAGCTGTGCTTCTTGCAATTTTGGGTGATAGTTTTTGTCAATTTTGCAATATTCTCAATTATTATCTCTTCACATATTTTTTTGCCTCATTTTCTCTCTCTTCTTTGTATGGAATTCCAATTATATGTGTACATCAGCTCATTTGATATTGTTCCACAGATTTCAGATGCTGTATCTTTTTCATTTTCTTTCTCTTTGCTTTGCAGTTTGAATAATTTCTATGAGAATGACTTTAGGTTCACTTGTTTTTTTCTTCCTCTGTGTCTTGTCTGTTGATAAGAATGAATGAAAATAATTCTGATAGGTTCTGTTAATATCTTTTTTAGTTCTAGAATTTTCACTTGGATCTTTTATGTAGTTTCCATCTCGCTGATGAAATTTTCTGTTTGCTCACTTGTGCCATTCACTCATAATTCCTTTAACATATTTATCGTATTTATTTAAAAAAATCTCTCTCTGATTTTTCTAACATCTGGGCCATGTCTGAGTCTGATTCTTTTTTTTTTTTTTTTTTGCGGTATGTGGGCCTCTCACTGCTGTGGCCTCTCCCATTGTGAAGCACAGGCTCCGGACGCGCAGGCCCAGCAGCCACAGCTCACGGGCCCAGCCGCTCCGCGGAACGTGGGATCTTCCCGGACTGGGGCACGAACCCGCATCCCCTGCATCGGCAGGTGGACTGTCAACCACTGTGCCACCAGGGAAGCCCTGAGTCTGATTCTTTTGACTGTTTCTTTTCTTAATGATGGGTCACATTATTTTGTTTCTTTGCATGGTTCAGTTTTTGACTGAATGCTGTATATCTGTGTAAGATAGATGTAAACATTGAATAAATATTTGTGCCAAGAGAAGGTTTAGCCTCTTCTGTCATGCAAGCACTGTCAGTATATTTTTATTTGAGTAGAGTTTGGGTCACGTTGTTTTTTAGTTAGATTTAATTTAGCAGTCTTCAAATGATTTGAGGGCAAGTTCAATATACTCCTTTTATCAGAGCTTTGGATTTGAGTCCCTGAAGGATATTCCTTCATTCTCCTGCATTGCCTTTATTCTTTAGCAGGTCTCACACACCTACACATCAGATGGGGAAACTTTTTGAGCTTTTTTACCTCTCTTCCAGCCATAGGAGACTACTGCTTGCATTCATTGTAAGAGTCAAAGTAGGAGTCAAAGCCAGAAAGGTTTCTCTTATTTCTCCTATCCTGACCTTAGACTTTACCAGGCTTTGCATGCCTGTGCCTGGATCTGTTTGTGTGTTTGTAAGTGTGTATATATTTGTGGGTGTATGTCTCTGTGTGTGTGTCAGAAGGTTATTCTATCCATTGTTGAGAGAAGAGTGGGGAAATTTCTAACTATAACTATAGATTTGTCTATTTTTCTTTACAGTTCTATAAGTTTTGCTTCACATATTTTGTAGCTGTTATTTGGTGCTTGTATTTTAGAATTGTTATGTCTTCTTGGTGAATTGATTCTTATTATTATGTAATGTCCTTCTATGTCTGTGCTAATTTTCTTTCCTCCGAAGTCTACTTTATCTGATATTAATATAGCCTCATTTGCTTTCTTCTGATTAATATTTGTATGACCTATCTTTTTTCCATCCCTAAACTTTCAACCTGCCTACAGCATTGTAGTTGAAATGCATCTCTTGTACACAGTATATAGTTGGGTAATTTTAATAATACATTATGAAAATCTCTGTTTTTAAATCACCATACTTGGGTCATATATATTTAATTTAATTTTTGATGTGTTAGAGCTTAAGTCAAATATTTTATTTTTTTGCTTTTGGTCTGTTATTTCTGTATTTTGTTTCTCTTTTTTATTTCTTGCCTTTCTGTGGGTCACATAAACATTCTTTAGAATTTCTTTTTTATTTATCTATAGTATTTTAAGAATATCTCTTGGTGTAACTCTTTTAGCCTTTGCTCTGGGTATTATATTGTATATACATAACTCATCACAGTCTACTTATATCAACATTTTACCAGTTTGAGTAACATGTAGAAACTTACTTCCCTTTATGTCTCTTTACTCTTCTTTGTTAATAATATAATTGCCTTAAATATTTTTCTACATACATTTAGAACCATATCAGATATGATTATAATTTTTTACTTCAACCATCAAGAATAATTTAGAATTTCCTTCAGGAGAAGGAAAATGTATTTATCTATATATTTACTCTTTTCATTGTTCTTTCTTCTTTTTTTGATATTTCATGATTTCTTCTTTTATCATTTCCTTTTCTTTAGCCAATCTTTTAAGGTAATGTACTGATGACAAATTCTCGTAGTTTTCTTTTGTCTGAGAATGGCTTTTTTCCTCTTTAATCCTGAAAGATAATTTCTTCGGATATAGAATTATGGATTGAGACTCTTTTTCTTTTATAAACATCGAGCCAATTCCTTATGGCTTCCATAGCTTCAGATGAGAAACCTGTTCCCATTAAAATGGTTTTGTCCCATAGGTAAAATGTTGTTTCTCTCTTGCTGCTCTCAAGACTTTTTTTTGTTTTTAGTTTTCAGAATTTCACCACAATATGTCTTGGCATGTATTGCTTTGCTTATCTCCTGTTTGGGGTTTGCTCAGCTTTGTGAATCTCCAGGTTTCTGTGTTTTGCAAAATTTGGGAAGCTTTCAGCCATTATTTCTTTAAATACTTTTTCAGCCTGCCCTCTGTATTCTCCCTTTTTTATGATCTAATGACAAAAATGTTAGATCTTTTGTGTTAGTCCCACAGGTAGCTTAGGCTCAGTTAATTTTCTTCAGTCTCTTTTTTTCCTCTATTGTTCAGATTGATTGGGTAATATCTATCATTCTACTTTCAAGTTCACTGATTCTTTCCTCTGTCCCTTCTATTCTGCTGTTAAGCCCATTCACTGAGTTTTTAATTTTAATTTTTTTTTTTTTTTGGTTTCAACATTTTCATGTGGTTCTTGTTTATATTTTATATCCTTTGCTGAGAGTTTCTATTTCTTTGCTGAGGCTTTCTCTTTTTTTCATTTGTTTCAAGTGTGTTTGTAATTTCTTATTGAAGCATTTTTATGATGGCTGACAAACATTTTTGTCAGATAATTTTAATATTTCTGTCATCTCTGTGTTTGCAACTATTGATTGTCTTTTTTTACTGAAGTTGACTTTTTCTGGTGCTTAGTAACTGATTTTTAAAAATTATTAAACCTGGATATTTTGGATAGTATGTTATAACACTGTGAATCTGATTTACACCTTCTGTTTTAGCTTGCTTCTTTAATTTCCACTATGACATAGGAAGTGGAAATTTTGCCCTGCTACTGGCAAATGGGAACAGAAGTCCATGTTCCTCACTCAGCCTCTCTTGACATACAAGTTGGGGAGGGGCTCCTCATTATTGCTGGGTAGGAGTGAGATTTCCAGCTCCTCACTAGTTAGTCCTCCAGTGATACCACTGGGAAGTGGTCTTGTTACAGCTGTGTGGTGTAAAAGTCCTTATTCTTCACTAAACTTCCTCTGGCTCTACTTCAGAAGGGTGGGGGATATGCAGTTCTTTACCGCTGAATGGGGGTGGGTGTAGGTTCTGGGTTCCACATGATATCCATTGAGAGGGCCTCATATCTGTTCAGTGGTGATAAAAGTCTGACTGTTTACATGACCTTCTCTGATACCATCCTGGCAGGTGGTGGCAGCCTGGCAGGGTAGAAGTCTAGGCTGCCCACTCAGTCTTTGCCAGTGTGGTTAGGGGTGAGGCCACAGTTTTTTCCCGTGGTGTTGGGCTGGAGTAAAACATTTGTCAAAATTTTCTATCTTACTAGGCTTCCCCATTCCTGGTCCTTTTTCTGGAGAGAGCAGGCTTTGTTGGAGATTTTTTGTTTGTTTGTTTGTTTGGGCCAGTTGACATTTGCAGCTTTCCAGCTTCTTTAGCTCCTAGAATCAGATATATGAGGCCAAAGAAAAACTCAGGTAACTAACTAATGTGTTGTTTCTTGAGTCTTACATCCCTTACAGGTCTGTCTTCTTCTTCTTTTAAAAATATGTTGTTTAAGAGTTTTAGTTGTAAGCAACAGAAGAAATAGGGGAAATTATCTCTATTCCATCTTTTTGGAAGCAGAAGTGTCTCTGATAGCTTTGAAAGGTATCTTTAAAAAATGCTGTGACCAGTTTGTAGCTGGCTTGTCCCTGCCTTGATGTCCTCCTGTTTCTGAAAATATTTATATTTTCATAGTGAATGAGAGCTCAAATTATAAGCAACAGAAATAGTTGTTTTTGCCATCATTTCATGTTCAAGTCCTTCCCAAGACTTAACAAATCACACAATGAAACATTGTGTTGAAAGCTCGTATACATTGATTTATTTATTTTTGAGAGCAGACAGTATTTTGAAAATGAGTAAGTGACAGCAACACACTTGCATCAATCTTTCTAACCTCTGCTAAAATACAGAAGTTTTATATATTAGAAACTCACAAAGGTTTATAATGGTTTTTACACTTTCCCTGTACTGTGTCTTTTTTGTAGTATAAAGTTTCATGTAGTTGATAACAGTCAGAACAGAATAAGATTCTCCTTCATTTCATAAAACACAGACATGTGAGCCCATATGAAGCCAGGGGACAGGGCTAGGGGACTGAGAGAAAACTCTAGGAAATCTCTGGAGTTTCTATATACCAATGATAAACAAGTGGAATTGGAAGATAAAAACCCAATACCATTTACATTGTCAGTCCAAAAAATAACATAAACTTAACAAAACATGTGTAAGATCTATATGAGAAAAACTATAAAACTCTGATGAAAGCAACCAAAGAACTAAGAAAATAGAGAGATATTCCATGTTCATGGACAGGAAGACTCAATATTGTCAAAATATCAGTTCTTCCAAACTTGATGTGTAGATTCAATGCAATCCCAATAAAAATCCTAGCAAGTTATTTTGTGGATATTGACAAACTGATTCTAAAGTTTATACTAAGAGTCAAAAGGCCCAGAATAGCCAACAAAATATTGAAGATGAACAAAGTGAGAGAACTGACACTACTCAACTCCAATACTTGCTGTAAAGCTACAGTGATCAAGAGAGTATGATACTGATGAAAAAAACAGACAAATCAATGGAACAGAACAGAAAGCCCAGAAACAGACTCACACAAATATAGTAAACTGATCTTTGACGAAAGAGTAAGGGCAATAAAATGGAGCAAAGATAGTCTTTTCAACAAATGGCACTGGAACAACTGGACACCCACATGCAAAAAAAAAGAATCTAAATACAGATCTTACACCCTTCAGAAAATTAACTCAAAATGATTTATAGATCTAAGAGTAAAATGCAAAACTATAAAACTCCTAGAAGATAATAGGCGAAAATGTAGATGACACTGGGCATGGTGCAAGTTTTTAAATATATAACAGACACAATTCATGAAAGAAATAATTGATAAGCTGGACTTCATTAAAATTAGAAAATTCTGCCCTGCAAAAGATGCTGTCAAGGGAATAAGAAGACAAGCCACAGACTGGGAGAAAATATTTGCAAAAGACATAGGTGTTAAAGAACTGTTATCTAAAAATATACAAACAGCACTAAAACTCAGCAATAAGAAAATGAACAACCTGATTTAAAAATGGGCAGAATAGGGGCTTCCCTGGTGGTGCAGTGGTTGAGAGTCCTCCTGCCGATGCAGGGGACACGGGTTCGTGCCCCAGTCCGGGAGGATCCCACATGCCGTGGAGCAGCTGGGCCTGTGAGCCATGGCCGCTGAGCCTGTGCATCTGGAGCCTGTGCTCCGCAACGGGAGAGGCCACAACGGTGAGAGGCCTGCGTACGGCAAAAAAAAAAGGGCAAAATACCTGAAAAGACACTTCACCAAAGAAAATATGCACATAGACAAAAAGCATATAAAAAGATGCTCAACATCATATGTCATTAGGGAATTGCAAATTAAAACAACAATAAGATACCTTTACACACCTATTAGAATGGCCCAAATCCAAAACACTAATAACATCAGATGCAGGTGAGGATGTGGAACCACAGGGACTCTCATATATTGCTGGTGGGAGTGCAAAATGGTAAGCCACTTTGGGAGATAATTTGGTAATTTCTTACAAAATTAAATATACTCTTACTGTATGATCCATCAGTCGGGCTCCTTGGTATTTACCCAAGGGAATTGAACACTTATATTTGTGCAAAAACCTGCACACAGATGTTTATAGCAGCTTTATTGATAATTGCCCAAACTTGGAAGCAACCAAGATGTCCTTTAGTAGTTAGATAGTACTAACTATCTTTAGTAGATAAAGACTCTGTGGTACATCCAGACAATGGAATATTATTCAGTGATAAAAAGAAATGGGCTATTAAGCAATGAAAAAAAAAACAGAGGAAACTTAAATGCATATTACTAAGTTAAAGAGGGTAATCTATAAAAGCTAGATACGGTATGATTCCAATTACATGACATGCTGGAAAATGACACAACTGTGGAGATAGTAAAAGGATCAGGGGTTGTGGGGAGAGAGGGATGAATAGGCAGAGCACAGAGGATTTTTAGGGCAGTGACACTACTCTGTATTTGGATTTTATTTAATTGTTACTTACGGCATTGGCATCATTAAAAAGTCCAGTGCCTGGAACACAGTAGTCATGCAATAAATGTTGGACAAAAAGAATACATAAATGAATGAATAAATATTCATCTCTAGGCAAAATGGTGAAATAGGGCAAAGTTTCCTAAAAGAGTGAGCTACTTTTATAGTTCATAAGGAGTTTCTTTTATGAACTACAAAATACTTAATTGGAAAACTATTCTTTCTTCCTAATATTTGAGCAGCATTTATGACCTGAAGAAAGCCTTTGATGAATATGACACAGGCTTATTAGGCTGATCACAGAACTTCATGTGTTTGGGATAGGTGTCCCCTAGTTATAATAGGTTATAAACATTTATATAACAAGGGACTGTTTGTTGTTACTCATTTTATATCCAGCATAGAACCTGGTTGGCATGCTTTTTGAATAGTAGATGCTTAATAAACATTAGCTGAATGAATGTTAAAAACTAATTCATTTTAGTGTCCTGGGTAACTATGAAAGAGGATCTTAGTTTAAAGCTGGAATTTATACTTTGTCCTAAACGTTTTTGTTATGCACTGAACTGTGTCCCCCACACTGCCCCCCCCCCAAAAAAAATTTGTGTGTTGAAATCTCAACTTCCAGAACCTCAGAATGTAACCCTTTTGGGAGATAAGGTCTTTAAAGATGTGATTAAGTTAAAATGAGGCAGTTAGGGTGGGGTCCTAATCCAATATAACTGGTGTCCTTATAAGAAGAGGAAGAGACACCAGGGGCTTGAGCACAGAGAAGAGGCCATGTAAGGCCATAGTGGGAAGGCAGCAATCCTTGGTTACAAGGAGAGAGGGCTTAGGAGAAACCAAATCTGCCAATGCCTTGATCTTGGACTTCCAGCCTCCAGAACTGTGAGAAACAGATTTCTGTTGTTTAAGCCACCCATTCTGTGGTCTTTTGTTTTGGTAACCCTAGAAGTTTAACATAATTCCTTTGAATTAAAAACAGGAAAACCCCACAATTTAATATTGTGAATGTTTTATTGAACAGATATGTTGCTGTTTCGCCACATGTGAGAAACATGTGCACACTGGCAAATATGTGTTGCTTGAATTTTAAATCATTTTTCTGGTAAATATTAAGGTTTTTTTTTTCTTCTCTCTTTTTTTTTTTACCATTAAAATTATACCTGAGAATTTTTACATTCTGTTTCTTTTCCCCAAGAAACTACCATCTCTATCTTATACTCTGCTTTGGTCTGACTGGTGCTAACTTGACACCCTTTATCCCAACTGACTGAAATCTGGGGACCTCAAAGAGTGCTAATCCACACTGTCCCACATCATGTCATTTGATATTCAGTTCAATATTTCCCTGCAGGGCCTGGGACCTCTTTATGCAACAACTTTCCCTCCATATGTGTTATTTTCCCCCCCGAACCTTCTTAGATGACACCCTCCCAGGTTAGAAAGAAGGAGGAAGCAAACTGATGATATTTTATCAGTGGGCTGTGACCCAAGTATCACCACAACCCCAATTTCGGGAGTCCACTTTTTAAACACCCCTACCGGAGGTAGGGTGATAATGAAGCCAGACACAGACATTTCCTTCAACTTTTGCCAGACAATGTGGCTCCTTGAAGTAGATTACAATGAAGTCTGTACAAAGTAAGAGGCGTGTTGGAGCCTCCCTCCCCAGAGGAAAACCAGTTTCTAGTCTGAGGCTGACCCCATAAGTGGAGTCAAAATCCAATTGTTACATCATCCTTAAAGTATGCTATTTAACACGAAGGCAGCCTATAAAGTAGCAGTTAAAGCAAAAATCTCTGGCTTTAAGTATCATTAAATATTATTTTAAGAGGAGATAGGAGGGTTTCAAAGGGTAACAACATAAAGTTTTAAACGGTTTTTATCTATGTCATCTAATTTTTCTTTTTCAGACAACATCTTTATGGTAAGCCTTGAACTTTGTGAGTTTTAATATGACATGCAAGATATTTTTGAAACCATAATTACTATATATTTGTTGTATTATTCATAGCTATCTGATAAAAGTATGCTAATTTAGTCATAAAGTGGAGAAAAGATCTAGATGCAGTCTCCAAAGACATTCTATTTCAACTTTTGTTGTTTCTTACAATCCTATTTATCACCAATCAGTGCTGTGTCTGGCCTGGCAGTAGGTTCTGGGGGACAGAGAGGAATGGAAGTCACAGTTGAAGAGTTATTCCATGCCCACAATGTGTTAAAGCACTGTCTGAACACAGCATTTATCATTAAAACCCCCTGTTAAGTGGAATTTTCTGTTCACTAACTGATCAAAATACTTTTGTTACTATTACTGCTGGATCTTTAGCAGTTCCATGAAGTTTTGTGAATTCCTTGAGCTGAAGGATAACTGTAGGCAGGAGGGACAGAAATGATTAAGATTTTCCAGAAATGTCCTCTGTGAGTTGAACAGTGGTCTGAGACTCACAGGTCATGGGTGCCATGGGTGGTCTTTCGTGTTGTGAAGAAAGTCCTCCAGATTTCTTCCTGACTTAAACTACTCATGTGTGAAATGAGATGGTGAAATTGATTTACCCCCAATTATTGTTTTATTTTGTAATGGGGAGGTTATTTGTAGAGAACTGGTGGCAGTGGTAAAGTGATACCCAGGAACTGCTTTGGAGGGCAGCTACCTCAAAGGCCACCTCCACCTTTGACTCTTGTGCATGGCTTATATGCAAAATTACTGGCTTTTTTACATGGCCTATCCTACATGGGTCCCCCTTTCCAGGAATCCTGGGCTGTGTGATAGAGAGAAGGAGGTGTTAGACTCTAAAGGGAATTTTGCAAATGATGGCATTGTTGGAGATCAAGTATATCATTAGTGAATCAGCTGCTAGGCTGATTTGGCCAAGAGATGTGAGGAACGGATACAACTATTTAGATAAGTCAAGGCTAGCACTAGTTTAGTTTTCTGCCATATTTTAACCATGAATCTAGGCATTTGGGTCTATAATAGTGAAAAAAATTAAAAACAGACATAGTCCTTCAACTTATGCAATGTACAATCTGGAGGGGGTGACAATAAAAACAAATACTTACATAGTTAAAAATAGTTGGACAAAGATAAAAATAATAGAAGCTAACATATGTGGATTATAATCAATATATTTTCTTCTAAGAAGCAAGAAGTACCCAGGGTTCCTGTTTCCCCATGTGGACTTAATTAACTTGGTTGATATTCAGAAGTTTTAGGCTTTTTCAGGGGTCAGAGGGGCAATTTTGGTGCCAAGCAACATTCAGTACTTTGATTTCAAGAAAGAAAAGTGATAATGATCCGTATTCCGTTGTGTACTTTTTATATAATGCAAACTTACCAAATGTGAAAATTTTAATTGGACTATTCTAAGCAGTACCATTGCTATAGACATTCTTGTCAAGATGAATCTTACATGAAAACATTTCTCCCAAGCTACCACAAAACACAGCATCATTAAAAATTTAAGAATTGCTAAAATACAAAGGACATGCATCTCCTTACATTGTTTATGTTTTGCATTTCACTCAACTTGAGTAATGAAACTAAATTGGTTGGTTTCTTTTATACTTTGCCTGTTTCTAATCAGTTTCACTTTTGATTTTCCATGAGCTCACTGAGTGATGTTGTTTTGGGGGTTTACATACTCCTGGCATTATCCATATTCTCAACAAGCTCTTGGTCATTGAAAGAAAACATTTCAGTGTATTTGAGGGTTTTTGAAGCCTGGAATCCTGTGTTAGAGGAAATTTAAATTTGGGGTTAAGAATACTTTAACGGGGATAGGAATGGAATTGTGTGGAACTTGGATTTATTTTGAAATAAGAAAAGTCAAACTTTATCTGTACCTCTATATTTTCTCAGTTGCTTAATAAATTTCATAATTATGCTGAAATATGTTGAAGCACTATAATATGAATGGATATGTTACAGTCTTTAATTTTTATCTCTTGATGTCTACTATAAATCCTGGTAATGTAGACACCGTATATATTTAATAAACACAGATGGGATACAGCATATCCTCCAAATAATTGTAAGGCAAGCTTGATAGGATATTAAGTCTATGCCAGCTCAGACAGTTTCAGCAGGAACAAAATGTCTTTGGTTAGCAGATCATTCTACTGTGCTATTAATTGGTAATGTAAATGAACAATTCATATGCACCTTGCTATACATTCTGCTAGAAGACTCATATTAAACTAAACCTTTTAATGCAAACAATCATAATTGAATACAAAATAGTTGAACTCCATCATTTATGCCAAGTCTTTCTAATAATTTAGTATTTATGAGTAGAATGATAGGATTGCTGCCTCTGGATAGGTGACAGAAGTGGAGATTAAGCTGGCATTATCAGTGGTTTATCCTTTAGCTGGAGGACTACCTGACTCTCTTGCCTCTTCTCTCCTTTGGGTGAGCTGCCTTGTGGCCGTTCTGCTGTTCATTAGCACCTCTACCAGAAGTGTGTAGGACGAGAAGTCCTAGTCAACCCCACTTTACTCCTTGTCAGCAATTCTGGTCAAAGAAGGAGCAGGGGACAAGATTGAAACTAATGGCTGAAATGAGGTTTGAGGATTATCTGTGGTTTTCATTAGTCCTCTCCACTTGTTAACAAGCTGAATCCAGAGCTGAATGCAGTATTTTTTCTTTATTCACCTGAATGTGCAGTGTATTAAGTCCCTGATAAAAATTCTGGCTTGCCATTTATGCCCTACCAGTAAGTGGGACGTAAGAAAAACTGAATATACTAAAGAACTGTAAATTAGTTTTGAAAAACTGATGATGTTACTATATATACATAGAAAAAGATAAGATATTTTACACACATGAAAGGAGGGAGGGAGGGAGGAAGGGAGGGAGAGAGAGACAAAGAGACTTTATAATCAAGTCCTTGCAAAGTCTCTCATCTTTTGTGGTGTTTTCTCAGTAATTTTACTTTGGACACAAGTGATTATTTGTGGAAGACACATGTTAGCCTTAAACTCCCTCAATCAGTTTTTCCAAAAGAGGAAAAAGAAATTTAACACAGATTTAGTAATAATTTCATGAAACATTAAAAGTGCAAGTGTTGGATATTATTACATAAATCACAACAATTTAGCATGGAAATCAAGAATATACACCCACAGGGGAAAAAATCGGTTTCAGTGTTGTGAATAGGTGTTTTGGATAAAACAGCGAGTATCAGCATTTTATGTGGATTGAAATAGGCCTGTATCTCACAGACCCAGGCAGAAGCAAATGGAGAGAGCACACTGGAGAGCTGGGTCAGATGACTCAGGCCCTGGCCCTGGTGATGACCAACAAACTGATGTTAATTAAAGACGCATGTGAAAAGTTTAAATAAAATTATTTTGTGGGCTTCCCTGGTGGCGCAGTGGTTGAGAGTCCGCCTGCCGATGCAGGGGACATGAGTTCGTCCCCGGTCCGGGAAGATCCCACATGCTGTGGAGCGGCTGGGCCCGTGAGCCATGGCCGCTGAGCCTGCGCGTCCGGAGCCTGTGCTCTGCAATGGGAGAGGCCACAACAGTGAGAGGCCCGCGTACCGAAAAAAAAAAATTATTTTGTAAAATATGTGATATTTTGCATAAATAGATGAAGCAACAGTCCCAAGTAACATATTTAATATAGGCAATTTAAATATGAAAGTATAACTAAATTAATAAATGAAATAAGTAAATATTTGACAATTTCATCTACATCCCTAAAAGTTTTATATATATATATATATAAAACTTGGTCGTAAATGATTTTGGTACATCCTCATTAGAAATATAAAGGCTGATCTTATATTCAGGGTTGGTCTTATATAAGAGTATGTAGTTTTTTTCCAAAACATCGTTAAATTTGATTGTGCTTGCAATCAGCCACCTTTTATTGTAGAGGGCGATATAGGATTAAACAGTTGCAAAAGGACAATAACATATGGAGAGAGTTTTATAAATTCAACATAAATATAATACATATTAATCATAAATGCCTCCAAAGTTGTATGGGCCATTCTATGAAATTCTATACAATTTATATCTGAATTTTTACTACTAGGAGACCTGAGGTAGGAAAGCTCATTGAACTGTCAAACCCAGTCCTTGAGATACAAACCTACGGGATCTTTTGCAGCTGCCCTGCGGGTGAATCCAAATCACTGCCCATTTATTTGCATGTGTTAACAATTGTGAAGGGACCGGAATGTATTTTGTAGCAAATAGCTGATGTTACTGCTCATTATTTTTATTTATTTCTTTTTTCAAATTAAGACTTAGGTAGCCAAGCATTATATAAGGGTAAGAGTGACAGTTTTCTGTATTAATACAATAGCTTGCATCTTTTTTTAATGACAGTTTGTCTATAATCTTTTGGTATTTAGAGAAAAATTTAGTTTTGCTTAGTACATCAAAAAAACTATTGGAGCCACAAAAGTTGAATTTTACAATAATTCATCAGGTCCAGTAAATAAGTAACATCTGGGTTATTACTATCCTGTTTTCTTTAATCCAATATAAACACCAATATAGTCTGAACCTTCATCTTCTTTCTGGAATTGAGCTGTGCAGTCTGTGAGAAAAAAATCTCCTTTTTCATTTAGGTGACCCGATGTTAGTCCACAATAAAAGAGCTTCCGAGGCTTTCCCTGACCAATTTATTAGAACCTGCAAACTGGAGAAATCATACCAGACCAGATTCTAGAATCTATTGTCTAAGCCTCCTAAGACCTCTAATCTGAAAGCAAAGCTTATCTTAGAAAACTAGTAAATGCCACATACTGTCTTTCCTGGGAAATCCAGGAACCTGTTCTCTTCCTTAATATGACTTTTAAAGAAATCTTTGACTAGTGTCAAATTGCTGTTTTTACATCTTGGGAAGCAGTCTGAAAACTGGCACTGAAATAGGTAAGTGAAGCCTGAGGGTGCCCTAGAAGCTGGAGTATTATTGATTAATATTTGGTAACATTATGAATTTACATTTTATCTATTACTAGGCAAACTCTTAGGAAGAGACTGAAGTTTAAAAGTTACCTTAGTCAGTGTTCAGTGTAAGCAGTGAAAGTTAGCCACTAGTCCATCTTACAGATCAAAAAAATTGGCTTGTTATGTGTTATAAACAACAAAAAAGGATTTGCCTTTTGTTCAGGCTGCAAGGCAGTTTATAGCAAAATAACTTGCTGGAAGAATAGGAAGTTGAACTAGCAACATACAAAGTCAGGTTATTTGGGAATGCCACTGCTTTGGAGAAGTAGTGTCTTCTGCTGAGGCTAATGATCTGTCTTTTGTGCACAGTATTCCCTGAAACCAACTTCAAGTAATGGACAGTGACTTGGGACAGTGCTTAAAAGATACATAGATACATGGAGCACATACATGGCCTAGATGGCCAGAAAGAGGAATGCCACCATGGCCAAGCCTTCAGTATTTTCAGAAGTGCCCATCCTGATCCAGCCTGACTGCCCAGAGTATAGAGACATGAAATTGAAGGCTGGGGAGCCCACTGCTCTTGAGTTAGTCACTCTGACCTAAGTCCTTGTGGAGAGTGAGCCCTTGGTGTGAGTGACTAAGCTGGCACTATGTATCAGTCTCTTTGCTTACGGCAGCTGAAGAGAGAGAACAAGAGCATGAAAGAAGCAACATGAGTCCTACATGGTTTTATAGGTTTATTATTATTATTAGTTAACATTGGTCTGGAAGTTTCTCTTTGTGGAATACTTTTGTTAGTTAAAACATATGATATCTTTGAGAAATGGCAAGAGGTGAATGAAAATTATGTTTCACCTGTAATTTTACACAGACGAGTAAAGCACAGGTAGGAAACTACACATGAAGGCTACCATAATGCCTCTATGAGTATCAGATCCACTGATACTGAAACATATTCTATCCCCGGTAGCACAAGTGGGATCCATGCTAGCCAATTACACTGGATCAGTATGAGAGCCCTTCTCTTTGGTCACTTTACAGTGGCTATTTGGGCCTTATGCCTGGCTTGTCAGGTCTGTCACTATGAAACCATCATGTTGTTTGGATTAAAAAAAAATTTAGTCCTGATGTTATTAAAACAGAGGACAATATTGTTTAAATGTAGAACTAAAGTATATATATGTGAGAGGGGGAAGTGTTGGTTCACAAACCTGGGAGTTCCCTGAGTTAAATCTGAATCTGGCCTCTATACACAGAGGGCCCAGAGAGAGCAAAGAAAGAGGCAGGTCACTCCAGATTGGTAGGTAGCAGGTTCAATCAGCAAGGGAACTTACATATGAAGCTTGTCTTGGGCGACCACAAGATGAGCAGATCTTTGCACCTGCCCACCAGAACCTTAAAAATTTATATGGCGTCCTTAACAAGGTTCAATCACATATACCACCCAGATGGTATCAATAACACATTGCTCTCTCAAGGGTGCATCCTTGAAAACAGCTGCCACTTTGGGAATGGTGGGCAGAACACACGTTCCAAGGACAGGGGAGGGGTGAGGAGCCTCCGATTGCCTGGGTCCAGTTCATGGCTCAACTGGCAGTCACGTTCTCTCTCTGACCTCCAATGGGTAGGGAATAGAGTTGTAGAAGAATACAGAAGGAATAATGGAAATAGAAATAGCATATCTCCAAGAAACTGCTTCAAATTAGAGATATTATACAGTTAATTAGTTGTATTAGTTTCTACTGTTGCTATAATAAATTACTAAAAACTTGGCGGCTTAAAACAAAATAAATTTTTCTCTTATAGTTCTGTGGGTCAGAGGTCCAACACAGGTCTCAAGTGGGTGAAAACTGAGGTGTTGGCAGAGTGGTGTTCTTTTCTGGAGGCTCTGGGGAGAGTCCCTTTCCTTGCCTTTCCCGGATTCTAGAGGCTCCCCACATTCCTTGACTCATGGCCCCCTTCCTTTACCTCCTTTACCAGCAGCATCCCACCTCTTTGACACTTCTTCCGTCATCATATCTCTTTCTGCAGCTGGGAGGGATTTTCTGCTTAAGGACTCATGCAGTTAGATTGGGCCCACCTGGATAAAGCAGGATACTCTTCCCAGCTCAAAGTCCATAACCTTCATCCCTTCTGCAAAGCCCCTTTTGCCACATAAGGGGACAAATTCACAGGTTTGGGGGATTAAGACGTAGACATATTTGGAGACTCTTACTTTGCCAAATTCGTTAATGTGTTCTGCTTTTCCTTCCCCTTAAATTTTCTTCCTTTTGCTTAATCACACAACTTTACCTTAATATTTTTATCAATTCAATCTCTGCTCACTTTTTTGTTCATTCATCCATGTCTTTTTATCTATTTATCTATTATTTATATAAGGAACAAGTATTTATGTCAGATTATTCTCTAATCTCTTGGAAAACATATAGGAAAGGCAATTGTTTTATGACTACTATATCAAATAATATGTAGTCATCTTCACCCTTGTTAAAAGGGAAGTACTAAGTAGAAGACAGAACATTTTTATAGACTGAGTACATGGAGTACTGCTGGTCCTGAGTGCTCTGCAGCATTCATGGGTCAGTTGGCTGAATAAGAGTCGTGTGACAGAGACTGTTAGGTGTCCCCCCAAATCTATCCAACCTAGGGCTGGCCAAAAAGATTGTATCTCAACAGACCTAAGTTCACACGAATTCATCTAAGTCAGGTTGGCCAACTACGGTCCATGGACCGAACTAGACCTCTGTTTTCATAAATAATGTTTAATTGGAATACAGCCACACATTCGTTTACATTATGTTTATAGCAGCTTTCATGCTATAACAATAATGTTGAGTATTTGTGACAGAAACCATATGGCCTGCAAAGGAGAAAGTATTATCTGGCCATTTTACAGAGAAAATTTGTCAACCCCTGATATAAGCCAACAAGGGACTCAATATCAGTTAGGATGTTTTCAGCATCAAGTAACAGTGTTTATTGGTGGCTTAAATAATGAAGAAAATGTATTATAGCATGTAAAGATAGTTCAATGTTTATTAATTACATGGCTCAGAGGAGTCATCAAGGAGCTGGGTTCCCTCCATCCTTTATGCTTGGCCAATCTCGGCATGTTGGCTTGGTGTATAGGCTATTCATGTTCCTAGGATGGCTGCTGCATTTCTAGGCGTTGCATGCTCATGCAACCTCATTAGAGGTAGAATACATGTGATAACTTCCTTCTATGTCACTTTTCATGAAGGAGGAAGATTTTCCTTGTATCCCTCCATCCCCACCCCAAAACAGACTTTCACTGGACAGAACTTACTTCTCATTGGACAGAATTGGCTCACATAATCATGGCTAATTCACTGGTAAGGAGAGTGGAATCACCATGATTGACTTAGGCTATTCCCCAAGCACATGACTGCTGGGAAAAATACCCATACAAACTGGGACTCTGCCAGGGATAAAAAGGTAGAAAATGGCTGTGTCAACTAAAGTGTCTGCCCTACTTGCCCTAGTAATTATGTGCCAATTCTAATGCCTTTAATCTCAGACCTGCACATGGAGGCCCAATGCATTTACTCAGCTCAGATTTTTTGCTGCTTGCCATTTTAATGAGTAAACTAACCTGACTTTTGATTCAAGCAACTTATTTTGGACTCCTGCCCATGCCGTCTCTGGACTAAACCTCTGCTTTCGAACACAGTGGCTAAACAAGGAGCTGTGGAGTTACTTTGGGAGTCAAATGACCACACCTTGAATTTCAGATCTACCGATTACTTACTATGCCACATTCTCCCCACCCCCCTTGAAATGGACATAATTACAGTACTAATTTCACATGTTATTATTAAGGTAAAATAAAATAATTTAAATAAAGCTTTTTGTACAGTTGCAGGCACATGGAAGTGTTCAGTGAATGTTATCTGTTAGTATTATCTCTGCTCCCATCTTTGCACCGGCAGTTCATTGTAGTATTTCCCTGAAATAAGTCTGAAGGAGGATACCAGTCTAATAACTGATTATTTTATATACTCATAAAAACATCAATCAACTCTTTGAAAGAAAAACAGAACCCCAGGACCTGAGATTGTCATGCTGATATCCTGAATTCTAGAATGCCAGCTCAAAACAAGCAGCCTGTGAATACATGCAAACTGATATAGACTGAATTATGCAAACCACTTATTGGTTTGGATACGCTAAATTTAAGCCAAAGAAAGTATTTTGTGTTACTTAAAATAGAGTGTCTTGGTAAACACTTTGAAGATCTATGCCCATAATATTTAAGATCTTACCATGTTTCACCTTACATATCTATACTTTCTGTTTTCTTAATCTGTTACTGGGTTTTATATTTAAATTGTTTCTTAAATCTGTCTCTTCTTCATCCCTACTATCATAGTCCTCAACACTTGACATCTGGACTATTGAGCAGAAGAAGGTAATCTGTAAAAAATAACCATGCACAAATTCTATAATTCAAAAGGATAATATCTAAGATTAAAAATTCACTATATGGATAAACTTAGCAGTAGACTGGACATTAAAGAAAAAATCATGAGCAAAACTGAAGAGAAACCATTTGAAATCATCAAAATGAAGTACAGAGCAAAAATAGATTGAAATGAACAAAAGCTCAGTGACTTGTGAGACAATACCAAGTGATCTAAGTGATTATAATAGGAGTCCTACAAGAGAAAAAGAGAGAAAATAGGGCAAAAAATATTCAAAGAACTAATGGCTGAGAATTTCACAATTTGGAGAAAATGAACTACAGGTTTAAGAACCTCAGTGAGCCCCAAGCAAAATATATACAAAGAAAACCTAGGCACATCTTAGTTGAAATGCTAAAAATTAAAAGTAAAAAGTGATCTTAAAATCAGCAAAAAAAAAAGAAAAAAAAAGGGATATTACATACAGGGCAATTACACAAATCATGGCTGATCTCTGATCAGAAACCATGGATGTCAGAAGACAGTTGAAAAAGACTTTGACAGGTCCTCTCCCCACTCTCCCCCACCAAAACCCCACTCAGACCAGAGCTCTATATGCAAGAAAACATTCTTCAACAAGAAAGGCAAAATAAAGGCATTTCAGATTAAAAAATGTGAGGAAATTCTTTGTCAACAGATAGGCACTATAAGATATGCTAAAGAAAATTCTTCAGAAGTGATGCTAAATGGAAAATCAGATCTACAGGAAGGCCTGAAGAGAACTAGAAATGGCAATATGTGGGTAAATATGAAAGATAAATTTTTTTCTTCTCTTAAATTTTTAAAAGACTATGGACTATTTAATGCAAAAATAATAATCTTTATTGTGAAGTTAGGGCACATTTTGAAGTAAAATAAAGCAACAAAAACACTAATGATAAAGGATGAACAGAAGGGTATTAAGTTAATTATAATGTTAAAAGTTAGTTTCCTATATTTTATTTATGTGAAGAGACACGTTACTAATTCTAAGTAGATAGTGGTAAGTTAAGGGTGTATATTTGATCCATAGGCTAGTATTACTAATGAAAGTAATATACAGAAGTTTATAGAAAAGTCTAAGTAAGAGATGAAATGTGATATGGAAAAAATTAGTTTGAAATCAAAGAAGGAAAGAAGAGGAGAGGAACAAAATTCAGATGAGACAAATAGGAAAGACATAGTAATATGGTACATTTGACTTTAACTGTATCATAACTATATCAGTGGAAATGGACTAAATAATCTTAAGAAAATGGAGAGATTTTCTGACTGGATAAAAACAGTAGGATTTAACTATATAAAGAGATACAGCTTAATATGAGGCATTAGAAATTGAAAGTAAATGTATGGAAAATATATCATGTGAAGAATAAGTACAAGGAAGGTGGTGTGGCTATGTCAATATGAGTCAAGTAGATATTTAAAGCATGAGGATTGCCAGAGATAAGGAGGGACATTTCATAATGAGAAAGGAAGCAATTTACCAGGAAGACATAACAATCAGAAATGTGTATGTAGCAAATAATAAATCCTCAAAATATATGAAGAAAAAATTGACAGAACTAAAAGGAGAAATAAACAAACTCACAATCCTTTTTCAGTAATACACAGAAAAAGTAGACAAAAAAATTATTGAGAATATAGATTTGAATAACACTAGCAACCAATCTGACCTCGCAGACATTTATAGAATGCTAGATTTAACAACTACAGACTACACATTCTTTTCAAGTAAACATGAATATTCGCAGAGATAGACCATATAACGGGCTAAAAATATAATTTTCATCTCATTTTAAAAGATTGAATTCTTATAGATGATGGCCTCTGGAATTAAATTAGAAATCAACAGCAATAATATATTTAGAAATGCTCCAAGTATTTGGACATTAAACAGAATTTTCTAGGCAACCAGTGGGTTATAGAAGAAGTTGTAATGGAAATTAGAAAATATTTTGAACTCGACAATAATTCAGCATCTTAAAACTTATGTGATACAATGCTCAGAGTGGAATATATAGTTTCATGTTAGAAGAGATTAAAAAAGTCTTAAAATAATGTAAACTTTCACCTTAAGAAACTAGATAAAGAAGAGAATATTAAACACAAAGTAAGTAGAAAGAAGGGACTAACAAAGAAAAGCAGAAATCAGTGAAATAGAAAACAGATGAACAATAAAGAAATGAACAGAGCCCAATGTGACTTCTGTGAAAATAGTAATAAAATTAATAGATTAATAGACTCCTAACAAAACTGTTCAAGAAAAAAAAAGAGAGATAAATATATATCATGACTGAAAGAAGGGACATCGCTATATATGCACCAGATATTAAAGGGAAAGTAAGAGAATATTATGAATAATATTATTTCAATAAAATCAACAATTTAGATGAAATAGACAAATTCCTTACAAAATATAATATACCAAAACTGGCATGAGAGGAAATAGAAAATCAGAATAGAACTAAATTTATTAAATAAACACAAAAGAAATGTATTAAGTAAAGTTCATAATAAAAATCTTTTCCACAAAGAAAACTCCAGACTTGGATGACTTCCATGGTGAAATTTGTCAAATAATTTTAAAAGACATAAAACGACTATTAAAGAAAAAGTATAATACTTTCAGGAAATAGAGGAGGGAACACTTTTCAATTCATTTTATGATGCTAGCATAACCCTGAGACCAAAACCTGACAAAGACATTGCCCTTCTTTCCCTGAAAACAAAACAAAAACCTAAGTAAATAGTTAGAGAAGGGAATCCCTTCAATTTTCTAACAACATTTATGTAAAACCTATAGCTAACACCATTCTTAACGCTGCATGACTGAACATTTTCCCCCTAAGACTGGAGAAAGGCAAGGATACCTGCTCCCACCACTTGTATTTAATATTTTACTTGCAATAAGTTGAGCCAAAGCAATTAAAGAAATAAAAATTAGAAAAGAAAAAGCAAAATAGGGCTTCCCTGGTGGCGTAGTGGTTGAGAATCCGCCTGCCAATTCAGGGGACACACGTTCAAGCCCTGGTCTGGGAAGATCCCACATGCCTCGGAGCAGCTAAGCTCGTGTGCCACAACTACTAAGCCTGTGCTCTAGAACCCGCGAACCACAACCACTGAGCCCGTATGCCGCAACTACAGAAGCCTGTGCACCTAGACCCCGTGCTCTGCAACAAGAGAAGCCACCACAGTGAGAAGCCTGCGCACCGCAACGAAGAGTAGCCCCTGCTCTCCACAACTAGAGAAAAGCCTGTGCGCAGCAACAAAGACCCAACGCAGCCAAAAATAAATAATTTTTTTTAAAAAGAGCAAAACAGTCTGTATTTGCACACTGTGTAAAAGTGTGCATATATGAGAATCTACATATAAAATCCTAAGGAATTTACAAAGCAACTACTAGTAGTAACTGCAAAGTTGGTAAGTCAAGGTTTCAGGATACAAGGTCAATATACAAATATCAATAGTAGTTTTACATATTTGTAGCAAACAATTCAAAGTAAAATTTAAAAATACAGTTTAAAATAGCAAAAATAAGACAAAATACTTATGAATAAATATAACAGAAAATGCGCAAGGACTCTGCACCCAAAAGAATAAAACATTGTTGAAAGAACTCACGTAAGACTAAATAAATGGAGAGATGCTCATGGATAGGAAGACTCAGTAGTGCTAAAACGCCAGATGTCCCCAAACTGATCTATAGATTCAATGCAATGAAAAAATCCCTGTCTTGTAGAAATAGCTTAGATGATTTTAAACTATGTATGGAACCAAACAATAGCCAATACAATCCTGAAAAAGAAAAATGCATTTGGAAGACTTAACACTACATTACTTGATGACTTACTCTAAAGTTACAGTAATCAGAACATACTTCACTTCATATTACAAAAGTTTCAACACATACGAAGGAACTGAATAGTATAATACTGTAATGCTTATGCGCTACCTCCCAGTTTTAACAATTATCCATTTATGGCAACTATTGTTTTGTCTACACACTCTCTACTTAACCTTAATTGATTATTTCTTCTTAATTTATTATCTTAATACATCTAAAAAATAAATTTCTGCTGGTCACAGATTCAGTTACTTTAAAGTACAGCTCATGTAGGAAAGACAAATTCAATTATTTATTTTTTTCCCTTTACTTACCAGTTTTTAAAATAATGAGTTGGTGCCCTAGCATGCTCCAGAAATGATCAATTTTTGTTTAAGTATTATCAAGAATGCCTGGTTTTAAACATATTTAATGTCTTTCAATATATTGCAGATATAATATTTATTGATGCTCAGTTGGTCTATCTTTGACAAAAGAGAGCTTATTCAAGTGCATTCCTGAGAATCTTTGATAGCTTTCTTGCTTGTGCCAGGATAATCGTGTATATTTCCTCTTCTACATCTGGAATTGGCAATTTCTTAGAGTATTTCTTTTTCTGTTTTGTAGGAAATGGTATTAGGAGAGCAATACTGGGTACTAGGTGTGTTCATTACTACTGAGTTGGTGTAAGTTTTTGTAGTGGAGAAAGTGTGTGTGTGTGTGTGTGTGTAAATAAAAACATTATTGCTTTATACCAGTTTAAGTACATCATTACTTTGTACCAATTTAAATTCAAGATATCATTTTTTTTTAACCTAACCTCACTGATCCCGTGTTGTCCTTAACACTTGTTTACTTGTCACTCTCCCCACTAGAATGTAAGTCCAGACTTTATGGCTTTTCCTCTCTTGTGCCTAGTATGATTTTATGAATTGTTGTAAACTTTTGTTGAATGAGGGAACAGGCAAATAATTACAAAGTAATGTTTCCCAAAGAGGTTTACACTTTCTGGAGAATGGCAATGGAAGTGTGGTATGCATGCACATGTGTGTGAATATGTATATGTATTAGTATTACTGGGTGGGTGATGCACTCTGTTCAAAGGGTTAAGTAGGCTCATATAAAGGTAAATCAGGATGCTTCAGATTGGGATAAGAATTTTTCTATAGATTGAAATACTTTGAAACTTGACATTAATAATAAATGAAGACATTGCCATTTTTATATACTTCTTAGGTAGAATGTCTTAGGTAGAATGAACTTATCTGGATCACTTAATGGACGAAACCCCAGTCAATTCATTCACTTTTGGTTTCCATTATTGTCTTGTACTGAGTAGTGGATTGCATTACCCTACAGATGTTCTCATCTGGTTATGCTGAAAATGCTGGGTTGATTAACTGAGAATTCATTACAACAATGCTTCTTCTGCTACTTGGAAATACCTGTGTGACCCACAGTGCTGAGGGGTGTTAGCCCCGTCTGTAGCCTTTCCCAATAGTTTTCTATGGAAAATAAATATTTCTTGACCTTATTTAAACCACTGTGCAAACATTGCTTCAAGACAAATCTCACAGCTGTTTTTCCTACCACATTTCCCCCACCTACAGAAACTCCTACAAAGACATTCTGTAGCTGCCACTGTTGGGCAATAATAAGTAAATGGAAAAAAAAAAAGATGTTAATGACAGCATAAGAGGAAAGCAAAACTTCTATGTCCCATGGTCTATGCTAAGAATTTTCACATGAATTAGTAACAATAATACTGATTCTTGTGTCAACTTACTGGAATCCAGCATTGTTTTAAATACTTTCCATATATTAACACCTCACCCCATAACTACTATTATCTCCATTGCACAGATAAAGAAACTGAGAAACAAAGATGTGAAATAAGTTGCCTGGCTCAGTTTCTATACTCTTAACTACTGTCTTGGACTGCCTCTCAGAATGTTATCTAACCTTTTTGGCCACTGAAGATAATTTTTTTTTGATGTGGACATTATTATTCCCTTTTTACAGATAAACTGAGGCCCCAAAAGACTAAATGACTGGGTTAAGTTCATACAACTTATAAATTGGACCTAAGGGTGTCTGAGTCAAAAGCCACTACTCTTTTAGATAGAGGTAAACAGAATAATTATTTATATAAACTAGCTTGTCAACAGTATATTATTTGCCTAGTTTGTATTTTATGTATAAGAAAATATTAAAATGTTATAAATTAGAGCACTGTAAAACATATAGTTTTGTATTAAATTGCATTTAGCAACTTGAGTTATTAAAGAGATAAGTAGAGGCAAGAATTTGGATTTCAGTGGTTTGTTTTCATGCAGGTCAATGTAACCAGTATGAGATGTTAGCACTGTGCTTGCCTGTTTTTTTCTGATGTAAATAAATTAATAAAATGATGCAGTTTTTTGTGCCATATCTAGCTTTTTGCTGGCAAATTAGTTTAAAATTTGGATACATAAGAAAAATGGAAGCAGTGAAATAGTTTAGTTTTACATGAAGTGAAAACAAAATTCCTCCTGGCATAATGACTGCCTAGAGAAAAATATCCTACAGTTACCCCAATGGAAACATTTGCCCTTGGAAATAAAAGAGAAAAGTTTAGAACTAGTCAGAGTTGTGTAACCATATCAGATACAATAAAAGTCAAATTTGAAAGGTCATTTACAGGCATTAACACTTTGTGGCCAAGTGTATCCCCAATCAGGAGATTTAGTCCTCCAAGACATTCATGACATGCTAATTATTATATGGATCATTTATTGATATCTATGCATATGACTTGTATTACTCTGTGAAATACCATGTTGGATATATTTTTATTTAAATTGTGTAATTTTTTTTCTTGGCTGTATTGTAGTTATTTATTTTTTCAGACTTGTAGTCTTCAATAACAATTAATTAGGAGGGAAAATTATAGAACCAACTTTCTCTTCTAACTATTTTTCATAATAAACAACACAGAGGTGTACTTAAAGACCTATAATGTAAAAAGCGTTAGTGAATTGCATTTTAAGAAGATGCTTACTATTTCATAAATGCCTATAATAAATACAATCTAAAATATGAAAGGATTTAAAAATTTTAACTATAGTCATCCAATCTCTGAGAGCAAAAGGGTGAATCAAACCAAAGGAAAAAAGGGATGAAGCAGTAGAGAGTAAGGGTGAGGAAAATTACAGATGACTGGAGGCCAGCTCCCTGACCTTCTTCTACCCCCACTGCTGCAGCCAGTGGTCGGGGGAAGTAACACTGACACTAGCTGTTTATCATGCTTTAAGAACAGAATGTAAAATGAAAACCATTACTACCTCTCAGGATGCAAGGAATGTACAAGAAGGGATTAAATCAATTGAAGATGTTATCTCAATGGGAGAAGGAATTCTAATTAAATTGAAGTCTTAAAAAAAAAAAGACTGCCTGTTTCAAAAGACTGATAGAGACATATATCTGATGAGTCAACTTGGTCTTTTCAAGGCCTTACCCAGGCCCCTCTTCTATTTATGCTTATGATTAGAGGGATAAACAGCTCATGAGAGTTGCTATCTACCAAATCCAACCATGCAGTCTTAAAAATCATTTTCTGAGTCTACAGATAATTCTTGCATCAAATAAGTTGATACAACACACCAAGAGTTAGTAGGATTGGACTAGAGTCAAATCCACTGCATTCACTAAAACATTACCAGACTGTGTCCAGCATGTGTTGGGGTTTAAGGGACACTTAGAAATATATGGCAAAATCAGTTCCTCAGGGAACTGGCAGAATGGTGTGCTGGCAAGAGGCAAATACAACAAAGAAGACAGAATATAATTAATTGAAAGGCAGTGGTATAGTGGACTCATTCTGGAGGGAAACAAGCTTAGCTTGCCTCTGTGTGACTTTGGGCTAGTTATTGAATCAGAACTTGAGTTTTCATATCTGTAAAGTGGAAAGAAGATGATTAACCTTACGTTTGAAATGATAGACATCAATTTCCTAGGAGAGAGCCTCATACACACAAGCATTCAATACACGAGGGCTGTGATGAGAATGCTGATGATGATATAATAATGTCCCCAAGTGAGAGGCAGGAAATAACTAGATTAATAGGAATACCTGTACAAGCTGGAGTATTTGAAGACTGTACCTCAGAGTTCAGAGATCAGAACCAAGTGGACCTTGAAGTACGAGCAAAGGTGAGTGAGGCAAAAATGTGACACATTTAAGGATCACTAAGGGAATAATCCTCAGACCCTCAGAGTTGCAGGCAGTTTGTACTTTGGCCTTGGGGACAAATGATGATATTTAAATTAACACATTTGTCCACATTCTCCAGATGACTCAGCCATGAGCCTCAGTACTTGTGATTACTGTGGAATTGGTGCCAGCTTTGCCTCATCAAGAATGCCAGATGTAATGTAATTTTAATGACTTCCATTGTGTTTGAGGCTTCGTTGCTAATATCCAACATCTCACTGCACATTTAAACTGACCAGAGTATACTAATGAAGATTAATGGTTCATTGATTAAGAAAAGGTGAATCACCCTATTACTGATGTGAACTTTCTGTCCTAACGTAAAAGTGTATTGAACTTCAAAATTACTGGCTCAGGTATGGTGGGAAGCTCCATTTCATGGTCTTCCATTTTACTTTGATAGTAATGGTAACAAAACATTTGTTCCTTTTGGAAAAAAAATATCAAATAGAAGTTTTATTAGTTTTCTTTAGAAAAAAAAGTTTACACATAGTGAATGAATATAGTAGAGGGGTTTTATCAGTACCTTTAAAATTATTTTTTTGTCAGAAACTGAGAGAACTTGTTCCTATGAATCAAATTATCATTTAGGATTGCATTAAGCTGCAGGTAAGCAGAAACCTGAACACAGTGGCTTAACCAAATAAGGGATTAATTTTTCTCATCTAATAGAGATGCTAAGGAACTCAGGAAGCAGTTTTTTCATTTTCTCATTTTGTGAATCTGAGTGTGATATTTGGCTTCATGATTGCAGGATGGCTGCTGTACCAATGGGAATTATGCCTTCATTCCAGGCAAGAAGAAGGGGAAGGACAAAGGGCAGATATTCCTGTGCTATCTGAATCAGTTTATTTTTGTAAGGAAGGCAAGAGCTTCTTCTGGGAGCCTCATAGGTACATATGTCTCCAATATACTTTTGCTTATATCTCTTTGGTTGAACCTATACCTCATAGTCATTCATTGTTTCCAGGAAACCTGGGAAACTTTATTATTATTTTTTATCTGGACGCATTGCTTTTTCAAACAAACTGAGTTTATTTGTTGATGAGCATAGTTGATGGAATTGGTTTCCTCTGATGGGTTTCCCTACTAGGCATCTCCTTGAGCAGAAGGTTCTATGAAAATGGGCATGACACATCAGGACTCCATGCAGAGTTACAGGCAAAGAATTGGCAAGGAAGGTGGAAACTACATGATTACCAAGCATAGAATTCTTGACTGGGGTTGGAGAACTTCTGAGCTTCAAGTTCAGCTCTGTTTCTCTCTTAGGTGTCAGTAGTCTCTCCATTGTCCCCAGGCAGATTTCCTGCTTACAGAGTATAGCCTTCTTTATTTTAACAGCATGGTTCCATGGCATATGTGATATAGACATGGAATCTACCTAGTAAAGCACCATGTAAAGAGTATAGCCTCTGGAGGTGGAAAACCTAGGTCTAAATTGCAACTTTGCCACTAATTAGCAGGGCAAGTTGTTTAATCTTACTGGATTTCCATTTTCTTATCTGTCAAATAGTAGTAGCATCCTTCCTGATAGTTTAAATGAGTTAATACATGTAGAGTATTTAGAATGGCATCTGTCACATAGTAAACATGTAGTATTAGCTATTATTTAATTCAATACATTTTCTTTTAACCTCAAACAAAAAAGATGTGATTTCTAACATTTGAGAATTCATCTATTGGGAAGAAAGATAACATAAAAGTTCTTGAAAACAATTCTAAGATTTTAAGTAACTGCATGGTTGGGTTGTTACCTCTGAGGACACTTTTTGTCTCTTTGCATTATTATTTAACTTTCTAGATAAACGTAAAACTCCCTGAGTTTGAGCATTGGATCTTCTGCCTCTTTGTATATACAGGGTCTACTATAGGTGTCCTTCATGTGATAGACACTCAATACATATTTATTGATAATTATTACAGGAAATCGAACTAATTAAAAGATCATTGTGAATTGGGGTAATCAAAAAATTCTTCTTGAATTATGAGAGCTATGACCTGGAAGAAATTCCAAGAATTCATTTAGAAGAAAAGGAAAGAAAAGGTCACTTGGCAGAGATGGGTAGGGCAGGGTTTGATGGAATGGTGTATGAAAAGGACAATGACAGAATGTGTACAGTGTATACAGTGCATGATACTGCTTTGTTTGACCTTGGTCATGATGGGAAAGTGAAGAAGCTGGTTTTACCACTTGGTTGAAGACCTTAATTATCTGCTAAATAATTTGGAATCAGATTTGATCCAAGAGGTAGTAAAAACAATTTCAGATTCTTTCATAGGAAAACATGAAGAATATTGTATTTTAAGAAGATTAATTAAGCAGTGGAATGCATAATTAATAAAATTTGAAAAAGAACTGGAGGTAAAAATACCTACTAGGAGATGATTAAAGTCCAGAGGGGAGGTCTTAGGAACGGCAGCTTTTCTTCAAAGGCCTCAGATGAGAAGTAGAGTCTCAATTTCTTTTTGAGGGCATAATGGCAGCTTCAAAAGGCATCCTAGTCTCCTCCTAAATTCCCTAAGGAATTCTAAGCATTTTTCTAAACACTCAAAATCACTTAGGAAAGAATTACTCTTCTTAAATACAGAAAAACAAACCTCAAAGTAGGAAAAAATCATTTGCTAGTGTTTATACATTTTTTAAAACCTAACTTTATTTTTTAAAGTATTTATGTGCCAGATTTTTTTTAGTGGTACCAATACTTTTTGAATTTTACGGAGCTGCGTTTTTGTTATCTGAAAATTCTTAAAGGATTTTGTATCCTTCGTAATGCATTCCATCTTCCCTACTAATCTGTTGTCCCTTGAAGTAAGATAACTGCTGTGTACTTTTTCATCTTCTACATGGTTGATAGTGATGGCTTTAATTAATATTATAGAAATTCAGTGGAACCTATCAGCATAAAATCTTGCCAAATCTTTTTTAAGGTACTGCCAATTCAATAAACATTTATTTGATTGGCTTATATTTGCTAAGCACTCTGCTATTCACAGGTTGTATAGTGATGAATGAAATAGATATAATCCATGCCCTCATGGAATTCACTATCTTGATTATTAAACTGACAATAAAAAGTAAGCAGGTAAATAATAAGGAATTCTGATAAGTTATGAAGAAATTGGACAAAATGCTGTGATGCAGAAGTGTAGGAATGTGGTTAAGTGTGAGAGGAGTTGGACCTACTTCAATGGAGTGGTTGGTTACCTCTAAGGAAGTGATGTTTAAGTTGAGGCTAAAAAGATAAAAGGAGTTAGTTTTGTGAAGAGTTGGCATACCTAAATATAGTGACTGAAGAAGAACTATGTTGAATATTTAATGACAGGACAATTTATAAAAGCATGGACAGAATTAATAATAATCAACAAGAGAAGGTGAAATACAACGACAGTGATGAACTATTACCACACATTGGCCTGAAGGGGCAAGAGCTGGAGGACTGCCCATAATCCAGAATGAATGTAGCTGTAGCTATAAGAAATAGCTGAAGAAAAAGGAACTATGGCTTTGAGAAGAGGAAAGCATCACTGTCAAACTGCAGCCCAGCATACAGTAGCCAAGAAAGTAAACCCTGCAATCTTACTCTCTTCTAAAATATATGGAAATTCAACTTAAAGGACTTATAATAAGAAAAACAATTAAAAAAAAACAAAGTTGGAATATTTATTTTATTTCTAGACTGTCTATAAAGTGATATTAATCAAGACAGTATGGTGTTGGTGAAAGGGTACACATATAGGTCAATGGAACAAAATAGAAAGTCCAGGAAAAAAAAAAACACATATATATGGTTAATTGGTCAATTGATTTTTAACAAAGGGGCTAAGACTATATGTGGGGAAACAATAACCTTTACAACAAATGACCCTGAACAATGATATACAGGTGTTCCAGGATTATCTGTCTATGTGTGTGTGTATGTATGTATGTATCTCTCTGTCTGTCTTTCATATCTTTCTATCGAGTGAGCGAGAGGGGACAGAGAGACAGAGACACAGTGAGAGAGTAATCTCTATCTTTATCTCTCATCACACATAACAGTAAATTATTTGAGGTCGATCATAGACTTAAACATAAAAACTCAAAAAATAAAACATTAAATGAAAATTTTTGTCTTACTGATAGGCAAATCTCTGCAAGCACAAAAAACAATGATTGTTTAAAAAATGTTAGACTTCTTCAAAATTAAAACTTCTGTTCATTAGGAGTCATCATTAGGAAAACAAATAGGCAAGCAAAAGACTGGGAGAAAGTATTTGCAAAAAAATATGACTGGTGAAGAATTTCTATCTGGAATATATATAGAATAGCTCCTAAAACTCAAGAATAAAAACGCAACCAACCCAGTTAAAAACAGGCAAAATACTTGAATAGATGCTCTCCAAAGGAAGGTATATGAAAGACCCATAAGTACATGAAAAAGTGCTCAATATCATTAGTCATCAGGAAAGTGCAAATGAAACCAAAATGAGATCCCATTATATCCCCACCAGATTGTTTGAAAATAAAGAGGAGAAAGTAGTGCTCTCATGCATTTGGTGGGAGTAAAAATGGTATAACCACTTTGGAAAAATCTCTAGTAACTTAATATAAAGTGAAATATATGGCTACTCTTTGACCCAGAAATTCCATCCCTAGATATTCTCCCTAGATAAATGAAAGCCTAGATCAACAAAATCCGTGTACAAAAATGCTTATTATAGCTTTATTCATAGTAGCAAAAAATTGGAAACAGTCCAGTATACATCGACGAGAGGATAGAAAAATGAACTGTGGTATATTTGTGCAATGGGAAGATATTCAGCAATAAAAAGAACAAACAACTGATTAAAGCACCAACATGGGTAAATTCTTCTTAAAAACATTATGCTGTATAAAGGAAGCTTTATACAAAGAGTACATATCATGTAATTAGTTTATATGATTTTAAGAACAAGCAAAACAAATATATTGTGAAAATAACCACTGTAGTAATTGCCTCTGGAGCTGTTTGCAGCGGAGACTGACTTAGAAGGGACATGAAGGAATTTTATAGAGTTACATTTTGTGTATTTTGATAGGAATTTTAGTTATCCAAGTATATGACTTTTCAAAACTCAAAGAATGGCACACTTAAGATTTATGTAATTCATGGTATGTAAATTTTACCTAAAATAAAAAATGTTAATCACATATTAAACTCTGACTAATGATATGCATGCTGAAATGTTTAGAGGTGACATATACTGATGTCTGCAACTAGCTTTGAATTACAGCAAAACATGAATTGATAAATAGAAGGACAGATTGATGGATAGATATGTAATACGTCAAAATAGCAAAATGTTAACTGTAGAATATCAGTGTTGGCTATATGGGTGATTACTATGCAATTCTTTCAACTTTCTTGTATGTTTGGAAATTTTTATAATTAAATTTTGGGAAAAATTTCAGAGGATCATTGGAATATCCTAAATGAATTCTTCCCTTCAGTTCCAAGCCCACTTCCTATCCCACTTTACAATGATATATCAAAGTTGGAATTACGAGAAAAGCAACCTCCCATGAGAATATTTAATAATAATTTTAGTGAAACATGTAAATGACTCCCCTGTTCCACGCTTGACTTGCCCAGTGTACTATTTTTAACCTATGGGATTGGTAATGGCAAAGTGGCCTCATTGTATTTGAGCTGAATATGTGGGTAGGCTGAAAGGGAGTCAGAACTGTCTGTTGTATTTAGATCTGGAACTAGGGACTTAAACTCCTAAGATTAACCACATCACTTCCTCCAAATTAACAGCATTGAGGCAGAGCAACTCTTCAGGTATAGAGGTATAGTTAATAGTCCATTATTGGGCCTGCACTGTCACTCTTTTAGGCTGTATATATCTCCCTGCCTGTCGGAGGCATACTTTCAAAGACTGGACTGTTTAAAGCCTACATTTAATTTATAATGAATCTAGTAGCACTTGATATAATCGCATAGAACACCTGAAGTTTCTAGAAAAAAATACTTTGAATAATAAAGTTTTATGGGATACCCCATGTGTTTTAACATTCAGATTCAGGTTTGCTGAGAGCTGGTTCCCTAGCCTACCCTTGACGCTATTTGCAGGGATAATAGAACATTTCTCAGCTATTGCTTTCTAGGAATTTGTTTTTCCTTCCAAAGAAGTGGGCTTTAAAATGGAGCACATAATTTTACTGAAAAAATCATACTTGAGACGTTATTGTACTAAATGCTTTCATCTTCTCACACCATTTTTTTCATCCTCTCACACCATGTTTTATTAAAGCCACTATTCTCTTGGGGAATGGGGCAAGGGAACTCAGAGGGGCAGAAACCTAGAAGACAGCACAGGAAACAGACTACTATCACCACTTCTATAACTCACAGCATTTTCTGGAACTTTGTCGGATGCCCTATCCCTCTGTTTTGCAGGTGTTTAGAGTCATAATTGGAGCCTAAAAAAATGTTGTGGCTGGAGATCAAAAGTTGAAAACTCTATTAATTATTAATAGGCCTGAATTCTGGCAAGAGCATCCTTTGGGTCAGAGATGAGTTAAGAAGCACTTAACAAATAAGCAGCCTAGCAGATTCTTTTTACAGTTCCTGATGGAGCTAAAGATATAAAAGCAGACAAGACTTTATTATCTAAATGTGCATATCTTTTATTTTAAAAAATTATTACTATATTTTATAGAGCATTGTCTCATGGCCAAACATTTAAAATAAAAAAAATTTAGTGACCACATAAAAATAGAGGTGATCATTTGAACTAAGAATGTCATCCACATATTAAGGAAAAAGTAAGTATTTTTGTTCATCTCAAGCTATATTCCTTTTGGCTATTGTATTAAGAGAAAGCGTTTTTGTTCTTCTCAACCTGTATTCCTTTTGGCCATTGTAGACAAATCCGACTTTCTCCTGAGTAGGTCACAAATAAGTTATGATGCTGCTTGTTTCTATTTGAACAGCAGCACAGGCACAGACAAGCCATATCTTAGAGGGAGAGGCTTCTGGGTACCAGTTAGAGCAACTGTAAGAATCCAGACATGATGAGTTCTTACTTTATTCTTTACCCCCCACATGAAAAGTTCTTCACCCCCAGCCTTGCCTCAGGCCAAAGCCATGAGGCTATAGCCTAAAGCTCCTGATGAATCCTTGTAGACCTCTGTGGTCAGAGTTTCTCAGGCAAAATCAGTGCAGAACAAATGCTTTACACTTGATGTCTGATTCTTGAAAGCTTAGGGCAAAGATATCTCTTTGCAAAAATAGAAAAAAAAAGTTTGAAATTATGCTTATATGTCCATTTTTCATTTCTTCCCATTTGTGTACGGAGCATACACTAAATATTGTATTGCTTAGCAGGAAGTCAAATACAAGTGCCCAACGTGTCTTAAATAAAATAAGAGGCATGTTCATTTAGAGATCGTGAGTGATAATTCAACATGAAAATCTGGGGGCAAGGAAATGATCTTGGGAGCCCATGGGCAATCCTAGAGAACTGGCACATGGGCAGTCAGCAACCTGGCTTGCCTTCATTACCAGTGGGATGTACATTGCCTTTTTCCTCCTGTCTTTATTCATTTTTCAACAGCCTGCCACATGCAATACGCCAAATCTCATATTAAAAAATGCCCTGTACACACACACACACACACACACACACACACACACACACAGAGGAACTAAAGAACTTTCAGCAGATCCAGGCACAGACAGTAAAAACAGCCATCTGCACTGAAGCTCAGGATTTATTCAATTACGCTTGCCCAAGTTATTTGTTTGGCTTTGCAATGTAAAGAGTTCTGTTTTATTGTTGGAACTTTTCATGCTGTCGAATTGTTTTCAAAACTCTTTCCCCAGATGCATTTAGCATTTATCAACAGTGAGTAAGCACTAGCAATGGAACCCAAAAATATGTGTGCCTCACATGGGCATCAAAATCTTTACCCAGGTCACTTGCCAGAATCAGACTAAGATTCCTGGTATTTAATGGAGAGGTTAAAAAAAGTTTACAGGTTTAACGCCTGTGGCACACTGATCATTTTTCAAGGTTGGGAGGATTAAAGTATATGAGATTCTTTCGAGCAAGTTTGAACAGGGTGTGGAGAAGCATGAATGGCAGGTGGCTGATCTACAAAATGTCAAGCTTCTGAACATGATCTTATCAACAGCCAACTCAGATTTCATGTTTGATCCTAAGGATTCTTGTGTTGTTATAATCAAGTCTGGTAGTGCAGTCAACTCTTCACTTTTATTTAAAGTAAGCCTTTTTAGTAGTATGTATGCTTTCTATTAAACTACGTAACTGCTTTTGTATAGTATTATTTGCAAGTGTAACTATTTTCCCCAAATGATCATTAACTTTCATGACATAAAAGGTAAAATATAATAACCATTGAGATTCTCTGTTGTAAAGCCTTTATTCTTATCTGTGGCCATAATGCTGATAGACTTTAGATCAAAATGGAAAGATTCTGTCTCAGAATACAGTATTATATCTCTGTAAGTCTATCACATGCAATCTTAAGTTTATGTACAAAGTGCATAAAAAGTGCACAAATTTTGGAATTTTCATGACCAGAGATGAATCCAGTATTTTGGGTGTAAGCTTTGCAAACAAAGGTGTATATCAAAATATACATCTGCTGTAAATGTTTCGTACATAAGCACAGATTGATATGTATGTATGTATATGTGTTTCTGTAGCTCTACCTCTGTATCTAGTTTGCAAATTTGATCACCTTAGTAATAGCTGGGCATATTTTATCCTGGATCTAGCTTATAATAATTATGGACACTCTAGTTTTTCCTCCAGAAATCTTATCTGCATTTGAACATTTTAAACATCCTTTAATTTGTTCTAGTCATAAACATTTTACTATATAAAAGAATCAAGCAAAAGACTACTTACTTATAGTTTCTCTAAAAATTTAAAATATTTAAACGTTTAAAAAGGTCTTTTCTTCCTCCCTCCCTCCCTTCTTCTCTCCCTCCCTCCTTCCCTCCCTTTCTCCCTTCCTTTCTTCTTTCCTTCCTGGTGCCAGTGCTTGGCTAGGATTTGAAAATAAACTACCTTTCACTGTTTCCAGAGAAGAATGCAAAAGGAAATTCAAAAGATAACAAATAAAAATATATCTAAGTAAAATCCTATACGAGTCACATGAGCATAAAAACTAACGCTCCTAACTAAAATCAGGCAAAATGCCATGTTGATGTGCATAATCATGTAGTCAACTGACTGAGGTTTACCTTCTTGGTGTTTTTCCTTCCCGAATTATTCGATGTCTCAGGTTCATACAGAAAAAGAATTTTGTATCTTTCATTTGTAAGTTGCACCCATAGGTGACAGACCATAGATGATCCTAATATATTCTTGTTTCCCCAAACGCTAGCCAGAGGGATAACTACCTCTGTTGAGAGCACTGGCAGGTTTTCTTCTGGAGAAATCCTGAGAAGCTTGGTCAGTTCTGGTGCTTGGTTAGAAAGCACACTGTGGACTCAGAAAGTTCTTTTCCTTTATAAGACAATAGAAATCCAGGAGACTCTTTATATCTGTGGGAAGGAAATGGGAAAACAGCCATCAGGAGCAAGTCTTAGTTCAGTACGGTGTCCCTGACTTCCTCTCTGTTTCCTGTTTCCTCTATTTCTTTTCCAGTATGAATCTGAAACATGGTGGGTTATGTCTTGTCTTGCAGGAGTTTCTTAAGTGACTCTTTGGTATCAATAGGTGTGTGGAGCTGAATAGCCAGAACTATCACAGCCATGACTTTGGAGTCCTAGCAAACTGCTGCAAATATTCAGAGTCCTAGGACCCAGATTTAAGTAAGAATGGGATGCATACCATATCCATCTATGAATGCATTGCTTTACATCTGTTCAGCTTTGCTTTCCTATGAGTAAAACGATGACCATTGCTAATTTATATGCTTTCTGAAAATATTGCTTTGTTGGATATAAGATGTGACTTCTTTGTGTCATAACCCTGCTGCCAGACAGATGCATAGTTTGCGTGTATCAGTGTAATATTTAAACCAAGAAAGACAGTGAATTAATTGTATTTTAGACAGATTAAATTAAGGAAACTGAAGCTGGAGAGATGGCTATTTGGAATGCAAACAAACAAACAAACAAACCCAAAAAATCCTTTTTCTTGTTGTTCCTTAGTTGGTTTGCTGTTTAATGCATACTGGAGCATCTATCACGTAGCCCCTGACATTTATTCATCAAAAACTATTACTAGGGCTTCCCTGGTGGCGCAGTGGTTGAGAGTCCGCCTGCCGATGCAGGGGACACGGGTTCGTGACCCGGTCCGGGAGGATCCCACATGCCGTGGAGCGGCTGGGCCCGTGAGCCATGGCCGCTGAGCCTGTGCATCCGGAGTCTGTGCTCCGCAACGGGAGAGGCCACAACAGTGAGAGGCCCGCGTACCGCAAAAAGACAAACTAACAAACAAACAATTACTAGATGCCTGCTATGGACTAGGCACTGTGTAAGCTGTTTGGGTTATAATGATGAATATGCATAGTAAGAGAAATGTGGAAATACCAAGAAGATTTCAGGGAAAAATAAAAACAAACTAAAACAAAAAGATTGGGAAATTGACCCTTCACGGTGCCAAAAAATACTAGGAGACTTTGAATTGTTTGACAGATAGAGAAAGCTAAGGATTGGCTTTATAAATTCCTCCAAGTGTTCGAAGTATGTTTATAGAGGACACTTCATGTTTACAGACAATGGTGTGAGGCTAAGGAGGTCAAATTTGTTGCAAATAAGAATTGAGTTTTACATAACAAACTTCTTAACTTTAAAGCTAGCAGAGTTTTTAAGGAAGGATATGAATTCTCCCTCCTTCAGCTGGAGAAGTGAGCAGTGGGTTACCTTCCCACTCTGTCTTAGGTGATTTACGATTTATCTGCAGACACAGAAAGACTGGACCAGAAAACCCCCCTTGGTCCTTTCCAGCTTCACTGTTTCTTTGATACATATGTTGGAAAACAGATTTTGCCAAAAAGTAACTTGACATTGCTTGGTTCTTTACGACCTTTCTTTTCTACTTGGTCCAGAGTGAAGTGAGCCTTCGTCAGAAAGGAAGGAATGGAAGATGACAGTGAATTTCATAAAATACACACAGCATTCTGTTGTCAGTGAGGACCTGAGTTATTGCACCACTTTCCTCTTGAGTGATTAGGCCAGATTTCACTCAGAGATTAAGCATTTCATCTTAGGGGCAGTTCCTTTTTATTGCAGCATTGCCCTTTGCAATGGCATAATTAAGTTTCTGTCACTGTTTCCCTTAAAAACTCCTATTTTCTGGAATTTATAACTTAAAGCGAAAAATTCCCACTAGGCTGAATATTGGAAACTACAATCTGGTCTTTTTACCTGTTGGCTATTTTTTTCTTTCTTCTGAAAAGGAAGAATAAGTCCAGCTGAGCTTAAAGAGGGCCAGAGATGGAGAAAATTAGACTGAGGATTTCCCCTCCAGTTTCAACTCACTTTTGCTTAATGAACTTCCCACTTACAGATTTTGAACCTTTACATCTCAGATGTATGCCTTAGAGGACCGTTTAGAAATAAATGAAGTCTTGGAGGCTATGAGTATCTCATCTTTACCATAATGTTTCATCAAGTACATTCTAAGGAAAGGCTATGAATTAAGTAACTAGAAGTCCTTTCCTGAAATTAGCAAGTTTTTGTAACTAATTTCTTAGCCATTTTTGAGCTGTCATACCCATATAGCTTTATGCCGTACCTCTAGAAGTATGGGCCAAAGAGCATCTACTAGCTATAGTAGACAAACAGACATAAAAAGAAACAAAAAATAGAAAAGGAGAATCAATTTATGCCTATGTTGTTCAGTTCTGGTAGAAGGAGACTGGGAATACTGAATTCATTGAATACTGCATTTCAAAAGCAGAGAAAAAGCTAAGTAGAAATGCTACCCTAGTCCTATAGATCTTTGGGTCCACAAAGCAAAATTGAAATCAATTGCTTCTACTTGGTTTAAAATAAATGATTTGGTGAATCACTGAAAAAAGTTGATTTGTTTCCTCGGCACACGAGTCTAGGCGTAAGAGAAGTGAGTAAAATTCACAAGGCTATAAAAAACCTGAAAGGATAAACATTCATCAGTTCTTGTCTCTTTCATTCATGTCTGGATGGATCTGACCCCCAGACCTAAAAAACCTCTACAAATATCAGTTATTATACTTTTCCCTTTTTTCCCCCTAGGTAAGTATCACCAGCATTAAATGTGAATCTCTTTGCTTCTGAAACTTTCAATTTTTTTTTTTTTTTTTTTTGCCGTACACGGGCCTCTCACTGTTGTGGCCTGTCCCGTTGCGGAGCACAGGCTCCGGACGCTCAGGCTCAGCGGCCATGGCTCATGGGCCCAGCCGCTCTGCGGCATGTGGGATCTTCCCGGACCGGGGCACGAACCTGTGTCCCCTGCATCGGCAGGCGACTCCCAACCCCTGTGCCACCAGGGAAGGCCTCAATTTTTTATTTTTTACAGAAAACGTAATATTATATAAAAGTAGATTTGATTTTTAAAACAATCAATGCATTTTTTTATGCCAGAAGGGAGATGTTTTATGTTTATGTTCTCTTCTTTTGACTCCACATGAGTAGGCTTACCAGTTTTATTTTTTATGCTCAGACCAGCACAATTTCTTTTTTTTTTTTTTTATAGAATGAATTTAAATTTATTTATTTATTTATGGCTGCGATAGGTCTTCGTCTCTGTGCGAGGGCTTTCTCCAGTTGCGGCAAGCGGGGGCCACTCTTCTTCGCGGTGCACGGGCCTCTCACTATCGCAGCCTCTTGTTGCAGAGCACAGGCTCCACACGCGCAGGCTCAGTAGTTGTGGCTCACGGGCCCAGTTGCTCCGCGGCATGTGGGATCTTCCCAGACCAGGGCTCGAACCCGTGTCGCCTGCATTGGCAGGCAGATTCTCAACCACTGTGCCACCAGGGAAGCCCCAGCACAATTTCTTGTTAAGCTGGACAAATTTATTAAACTCTAGTTCAAGCACTGATTTTAAAAAAAATAAATAAAACAAGGTCAGGCTAGCTTTGGTTTTTTTATATTTTCTTTTATAATAAATTCTCTCTCAAATGATGCTTATGTGTATATTTTGACATAATCATGGGCACAAATGTGCAACGCCTGAAATCTAAAATGACACTGGAATATCTTTTCTTGCATTAGCATTATTTTAGCATTCCTACAACGGGGGATGTTTTGGAGAAATGCAGAGGCTTTCAGTTTATACATACACCTCTGATTATTATTCCAGTACCTCGAGCTGCAGATCCAATCTCATATCGTGATGGATGTATCTCTCAGAGTTCAAAAGAAGTGTTGGCAAAGAGAAGGGCTTTAAATAAGGCAACCATGAGAGCCCAAGATGAGAAATTGAAAGTCGAATGCCATAGTGTTAAACGATGATCTGGTTTTCCTTTTGATTTCTGCTGCAATAATGGAGGTATACCTGGTGTCTTCAAGTGTAGCATCATGTATGAAAACCATACCAGGAATTCAGAACCACAATGACAGTCATGTTCCATCTTTCCTTGCATTCCATTTTAATCAGTGACTTCAAGAGCCATTTCCTGGGAGAAAGGGCCAGGAGGTGTCATCACTTTAAGAGAACTATATAAATCAGCATGTGCTAAAGAAGTAGAAGAATTAGGCAAAATACTGGGAAAGGAAGAAAGTAGACCTATGGTTCCCATTTTATTTTAGGTATTGTGATATTGAGGCATAGTCAGAAAGTTGCTGATGATTTTAGCATCCCGGAGATTTGGGGGCAGGTATTGGCAGTTGGTCTGTAGAACATTCTCATAAATGTAGTTTCATCAAAGTAACCAAAGACACTGTCAGTAGCTTAAAACTATTCTACATTAAACATAAGAAGCAAACAGTAGTCACCTAGTTTTCTTGTTTGGTATGTGACAGAAGTGAGTAGATGCTTTTGGTTTCATCCCTGGTTGAAAACAAAAAAGAAAGAATGAAGAAAAAGGAGATGAAAGGAAGGAGTCATTCATTTGATACTGTGCTTTCAGGAGTCCAAGTTTAAAAAGAGAATACTCCTGCACAACAGCATTGTGCAAGTTAATTTATTAAAAATGAAGAGGTAAGGAGGGAGAAAACAGGTGCTGGTGGGTGTAGGTGTGGCATGAGAGTGCTGTGGGTTGACATAAGGGGTTCTCACTGGGACAAGGGCTAATACATACAGGCAGGGGGCCCCACAGGGGGAAAAAGCAACGACCAATTTTTTTTTTTTTTTTTGCAGTACGCGGGCCTCTCACTGCTGTGACCTCTCCCGTTGCGGAGTACAGGCTCCGGACGCGCAGGATCAGTGGCCATGGCTCACGGGCCCAGCCGCTCCGTGGCATGTGGGATCTTCCTGGACCGGGGCACGAACCTGTGTCCCCTGCATCAGCAGGCAGACTCTCAACCACTGTGCCACCAAGGAAGCCCCAAAGACCAATTTTGATTTTGTTCTCAGATTTGCCTAAAGCTGGCCTTAAACACAGTTCTGGTAAGTTCTAGCAAATTGTCCTTAAGATAAATACTCCTCCTTCAAAAATTTGTTGATTCCTTTGTTAGATAAAGACACTAGTTAGTGAAACACTGATGGATCCAGAGACTGGAAGTTAGAGCTTGGCTGCCATTTATGAGCTGTCAGCATCTTTGCATTTATTTTCTTAAATGAGGGAATTTAATGGTGTCTGACATCTCTTTACCTTATAAAATGCATTGTCCCAGAGGATAAAACCTATCTGTCCACTTCTAAGAACTCCAAATTAAATTGGACAATACCAGGTTTATATCTCCTGTAGCCCACATGCACAAATAATTGATAGTCATTTTTAATACTAATTTGTGGAATTTTTGGTTAGAATCATGAGTCAGATCAAAACCATTTTGCGAAAGCTGTTATTACCCATTGGCTCCTTAGGATGGGTCACTAAGTTTCTTCAGTGATTTTCGTCAAAATGTGATAGTTATAGTGTTTAGGGAGTAATCTGGCTGAAGAGAGGTGAAAAGGATTCTTTCCCTTGAGAGTAAATATTTCCATTTGTAATGTGCCTGAGTAATTCTCAGAGGCAAAACTCTGGAATAAAAACCCAAGGCTTTTGTAGTGTATATCTATGTATCTCTGTATCTATTTATATCTATGTCTATCTATCTATCTATCATCAGTTTTCTCCCTTTACAGCTGCTTCTTTTTTCATATACTGAAAAAACAAATATGATCTAACATTTTCTTCCTTCTGTGTTCTCCTTTCTCTAACTTGTAGAGTTCTGAACTTGAGAACTTACTTTTCCCTTTCAAAATGTTCATTAAAGCACAAATGAGTTTCTCCCTTTTGAGGTTGCCAGAGAAACTTGAGTACTATGTACTTAAGCTTCTGTTTTAAAGTATTTCTCTCAACAAACACAGGCTTCTAGGACTAAGACTGCATAATAGATGTTATTAACTGTACATATAAATAGGAAATGTGTCTTGCAATGTATTATATTTGCTGAATGAGTTTTCCTTATTCCAAAGTCATCTCTTTTATTAATGACTCATGGGTTTTCTTTTCATTATTTAAAAATAATGTAATCATAGGCTATTCTGTAATAATTTGACATAGCTTATATTCATATCTGAACCTATTAATTAGAGACAACATACGTATTTATAATGTGCCTTTATTATTCAAGTTAATCCCTTTAATCCTATTTGAATGGCCAGATAAAAATTAAGCCCTTCAAACATCTTTATAAACAAGCATTTAAATTCACCTATTTCCATCTTTGTTCTCAGCACCTACACTGAAAGCTTTCATGATTGCAGTTGATAGAAGCAGTAAACAATCAATCTGGGAAGAAGAATATGAAAATTATTTTCCTTGCAAAGAAGCCGTAGTAGGTATTTACAAAAGAGTTCTCCCAGTCTACAGGGTTTGAAAATCAGAGAATTATTTTAAAGAGTTTTGTAATGTACTTAGAAATTAATGACACAATCATTCTGAGGGCTTAGGGTAGTTGTAGGTGTCCATAGACTCTTATTATGAACCTTCATTTCTCATAAAATAAGCAGATGTCTATTTGAAGCCTTCTTAGCCCAAGACAACCAGGGCAGTACAAGGCCTTGCATTTTATCAGAAAGTCCTTTGGACTAGGCATTTACTAACATAAAAATAACAGGGAAGCCATGTTGAAGGCAATTTTGGATACTTTTTCTGACACTGTGACCTGCACACACGCTAGGTCACTGGAAACAGGAGAGGAAGCAATTGTTTTTCCCTGCTGTGAGCAATGGATTTGAACATGCCTCACCCTGTTCTCATGCTGCGTTTTCTTTCCCTCTTCCCTTCCCCATAACACAAGTGTAAACAGAGCTCAGGAAAATCCTCTGGGCACTAGAAATAACACAGTCTATCCACAGATGAACTGATTAATTTTATTTCATGTCTTTCCCGAGAATTATGCAGAATGAATTAATTAAGTAATGATAACTTTTTTAGACCTGAGGGAACTGAGCAATGGTTGGTATTCATTTATTTGATTATTATTATTTTAAAATTTTATTTATTTATTTATTTTTGTCTGCATTGGGTCTTTGTTTCTGCTCATGGGCTTTCTCTAGTTGCGGCGAGCAGGGGCTACTCTTCGTTGCAGTGTGCAGGCTTCTCATTGTGGTGACTTCTCTTATTGTGAAGCACGGGCTCTAGGTGTGTGGGCTTCCGTAGTTGTGACACGTAGGCTCAGTAGTTGTGGCACATGGACTTAGTTGCTCCATGGCATGTGGGATCTTCCTGGACCAGGGCTCGAACCCATGTCCCCTGCATTGGCAGGCGGATTCTTAACCACTGCACCACCAGGGAAGCCCAGTATTCATTTATTTTTATTTTTAAGATATGTTATAACATATAGAAAATTTGAGAAATGTAAGTAAAGCAAAAAAGAAAAAATGAAAACCATCAATAATTCTAAAACTAAAAGGCAACCATGTTTAATATTAGTTTTATTTTCTTCCAGGCTTTCATATGGCTTAATGACTGGGATCATGCTGTCACAATAGCATTATGTCTTTTTTTCACATTATTAAATAGTCTTTGAAAGCATAGTTTTAATTAGCTACATGACATCGCATCTCAGACATTTCCTCTTCACACCTTTTGTGACTTGCCTGTCCCCTACTCCAGCATCTTTTTTTGTCTTTAGCTGAAGATAGTATTTAAGATGGTGGCTCAGGCTATTTCAGGGAGTTTTACTCAGTTCTCCTGGTATCTCCCATGTAATATGAGGTATACATGTTAATAAACTTCTGTTTGTTCTCTTGTTAATCTGTCTTTTATTATAGGGGGTCTCAGCCAATAACTCAGAAGGGTAGAGGGAAAATTATTTTTCCTCCCCTGCAAAACTATTACTTAGGAGCAAAAGATCATAGCAGAAGAAGGAAAAATTTAGGATTTCCCCATATTGATTTATTTTGACCAGGAGAAAATGCAACACTGATGTGAAAAATTCATAATCTCAGAGTTCATTCTCCTCCTCCAAAAGGAGACTCAGCATTACTGGTAGGCAAGAGTTAAAATCAGTGATACAAAGATCTCTGAAAAAAAAAGAAAACGTGGGGAGAGCTGTACTAAGAAGCCCCAGGAAGTTCCTACCATAAGTCCCTAGTATGTGGGCCAAAATATATAACTATTTAATATTGCTCATTTAAAAATTCTTGAAATACTGAGTTCTTGGCTTCAGGACTTTGAATTGAACTGGGGAGATGATTTAAAACTCAAGGATAACCTCTTAAGAGTGGTGTGAGAGAATACATCCTAACTAAGGAGACATAGGACATTTAACAAATTTGGAGAATTTAAAATAAAGCCAAGGTTCATCAACCAAGTATGCAGACAATTCCAGCTACATTCTTACATTACTGTCATCTTATCCTTGCTTTACCTTTAAATGTTGGGTTGGAGTTAAGGGTTACCTGAGCTTAAGAAAGGTCTGTGCGACATGGAGGAATCCTGGACTTTAGCAGGAAGCAGTATCTGCTGAAAGGAAGACCATGGCAGAGGCTGTTGTTGGCTCACCAAAACCTGGTCGTATAGCTGGACTGTGTTTCTCAGTCTTCCTTGCAGCTTGGTGTGGCCATATGACTGAGTTCTAGTCAATAGAATGTGAACAAAAATGATGGAAGCCACTTCTAGGCCTGCATCCCCCAAACCTTCTGTACGTCGTCCTCCATGCCCAGGTATCCCTGAAAACCTGTTGCTGAAGGCAGCAAGACCTTTGACAACCTGGGTCCCTGAATTGCTGTTTGGATTAGACTTCTCCCCACCATCCCTCTCCACACTGGAACCATCTTCAACTTTTATGTGAGCAACAAATAAACTTCTATTGTGTGGGGGCTATTATTGGTTTTTTGACCTGTTTGTTAGCAGTTAGCTAACTCTCAATACTAGAGGAAAGGTCTTGACAAATGGCAGAAAAGATGACCAATATCTCCAGGTTTCTTCAGGTCTTAATTGCTCACAATTTCAGGTGAGGAGAGAGTCTTCTCTTTCAGCAGTCTTAAGTTTCATGGAGGAAAGTTAGTTCTGTGCGTGTCTTATGTTCATTCCTGTGACGTGGAAGGAGACAAGGCTAGCTTTCCCATTTCCCCCGAGACCGCATGGAATCGATTGTCCACTGGGAAAAGCAGATGTGTTACCAGAAGGGGCACAAAAGATGCTGAGTAAGCAGAAACAACTTTTGAGCAGTAAAATCTGATGTACCCATATAGATAATATATATTATGTTATATATTATCCTTCTATATCCCTTTAGTATAAACATATTTATTTATTTTATTCTATTTTATTTATTTATTTATTTTGGCTGCCATTGGGTCTTCGTTGCTGCGCACGGGCTTTCTCTAGTTGCAGCAAGCAGGGGCTACTCTTTGTTGCGGTGCTCAGGCTTCTCATTGTGGTGGCTTCTCTTGTTGTAGAGCACGGGCTCTAGACACGTGGGCTTCATTAGTTGCAGCACACAGGCTCAGTAGTTGTGGCTCACGGGCTTAGTTGCTCCGTGGCATGTGGGATCTTCCCAGACCAGGGCTCGAACCCGTGTCCCCTGCATTGGCAGGCGGATTCTTAACCACTGTGCCATCAGGGAAGCCCAACATTTTTTAAGGGGTGTGTGTGTGTGTGTGTGTGTCTCAAGCAGGTAATAAGGTTTACTTTCCATCTTCTTCTTGTCTGTATTGTCTGAAAAGATAAATCTTTATGCATTTATTATTTTAATTATTTATTTTAAAATGTTAACATATATATTTTATGACATTGTGGGTCAACTTGTTTCCTACTTTATAATTTTAAGTATGAAAATTAATTTTTAAGACTGTGGAACAAGTGATATTGGACAATTTTTCTTACTCAAGATAGTGAATGTGGCTTGTTTTTTCCTGCTTCCCCAATACTATGTTGCTGATATAATCTGATGTAAGAGGTTCAGATTATTTTGAAATTATTATTAATTACTATATAAGTATTCCTGGCATTATATATGAAATCTTTCAAAATTACTTATTTTACATTTAATTTTTGTTTAATGAATTTGTAAATATAGTTCTGATTTAGTGAAATTAATAATCACTATAGTCCTTTATACTCTGACTTGTGTTTCTTCGATTCACTGTGTGATTATCAGGAGAATGTTTTTTGAGTAAGTTTTTCTGGAACATAGTAATAGCCTTCTATTTGAGAATATTTTTTCATTGCTTTTGTACAAGAAGAAATATGTTGGCAGACCATGGAATTCTTGGATCTCATCCTTTCCTACTCAAAACTCTCAAGATTAATCCAGTATCTTCTGGCACACAATATTAAGAGGAAAGCTAAGGTTGGTCTAATTTTTATTTCTTTATAATTTTTTTCTTTCCTGTTCACTGAGAGAATTTTGTATTTACCCTTGAAATTCAAAAGTGCTGCCAAGATATTTCTAGGTACTGGCTATTTTTTCATATACAATATTTCATCAATTATAAGATGTACTTTTTTTTTTTTTTTTTTTTTTTGCAGTACGCGGACCTCTCACTGTTGTGGCCTCTCCCATTGCGGAGCACAGGCTCCAGACGCGCAGGCTCAGCAGCCATGGCTCACAGGCCCAGCTGCTCCGCTGGCATGTGGGATCTTCCCAGACCAGGGCACGAACCCGTGTCCCCTGCATTGGCAGGCGGACTCTCAACCACTGTGCCACCAGGGAAGCCCAAGATGTACTTTTTTTTTTTTTTTTTTTTTTTGCGGTACACGGGCCTCTCACTGTTGTGGCCTCTCCCGTTGTGGAGCACAGGCTCCGGACGCGCAGGCTCAGCGGCCATGGCTCACGGGCCCAGCCGCTCCGTGGCATGTGGGATCTTCCCAGACCAGGGCACGAACCCGTGTCCCCTGCATCGGCAGGCGGACTCTCAACCACTGCGCCACCAGGGAAGCCCAAGATGTACTTTTTTTTTTTTTTTTTTTTTTTTTTGCGGTACGCAGGCCTCTCACTGTTGTGGCCTCTCCCGTTGCGGAGCACAGGCTCCGGACGCGCAGGCTCAGCGGCCATGGCTCACGGGCCCAGCCGCTCCGTGGCATGTGGGATCTTCCCAGACCAGGGCACGAACCCGTGTCCCCTGCATTGGCAGGCGGACTCTCAACCACTGCGCCACCAGGGAAGCCCCCAAGATGTACTTTTTAAAATAGTTTCAATGTCTCAGAAATTGGGATACACATTCCAATCAATGATTAGAAAGGATTATATGATAGTATAATTGGCAGCATTTTTTCTTTTGTAGTACACTTGAAAATAACAGTGTGATTTAGACTCAAATGGAATCTGAGATTTGATGAAATAATAAATTATAATTTCTAACATTATATTATGTTTGTGTCTGTTGCCTCCCTGCCACTGCCTTAAGGGACAACATGTAATTGAGTGTATCTCTGCTACTGTCCTTTATCATATTCATCTCTTTGACCTATTCCTCTCCCTTTCCTGTCTCATATGTGAATGCTAATCTTACCATTGGATTCTTTTTTTTCCCCCTGGATATGTTTATATGTAACCCAGCTATTTTCATTTGCACATTTTTTTTTCATTTGCACATTTTAATTAATATTTAAAAAAACTAAAAATAATACTTGCATGTGGTAAAACTTTCATATAGTACTAAGGGTATGGTATATTAGCATAATGTAACCTTCACATATATAAATCTGCCACATTCTTTTTGAATACTGTATACTACTATTTTTAATCATTTATAATTATTTAGTCATTCCTTAAGAATGAACATTTGGATTGTGTCTAGTCTTTTGCTATTATAAACAGTGCTGCAATGAACATCCTTGTACATTGGTTTTTCACTTTCCACAGATGATAACTATAAAATGATTTCTAGAAGTGAATTGATGCGTCAAAAGCTAATGTGTACTTTAAATTTATATAGATGGTGTCAGTTGCCCTCCTACGAATTTATGACAATTTTCATTTCTGGCAATGGCCTTTGAACGAGCCTTTTATCCCTGTTATTTGCCAGCATTGTATATTATTAAACATACTTTCTTTTCCTAAAATGAATTTGGAAAACACTATCCAGTTTTATTTATTTCCTTAATTTTAAGGAAGAGAGTTTGAGCAATTTTCATAAATTTCTAATTCATTGTTTTTGGTTCATGTCCATTATGTTCACGTTTTTCTTATTAATGTGTAAGAGCTTATTATATTAATTTTTTCATCAAATAAAATGTGGTATTTTTTTGTGTTTCCTAAGCTTTGTGACTTGCTTAAAGCAGTCTTATCCCAAGACTGTTTTTTAAAAATAATGTTCTAGTGCTGTTACAGTTTCATTTTTTACTTGTATTACTTGATTCCATCTGAAATTTATATTAGTGTAAAGAGTTAGATATAGATTGTATGTTTTTTGTAATGACAAACTGGACCTTTCAACATCATTTATTATGTAATTACTCTTCCTCCACTGCTCTGATTTAAAATGTCATATTAATTATAAACTAACATTGAATAATGTATTTCTGTTTCTAAACTCTCTAGTCTCTTCAATAGATATGCTATGTATTTCAGTAGATCTGCTACATAGTTCAGATGGAATCAAATTATACAAGTAAAAACATGGAACTGTAACAGTACTAGAATATTATTTAAAAAAATAATCTCGGGGCATCCTCTGGCAGTCCAGTGGTTAGGGCTCCGAGCTCTCACTGCCGACGGCCTGGGTTCGATCCCTAGTTGGGGAACTAAGATCCCACAAGCCACGCAATGTGACCAAAAAAAAAAAAAAAAAAAAAAAAAAAGTCTTGGGGTAAGGCTAGATAAGTATCTGTTTTAATTTCTGTAGTTTTAAAATATGTTCTTTATCTTGTATGCATACTCTGCTTAGATGCTCTCCCTGAGCCCCACCAAAGTTTTTTGACTGCTACCAGGTACCCCTTTTCCATCCAATAGTCCTGTTGTTATTTATATTAAAATTACTTTTGGTTTATATGTTGATTTTTGGTGAATTTTATAATTTTAATTCACTTCGTTTCATGATTTAGCCTATATTTCTCTCATTTTCATTAGCTACCTCCAAGTTGATTGCATCTTTTACCTTGATGGTAAAAAAAGGAGCAATCAACTTGGAGGCAGCTAATGAAAATGAGAGAAATATAGGTTAAATCATGAAACGAAGTGAAAATTCACCATGAACCTTCTACTCTGATGAGGCATAGAAATCTGTCCTGTAAGATAGGAGTGATGTGTAAACTATTTTTTTTAAATGTTTTAAAATATATTTAAAATATATAAATAAATATATAAATTAAAATATTTATATATATATAAAAGTATTTTTTAAAACTGAGCCTAGGGCTTCCCTGGTGGCGCAGTGGTTGAGAGTCCGCCTGCCGATGCAGGGGACACGAGTTCGTGCCCCGGTCCGGGAAGATCCCACATGCCGCGGAGCGGCTGGGCCCGTGAGCCATGGCCGCTGAGCCTGCGCGTCCGGAGCCTGTGCTCCGCAACAGGAGAGGCCACAACAGTGAGAGGCCCGCGTAACAAAAAAAAAAAAAAAAAGAAAAAAAAAACTGAGCCTAATATTAGGCTCAGATAAGCCATCTTTGGAGGAAGCAGGTAGATGGCTTATCTGAAGTCTTTCCCTTTTGCCTTGTTTTCACTTTACAATTTATGATGTGAAAAAGCATTGTTTGGACAAACTTGTTTTGCCCACACCATCAGATCTATTCTAATTAAAAGGTAGCTGGTTGGGCCTTGGACATTTCATTGATTTGGCATCTAGAACCTTAAAGAAACACTGTATCCTAAGAAAACTGTAGAATTTTGTGCATGCTCCCAAGAACCTTCTTTAATTTCATCCTAAATTCAATATATTTGGCAGCTATTTTTTATAACCTGAGGCCTGGGATTGTGACTGTGTCCTGGTTTTATAAGGATAAAGACTGTTGTTTTCATCTTTTTATTTATTTTTTTAATGTGAATGATAGAAGTGAAGGAAAACTGAAATGATGCCACAATCTTCATTCCTAATGCAGCTGGTTTGCTGTGTACTTTATCTTTTAATAACACTCTCTTTCATCTTATCTGGTTTGATAGAGTTTATATTTTCTCATACTTTATTGAGAACACAAAGTAATGCATTCTGAAATGAATATACTCTTAATTTTTCTTATTTATTTTATTTTAAAAATAATTTTTGTAGATTTCATTCCCTCTACCTCATTAGATCAGTTTTTCCTTTCTTTTATGTTATAGATTTTTAAAAATATAATCCTTAGCTAGTTTGTTGTTTGCTTTGCTTATACTTAAAAGTGGAGAGAATTTGCTAGGTCCTGCCAAGCAACAGACTGTATATAATCTCTTTGATATTTTTTATGGTTAATGTGTGGATGGGGTGGAATGTTAGAATATACTGTGGGTGTTTTTGCTGGAGAATAACATGATGTTCATAGCCCCTAGCTAAATATGTAGGCATTTTTCTAATGCAGCTTGGCTGGTTTGAGGTGAGATTAACTTTGCTGTTGAGTGGTATTTGCCTTTTTCTTTACTAGCTGGTGCTATAGCTCTTTACATACCAAAGGTCTATAGTAATATATAATTTTTAATTTTCTGAGGCAGAAATTTGACTGTTGGTTGGGTTGTTTCAGACAGTGGTTTGGCCCCAGGTGAGTCAACAAACCATTTTAACATCCACATCATAAAAGATTTTTTTGGTTCTCTGTACATTGTAGTCCAAACGAAGTGAGGTCACTGAAGTGCAAAGCAACAGCAATATCTTTTTGTGGTTGTTGTTGATATAAATGGCTATCCTTGAAAAGGATTCCCACTGCTTTATAAATTATTTTAACCCTGTCTTTATAGGATTATTAAAGGTTTTGAAAGGCTTACTGTGCTTTATTGAATTTCATGGGGGAAATTACACACTAGCTTGGAGTTAAAAACAATGACTATTTAAAGGTTTGGGGTTTTTTTTCTTCCTGTGTATCATGATTTTTCCTAAAAAACTTCTTGAAAAATTTCTGTTTATTCAGAAATGAATTATCTGGTTTATTTCTTGGCTCAGTTTTCTGCCGCTTGACTTTGTTAATACTCCTTTAAGTATTTTACTGTTCTATAATTTGAATTTACATCTGGGTTGAGCAAAGGAAGCAAGAAGAGAGGAATTTGTAGTCATTGCTTTCACATGTTGATTTATGGTCTTGCATCAGTCTCACCAACACTTTGAAATGTTTAGACCTATTTCTCTACTACTAAGAGTAATAAAAGAATCCTCTTATGTTTGCTGGTGATATTTCTATTTCTCAGCAATTATAATACTTTCATCTCGGCTTTGAGATGTTAAAATCATTTACAGAAGTGTCAGAGCTGGTGCACAAATATATTCAACACAACTCTCCTTTTAAATGGAAATTTTCATAACAGTTGAGTTGGTGCCTAATTTGATTCTCTGTCAAATGTCTGTGGTTTAGGGTAACCCATGCCAGGGTTTTACCTCTGTTTTCCTAAGTAATCAAAAATTGTTTGAATGTGCAAGTTCGTCTAATTCTATATTCATTCTGAGAAACTCTAACGTAAACGATGCCCTCCCAATGCCTCCCTACTTCTGAGAATTGGATCAGAATGCGACATTCACCCTCTGTCCACACAGGCAAAATGAAGTGCAGAACTGAATTAATTAGTCAGATATTTCAGGTAAAAGTAATCTACAATTGAAGAGAAAGTAGGAGTTTGAGGCTAGAATTTTTTTTTTTTCTCCAATTGGCTAAATTCAGCAGATAACTAGCTGTTCAACTCACCAGATAATTGGCAACTACTCTTTGTGAATGTAGGTGTCTAGTCTTTTAAGTATTCAAATTCTTGGAATAAAATCCTGTTAGAACTACAGTTACTCTTTCCAAAAACTCTATTCTCACTGAATTCCATATTACCTAATTCAGCAAGAAGGGCTAAGTTGATATTTAAAGCCACTCTTCCTGAAATGCCTCTCATAATAAAAATTTTTTAAAAAGAGAGAAAAAGACACGTTCTTTCTCATTTTAAAGGCTACCTCATTCTCTTTTCTAGGTGGGTAATGCCAACATCTATGAGCTTCATCATTGGTTAAGGTTTTTGTAAGATAACCAATTTTTTTTTCTAAGTAAACCGGACAAGTTACATTCTTCGTGGGATTAAAATCATCATTTGGACATTTTAAAACATGCCTGCAGTTAGTCAATGAGAATATAAAATATAGATGTCCCATATTTTCTAGTATTTACCATTTAACTGGGGTTCAAGCCCACATGGCATACAGCCCAAGAATGTTCTCATGAATATCATATTTGCCAGACTAATTTGAGGGAGAACACTTAGAAAATGGGTGAAATTAATCAGATCCTGTGGACCGGAGCAAGAAAGACTTGGAAATCTTTATTTAAAAGGACAAGTTTGTAGCTTATCTGACAAAAGAAAAGAAGTAATTCTTTGTAACCAAGGGTATCAAATATAAAATTTAGGAAAGGAAGAGGGCAACCAGGCTATAAGAAGTCACAGAAAACAGAGTTAGTCTGAAGCAGTAGGTTTTACCTCTAGGAAAATAAAGGAATTAGAAAAAATGTTCAGGAGGAGATGCTGTCCTGGCTCTTTCATGGATATGGGTTTTCTGGTGGATTTAAGGCACACATTTCCAAGGTGGGCACCGAGCCGCATGGCCTTGTCATTTCCAAGATGCTGACATAAAGAGAACAGCAGGTGCTAAAGTAAAATTTACACTGATCTGGTCATAAATGCCTAAATGACAATTCCTTAGGGGTCATGTTTTCTTCTTCTCTTGGGTCAACTTGAAACTAAGACACTCTATTTTAATTTCTTTAGGTATAAAGCTATCCAGAAATGAATATCTTGGGACCCTTTTAAAGCCAATAGCCAACCGAGCACCAAAGCTGTTCAAAGATACATTTCCTATGAGATGCATACTTAGCATGATTTACTGAAAAGGACCATGAAAATTACTGTGGCTTTTGAGGGGAAATGATCTACTAACACATTTGTATATCAGGTATTAAAAAGAGAGAAATTTTCTTTTCTGTAATAGAAGCTGTAAAACAAGTAACAAGAATACCTTTTCATTTATTTTAATATACAAATACAAACCAAAATGACATGGCATGTTTGAACAGTAGCAAAGTTAATTTTTTTTGACAAAATAAAAACATTCTGCTCTAGCCATAGATGGTCCAAAGCTTAGTGATGAGGTCTTTTTGAATCATTGTATTTTTAGGTTTGCAACTCCAGAAATGCTGAAGGAAATTGGTTCTGTTCGTTTCTTCTATGTACAGCTACTATGTTTAAAATGCTGGGAGGAAATCAAGATGAATCTTATACAAATCCTGCTCTCAGGAGACTTACATAGTAGTAGAAAAGTGAAGGCAAAAATAACTAGAAGGTAATTAAGTGTTACAAGAAAGTAAGTGGGATTGAGGATTGGAATATGTAACAGGCTACGATTTTTTTCAGCTGGGTAGATTCCAGGCAATATAATGAAGGAAGTGAAATTTGAGCTACACATTGAATACTAAGTAGCTTTTAAACAATCAAATGGAACAGGAATCACCTTGGAGGCTGAGGGAACAAGCATGGTCTCTTGGCTTCTCTCCTGTTTACCATGGTAAGTACAGTACTTGCCACACAGTAGGAGTTTAATACATATTTACAGACTGATTGACTGAATAAAGTATACAGTTTACTTAGCAAAAGTATAAAGTAAGCAGAAAGGAGATAAAGAACATAAGATGGGAAATACAGGCCTCCCATGATATCCCAACATTGATAATTTGGATTTTATTCTCTAGACAATAGAGAGTCATTAAAGATTTTTATTTTTTAATTATATCAAGCAAGAGGAGATGAACAACTGTGGCTTTAAAACTGTCTTTTAAACAGCTTTACGTGGTGGGAGTATGTATGTAGATAAAGGTGAAAAAATTGACAGGGAAAGAAGATTCCTCTCTGATGGGTAAACTATAAAATAATCATACAAAGGATCAGATCCAATCAATCACCTTCTATAGAAGAGGAAGTTTTTGGCAGCAGATTTTAAATATTCCTCTTCCATGAGCTCACATTTTCCTATTACAGAGCCTGACTTGATGTAATGTCTTTAAACATTCACAGTATAGACTTTCCAATATAGCCCCTATCATTATTAAATTCGTGTTTATATGCCTATGTCTACCTAGTAGACTACACATTTCTTAACGTCAGGGAATACATCTTATTGTCTTGGTATCTTATGTTTCTTTACATCCTTGATGTTCAACATCTGTGGAACAACTGAACAAAGAATAGATTCCCTGTATTCCCATTTTCTGATGCCCTGTGTACGTAGGAACAGAGAGATGATGTTAGTTAGAGAATTAGTCATGCCACTGAGAAATCAGTTTTATGTGTTAATCTCAGGGAACTTTGTTGATTACATCTTCCCATGACCAGTAATTCTCACCTTGCTGACAAAATGAGGTTCCTGAGCTTTTACACGTCAGAGAACCAGTGGATTATAATAATTTTTCAAAGCAATTGCCATCTTCTATGAGAGAGAGTAGGCCTTCTCTAATTACATCCTGACCTCATCACACCTGACCTTCCAAATGGTTCAAATTAGAAATAATGATTTTTTTGTGTGTGTGTGTTAAAGGAGAACAGAATAATAAGCAAAGGTACCTGAGTTCCAGAAGGAACAACTTAGGCTAAACGGAAAGAACTTTCCAATAATTGCCATGCACTTTAACCATATTCTGAGGTTCACTTTTTGAGATGTCAAGAAACTATCCTTTGGCTTATAAAGATTTGAATAACCTAAATGAACTGGGGGAGGCTCGGCCCATGCTTGCTCTTTAATTCCAAGACACAATATATATATATTTTCTATTTGATTTACTTTTCATGCTTTACTCAAAAATGAAGGCAAGCTTTACAAATGCATTCATGGCAAAACAGATGACAACTTCAGTATGGGCCCTACTAGCCACGTCAGTACAAACTCATATACTGAGAAAAGAGAGCATTTTGTTAAATATCACCTGAAGACAGCAGAATAGAAAACAACAGAAAAGAAAAATGGTCACTGAAAAATTTAGTGCTGAAGAACACACACTATATTTTTCACTATTTGCCATGTTTACTGAAAAATCAATGGCAGATCTCCTATATTGTGACTGTGATGTGACAAACTCTTATGATAGGTTAACATCCTATTACACCAGTTCATTTGTAAAAAACTTTCTGCTGGATTGGCAAATATTAGTATCATTGTCAGATAGGAAACAAAAGCTGGAGTCTTCCAAGGATGAGGGGGAAAGGGCCATCTCTGAGAATGGTGATATTTAATTACTGGTTTTAATTTGTATAAATATTATACTCAACACAAGATTTAAGATTATTTAACAAGATACACCCAATCCAACAAAAGAGAATCAACGTTTAAAATAGTTGAAGGAATAGAGGAAAGGAGAAGAATATTAGAAAGATAATAAATTGGAATTGCGAGTAGTGTATGCATCAAATGTTGCGAGTTTTTTATTCTTGAGTGAATTGGGCCATGGATGTGGCTCTGAAGTTTTGAGCAGCCAACTTAAAGGAAACTCAATCAGCTTTATAATTCACAGTGTTTAGTGAAATAAAAAACAAACCAGGTCATTGCTCATGAATATTCTAAATTCTTTTTCCCATTCTAGGCCCAGGGATAAATTTCTCCTGTGGATTCCCAGAGAGAGACCTGGAACATGGGAGACAATATCCTTACAGTACTTTCACAGTGAGTTTACTTATAATTTTCTGCTACATAGCCTGATAGAACTATACCCCAAAACAACAAACTAATAAATCTTTGGGGAACTAATAAAATGTGCTTGAGGGGTGATGCTTCCTGCTGGAATGGCATAATGAAAAATAGATTTTAAAATATACTAAGGACTGTATGGGCTCTGTATCCTCTTAAGGTTATTTCCAACCTGTCTCTCTCTCCCTCTCCCTCTCTTTCTCTTTCTCTGTCTCTCTGCTGCTCTCTCTCTCTCTCTCGTTTTTCTTTTTCATTAAGCTTGAGGTTTTTTTTTTTTTTTTTTTTTTTTGCGGTACACGGGACTCTCACTGTTGCAGCCTCTCCCGTTGCGGAGCACAGGCTCCGGACGCTCAGACTCAGCGGCCATGGCTCACGGGCTCAGCCGCTCCGTGGCATGTGGGATCTTCCCGGACCGGGGCACAAACGCGTGTCCCCTGCATCGGCAGGCGGACTCTCAACCACTGCGCCACCAGGGAAGCCCCAAGCTTGAGATTTTTAAGTACCTGGTCCAGATAACTGGTTAGCTTGGCTGAGCCATATGCTTCAACTGTGGTGCCGCTGGTAACGGGATTAAATACTCTCATGAAATTAAGGAGCAACAAATACATATACCTGAATAGGCCACTCTGCTTCCCCACAGAGCTGAACCCAGGATGTGGCAGCATTGTTCTCGAGGAACAATCTCTTTAAGGACATGGAGAAACATATTGGCCATGATATTCAGAGGGAACCAAATTAATTTGGCAGCATCAGGTCAGGGAATAATAAAAACTGATTTATGTTCTCATAAATTTTTCAATGTGAGTTGACAAGACAAATCAAATAGAAATAACTTTAATCTCAGAAATTTGAGTCTGAAAAATGATACACAAACTTATCCAGGAGATGTGGAATTTCAGAAATAAAGAACCAGGGGAATGAAAAGATCAGGGTAAGAAAATGTAGTCAAGCTTCCATCACCATCTACTAGTTCTTCCTTTGTGTACCTAGAACACACACCTGGAATCCTCAGATTTGACTACCTTATCATACCCACCATTGAACTGGAGCCCCATGATGGAATGATTCCATTCAATTTATGTCTTCACAGCAATTAATACCAATTTTGCTTGTGTATTATAGTAGACAAGTCAACATTGGTTGAATGAATTAATATTGCTGTTTTTAAAGCCCTTCTCACATAAATAAAAATCATCTTTCTAGTTTAAGAATAACAGATGTTTTAGTCATAAACTGGTTAACAAATGAGATATATTTGCATTATAAATTTAAGATCTAGGATAAGGAAGGAAGATAAAGTGGGGGAATATTTGACTTGAGTAAAAGTTGACAGAAAAAAACCCTAACAACACATTTTCTATCTTTGCTCATCATTTTTTATATACTTGAAAAAAACAAAAAAACCACTAAAATCTCTTAGGCTTTTTTATAATATTGGTTCAATATACGCCATCCAGCATTTAATTCTTGTCCGGCGAAGACAAGAACTTTGCATTTTTATGCTGGTCCACTGTTGTCAGTGCTGATATGGTTTCCAAGCTGAGAAACCAAAGCTGCAGAGAGTGGAGTTGAGTATTAGGCTCAGTGGGTGACGTCTGGGTCTGTGGCAGAGCTACACTGGGAATTAGGTGCATTTGCCCTGATTCTCAGCCGGTAAATGGGTATCATCCCGACAGATTCAAAGTGGTTCTGGCTGTGTTTAACTTCTCTCCCTGTGGGGGGCTAATCTCATAAAGATTTCAGCCACACAAGCAACAGTGTCTGGGGTGTAATGATTGCTTTGAAGTTTGTTTGCTCGCCAGTGCATTTAACTCCTTTAAATGTTCCAGGAATAGGATTAGATGCCCCAGTGAATTCATTTCATTTACCCCCAGCAGTGGTTTCCTGATGCTAGGAGAGGTTTACATGGTATCAATTTAGAGGCATGCTGCTTTTGAAGATTTTCCTCTTCACCCTCTCAATTTTCTACCTCTCTCAAGGTCTTGCCTAAAAAAATATTAGGGGTCAGGTCTCAGTAGAAAAGGGCATTTTTGTTATGCCTGTAGGGCATGCAAAAGATAATTTTCTGAGTCATCTTCTAAAGTGTTATTAGCTCAATGAGGAGACAGAAGAAAATGAGGACAAAATTAAGGCTACTTGAAACCTGTGCAGAGATTAAACATGAGCGTTGAACCACTGCACAGTCCCTAACTCTGGATCAATCATGCCTGTTAGAAGTGGAGAATTTTGAACCTGGGTTGTTGTACTAGCTATGCAGCCAGTTCGTTTCAGATCACCTTTTGAGGCTTTCCCCTTAGGAAACATGGTGAACGTATATCTCCTTCAAACATAACCCAAACATTGTATTTGAAAATAAATAGATGACTTGTAATGGGTGATGCCTAGTACTTCTTTTATGCCAAACTGTGGCACATTGATTCACTATACATGATAACAGGCTTAGCCTATCTATGTGTATCAAAGGAAAAAAGTTCTCTTGAGTTATTGTGTCCACTGAAAATGATTTCTGGGATGAGCAGGAATTAATGTGGAGGGTATTTAATATTTTACATGTAGAAAATTTTTATGAACATAAACAAAATCTTCATGGTGTAGGAATATTTTATTTTTGAACATCCAGACTCTCCTAGTAGCTCAATAATTTATTTTAGCTAAAGTAATACTTTGATTTCACAAACATTCTTGGGATATTGTCAGACACTTGTCAGATTTAACTGTGTTTCTGCTCTCCTTAGAGGATTAATGTATTTCTTAGACGTTTTGGTTGCTGTTATTTTTTTCTTAAAAACAAATTAGAAGTAGCACATGCTTATTTTAGAAAACTTAGGGGAAAAAAGGAAGTTATAAAGAAAAAAATTTCAGATAAATTTCCACACTGTTGATATTACCACTGTTAAAATATTGAGATATTTCCTTCTTTTTTTCTATGTATATTTTTCCATAATTATAATCATTCTATAAATAAGTGCTTTCTTCACATAGGTTATATCATGAGCATTTTCTCATATCATTAAAATTGTTACTCAATGTAATTTTAGTGGCTGAAGAATATTTCATTAAATGAATACACCATAGTTTATTTCAGTATTCCTTTTTCTGTTAGGCATTTAGAATTTCCCCAACCTCTTGGTATATAGTTTCTCTATAGGTAGAAATAATTCTAATTATTTTATTTGGATGAATTGCTACAGCTGGAATTATTCGGCCAGAAGTTCTGAATATTTTAAGGATTCTGATATATATTGTCAAGTAGTTTTTTTTAGAAATGCACTGTAAAAGTATGAGAGGTTTAATGTTTTAAAATATGCTTATTAGCTTTAGACTTTTTTCATGTTCTTTGCTCATAATCCTGCATTTGCCTATTTTTCTTGGAGGATGTTTGTGTTGTTCTTAGTGATTTTTTAAAAGTTCCTCATATTGGGGATATTACCTTTCTCTGTATTTGTTACAAATATTTTCCCCCCTCCCAGACTGAGAATTATTACATTTTGCACCTCCTATCACATTCTTATCTTGGTGCTATAGCCTCTAAATAAACTTCTTTAAATGACCCATTTTAGAACTATATAGATTATTAAAATAAAAGCAATTTTGTACTCAGAAATTATGAGTAATTGCTTCAGTATTATGGAGAACCAATCACAACATTGTTAAAGGTGTGATAAAACATTTTCGAAGGGAGCCAGATACATTTCAACTAATTTAGTCTTCACTGGATGATCATGATTCTTCCATTTTCTCCATACGCCCCTCACTCCCCCATTACCACCTTCTCTCTGTTCTTCCCTGAAGGAGAAAACTTTGCTTCCTTTAAAGTAGAGTGAGCAATCAATTGATCTTCTCTTCCCACTGTCTGGTTAGATTACCTAGGGACCTGCAGCACATCTCTTAGAGTATGGTTTGCTTACCACACACAAAAGGCTCTGCATGCAGAAAATGCTAATATCACTCTGCTTGATCCTATTTTAAAGGCCTTGCAGCATATTATACTTAGTGTTACAATGCATAATCAGCCGGGCAATGTGGCTTGATGCTCCTTATTCTGTTCACACTTCTGTTTAGTTTGCCAGTAGTGAATCGTTATAATCTCTCACTGCAGTTACTTTATAGTTATTATGTACTTAAGGAATATTCTAAGCACTGACCAGTGTTTAATTATTTTTGACCCAGGAGAAGTAGGTAGCATACTTTTGGCCTTGAGTTAAGAATTTCTCTTACCCCAAGTCAACAGCAGCCAACCCCATAGTCAACATCAGTCTTGACCAATTCATGACCAAGATATTTTATCCTCACTTGAGAACCGGACTTGGTGTTTTCCTAGGCATTTATGGAGAATTAATAATAGATAGCCTAGAAGATATGCTCAGATATCAGACACTTAGAAATATTTGCTGCCTCTCCTGTGGTTTATTAATTTTGAATTCTTTTTTTTTTTTTTTTTTTTTTTTTTACTTTTCTACATTTTATTGCTACATTATTGGCTAAACAGCCTTAGTGGGATTTCCTTTTTTTTTTTTTTTGCTTTATAACAAATTTAATCAGTTATACATATACATATGTTCCCATATCCCCTCCCTTTTGCGTCTCCCTCCCACCCTCCCCATCCCACCCCTCCAGGCGGTCACAAAGCACCGAGCTGATCTCCCTGTGCTATGCGGCTGCTTCCCACTAGCTATCTACCTTACGTTTGGTAGTGTATATATGTCCATGCCGCTCTTTCACTTTGTCACAGCTTACCCTTCCCCCTCCCCATGACCTCAAGTCCATTCTGTAGTAGGTCTGTGTCTTTATTCCTGTCTTACCCCTATGTTCTTCATGACATTTTTTTTTCTTAAATTCCATATATATGTGTCAGCATACAGTATTTGTCTTTCTCTTTCTGACTTACTTCACTCTGTATGACAGACTCTAGGTCCATCCACCTCATTACAAATAGCTCAATTTCGTTTCTTTTTATGGCTGAGTAATATTCCATTGTATACATGTGCCACATCTTCTTTACCCATTCATCCGATGATGGACACTTAGGTTGTTTCCATCTCCGGGCTATTGTAAATAGGGCTGCTGTGAACATTTTGGTACATGTCTCTTTTTGAATTATGGTTTTCTCAGGGTATATGCCCAGTAGTGGGATTGCTGGGTCATATGGTGGTTCTATTTCTAGTTTTTTAAGGAAGCTCCATACCGTTCTCCATAGTGGCTGTACCAATTCACATTCCCACCAGCAGTGCAAGAGTGTTCCCTTTTTTCCACACCCTCTCCAGCATTTATTGTTTCTAGATTTTTTGATGATGGCCATGCTGACTGGTGTGAGATGATATCTCATTGTAGTTTTGATTTGCATTTCTCTAATGATTAATGATGTTGAGCATTCTTTCATGTGTTTGTTGGCAGTCTGTATATCTTCTGTGGAGAAATGTCTATTTAGGTCTTCTGCCCATTTTTGGATTGGGTTGTTTGTTTTTCTGTTATTGAGCTGCATGAGCTGCTTATAAATTTTGGAGATTAATCCTTTGTCAGTTGCTTCATTTGCAAATATTTTCTCCCATTCTGAGGGTTGTCTTTTGGTCTTGTTTATGGTTTCCGTTGCTGTGCAAAAGCTTTGAAGTTTCATTAGGTACCATGTGTTTATTTTTGTCTTTATTTCCATTTCTCTAGGAGGTGGGTCAAAAAGGATCTTGCTGTGATTTATGTCATAGAGTGTTCTGCCTATGTTTTCCTCTAAGAGTTTGATAGTGTCTGGCCTTACATTTAGGTCCTTAATCCATTTTGAGCTTATTTTTGTGTATGGTGTTAGGGAGTGATCTAATCTCATACTTTTACATGTCCCTATCCAGTTTTCCCAGCACCACTTATTGAAGAGACTGTCCTTTCTCCACTGTACATTCCTGCCTCCTTTTTCAAAGATAAGGTGACCATATGTGCGTGGGTTTATCTCTGGGCTTTCTATCCTGTTCCATTGATCTATCTTTCTGTTTTTGTGCCAGTACCATACTGTCTTGATTACTGTAGCTTTGTAGTATAGCCTGAAGTCAGGGAGCCTGATTCCTCCAGCTCCATTTTTCGTTCTCAAGATTGCTTTGGCTATTCGGGGTCTTTTGTGTTTCCATACAAATTGTGAAATTTTTTGTTCTAGTTCTGTGAAAAATGCCAGTGGTAGTTTGATAGGGATTGCATTGAATCTGTAGATTGCTTTGGGTAGTAGAGTCATTTTCACAATATTGATTCTTCCAATCCAGGAGCATGGTATATCTCTCAATCTATTTGTATCATCTTTAATTTCTTTCATCAGTGTCTTATAATTTTCTGCATACAGGTCTTTTGTCTCCTTAGGTAGGTTTATTCCTACATATTTTATTCTTTTTGTTGCAGTGGTAAATGGGAGTGTTTCCTTGATTTCACTTTCAGATTTTTCATCATTAGTATATAGGAATGCCAGAGATTTCTGTGCGTTAATTTTTTATCCTGCAACTTTACCAAATTCATTGATTAGCTCTAGTAGTTTTCTGGTAGCATCTTTAGGATTCTCTATGTATAGTATCATGTCATCTGCAAACAGTGACAGATTTACTTCTTCTTTTCCGATTTGGATTCCTTTTATTTCCTTTTCTTCTCTGATTGCTGTGGCTAAAACTTCCAAAACTATGTTGAATAAGAGTGGTGAGAGTGGGCAACCTTGTCTTGTTCCTGATCTTAGTGGAAATGGTTTCAGTTTTTCACCATTGAGGACGATGCTGGCTATGGGTTTGTCATATATGGCCTTTATTATGTTGAGGAAAGTTCCCTCTATGCCTACTTTCTGCAGGGTTTTTATCATAAATGGGTGTTGAATTTTGTTGAAAGCTTTCTCTGCATCTATTGAGATGATCATATGGTTTTTCTCCTTCAATTTGTTAATATGGTGTATCACGTTGATTGATTTGCGTATATTGCATTCCTGGAATAAACCCCACTTGATCATGGTGTATGATCCTTTTAATGTGCTGTTGGATTCTGTTTGCTAGTATTTTGTTGAGGATTTTTGCATCTATGTTCATCAGTGATATTGGCCTGTAGTTTTCTTTCTTTGTGACATCCTTGTCTGGTTTTGGTATCAAGGTAATGGTGGCCTCGTAGAATGAGTTTGGGAGTGTTCCTCCCTCTGCTATATTTTGGAAGAGTTTGAGAAGGATAGGTGTTAGCTCTTCTCTAAATGCTTGATAGAATTCGCCTGTGAAGCCATCTGGTCCTGGGCTTTTGTTTGATGGAAGATTTTTAATCACAGTTTCGATTTCAGTGCTTGTGATTGGTCTGTTCATATTTTCTATTTCTTCCTGATTCAGGCTTGGCAGGTTGTGCATTTCTAAGAATTTGTCCATTTCTTCCAGGTTGTCCATTTTATTGGCATAGAGTTGCTTGTAGTAATCTCTCATGAGCTTTTGTATTTCTGCAGTGTCAGTTGTTACTTCTCCTTTTTCATTTCTAATTCTATTGATTTGAGTCTTATCCCTTTTTTTCTTGATGAGTCTGGCTAATGGTTTATCAATTTTGTTTATCTTCTCAAAGAACCAGCTTTTAGTTTTATTGATCTTTGCTATCATTTCCTTCATTTCTTTTTCATTTATTTCTGATCTGATTTTTATGATTTCTTTCCTTCTGCTAAATTTGGGATGTTTTTGTTCTTCTTTCTCTAATTGCTTTAGTTGCAAGGTTAGGTTGTTTATTCGAGATGTTTCCTGTTTCTTAAGGTGGGACTGTATTGCTATAAACTTCCCTCTTAGAACTGCTTTTGCTGCATCCCATAGGTTTTGGGTCGTCGTGTCTCCATTGTCATTTGTTTCTAGGTATTTTTTAATTTCCTCTTTGATTTCTTCAGTGATCACTTCGTTATTAAGTAGTGTATTGTTTAGCCTCCATGTGTTTGTATTTTTTACAGTTCTTTTCCTGTAATTGATATCTAGTCTCATAGCATTGTGGTCGGAAAAGATACTTGATACAATTTCAATTTTCTTAAATTTACCAAGGCTTGATTTGTGACCCAAGATATGATCTATCCTGGAGAATGTTCCATGAGCACTTGAGAAAAATGTGTATTCTGTTGTTTTTGGATGGAATGTCCGATAAATATCAATTAAGTCCATCTTGTTTAATGTATCATTTAAAGCTTGTGTTTCCTTATTTATTTTCATTTTGGATGATCTGTCCATTGGTGAAAGTGGGGTTTTAAAGTCCCCTACTATGTGTATGTTACTGTCGATTTCTCCTTTTATGGCTGTTAGTATTTGCCTTATGTATTGAGGTGCTCCTATGTTGGGTGCATAAATATTTACAAGTGTTATATCTTCTTCTTGGATCGATCCCTTGATCATTATGTAGTGTCCTTCTTTGTCTCTTCTAGTAGTCTTTATTTTAAAGTCTATTTTGTCTGATATGAGAATTGCTACTCCAGCTTTCTTTTGGTTTCCATTTGCATGGAATATCTTTTTCCATCCCCTTACTTTCAGTCTGTATGTGTCTCTAGGTCTGAAGTGGGTCTCTTGTAGACAGCATATATATGGGTCTTGTTTTTGTATCCATTCAGCCAATCTGTGTCTTTTGGTGGGAGCATTTAGTCCATTTATATTTAAGGTAATTATCGATATGTATGTTCCTATTCCCATTTTCTTAATTGTTTTGGGTTCGTTATTGTATGTCTTTTCCTTCTGTTGTGTTTCTTGCCTAGAGAAGTTCCTTTAGCATTTGTTGTAAAGCTGCTTTGGTGGTGCTGAACTCTCTCAGCTTTTGCTTGTCTGTAAACGTTTTAATTTCTCCATCAAATCTGAATGAGATCCTTGCTGGGTAGAGTAATGTTGGTTGCAGGTTTTTCTCCTTCATCACTTTAATTATGTCCTGCCACTCCCTTCTGGCTTGTAGAGTTTCTGCTGAGAGATCAGCTGTTATCCTGATGGGGATTCCCTTGTGTGTTATTTGTTGTCTTTCCCTTGCTGCTTTTAATATGATTTCTTTGTGTTTAATTTTTGACAGTTTGATTAATATGTGTCTTGGCGTATTTCTCCTTGGATTTATTCTGTATGGGACTCTCTGTGCCTCCTGGACTTGATTAACTATTTCCTTTCCCATATTAGGGAAGTTTTCAACTATAATCTCTTCAAATATTTTTTCAGTCCCTTTCTTTTTCTTTTCTTCTTCTGGAACCCCTATAATTCGAATGTTGGTGCATTTAATGTTGTCCCAGAGGTCTCTGAGACTGTCCTCTGTTCTTTTCATTCTTTTTTCTTTATTTTGCTCTGCAGCAGTTATTTCCACTATTTTATCTTCCACCTCACTTATCCGTTCTTCTGCCTCAGTTATTCTTCTATTGATCCCATCTAGAGCATTTTTTATTTCATTTATTGTGTTTTTAATCGATGCTTGATTCATCTTTAGTTCTTCTAGGTCCTTGTTAACTGTTTCTTGCATTTTGTCTATTCTATTTCCAAGATTTTGGATCTTGGCAATAGAATCTTGGATCATCTTTACTATCATTAGTCTGAATTCTTTTTCAGGTAGACTGCCTATTACCTCTTCATTTGTTAGGTCTGGTGGGTTTTTATCTTGCTCCTTCTCCTGCTGTGTGTTTTTCTGTCTTCTCATTTTGCTTATGTTACTGTGTTTGGGGTCTCCTTTTTGCAGGCTGCAGGTTCGTAGTTCCCGTTGTTTTTGGTGTCTGTCCCCAGTGGCTAAGGTTGGTTTAGTGGGTTGTGTAGGCTTCCTGGTGGAGGGGACTAGTGCCTGTGTTCTGGTGGATGAGGCTGGATCTTGTCTTTCTGGTGGGCAGGTCCACGTCTGGTGGTGTGTTTTGGGGTGTCTGCGGACTTTTTATGATTTTAGGCAGCCTCTCTGCTAATGGGTGGTGTTGTGTTCCTGTCTTGCTAGCTGTTTTGCATAGGGTGACCCGCACTGTAGCTTGCTGGTCGTTGAGTGAAGCTGGGTGCTGGTGTTGAGATGGAGATCTCTGGAAGATTTTCGCCGTTTGATATTATGTGGAGCTGGGAGGTCTCTTGTGGACCAGTGTCCTGAAGTTGGCTCTCCCACCTCAGAGGCACAGCACTGACTCCTGGCTCCTCAATTTGGGATGATTTGTTGTCTATTCATGTATTCCACAGATGCAGGGTACATCAAGTTGATTGTGGAGCTTTAATCCGCTGCTTCTGAGGCTGCTGGGAGAGGTTTCCCTTTCTCTTCTTTGTTCTCACAGCTCCTGGGTCTCAGCTTTGGATTTGGCCCCGCCTCTGCGTGTAGGTCGCCGGAGGGCGTCTGTTCTTCGCTCAGACAGGACAGGGTTAAAGGAGCAGCCTCTTCGGGGACTCTGGCTCACTCAGGCCTGGGGGGAGGGAGGGGCACGGAGTGCGGGGCGAGCCTGCAGCGGCAGACGCCGGCGTGACGTTGCACCAGCCCGAGGCGCGCCGTGCGTTCTCCCAGGGAAGCCGCCCCTGGATCCCGGGACCCCGGCAGTGGCGGGCTGCACAGGCTCCCGGAAGGGCGGTGTGGACAGTGACCTGCGCTCGCACACAGGCTTCTTGGCGGCGGCAGCAGCAGCCCCAGCGTCCCACGCTCGTCTCTGGGCTCCGCGCTTTCAGCCACAACTCGCACCCGTCTGTGGAGCCCCTTTAAGCAGCGCTCTTAATCCCCTCTCCTCGCGCACCAGGAAACCAGGAGGGAAGAAAAAGTCTCCTGCCTCTTCGGCAGCTCCAGAGTTTTCCCGGACTCTCTCCCGGCTAGCTGTGGCACATTAGCCCCCTTCAGGCTGAGTTCTCGCCGCCAGCCCCAGTCCTCTCCCTGCGCTCTGACCGAAGCCCGAGCCTCAGCTTCCAGCGCCGCCCGCCCCGGCGGGCGAGCAGACAAGCCTCTCGGGCTGGTGAGTGCCGCTCGGCACCGATCCTCTGTGCGGGAATCTCTCCGCTTTGCCCTACCCAGGTACGTGGGGAGTTTCTTGCCTTTTGGGAGGTCTGGGGTCTTCTGCCAGCGTTCAGTAGGTGTTCTGTAGGAGTTGTTCCACGTGTAGCTGTATTTCTGGTGTATCTGTGGGGAGGAAGGTGATCTCCGGCGTCTTACTCTTCCGCCATCTTCCCCGGAAGTCTCCTAATTTTGAATTCTTTTAAAATGATTATGATATGCTCATTTTACACAATTACAGAAGTACTTTAAGTTTATGTTTTAGGGTAAAAAGACTTGTCATGGCATGACCTATGGGAGAGATTATGGAGGTCTTCAACTCTACATGCTGAAGGAACAAACAGCACTTAAGCTAGGCTCTGCTTCCTAAACAAGTATTTAATTTCCTCATTAAAGATATATGAAACTAAAAATCAATGAGCTCCGGTGGTTAGGGCTTTTTAGGGGAACTAATGGATACACCTTGTCTAACATTAGAAACTTCATTTGTGGTTTACAACTGTACACCAGGAGAAAACATGAATCCAAAAACAAGGTCTCTGGCTAGAGTTGTAATTGGGCTCTGAGCTCTGGATAAGCAGACCTCATAAATACATAACGTATGGAATAATGTATTGCCAATTCACATTCTCTAGCATTAAATAAATATAGTAAATTTTACTATAAAGCTCAAGGTTAAAGTTGGCAAAATTCTGCTTGAATACGTGTCCTATTGAGCCCCATTAGAAAGATTCCTAACTGTGTAAATTTAAACTTCCGACATGCTGACATCATGAACTATTTAAACTGAAAAATATTCTGCGAGACTTATTTGGAGGTATAAAAAACAGACTTCATTTCACCAGGCAGATACAAGTAAAATACTGGTATATTTCAAGTACAGACTTCATTTCACCAGGCAGATACAAGTAAAATACTGGTATATTTCAAGTAAATAATATCCTAGACATTTGGACACATACCTAGAACCTGAAAAGAATCTCATATAAACTGTTTTATCAATAAAACTGTAGTATCTCTAAGAAAATCTTAGGGCATTCATTACCTACTCATTTTGTTGTAGCTTTCAAAATTCTGTTTTTTGTCTACATGTCTAAATAACACAAGAAAATGTCATGAACACATAAGATAGATCATAAGCTTTATGAGGCCAGAACCCATGTCCGTCTTTTTCAGAACCTAAATAGGGGGCTCACTGAACTGTAGGCACTCACATTTTAGTTAACTCAATAAATAAAGCACAATGAAGGTAACATAGGAAGCTTGGCAAGATTGTGAATTACTGTGGCAGTACGCTTTGGGTCATGAGGAGTCAGCAAGGCATACTTGCTCAGAGTCCCAAACTTGAATCATTGACAAGTCTTTGTTTCATTAATCTTTGTGTAGACCCATCTCTAGACAGTTCAGCCATGCTTTTGTGTCTCTCGCTTAGTAAGGAATGAAATAGCTAAATGCAAAACTCTACTAAAGTTGTAATCTGACCAAAGGGATTTGCTTTTTATTCTAAGCATACCGCCAGGTGGCCAGTAAGAATTATAAAACAAATGTCTCTTGGGAAATGGAGAAAAGTATTCCACACAGCAGTTTAGTCCAGAAGATGTCTCTTTTCTCTGAACACTAAGGAAACTTCTACAACTACAGGTGTAGAAAGTGTTAACAGAAGTTTCAGAGGGCATCTTTGAGAATCCAAAAGAAAGAATTAAAGTTTTCACAGTTCTAATCTGCACAAGATGTAAAAGGATATAACACAGAATTAGGAAAATGAAGAGAGTCCACACATCACAGGACAGACATTTGAATGTGACCCTCTGCCACACCCATGAAGGCTTATACCAAAACCTAGAGCAGAGTTCACTCAGCAGTTACCCACTGAAGTTCCCCATCTGTACTTATATCCAGAATCATGTCTTGCTTTTTCTCCTTCAGATAAATAGTTAATAATTTGTCTATGGTTGATTCCATAGTGTAGGTTCAGTCCTTTTAAATGAATCATTTTGTTGTTTTTACAAAATCCAAACTTTAAAGAACCCCTTTGGCTAAGAGGACTGAACTGGTGAACCCAAATGATAGCTTCATTTTCTTGCTTTCCTGATGGGGAAATACAGATGAGCACACCCTTACAATCCACTCATAATGAGTGCACATAAAACTGCATGTAATGGTGAAATATCATTCAAAATAATTCATTATAGGAAAGCTATTCTGAGGATAAGCAACTATCTGGGCACAGATGCCAGACTTCAAAAAGTAACCATAAATGGCTAATAGGTCATCAGGTCATTTTTCAATTTCGATGGGCAAAGTTATACTTAGTCACAAAGAGTCATAATTGGATGTTGACTCAGCCTGAGAGGAGTTTTGTAGCTCAAAATAAGGAGCAAGGAAACAGGTGAGGTCTGGCTCACTAGAAATTTCTAGGAATTGAGAAGAACTCTACTTTGTGATGTACAGCAATTGACCAAACATTTGTAACTGAGAAGCCAAGTTCCTATATTGCTTTTATGTTGTGGAGTCTCAGGAGAACAGAAAGCAGAATCTTTTTGTCAAGAACTTGGCACCCCTACTGAAGAATACCCTATCTTCTCCCAATCTTAATGAATTTCCTCTGCAAGATAACCTTTAGAAAAAGAGTGAAATCTGCTTTTGGCTTCCAGATTAGTGGTTGTATTCTTTTCTTCTTTTTTAATCTTTATTGGAGTATAATTGTTTCACAATACCGTGTTAGTTTCTGTTGCACAACAAAGCAAATCAGCCATATGCATGCACATGTCCCCATATCCCATCCCTCTTAAGCCTCCCTCCCATCCTCCCTATCCCACCCCTCTAGGTCATTGCAAAGCATTGAGCTGATCTCCCTGTGCTATGCTGCTGCTTCCCACCAGCCAACTATTTTACATTTGATAATGTATATATGTTGATGCTACTCTCACTTCACCCCAGCTTCGCCCTCCCACCCCATGTCATCAACTCCATTCTGTATGTCTACCTCTTTATTCCTGCCCTGCAACCAGGTTCATCAGTGCTTTTTTTTTTTTTTATATTCCATATATATGTGTTAGCATACAGTATTTGTTTTTCTCTTTCTGACTTACTTCAGTCTGTATGACAGACTCTAGGTCCATGCACCTCACTACAAATAACTCAGTTTTGCTTCTTTTTATGGCTAATATTCCGTTGTATATATGTGCCACATCTTCTTTATCCATTCATCTGTTGATGAACACTTAGGTTGCTTCCAGGTCCTGGCTGTTGTAAATAGTGCTGCAATGAACATTGTGGTGCATGTCTCTTTTTGAATTATGGTTTTCTCAGGGTATATGCCCAGTAGTGGGAGTGCTGGGTCATATGGTAGTTCTATTTTTAGCTTCTTAAGGAACCTCCATACTGTTTTCCATAGTGGTTGTATCAATTTACATTCCCACCAACAGTGTAGGAGGGTTCCCTTTTCAGCACACCCTTTCCAACATTTATTGTTTCTAGCTTTTTTGATAATTGCCATTCTGACCGGAGTGAGGTGATACCTCATTGTAGTTTTGATTTGCATTCCTCTAATAATAGTGATGTTGAATGTATTTTCATGTGCCTCTTTGCCATCTGTATGTCTTCCTTGGTGAAATGTCTATTTAGGTCTTCCACACATTTTTTAACTGGATTGTTTGTTTTTTTGATATTGAGTTCCATGAACTGTTTGTATATTTTGGAGATTAATCCTTTGTTTGTTGTTGCATTTGCAAATATTTTCTCCCATTCTAAGGGTTGTCTTTTTGTGTTGCTTATGGTTTCCTTCGCTGTGCAAAAACTTTTAAGTTTAATTAAGTCCCATTTGTTTATTTTTGTTTTTATTTCTGTTACTCCAGGCAGTGGGTCAAAAAAGATCTTGCTATGGTTTATATCAAAGAGTGTTTTTCCCATGTTTTCCTCTAAAAGTTTTATAGCATCTGGTCTTACATTTAAGTCTTTAATCCACTTGGAGTTTATTTTTGCATATGGTGTTAGGTAGTGTTCTAATTTCATTCTTTTACATGTAGCTGTCCAGTTTTCCCAGCACCACTTATTGAAGAGGCTGTCTTTTCTCCACTGTATGTTCTTGCCTCCTTTGTCATAAATTAGGTGCCCATATGTGTGTGGTTTATCTGTGGGCATTCTATCCTGTACCTTTGGCCTATATTTCTTTTTTGTGCTAGTACCATACTGTCTTGATTACTGTAGCTTTGTGGTATAGTTTGGAGTTGGGAAGCCTGATTCCTCCAATTGCGTTTTTCTTTCTCTAGATTGCTTTGGCTATTCGGGGTCTTTTGTGTTTCCATACGAATTGTAAGATTTTTTGTTCTAATTCTGTGAAGAATGCCATTGGTAGTTTGATAGGGATTACATTGAATCTGTAGATTTCTTAGGGTAGTATAGTCATTTTCCCAATATTGATTCTTCCAATCGAAGAACATGGTATATTTCTCCATCTGTTTATGTCATCTTTGATTTATTTCATCAGTGTTTTATAGTTTTCTGAGTACAAGTCTTTTGCCTCCTTAGGCAGGTTTATTCCTAGGTATTTTATTCTTTTTGTTGCAATGGTAAATGGGAATGTTTCCTTAATTTCTCTTTCTGATTTTTCATTGTTAGTGTATAGGAATGCAAGAGATTTCTGTGCATCAATTTTGTATCCTGCAACCTTACCAAATTCATTGATTAGTTCTAGTAGTTTTCTGGTGGCATCTTTAGGATTTTCTATGTATAGTATCATGTCATTGGCAAATAGTGACAGTTTTACTTCTTCTTTTCCAATTTGTATCCTTTTATTTCTTTTTCTTCTGTGATTGCTGGGGCTAGGACTTCCAATGATATGTTGAATAATAGTGGCGAGAGTGAACATCCATGTCTTGCTCCTGATCCTAGTGGAAATGCTTTCAGTTTTTCACCATTGAGTATGATGCTTGCTGTGGGTTTGTCATATATGGCCTTTATTATGTCGAGGTAGGTTCCCTCTATGCCCATTTTCTGGAAAGGTTTTATCATAAATCAATGTTGAATTTTGTCAGAAGCTTTCTCTGCATCTACTGAGATGATCATATGTTTTTTATTCTTTAATTTGTTAATGTGGTGTATCACATTGATTGATTTGCATATACTGAAGAATCCTTGCATCCCTTGGATAAATCCCACTTGATCATGGTGTATGATCCTTTTAATGTGTTGTTGGATTCTGTTTGCTAATATTTTGTTGAGGATTTTTGCATCTATGTTCATCAGTGATATTGGTCTATTGTTTTTTTGTCTGTGTGATATATTTTTCTGGTTTTGGTATCAGGGTGATGGTGGCTTTGTAGAATGAATTTGGAAGTGTTTCTCCCTCTGCAATTTTTGGGAAGAGTTTGAGAAGGATCGGTGTTAGCTCTTCTCTAAATGTTTGATACACTTCTCCTGTGAAGCCAACTTGTCCCAGACTTGTTTGTTGGAAGATTTTAAATTATGGTTTCAATTTCATTACTTGTGATAGGTCTGTTTATATATTCTATTTCTTCCTGGTTCAGTCTTGGAAAATTGTACCTTTCCAAGAATTTGTCCATTCTTTGTAGTTGTCCATTTTATTGACATATAGTTGTTTGTAGTAGTCTCTTATAATCCTTTGTGTTTCTGCAGTGTCAGTTGTGATTTCTCCTTTTTCATTTCTAATTTTATTGATTTGTGTCCTCTCCCTTTTTTTCTTGATGAGTCTGGCTAAGGGTTTATCAATTTTGTTCATCTTCTCAAAGAGCCAGCTTTTAGTTTTATTGATCTTTGCTATTGTTTTCTTTGTTTCAATTTCATTTATTTCTGCTCTGATCTTTATGATTTCTTTCCTTCTACTGACTTTGGGTTTTCTTTGTTCTTCTTTCTCTAGTTGTTTTAAGTGTGAGGTTAGATTGTTTATTTGAGATTTTTCTTGTTACTTGAGGTGAGATTGAATTGCTATAAACTTCCCTCTTAGAACTGCTTTTGCTGCATGCCATAGGTTTTGGGTCATCGTGTTTTCATTGTCATTTGTTTCTATGTATTTTTTAATTTCCTCTTTGATTTCTTCAGTGATCTCTCGGTTATTTAGTAGTGCACTGTTTAGCCTCCATGTATTTGTGTTTTTTATAGTTTTTTTTTTTCCTGTAACTGTTTTCCAATCCCATAGCAGTGTGGTCAGAAAAGATGCTTGGTACGATTTCAATTTTCTTAAATTTTCTGAGGCTTGATTTGTGACCCAAGATGTGATCTATCCTGGAGAATGTTCCATGTGCACTTGAGAAGAAAGTGTATTCTGCCGCTTTTGGGTGGAATGTTCTATACATATCAATTAGATTTATCTGGTCTATTGTGTCATTTAAAGCTTGTGTTTCCTTATTTATTTTCTAGTTGGATGATCTATCCATTGGTGTAAATGGGGTGTTAAAGTCCCCTACTATTATTGTGTTACTGTTGATTTCTCCTTTCATGGTTGTTAGCATTTGCCTTATGTATTGGGGTTCTCCTATGTTGTGTGCATAAACATTTATAATTGTTATATTTCCTTCTTGGATTGATCCTTTGATCATTATGTAGTGTCCCTCCTTATCTCTTGTAACAGTCTTTATTTTAAAGTCTATTTTGTCTGATATTGGTATTGCTACTCCAGCTTTCTTTTGATTTCCATTTGCATGGCATATCTTTTTCCATTCCTTCATTTTCAGTTTGTGTCTGGCCTTCACTTCTCCTCCTCCCTTGGTCCCCCTGTGCCCTACCAGTTCACTTTGGGGTTCTTCCCATCTCCTTGGGAGAAGAGTCCCTCACCAGCAGCCGGCAGGCCCCCTAATTGTGAGGAGACGCTAACTCCGCATCTTCCCACACTGCCATCTTCAGTGCTTGTATTCTTTTAATGAGTTTATGTGATTTTACACTGGTATTTTTAAATCATTATGCTTACTAATGACTGTTCCTGTTTTATGTATTATAACCTATTCAACTCCGTGAATTTTATTTTGGTAATTCACTCTGAAGCAGTTCAAAGCCAAATATATAAACCAAATATATAAAGTAAATATTATGATTGTGAGGGCATGCTTTTTGCTACTAAGAGAAGACACTGTTGAGTATGGTAAATGAGAGCCGAATGGGGTAGAAAGAGAAAACAATTATCTATTTTTAGGAGAGGTGTCATGAAGAGTAGTGGAAATAGACACTGCTTACCAAGAGGTATTGAAAGGAAAATAAAAGTAGCTTTTAAATTACTCAGAGCCTATAAACAGTGAGTTTATTGTAAAAATGCATACAGTTGTCTCCTCCTTTCTAATTCCACTTCAGTGGGATTCCTTGCTCTTCTTTGAGCCTTTGCATTTGTCAAATTCTCTACACTGATATCTGCATTTTGTTCTGAGCTCAGGTGTCACCTTATGAGGGGGCCTTTCCTGATGGCCTAATGTGAAGTAGTAAGACTCCTTCCTACTCTGCGCCTACACCCTGCTTCCTGCTTTACTTCTCCATATAGCACTTACCTGTCAAATGTATATCTATGTGTATATATATATACATACACATATATATGTGAGTATAGATATATATGTGTCAATATATAGAACTTATATTGTAAATAATATATATATATTTGTAGTGCTTGTCATCTCTTATTATAAGTTTTGTGAGAAAAAGAACTTCGACTTTTGCTGTTGTTATCTTTTTGGTGTGTAAATTTTGCTTGGTGCATGGCAGGTGCTCAAAACATTTTGTTGAATGAATGAAATTATGGACAGCTGGCCATGAAGAGTTCTTAAATAACATCTTTTTGTTTAGGAAATAAATGTACATTTTATAATTCATTCACAATAAGCTAAGTCCCTGTCTACTCATATGCTTTGTTGATGCTTTAACACGCAACCTTCAACAGTAATAGTTCATGTCATGTAAAATAAAGTGTATGTGCTCATAATAACTTGAAGTTTTTTTTGCATTAGTAAAAATAGGCATTTTTCTTCTGAAAAAAAAGGGGATCACAACATTAATATTATTATTTAAAGATAAACAGAGAATGGAAACCTCTGAAAATTGAATAATGTTAAAAAGTCATATGCCTCTTCATCAGAATGTAATTATTATTAATTAATTTTTATAAGAGAACTATATATATTATAAAAAAATTAGAAAATATTGGAAAACACTAAGAAGAAAATGTAAATTGAATATTATTTCATCATCAGAGGTAACTAATGTTAATTTGATATATAACTTGTATGTTTCAGGTGAGATTTAAAAAGAATTGGTATTATATTTTATGAGTATTTTGAAACCTACTTCTTTTTTCCACTTAATAATATATCAAACTATATTCTCATATTATAATTAAATGTTACTCTAACTGATATTTTAGTAGCTTAATGGTATTTCACTTTGTGAATGAAAATTATTAATTTAGTCAATCCCCTGTCATTGGATATTTACATTGTTTATGATTTTTCACTATTACAAACAATAATGCAGTTTATATCCATATAGTGAATTTTTTATACCTACCCATAATTATCTCCTTGGGATGAATTTTTGTAAGTGGAAATTCTAGATCACAGGAAGTATACATTTTTACTCATTTTAGGCTTATCTCCAAATTATTATCTAAAAAGATTATAGGAAATTATTCTTCCTACATCCATATACAAGAGTGTAAGTATATTAATTTTATAAAATAAGAAGGTGAAATGTTGGTATTTTGATAGCTAATATCAAAGTTTATTTTAAAATAAAACTGTTTTTGTTTGCAAACAACTTTAACACATACTTTCTTTTTGTATAAATATTAATACATGTTTTATTTTTATATTTTTAAATACACATGGTAGAAGATAAGATCTCTGAGGGCTTAGAAGTCAATGAGGCAAGGGGAGAAAAAAATTTCGTCCTGAGTTGTGTAAGGTGGTGAGATTCCTGGACTAGGTGAATGTAGTAAAACCCCATGGAAGTCGGGAGTTTCAATGGTACAGGAATATTACCTGAGTACTATTATTATTTAAAAAACAAACAAAAATATTACTATTTAAGTTGTTTGCATTGTTGTTATAGAAATCCATCTTATGTAAAGTTAACTTTACTCTCCTTGTGAAAAATTTGCGTTCATGGATACTTTTAGTAGAAGTTGAAGGGAGGTTGAGTATTATTTGGGGGTTTCTATGGGGGAGCATTTGAGTTAATAAACAAGGAGACAGGAGCCCGGGGAAGAAGGCGTCATGAAAGTCAAGTCCTCAGGAATGTTCTGAAATCTTGGCAAGCAATTTACATTTCCCATTTCACTGGGAGAGTGGAGAGATAGTAGTGATTAAGTCAAGTTCATTAATTTCCTAGAGGCATGGACGCTTCCATCTGACATCTGGCTTATATATTACTAAATTCTAGATACCATTTTTGAAGATCTTTTAACATGAATGTTGAAGTTGTCAAAGGAGACAATATTCAAAGTCAGCTCTGTTATTTTGCCATTAGATCAAGAACAGTGAGGAGAACATGACCTTTTAATTCATATTTCCTACTGTTTATGATGAGACAGTTAAAAGTATATAGAGACAGTAGAGACCGATTAGCATGAAAAAGCTTATGCGTGGGTAGGGTTGCCAGATTGAGCAAATAAAAATATTGCATATTTATACCAAAAAATTGTTCATTGTTTCTCTGAAATTCTAATTTAACTGGTGTCCTGTATTTTATCTGGCAGCTTTAAGTCTGGGTTTCTTGCAAGGATAAGGTGACCCTCCAAAAGATGCATGAAATGATAACAGTTTGAATTCCATTAAAAAATTACAGAGCATCCCATATCAAAATAGTGGATCCAAAGACTTGCAGATGACAGTTCTATGAGATTAGGGCTCAGGTAGCAGTTGTCTTTACTGACTAGTTATTTCATGAGCCAAGCAAACTTGATGTAATTCCTGAAGGGGGATCATAACTCTCTTTATTTGGCTTGTAGCTAGTTCAGTTCAGGTGTCTAAGACCCTGAGACCAAGGGACATATCTACTTAAAGTGTAAACCTACAAGACTTTGCTTGTACTGATTTCTTAAAATATAAAACACTAAACACACATTGGCTCACTGCATTTGTCTGTCTTAAGAACAGGAGAGATGAAAACCTCAGAAATTTCTCTGATATGATTGATATCAGTACCCAAGAAAATCACCTCCCTGGTTTTGCTCAGTGTTTAAGTCTTTTGCCCTCTCTAATATTGAAGAAAATTACTGACATTATTTATCATTATTATTTAAAGTGAGTTGTTTTGATATGCCAAGGGCAAAACACAACTTTATCAAAATATAATATATTAATCTCTATTTCTGTTATTTTAATATGGTATATACTAGAAACTGAGTGCCTTGTATTGGTTTTGGAGTTATAGAGACATGGGCTTGAGATCCTAGTTTGCCTTTTCACCTACTAAAAACCCAACAATTCCACCCCGGACATATAACCAAAAAAAATGCATGTCTGTATTTCAAAAAACATATATAAGAATATTTATAGCAACTATAGGAATGTTTTTTGCAATACTGTATACTTTAGTAGTAGACAAAAACTAGAAACTGTTAAAATGTCATTCAGGAATATTGAAAATACATCAACAAAAAAAACTAGAGTTATACACAACAACATGGATGAATCTCACAAAGACAATATTGAATGAAAATCTAGGTACAAAAGAAGATATACTGTATAATTCCATTTAAATAAAATTCTAAAAACAGGGAAAAATAAACTATAGGGTTTAGGGATGCATACTTAGGCATAAAGTTACCAAAAAAAAAACACCCCTTACCATAAAAATCAGGATAACGACTATGAAAAGGAAGGAGTAGTGATTGGGAAGGGAAATGAGGGGGCATGTGTGGGGCACAGGCAACATACTAATTCTTGATGTAGCGCACAGATGTTCAGTTTATGAAAAATCATTGAACTTTACATCTTTGCATGGGCTTTTTGTACATATGTTATATTTCACAACAAAAAGGTTAAAAAAATTAGAACAAAACCAAACTTCAGCCTAGTGTGAATGAAATGATAGACTCTTTTAATTTTTGGAGCATAATTAATGGTATTGTCTCACATTCTGCTCATGACTATAAAAGTTGCTTTGATTGGCTTTCTAGAATTAAAGAAATAATATATTCAGTCACAAAAACAACAATTTTTAGCAGGATATCTACTAGTTTTTACATAAAAATAAGGAAATAGCAGTATCACTGAAAAATATTATTAATTACATTCATATTTGATTTTAAAGCATCTCCTCAGGATTCTTTCTCCTTGGGATTATTCCAGAATAATAAAACTGAATATCTTGCACAGAGCTATTATTTAGCAATTGAGTTTTATAAAGGTACCCCAATCTAGATTGTTATTTAATATTGTTAGCAGTATATATGCCTATATTCTGTCAAACAAAATGTATTACATGGTTTCTAACAGTAAGGTATTAATTTTAGAAGATGTACCTAGAACCTTGAAATCATAAATCCTGTTCTCTCTGATAAGGATAACAGATGAAAAGCCTACCCAAATCAATGAACTGGGTTCAAACCCTACATTTGTAAAAGCTTGTAAACATGTATACATTTAAGTTTTTTTCCTTCCTCCAGTCCTTTTGACCAGGGAAGTACCACCCACAGATTGGCTCAGGTCTTTAGCACAAACTCCATTGCAGAGATAGTGGTAGAGCCCCATCCCAACACTTGGCCTGAGTGGAGGGCAGGAGGAGACGAACCGAATCCAGGCTGTTGCCAAAAAGAGGAAATAGGTACCAGAGAGTCAAAGAAACATGCTCACTACATTTTTAGGAATCAGCCTTCCCTTTGCTTTTTATTTTTCAAATTCCTGTAAATTTATTTATTTTTTATTTATTTTTATTTTTTAACATCTTTATTGGAGTATAATTGCTTTACAATGGTGTGTTAGTTTCTGCTTTATAACAAAGTGTATCAGTTATACATATACATATGTTCCCATATCTCTTCCCTCTTGCGTCTCCCTCCCTCCCACCCTCCCTATCCCACCCCTCTAGTTGGTCACAAAGCACGGAGCTGATCTCGCTGTGCTATGCAGCTGCTTCCCACTAGCTATCTATTTTACGTTTGGTAGTGTATATATGTCCATGCCACTCTCTCACTTTGTCACAGCTTACCCTTCCCTCTCCCCATATCCTCAAGTCCATGCTCTAGTAGGTCTGTGTCTTTATTCCCATCTTACCCCTAGGTTCTTCATGACCTTTTCTTTTTTTTTTTTCTTAGATTCCATATATATGTGTTAGCATATGGTATTTGTTTTTCTCTTTCTGACTTACTTCACTCTGTATGACAGACTCTAGGTCCATCCACCTCACTACAAATAACTCAATTTCGTTTCTCTTTATGGCTGAGTAATATTCCATTGTATATATGTACCATATCTTCTTTATCCATTCATCCGATGATGGACACTTAGGTTGCTTCCATGTCCTGGCTATTGTAAATAGAGCTGGAATGAACATTTTGGTACATGACTCTTTTTGAATTATGGTTTTCTCAGAGTATATGCCCAGTAGTGGGATTGCTTGGTCTCACAGGATAGAAAGCCCAGAGATAAACCCACGCACATATGGTCACCTTATCTTTGATAAATGAGGCAAGAATATACAGTGGAGAAAAGACAACCTCTTCAATAAGTGGTGCTGGGAAAACTGGACCGCTACATGTGAAAGAATGAAATTAGAACATTCCCTAACACAATACACAAAAATAAGCTCGAAATGGATTAAAGGCCTAAATGTAAGGCCAGACACTATCAAACTCTTAGAGGAGAACATAGGCAGAACACTCTATGACATAAATCACAGCAAGATCCTTTTTGACCCACCTCCTAGAGAAATGGAAATAAAAACAAAAATAAACAAATGGAACCTAATGAAACTTAAAAGCTTTTGCATAGCAAAGGAAACCATAAACAAGACCAAAAGACAACCCTCAGAATGGGAGAAAATATTTGCAAATGAAGCAACTGACAAAGGATTAATGTCCAAAATTTATAAGCAGCTCATTGCAGCTCAATAACAAAAAAACAACCCAATCCAAAAATGGGTAGAAGACCTAAATAGACATTTCTCCAAAGAAGATATACAGATTGCCAACAAACACATGAAAGAATGCTCAACATCATGAATCATTAGAGAAATGCACATCAAAACTACAATGAGATATCATCTCACACCAGTCAGAATGGCCATCATCAAAAAATCTAGAAACAATAAATGCTGGAGAGGGTGTGGAGAAAAGGGAACCCTCTTGCACTGTTGGTGGGAATGTAAATTGGTACAGCCACTGTGCAGAACAGTATGGAGGTTCCTTAAAAAACTAAAAATAGAACTTCCCTTTGCTTTGGTATACATACTTTAGAATGACAAAAGCCACAGTCTCCTCTAGGTTGGAATACTCTGCTTTCAAATTATTTATGTATAAGTATATTCATGAACGTCATCTCCTTGTTCTGTAAACAGCTGTGAGGCTGAGGTGATATTATTAACCCCACTTGTACTGAAACCTGAGCTTTCACAAAGGAGGGCTTGGTAAAGCAGTGGCTGCCCTGAGACTAGTGCTGCTGACTCAGCCAGCTGGGCCAGCTCCACATGCACAAGGAATGAGTAAGTCCTGAATCCTTATTCCCATTTAGATCAATGTGAATGGGTGGTAGACTACACCTTTGGTCCCAGACTGGCCAAATGAGACAACACTGTTACCATGGATTTCTACAAACAATGTTTTCTTGAATTCTTAGCCTGTTTGAGAGATATGAATGACATTACAAAGGTCAAGAAGGCACTCTACTTCCAGTACATTAGACAACAAGGACACAAACAAAGTTCCTTTTACCAGCTTTTATTGATGCATGAAGAACCCCATTATTGGGCCATTTGTATGTTTTCTCTAAAATGGCAACCCTTGGCAGTGATGTTTTGGTAATGATATGTTACACACCCTGCAAAGAGCTCATATAGGAAGAGGCTGTGGAAGCACTGCCTCCCTCCTGTTACGGAGGAAGGTCAGACTCGTATCACTCTAGCTGACCTGGCACGAGTGCTAATCTTTGCACTTCATAGTCAACCAGAAATGGAGAGGGCACATTAGACAGCTTGGTCAGGGTTCCTGACTGCACTAACTGTAAATTAGATTGGTCCTACACATGCACAGCAAAAACCCCAGTTTAGACTTTCTTTCCTGAACTACTGTAAAGATAGTCCTAAGGCCTGTCATTACTTCTGAAATTACAGTCAAATGGGTATGATTTGGCAGCTACCAGAGAATAAAAACTCTTTTGTTGGGGTATTTTGGCTAAATCATTCTGTCCTGTTGGGAGGTTGAGGAAGACCACCTTAGAAAGACAGATAAGGGGAAACAAATCTGATTGGAAATGTTTTCAGAGGTTTTAGTTATTGAACAATGAATGGTTATTGACTTTCAATGTGAGAATAACTATGGGCATACCTTAACTTAGGTTCACCTTTGTATGATGACTTTTTCTTTGATTGTAACTTGAGAATTCTTATAAGAATGCTGTATAGTCCTGGAGAACTAAAGATGCTAAGTTGTCCTGTAAGAATTTTATTCTTTAGATAGGACCATAACTTTAGACAAATGAATAACAATCTACTCTGTTTAAAATATGCTCACAGGTTTTGTTTTCTTTTGCTTTTATTTCTATTACAAATAGTATTCAAATAAAAGATTTATATGCATTTATCAGGCCTTAGGTGTTCTAAAAATCTTTTTCTACTTTGTAACAGAAACAGCCAGCATTTTTCCTTTCTTACATTTTGGTCCTCAATTTTTATTGCTCATATTGCCTCTCTAAAGAAATCATAAATGGTTTTTTGGGGAGTGTGTTTTTATATGGTTATCCATTCATGCAGTTTTAAAGCCATTTTATTCCTAGTAATAGTTGGTATTTTGTTTTATACTTTCATATTTTGGGGGAAAATTATAAATACAGCAATATAACAGGTTTTTCTTTCCAACTTTTCTTTTATTCATTTGTGTCCACAACTTACTAGTAGTCTCGTATAACTTTTGGAAATCTGTGTAAACATTCTTTTCCTTGGTAACATATTCCAATGCTCTGCAATAGTTTGCAAGGAAAATTTTGCAGTCTCCCTTATTATTATATCTGTATCACATAATGTTGAATCCTTATTTCAAAGCTTGGTTTCACATACATAAATGAAATTAAACCTTAAAGTTTTACAGGAAAGTGGAGTGTTAAGGGATCAGAAGATGTGGAGAAGAGGCTAGGATTGGGTCCATGGTGAAAAATGATGAGGGAGTATTCACTTAAAATCCATCAACTCCTGGGTGAGGTGTGGAAAAGGAGTAATTTAGTTCTTGGCCATTGTTACTGAGTCTTAACTAATTTAGATATTTTTCAAAGATTAATATAGCCTTGAAAGAGTAAAAATTAAATCACAGAAAAAATGCTCCTGTAAAGGATGAGAGAGAGGAGAGAGGAGGGGCAGGGGGTTCAATCCACAGTTTCTCTTTATCTTGCCATTTTTGTTGCCTACTTGGTTTTATGGTTCTTGATGGTGGCCAGCTTTTTCCTATCTGTGAAACAATAAAAAGGAAACTTTATAAAGCTTTAAGCCATTTCAGAAACTTGTGCCCTATTACATTCAGTCCAGGAGGTACTTTGAGGAAGCTATGAGTATTTTGCTTTTTTGCCCTCTGTCTTTAGGGGCAGTGTAATAAAATGGCTATAATAATAGGGAAAGGAAATGGGGAAGAAATCATGTGACCAAATGACTTATGGAGGAACATGTTTCCCTGGTGTTCCCATTCATTTATCTCTACTGTATAATGCATTTTTCTTGTTTTACTGGGTAATTAAACCTTCAACACTCCCAAGTTTGTGAGGAATCTGAATCCCATTATGGGGAGATGCCTGAGTTTGATTCCCTTGTATTATTATCAGGAGTTGGCCTCTTTCAAAGGGAATGCTTTTGATAATGTTTGGAGAGGTCTCCAAGGAGAGTCCCTACCCTGGGCAAGTTAAGCACTGTCACATGTCTTGGCAAGGTTTACTGAACTTTTAGGTTAATTCCTACAGCTGTTTCTCCCCCTCCCACCTAAATTTTGTTTTAAACTTACTGCCTTGTCTGCCTCTTAATAGAGCAGGATCATTTTTCAGAGGTAGAGCTATTCTTTTCTTTCAAGTTACATTTTTATGAAAAGGAAAAAAGAAGAATCCACATCAAAGCCCTGATGGGAGAAACACAGGTTTTCTGCATGTGTCTCCTCTAGTATAACAGTAGTCTGATACCAATCCTAGAAGATGAATTACTTAAAAGTTACACTTTCCATTCTGACCCTTTGGATTTAAAGCCAACTCTTGTGTCATGTGTCTTTAATCTGAAATGCACAGCAAAGATCATAATTTACATTTACTTGTTTTCTGATCTGGGGAAGAGGGAGCTACAAACTTCCGTTTTGAATGTTTTCTCTCTTTCGGATACTTAGATCATGCATCTTTGTTCAATTTTTTGTTTGTTTTTTTGGTTATAAATAAGCAAAATAAAGTGGTTCTAAATTTTTTTCTGGAAAAGTCACCTAAATAGTCCACTATATCTCTCACCTGCCTAAGAAGTTACTCTTTTTGGAAAAGTAGGAGACTAGGCAATTTCACAGTTGCCCAGTTTTGGACAGAGCGTTGTACCCATAAATAGACGATGCAATTTGAAAGACTGAATACTATTTTTGCTTGTTCAAAGAAAAATTAGGGAAGTAATACCCTAAGACCTCGACAACTAAATGAAATATGGATAAACAAGTGAAGGAAGATTTTTAAATCTTGAAGTAAGTTTTAAAAAAATCTATTTATTAAACTACTTGAGGGCTTCCCTGGTGGCACAGTGGTTGGGAGTCTGCCTGCCAGTGCAGGGGATGCGGGGTCGTGCCCCGGTCCGGGAGGATCCCACATGCCGTGGAGCGACTGGGCCCGTGAGCCATGGCCGCTGAGCCTGTGCGTCCGGAGCCTGTGCTCCGCAACGGGAGAGGCCACAACAGTGAGAGGCCTGCATACCGAAAAAAATAAAAATAAAAACTACTTGAGTTTTCAAAAATATGCTGGGCTTGCACAAAGCCAAATATTTTGGCTAAAAGAAATGAGGCAATATCACAATATTATGGGATTTTAATTAGTGTTTAATGATTTTACAGGTAATAGACTAAGAAGTAAAATTCATATTAATTGTTTTAGTGAAAATTCCTTTTGTACCATTTTAATTTTTAATACATTTTTCTTCTGAAAAGGACAATTAAGACAATATTGAATTTTAAGAAAACAGGTTTTCTTAACAACAAGCTTTGTGATTTAACCAAAAAAGAAAAAAAACATTTGACTCTTTGGGAGACTTGGATTGTGGTGGTGGCATTTCTATAAATTTTGATCATGGATCAGACAGTGAACCTCCATAAATCCCATGTTCTTATCTGTAATATGTCACTTTAGGCTTTAATGTTCTATAATTCTGTAAATATATATTTTTTCTGAATATATATTTTCACTGAAAATCTCATTGACTTGGTTTAGCCTATGAGTGTAATCCTGATTCTAGTTTTCCCCCCTTAAATCTGGGCCTGGACTACATATTCTAACATGAAGAATAATTTTACTCTCACTCTCAAGAAAAACAGAAAGAAAGAAAGAAATTCTCTTCAGGAGCACTAAATGCTCAGAAACCAGATGTGGTTTATGTAGGTATTCATTATGAATTTGCTGCAAATTATAATTATTGAGACAGCCAAACCCAAAGGCACACTTTGGAAGACAGTATTAGGGACAGAGGTTTAAGTAGTTCTGAAACAAAAAGATATTTTAAGAAATATTTAAATGTCAATTATTTCAGCTTGGTGGCATGGTGATACAAATTAGGAAGAGCTCCCCTTATCCCTTACCCTATTAAGGACTTCTGTCCTGCTTCTGCATCCTTTGGTCAGGGTACAAGGCTCACTTTGTGCCCTGGGACACAGCGCATCATGGGGTTGTTGTCAAGCTCTGATTCCAAGTGAACTGGGATTGATCTTGGCTGTGCCATTTGCTAAAAATTTAACCTTGGAAAATTTAAACTTTCTGAACCTCTTTTTCCTAATTCAGTTATAAATGGGGATAATAACACCTACCTGGTAGGATCATTGTTAGAATTAGAGATAATCTTCACCTGACAGAAATTATGTGCTAGATAAACCAGAGATGTTAGTGATATTATTAGTTAGAGTAGCTGACCATGTGTGTCCGTTAAGGGATAATTGAAAAGCTCTGGAGATTGTTGATCAAGTAGCATAAATGGGGGTTGAAAACAGGAGGCACTATTTGTGTTGGGCTTGGCCAAGGAGCACACTCCAGCAGGAAGCTTTGGGAAAGCTTAAACCTTGAAAGGTAGGGAGGTACAGAAAGTGCAAGTAGCAGATTAATTGTAATGAGTCCACTCTTTTATTAATGGCTGGCTCCAGAATTCTGCCTGCCTTGAGAGAGTGGGAAATTGCTTTATGTCCTTCAGATCCAGATGGTGCTGTGAGACAAAAATAGACATTTTAACATTGTAACTTTTATTTCTCTAATATTACCAATATTCTGTGTGTTTACAGTAGATGTTTATGTTTCTTCTGCCAGGACCCTTTCCATCTCTTCTGGGAGCAGTCCCTTAATATCTTTCAGAAAATAAATTACCCTCTTTCCTAGTCTCAGCTAAGTGGTTTGCATGAGATTGATGTCACACTCAGCTCCTAGAGATGACCTGGAATACTTTAATCCCATCAGCACATTAGCTGACATCTTTTAACAGAGAGTGGGTTTGGAGTGACCACTTTAAAACCTGTAAGTCTTGTTGGAGACTCCAACAAGTTGAAATGTTGGGACGTGGATTCTCTTTTCCCCTCTGGACTTAAAGAAAGAAGCATAGAGTCTTGGGAATTGCCAGAGCCATCTTGGGATCGCCAGGGTAGAAAATGCCTGAGAAAAGGGTCGACAGCACAGAAGCAGAGCATAGAAAGGAGAAGGTAAAACAGTTAACATTACTTTCTGAGTTAGCCAGTTAATCAAGCACACTGAAAAATTTCACTCTTGTTCATCATATTATTTCACTGTTGAAGTACAAAATCCCCTCCATTAATAACATGAAAATTTGCCTGGAAAGAACCTTACCAGGATCTTCAGTTATCTGAGCCCTCGAATGTTTGTTTTGAGGTGTTTTTTTTGGGTATAAACTAGTTTTGGTTGGGTCTTCTGAAACTCTAAAGATACTAATGGCACACCTGTTAATAGTAGAAAATTTAGAAATAAGCAAAGAAAATACATTCTATTTATAATCTTAACACCTATACACCATCATATATTTATGGAATATATACATCCAGTCATTAATTTCTCTGTGTATATATACACAAGTATGCATTCAAATATTTAGAAATACATTTCTTGTAATCTGCTTCTTTGCTAAAATTATAGGCATAATTTTTTGTGTATAATTAGTATACAACAATCCCGTTTTAGTTGAACAAATGGTTTTATGCATTTTTACTGATTTACTGCTTATCTATATTAACTATTTTTAAAGGTAGGATATTTCAAACTCATTGAAGAAGTATAATAGAGATGAGAAAATATTTAAGTTACTCTATATAATAGCAGTTGGTTGTTTATAACAATTTCATATGGTTTACCTTGTGAAAATATAAGGTATGTGGAAACTTCTTTGCAGTGCTGTGTCATAGGCAACATAGTGTATGTCACCTGGGGTTCTTTTCCACTATTGTTGTTACTCTTCAACTAAAGGTGTTTTTTTTAAAGGTGATTTTCGAAAAGCTGATCTAGTTGCCTGAAATGTTTCTCTTTCCAAGGCCACAGTAGACACACTTTAAAGATTCTTAGCAAGAGAACACAGAGAATTGTGGAGGAAGACAGGGAAGGTAAGGAAAGATAGTTTCAGACTAGCATTAAATGGTATAACGCAATTGTGCCCCTAAGTCACTTTGTTTGGTCAAAGAAAGTGTTCAGGTCCTTGCTTTCAAGCCACCAAACTTCCCTATCTTAAAGGCTGAGTGACTGGGGTCACCACAAAGTGACCCTTCAAAACACTCATCTGTTTTGTTTGAAATATCCTCTTAGCAACTCACTGATTCAGGTCAGGGTTAAGGTACATATGACAGTGCTGTTACTGACCAGAGAATTATCAGACCCCAAAAGAATCAATTGCTAGCAATATGATGGGCTGCAGGAAATAGAGATGATTTTTTTTTTAAATCCCATTTCAAAATGGCTATACCTTTCTCACCTTGACAGGGAAAGTAGATCTTCTTGAAATGCTTCACCCAGCTTCTTTGTCTGGGTGACTGTGAACACTTGAAGACAAAAACCTTCCTGATCCCTACAGCTATTTCCGTTAACTCCTTGAAAACCATATAATGTGTGCGCCCAGCTGCTGAACTGTTTTGATGAGGTGCCACTGATTTTAATGGGGCAAAAAGATGGATGATTTACACCAGATGTCCATAAGGGCCATTCGGGGATTGCTTTGCTGGACACATAGTACATCATGTTGCTCAGTGAATTCTTAAGGGGTTAACTTGACCTTTCCCTTTAACACAGCACTAAAAATAATGTAATTTCCATTCTCGGTGTCTCTTTTATTTATATAGAAAAGCTTCATGACAAACCCACCAGGCCTCTGAGAACAAGTTCCTCATTTATGTCTTCGTCATCCATAAACCCTAGTGGGTGATTTTTGAAAGTGAGAATAGACACTGGTGGACGCTTGCTTCCCTCATGAGCGTGAGCCAGGGTTTTATTATCAACACTACTAGTGCTGAATCAGTCCAGGATGAAAGGTATTATTTTCTGAAGATTGTTGGTCACTGTTATGTGCCTCATTTCTAAAAAAGTTTATTTCAGCTCAGAATACTCTTGCCCCTTGGAGTATGAAAACAAAATTACAAGTAGGAGAATGAAGCATAAATCTTTTCATAAATATAACCCTTCAGGCTTTATGTAACATTATTATTCCTTAATTTCTAGATTTTGGTGATAGATGCTGCACCATTTATTAAAAACTATCAAATTGTAAGACACCATAGAATTTATAAGATGGAAACTTGACTGACGTTTATCAGGATTCTTAATTCAGAACATTTTCTGTTTAATAACAGAGGACCAGAGGGTTAATATTTTGCCTCCTGTTTAGGCCCAACACCTGGATTGGACATTCTTCCTGAAGTTCTTATGCACTTATTTAAACTCCTTATAAACATGAAAAACTTACTTATTTGGTGGTTATCATGACCTTTGCAGCAAGTGAAACTTGCTATATATCTTTTGCTATATATTTCCTTTAAAAATCAGATATTACACTTTTTTGAAAAAGAAATCCAGAAACTTAAAGGCTTATAACCATCAACCAACAATGGAGGCACATTCTTTAGAGGATCTAAGGCATGACCAAATGATAATTCATCCCTTCTTTCTTGTTCTGTGCTTTTAGGGTTTAACTATCAGTCTGGACTCTAGATGAGGAATTTTATTTTGCTGTAAAGGTTGCATAGTAATAACCACATAGTCAAAAAATAAATCCCCATGTTTTTCTTGTCACAAATTTGACTTCTGCATGTTGGGATTTTTTTTATATCTATGTATTCTTTTGTGATGCCTAAATATTTTCTTAAATATACAACAATTTGTAAGTTATATTGTCTTCTTTAAAATACTACTTGTGCAAACAAATAAAACAGAAGAAGAAAAAAAGAAAAATACCCCACAGAGAAGCAGATAGCCCTCCCCTCATCTTTCTCTGGTATTGTAGGTCACAGGTTTTTGTTTGAGGGATAATAGAAGTGTGATTTACCTTTCTAGTCTTAATGTGATATTTACTTTCAATGTGAGTTAGCCAGTTAATCAAGCACACTGAAATATTTTGCAGTTGCTCACCGTATTATTTCACTGTTGAGGTACAAAACCCTCTCAGTACGTGTTAGCACTTCTCATTTCACGAATTCCATGTTTTTACTCAGATGAAAAAGATGTGAGCTTTGCCACCAATTATCTTTAGTGGCCTTAATCTAGTTTTCCTATCTTTGGACTTCATATATCTGTGTGTCTGACCTTACAATGCTGTGATAATGCAAGCTAAGGTTTTGCAAAATTTTGTTTTATAGGCCTACACCTCCCTCCATCTCTTCTCTTGTTGTAAATTCTTGATCTTATATTATTATAAGTATGTATAAGATTAAGTACATTAGGATTATGACCCCAGTGTCCATGTGTCCCTATAGATTCACTCATCAGAGGTAGGGATCCTTTGAATCCGGACTGACCTTGTTAAGCTGTGACTTCTATTGATTTAAAGAATACAATAGAACTGATAGTGTATGAGCTCTGAGTCTAAGCCTCTTGAGGTCTTGTATATGCACATCTTCTTTTTCTCTTACCCCTCTGCCTTTTCCAGAAGAATATACCTAGACTAACCTACTAGATGATGAAATACACATGGCCCAGTCACCAACATTGTCCCATCAAACATATTAGTGAGCTTAGCCTAGACCAGAAGAACCATGTAGCTGAGTCTAACCTGTTCTCTAACCCATAATATCATGACCCACATAGATGATTATTTTTTAAGCTTACTTAAGGTACGTTTTCCTATACAGCAATAGCTTTAGACTCAAATAGGTTTAAATTTAAATAGATTTAGATTCAAATAGATTCAAAGGAAAAGACTGGATATTATTTTAGTCAACATTGAACTATCTATGTAGTATGTAAAGCTCTGGGTCCACCTGAGTCTGTGGTTTTGCTCTACAGTGCTCATTTTTGGGTTTACAATTTATCTGCCAAATTCTCTCTTTTAAATGACCATGTATCATATTCTTTTCTCCAGAGACAGCTATTAGTGTCTGGACAGGATTGGTATGGGTAAGGAAAGAAGGATTTCCTTCCAAGTTCTTATGCTTCAGTTTGAGTAGTAATTCCCAATATTTTATAATTAAAATATATTTTTTGCTTTTGATTTTGCTGTGTTATTTATTTTCTCCATAATGGCTATATGATATCCTTCTTCTATAAAATTACATGAATTAAAATTAATTTATTTTCTGGAAACACTGAAAGCACTGGGACTTTTTTTTTTTTTTTTTTTTTTTTTTTTTTGCGGTATGTGGGCCTCTCACTGTTGTGGCCTCTCCTGTTGCGGAGCACGGGCTCGGACGCGCAGGCTCAACGGCCATGGCTCACGGGCCCAGCTGCTCCGCGGCATGTGGGATCTTCCCAGACCGGGGCACGAACCCGTGTCCCCTGCATCGGCAGGCGGACTCTCAACCACTGTGCCACCAGGGAAGCCCGGGACTTTTTTTTATATTGAGGAAAAAACTGTTGAGTTTCACATACTTATTTTAGGGAATTACTATTTAGAAGGCTGAACTAATCAGTGTTATTGGGGCAAATAACAGAAAAACCCAATTAACCAAAATAAATTACAACAATCCTCATGTCATTAATTTATCCCCACAAGATTTCAAATTTCTAAGTGAGGACACCTCTGATTGGCTGAAAGAAGGAATATCTAATTGCTTTGCACTTCTATAATGGGCCTTTGCTTGCATCTATTTTGGAATGTGTTGCAAGTAAGAGGGATTTTAAAATTATAAGCAGCCAAGAAACAAATGTCTTTTCCCATCTCTTTTGCTGTCAAACATTCCCATGTACCATTTCCCCCCAAATATCCTTAAAGATAAAATCTTCAGTAACAGTGACATCATTTCTGTGCAATTAAGAAATGTATTTACTCTTTCCCAAATAGAATAGTAAATAAAATCATATAATTGACTATATCTAGCTTCAAGTCTTAAGAGCATTGGTCATATCTCTTCGAAATTTTTCACAATCTGATCTTAATATTTTGTACCTTATGGACTAACATATGTTTAACAATCAACATACCTGATCTTCAATGATCAAGGAAAAGAGAAAGGAAAAGGAAATATTTAGCTTAAATAACTATATATATGAAAAGCAAGAAAAGAAATATGTGTAGATGCCATAGATCTTGTTTCTAGAGTTGTTAATGAGGCCTTACACAAAGTCTATGACTTTCACTTTCCATACTTTCTTTTCTGTCATCCAATACCTCATCTAATTGATAGTCCTTATCCAGTGAGGTGTCCCAAATCTTTATTTCTTAGGATCCAGAGCCCTTAAACAGCATTGCATGGAGGTAGTACTGTCAGTAGAACTTTCTGCATTGAGGGAATTGTTCCACAGCTGCACTTTTCAATACCATAGCTACTAGCTACATGTGACTATTGAACAACTGGAATAAGACTAATGAGACAGAGAAGCTGAGTTTTTGATTATATTTATTGTTAATTAAATGCTAAATAAGCACTTATTAAACAATGTAGCTATATAGCTACAGTATCTTTCCTTTACTTTTATCCCCAGACATAGAAATACCTGGAGGTACTTCAAAGTATCACCTGGATTCTATCTGTATTCCTTGTTGGTTTCTTTGAGAGTCTTCTAGATCCTCTTGGAGGAAATAATTAACTTATTGGAAGGTGCATGACACATGATAAATCTACTCCAGTATTTCCATCTTCCTAATTCTTTGGATTTGATCTTCTATTTTAAATCAAGAGACTTATGGTGTTTTGTCTTAATTTAGATCTTTTTTGTTTTAGAATTTAGCTGCACTATCAAGTAATTAGTTAACACCATTTCCAGTCACTCAAAGAAGCACATTTATTCCATAAAATAGTATCAGTTCAAAATCTGTTCTTCTCTTCTTCTATCACACTCTGAATCTATTCCCATGCATACTCTCAAATACCAAATATCTCCAAATAAAGGAGCACAGCTCCAAAATTCATTTGGAGTATAAGCCTTCTTTTTCTGGGTTTGATTTCATAATTTCTCTATGAAGATTGCTGGATTCTGAATTAACTTATAGTTTGGGAGATGGTAAAGGAGGAGTGTATTGTGTGGAGGATGGGGGAGTGGGACAGGAGAAGAATTTATTTTCTCTTAAAAGATCACTGCCTCTGGAAGGGAACAATAGAGTTTCTAAGGAATATTCTCATTAAATATGTTTAAGTTCAACTGGGCCTAATAACAAACCCAAGATTCTCTTGTCTGCATCCCATTCTCTGTTACCAATTTCATTAGAAGTCAAGATTTTTATTTTCAAACAAAAAAAGCTGACCCTGAATAACTTAGGCAGGAAAAGAATTTACAAATATCAGAATCAACAGAATGGCTGGAGAAATAGTCAAGGCAAAGATACAACCAAAAACAAATGAACAAACAAACAAACAAAAGATACAGCCAAGATCTTATGACCAGCTGCTAGTCCCAATATCATTGGAAATTTGCTGTCATCACTGCTGCTACTGCAGCCACTGGGCACCCATGGCTATGGTACTGAACTCTTTTTTTTTTTTTTGATAAACATTTTATTTTAGAATGGTTTTATTTTGGTAGGACAAAGATTTAGTCCATAACAGAGCCTAAATTTAGTGTTTTGAATATGGATGTCCTATTGTTCCAGCACCATTTCTTGTAAGATAGTTCTACATTGAACTGTCTTTGCTCCTTTATCAAAGATCCGTTGACTATATTTGTGTGAGCCTATTCCTGGGCTCTCTATTATGTTCCATTTATCTACGTGTCTATTTTTTCATCAATACTGCACTCTCTTGATTACCATAGCTCATAGTAAATCTTGAAGTCCTGTAATGTCAGTCTTCCAACTTTGGTTTTCTTCTTCAGTATTATGTTGTCTATCCTTTGTCTTTTGCCTTTCTATATAAACTTTAGAATCAGCTTGATGATATCCACAAAATAGCTTTATGAAATATTGATTAGGATTGCATTAAATCTATAAACCAAGTTGAGAAGATGGATATCTTAACAATTTAGAATCTTCCAGTGTAAACATGGAATATCTCTTCATTTATTTAGATATTTTTAATTTCTTTCTTCAGTGTTTTATAGTATTCTGTATGCAGATCTATATATACATATATATTTTAGATTTATACCTGAGTACATCGCATTTTTGGTGCTATTGAATTTATATATATTTTAATTAAAATATAATTGTTTATTGTTGGTATATAGGAAATTAATTAACTTTTGCATATTGTTTAAGTCCAATGTAATTTTTATGCTTATTCCTATTGGTTAGGGGTTTCTTCTCACCCTGAACTTCTTTCAAGATTTTCCTTTTGTCTGTGGTTTTTGGCAATTATAATTTTATAGGAGTAGGTTTGTGTGTGTGTGTGTGTGTGTGTGTGTGTGTGTATTTGGCATATTCCCTGCTTCGTGTTCTCTGAGTTGGATCTGTGGTTTTGTGTCTGTCATTAATTTTGGAAAGTTCTCAGTCACTATTACTTAAAATATTTCTTCTGCTGCATTCTTTTTTCTCTATCTTATATTATAATTATACAAATGTTACATCTTTTGAAGTTGTCCCACAATTATCAGCTGTCTGCTCTTTTTTTTTCTTTTTTTTTCTCTTTGCATTTTAGTTTGGGAAATTTCTGCTGATCTATATTCATGTTGTCTGATTCTTTCCTCAGTTGTGTCAAGTCTCCTGAAGAACCCGTTGAAGCCTTTCTTTATTTCTATTACAGTGTTTTTATTTCTAAAAATTTCTTTTGACTGTTTCCTAGAGTTTCAATCTCTCTGATTACATTACTCACCTGTTTTGGGTTTTTTTTTCTTGTTCTCTACATTTTCCATTAGAGTCTTTAACATATTATAGTTATTTTAAAGTCGCTGTCTGATAACTCCAACAGTAGTGTCATGTCAGAGTCTGATTCTGATACTTGCTTTTTCTCTTCAGACTGTCTTCCCTTGTCTTTTGATATACCTTTTAAATTTTTGTTCAAAGCCAGACATGTTGAATCATGTAAGAGGAACTTTTAGGAGGTAATTAGGCCTTTAGTGTAGGATTTGTGTTTTCTGACTGTAACTTGTGTTGTGTTAATATTTGCCGTAGATGCCAAAGATTTCAGATTCCTTTTGTGTCCTTGTTTGTGTTTTCCCTTTTGAATTAGGGCTTCCCTAATTGCTGTTCCTCAGAGAGAGAATATGTGTCTTGCAGATGTTTTAGCTGTTATCTGCTGTTTTATGCTGTGGTTGGGAATTGTTGGGAAGAGGGAGCATTCCATATTCCTCTAATTATCTCTTAATCTTTTAGTGAACCTGTGCCCCAAGCCTGTGACCTTCACAAGTGTTTTTCCAGTGGTTTAGTTTTTTTGTTTGTTTTCTTTTTCTTTTTCTTTTTTTTTCAAAACTTTATTGGAGTATAAATGCTTTACAATGTTGTTAATTTCTGCTGTACAACAAAGTGATTTAGCTATATGTATACATATATCCCCATATCCCCTCCCTCTTAAGCATCCTTCAGACAGTTCCTATCCCATCCCTCTAGGTCATCACAAACCACCAAGCTGATCTCCCTGTGCTATGCAACAGCTTCCCACTAGCCATCCATTATACATTTGGTAGTGTATATATGTCAATGCTACTCTCTCACTTCATCCCAGCTTCCCCTTCACCCCATGCCCTCAAGGCTGTACTCTACATCTGCACATTTATTCCTGCCCTGCCACTAGGTTAATCAGTACTGCTTTTTAAAATTCCATATATATGCATTAGCATACGGTATTTGTTTTTCTCTTTCTGACTTAATTTACTCTGTGTGACAGATTCTAGGTCCATCCACCTCACTACAAATAACTCAGTTTCGTTCCTTTTTATGGCTGAGTAATATTGCATTGTATATATGTGCCACATCTTCTTTATCCAGTCATCTGTTGATGGCATTTAGGTTGCTTCCATGTCTTAGCTATTGTAAATTGTGCTGCAGTGAACATTGTGGTACATGTCTCATTTTGAATTATGGTTTTCTCAGAGTATATGCCCAGTAGTGAGATTGCTGGGTCATATGGTAGTTCTATCTTTAGTTTTTTAAGGAACCTCCATACTGTTCTCCATAGTGGCTGAATCAATTTACATTCCCACCAACAGTGCAGGAATGTTCCCTTTTCTCCACACTCTCTCCAGCATTTATGTTTTGTAGATTTTTTCATGATGGCCATTTGACCATGGTGAGGTGATACCTCATTGTAGTTTTGATTTGCATTTCTCTAATGATGGGTGGTATTGAGCATCTTTTCATGCATTTGTTGGCCATCTGTATGTCTTCTTTGGAGAAATGTCTATTTAGGTCTTCTGCCCATTTTTGGATTGGGTTGTTCATTTTTGTGATATTGAGCTGCAGGAGCTGCTTGTATCTTTTGGAGATTAAGCCTTTGTCAGTTGCTTCATTTGCAAATTTTTTCTCCCATTCTGAGGGTTGTCTTTTTCTTTTGTTTATGGTTTCCCTTGCTGTGCAAAAGCTTTTTAAGTTTCATTAGGTCCCATTTGTTTATTTTTGTTTTTATTTCCATTTCTCTAGGAGGTGGGTCAAAAAAGATCTTGCTGTGATTTATGTCACAGAGTGTTCTGCCTATGTTTTCCTCTAAAAGTTTTGTAGTGTCTGGTCTTACATTTAGGTCTTCAATCCATTTTGAGTTCATTTTTGTGTATGGTGTTAGGAAGTATTCTAATTTCATTCTTTTACATGTAGCTGTCCAGTTATCCCAGCACAACTTATTGAAGAGGCTGTCTTTTCTCCATTGTATATTCTTGCCTCTTTTATCAAAGACAAGGTGACCGTATGTGCATGGCTTTATCTCTGGGCTTTCTATCTTGTTCCATTGATGTATATTTCTGTTTTTGTGTTAGTACCATACTGTCTTGATTACTGTAGCTTTGTAGTATAGTCTGAAGTCAGGGAGCCTGGTTCCTCCAACTCTGTTTTTCTTTCTCAAGATTGCTTTTGCTATTCGGGGTCTTTTGTGTTTCCATACAATTGTAAAATTTCTCGTTCTAGTTCTGTGAAAAATGGCATTGGTAATTTGATAGGGATTGCATTGAGCTTGTAGATTGCTTTGGGTACTATAGTCATTTTCACAATACTGATTCTTCCAAATGAGGAGCATGGTATATCTCTCCATCTGTTTGTGTCATCTTTGATTTCTTTCATCAGTGTCTTATAGTTTTCTGAGTACAGGTCTTTTACCTCCTTTGGTAGGTTTATTCCAGGTATTTTATTCTTTTTGTTTCAATGGTGAATGGATTGTTTCCTTAATTTCTCTTTCTGATCTTTCCTTGTTAGTGTAGAGGAATGCAAGAGATTTCTGTGCATCAACTTTGTATCCTGCAACCTTTTCAAATTCATTGATTAGTTCTACTAGTTTTCTGGTGACATCTTTAGTATTTTCTATGTATAGTATCATGTCATTGGCAAATCCTGACAGTTTTACTTCTTCTTTGCCAGTTTGTATTCCTTTTATTTCTTTTTCTTCTCTGATTGCTGCAGCTAGGACTTCCAATGATGTGTTGAATAATAGTGGAGACAGTGGACATCCTTGTCTTGTTCCTGATCTTAGAGGAAATTCTTTCAGTTTTTCATCATTGAGAATGATGTTTGCTGTGGGTTTGTCATATATGGCTTTTATTATGTTGAGGTAGGTGCTGTCAATGCCCACTTTCTGGGGAGTTTTTATCATGAATGGGTGTTGAATTTTGGCAAAAGCTTTTTCTGCATCTGTTGGGATGATCATAGGGTTTTTATTATTTAATTTGTTAATATGGTGTATCACACTGATTGTTTTGGGTATATTGAAGAATCCTTGCATATCTGGGATAAATTTCACTTGATCATGATGAATGATCCTTTTAAATTGTTGATGGATTTTGTTTGCTAGTATTTTGTTGAGGATTTTTGCGTCTTTGTTCATCAGTGATGTTGGTCTATAATTTTGTTTTTTGTGATAACTTTGTCTGGTTTTGGTATCAGGGTGATGGTGGCCTCGTAGAACAAGTTTGGGAGTGCTCCACAGTCTGCATTTCTTTGGAAGCATTTGAGAAGGATAAGGGTGAACTCTAAATGTCTTATAGAATTCACCTGTGAAGCCGTCCAGTCCTGGACTTTCTTTTATTGTAAGATTTTTTTTTTTTTTTATAAAGACTGGACAAAAACTTAAATTAACTTTGGCCATGAGTATAGACATATGTTTGAGGGGTTTTTTTCTTTTTTTTTTTTTGTAGGTATCTTTTTATTTTAATTGAATTTTATTTATTTTTTATAAAGCAGGTTCTTATTAGTCATGCATTTTATAAACATCAGTGTATACATGTCAATCCCAGTCTCTCAATTCATCACACCACCACCCCCACCGCCCACCGCTTTCCACCCTTAGTGTCCATACGTTTGTTCTATACATCTGTGTCTCAATTTCTGTCCTGCAAACCAGTTCATCTGTACCATTTTATATATTTGTTAATGTATGATATTTGTTTTTCTCTTTCTGACTTACTTCACTCTGTATGAAAGTCTCTAGATCCATCCACGTCTCTGCAAATGACCCAGTTTTGTTCCTTTATATGGCTGAGTAATATTCCATTGTATATATGTACCACATCTTCTTCATTCATTCATCTGTCGATGGGCATTTAGGTTGTTTACAGGACATGACTATTGTAAATAGCACTGCAATGAACATTGGGGTGCATGTGTCTTTTTGAATTATGGTTTTCTCTAGGTATATGCCCAGTAGTGGGATTGCTGGATCATATGTTAATTCTATTTTTAGTTTTTAAGGAACTGCTATACTGTTCTCCAGAGTGGCTGTATCAATGTACATTCCCACCAACAGTGCAAAAGTGTTCCCTTTTATCGACAGTCTCTCCAGCATTTGTTGCTTGTAGATTTTCTGATGATGCCCAATCTAACTGATGTGACGTGATACCTCATTGTAGTTTTGATTTGCATTTCTCGAATAATTAGTGATGTTGAGCAGCTTTTCATGTGCCTCTTGGTCATCTGTATGTCTTCTTTGAAGAAATGTCTGTTTAGGTCTTTTGCCCATTTTTGGATTGGGTTGTTTGTTTCTTGAATATTGAGCTGCATGAGCTGTTTATATATTTTGGAGATTAATCCTTTGTCCATTGACTCATTTGCAAATATTTTCTCCCATTCTGAGGGTTGTCTTTTCGTCTTGTTTATGGTTTCCTTTGCTGTGCAAAAGCTTTTAAGTTTCATTAGGTCCCATTTGTTTATGTTTCTTTTTATTTCCATTACTCTAGGAGGTGGATCAAAAAAGATCTTGCTGTGATTTATGTCAAAGAGTGTTCTTCCTATGTTTTCCTCTAAGAGTTTTATAGTGTCTGGCCTTACATTCAGGTCTCCAACCCATTTTGAGTTTATTTTTGTGTATGGTGTTAGGGAGTGTTCTAATTTCATTCTTTTACATGTAGCTGTCCAGTTTTCCCAGCAACACTAATTGAAGTGACTATCTTTTCTCCATTGTATATTCTTGCCTCCTTTGTCACAGATTAGTTGACCATAGGTGCGTGCGTTTATCTCTGGGCTTTCTATCTTGTTCCATTGATCTGTATTTCTATTTTTGTGCCAGCACCATATTGTCCTGATTACTGTAGCTTTGTAGTATAGTCTGAAGTCAGGGAGTCTGATTCCTCCATCTCCGTTTTTTTCACTCAAGACTGCTTTGGCTATTCGTGGTCTTTTGTGTCTCCATACAAATTTTAAGATTTTTTGTTCTAGTTCCGTAAAAAATGCCATTGGTATTTTGATAAGGATTGCATTGAATCTGTAGATTGCTTTGGGTAATATAGTCATTTTCACAATATTGATTTTTCCAATCCAAGAACATGGTATATCTCTCCATCTGTTGGTATTATCTTTAATTTCTTTCACCAGTGTCTTATAGTTTTCTGCATACAGGTCTTTTGTCTCCCTACGTAGGTTTATTCCTAGGTATTTTATTCTTTTTGTGACAGTGGTAAATGGGAGTGTTTCCTTAATTTCTCTTTCAGATTTTTCATCATTAGTGTATAGGAATGCAAGAGATTTCTATAGATTAATTTTGTATCTGGCAACTTTACCCAATTCAGTGATTAGCTCTAGTAGTTTTCTGTTGGCATCTTTAGGATTGTCTATGTATAGTGTCATGTCATCTGCAAACAATGACAGTTTTACTTCTTCTTTTCCAATTTGTATTCCTTTTATTTCTTTTTCTTCTCTGACTGCAGTGGCTAGGACTTCCAAAACTATGTTGAATAATAGTGGTGAGAGTGGACATCCTTGTCTTGTTCCTGATCTTAGAGGAAATGCTTTCAGTTTTTCACCATTGAGAATGATGTTTGCTGTGGATTTGTTGTATATGGCCTTTATTATGTTGAGGTAAGTTCCCTCTATGCCCACTTTCTGGAGAGTTATTATCATAAATCATTGTTGAATTTTGTCAAAAGCTTCTTCTACATCTATTGAGATGATCATATGGTATTTATTCTTCAATTTGTTACTATGATATATCACATTTATTGATTTGCATATATTGAAGAATCCATGCATCCCTGGGATAAACCCCATTTGTCCATGGTATATGATCCTGTCAATGTGTTGTTGGATTCTGTTTGCTAGTATTTTGTTGAGGATTTTTGCATCTATATTCATCAGTGGTATTCATCTGTAATTTTCCTTTTTTGTAATATCTCTGTTTCCTTTTGGTATTAGGGTGATGGTGGCCTCATAGAATGAGTTTGGGAGTGTTCCTTCCTCTGCAATTTTTTGGAAGAATTTGAGAAGGATGGGTGTTAGCTGTTCCCTAAACGTTTGATAGAATTCCCCTGTGAAGCCATCTGGTCCTGCACTTTTGTTTGTTGGAAGATTTTTAATCACAGTTTCTGTTTCATTACTTGTGATTGGTCTGTTCATATTTTCTATTTCTTCCTGTTTCAGTCTTGTGAGATTTTACCTTTCTAAGAATTTGTCCAATTCTTCCAGGTTGTCCATTTTATTAACATAGAGTTCCTTATAGTAGTCTCTTAGGATGCTTTGTATTTCTGCGGTGTCTCCTGTAACTTCTCCTTTTTCATTTCTAATTTTATTGATTCGGGGCCTCTCGTTCTTTTTCTTGATGAGTCTGGCTAAAGGTTTATCAGTTTTTTTAACTTCTCAAAGAACCTGCTTTTAGTTTTATTGATCTTTGCTATTGTTTTCTTTGTTTCTATTCCATTTATTTCTGCTCTGATCTTTATGATTTCTTTCCTTCTGCTAACTTTGGGTTTGGTTTGTTTTTCCTTCTCTAGTTCCTTTAGGTGCAAGGTTAGATTGTTTATTTGAGATTTTTCTTATTTCTTGAGGATGGCTTGTATAGCTATAAACTTCCCTCTTAGAACTGCTTTTGCTGCATCCCAGAGGTTCTGGATCGTCATGTTTTCATTGTCATTTCTCTAGGTTTTTTAAAATGTCCTCTTTGATTTCTTCAGTGGTCGCTTGTTTATTTAGTAACGTATTGTTTAGCCTCCATGTATTTGTGTTTTTTATGTTTTTTTTCCCTGTAACTGATTTCTAATCTCATATCATTGTGGTCCGAAAAGATGCTTGATATGATTTCAATTTTCTTTAATTTACTGAGGCTTGATTTGTGACCCAAGATGTAATCTATCCTGGAGAATGTTCCATGCACACTTGAGAAGAAAGTGTAATCTGCTGGTTTTGGATGGAATGTCTTATAAATATCAATTAACTCTGTCTTATCTATTGTGTCATCTAAACCTTGTGTTTCCTCATTAATTTTCTGTTTGGTTGATCTCTCCATTAGTGTACGTGAGGTGTTAAAGTCCCCCACTATTATTGTGTCACTGTCAATTTCCTCTTTTATAACTGTCAGCAGTTACCTTATGTAATGAGGTGCTCCTATGTTGGGTACATATAATTTATAATTGTCATATATTCTTGGATTGATCCCTTGATCATTATGTAGTGTCCTTCCTTTTCTCTTGTAACATTCTTTTTTTTTTTTTTTTTTTTTTTTTTTTTTTTTTTGCAGTACGTGGGCCTCTCACTGTTGTGGCCTCTACCGTTGCGGAGCACAGGCTCCGGACACGCAGGCTCAGCGGCCATGGCTCACGGGCCCAGCCACTCCACAGCATGTGGGATCTTCCCGGACTGGGGCATGAACTCGTGTCCCCTGCATCGGCAGCCGGACTCTCAACCACTGCGCCACCAGGGAAGCCCTAACATTCTTTATTTTAAAGTCTATTTTATCTGATATGAGTATTGCTACTCCAGCTTTCTTTTGATTTCCATTTGCATGGATATCTTTTTCCATCCCCTCTCTTTCAGTTTGTATGTGTCCCTAGGTCCGAAATGGGTCTCTTGTAGACAGCATATATATGGGTCTTATGGTTGTATCCATTCAGTAAGCCTGTGTCTTTTGGTTGGAGCATTTAATCCATTCACGTTTAAGGTAATTATCGATATGTATGTTCCTGTGACCATTTTCCTAATCGTTTTGGGTTTTTTTTTTTTTTACATCTTTATTGGAGTATAATTGCTTTACAATGGTGTGTTAGTTTCTGCTTTATCACAAAGTGAATCAGTTATACATATACATATGTTCCCATATCTCTTCCCTCTTGCATCTCCCTCCCTCCCACCCTCCCTATCCTACCCCTCTAGGTGGTCATAAAGCACCAAGCTGATCTCCCTGTGCTATGCTGCTGCTTCCCACTAGCTATCTATTTTAAGTTTGGCAGTGTATATATGTCCATGCCACTCTCACACTTTGTCACAGCTTACACTTCCCCCTCCCCATATCCTTAAGTCCATCCTCTAGTCGGTCTGTGTCTTTATTCCTGTCTTACCACTAGTTTCTTCGTGACATTTTTTTTTTCTTAAATTCCATATATATGTGTTAGCAGACAGTATTTGTCTTTCTCTTTCTGACTTACTTCACTCTGTATGACAGACTCTAGGTCTATCCACCTCATTACAAATAGCTCAATTTCATTTCTTTTTATGGCTGAGTAATATTCCATTGTATATATGTGCCACATCTTCTTTATCCATTCATCCGATGATGGACACTTAGGTTGTTTCCATCTCCGGGCTATTGTAAATAGAGCTGCAATGAACATTGTGGTACATGACTCTTTTTGAATTATGGTTTTCTCAGTGTATATGCCCAGTAGTGGGATTGCTGGGTCATATGGTAGTTCTATATTTAGTTTTTTAAGGAACCTCCATACTGTTCTCCAGAGTGGCTGTATCAATGTACATTCCCACCAACAGTGAAAGAGGGTTCCCTTTTCTCCACACCCTCTCCAGCATTTATTGTTTGTAGATTTTTTGATGATGGCCATTCTGACTGGTGTGAGATGATATCTCATTGTAGTTTTGATTTGCATTTCTCTAGTGATTAATGATGTTGAGCATTCTTTCATGTGTTTGTTGGCAGTCTGTATATCTTCTGTGGAGAAATGTCTATTTAGGTCTTCTGCCCATTTTTGGACTGGGTTGTTTGTTTGTTATTGAGCTGCATGAGCTGCTTATAAATTTTGGACATTAATCCTTTGTCAGTTGCTTCATTTGCAAATATTTTCTCCCATTCTGAGGGTTGTCTTTTGGTCTTGTTTATGGTTTCCTTTGCTGTGAAAAAGCTTTGAAGTTTCATTAGGTACCATTTGTGTATTTTTGTTTTTATTTCCATTTCTCTAGGAGATGGGTCAAAAAGGATCCTGCTGTGATTTATGTCATGGAGTGTTCTGCCTATGTTTTCCTCTAAGAGTTTGATAGTTTCTCGCCTTACATTTAGGTCTTTAATCCATTTTGAGCTTATTTTTGTGTATGGTGTTAGGGAGTGATCTAATCTCATACTTTTACATGTACCTGTCCAGTTTTCCCAGCCCCACTTATTGAAGATGCTGTCCTTTCTCCACTGTACATTCCTGCCTCCTTTATCAAAGATAAGTTGACCATATGTGTGTGGGTTTATCTCTGGGCTTTCTATCCTGTTCCATTGGTCTATCTTTCTGTTTTTGTGCCATTACCATACTGTCTTGATTACTGTAGCTTTGTAGTATAGTCTGAAGTCGGGGAGCATGATTCCTCCAGCTCCGTTTTTTTTCGTTCTCAAGATTGCTTTTGCTATTCGGGGTCTTTTGTGTTTCCATATAAATTGTGAAATATTTTGTCCTAGTTCTGTGGAAAATGTCAGTGGTAGTTTGATAGGGATTGCATTGAATCTGTAGATTGCTTTGGGTAATAGAGTAATTTTCACAATGTTGATTCTTCCAATCCAAGAATATGTTATATCTCTCCATCTATTTGTATCATCTTTAATTTCTTTCATCAGTGTCTTATAATTTTCTGCATACAGGTCTTTTGTCTCCTTAGTCAGGTTTATTCCTAGATATTTTTTTCTTTTAGTTCCAGTGGTAAATGGGAGTGTTTTCTTGATTTCACTTTCAGATTTTTCATCATTAGTGTACAGGAATGCCAGAGATTTCTGTGCATTAATTTTGTATCCTGCTACTTTACCAAATTCATTGATTAGCTCTAGTAGTTTTCTGGTAGCATCTTTAGTATTCTCTATAGTATCATGTCGTCTGCAGTGACAGCTTTACTTCTTCTTTTCGGATTTGTATTCCTTTTATTTCCTTTTCTTCTCCTATTTCTGTGGCTAAAACTTCCAAAACTATGTTGAATAAGAGTGGTGAGAGTGGGCAACCTTGTCTTCTTCCTGATCTTAGTGGAAATGCTTTCAGTTTTTCACCATTGAGGACGATGCTGGCTGTGGGTTTGTCATATATGGCCTTTATTATGTTGAGGAAAGTTCCCTCTATGCCTACTTTCTGCAGGGTTTTTATCATTAATGGGTGTTGAATTTTGTCGAAAGCTTTCTCTGCATCTATTGACATGATCATGTGGTTTTTCTCCTTCAGTTTTTTAATATGGTGTATCACGTTGATTGATTTGCATATATTGAAGAATCCTTGTATTCCTGGAATAAACCCCACTTGAGCATGGTGTATGATCCTTTTAATGTGCTGTTGGATACTGTTTGCTAGTATTTTGTTGAGGATTTTTGCATCTATGTTCATCAGTGATATTGGTCTGTAGTTTTCTTTTTTGTGACATCCTTGTCTGGTTTTGGTATCAGGGTGATGGTGCCCTCATAGAATGAGTTTGGGAGTGTTCCTCCCTCTGCTATATTTTGGAAGAGTTTGGGAAAGATAGGTGTTAGCTCTTCTCTAAATGTTTGATAGAATTCACCTGTGAAGCCATCTGGTCCTGGGCTTTTGTTTCTTGGAAGATTTTCAATCACAGTTTCAATTTCAGTGCTTGTGATTGGTCTGTTCATATTTTCTATTTCTTCCTGATTCAGTCTTGGCAGGTTGTGTATTTCTAAGAATTTGTCCATTTCTTCCGGGTTGTCCATTTTATTGGCAAAGAGTTTCTTGTAGTAATCTCTCGTGATCCTTTTTATTTCTGCAGTGTCAGTTGTTACTTCTCATTTTTCATTTCTAATTCTATTGATTTGAGTCTTATCCCTTTTTTCCTGATGAGTCTGGCTAATGGTTTATCAATTTTGTTTATTTTCTCAAAGAACCAGCTTGTAGTTTTATTGATCTTTGCTATCGTTTCCTTCATTTCTTTTTCATTTGTTTCTGATCTGATTTTTATGATTTCTTTCCTTCTGCTAACTTTGGGGTTTTTTTGGTTCTTCTTTCTCTAATTGCTTTAGTTGCAAGATTATGTTGTTTATCGAGATGTTTCCTGTTTCTTAAGGTAGGACTGTATTGCTATAAACGTTCCTCTTAGAACTGCTTTTGCTGCATCCCATAGGTTTTGGGTCATCTTGTCTCCTTTGTCATTTTTTTCTAGGTATTGTTTAATTTCCTCTTTGATTTCTTCAGTGATCACTTTGTTATTAAGTAGTGTACTGTTTAGCCTCCATGTGTTTGTATTTTTTACAAATCTTTTTCTTTAATTGATATCTAGTCTCATAGTGTTGTGGTCAGAAAAGATACTTGTTACAATTTCAATTTTCTTAAATTTACCAAGGCTTGATTTGTGACCCAAGATATGATGTATCCTTGAAAAAAAAGTGTATTCTGTTGTTTTTGGATGGAATGTCCTATAAATATCAATTAAGTCCATCTTGTTTAATGTATCATTTAAAGTTTGTGTTTCCTTATTTATTTTCATTTTGGATGTTCTGTCCATTGGTGGATCATCCTGGGGCAGGGCCTAGGTGGAGGGATGTTCAAGCATGGAGCAGGACCTCTACTTAGGACCTGTGCAGAAGGGGATAGGCAGCACATGGAAAGGAGGACTTTCGGAGTGTGGAGTTCTGGAGTTTGGATGTAGGGCCCTGAGTGAGGGTGTGTGGGTGGGGTTTAGGCCCAGTGTTGGAGGGGGTCTCCGAGTGTAGAGGTAGGACCCTGGATGGGGGTGTAGGGGCACGGCTTGGGCTCTGCACAGCATGAGGGAGGCTCCGAGGGCAGAGCATTAAGTGCCTAAGTGGACAGGGAATGCACTGGCTGCATTCCCTTCCGTTTCATCACGACCCTACCCCCACTATCTCCCTCAGGGTCTCCCCTGTCCCTGCTGGGCCCCTAACCGTGGGTGGGTCCTGCTAGGTGTAGGAACTCCTCCCCTCCCCCAGCAACCCCTCAAGGGTGCCAGTCCTGTAGGTCTGGACTTCACTTTTGCTCCCCTTTCCCTCCCTCCCACTCCCTCAGGACCCATGTGGCTATAGGGGGCCTTGGTGGGTGGAAGATCTGGTCCAGGATCTCAGCAGGCTCCTGGGGATTCACGTGGGCAGGAGAAACCTGGCCATGCTCTCTTTTGATCCTTTGCCCTCCCAATGGTCTCCCAATTTCCCCCTTCAGGCGTGGGATCCCTTTCCCTCCCCCAGCCACCCCTCAAGGGCTCCAGCTCCATCCCACCTCCACTTCTCCTCTCCCCTCCATGCCCCACATCCTACCCGGTCACTGGGGTTTCCTCCCATCCCCTTAGGTATCCATTGTCCCCCAGTGGCGCCTGGTCAGTGCCCTAGTTGTGCGGAGACGTGAATTCCCATCCCCCTAGTCCGCCATCTTGACTCTGCCCCCCTCCAGTCATTTAGTTTTATCCCCTACTTCCTTCCCTGACTGCAGTATTCCCAATCTACTTTCCTAAAGACCTGACTGTTGACTGTATTTTCCTCCTCCCAGTTAGTTGAAACAGGAAGGCTAGAGAAGCCTGGAGTAGGAGGAATTTTCATCCTCAAGGAAGGAAATAAGTCTCCAGCAAAGTCTTTTCTTCTGGAAAGTAGGTCTTTGTTATGGAGAAGCCTTATAGAGAAGGCTCTGGATATATTCTGCAGTGATTATTCTTCTCTCCCTGCCAGAGCCAGGAGGGAATCTTTCTCAGATCTTTACCATGAGATCCTAGTAGCATTCCTGGAGGTAAAGCCAACAAAAGTGTGGGAGCTTCTCTAAAACTGTGACCCTTGAAAAGTTTCTCACTGTCATACCAGCATCAAACTCAGCCTCCAGCCATTGGTGAAAATGATTATTTACATGTTCCTACCAGTTTATGGCACAGCAGCTTCAGTTCTAGGTAAGCGGATCTCAGCTATGATTGTTTGATTTTGGTGTAGCTGTTGGCCCCAAGACCTCAGTTGTCTGATGGATCTGAGAAATATCACTGATTTTCATTTGTCTAGTTTTTTCTGGTTGTAAAGCTAGAATGAAGGCTTCCAAACTTTTCCCATGTCAGAACTGAAATCACAAGTTCCTCACTGAATTCTTGGATCCATTGAAATAATTTGTAACAGTTCTTAAACTATTGTGTCACTTCCTCAGTATTTATAGTCCTCCATTTCAGGAGGCTTCTCTAGCAACAGAAAACTAAGCTGTGCCTCTAATATATGAGATTTCTCTGAAAGAGCAAAAGTGCTTTGATTCTGTGCAACCAAACAGAAGACTGTCTATCAAATGTTTGATGGCAAAATTTGAAGGATGTTTTTCCCAAATGAGTATGTACCATTAAATTTATGTACTTAGAGTTCTGGGTGTCTTATAAATACTGATTGTTTAGAATATTTTAGATTGTCACACTGCAACCTAAACAATTATAAATTGCTGGTCATTTTTTAAGGGCACAGAACAGAACGTTATTCCCTGGTTTGGTCCTGCCTCCTGCTATTGCCTCATTTTATGCCACTGTTCCCCTCATTCAATAACTACATGCACACTGGCCTCCTTAAGTCCCTAAAACATTCTTTCCAACTTCATGACCTTCAGATATGCAGTTTCTATGACTATAATGCTTCTCCATTCCCTGGGTAATTTCAGCTCATATTTAAACTTTCACTTTGCCAGTTTTTCAGAGAACTCTCCTCTAGTCCCTAGATTAGATTAAGTCTCCCTAATACATACTTTCACAGAAACTTGTATATTTTTTGGAAGTATCACAACTGTAATAAATTAGTTTATCATGTAATTCTTTGCTTAATCTTTCCCATTTGAATATAAACTCTAGGAGGACAGGAACTGACTGTCCTATTCACAGTCATATCCTTTGCGTGAGTCCTGGGAAACATTTTTTTGTATGCGTGAGTCATGAATGAATGAAAATTCAACCTCCATTTTTATTGTATGGCAAGCCAAATCCTTGATTTGGGGTTAGGTACCACAGAAGCATCTAGAGGCAGTAATGACACAACTAGAGTTTCTCAAGGAGAAAACTAAGAGCAGAAATTTAGTTCAAGTAATGATATAACATTTCTCCCCTAGGGAAAGGCAGAAGTAGTTTTAAGGAGACTTGATTTCTTGCAGTTATACAGATGTGGGTATAACTTAATTTCTTTGGATACCAAAGAAAAGGATGAACTCAGAATGCTGGAGAATTCAGGGGTACTCAGATTACAGCAGAAGTAAAAATATGATTATCTTTATTATCAACTAACTAATATTTTCTCTTCAAGTTTCTCAATGATTGGAATGAAACATGAGAAAATGCCTCAAAACCACTGACGACAGAATGATTCCCTGGGTGAGTTTTGTGGTGATCTTGAGTCTCCTGAAGTCATCTTAGGACTTCAAGTTTGAAAATGGCCTTCAATGACTGCTTGTGATGAATGTCACAGCTCACTCACTTGTGGGGTGAGCTTGTGGGCTCATAACTGTGCTCTTAGCAACACATAACATAAAGGTTTTATTAGATAGAGATTTAAATCCATCAAACTAGCCAAGTAATTATAGCGCACTGGGTTTGTTCTTATATATCATCACAATTAATTTTTGAAAGAACTCCGTTGGGTAGGCTTCATTATTTCCATTTTTTACAAATCACAAAATAAAGTTTAGGATGATTGAGTAACTTAGCCGTGATCATATAGTTAATTTAGTGCCACAGAGAAGATATGAACATTAGTTTTCTGACACCCTTCAGGTGGTAAGTCTCATTTTGTGAACAGCTTTATAGTCATTATCAAGTATTATGGCATTTTTAGAATTGTTTTCATTTTTGGTACTGCCTTTCACAGTTAATCACTTAAAACGTTGATAAAATTAAAACTGTACACTCACTGAGCAGCAAAAATAGCTTAAGACTATCTTTTTGTGCCAAAGGTTATGAGAATCATTGTCCCAACCTCAATCCAGAGAAAGAATCCCTTACACCCAAAACCAAACTTCTCAAAAAATGTGCATTTAAACAAGAAAAATATGGAAATATGTAGAATATCAAGGTTCTTAAAGCAACTGTTATGCCTAGAAAGTGAGCATACTTTATGGCAGTTTTTAGTGTCTGTTCCAGCTGCAAATGTGTAATATAATCTGAAAATTATACAGAGTAGTATTCATTTAAATGTGTAAACTTTACTGACAAGAAGACAGCTTCCAAAGAAATAGCAGAGCCCATTTTGTTAATTTTGTTTGGAGGGATTTCTGGTAAATAAGGACAGAACAGAGCATGATAACTTATATGACACTTTAAATTGCATTTCAGGGCATCCAGCCAATTTTACAACCTGCATAGTATGAATAAGAAAGCAACAATGTTTAATTAGAACAGTAGACAATCTAGATAAATGTGTTATATATTGATATTCATATATATGATGTGTATGTGTATTATTATACACACTTGTTACACAGATACACACATACCTCTACCCCCACTCACACACAGTTTTTGTTGTTGTTACAGGAAAAACCAAGTGTTAATGAGGTGACTCAGGGCAAACCATCACTGGAACATTTCATGTTGTAGGATTGTTCTTTGTATTGTGGAGCATCCATATCTCTGGCTTCTGCCTACTAAATGCCAATAGCATCTCCCAATTATTGAGATAGACAAAAGTACCCTCACAAATTTCCAAAATGCCTCTTAGGAAATGCATGACTCCTGTTGAGAACAGCTGCTTTGAGAGGTGGCAAGGAACTCGAACTAGGTCAATAGGAGTCCTTCCCCAGGGATTTTCAGACTGGTAATGTCCAAGCTGTGAGAATGACTATGGAAACTGTCAGTGGGCATGTGCTTGGCTACATGGAAGCAGTTGGCCTGCAATAAGAGAGACTGAAACTGATGCATAGAGGGAAGGAGAGACAACAAATGGAGCCAGACTGTAGTGGTGTTTCCATGTCCTCCCCTTGATTTGGTGACATTCCTCCTGTAGCTAGCCCTGGTTGGGTTTCTGTTGCTTGCTACTAAAAGAGTCCTAAAATAATATAAGTACTTATTTGCACATTATTATTTTATGTCAGGTGTAATCAGTAATCATTATAATATGAAAGAAGCTGAATAAGGAAGATGTTCAATAAAGCCAAAAGAATGAGGAAAACAACAAAGAAAGTTATTTAAGGTTATGATGAATTATACCACAAAAATAAATTCCCAAAAACACTTGGTGAGATTGAAACTTTTTATGTATATTTGAAAATAAAAATAGAGTGAGTGCAGAGATTGTGTGCTAATTTTAAATATTAAGGAAGAAAATGTGTCCAAGGATAGCTAAAACATTATATCTGTTCCATGTAAAATCCTTTCTTGAAATGGAAAGCTAGGGCACTTACTTCTCCTTACATAATCTTTACTAGGTATTATTAAGTGCTCTCTGGTAAGGCAAATGTTTTCATTGGAAATGGCTATCTTATTAATATAGTAGATGTTTTCAGGATACCAGTGTCATCAAAAGTTTGTCTTTGGTCCAACTTTGGTATAGTTGTTCTTTGGAAAGTCAGCACATGAGATTTTCATTATAATAGAATGTTTAGTTACACAGAGATCAGCTATAAAATGTATGCTAGGATGTCTAAAGAAATACAATTCAAAACAACAAAATGTTAAGAATGGTAAATATTACTATGTCTTGTGTTGTTTCTCCAGTAGAGTATGAAGCAGATACTCTTTGGCAGATAATCAATTGGAGTTAGAGATGAAGGACATGGATATTAAGATTTAAGAGGAGAATCGTTTAAGGAAAACTTTAATGAATTCATATCATATTTTTAGTTTGTTTTTAAAAATATCCATTCAGACACACGCAAATATTGATTTGTGGAGACTTCAAAGTAAAAAAATAAAGGCTAACATGTGTTTACTGTTTGGCTAATTTCCATTTATCCCTGTTCCTCATTAAAATTGCTCTTTATTGTTATGAGAACTAACAATCTCATAGCTCTTCCCAGTTCTCCTGACCCATGATGATTCTTCTGACTTCATTTGCTAGTCCACCTAGCCTGAATCCCTAGGTCAAAGTTTCTAAAATTGACACACCTAGCAGCAAAAGAAAAGTCACATAAATAATAGGTATCAGAATGGGAACTCAAAATCAAGTGCCCTTGCTTCCAAGGCCTTTGTAACAGCTGCTACTACTGCCATTTCCTTCCTTAATGATACAATGTATTAGGCTCTTCAAAGATAAAAGCTGAATGTTCATTTTTATCTTTTTTTATAGAGGAGAACAAGATATTGGACATATAGTAGGAAGCTATATGTATTTATATTAGTGCAAGAGAATGATATTTTTATGTTCTGTTTTATATTCACATTTCATTAAATTTTTTGATATTGATTGATAATTAAACTTCTGATTAAGCACACACATTTACTTTCATTTTATGTACCTGCAAATTTATTATTACTATTAAATGAAAGCATTGGATGATAGGAAAAAATTTGTTCATCTATTTGGCAGTTGATTCTGAGAGCTGGAAAGAATCAGATTCTTAGTAAAAGTTTACATTTAAGCTTTTAAAAATGTCATTTAAATAGAAAGGAAAACAGGGGTACTGTAGGATCTATTCAGCTCAAAAATAGTAAAATGATTGGATATTATCAAATTCAATGATCAGAAAGTAAAGCAAAAATAATCAGTTTGAAATCATTTGCTTTAACAAAAGGTACTATTCTCTTTATTCTTCATCAGCTTCTTTACCTGTTTGATCCAACAAAACCAGCCTATCTTCTCTTTATTGTGTGTAGCACAGACATTCAGGTCTTGAAACAAATTTGGAATTCTTGAATATAAGCTGTAGGTTATGGTCTAACTCTAAACAAAGAGCATTAAGTCCCATTATGTATTTCACAGTTTTGTTAATTAGCTTTTGTAATTTTATTGCTATTATTAAGGGTAATATACATTTATTTGTACTATTTCATTGTAACTCTATTTGCTATTAATAGTAGGAAACCTCTATCGTTTGCATGTTTACATTATTTAAATTGTAATAAGAGAAAATTATAGCAGTGAAATATATTTGGTAACAGCCATTTTTTTTCCAGAGATATGTTGGAAACCCAACTGTTTGGGTCATGCAAATTAGATTAGAAAAAACCTTTAAGGAATAGATGTTATATAAAATTAAAGTGACTGAATAGAATGACAAAATGACCAACCCAACTATCTTCCCATCTTTAAATTTTATGGGATTTTTAAAATGGATTACTATATCTTTTTAAACTAGTTTGTTTTCCTTTAAGCTACTATTAAATGTTTAATATTATATTTGAAAACATTCAGAGCACTGGAAGCAACACCTTTGGCAAAGCTCCTAATTTTGTAAGAATATTTTATATAAAGATGCATATTATATTAATAATATGAAATAAGTAGTTGAAAATCTGTCTGAAGTATGTGATTAATATTGGCCAATAATCTGAATCTTTCAATCCTCAAATTTTAATCATATTTTTCCCTTCAAACTATTTATTTCTGGAATCATCTAGATAATAATTTTAAACCCTACACTTTGTTTGAATAAGTACTATCTTACTATGTTGAACTGTGGTTGTTTTGGTTTGTTTTATCAAAAAGAAAGCTCCTTACAAATATTCCTAGAAGATCTATCCATCCCTTTCACATGTTCTTATTTGATTCATTTTACTCTAGAAAAATTATGAGATAGAATTATATTTCACTGGTATTTCTTTTTTTTTTTTTTTTTTTTTATTTATTTTTGGCTGTGTTGGGTCTTCGTTTCTGTGCGAGGGCTTTCTCTAGTTGTGGCGAGCGGGGGCCACTCTTCATCGCGGTGCGCGGGCCTCTCACTGTCGCGGCCTCTCTTGTTGCAGAGCACAGGCTCCAGATGCACAAGCTCAGTAGTTGTGGCTCACGGGCCCAGTTGCCCCGTGGCATGTGGGATCTTCCCAGATCAGGTCTCGAACCTGTGTCCCCTTCATTGGCAGGCAGATTCTCAACCACTGCGCCACCAGGGAAGCCCTGGTATTTCTTTTGAAAAGTTTGTCAGAGGTATGAGAGAAGAGTCTCAAAAAGATTCCAAAAGTCTTACCTTTCTATCTCCAAAAAGACTTACCTTTACATCTAATCTTGGTTTTCCACATCAGCTTCTTCTATGCTTCTGTCACACCGCCCTTGTTTTACACATTCACACTCTCTATCTGCTTTATGTTATGTATGTATGTACATGTGTATGTATGTATTTACTTGCTTATTGGCTGTCATCTCCATTAGACTTTAAGTGCCATAAGGGCATGGATCTCATTTATTTATTTAATAGAAGTATAGTTGATTTACAATTTTTCAGGTGTACAGCAAAGTGATTCAATTATACACACGTGCACACGCATATATATTTTATCAGATTCTTTTCCATTATAGGTTATTAGAAGATACTGAATATAGTTCCCTGTGCTGTATATTAGGTCCTTGTTATTTATCTATTTTATATATAGCAGTATGTATCTGTTAATCCCAAATTTCTAATTTATCCCCTCCCCTTTCCTCTTTGGTAAGCATAATTTTGTTTTCTATGTCTTTGAGTTTGTGTTTTGTAAATAAGTTCATTTGTATCATTTTTTTTTTTTTTTTTCGCTATGCGGGCCTCTCACTATTGTGGTCTCTCCCGTTGTGGAGCACAGGCTCCGGACGCGCAGGCTCAGCGGCCATGGCTCACGGGCCCAGCCGCTCCGTGGCATGTGGGATCTTCCCGGACCGGGGCACGAACCTGTGTCCCCTGCATCAGCAGGCGGACTCTCAACCACTGCACCACCAGGGAAGCCCCATTTGTATCATTTTTTAAAGATTCCACATATAAGAGATATCATATGATATTTGTCTTTCTCTGTCTGACTTACTCCACTTAGTATGATAATCTCTAGGTCCATCCATGTTGCTGAAAATGACATTATTTCATTCTTTTTTATGGCTGAGTAATATTCCATTGTATAAATATACCACATCTTCTTTATCCATTCATCTGTCGATGGAGATACATTTAGGTTGCTTCCATGTCTTGGCTATTATAAATAATGCTGCTATGAACATTGGGGTGCATGTATCTTTTTGACTTAGAGTTTTCATCTTTTCCAGGTACAGGGCATGGATCTCTTTTATTTTACTCACTGCTGTGTTCTCAGCATCTCGTCTAGAGACTAGAATGTAAGGCATGGATTTTTGTCTGCTTTGCTCATGACTGTAGTCCCAGAATGTAGAATAGTAAATGACATTAAAAAATATAGCTACAGATTGCATCTAGATTTTAGTTGTTCAGATAATAGCAATATGCTAGTTTTGCAAAGCAGTGGTGCAGTCTTGCCCATCTTTAGCCTTGTGTGCTTTTGCAAAGTATTGCATTCAGAATTCAGAAATTCTCTATTTGTTTTAGATACTTTAAATTATGCTGTATAGAGGTAGAAGATTTTTCCAGAAGAAAACAGTATTACCCATTTATGGGGGGAGGCTGTCAGTGGCCCTTGATTCCTTAACTCAAAGTTAAGAAAACCAACCACATCCAATATACTCTGCTTACTGATAAAAAGGAAACAGTTCACATGACCTTATCTATTGTCTAATGTCCTTGAGAGAGTCTGAGGGAGGCGGTGGGGAAAAATAAGTGATGGCTCTTTCTAGACATTGAGTTTCTATGTGGTCACCTGGTATTTTCTGTATTCGTGGAAAGGTTATAAGCTGTCATGGTGGACATAATTATAACAATTCTTCTATTTAACAATTAATTTTTCTGTGAGAAAGAAACTCCAATTATTTGGTGATGAGAGGATAGATTTTCTAAGAATATACTCACCTCTTTACAGTCATATTTGGTATTAATGCCATGTAATAGATTAGAAACCTCACCATCGTAAAGTTAAAATTAACCAGTTAACTATATGCCCACATTGTCAACAATTATTGCTTCTTTGTGTCTTAATAATAACATGGCTTGAAATAGTAATTTGGAGTAAAAAAACCACAGTTGTCTTTTCCCCCCCACCCTCTTCATACATTTTAACTCTTTTAAATATGCCCCACATCCCCTTTCTTTATCTTAACTTTAATGATCTATTCTCTCCTGCACCAGTGTGTCTAGAAGAGAACAGGTGAATGGCTAGAAATGGGAATGGGGTGGGGGGAACAAATGAGAAAGGAGCAAATACTAAAATGAATTTCTTTCCAAAAAAGAAAACAGCGGAATAATTTAGGTCCTTTCACTAAATGATGGTCTATTTGCCTTCTTAATCCCACCTTCCCCCAGCTCCCAGATTCACTCACACCCATGAACATTTTTTGAAAATGAAAGAAAAATGCATGCTAAATATATACCAAGTCAATTTATGTTGATGTTTTCCTTTCTTCATTTCTGGTAACTGATTTTGGCACCTTAATACAATGATGATAGAATGCAAATCTTTATACAGTAACCTAGTTAGGATTCCTACAATAAATAATTCCCATATCCATCACTTTTAAAGCATCATTGCAAAGAGTAGAGTGCAGCAATGTGCTCTTATGTTTCTTATTTTCCAGATCAATCTGTTTTTCTTAATTTTAATTTATAATCAGCACAACTGAAGCTTCCTAATCATATCAGACATGCCAATCCTTTCAGAAGCAAATCTGATTTAACATCAAGGAGCCTGGCTTGTGTTCATGGAGGAGGGGTTTTTTTCCCACTGCTTCCCAGAAGTTTCTAGCTGGGACTTAACACATTTACACAGCTGAGATCCAAACCAGTTTCCTAATATTTGATGGACAAAAATCTCTCTCAGTTGAGCCAAGTAATCTACCATCTGGTCAGCATAGCAGAGGGTGTACCCGAGCGGGTGACTCTGGAGTTTCTTGTTTGTAGTTTTGGTAGAGAGGAAGAAAAATAAAGGAAATTGTTCTTGAAAAAGTCTGTAATAAATTAGAAGATGCTTCTTTTAAGGTGGAGTATCTACCTTAAACTTTTAAAGAGATGTATGGAAAAGGATAGAATACAGCCTTATTGTCCTATTTTGGTTTGCATCTCAGAACAGTTTAATCTAACAGACAAACACCACTGATCCTATCTTAAAGGATATGCAATTTTCCAAGGAGGAACTTTGTGGGTATTTTTGGCCTATAAAACAGATAGCGGATGAGCTTTCCTTGCTAGCTGCAAGCTGAAGCCTGTGTCAGGCTTCACTAGGCACACAAGGCTCTGATTTTGTATCATTAAAGACTCATTATCTCTTTTGACTACTGTTGAAAGCATTCATCCATAACTCTAGCTACTACTGAAACAATAGAGGCTCCTAGCTCAGTAATAATGCTTTCTTTTTTTTTTCTGCCAGCTTAAAGAGCCTTTAAAGGATGGATTGGCTTTTACAATGCAGAAACAAAAAGCTTCTGCTCAGGAAAATATAAAAGCTTATTTCTGTAAGTAACTTCAATTTTAAAGATTGGAGGAAAATCATCCAACGTGAGTTTCTCAGATCTGGGAGTCTGAGTATACCTGAATGTTTAATTCCTACTGGGGGAAATATTACATTTTCCAAAGGAGAATGACATGCCTTACTTATGCTTAGCCTCAAAGAGAAAAATACTTTAATAAGAATGAAACAGGCTTGGTGTATTGATCTTGCCAATTTGTTTGGTATTAATATATATTTGGCAGGGAACTAAAGTCTCCATTGAATTCAGCAGTGGATTATATGAACAGTAATTTTTACATTTACCCGCTTTGTTTACACTTTCATTATACCTCTACTGCATTATCTGATGCCTTCATACAGTTTTCAATCTTATAGCCACTTTAATCTCCTCTTGCACTCAGCATATCTGAGTGAGTTTGTTGGCATAAGGGAATTTTGAAGGTTATATTACAGTACATGAATCAACGTAAAATGAAATGCACCGGAGACACGATCAGCCAGTTTTAATTCATTGCAGAAAGTTATAGATACCAAAATGCATTTAATGTAATCTGATCTCTTTATTCAGTCCTGAATTTACGAGGAATTCACCAGGAGTCAAATGACAACTTTGTTTTAAAAATAGTAGTCTATATTGAATGCCATTTTAATATATCTCTGACATATTTACATTTAAAGAGTAGGGAAAAGTGGAATCTTTGAACATAGATTTCTCTTTTCACAGAAAAGCAAAGCCTGAGAAAGATGATACTTTTGTTCATTAAAACATTATCTGTCATTGTAACACAGGTCAGGGTGGTGATAACAGTTAAAGAAATCCAGCTCATCAGTACAGCTGGTAAACAGATTAGAAGCCCCCTAGATTACTGAGCATTTCATTTAAAAAAGGAGGCAAATAACATCATTGTGCTCAGGTCTATTGAAAATGTTTTATGTCAACAAACCTGCTCTTTCCCTGGAATGATCAAATGTTCTCGGTTCAGGCTGGTCAACAAGAAGACACGGACAGTGGCTTCCCAGACAACTTCTCTACCAGCAACACATATAGATGTTAAACCTTAGTCAATTATTGTTTGGTTGTAAGACATGATCCTTCATTTGGGGTCCTAAGTTGTTTTGGTAATGCTGTCCCCATCAAAATCACTCATCTTACCTGGGAATTTTCCATATTTCTCATATTTGAGAAATCTCCTTTTCTCACAAACCATAGCACTGGACTTTAGGTTGAAGGGCAAATGTGGGAATACTACTTGCTATTTTTATTTCAACACACAGAATTTGTAATCCATTCCAAAACAAACAGAATTTCCTTTTTGTGTCTCTGAAAATTTCCTATTGTTTATGTAGAAAAGCTCTGTAAAGCCCAAGGAAATAACACAGTGTGTTGTAACTAATACATTGATAGCATCTTAGCTCATTAAATGTCGAAATTATTATCACTATTATAAAAATAATATTTAAGACATAGAGACTGTAAGTATATTTTATATATTATGCTTCTATTAGCTATAAATAAAATTGTATAAATAATAAATACTTTTATTAGGTATGTGAAATAAAATTTTAGGTTTCACCACAAATGTTATGTAATAATAATAGCATTTGGATGGAGGTCTTTCTGAGTGATTAGTTTAATAGGTGATTTTGTAACTAGAGCTGAATTCTGTATCACTTCAGAATTATATTTATGGTAATAATAGTCAAATGTCTAGTTTTTATTTAATAGACGTAAATTTTCATTCCAAGAGTATTCCAAAACAAAAATGCACCACTTTCAAATACTTTTATTTATTTGGTTCATTTTACTCTTGGAAAATAATGAAATAGTACTATATTTCCTTTATATTTCTTTCAAAAGTAGATCATGGGGTTGGAGAAGAGATAAAAGAGTTAACATATTGAGGGAGAAATTATTTTTAGAATCAATGACCAGACGCCCTAGGATTTTTGGTTCAAATCAATCAGAAGTAAAAACAATTTATGAGAATCATCTACCGACAGTCTGTCCAAATAGACGTATATCCCCAGAGGGAAAGCTTGATCCAATCCAATTTAAATGAGGTAAGAAAAAGGGTTTCCACCATTTCCTTTGAAAGGGTAATTTTCCCAGAGTCCAACAAACATCAGTGTTAGAAACAGTGTTAGAAAATACCTCTTAATACACAGTCTGAGTGTTCCCTGACTCAATTGCTCCATTTCTTCTCTGATCCTTTCAAAAATTGGTTGACTAGTCATACCCTCCCTCAGTTTCCACCTATTCAAGCTACATTTAGTTCTGTATGTTTTCACTATGGTTCAATTCCTCTAATCAAAGGTATTTATTTTTCTCATTTTAAACTGTTTTGGGGTTGGGTTTTTTTTTGGTAAATCTGTGGCAAGATAGTGTTTTAACTATGCTTTTATAAGTGGTAAGAAGAAAGAGTCTTTTCTAGCTTGTAAACACAATCTCTAATAATGTAGCCCCACTTAGGATGCCCAAGAACATCATATACTGAGAGCTTTTCAGTTCTAACTTGTTGCGTCTCTTTCTTTTGAATATCCATATACTTTGACTTTTTCAGGGTAAATCTCAAGTGATCTTTATTCCCTCTACCTGTGTAAGTTGTGTCAGTTATGCCAGGCTTGCAAATAGGATGAGAAATATTCATTGTTTATCTTTGCTCCTCTGAGCTACCTTTCACAACCTTGGTAACTATTTCAACTATATGTGAGTCACAAAAGTGAGCACAGCAAAAATATAATAGAGAAATCATTAACACCATCTCTGGGTACATAGTCTTAAAGTAAAATTAATAACTGACTTAAAAGGTCATTATTTTGTATTAACAGAACTTTGGGATGAAATGGCCAAAGTCGTATTTGATATACAAGTTGATTTTCTTTCCTTTCTTGGCGAGAAGAATGGTGGTGTTGCTGGGGTGAGTGGAGTGATTGGAAACAGGCAAGTTTTGTGACGAGAAACCATGAGGATGGTGTCTAAAACAGCACTTTGGAGGAGGATATGCAAGGGCTTCATTTAGGTGCAAGGGCTTAGAACATTGAAATGAGTGCTTGCAGAAGACAAGAGTCCCTGTGGTCTGCTTTCAGCATCCTAAACCCCAATCAATAATCCCCAACCCTCTCTATATCTTTCAGCCTTCTTTCCTCCTTCTCAGCAGCTCCTTTTCCACCCATTTGGAGTTGGCTTTTAAGGGATGAAGATTTTATTCATTCTGGGAAAGTTCAGATTTTAACAATATTTTGCGTAAAAAAAGGCTTCAAGATTTCAGGTGTGCAGGTGACACTTTTAAACAAGATGCTCTTTGCAAAAATAAACACATGGGACCTAATGAAACTTAAAAGCTTTTGCACAGCAAAGGAAACCATAAACAAAACCAAAAGACAACCCTCAGAATGGGAGAAAATATTTGCAAATGAAGCAACTGACAAAGGATTAATCTCCAAAATTTATAAGCAGCTCATGCAGCTCAATAACAAAAAAACAAACAACCCAATCCAAAAATGGGCAGAAGACCTAAATAGACATTTCTCCACAGAAGATATACAGACTGCCAACAAACACATGAAAGGATGCTCAACATCTTTACTCATTAGTGAAATGCAAATCAAAACTACAATGAGATATCATCTCACACCAGTCAGAATGGCCATCATCAAAAAATCTAGAAACAATAAATGCTGGAGAGGGTGTGGAAAAAAGGGAACCCTCTTGCACTGCTGGTGGGAATGTGAATTGGTACAGCCACTATGGAGAACGGTATGGAGGTTCCTTAAAAAACTAGAAATAGAACTACCATATGACCCAGCAATCCCACTACTGGGCATATACCCTGAGAAAACCATAATTCAAAAAGAGACATGTACCAAAATGTTCATAGCAGCGCTATTTACAATAGCCCGGAGATGGAAACAACCTAAGTGTCCATCATCGGATGAATGGGTAAAGAAGATGTGGCACATATATACAATGGAATATTACTCAGCCATAAAAAGAAATGAAATTGAGCTATTTGTAATGAGGTGGATGGACCTAGAGCCTGTCATACAGAGTGAAGTAAGTCAGAAAGAGAAAGACAAATACTGTATGCTGACACATATATATGGAATTTAAGAAAAAAAAATGTCATGAAGAACATAGGGGTAAGACAGAAATAAAGACACAGACCTACTTGAGAACGGACTTGAGGATATGGGGAGGGGGAAGGGTAAGCTGTGACAAAGCGAAAGAGAGGCATGGACATATATACACTACCAAACGTAAGGTAGATAGCTAGTGGGAAGCAGCCGCAGAGCACAGGGAGATCAGCTGGGTGCTTTGTGACTGCCTGGAGGGGTGGGATGGGGAGGGTGGGAGGGAGGGAGATGCATGAGGGAAGGGATATGGGAACAGATGTATATGTATGACTGATTGACTTTGTTATAAAGCAGAAACTAATAAAAAAATAAAATAAATAAATAAAAATAAAGCATAAACAAGATGCTCTTTGCACAGATAAGTCCATGGTTCTTGGAGATGGAGTCAATTCACCTAATCCATCCAAATTTCAATTGTTTTCCAAACGTTCAAAATCATGTAGATGTAATAGAGAAATATTTTGTAATTTTCCAGAAATGTGATAGAACTGATGAGGTATATGAAACCTGTTATTCAAATGGGCAAGTATGAGGAAATATTCTTTGGTTCCCCTACAGTGCTAACATTGAGACTTATTCATCTTAGAAGAAAAAGATAGCAAGAAAAAATCGATGGTGATCAACTTTTTTAAAAGATCAATCATTATCTTGTCTCAATAACCTGTGCCTTATCCAACAATTTTTGTTTTGTTACACCTCCACAGTATGCTGTCTATGACACCTGTTAAAGTTGCCATATGGACAGTCATTTATGTTTTTTCTTGAAAACCATGGGTCTGTTCACCAGAATGAATGTTAAGGACAGTTACAATCTTGATGGGAACAAATGCAGCAATGGTAAATTGATGACACTCATAAAGGAATAAACATTGCAATGCTACAAACATTAATACAACCTGTGGTCCTCACACCACACTTTGAAATCTGGTTTTGCCACTGGTCAGTAATTGAATATAATCAAGTATTGTTCCGTTATGTGTATATTAATGTAAATATTTATAACTCTCTTGCATTTGGAAATTTGCTGTCTAACTATATCACCAATGTTATCAGAGTCCAAAAAAGAAAAGAAAGCTTTGATAAAGAAGTCAAATAGAAAGTAAAAACTCTGAGTGTAGTTGACACTGAAGGTTAGGAAGGAAAGCTGGGATACAAAATGATGCCTGTTAATTCATATAGCAACTGCATGCATCCATTTAAGGTAATGCAAACACATGAAAAAAGTTAAATGACCAAATCCAATTATATGCATCAATCCTATCTTCTTGAGCAATTATCATTCTTTTGTAAACTGCAATTTTGGCCACTTGTGTGTACCAACCCTTAATTGTTAGTAATTCTCTAGTTTTCTAGCATTTTGTAAAGAGATATTTAGCACACAACACTGCTGCTGCCAGCTATTTACACTGTAGAACTGAATTACCAAACAGACACACAAAAATCATAGGAGGCAGCCACTTGTGGCATTCTTAAGTATTTTGCTGTTTTACTTGATATTTAAATACATAAAATTATTGACAGAATCAGTGATAATCATAAGAATCCCGGGCCATGGCTACTATTTTTCTTTCCGTGTCACAATCTCATCAAGAATTATAGAAACTCTTTCCTATATTAAATGATACAAATATAAACAAGGACCATCATGACTGCTTCTGCTGGTGATTTACTAAAACCCTCCATTTTGCTCAGAAATATAATTTTTAATAAACAGGAATAGAAACTAGTCATAATAATGTACCAACCAATCTTTCAAAAATGTCTGTGTGTACTTCCTACAGACTTGAACAATATTTTCTGTATAATCAAGTCAGCAGGTTGGTGACATTGTTTAGGAATTTCTAATGTCATGGGGAATCCAGGGTGGGCATGGTTGGGAAGACTCCCTAGATTTCTTTACTCTTTCTTCAAAAAGGAAGCCCTTGGGAACCTTAAATGCATGTTACTAAGTGAAAGAAGCCAATCTGAAAAGGCTACATACTGTGTGATTCCAAAAATATGACATTCTGGAAAAGGCAAGCTATGGAGACAACAAAAAGATGAGTGGTTGCCAGAGTTGGGGTGCAGGGTGTGATGAATAGGCAGAGCACAGAGGATTTTTAGGGCAGTGAAAATACTCTATATGCTATTGTAATGATAGATATCTGTCCTTGTACATTCATCCAAACCTGTAGAATGTACAACACCAAGAGTGAACCCTAAGGTGAACTATGGATTTGAGGTGATTATTATGGGGCCAATGTAGACTCATTCTTGGTAAAAAAAAAAAAAAAAAATACCATTCTGATGAGTGAATGTTGATTATGGGGGAGACTATGTATGTGTGTGAGCAAGAGGTAGGTACATGGGAAATCTCTGTGCTTTCTGCTCAGTTTTGTTGTAGACTTAAACTACTCTTAAAAATTAAGTCTTGGGCTTCCCTGGTGGCGCAGTGGTTGGGAGTCCGCCTGCCGATGCGGCGGACGCGGGTTCGTGCCCCGGTCTGGGAGGATCCCACGTGCCGCGGAGCGGCTGGGCCCGTGAGCCATGGCCGCTGAGCCTGCGCGTCTGGAGCCTGTGCTCCGCGACGGGAGAGGCCCGCATACCGCAAAAAAAAAAAAAAAAAAAAAAAAAAAATTAAGTCTTTTTAGAAAGGGGGCCATTGCACTGGTTCATCTCAAAGATGCCTCATGGGTTTCTGAGGGTGGCCTTTAGTGACACTTTAAATTGGTTAGTGAAGAGTAATGCTGATGGCTAGTGGAAAAGAGCTGGCTGGCCCTAGACTCAAGAGATTTGAATTCTCCTGATCTTCTTTTCCTCACTAGTTATGCAATTCATGTACACAGCCTGGGGTTTGATTTCCTCATCTATCCTATGAAGACATTGAATGAGATTTGTAAAATACCTTCAAATCCCAAGGTTTTTTTTTTTGTTTTTTTTTTTAACAGCCAGTGATTTGTCATTTGTATATTTTCCCAAGCATTTCCTTGCTCATGGTTATTTGAAGCTATTTTTGTGATATCTTTACTTTTTTTTTTGATTGCCTGTTCTTGTGTTTGTTGCCTTCTTTAATGGACTTTTGAAAAACGTCTAAATATAAGCTATTTTAGAATGAATAGTTTCTTCTCATGCCTTTTATTATTTGACCCACCTTTTTCTCCTGTTATTTTTGGACTGCTAAATTGAAAATACTTTCTTTTTTTAATTCTCCTGTTCCCTAATCTCTTTGTTTGGAATGATTTACTTTTGAATTTGATGTTGTTTGCCAATTCTCATAAGGTTGCATTTAGTCCATGGACATCCTGAGATCTTTCAGAACTCTGAAAAATCAGAAATTTCAGTACTCTGCCCACCCTGTTCTTTTTCTGTTTTCTTATTGTGTATTCATCAAAGCCTAGATTCTCCCTTTGGATTTAGAATCTCTTCCAACTTATGTTGTAAATTTTATTTATTTTTTAGTTCTAATTCACATTCCATTTAGTCCATTTCTGGCTGGATAGCAATCATCTTATGTCCAAAACTGAATGTATTACCTTCCCATCCCAAAATGTTCCTGTGCCCTCTTTCCTCTCTTAGAAAATGATGTCATTATCCATGAAGTCTCCACTGCTAGAAACATTGGCATCATACTCAGCATCATTTTTTTCTTATTCCTCATCCAATAGTTCACCATCCTCATTGCCACAGCCTCACCTTATTCTTCCTTATGCCATGTACCACCACTTCTGGAGATGTAGTCTTTATAATGTAGAGCTATGTGAGAGGAGTTCCAGAAGATTGAGGATGCCTGCAAGAATGGAGATTGGCATCTCATTTCTCAGTTGGTCATTTGGCTGGGCAGCTGACTTGTTCATTTGCCAAGCATCTACCTGGGCAGGACAAAAGCCATTAGACAGAAAGAGATGACAGCACACAGCAGAGGAACAGAGGCAGAGCATCCTCTGTCATCCATAAAGGTGTGTGAGTTCTCAACAGGTCAGTGGGCATCACAGAGCCCTAGAGTTTGGGTCAAAGGACTCAGAAAGAAGCTGTGTGTTTTTTGCTGGGGGCAGGAGCTGGAAGATTTGGAAGAAATTGAGCTGGAGCTGCTTAATGCCTGCACATACAGAGGTCCACAGCAGCCAGAAAAATAGAGATAGGCAGCCTGGAAAGATGCCCATAGAATTAGGCCTGGAAAATGGAAAGTGGAAGGAGATATGTCTCAGATGGAGCATGTGTCCCAGAGCAGATCATGAAAACCTTCAGCCCCTGCAACAAGGTCAAGGCGAAGAAAGAGGAATTAGAAAGGGAAACCTACCCTTTCCTTCTTCAGATCCCTGCAGCCATAAACCTTAGCTGCAGTAGGTAAATGAGTATTTAAATGTGGTTAAAAAAAAAAAAAGTTTTAAAGAGGATAATAACTGAGAATGAAAAGTTACAACTTTAATAACTGGAAGTGTTCAAGAGAGTTTGAAATCTGCCCAAGATGTGATTTTTAGTACATATCCACAGGATAGGGCAATTTGACATACTGAAAAGGACAATGGTTTGCGAATAAAAACTATATCATGTCTTCACTCCACCAATCTGTGACAATTCCATAAACCACTTAGCTATCACATACCATATTGCATGGTATTTCTATTTACATGTCTATTTCCCCTCCTAGGGCACCTATATCCCTAGTTCCTCGCATTTCATGCATGTTCAAAGGTATTTGTTAATGAATGAAGGAATACATGCATGAACAAATGAGTGTTCAAAACAGTGTACAAAAGCAGATATGAGATCCACAAAAGGAGAAGAATTAGGCAAAAATAATAAACTGCATCCCTAAGGGACAGGTGCTATTTAAATACTGAAACATGTATATTCATCGCTAAAAATCAAATTCATAACAAGCTGCCTGTTTGTACTCCATTCTACTCCCCTTTCCATCCTAGCGTCTCTTTCTTTTAATCTAAATTCTTCCACTCCCACAAAAGACATAGGATTGCTACTGTACTTTAAATATTATACCGCTTGTGTTTTTTGGTCATAGTCTATTGACTGGCTAGTTCTGTATGTTAACTACTATTTAGATACTGTGAGATGATTATGTAAAACTTTGAATTAAAAGAGGCCATCATTTTTGCTGGGTCATCATTTTCCTTCTCCGTATTTTGTAGCACAGGATTCTCAAATCATCTGGTGTAGTTGCTTTAACAAGTTTTGAAACTGCAAATGTGAACTTTTCATGGTTTTAAACCCATGCCCATGTGAAGCTGTTTCAGAAGATTGAGAATATGCTACTTTTCTTCTTTAAAAGATAGTAGTTTTCATTGCTTTCTGCTTTGGAGTTGCAAACCAATACTGCCATCCACTGTTCCTTTGGATAATCTTTTTCCCACAGTTCTTGCCAAGATGTTTTGCGAAGAAAACCTGACAACAAAATTAACTTCTTTGAAAGGATGGGGAGTTTTGTTACTTTCGGGCAAGCACTGCACTGAAGATCGTAAACGAATCAAACATCATGACTTATCTTCTTTTTCCAAATGCCTTGATGGAGAAAACACACTCTCAAAATGTGAGCAAGTAAATGAGCAATCTATAGAGTAAACTTCTTCCTGGACATCACAGGAGGGAGAAAAAATCACCTAGAGCCTCTTTGATCACTGCTTAACTTTGCTTCATGTGGCTCCCCAGGCTCAGGGTTATTTCTCATCGCAGTCATATTCTAATGTTTTGGGAAGAAAGCCAGTCTTTTCCTCCAAGCCAGCACACAGGGTTCTCTGTTTGTCTTATGCTTTCAGAAAAGTCCTCCAACTCTTTGAGAGCAGAGCCCATGTTCCTAATGTCTAACACTTCTAACTGATTTGATTCCATTTTGTTCTGCTCTGCAGGTATCCCTTCTGTATTATGCATCTCTTTTGAGCCTTGCCCTTTCTCTCTTCAGTTCAGTTTTCAACTAATAAATTTGTAATTAAGATTATGAAGAATTCCTTATTTTTCTTTCTTATGAAACAGAATTGACCCTTTGGGACATGTAGGCATAATCAGGGGCCAAAAATGTGAGGCTGATAATGTCATTATTGAAAGACCTTGAGGGGACCTGGTCCACTTCCTGACTCTACATGTGAAGAAACTGAGACCCAGGGAGTCAGTAATGGCAAAGCCAGTGGCAGAACCCAGGTCTCCCAACCCTGGTCAAAGCCTTTTTCCTACAAAATGCTCCTCCTAGATGCACAGTTCATCTCTTTGTCCCTGGGTTATAGGACATCTTAAGTGGCTTTTTGAAAAAAACAACATAAACCTCTCTGAAGACTTCTTTGTTCCCCTGTACACCTCACAATCCTCTTGACTCTCAACTCCTGGAAAAGTAGCAGGATGTCTAGGTTGAGAAAGAGTTCACGACAGTGATATCCTTCTTTCATTTCACTCAGGAGGGGAGAAGGTATGTGAGCAAGATAACGTGGAAAGAACAGAGAGGAGGGCTGTCTGTCTTTTAGTCCTGTTTTGGTAAGAGGACAATTAAATATTATTTTACTTACCTAGATTTATAGCTCCTACATCAGGAGATCTCAGTTCCTTCATTCATACAGACACCATTTATGTTTGAACTGTTCTTTGGATTTATGCAGGCCATACCTCCTCAGTATCTCTTGAAATAGCCCTCAAGCAGGCCACATGGTAATACTGGAAAGCTGAGTGGCTGTCTCAATGTTTGTTCAATGCTATTCATTCAGCAACCACAATCTGCTTGAAAAAACACACCAATATGTGGTTCCTATTCACATCATATTCCAACCCAATGGGGTGCTGGTACTTTTTATTTTATGAATTGACATTGTGTAGGTGTGAGGTTGAGCTGTGCAAAGTTTTCCTGCAAAAGAAGGTGGTGCTGGAATTCTTTAAGGAAAATCATTTCTTTCTCTAATAACAGATTTTTTTTCTAAATAAATGATTATCAAAGATAAAAGTGATTTAGAGAAGTTAGTGGAGGCTGGTAGGTAAAAAGTACACTGAGAGAAGGACCATAGTGGGCAGAAAAGGGACTGATAAGTTTAATTATAAGATAAAATGTAGTAAGAAAATGACTCTTTACCAAAATTGTATGTAATAAGCATTATGTTCGGAATTTGGAATATATTATCTCATTCCTCATAAAGTTCTGGAAGCAATTATAATTATACCCACTTTTCAGGTGAATAAACTAAGACTGGCAGAACAAGAGACTTCTCTGAGATCACTGAGAAAATAAGCACCAACATGAGGAATGAGTCCAGGTGTGTCTGAATAGAAAGCTTACAGAAGAAAGTGAGCTTAAGGCAATCTGCTGGCAATAAGAAGTTGATTTACTTGTCTGGAGTGAAAAATTCGTAAGAAATATTGGGGCAGGAACCCAGAAAGATAGGAATTCTGAATGCTAGGTTGAATTTATTTAATTTTATACTATAGACAATGAGGAATCATTGGTGCTTTTAAGTGATACGGAGGAGTCATCAAAATTGTGTTTTAGAAAAAAAAATATCTGGTAGTCATGTGCAAAGTGGACATTGCAAACAAGACCAATTTGAGAACTATTCCAATAGCCCAGGAATGATGCTAATGGGAAGATGAAAATAAACAATTTTTATAGGGTGACCTTACAGCATAACACAAAATGACCTGATGATGTAAATAATTTATTCATTCACTTATTCCACTAATATTTGTCACTATGCTAATGATTGGCATCTTATACTTCAATCAGGAACCTATACATATTTTTGAATGCTCTCATTGAACACTTTTTTTTTGAATTTTATTTATTTTTTTATACAGCAGGTTCTTGTTAGTTATCCATTTTATACATATTAGTGTATATATGTCAATCCCAATCTCCCAGTTCATCACACCACCACCCCACCCCCATGCCGCTTTCCCCCCTTGGTGGCCATACGTTTGTTCTCTACATCTGTGTCTCTATTTCTGCCCTGCAAACCGGTTCATCTGTACCATTTTTCCAGGTTCCACATATATGCATTAATATACGATATTTGTTTTTCTCTTTCTGACTTACTTCACTCTGTATGACAGTCTCTAGATACATACACGTCTCTACAAATGACGCAATTTCGCTCCTTTTTATGGCTGAGTAATATTCCATTGTATATATGTACCACATCTTCTTTATCCATTCATCTGTCGATGGCCATTTAGGTTGCTTCCATGACCTGGCTATTGTAAATAGTGCTGCAATGAACATTGGGGTGCATGTGTGTTTTTGAATTATGGTTTTCTCTGGGTATATGCCGAGTAGTGAGGTTGCTGGGTCATATGGTAATTCTATTTTTAGTTTTTTAAGGAACCGCCATACTGTTCTCCATAGTGACTGTATCAATTTACATTCCCACCAACAGTGCAAGAGGGTTCCCTTTTCTCCACACCCTCTGCAGCATTTGTTGTTTGTAGATTTTCTGATGATGCCCATTCTAACTGGTGTGAGGTGATACCTCATTGTAGTTTTGATTTGCATTTCTCTAATAAATAGTGATGTTGAGCATCTTTTCATGTGTTTCTTGGCCATCTGTATGTCTTCTTTGGAGAAATGTCTATTTAGGTCTTCTGCCCATTTTTGGATTGGGTTGTTTTTTTAATATTGAGCTGCATGAGCTGTTTATATATTTTGGGGATTAATCCTTTGTCCATTGATTCGTTTGCAAATATTTTCTCCCATTCTGAGGGTTTGCCTTTTCGTCTTGTTTGTAGTTTCCTTTGCTTTGCAAAAGCCTTTAAGTTTCATTGGGTCCCATTTGTTTATTTTTGTTTTTATTTTCATTACTGTAAGAGGTGGATCAAAAAAGATCTTGCTGTGATTTATGTCAAAGAGTGTCCTGCCTATGTTTTCCTCTAAGAGTTTTATAGTGTCTGGCCTTACATGTAGGTTTTCAATCCATTTTGAGTTTATTTTTGTGTATGGTGTTAGGGAGTGTTCTAATTTCATGCTTTTCCGTGTAACTGTCCAGTTTTCCCAGCACTACTTATTGAAGAGACTGTCTTTTTTCCATTGTATATCCTTGCCTCCTTTGCCATATATTAGTTGACCATAGGTGTATGAGTTTACCTCTGGGCTTTCTATCCTGTTCCATTGATCTATCTTTCTGTTTTTGTGCCAGTACCATATAGTCTTGATTACTATAGTTTTATAGTATAGTCTCAAGTCAGGGAGTCTGATTCCTTCAGCTCCGTTTTTTCCCTCAAGACTGCTTTGACTATGCGGGGTCTTTTGTGTCTCTGTACAAATTTTAAGATTTTTTGTTCTAGTTCTGTAAAAAATGCCATTGGTAATTTGATAGGAATTGCATTGAATCTGTAGTTTGCTTTGGGTAATATAGTCATTTTCACAGTATTGATTCTTCTAACCCAAGAACATGGTATATTTCTCCATCTGTTTATGTCATCTTTGATTTCTTTCATCAGTGTCTTATAGTTTTCTGCATACAGGTCTTTTTTCTCCCTAGGTAGGTTTATTCCTGGGTATTTTATTCTTTTTGTTGCAATGGTAAATGGGAGTGTTTCCTTAATTTCTTTTTCAGATTTTTCATCATTAGTGTAAAGGAATGCAAGAGATTTCTGTGCATTAATTTTGTGTCCAGCAACTTTAGCAAATTCATTGATTAGCTCTAGTAGTTTTCTGGTGGCATCTTTAGGATTCTCTGTGTATAGTATCATGTCATCTGCAAACAGTGACAGTTTTGCTTCTTCTTTTCCAATTTGTATTCCTTTTATTTCTTTTTCTTCTCTGATTGCCATGGCTAGGAGTTCCAAAACTATGTTGAATAATAGTAATGAGAGTGGACATCCTTGTCTTGTTCTTGATCTTAGAGGAAATGCTTTCAGTATTTCACCATTGAGAATGATGTTTGCTGTGCGTTTGTTGTATATGGCCTTTATTATGTTGAGGTAGGTTCCCTCTATGCCCAGGGAACCTATATTTTTTAATTGAACATTTTATTTGGAAATAATTTTAGATTCATATGAAATTTTAAGAAATAATGCAGAGATAATCTTGTGTACCCTTTATTCAGTTCCCCCCATTTTTAACATCTTGCAAAAATTCTAGTTTATATCATCACCAGGATATGGATATCGGTATAGTCCACTGATCTTATTCAGATTTCCCTATGTTTACTTATACTCCATGTGTTTAAAATATTATTTATTCTATAGGTACAGTATATTCTTACTATGCTCGTTTAACCAGTTTCTATCATAAATCCTCACCAGTTCCCCAGCTCACCACAAGGAGAGTCTAAGAACTTTGTTAAATGCACCATGGACTAGCCTGCCCATCACTCAGGTCCGAACTAACGGGTCTGAAGCTGTGTTTAAGTCTTATTTCTTGTGGTTAAAACCTGCTTATCTTTTCCTTCAACTGACTTTCATCTTTCCTGAAAGTTTTGGGAACTTGTGATGTATTTTTCTATCATTCCAATAAACACAGTTCAGTACCATACTGAAATGGCCCTCACTCTTAGAGAGCTGTATATTCTGCTCCTCTCAGGATTCATATTCTTTTCTAACCTACCTGGATCTGTCTACTTGAAGACCACCAAGTAGGTCGTACAAGACCCACAGATGTTACTTCTGACTCATGAGCAGTGTGACTTAGTCTCAATATTCTTGTTTCTTCTACTGACGCTGTGGGAAGCTTACCCTGCATTTTCTGTCCTTTTAATTCTTGTTTTATACCTGCTTTTTATCCTCTCAGACTACCTGGGCTCTCACTTTGCCTGCTCAATATCCCCTAAAACCTTTTCTCAGGAGGGAATCTGAGAACTTATTGCACATCGTGTACATGGTCCATGCAGCTAACAAGGGGGAGCTAACGTGTGGGCGTCAGCAGTGCTTTGGGGATGGCATTTGGTTAGGGAAATCCAGGATTGTCTATCTAGGGGAAGTGGTATAATATGAAAAGCACTAGACCCTGAAAGTAGACTGCCTGGATTTGAACCCAGGCTCTGCAACTTAGTGGCTATGTGACCTTGGGAAATTACTTACCATCTCTGAGCCTCAATTTCTGCATTTGTAATATGTAAAAAGTAACAGTTCTTCACAGCATTGCTTTAAGTATTAAATGAGCTGGTGTAACTTAAGCACATAGCATCATGCTTGGCACACAGAAAGCATCCAACTCTTAGTGTTATAACTGGTGACATAACTGGTGTGTGGCATTCATGCAGCACCTATAGGTCTCCTGATGGCTAGATTATTTTAAAAACTGCCTTTTCTTATTACCCAAATTTATTCCTCTATCCTTCATAGTTGTTGTATTGCTGGATAATATGGCAAAATTTTTTAAATGTTTGAATTTTGTTTCTAAAGAGTTATAAAACACATGTTTATGGGGGCTTTCTTATATCTATATCATGCTACAGAGATATCTGTGTGTGTTTTTGGAAAAGAGGAAGGGGACAAGTGTATTCAATATGTATTAATCAGGAATCTGTTTTATTTGGAAATAATTATAGATTGATTTGCAATTATAAGAAATAGTACAGAGATACCCTGTGAATTCTTTACCCAGTTTCCTCCATTTTTAACATGTATTATGTGTAGTCTTATACTAACACTTTAGACTTGTTAATTCAAATAGTCTTTAAAATAACCCTTTGGAGCAGGTATTAAATTCTGCAATATTTAGAAGAGGATATTAAGATCAGAAAGATTAACTAACTTGTCCAAGGTCACAGGTCTAATCCCTGACAGGTCAAAAGTAGAACACAGTGCTCTTTACACTATAATATATCTCCTCCTCTGACTATTCTGTGTGTTCTTGGAGAAGCTGTAGTAAAAAGAAATGATGGGTTAATAAATATCTAATGCAATAAATTTAAGAATTTGGTGACAATTTTATTTTGAAAATAGTTTATACAGACCCACTTTGAAGTGAGATTTCCAAGCCTACATTTTCATTGCCAATTCCAGAAAAAGCCCAGTTAAGGGCATTAAAATGAAATTAACTTAAAAAGAATTCCTACTGTTTTATTTTTTTAAGTTTGAGTTAAAATAACCTTAGTAACTCAATGAAAGTGTTCTTTGATATCTTCATGTTTCTTGCTTTTCATCTTGCAGTTATGTAACGTCACAAAATAATATTTTGAGAGAGAAAATGAAAACAGTAGAGCTAATAATTTGGCAGTGTTTAAGAGTGCCAAAATATTTTCAGCAAAGTGTTGATTCTCACCATGTTTATCCCCTTTCCTTTCCTCCACCCTGCTAGAATTCTCTGCTAGCAATCAAGCTGGCTAAGGTTAGGAAGATTACCAGATGCAGCAATTGCTACGCCAAAGTGAATTAATAACTAGGCAAAACGCCCTCTGAATAAACTTTTGTCAAGGTCAGAGGGATTCTCAGTTCTGGGAGGGGAAGTGTCCTTTGAAGAAAGGATGGATAGAGTCAACAGCAGTCCCTGAATCCATACCTCAAAGTATCTACCCCCTCTTTCAGTCACAAACAAACACCATTTATCTACCTGTTGTTCAAATCCTTCCTAATTCTGGAAGATATCGACAGCTTTTCTCTGATTATTGTTGATTAGCCCTTAGGCTCTAATATTGCAGTTTCTTTCCCCCTTGATTATTTGATCTTGATTTTTCCTGTGTGACCTCTAAATTTGTTTGTTTTATAAGTGACAGAAAGTCAAAGCAAATTCAGTTATGTGAAAAGAAGAGTTTATTGGAGCATGGAATCCAAGAAAAAGTTGCTCAACAAACTTTAGATCTAGTTGAGGATCCACTGACTTCAACAGTAATATTTGAATTATTTACCAAATCTCGAATGTCAAACTTGAAGCCTTCAGAGTCTGCCTGAGATTTTTAGAAAAAAATAAACATATAACATTTACTTGTTATATTTACCAAGCCTGACCTGGTATTCTAATAGAGTGTAATCAATGGCCAGATACCACTGTCATGTCATTGACCAGGTTTTCGGTGACATGATTTGGATCTCAAAGTTTTTGCTGTTGAGGTTGAATGTAATCCATCCAAATTTAGTTTAACTAAAATCATTACATTAAATTTAGGCAAGACCTTATAAAAATATTGGAAAAAATAAGGACCCAAAACTCCACATCTACTTCAATTATGTTGAAACATGGGAATGTGTTTTAAAATAATAATAAATTCATTTAGTCTTACATCTAGACTTCTGATTACATATCTTATTCTGAAAAATACCTGTAAACCCATTCAATTATTACTTTAAGATGCTAAGTCCACCAGATCCTACAGTTTTGTTAACACCTAGAAATAAGCCGTATTGCTAACATATTCGGAATATAAGATTGTCTTTCCACAAAATAATTATTTACTTTTACAAATTCTTTTTCTGCTTTGTATAAGTGAGTGATAAAAATAGGATTAAAATTTTTGAGATATTGGTTCTATCATATTTATATGTAAAATTCCTTCTATTTTGAAGCATTATTTTTTAATTAAAAAAGACTTTTGCTATCCTGTACATTTCTCATCAACAATTTGTTTTCATATGGGCTGGCTTTGTCAAATTTTCAAATTAAATCATATATTTTAATAAATAGATCTTTTATTTTTTATTTTTTATACATCTTTATTAGAATATAATTGCTTTACAATGTTGTGTTAGTTTCTGCTGTATAACAAAGTAAATTAGCTATATGTATACATACATCCCCATATCTCCTCCCTCTTGCGTCTCCCTCTCATCCTCCCTATCCCAGCCCTCTAGGTGGTCACAAAGCACCAAGGTGATCTCCCTGTGCCAGGCAGCTGCTGCCCATTAGCTATCTATTTTACGTTTGGTAGTGCATATATGTCCATGCCACTCTCTCCCTTTGTCCCAGCTTACCCTTCCCCCTCCCCATGTCCTCAAGTCCATTCTCTAGTAGGTCTGCGTCTCTAATCCCATCCTGCCCCTAGGTTCTTCATGACTTTTTGGTTTTTTAGGCTCCATATACATGTGTTAGCATATGGTATTTGTTTTTCTCTTTCTGACTTACTTCACACTGTATGACAGACTCTAGGTCCATCCACCTCACTACAAATAACTGAATTTTGTTTCTTTTTATGGCTGAGTAATATTCCATTGTGTATATATGACACATCTTCTTTATCCATTCATCTGTCATTGGACACTTAGGTTGCTTCCATGTCCTGGCTATTGTAAATAGAGCTGCAATGAACATTGAGGTACAAGACTCTTTTTGAATTATGGTTTTCTCAAAGTATGTGCCCAGTAATGGGATTGCCAGGTCATATGGTCTATTTTTAGTTTTTTAAGGAACCTCCATACTGTTCTCCGTAGTGCCTGTATCAATTTACATTCCCACCAACAGTGCAAGAGAGTTCCCTTTTCTCCACACCCTCTCCAGCATTTATTGTTTCTAGATTTTTTGATGATGGCCATTCTGACCGGTGTGAGGTGATACATCATTGTGGTTTAGATTTGCATTTCTCTGATGATTAGTGATGTTAAGCATCCTTTCATGTGTTTGTTGGCAATCTGTATATCTTCTTTGGAGAAATGTCTATGTAGGTCTTCTGCCCATTTTTGGATTGGGTTGTTTGTTTTTTTGATATCGAGCTGCATGAGCTGCTTATAAATTATGGAGATTAATCCTTTGTCAGTTGCTTCATTTGCAAATATTTTCTCCCATTCTGAGGGTTGTCTTTTCATCTTGTTTATGATTTCCTTTGCTATGCAAAGCTTTTAAGTTTCATTGGGTCCCATTTGTTTATTTTTATTTTTATTTCCATGTCTCTAGGAGGTGGGTCAAAAAGGATCTTGCTGTGATTTATGTCATAGGGTGTTCTGCCTATGTTTTCCTCTAAGAGTTTTGTAGTGTCTGGCCTTACATTTAGGTCTTTAATCCATTTCGAGTTTATTTTTGTGTATGGTGTTAGGGAGTGTTCTAATTTCATTCTTTTACATGTAGCTGTCCAGTTTTCCCAGCACCACTTATTGAAGAGGCTGTCTTTTCTCCATTGTATATCCTTGCCTCCTTTATCAAAGTTAAGGTGACCATATGTGCGTGGGTTTAACTCTGGGCTTTCTGTCCTGTCCCATTGTAAATAGATCTTTTGATTGAATCAAAAACATTACTATATGGACTATAACAATGAGAGTAAGATGGAATAGTTGTTGCCATACTAAATCTCCTACTGAGAACAACTAGAAAGGATAGATTAATTAAAAGATGATACGTTGAAGAGCATCAAAGAGTTGTTAAAGAAATGAGGAATAGGGGGCTAAGAATATGGGGAGGGGAGAACCATAGCATTTCTGAGGTCTGGATACAAGCAAGAAACTGAGTTCCTGGGCTTTGCCCAGGAAGGGAGTAGCTGCTGCCAGACTGAGAAGTCCACAGGGCATTTGGCAGTTTTGCAGGACTGCATTACCAAAAACTGGAAACTCATGAAACCTCAAATTCATGGTCAGTTTTCCCCTTAACACATATGCTGAATTCTGAAATTTGGGGTGTGGGAAGATAAACAGCTAAGCAAAAAATAGAAAAGCAGAGCAGAGTTTTCTTTAAAATTATGGTAAAGAGGTAAAAATATCATGTGCTTCCAGAGAAAGAGGCTCTGGTAACACCAGGCTTTCATTGAGAGCCCTGGTGAGCTATGCCATGTAAAGAAGAAATGAACCAAAATTAGATTGAACTCAGCTCACTCCCTAATTGGATCAAGTTATTAAGCTTCTGCACAGCCTAGCTAAACAAAGGGTTAAGGAACTCTGGAGGACTAGCTCATCCTTAGCCTCTACAATGTCTATATGCAAATTTATGGCATTAAATATAAAATTATTAGCCCGCCAAAAGACAGAACCATGAAACTAAAACTCAAGATAATAATCAGAATATAAGAAAATAAGGAACAGACTTAAAGGTAATCTATATATTGGAATTAGAAGACATGAACTTTAAAGTTATCAAAGATTAATAGTTTTAAGGACTAGATGAAAAGGTGGAAAATTTTACTAGATAATTAGCATCTATAAAATAAAATAAATGAGAACATTCTAAATCTGATGCAATCACAATACCTGAAATTAACTCAATAGCTATAATTATTCAATTATTCAATACAGCAGGAGACAGAATTTGTAAACTGGAAGACTGCTTAACAGAAAATATCCAAATTGAAGTATGGAGAGAAAAATGATTGAAAATACAGAAAAGAGCATAAGAGACATGTAGGACAATTTCCAAAGCTCCAGCATACATGTAGTTGTCTCTTAAAAAAGGGAGAGGAGAATGAGATATTCTCATGTATATGAAGAGCTAACGGTAGAGAATTTTCCAAAACTGATGAAAGGTAAAGATCCATAAATTCAAGAAGCTAAGTGAACTCCAAGCAAAACAATATAAAGAAAACAAGACTTAGGCATATTATAGTTGGACTGTTAAAGACCAAAAAACACAGAGAAAAATCTTAAAAGTATGCAGAGAAAAAAATGCATTATATGTCAATAATAAGTTTACAGTTGACTTCTCAACACAAACTATGGAACTGATAGGGAATGGAAGGTGCCAAAAGAAAAAGATGTCAAATTATTTATCAGTAGCAAAATAAAATTAATAAAATAAAATAGACTATACTATCCATCAACAGTGAAAATAAAACAGTAAAAATGAAGTTTAAAAAGGCCTCTGATTATTAGTGAAATTTTTTCTCAGGAAAATAAAAGCTGAAAGATGTTGTCATCAACAGACCTTCACTAAAACAAATACTAAAGGAAGTTCTTCAACCAGAAAAAAAATGTCCCAGGAGTAAACATAAAAATGCAAAAGGCAAGAGGGAGATAAAGTATTCCAAAGTTCTAGCATTACTAGGGAAAGGATAACAGTAATAATTCTTACTTTTATCAGCCAGGTCAAATAGAAAATAGAAGCAGGATGGTGGATATAAATTTAAATGTATCAGTGATTACATTACACACAAAGAATATCTATAAATCTCTAAGAAAGGAACAACAACCCAGTAGAAAAATGGGCAAAATATTTGACTAAGCAGTTACAAAAGAGGATTACCCAATGACCAATAGACCTGAGAAGTTCTCAATTTCATCATAGAAATATAAATTATTTTGAGATATTATTAAACATACTCCAAAATAGCTAAAATTTTAAAAAGACAGGTAACATTAAAGATTGGAGACAATGTGGAGAAATTCCAATTCACTGCTGGTGAAAGTGTAAATTGGCAAAAGCAATTTGAAAGCCCGTTTGGCAATTTCCTGTAAAAACTAAACCTACTAAAGTATATTATATGGTGAATATGAATAGAATAATTCAGCAGTTCCCCTCTTATGTTTATACTCCATAGAAATGTATACATAAGTTCACCCAAAGACTTGCTTAATAATATCCAAAATAGTACTAGTCATAAAAACTCACATATTACAGAATGGATAAATAAATTGTGGTATATTCATAGGGTAGAATAATATACAGTACTATAAATAAAAAACAGAATGACAAAAAAAACCAAAAACCAAGCAGCTACATGCAATGGTGTGCATTGATCTCACTAAACTGAGTGGAAAAAGCCAGCCATGAAAGAGTGCATACAATATGACTCCATTTATGTAAAGTTCAAAAACAGATAAAAGTAATCAATGCTATAAGAAGTCAGGATAATGGTTTTACTTGATAGCGGTTATGGGTAGGGACTTGAATTTTGCATTAAAGGAGCTTCTGGGGTGCTGATAATCTTCTGTTGCCTGACCTGGTTGCTGGTTCCACAGATATGTTCACTTTCTGACCATTACTTTGTGCTGTGCATTGGGAGAACTTGTGTGTTTTGGTATGTATGTTGTCTTTCAATAGAAAGTTTACTTATAACTTATTAAGTACCTACTGAATGCATAGGACTAAACTGTGTGACTCTCCCTTATAAACTGCTTTTCTGCTATAATAAATACTCTGCTAGTAATTTGCCATTGTTACATGCCCTGAAAAATTGTAGAGTGGCAAAATAGTAATGATAATTATACATTGTTTATTTTGTGTCTCTTACAATGCTTTGAAAATTTACATATATTTCTCCTAACATCACAGCAATCATGCTTTTAATAATATTACACAAAAAGCAGTTTGTTTCTTCAGAGAATTAATGGAAATAAAAAGACAAACATTTCATAACAAAATAATAAACCATACCATCAAAACTCATGATTATTCAACAAGTTGAAATCTGCTAAGCCAAGTAGCCCAGCATCTAAAAATTTGTGAATTATATCTATTTACATGGAAGTTAAACAAGTCAACTAGTATTTACTGAAAACTTACTATGTGTCTAGCTTCGCTAAGTACTGTGGAAATTACAAAAGAACCATATATAGTTGTTCCATTCCTCAAGAATCAATAATATATTCAGAGACAGAAGAGTTAAATCTGCAAAAGAACAACGCAAAGAAATGTAGTTTAAACTACTAAATTTTGTCAGGTATTCCATGGGTAGTCTGAAAATGAAATATATGGATGTAGGATAGAGTGATTGGAAGGCTTATTGGAGAAGGTGAGGCCAGAGCTGGGCTTTAAGAAGGTGATTGACTAGCAAAGTTTCTTGGAGAGCTAATTAACACGTGTTGTGTTGGACAGTTGAAGATTACCTGTTTTATAATTGTGTGAATTGATATCACAAATGGTTCTGATGCCACTGTGATGTATCATGTGTGAATAATTCATGCATAGACTAATGGAGCCATACAATGGAACTGCAGGGGTGTTACAAATTAGAATTTATGTGCATTGACATAGCAGTGAGTAGAAGCTCGTGTAGTGTTTGCCCCCCTCAATATTCACTATGCCTTACTCTTGCCAGGGCTAGTGTGTGTGTGTGTGTGTGTGTTAGGGAGACACAATCCAGGAATGCGTTGAATTCACAAAAATTTTTCACAAAAGCATTTGTACAAAGAGCATTACAATATATGTCCTGAGGAAAACTGGAGGAAAGGGGCAAAATCGCTTAAGAAAGAGTTTTTACAATGGGCCCGATCTTCTGAACGTTATTTTTAACTTCAGTTAGAATTTTAGTTGAAAATATAATTTGGTTAAGTTATCTTGAAATGCTAAGTGTTATTAGAAAATTTCCTGGATAAGCCTAGTGTTCATTTCATATTACCAATGGATTTTTCTTTTTGCCTCTGAAATGATCAAGATTAGTGTATTAGTTTGCTAGGCTTTTTTTTTTTTTTTCCTGTGGAGGAGGGACATAATTTAACCCATAATAACTAGTTGCTGTGTAACTATTATTTATCAAGTTATGGTGTTTTGTATTTTAGCTCTATTACAAGGATAGCAAAACACTTAGAAGCTATGCTTTGCCCATGGTGTAGCATGTTGCCACTTGTGTGTAAATGAAATCATTTAGAATAATAAACTCACATGGCAGAGCATTTTGAAAGTAACTTTTACCTTTATTAAATCACTACTGTGTGCTTGGAAGAAGGACCCAGTTCATACTTTGGTATTGTTGTATTCACTTAAAAGTTCAGAATCTTAGAATTGGAGAGAACTATAAATGTTCAGTAATTCCCAAATGATAATCAAGGGACTCATGCTTCATGACACAGGTTTTGCCATTCTATACCAAGATGAGAAAATCAAAACCCATGTCATCTCTTCATTTAACTAGCTAGATTTTTATCTGATGAAATTAGAAACTGTACTGTAAAATTTTTTAATTTATTTTTTCAGACTGCCTTTAATTTTAATATTTTGTCTTATGTTTTTATTTAAAATATAGTTTATTTTCTGAAATGATACTGATCATCAGTTTTAGTTTGAAGGTCCTTACTTGGCATTATAAAAAGTTAGTAAGCATTTTTTTCAGTTTCTTATTTTTAAAAGTATATTTGTGTGTATATATTCCTGGTCTATAAACTTTATGACTGGGAATAATTGACCTAATCAAATGGCTCATCTGATTATTGAACTTCCTGCACAATATACCTACCATATTATGGTTAACCAGAAGAATTTCTACCACTTTCTACATAGTCATTTCCATACTCAATTTTCTTAGAAAACTCTTTAAAAATTAAGCTGAGATTTTTCTTGAAATTTTCCCTTTTTGGTTTTTAAATCATTCAAAATCATGCTAAGATAATGTACTACCTATTCTAAATTCAGCTCTTCAAATATATGAAGAAAAGTATTGTTTTCCCCATGAATCTTCTCCTCTTGATTGAACAACCCCATTTTCTTTGTTCCTTATACAACATGATTGCAAGTCATCCAACTTCTTTTACTCTCTTCCAAACCTGTTTTAGTTTGTCAATGATATGCAAACTCTTGACACACAGGACTGAATTAAAAACTAAACAGATATAAGTACCTAGTCAAGAGGGACTATAACAGTCTCTAGATCCTATGTTTTAGTACTCTTCTCAAGTTTTCAATTGAATGAGTCTTTACAAATTTTTTCCACTTCTGGTTTAGTCTTCTTACCCAGAAAACTAGAAGGTATCACACTACAAAATGGCAACTAAAAATTCTCTTGTGGTCAGTTCACATCAAGAAAATTATAGAGCTTTTCTTAAAAGAAAAGGTAAAAACAAACTCTTTTCTAGTGTCAAGTATCTCCTAGATGGCCGTCTCCTTGTTGAAATCAGTTCTTGGTAAAGAAAAGAAAATGGATAAGGAGAATTCTTCCATGAGCCTCTTCATTTTAGCCAAGTTCAGAGCCATAATCTATAACAGGGGTCAGCACACTACAGCCCAGGGACCAAATCCACCTTGTCTGCCTGTTTTTGCAAATGAAGTTTCACTGGAACACAGCCACACCCATTCATTTTATACTATCCATGACTGCTTTTGCACTATAATGGCAGAGTTGAGTATTACTGCAGAAGCCATATGACCCGCAAAGCCTAAATTTTTATTATGTGGGCCTTTTGAGAAAAATGTTGTCAATCCCTGAGTTATAGGAGCATTCCTACTATAGAATTTTATAAATAATAAACAGGTCAGAGAAGTTGAAGAGAAGAATAAGAAAAGCTGAGAGAAGCTTTCACAAACACCTGACATTAGAGCTAGTACTCAATCTACCCAGCAAGAGGTCAGTATGGGCTGGAAGGAGAAATGAACAGCACTGACTAATTATTATAGATTTGACATTTGCCTGAGAAGAGATTAGTTCCATGTGGTAAAGCTGAAAAATTAGATGCCACAGTGCTGAGTAGCTGCAGAGGAGGCCAGAGTGTGTTGGAATAGTGTATGTACTGTCATTTGCAACATGAATTGCATTAAAATCCTTTCACAATGCTCAGTCTCCCTTCAATTTGAAAAAAGAAAAGGTGAGCCAAAGAATCCTATGCTTGGGGCTTCCCTGGTGACCCAGTGATTAAGAAACCGCCTGCCAGTGCAGGGGACATGGGTTCAAGCCCTGGTCTGGGAAGATCCCACATACTGAGGAGCAACTAAGCCCGTGCACCACAACTACTGAGCCTGTGCTCTAGAGCCTGTGAGCCACAGCTACTGAGCCCATGCACCACAACTACTGAAGCCCGCGCACCTAGAGCCCGTGATCCTCAACAAGAGAAGCCAACGCAATGAGAAGCCCTCACACTGCAATGAAGAGTAGCCCCCGCTCACCACAACCAGAGAAAAGCCCGTGCACAGCAACCAAGACCCAACACAGCCAAAAATAAAATAAATAATGTAAAATAAATAAATATATTAAAAAAGAAAAAAAATCCTATGCTTCACTATGCAGTGTTCACCAAAGAGGAGAGTTTTAAGAGCTGACTAAACAGGTCTAAAGTCAAATCAACATTCAGACATACTGTACTTCTTTTGGAGGTAGAAAACTAGCATCTGAAGAGACACCCCCATTTGTAGCGAAATCAGTTTCTGTTCTATCAACTACACAGCAATAGGATCCAGCAGATGTAATTTATATCTGGGAGGTGGTTTTAAAAAGATCCTTTTGTCTTATAAACTTTTTTTTTTTTTCCAATCTGGAAAACAAATGAGAAACGAATTTACTCTTAATTTCTCTCTGTGAAATGCATCCCAGACTCCACAAAGGAAATGTAAGAAAGAAAGGAAAGAGAGAAAAAGACAAATATTTGAAAGGATATTTAAAATGTCTGTGTAGAAATTTTCAATTTGTGAATTAAGAAACAAATAGACAAATGAAAATCTACCTTTGCAGTTGAAGGAATTAACATGGAAGACCATAAGCAAAACTGTGGCCTGGGCAGAATTGTTTTCCCCTCATCTTCCTCCCTCCATTTTTGGTGTTACCCTCCTTCCCCGTCCTAGGAATTTTATATATTTATGCTGCCCAGGATGGTCCAGAGTGTCTTCAGTTCTGCCGATCAGGCTTGATCTCCTTAGTGGTCCTGGATATTTCCCTTGCATCAGAACTTGTCCTGTATGCCATTTTCTCGGGGTCTCTGGATAATGTCATGAATCCTGCCTAAAAGACCCCAGAAGTAAATGCCCATCTATGGCACCAACTTTAGGAGAAAATTGGAAACTCTAGTTCCTGCAGAATACCTGATACCTACATCACGTGATGTCCCCTCACTAGAGAGGTTACTGATCTACAGTGCCTTGCTCAGCCATATTGGAGCCAGAGGTGGAAAAAAGTATGTGCTCCCATACGTATGTATCAAAATATCTGTCCACAATTTCAGCCAAGTAGAAAAGTTAATACAATCTCTACAGTTAAAAAAAGACCACATGTGTTGCCTGATCTCTTTGCACATGGTTAACCCTTATGAACCTGCCTGGAGGGGAACATGATCACCGTGTGGGCCAGGAACCAGACTAATTGGAAATAACTTTTCTTTGCACTGTAATGCAGAATCATAAATAAACAAACAAAATAACAAACACCTGTCTTTATTTAAACTTTTGATATTGGGTTCACCATGGGTGTTCGTGCATTAATTTTTATCTTAAAAGTATTATTCAAAATTCTTTATTTTGATTACTGAGTTTTCTTGAAATTTTGCCCCTGAGGTGAGTGCCTCACTTGCCTCACCTTAATCCTGGCCCTATTAATCTGTTATTCAGATTTTGCCTAAGATGGTAAGTTGCTCTTTAAGAAGCAAAACATTTCTTGGTTGTCTTCTCTAATATATACTTCTTAGCCAAATGTCCTAGGAACTTAGGAGCTTCAGAGATATTATTAGGTGTTTCAAAAAGAAAGGCATTTATAAAGAAGTTTGGGAAATTGCATACTATATCTGCTTCTGTCTCTGTCTCTCTGGAAACACACAGTTATATTAGCATATTAAGGTTCTGAGAAGTCCTACAGCAAAGATAGCTATTATACATGTTTAACCACATGTATTTGACCTTTTGTTTCATAGAGCATCCATTATCACCTTAGTAGACACGTGTTATTTAACTATTCTACATAACAAATGACCCCCAAACTTAGTGGTTTAGAATGACAATAAACCTTTATTATTCTCACAGTTTCTATGGGTCAGGATGTTGGGAGCAGTTTAGCTGGGTGATTCTAGCATAGGGTCTCTTGGCAGGTTTAATCATGATGTCCCCCAGGTCGTCTCGTTGCAGTCATCTGAAAGCTTGATTGGAGCTGCTGGATCAGCTTCTGTAAGGTGGCTTACAAGGTGGTTGGCAAGATGGTGTTGGCTACTGGCAGAGACTTCAGTTCAGAAAGGTTCACACGTGGATCTTTCTGTAGGATGCCTGAGTCCTCGTGACATGGTAGCTGACATCCCCCAGAGCAAGTGATCCAAGAGAGAGGGCATGCAGGAGCTATTCTTTTTTGTGACCTGGCCTCAGTAGTGAAATAACATCGCTTTCATGATTTCACAACATTATTCATTAAACGCAAGTCATGAAGTCCAACCCAAACTTAAGAGGAAGGAGTTAGGTTCCACCTTTTGAAGGGAAGTGTGTAAATTGTGAACCTGTTTTAAAAATCATTACAGAACATAATGTGGGAATTTTTTTTTTTTTTTTTTTTTTTTTTTTGTGGTACGCGGGCCTCTCACTGTTGTGGCCTCTCCCGTTGCGGAGCACAGGCTCCGGATGCGCAGGCTCAGCAGCCATGGCTCACGGGCCCAGCCGCTCCGCGGCATATGGGATCCTCCCAGACCGGGGCACGAACCCGTATCCCCTGCATCGGCAGGCGGACTCTCAACCACTGCGCCACCAGGGAGGCCCAACATAATGTGGGAATTTTATTACAATCTTTTCTTCTGTTTTCTACCCAGCTATTTCTACTCAATGAAGGCAGAAACCCAAGCTTAAAACTAGACCCACAGCTGGCTAGCTATCCACTCTAATAAACACTAATAAGCTTGGGTGATTGTAAGAGACCTCTGTTGCTTTTGCCCTCCTTCCTCTCTGGTTACAGCAATCCACTTTTCTTGTGGGTAACCACTTCTTCACAACCCCTTGTTGGCTTGGAGGGTATGCTCGTCATGGTGCCACCAACACCACCATCATCCTAGAGGTGGGCATAGGATCAGGTGACCAATCAGAGACCTCCAGTCCCCTGTTCCTAATGATTGCATTAGTGATAGACGTATGGCCCAAGAGAATTCTCTAATATTTGATATTTATTGCTAGGAGAGTAACAAATGCAATGTTGCAAGGTGGAAACTATCTGAAGTAGAAGAGAAAAAACAAAAGCAGTGATAAAAAATAGCAAGAAAGTCCTGATGATTCACTTAAGCCCCTAGATCCGGTTCTGCATGAAACCATTTCAATTATGTGGACCATTCTCTTATTTTAAAATCTAGTTTGAATTGGATTTCTTTTACAACTGAAGGAGTCCTAACAATTCAGGTACAATGATCCAGCATAGATAACACAAATGATGTTTTAACAGTGCCTTTCAAGCATTAGGGAAAGCTAAGAAATAAATTACAAGTTTATGGAACAAACTGGTCTATTAGAGATGAAATTATAAAAATGTGCTATTTTTCTCTACAACATTCAGGGTTATGTTTATTCATATTTTTCCCTACCTCTGCATTATCTTTTACAGGTTGTCTAGCTCTTCTGGTCACTTTCAGATATTAATAAACAATCACTTTATTTAACTAATAGAAAGTATAGTCCACTCTAATATTAAATGCCCAAATGTCATGCAAATTAAGGGATTTTTTTTCTGTTTCCCTGCCTCCTCAGTTTGGCTAGCCACAGATCAGGTTTTAATTATGCCCCACTCACCTTTCCACCCTTTGTTCTCAACACCCTATGATTCCATTGGCTTCTCCAAGTTTTGAGAATGGGGACAGAGAGAGAAGTCAGAGACAGAAAGTGTCTTGCTTGACTGGTTTAATTGGTCAACTGGCATTGGTGCCCTTTGGGTTTCACTGAATGGTCAAATTCTTATCTTCTTTTATGAGTCTTTTGTGGATCTTTTTGGAGATCACATGCATACATGCATATATGTGCACAGACTTTCACACATTTCCTGAGACTTCTTATGGGGTCTCCCCAGCATATGTGCTGCATCCTTTGGCTGTCTGTTTATGACTTTGTACCTCACTTCTGGAAGTCTACTCCCACAGATTTTATTTGCTGAGTTCACTTTGCCCTGTAGATATTCCTCTCAACCAGAGTCTGGGACCACTCAAGTCTTCTCTGAGGTCACATCTTACCAAGGGGATCAACCATCATCTTGCCTCATCAAACTCTGGAGGTACAGGCTTTTCCTGGAGTGGGTGATGCTTAGCGGTCACCAGCTTTCTTCTTCTGTGAATGCCTGCAAAGGCCCAGCATGTTATTTTAGATAAGGAACTACTTAGATTTCTTGACTCTGGGGTTTCAGCTAAAATTAGATAACAGGCAAGATCCCATTTTAATAGTCTTCACAACAATGTAAACAGCTTTCAGAATAGATTTTGGGCAGTGAGATTCTGCCACTCTTTTTCCCTGATCCTTCTTTTTATTAACCCAACAGCATCTGCTTATTTCAAGGCTAGTCCTGGTAGTGGCCTTTATAAGCTAAATCTATGATCAGGGGAGTGTATTTTAAACATGCTCTGTGGGAACTTGAAAAGAAAGCAAAGTTCTTGTCCTTGGTTTGTTTATTGTTAAATACATGCAGTAGAGTTATCACAAATGGGTTCCCACAACCCCATGTTGGCTTGGTGGGTATGCTGATCATGGTGCCACCAGCACCACCATTATCCTAGAGGTGGGCACAGGACCAGGTGGCTAGTCAGAGACCTCCAGTCCCCTGTTCCTAATGATTGCATTAGTGATAGGCATATGGCCCAGTAACATGATTGAGAGGAAACATACATACAACCAAGTGTAGCTCATCTCTGAAACATATTCTTTAGTTAAAAGGGGAAAATGTAAGATAACAGAGAATCAGAAAGTCTGAGAAGATCTAAAAGACTTCTTGAATGAAGAATATATGAATATATATGAATATATAAGAATATATGAATATATGTGAATATAGTCCAACTCAAAATACACACTGTTAACCTACTTTGTATAAGGGATATGGTATTAAATTTTGGATTTATGTAATACAGAGGTACCTTAAGGAGCTTATCATATGATAGAAGATATGAGATATGTAATAAAATAATATAATGAAAGAATACAATCTTTATATTAGATATTACATTTTTTGAACATAGCTTGTTTCTTTAAAAAATTTCTTAGAGCGAACAATTAACACTTGATCTTAGACTCTGAACTTATAGTTATTTGTTTCTCTTGAAATGGAGATGGAACCACCTTCTTCACCTGTTGGGTCAAAGGCTTCTAACCTTTGAACTGAATCAAATGGTCTTTCCTAAGATTCCTGAAAGCTACTTGGTGCAAAGTGTTCTTTTACTGATTTTTAAAATGCTTTAATCAACAGTGCAAACCATTCATACCTAATTTTAAGTGCTCCCCTTATAACTGCTTTCTATTTCTTTTTTACTTCTTCCAAAATTCACCTCTAATATATTCATTTTTGCCTGGGGTTATAATTCTGTTTTTTTTCCATGTATGTTATTCAACAGTATAACTTTAGAGCAGTCGGTGAGTCCGTTTTATAACTCAACAAATGTTACTCTGAGAGACAGGTAACATTCTATGACTTTATGGTTGAAATATATATCTATATATTTTTATATCGATATCTATTATATATTGAGTTCTACTTTCTAGTGTCATTATTGCTTAAAGTATTTATCAGACAGCAGATAAGACTGAATAAGTGAATTCTCCAAATTTGTATAAACAGCTATTTTTTAAAAAATTTATGATCTGGCTTTGTGATATAAGCACAAACTTAAAATTCCAGAAATTTTACTGGAAAAATGTTCAAAATCTTTAATATAGCCTACCAGGTCTTGAGTAAAAGAACATAATTTTTTTGTGGTAGCAAAAGAAGGTCAGTGGTAAAAGAAACTCAAAAATAAGCCTACAAGAGCAATTTATCTCTTGCCTGAGTCTTCAGTTAGGCAAAGTGCAAGGATTCTTGAGAAAATGCCAAGCAGACCTGAAGGGAACCATCAGGAGGTTGAGGAAACATCAACAGCAGGAGGACAATGGAATCGGGTTGGAGATAGCTAAAGCTAAGTCAAGGTTAGATGGTGTCAACATTCAAAGAAATGTGTGGGCATTTGGACGTTATCCTGTAGGCAGTAAGACTCCCTCAGTAAATTCTGAGAAATGGTACGGCATGATCAAATCTGGGGCTGACTGTAATGTGGGAGAAAGATTTGAAAAGTGAAAGGTTACAGGTGGGCTTCCCTGGTGGCGCAGTGGTTGAGAGTCTGCCTGCCAATGCAGGGGATGCGGGTTCGTGCCCCAGTCCGGGAATATCCTACATGCCGCGGAGCGGCTGGGCCCATGAGCCACGGCCGCTGAGCCTGCGCGTCCGGAGCCTGTGCTCCGCAACGGGAGAGGCCACAGCAGTGAGAGGCCCGCGTACTGCAAAAAAAAAAAAAAAAGAGAGGCAACCAAGCTAGTTAAGAGGCTGTTATAATGATTCCAGTCATGTATGACACATTATTTAGTAGAATGTTACCCTGTGTTATTACCGTTGATAATTAGCCTAGAGTTAAAAAGTGTATCAGAAAGTTTCACTGGTAATTCTTAGGTTGAGTTTATTCAGGGGCATCAGAGAAGTTTTATCACTGGCCTTGTGCTAATGGCCAATGATGATCCAGACATGAGTCAAAGATTCTACCTCTAAATCTGAAGAATTTTGCTTCCAGCCAACCTCTCCCTGTGTCCTGCCTGTGACATTCAAATTCCACTGTCAGAGAAGTCCAGGCAATAGGAAAGTTGGGAGATAGGAAATTTTAGAGTTTAAAATATTATAGCTATTCGTGTTTCAACTACAAGCTGGTATCACAGTAAGGGTTTTTCCTTCTAAGGAATAGTTAGGGTTTCAAGATTAGAGGTAATAAAAATCTGAAAACTTGGACGATGTGAATAGAGTCTGTTGTTGACAGATGAGCACAGTATTTAAATGGTTAAAAGAAGGCCTATTGGGGCATATATTCCTTTCTACTTTAGTTATTTAGCAAATGATGATCTACTTTTATTCAGTTTTATGCAGTGATCACCCAAAGGAGTAGTAAGAGAAACATGATTTAGAGAATGATAGAACAATGTGTTGGAACAGACAATGGATATGGCTTTGGTATCTCAAAGATTATGGATCTAGATAAGGCACTTAAATAATAATGAAGGCTTTAGATTTTCATGTTGAACGATTCAGTTAAGCACTAAAAAATCCCAGGGTATTCTGGCTCTTACTACTTGAAGTTAGTAGAAATGGAATTAGAAAGATCCAGGCTTTGCATTTATACTTAAAATCATTGAAATTCTATCTTTCAAGAATAAAGAGATTTAGATTCAAGTGTTTGGAAGGACCAGGATGTGTATGTGTGAAGTATTAGCTTTTAGTTGGCAAAATACTGATCTTTGATGAGGGAAACCAAAATTGTTTCAAATTATATGTCACAGACCTCAATTGCTCTGCAGAACTATTTTCCAGTTTGGTGAGTTGTTTCATTCCTTGATTCCTGTTTATACTTTTCCAGTCCAGCTAGGGAAAATGAAATGGATCCTGTTCAGCTAGAATTCTCTCCTTAAGTCTTATGAACTCAGTGGCTTGTTAACAGTGCACCAGCACAAAACAAACCAGTCTTTCTATTGGAAAATTTCTACACAGGCTTCATCTCAACTCTGTTCTATTGAGAGGACTCATAGACATTTTCAAGGAGCATGGATTTTATGAATGCAGCTTGAATGCAGCTGTGTCTTTTCCAATCTAGGGCCAAGAGACAAAATGCAACATGAGATTTTTAAACATTCCAAGGCCCATCTGCCATGTAACCCACTTATCTTTGTGGCTGCAAGTTCTTTATTGATCCAAAATGGTAAAGAAAAAAAAAAAAAAGGCAACAAAGGGGGAAAATGTAGGGGGAAAGAAAAGCCATAAATCCATTCTTTTGTTGTTCTTCCAGCAGCATCTGTGAGCAATTGTCACAATTACTAGTCAAACTGTATTTGACTTGTTGCCAACATGAATTTTCCAAAAACCCAATGTAAACAAACTCTGCAAGTACTTCCTCATTTGCCAAGCCAGTAATTATTTACTTTGTTTGGGCCTAGCATTAATGTCAGTTCAGCTTTACAGCCTGTAATGTGTTTGTTAATGAAACCGTGAGGTCTAAAGCTACGTATTAACCTTGCCACCCTTCAATTTTGAGCTCAATAAAGTTGCACCATGGTTTTGTAAACTAGTGTTGGGGGACAGGCAAATGATTAATTATATTTTTCCCTTTTCCTTTATCCAAGCAAATTGTTAATCTTTAAACCGGCCTCTCATTTTAAAATTAACAAACCGAAATCCAGCCGCTGGGAGATATGATATCATTTAGACGAGTTGCTGTGGCTGTTTTGATGCCATATTTGGAAGTCGTCAGCCATGGTGCCTGCATTCACGTTTAGTAACCTGCACTGCAGGCTCTGTATGCTGCCTGGAAGGAAGGAACGTTCCTCAGAGAATCATGGAGTATCTGTTTGGTAGAGAAGTGACAGAATGCATGCTTGGGACCTAGAATTCTTTTTGTGGTGACTAAATGAAAGGCAGTTGGTTTGAGGATGTTTGAGCAGTTCAAAGACAGAAATTCCTGATCTGGGTGAGGAAGCAAAGAGGTTGGGGAGAAGGAGACTTAGGAGCCTAAGGATGTAATATTTTTCTCCCAGACACAACAGAATCTGCTTCTGTCTCTGGTCTTTTAAATATACTGTGTACTGACAGTGACCTAGAAGACAGAAGAGAACAGGTAAAAGCCCTGTTCTCATACAGCTTATATTCCAGTGGGGAATGGGGAGGCCAGATAATAAATAAGAAAACAAGTAGGCAAGTTAGTTTCAGATCAAGATGACTATTCTGAAGTCAGTGAAACCAAAGGGATGAGACATGATATTCCTGGTGAAGCCACTTTGGATGAGTGGTCAGAGAAGGTGTCTCTGGGACAGGGACATCTGAGCTGAGACTTGGGCAGTGTGACAAAGCCCCACTTCAAATGCACGAGGACAACACTTTCAGGAAGAGGGGACAGCTGCAAGCATCAAAGCTGTTTGCTCTGTACCAAGAAGGGGAGGAAAGGCAATGTGGGTGTCCCCAGTGAGGGTGGTGGGAGGAGGTGAGCTTGTGTATTGCTCCCCAAAGCAACTCTGGATGTGAAAGGATGTGATAGGGTTTTAGGATTACGCCTTCTACAAAGAGGAATTCTTCTGAAGATTAGTTTGGAAGTCTTAATTTGTTTTGGGGAGGGACTAACATGAAGGAAACATCATCTGGCTAATAGTAGATAAAAATTCCCTGGGAAAAAGATCACTTTTCATAAGCTCCTTCATGACCACCTCCTTCTCTGAGTATTTGAAGGTTTAAAAGCCTCAGGAACTGTCTAGAAATTTGACTTACAGATGAAATTTTGTTCTTTACTGTGGAGCTATGACTATTTGATTTACCTGACATGGAAACTGACTCCAGATAGAGGCATCTATTTTATCTAATGTAAAGCTATAATGTTTCAGGAAGTGAGATGATTATTTTCCCCTTTATCTCCAGAGAAGGTGTGACTAAATCCCCCCAAAGGGATAATTTTGTTTAGCATCTGAGACTGATGGTTGTGTTTGATTATGTAGTTCTGAGCTCAGAATAGGCGTTTTATGCAAAAATCAATATGAATTATGGAAAGAATCTAGCATTTTAGTAACACAGTGTAAGGATTTTATAGTTAGCTACAGTGAGGAAGGAAACTGCAGAAGGCAATTTCAAGAATCTTTCAGGAATCCTTTTTTGGGGAAAACATTTTATGCTTAACAGTATAAGTTGATGAAAAATGCACAAATTGGACATTCTCAAAATAAATGGTGAGAATGTAAAGAATCTTATGAATTATGTCAATTCCTTGTGAAAAATTTATATTTTAACTTTCTTGTATGCCAAGAGTCCTTGCATTCATATCTTGTGGATTTACTTAACATATTTATTTTGAGGTAATCTTAGCTTATGAGCTAAAATTTTCAACTTGTCATACCAAAAATATTTTTAAAACAACAACTCTCCAACCCTAGTATACATAAATCAGGAACAGAACCTAAATTTGTGGATAATTGGATTGAGCTCTGAGCTTAAAGATGAAGGAGACAAAAGCATGTCCCAAAGCAGCATTTGATAGTCTTAGCCTTATCTGTGGATGTTTTACACCAGGCGTGGAGGCAGTATTTGTTTACAGTGATTTGTGCTATTTACAGTGACATTTTATTTGAGCTAGTGTCCTGTATCCAAGCCAAAACATCTATGCATAAGGGCTTGTTTTGCTCTTTCCCTTTGGTTCAAAAGCGACACTAAAGCAACATCGCCTCTTCTGATGGCCATGTTGGCAAGCCAAGGAGGTGGTTTGTGATGCAGGGATACAGGCTGTAGAGCAAGGATGATAACAGAAGACGATGACATGTCACGGGAACTTTGTGACAGCTGTAGCCTTCACAGGGACAGAAACAGCGCCGCAAGCAACTTTCATAGATATAGTATACAGTATATGGAACTCAGTAAACTTAAATTCACTGAATTTGGGAGTAATTGCAAACTGACTACCCCACTGCTTATATTTTTCAAGTAAATCTTAAAAATCCCCAGTGATATCTGAGCTTTGAAAAAGCATCATTTTTTGTGATAATGATAACTGGAAGATATCAGAGAGGCTCTTCCATACTGTTTATGGATGGAATCTAAAGAGCCACTGTTTTCTCCTTGATGATCCTATGAGCCACACATGTTTTCATGCATAAAATTGAGCCATGCTATACAGATGGGCAATGAGTAATGCTCAAAGCATTTTCCAGTTTTTTCTTGTGCACAGTCCTTCATATCTTTTTGTCCACCCCCTGCCTCACTCCTACCCAGTGTTTCTGGAAAGTTCTCTTCTAAGTCAGTGATGACCATCAAGTTGAAACTAACTTCAGTAGACATTGGTAAGTTAATGCCAATAAATTAGTGTTTAAAAGTTTTTGATTTATATAGATGATAGAAAAAATGTTTTTGATTTATTTTTACAGATATATTTAAAATTTTTCTATCCATCTCTGCAAGGTTAAAAGTATGGAAAAGAGAGAAAGTTTCAAAAATGTGGAAAAGGTAGACCATGGTGAAAGATAAAATCTATTCAACAAAAATGCTTGTTTTTCAAATGTACTGTGGAAACCAATGATAGTACCTCTTTTTAAACTAGATTAAGAGTGGAGTCATCCAGAATTAAACCGACTGTATGAAAGACAAGGGCTTGGTTTAATCAGTGTTCCAAATTTAAAGAAACTCGTGGAGTCAACACAAATATTTCAAACTTCTCTCTCTCTCTCTTTGGCCTCTGGCTTTTACCAAGAAACCCACATGTGGTTTAATCACTTCATGTTTATTTCAATAACAAAGTGATGAAGCACTGTGTCTTACCATACACACCACTTGTACATTCTTCTTTCATCTATCCATTTTCTGATCCATTGATTCACTTTTAGTAAGTGCCTACTCTGAGAAAATCACTGAGGGTATAAAGAAAAATAAGACCCAGCGTCTGCTCTCAGGGACCTTGTCATTTCAGGCATGTTCTCACACACATCTGTGCCCACACACACACTTGCACACGTATAGATATTGCCAAAGTGTTTTATCTGCCAAATGATGGCCTTGCTTCTCCATTCGTAATCTGGTGGTCAGAGTGTGAGGAAAAACTTATTTTCAGCCTTAGGCCCAGAAAGTAACTGAAATTTCTCTGACCAGATACAAAATCGTCATGAGGGTTCAAGAAAGAGTTCCCTTTCCCTTTACAACCAACAGTATTTTACCTATTGAGTTGGAAAGAAACTTAGGTTTCTTAGACCTATTCAGGTCTCAAAATACACTTTTACTGTAGATGTTAAACAGGTTATAACATTTCCCTCTGAATACAGACATGGCAGATGGAACCTCTCCCAATTCTGCTTCTCTAAAACCTTAAAAAGCTAAAGGAACCAACTACATGTCTCAAGTCCCACAAATATGCACATTGGTATTTGTGATTTTTCATAGTCTTTCTATGTATATCTTCTAAATTCCAATTTTGAATGAAAAGCCTAGCTGTTCTCAGTACTGATGATACAATATCTTAGATAAAAATTTCTTTTGCTCTTTTGGGAGGTAAATTCATTTATGCTGAAATGTTTGAGTAGTGCATTTTTTGTTTACACCTTGGATTTTTCCAAATATTATTTGAAGATGCTGGGCTAAGTACAGTCTTTAGCTCATATTATGTCTATGCCTATTTCATAGGTACAGTGGCTCTTCTGTGTTTGGACCTTCATTCGATTTAAAAAGCTTAAGTATCAGCTCATATCTGTATGATGAATAACTTTGTAATCATGCTTCTTATGTTGCATTGTAACTCTACTTTTACCATCAACATGACAGTGAGCCCATTGAGGACACGGGTTGTGTATTATTCATTTCTACAGCTCCAGTACCTAATTCTGTGCTAAGACATAGGAAAGCCTTGAATCAGTAAGATCTAAAACTGAAACATGGAAGGCTCAATCATGAAGGTAGCAACAAAGTGTGATTCCCAATGTAAAACATATTTTTGAAATGCAAATGCACTTTTAGTTTCTGAGAAACAAATTTACCCTGGGTCATAGCACCTACTGAACACACAGAATTTGGACATTTGCTACCATTAATTGAGCTCTTAGTTTAGATTACAGTCTTTGTGCCAAGTGCTTTATATACATTATCTCATTTAACCTTTCAATTACATGAGAAACAGGTAAAGACAGTTACCCATACAACAAAAGAGATGTCATGATAGCTGAACACAAACTTCTTGGGACCCAGAATGCATTCTGTTTCTTACTCTGTTACTGATTTGTATCTGGTAACTAGAATGGTGCCTGATGCCAAAGGTGGATTTACCACGAAGGAAAAGACTGTGCCTGGGGCTTGAGGGGAATCAAAATGTTTAAGAGAAGACCTCTACCCTGGAGGCTTGGAAAGAGTTTTTTGAACATATTTGGCATTTAGAAGAGCATTTGTAAACTTGGTGTCAAAAGTTGCATCAGAATATTTGGGACTAAAGCCAGATTGAAATGGGCTGAGAATGAATACAAGCTGTAGAAGTCAGTGGAATGTATGGAACATTCGTCCAAGAAGTTTAATGAAAAGAACAAGAGAGAGGGGAGTAATCTGGGGGGAGCCAGGTTTAAAAGGCCATTTTCTTCTTACCATTTTTCTCAGTGAGAAAATTGCATCCATTATTGGTAAACCAAGGGCAAAGAAATGGTAGAAGGGAATATAGTAAGTAATACCAGGAGGGTAAAAGCCAGTAACAGGGAGAAGCAAAAAAAAGATTAGAACATGATCACTGATATACAATTCTATCTAAATTTTTCTGAAAATTTAATCTCCTTTTTAAATATGCCTGTTTACATCCTATGAGATATCCTATGGTAGGCTTTGCTTGGATTTTGAATCTAATTCTCATTAAGCTTATCATTTATTATGAGTCCAATCACTTATTCAAGAAAGTGAGCATACTTTTAAATAACATTTTATTAAAAAGAATCACTGGTGATAAACAATGCATGTTTCTTGTAGAAAATATGGAAAATACCGATGAGCCAAATAACATGTTTTAAATTCATTTTAGACATATTCATTATCCTTCCATCAGTAGGAACTGTGATGATCATAATCACTACTAAATGTCTCCCTCTACCACTTATCCATGTTTTAAAAAGTTTTATTCCTTTTTCTAAAACAAAAATGGATCATATAGCAAAGCCTATTCTAAAATCTGCTTTTGTTAAACAATATTTTTTAGCAACTCTTCATGTCATTCCACTTAATTCTTTCTCATCATTTTATTGACTGAAGAAAATTAAATTGTATGCATTTGTTATAATTTTTAAGTAATTCCTTATTGTTAAATATTTTAGTGCTATTAGATTTTTATATTATAAACAACTACTCATGACTATCCTTAAAATACTAGCAATGATTATTTAAAAAAAATACTAGCAATGACTTGCTGAGTCAGAGTATGCATCATTGTATGGCTTTTGTGAAGTTTTTTCTGATTGTCCTCCATAGAAGTTACACCAATTTACACTCTCACCTAGAGAATATGAGAGCAGCTGTTGCCCACACACCAGCTAGTTCTAGGGATTAGCATTAAAAAATCCTGTTCAATATCAAATTTAATTTGATACATATATTTCATTATGGTTCTCCTTTTCACTTTTACTATAATAAGGTTGAACTTATTTCTACTGGCTCTTTGTTATTCCTTGCTCATTTACTAATATGGTTATTTGATATATTTTACATTGGGGTTGAATTTCTTACTAAGTGGGTTGTAAGTACTTTTTAAATGTTATATATTGAAATATGAACCACTTATTAGGCATTTATATTCTGTAAATATTTCCCCTTTTTGTGATTTGCAATTTACTTTTTATGATTTAGGTCATGAATAAGTTTCAAAAATGTGATGTAGTAAGCCTTTTTTTTTTATAGTTTCTACCTTTCCTGTGAGGCTAAAGACTGTATAAATATTCACCTAGTATGTTTCTAATTTCACTTTCTACATTTGAATCTTTAAACTGTTTGAAATTAATTTCATTTTGTTGTCCAATGTGCAGTTAGAATTTAAGATTATTTTTATGTTTGCCAGTTGTCTGAACACCACTTATTGAATAATCAATTATCTTCCACACTGATTTGAGGTGTATTCTTACTATATATTAAGTTCTTGTAAATACTGCATTTTAGGTCTAAATAATAGTTTTCTCTGTTGAAGTGTCTGTCATTTCCTGTATTAATATCACATTGTTTTATTATTGTAGACTTATAATGTCATATGGATAAGAGCCACCTATCTTTTGCAACTTCAAAATGATTTAGTTCTTTTAACATATTTATTTTATTGGTAATCTCACAGTTATTTTGACAGCAGTATTCATACTGTGGAATACTATTCAGCAATAAAAAGGAACAAACTACTGGCACATGCTACGTCAAGGATGAACCTCAAAAACATTACGCTAAGTGAAAGAGCTAGGCACAAGAGATCTCATAATGTATGATTCCATTTATATGAAATGTCTCTCTAAGGCAAATTTATAGAAACAGAAAGTAGATTAGTGGTTACATGGGGGCTAAGAGTGGGAGTGGGAATGAACTGTAAATAGGCATGAGGGATCTTATCAGGGTGATGGAAAAAAAATTTTTTTTAAAGATTGTTTTCTTATGTTAGTTAAACATCCTCCTTTTATTTTTCTCTCTCTTTTTTTTTTAAATACTGAGTTGTTTTTTTCTCTTTTTGGCCATGCCACGCGGCATGTGGGATCTTAGTTCCATGACCAGGGATAGAACTCCTGCCCCCTGAATTGGAAGGGCAGAGTCTTAACCACTGGGCTGCCAGGGAAGTCCTGGAAATGTTTTAAAATTTATTTAAGTTGATGGCTTCACCATGCAGTAAGATTACTAAAAATCATTAGATTGTGCACTTGAAATGAGTGAACTTTACGATATGTGAGATATACTTCAGTAAAGTTGTTATTAGGGAAGAATTATTCTGGAAAATTAATCAAAAATTATCACAGTGTTTTGTTTGGAACTGGATGATATTTACATATTAATTTCAACATTGACATCTGATAATATTAAGTTTTGTTTCCTAAACTATGATATTTATTTCCCAGGAAATATTAATACTTTATTTTTAAAAATCCACAGTTTTCCTATTAATTCCTAGGTTATTAGGTTTATTGTTTGTTTGTTTTATTTTTAGGTGGTTGCTGGTGTTGATGATTTTCCCCCTATTAAATAAAGTAATTGGTTATTGATGATACAATAGGGGACTGCTTGATTTTTATATATTTTATAGTCTTCTTAATGAAATCACTTATTAGTTTTAACGTTCCTGAATGCACTGAAAGGTGTGAGTTACATTAGCAATCTGACTGACCTCTGGCCCAGAGACTTTAGAATGATAGGTTATAGATTTAGCCATGAGTTCAATAATTTCTCTGTGAGTTTTTTTTTTTTTTTTAAGATATTGGGGGTAGGAGTTTATTAATTAATTTATTTATTTTTGCTGTGTTGGGTCTTTGTTTCTGTACGAAGGCTTTCTATAGTTGTGGCAAGCGGGGGCCACTCTTCATCGCGGTGCACAGGCCTCTCACTATCGCGGCCTCTCTTGTTGCGGAGCACAGGCTTCAGACGCGCAGGCTCAGTAGTTGTGGCTCACGGGCCTAGTTGCTCTGCGGCATGTGGGATCCTCCCAGACCAGGGCTCGAACCCATGTCCCCTGCATTAGCAGGCAGATTCTCAACCACTGCGCCATCAGGGAAGCCCTCTCTGTGAGTTTTTCCCCAGAGTTGTTAACGGAGGTCATTTGGACAACATCTAGTTTATCAATTTGGTTTAAGTTTAGAATATCTGCTACCAATATCAGACCTTAAACCTATAACCTGAAAATAGAGTTTTCGAGTAGAAAATTTTATAACAGCATCCTTTATAAATTAACTATCTAATGTGTAACAGTGACTGGAATTTCATTGAATATAAGCATATGTCAAGAGATCATAATCAGAATGCTGGCCATCAGGTAAATTGACAGTTTGGCTGGAAATAGAATGATTAGCACAGGGATAATCTGCTCTGTTGCTGATGGTTATCAGGCATGAGACAGTTATCTGTTAGCTACATGTTTTAGTAAAGAATGAGCAAAACTTTACCCCTAAGAAAAAAAAAGAAAGATTTTGGTTGCTTACATTTGGTTGCTAACATCTTTTCCATTTAAATACACTCTAATGTACCAATGTTCACTCTGCTTAACAAATAAAAGTATATGAGAATAAGTTAGAAAGTTCAAGTGATAGTCAATTTATAAAAGAATTAAAAAAGAGAGAGAGAAGATATTGTCTTGGAATTCACTTAGAAGTGTTAGGCAGTGTGAGAATAGAAGTGAATTTGGACAGATTGGTGAAGCTCTGGGGACTGTAGCTTCCTGGTGAGAAAGTTATGTGAAACAGAGTCCAAATGGTGGTCTTAACCTCAGCATTTCTGGCACATCTAATATATTTAACCTGAATATTTTTATTCTATGAATTAAGTAGGAAAAATTTATCTTATTTTCATATTTTGAACCCAGTAAATCATTGTGTTATCCTGCTGGTACACACATTTCTGAATTGGTCAAGGTTCTTATTCTAAGAAACAAAAAGTGACCCTGGAATATTTGAGCATTAAAAGTATTTATTTAAAGGATATCGCAGCATGATAATCCAGCTTGTTTAGAATTGTAGTGACTTTTACTAACTTTTTATCTCTAGATGTCCTCATATAAAGAGGCATTTCAGAAGTCTGCTGGTGCTATGTAAACACTTCCCATTGTATGGCAGTTACAAAATGTTTCCCTTGACAGTTAGGATTATCCCTGTAGGCAGTCTTGTAAGGTTTTATTTTTGCCATTTGCCTTTTGGCACAAAGACTCCAAAATTGTTAGACTGCAGTGTCAGCTTATCCTTAAGTTGTTAGTGCTCCATGGTGGAAGCATACATCTCAGAGGTACTAAACCTCTAAATCAGTAGAACCAAGAAGGATAGGGTTAAAAGTATTAATGAGTCATTACTAGGACAAGTAGGAGCCACTACTTCTACATCCATTGCTTCGTTTCCAATTGCTTGGAATACGGCTATAAAAGAAACAACATCATATATTATTTCTGGTTTGCAGCATACATTTCTATTCTATGTAAGCAGCTTCTGTGCAATGAGATGGATGATAAAGTTAGTGAAGCCATGGAATGTAGCCCATTGTGCATCTTGTTTTACCTTGTTCAGGAGCAATATTGCATAGAATTTTCTGATGGAGTATAAAGTGCTCAGAAACTCTACAGGTTTTAGAGTTAGAGATAGTACAGCAGGCAGAGAAGAAAATTCAAATCCATAATAAATATCTAATCTGTGTCACAGATTGGATTCTTCAGGAAGTAGGTTCTGAGACAGATTTGTAGATAGGATGTTTACTGAAGAGTGCTCTTGGGATCATTACGTGTGAGAGAGTGAAGGAATGAGAATTGGAATAGAGGAACTGAACTGTGAGGCAGCCACAACAAAGGCCTCGGCCAGTCCCTACAGGGACGTCCAGGGCTCGAATGTGCCTCCAGGTTTGTCCTGAACTGGAACTTAGAGGCTGAGGCTTTTGTATAGCCCCCTCAAATGCATCTCAAGCATATCAAATTAATCTCAATTAAATGCCAAGAGGACCTTTTTAGTACTTGACAGCTAGTTCTAAAATATATATGAATATAAAGGGCCAGGAGTAGTTAAGATGTTGAAGAAAGAAAACAAGTAGGGGAAGTTGGTACTCCAGATATGAAGACTCAAAAAAAACTCTGCTAACCAAGACAGTGTGAATTGGCCTAAAGCTAGAAAAAGAGAGACCAGATAAAGAGATTCTTGTATATATGAACATTTGATATATGACAGATGTGACATAGTAGATCAGTGAAAAAATAAAGGACTTTCCATAAATGGAACATTTGGAATTGAACATTCATATAAAAATAAAATTGGACCTTTTCTCATCTTATATACAAAAATTACCAATGGATCAGAGAGTTAAATATGAATGAGAACACTACACAACCTTTGAAAGGTGATGTAAGAGAAAGAATTGTACCCTTCAGATTGATTAAAAATTTTAATGTCCAACAATACCAATGTTGATGAGCATATGAAGCGACAGAAACTCACAAGCTGCTTGTCAGAGTGTAAATTTGATTCATTCAGTTGGAATTCAGTTTGGTAATATATATTAAAGTTGACTATAAGCATATCCTATAACGCAACAATTCCAGCGTTAGTAGTGACATTTGTGTAATAATAGCCAGACAATTGGAAACACCCCAAATGTCCATCAGTAGTAGAATTGCTAAATAAATTGTGGCAAATTCATACAATGGAATACTATACAGCAATGAAAATAAACATACTAGAACTACATGCAACATCCTGGATTAATTAAACAATAATAATATTAAACAAAAGTAGCAAATGCAAAAACAAACAAACAAAAACACCCAGTATGATTCCATTCACATAAAGTTCGAAAATCAGGGTTTTGGCTCCTCTGGAGAAAGAAAGGGATTTTGATTCTGAAGGAACACTTTGGAGTTTGTATCTCAACCTTAGAGGAGTTTATGGGTGTTTGTTTTAAAATTATTTCTTAACTTGTACAATTTTTTTTCGCTTTTTCTCTGTATGAGTTATATTTCACACAAACAATTTGAAAAGCAAAACACAAAAAAAGAAATGTTTGGGAACTTCCCTCATGACCTACATGTTTAACTGTACTTTTTCTGAGCTTTGAGCTGGAAGATGAAATATATAGCAATGGCCTTTAACTATGGAATCTCTCTAGGAAGTTGCCATCATGGACAGTCTCAGCCTGAATTCTCAAAGCAGCCACGCACTGGGAATGGACTTTCTGGTAGCATGACTGTAGCAATTATGCATATTTATATCCCCAGCACCTGCACTGGGAATGGACTTTCTGGTAGCATGACTGTAGCAATTATGCATATTTATATCCCCAGCGCCTACGTCAGTGACTGCTTTTTAAAACTGCACAATGCATGTTTTCCAAATGGATGACTAAATAAATGAATGAGTGAATGAATGAACAGTGCATCTTTCTGAAGCCTGTTGACTCATTGCAGAGCCTCACTGTAGATTAATCCCTTTTTAGAAAACTATAAATAAGTATTAAGGAATAATAATCTTCAACTCTTTGGACTTTGAAGTAACTTTCAGAATTATATATTGACCTTTAAGAAACAGGAGAAAACTGAGTCCCATATAAGAACTCCTGAATCAGTCTGTTAAGGAAGGATCCTATTTGGTATTTAAAGAAGGACCAGAGAATATTTTGATACATTTCCCTGGTAAGATATGAGACATTGAATAATCAAGTCTGCTAAATTCAAAACTACCTAACTCTATCTGAGAATTTGGAAGTGTTTTTTTTTCCTCTTTATATATGTTTTCTGATAGATTTCTGTAAAATATACCACACCAACCCACTTTCCACCTTCTGTCAGTTACAATCTCCCATTCAGAAGCTAAATGGCTCTCTATGGTAAGCAAATATATAATTAAGATTTACTTTGGTTTAGTGAAAATATGCCTTCTTTATAAAGAAAGCCCCAGGCCAGGTTCAGAATAGGCAAGGTTAGCTATGGTGGATTTATCAGTAAATTTAGCCCAATTTAAGAGGCATGCCTTCAAACCTATTAAAGATGGTGCTTATGTGATATTCTGTGATGTCTTCTGCCTAAGGATTTGGACAATTCATGCAGTTTACTTCAGCCTTGAAAGTGGATTTATATGAGAGAAAAAAGGAAAGTGCTGAGAATATTTTTCATCTAACATCCTCCCTTTGACCACATAATAGTCCGAAAACTCACACAAGCAATTCCATATGGAGATGAGGAATGTCTAGCCAAAACAAGTTGTTCAGCTTATTAGCCTTGGGCTGAATCAGTTACTCAGAATATCTGGCATGGCCACCCTGTTTAAAAAGGAGAGGTGGGATGGCTATGCTTGCCTTTTCTTTCTCCCCCTAGAGTTTTAGATGAGAAAACAAATGGTTAGTGAGGCAACGCTGCAGGCCAGAAGCCCTGTGCTCTACTGTTTTCTCTGCACATTTGCAAAGCCTCACAAGTGCAACAATGCAAATTTCTTTGCACTTGACTGGCTACAGAGAAGGGTACATTGCACAATTTTCAATGTCATCTAGTTTCACATTTGATCCTTCTTGGGCAAGACTATCAAGTTGCTTTGGTGTGAATCTTGGCAGAAAAAACCTCTTCTCTCCAAGAATTTGAAATACTGTGAACTGCAAAATAAATTGGCTCCAACTGTCTGCTCTATTGTACAGGAGATGTAAGATAGCAGAAGGAGGGTTAGAATACGTTTTGATTTTGAGAGCTTCTAGAAATTAAATTTTAAAAATTTTTGTAAGGGATAGGCAGAATAAAATTGTATTCAAATTTAATTGTAAGGCAATTTGAGGATTTTTTTTTCTCCCAATCAGGTTAGTAGGAAACCCAGTTCATCCCTTTGTCTCTAGTTTAAGTATTAATTGGCACATCATGCAGTTATTTTGCCTGCCTATTTTGGCATCATTCAGATTCCCAAAATAAAGGACAAGTCACTTAGTACTAATTTTTCCACCAACTCTTATTCATTGTGCACATATGTTCAATCTATCTTCTGGTTCTCTCCCTTTTTTTCCTCTCCCTCCCTCCTTTCTTTCTTTTAAAAGAAACACACACATTCACTTTTGAATAGATTATTGGAGAATCTTTGAAACTAATACTGAAAAATGTTAAAGGTGTGTAATATAAAAGTGCACAAACAGTTCATGAAAGAGTGAAGTTTTAAATTTCTAGACTACCACAAATTTCCAGATTCCCCACCTTTTTTTTTTTTTTTTTTTGGTACACGGGCCTCTCACTGTTGTGGCCTCTCCCGTTGCGGAGCACAGGCTCCGGACGCACAGGCTCAGCGCCCATGGCTCACGGGCCCAGCCGCTCCGCGGCATGTGGGATGTTCCCGGACCAGGGCACGAACCCCTGTCCCCTGCATCAGCAGGCGGACTCTCAACCACTGTGCCACCAGGGAAGCCCCCCCACCTTTTTTTGAAAGTTATTGACTGTCTTTTGAGGGTGACCATCTAGTAAATAATTCTAATTTCTGCAACTTGTTAATTAGGCTAACCCAACATGACACCCAAATGGAAGACCCTGGTGGTAGAGCACGGTAGGTTAAACTACACACTCATTGGCCTGCACTGTAACTTTATGTCACATCAATTCAACCCAACAAAACCCAAGAGACTGAGAGAGACCTCCAGGAGCAGTTAAAAGCAGTTGTAGCAATCACCCACAACAGGGCTCGTTTCGCTCAAAATCATGACTCTGATTTTGAGTAAGGGCATGAAGATTGCAAACCTGGAACAAGCCTAGAAAGTAAACAATTGAGAGGTTGGCTGAATCACAGGGAATAGTGGTAAATAGAGTTGGAAAAATAACACAGGATCAGGTTATTGAGAGTTTAAATGTCATTAAGTGAGTAGCATTTTAGTTTATGTTAATACACAAAGGATATGCATGATGTACAATTTGCCAATAATTATCCTGACATTTTGATGGGGCCTGACTAGCATATCTGTAAATATTTGCAGTTGCTAAGTTACCAGCTATACTTACTTGAGTTTGTGTACCATTTCATTTTGTGGCAGGAGGAGATGTTTTAGGCTTCAAAACAAGGGACTCCTACCTTCTAATGGATGCCTTCTTAGGAGTTCCCAATAGAAACCTTTTATACCATGTCACTCATATGACTATCTCTCGTTTATTATGTTGTTTTTTTCTAACACATAGACTGTTTAGATGGAACAAGATCAGATAATCTTTTATTCTTTCATTCATTCTTTAATTTAAATTTAATCCTTTAATTTTTGCAAGACTCTATATTAGGTCCTTTGGGGAATTTGAGGATGTGTCCCAACTTCTCCAAAGAGCCTAAGAGGAAAGATAAGGTCCGTAAAAACAACTCAAGAATACATGAAACCTAACTGCTCCTAGTCCTCTCTAGCCAATGGGGACGGAAATCTCCCATCTCCCACCTGCTCCCATGGGAACTCCAGACAGCATCCCCTCCAGCATTTCTAGGAAAGCTGGAGGAGTGCTTCCCATGTGTTCACAAACCGAGTTGTCAGCTTCAGTTACTATGAGGTATCTACTCTGCCTTTCCTCTTCCATGTTAGCTTCCCCTTATCATTGTCTTCCTTTTATGAAGCTCCTTGAGAAATCATCACATTCATTCATTCCTTAGATATTTAATGAGTGTTTCCTATAAACCAAGCACTCACTTTCTTCTAGGAATAAGTGATGAACACAACAGGTAAAATCCCTGACTCTTAGGATGTGTGTGTTGTGCAGGAGGGTGGTAGGGAAAGGCAAATACGATTTCAGATAGTGACAAGTCCCTCAAATAAGGGTAGATGAGACTGAAAATGGTGGGAAAGATGGTCAGAGGAGGCCTCTCTGAAGAGGAGTGTTTGACCTGATGAGAAGTGGCTACTGATGTCAATGTCCACCAAGAGAATGCCGATCGCCCTGCCAAGGGTTCTGTGGGTACCTGTTTCATCACTGCTAATCCTCATATTGTCAGGACAATTATGGATTATGGACACACTCTCAACTTTGGCCACACTTTATATCCAGATCCCAAATAACATACTTGTTTCCAGTCTCATGATGTCTTTGATCAACACAACTTCTTCAGCTCTTGGTCCCTCCACTGTGCTCATCTCCTTCCCTCTCCCCAGGTGCTGATCAGGATGTGTGGGGATTGACACCTATGCAATCTGGGGCCCTCTTCAAGAAAAAAATAATAAAACCACAAGAATACAAAATTAGGTCCAGGGAATTGGAAAGGGCCTGAGGTTACTCTTCTTTCTGTCCAAAAGAGGAGCCCCCATGCAGATAGATCCCTGGGGGAGTTCTCTGCCCTTTATTTTTACACATGCCACAATATGAATGTCAGTTCGAGGCCCCATACTACACAAATAGATGTTTTCACCATATGATAGATAGATAAGGGCAGAGTGAGATGGGAGTTTAGAAGAGGGAAAAATTGCATCCCAGTGGAGGCAATCAATGAACAATTTTGGTGTTACCTGAGCTGCATCTTGAAGGATGACTAAGGTTTGCATACCCAGAAAAGATGACTTTATTGAGTGCCTTGTCTGTGTACAGTCCCTCTACATCCTACATTACTCTTTTAAGAACATTGCACAGTGGGAAGTGTCATTTTACAGATGATTAAGCTAAAGCCTCAAAATTATATAACTGTCATATTGCATAAGTCACTTAATTTGTTTAAGCCATGTTTCCCACTCAGCCCCATCTGAGTTGAGTGCTCTTTCCATTATGCCAGGCTGACTCTGATTTTGAGTAAGGGCATGAAGACTGCAAACCTGGAACAAGCATGGAAAATAAACAATTGAGAGGTTGGCTGAATCACAGGGAGTAGTGGTAAATAGAGTTGGAAAAATAACACAGGATCAGGTTATTGAGAGTTTAAATATCATTAAGTGAGTAGTATTTTAGTTTATGTTAATACACAGCAATAAATAATATCACAACTAATGACCAAGTTCCATCAACAGAACCTCTTGTTAAGTGTGAATGTAGTCAAGGCAAATTGCCGTGAAAACAGTTTGCACTGACCTTCCATCAGGGCTGTTCACATAGTATGATATCAGGAGTGCTGAAAAATAACCTTCACCATTTTACTGATGTTTGAAATACCACCATGTAAGCTTTACCCTTTGCCTGGCTGTTAAACTCTTACCTCTGAAAGAGGCAAACAATAACTGTAATAGAGATTGTTAGTTTCTCCCCTGGGAGCAGCTTTAAAGAAGCAGGGAGCATAAAGGTACAGGGAGAGGGAAACCTAACATTGCAGAAGAAAGAAAGCTTCATAATTTTTTGTTACATCTTTACTTCCAGTCACGTGGATTTGTTGCACTCTTGCTCTACCCAAAGTATTGAATAGAAAGAGAATCCAGAGCAAAAGCCATGGGGACAAATGGGGTTGTTTTGAGTGAGGAACAGCTGCTCTGTTCTATTGAAGCCATCTCCAAAGCCCCTTTTCAAACCCGTGTGGGGAAACTGCGTGAAAAACAGAGAAGAGGGAGAGGGCTGGTAAGTGAAGGATGACAGTGGAAGCCCTCCCAGCAACAGATCCTGCGGTCTCTTCATGGTGGGCTGTCAGCATCTTCCCAGCTGCTTCCTAGTGCCTCTGGCTGGGTGTGTCTGGGAAGCTTCACACACTTTGATTCAAATTGCATATTGTTTTTCTCCTTGAGAGGTTTCTCATCTGGGATCCCATGGAGAGACTGGCAGAGGCATGTGTTTCTATTTTTAAGAATACAATAGATGTTGAAAAAAATGTGAAAGGAAATGCAAAGACCAGGTTCTGTGGCAGAGAGAAACTTTGGCCTATTTGGTACCTTTAAATGGTGCCAAGCTCCATCTGGCAGCTCAGCCTTGATTTTGCTGTCAACTGAGGGTAGCCAGCATTCCACAGAGTTGTGCAATCTGTTTTGAGACAAGAGAAATTGACTGGACTTCATAGAGTCACTAAGATTATCAGAGAGGGTCCATCATGATGTGCATAATTATACTTAAGTTACTTTAGAATATGAGCTTTTGAGGGCAGGAGCCACATCTTTCCATCAATCACTGAACCTGAAAGGTGCTATAGCACCATTATTTAAGTTTGTGGAATGAATGGATGGATGATCAGATGCAATCTCTGATTGTAATGACTCTTGTCAAGGAGCTCTTCCTCAAGTGGTCTTATCTCTGTTGATGCAAATGCAGGTGTCTAGATTGTTTGTGAGATGAGGAACTGTAACTTTGAGAAGAAGAAATTCCTAACTGAATATTAATTCTGGGTTTTGCTTGTGAGTGAAAAAGAAGTTCACCCACACTATTAGGTCCTGATGGTTATTGTCAGGTGCCTGCCATTACAAATAGAGTATATATGGTGAAATGATCTTTCGAATTTCTTTGTGCTACTTTTCCTATGCAGAATGCTTCAGTGGCTCCCCTCCATCTCCTGGAAAACAACAAACACATGGGCTGGACTTGCATCACCATCCTGGGGTAACTGTTTTGCCTCTGAAGGTAAACGTTTAATCAGACAAACTTGGGTTCAAATTCCACCTTCTTTCCCTTCCTAGCTGTGTAACTCTGGGCAATTTCCTTATCTTGCTAAGCCTTAGTTTCTTTGTCAGAAAAGTATTAGGGGGAAAATAGACATTCTTTATCAGGGATTTAATTTTGAACGATTTCACATGACAAGCCTGGAAGAAAAGGGCCCAAATCAACTTATAAAACCCAAAATTCATATTCACAATTAATATCAACTCTGTTCATTTGGCATTATAATAATAGTAAATAAAAATATTTACTATTTACCGAGGCATGTGATGTGATAGTCACAAGTACTGGACCCTACCTCTGCTGTTTACTAATTGTATAACTGTATATTTACTCTTCCATGCATTGGTTCCTTCATTGACAAAATGAAGATAAAAATATAACAGCTGTTTCAGTTCATGTAAAGTGCTTAGCACAGTGTCAAGCACATAGTAAATGTTTAATTAATGTTAGTTACTATTATCAGATATTTACTATGCATCAGGCATTGCATACCTTATCTCATTTAACCTCACAACCCAGTGAAGTAGGCATTGCTATTGCCATTTGAAGATTAAAACAAAGCAAAACTGTAATTTACAGAAGTTGAGTAACTTGTTCAATGACACTATTGTAAGTGGTAAAACCAGGAGTCAAGCCCAAATGTGTATGATTTCAATGTCCTAAGTCATACATCTGATCTCCTGATTTTATTGGCCTGGGGTAGGGCCCAATCACTGATATATTTAAAAAGTTCTCCTGGTGAGTCTATGCAAATATAGCTGTTATTGAGAACCACTAAGATTTTTAGCCCCTGCCTCCCTCCCACCCTGCAGCCTCAAAGTACTGAATTAGAATCTCTAGGAATAGACCTGGAAAGCTGTATTATAAACGACCATCCCAGGTGATTCTAAAGATGAGATAATTCTGGCTAACATTTCCCTGTGTGTGTTTATCTCCTCTATCAGATGATTGGTTGTTTTAGAGTATGTGTTTTTATTTTCTTGTCTCTTTAGCATTTAATTCAGTGCATTATAGGCTTAGTAAAATAAGTTCTCATTGGTTGTTGAATGGTTGAGAAAATGGTAAGAATGAGATTGTTGAGAAAAGCATACAGTTTGAATTAGGGCTGAGAGGATAACCTAGCTGTAGTGTACAGGGGAATAATACAGAACAGTTTTAAGGCAACTGTACTTCTGGGCACATGGTCTTCTTTTCACTGTGTCCTCACTTGATATTTGCTTGATGCGTTTGGGTGGAGAGAGAGAGGACAAAAGCTTTCTGATATCTCTTCTTAAAAGAGTACTAATCCCATTATGAGGGCCCCACCCTCATGGCCACATTTAAACCTAATTACCTACTTAAGAACCTGTCTCCATATACCATTACACTGGGGATTAGAGCTTCGATATATGAATTTTCAGGGGACACAATTTAGTCCAGAACAGGAATATTATATATCTTGCTAGCATGTATATTTCAAAACTCATCAAAGCATACACTTAATATTTATGTATTTAATCATATATAAACTTCAGTATAACAAAATTATATATATTCAACACTCATATATATACATTCATAAATATATACACACATATATACATTCAAAATTATGTATATATTCAACTTCAAATTTATGCAAAATATATATATTCAACATGCATATAAGATATAGTCAATGAATAAACAGGATAAAATTCTAGAGCTGAAAAAAAACCTCACATCTTTATTTTGAGAAAACCCACCAAATGTAAAACAGGATGGATTAAATTGGCCTACACATACACACATATTTTGGCCACAGTTCAAAATTTTAAGGGGAAGGAGAAAAATCTAAAAGTTCCCAAAGAAAATCAGATTGACATCAGAAACCATACTGGAAATGCTAGATAGTGGTAAACCTAGAATTCTATACCTAGACTAACATTCCAAGTGTGTATGAAGAATAAATATGCTTTTAGATGTCCAAGGACTTAGAAATTTTACCATCTACAAACTAATTCTAAAATGATTACTCAGGATGATCTGCTACACAAAAGTAAGCATATTAACCAAAAAAAAAAAAAAAAAAAACACAAAAAACCCCAAGATATAAACAGGCTTCCTAGAAAGTATAAGGAGAAAAGTAAACCCAGAAATACTTGTTAATGCAGGTGATATGGTTGTATATCTGGAAAATCAAAGAAAGTCTATAAGAGCATTCAATATAAGACTGTATACACTGCCGGGCGTGTGGTGGATGGATGGTGGGGGGTGGCCGCGTGGCGCGGGGGGATCGGCTCGGTGCTTTGTGGCCGCCTGGAGGGGTGGGATGGGGAGGGTGGGAGGGAGGGAGACGCAGGAGGGAGGGGATGTGGGAACAGATGTATATGTATGACTGATTCACTTTGTTGTAAAGCAGAGACTAATAAAAAAAAAGACTGATAGCAATGTCAATATCGAAAAACTCAATGCTTTTCTTATATATCAGCAATTACCACCTAGAAAACAAAATGAAGAAATACCCTTTTCACAATCATAACAACAAATGAATAGAAATAAAATTAAAACATTACAGAGTTTATATTCTTCAACTGAGGAATATGAATAATAACTTGAATTAATGGACAGAAATACCATTTCCTTGTATAAGAAGAATCAACATTATCAGCGTGCAACTGCACCCTAAATTTACCAATAAATTCTACAATATTAAAATAAAAATCTCAGTGGCATAATGTTTTAGAAACTTGACTAAATCATCCTGATGTTCATATGGTAAAATAAATATAGACTGTGTAGAAATATTCTCCAGAAGAATGAGTAAAAAAAGGACTTACCCTATCAAATATTAAGACAGATTAAAAAATTATAGTCATTGAAAGAATGTATTCTTGCTAAGGAGATAGACATACTAGTCAAAGGAACAAGACTTGTGTTGTTATAAATTGTTTGCTGTCATGGGATGAATTGTGTCTCCCCTGAAATTCATACGTTGAAATATTTACTACTCTCTAGTACCTCAGAATGTGACCTTATTTGGAAATGGGGTCATTGTATATATAATTCGTTAAGTTAGGGTGAAGTCATACTGCAGTAGGGTAAGCCCCTAACCCAATATAACCAGTGTCTTTAAAAGAAGGGGAAATTTGGACAGAGGCACATACACAGAGAACATCCCATGTGAAGATGAAGGTTGAAATTGAGTTGATGCTTCTACAAGCCAAGGAATGACAGAAATTGTCAGAAAACCACCAGAAGCTGGGGGAGAGGAAGTATGGAACAGACTCTTCCTCATGGCCCTCAGAAGGAACCAACCCGATTGGCACCTTGATCATAGATTTCTGTCCTCCAGAACTGTGAGATAATAAATTTCTGTTGTTTAAGCCAGCCAGTTTGTGGTGCGTTGTCATGACAGCCCTACGAAACCAATAGAGTTGGAAAAGAATGAACTATCAATAAATGATGTTGAGATAAGTAACTAGCCAGTTGGAGAAATAAACTGAGTATCCTCCCCATTCCTCATACTGAATTCAATTACATCTGTTATCAGTGTTTAATGTTGGAAAAGTATTGGAAGAAAATATTGGTGAATATACTTTATAGTCTTAGAGTGAAATTTTTTTAGCATTATACAAAAATCTAATAACTGTAAAAGACTAATAACTATCAATTTTTTACCTTTCAACCTAGTAAAATTTTAAAATATAGATAATATAAAGCATTGGCCAATGTTTTAGCAAATGGTACTTTAATACAATGGAGATATTTTCTATATAACAGAATATAAACTCTATATATAATATATAAGTAATATAAATATGATGTATTGTGTAATTATATATATTCTGTAGCTCAGTAAAACTATAAAAAATTTATTCCAAAGACATAATTGGTCAAACATCCACAGTTATATATCTAGTTGTTCATGTAGCATTATTTATAAGAAAGGATAACTAGAAATAAACTACGAGATTGGTTAAATAAATTATTCTCCATTCATGAAATGAAATTATCTTCATTCACTAAACATGTAATACATCTCTATTTAACAATATGGAAAGATTTCCATGACAAATTGTGGACTGACAAAAGCAGGCTTAAAAGGGCATGTGTAGTATGATCTTATGTGTGCGCCCCCCTACACACACACGCACATCAAGAAGTCTAATTAGCAGAACCCTCAAGATGGTGGAGGAGTAAGACGTGGAGTTCACCTTCCTCCCCACAAGTATATCAAAAATACATCTACATGTGGAACAACTCCTACAGAACACCTACTGAATGCTGGCAGAAGACCTCAGACTTCCCAAAAGGCAAGAAACTCCCCACGTAACTGGGTAGGGCAAAAGAAAAAAGAAAAAACACAGACAAAGAATAGGGACGGGACCTGCACCAGTGGGAGGGAGCTGTGAAGGAGGAAAGGTTTCCACACACTAGGAGCCCCTTCGTGGGCAGAGACTGCAGGTGGTGGAGGGGGGACCTTCGGAGCCACAGAGGAGAGTGCAGCAACAGGGCTGCGGAGGGCAAAGAGGAGAGATTCCCGCACAGAGGATAGGTGCCGACCAGCACTCACCAGCCCGAGAGGCTTGTCTGCTCACCTGCCAGAACGGGCGGGGTCTGGGAGCTGAGGCTTGGGCTTCAGAGGTCAGATCCCAGGGAGAGGACTGGGGCTGGCTGCGTGAAGACGGCCTGAAGGGGGCTAGTGCACCACAGGTAGCCGGGAGGGAGTCAGGGTAAAAGTCTGGAGCTGCCGAAGAGGCAAGAGACCATTGTTTCCAGGTGTGCAAGGAGAGGGGATTCCTGCTCCATGCACCGACAAAAGGCAGAGCACTGCCTGAGCAAGCTCCAGAGACAGGCACGAGCCATGGCTACCAGCCCAGACCCCAGAGACAGTCATGAAATGCTAACGCTGCTGCTGCAGCCACCAAGAATCCTGTGTGTAATCGCAGGTCACTGTCCACACCACACGCCCCCGGGAACCTGTGCAGCCCACCACTGCCAGGGTCCCATGATCCAGGACAAGTTCCCCAGGAGAACACACGGCGCTCCTCAGGCTGTTGCAACATCACGCCGGCCTCTGCCACCACAGGCTCACCCTGCATTCCAATTATGACTACCTTACCCCTCCCTCCCCCAAGCCTGAGTGAGCAAGAGTGCCCTAATCAGCTGCTGCTTTAATCCCCTCCTGTCTGGGCAGGGAACAGACGCCTGAGGGTGACATACCCACAGAGGTGGGACCAAAACCAAAGCTGAACACCAGGAGCTGTGTGAACAAAGAAGAGAAAGGGAAATTTCCCTGTGCAGCCTCAGGAGCAATGGATTAAATCCCCGCAATCAGCTTGGTAAACCCAGCATGTGTGGAATACCTGAATGGACAATGAGTGTTCCCAAACTTGAGGCAGTAGACTTTGGGAGCAACTGTAGACTTGGGGTTTGATGTCTGCAACTGATTTGTTTCTGATTTTTATGTTTGTGTTAGTATAGTTTTTAGCACTTGTTATCATTGGTGGATTTGTTTATTGGTTTGGTTGCTCTCTTCTTTTTCCTACTGTTACTATTTTTTTATTTTAATAATTCTTTTTATTATTTTTTTTCTTTCTTTTTTTCTTCCTTTTCTTCTGAGCTGTGTGGGTGACAGGGCCTTGGTGCTCTGGCCTGGTGTCAGGCCTGAGCCTCCAAGGTGGGGGAGCTGAGTTCAGGACGTTGGACCACTAGAGACCTCCCAGCCCCATGTAATATCAGTTGGCAAGAGCTCTCCCAGAGATCTCCATCTCACACTAAGACCCAGCTCCACCCAATGGCCAGCAAGCTCCAGTGCTGGATGCCCCATGCCAAACAACTAGCAAGACAGGAATACAACCCCACCCATTAGCAGAGAGGCTACCTAAAATCATACTAAGTTCACAGACATCCCAAAACACACCACCAGGCGCAGCCCTGTCCACCAGAAAGACAAGATCCAGCCCTACCCACCAGAACACAGGCAATAGTCCTTTCCACCAGGAAGCCTACACAAGCCACTGAACCAACTTCACCCACTGGGGGCAGACACCAAAAACAACGGGAACTATGAACCTGCAGCCTGCAAGATGGAGACCCCAAACACAGTAAGTTAAACAAAATGAGAAAACAGAGAAATATGCAGCAGATGAAGGAGCAAGGTAAAAACCCCAGAGGCCACACAAATGAAGAGGAAATAGGCAGTCTACCTGAAAAAGAATTCAGAGAAATATAGTACAGATGATTCAAAATCTTGGAAGTAGAATGGAGAAAATACAAGGAACGTTTAACAAGGACCTAGAAAACTAAAGAGCAAACAAACAATGATGAACAATACAATAAATGAAATTTTAAATTCTCTAGAAGGAATCAATAGCAGAATAACTGAGGCAGAAGAATGGACAAGTGACCTGGAAGATAAAATAGTAGAAATAACTACCACAGAGCAGAATAGAGAAAAAAGAATGAAAAGAATGGAGAACAGTCTCAGAGACCTCTGGAACAACATTAAATGCACCAACATTCAAGTTATAGGGGTTCCAGAAGAGGAAGAGAAAAAGAAAGTGTCTGAGAAAATATTTGAAGAGATTATAGTTGAAAACCTCCCTAACACAGGAAAGGAAATAGTCAATGATGTTCAGGAAGTGCAGAGAGTCCCATACAGGATAAATCCAAGGAGAAACACACCAAGACACATATTAATCAAATGATCAAAAATTAAATACAAAGAAAAAATATTAAAAGCAACAAGGGAAAAGCAACAAATAACATACAAGGGAATCCCCATAAGGTTAACAACTGATCTTTCAGCAGAACCTCTGCAAGCCAGAAGGGAGTGGCAGGACAAGTTCAAAGTGATGAAAGGGAAAAACCTACAGCCAAGATTACTCTACCCAGCCAGGATCTCATTCAGATTCGATGGAGAAATTAAAACCTTTACAGACAAGCAAAAGTTAAGAGAATTCATCACCACCAAACCAGCTTTACAACAAATGCTAAAATAACTTCTCTAGTCAGGAAACACAAGAGAAGAAAAAAGCTTACAAAAACAAATGCAAAACAGTTAAGAAAATGGTAATAGGAACATACACATTGATAATCACCTGAAATGTAAATGGATTAAATGCTCCAACCAAAAGACATAACTGGCTGAATGAATATAAAAACAAGACCCGTATATGTGCTGTCTGCAAGAGACCCACTTCAGACCTAGGGACACATACAGACTGAAAGTGAGGGGATGGAAAATTATATTCCATGCAAATGGAAACCAAAAGAAAGCTGGAGTAACAATTCTCATATCAGAAAAAGTAGACTTTAAAATAAAGACTATTACAAGAGACAAAGAAGGATACTACATAATGATGAAGGGATCAATCCAAGAAGATATAACAATTGTAAATATTTATGCACCCAACATAAGAGCACCTCAATACATAAGGCAAATGCTAACAGCCATAAAAGGGGAAATCAACAGTAACACAATCATATTAGGGGACCTTAACACCCCACTTTCACCAATGGACAGATCATCCAAAATGAAAATAAATAAGGAAACACAAGCTTTAAATGACACATTAGACAAGATGGACTTAATTGTTATTTATAGGACATTCCATCCAAAAACAACAGAATACACATTTTTCTCAAGTGTTCATGGAACATTCTCCAGGATAGATCATATCTTGGGTCACAAATCAAGCTTTGGTAAATTTATGAAAATTGAAATCATTTCAAATATCTTTTCCGACCACAACGCTATGAAACTACATATCAATTACAGGAAAAAACTAAAAAATACAAACACTAAATAATATGCTACTAAATACCCAAGAGATCACTGAAGAAATCAAAGAGGAAATTTAAAAATACCTAGAAACAAATGACAATGAAAACACGATGACCCAAAACCTATGGGATGCAGCAAAAGCAGTTCTAAGAGGGAAGTTTATAGCAATACAATCCTACCTCAAGAAACAAGAAACATCTCAAATAAACAGCTTAGCCTTACACCTAAAGCAATTAGAGAAAGAAAAACAAAACAACACTGAAGTTAGCAGAAGGAAAGAAATCATAAAGATCAGATCAGAAATAAATGAAAAAGAAATGAAGGAAACAACAGCAAAGATCAATAAAACTAAAAGCTGGCTCTTTGAGAAGATAAACAAAATTGATAAACCATTAGGCAGACTCATCGAGAAAAAAAGGGAGAAGGGTGAAATCAATAGAACTAGAAATGAAAAAGGAGAAGCAACAACTGACACTGCAGAAATACAAAGGATCATGAGAGATTACTACAAGCAACTATATGCCAATAAAATGGACAACCTGGAAGAAATGGACAAATTCTTAGAAAAGCACAACCTTCCAAGACTGAACCAGGAAGAAATAGAAAATATAAACAGACCAATCACAAGCAATGAAATTGAGACTGTGATTAAAAAATCTTCCAAGAAACAAAAGCCCAGGACCAGATGGCTTCACAGGTGAATTCTATCAAACATTTAAGAGAAGAGCTAACACCTATCCTTCTCAAACTCTTCCAGAATATAGCAGAGGGAGGAACACTCCCAAACTCATTCTACGAGGCCACCATCACCCTGACACCAAAATCAGACAAAGATGTTACAAAAAAAGAAAACTACAGGCCAATATCACTGATGAACATAGATGCAAAAATCCTCAACAAAATACTGGCAAACAGAATCCAACAGCACATTAAAAGGATCATATACCATGATCAAGTGGGGTTTATCCCAGGAGTGCAAGGATTCTTCAATATATACAAATGAATCAATGTGATAAACCATATTAACAAATTGAAGGAGGAATTTGATCATCTCAATAGATGCAGCAAATGCTTTCAATAAAATTCAGCACCCATTTATGATAAAAACCCTCCAGGAAGTAGGCATAGAGGGAACTTACCTCAACATAAGAAAGGCCATGTATGATTGCCTTCAGAGGGAACACAGTCCTGCTGACACCTTCATTTTGAACTCCAGAACTGTAAGACAATAAATTTCTATTGTTTTAAGCCAAAAAAAAAAGTCTAATCACCTGAAGTCTAGAAAAATATTGAACACAATTATAATAGTGATGGAATTTAGGGTGACTTTTCATTTAATTTAATTTTCACACTTTTCTATATTATTTGAAATTCCAACATGAGTGTTCATTAATAATTTAAAGATTTTTTATTATGAATTTAATTAATAAATATGTTTAAAATAGTTACATTTTCCCCAGCATTTTTAATTTAGAAATATATCTTAAATAATCAGAGATGCACACATGGGTTTACATATAAGGATATTTGTTCCTAATTTTGAAAATTGGGAAACACCAGAATAAGTAACATTTGTTACATAAAGTGTGCTGTATCCAAGTGGCAAAATACTATGCAGCCATGAAATATAATGTATAAAATAGTACATACTGTATGATTGCAGTTTGTGGGAAAACATGTATATATGTACAAATACTTAGAACTATTGAAAGACAACAAAATGTTATGTTTTTATTTCTGAAAGATAGTTACATTACTGATATTTCTTTGTTAATTCTTTATAATTTTTACGTAATACAATTAAGAATATATAGTATGGACAGACCCTTGTCATTGTTCCCAGTGCTATGTGTATATATTCAAACAAACAAACACTCACACACACAATCTACATATATTGTGGAAAACACAAGTCTGAGATAAAATATTCTTTTCCCTTCTCTTCTCAAATCCATCTTCCTTTTGCCACATGTTGCTCATCTTGAAGCAGTCCTTTCTGGTGCTCCTTTACCCCGAGCTCAGTAAGAGTGTTCTGTACTCAGCAGGAATCAAAGAAGTGTACCATCCAGGAGACAGATAGCCCTTTCCGAGAAAGGCTCTATTTTCATCCTTCCTTGCCCCTCCTCCTGCTCTTATTCTGGTACTTTTGGAGATTAGAGGTTTTAATTGTATGACTTGTGAAATGCCGTTTTTCTTCCAACAGCTGTGTTTATGGTATATAATCTTTTAGCTGCCTATATGCCAACATTTAAAAGCATTCTGATGGATAATACTCAGCAAGGGATTAATCTTTTCCAGCATCACCCTCTTGACCTGCAAATGTACATTAGTGGGGGGTATAATGCCTGCTCTGACATTTGTTTGCAGTGTATCCAAATACATTCTGGAATGCACATTCAGGTTTCCTGGCATTGAGACAGACAGGCGAGTCAGCACTAAGACATATAGTTCCCATATGCCAGGGTTAAGGGAACTAGGACTTGTTGAGCCTTTCACTGAGCTTTGCACTGTGTACTTTCATGGCGTGCTCCCTGAAGGTTTACTCTGCTACACATCAACCATACCACCTAAAGTGCAGTGGGGTCATACGGTAAAAAAAGATGGACTAAGGCCGGGTTTGGGTCGCCTCTCGTGTGTTTTCTGTGTATCATTTGATCAAGACCATCTTACAGTATAGACCAGTAGAGGATTGCCTTTGAGGACCTTCCCTGCTTTTCCACCCTCCGGCTTCTCTCATGAGATCTGAAATTTCAGTTTCAAATCCTGGTTTTGCCATCTGCTATCTGTGTGAGCTTGAGTAGATTACTTAGTGTTTCAAAGCTCTGTGATGGATATAATACTATGTATATCACAGGGATTGGGGGAAAATGAAATAAATCATGTAAGTGAACCAGTGTAGACCTGGAGCATAAAAATTACTGTATGTGTTTGTGGAAACAAAATAACATTTTATGTTTTAAGACTGATCATTTTGAGTCATAACAGAGTATTCTGTTGTTGTCGTTCATGGTTTCTCTGTTGAGATGCAACTCTTCTTGGGAGGAGTACTATTATACTATATGCTGGAAATAGTTGACAATTCAGGTTGACAGCTTCTTGAAACTAATAAGATGCATTGGGGAAGGATCACAAAATAACTGTATGAGGGGATCAAAGAAGCAAAGTCTTTAGTCAATGGATCTGATCCTCTGCCATCAGTTATTATCTTTTAGCTTGTGTAATTTCCCCACTAATGTTTCTACTATATATAAGTAGTGATTTTTCTCTGAAAAACCAGTTCATATACTCTTCTGTTCACAGGGATCTAGCCTTATGGTTCTTAAACTTTTTTCATCTTTTTTTATTAAACAATTCAAAAGAAGAATACCATATAAACAATAGTAAAGATTTAGGTCAAACTCACCACTGCCTGGCTGAGTTTGAGCTTGAGTTTCCTAGTTATGAGACAGAAAACAGGAATAGAACTAGCATAAACCTTGAGATCATGCAGCTCTTGGATCAAATCTTGCTCTGCCATTAGGTGAGTAATTTGGGGTAAACCGCCTAATCTCCCCAGTCTGTTTCCCTGTGTGTTAAATAGGATAATAATATCTATTTTGGAGGATTGTAATTAGGATTTGATGAGATAAGATATGGGAAAATGCATCTATCACAGAATTTGATGTGTTGGCAAGCAAAAATGGTAGTTATTATAATTGTCATTATAATTATTTAATTATGTTGCTAGCTACTGTCACATTATTCGTATTCTCAACCAAAATGCTTTGAGAGAGAGAAGGGACCAACACGGGTTCGTCAGAGTGTGAGGTCCACTCTGAAGTAGTGGTCTGAAGTAGTAATTGGTTTACCAGATGGACTAAAAGGAGATTGCAGTTGTAAATAATTACAAATGTTTTAAATATTATTTTTCTGGTTAGGGAGAATTTCAAGTTTTGATTCATTTTTAAGAGGGGCCATTAAACACGATTACTGCAATATGTAATGCCCTCGAGCCAAGGGATACTAGAAGCTCACCTCTAATTGAACAAAGCTTGGTTTATTGGCTCATTGCAAAGAGGGAGAACACACCATGGACCTCTAAGAATGATGGCCATAGGAAGAACTTCTGGGATTTGAGCATGTGGTAGGTGACTTGGGGGCAGGTTCAAGGAAGTGGAGATTTGCATTGGATTGGATGCTGTCAGGAAGCAGGAGTAATTTTATGCTTGAGTATTTTAATAAACATTAGCTAGAAATTGAAGGAATAAAGTAAGGCTAAAGGAACAGTCACTCATATCAGCCAGGATGGGGATATTCTTGGTCATTTTTTTGGTTTAGTCTTTTGTTAGTAGTCTTTTTGTCTTGATCCACTGTAGTCACAGAGTGGCCTTGTCCCATGCTGATGTTCTGTGAAATTGTTTATGTTCAATTTCAGTTTACACCACTGCCTGGCTGAGAGTGCCAGGACAGCTCCTGTGATAGTGCCTGGCCAGTTCCCAGCTATCAAAGTCTGCTTTCCTCTCTAAAATTTCTCATTTTCAAAGGATAACGCTTACAGGTCAAGGAGGCATCCCTAACCATTTATTTTGAGTTTAACTCCTGACAAGAATGGACCAACACCAGGGTTTCCCAAACTTCATTCAGTACCATATTATGTCAATATAATTATTACTTAATATTTTTAACCAGTTCCATTTTAAATTAAATGAATATATTTTATAAAGAAATTTTATATCATTTCTATAGACAGACATTAGTATTACTGACTCAAAATAAGAGGTAAATATAATATAATGTAATATAATGTAATATAATATAATAAATATAATATAATAAATTCTAGCTGGATGATTTTGCCTGCTAAAGGTTCTGAGGCTAAAGCCTGATCTCTCTTCATTTTAAAGGGAGTCTTGAACTTGAAGAGAGATTTAAAATTATAACCGAACTGAGCTTTTTCACTTGATATGATTGAAAGATTAAGAAATAAGCAAAAATTAAACTTATTGCAATGATTACCACCACTATTTAATACAAAGTCTGCATGCTATCTAAAACAATCATACCCACTGTCTCTTTTATCATGATTGTACACCTCTCACATATTGAAAAACACTAACCTGTACATTCTCTACACATGACTAGCTTTCTTAGTCTAAAACATCCAAAAAAAAAAATATATATATATATATATATATATATATATTTTTTTTTTTTTTGCGGTATGTGGACCTCTCACTGTTGTGGCCTCTCCTGTTGCAGAGCACAGGCTCCGGATGCGCAGGCTCAGCGGCCACGGCTCACGGGCCTAGCCACTCCGCGGCATGTGGGATCTTACCAGACCGGGGCACGAACCTGTGTCCCCTGCATTGGCAGGCGGACTCTCAACCACTGCGCCACCAGGGAAGCCCTCAGAAAAAATTTTTGCATTTGGTGATCCATTACAGCTGCCTTATTGAAAACAGGGTGTTTTCATAAGAAAGAGAGTTGCTCTAATTCATCTTAGTAACAGTTTAGTACATGTTGTTTTGCCCATAGAGGGAAGGACCTTATATACTGCACTGGGATTTACATAAAACCTAGTTTCCAATATACACCATCTTGCAAGTGCTCTTTCTTTGTTTACAATTGTCCTTGCTTCCTTTAATTTCTAAAGCAGCAAGATGAAATAGCATACACACACAAAAATAAAACTAAGCCAAGAAACAAGACACTTGGTTCTCTTTCTTTCTAACTACTGCTGTGACATTGGGCACATCACTTGCCTTCATTTTTCTCATCACTAAAGTCTCAACCCAACTCATGAATTGTTGTAAGGATGAAGTAAAGTGATAAGCTGAATAATAATATTATTTACTAGTAAGAATCAGAAGTCTTCTACTGTAGGCAGCTTGTGTTGTACTCAGAGGTTTACAACCCTATAACTCTTTCTTTCAATGAAAGACTCCACATAGCAGTTTTGATCACATAAGAGTTAATCTTAAGCATGTAACTTTTCATGATAATCTAAACTTTAGTTGTGGATTGAATGCTAAGTTGTTTTCCTTTCTTTTGAACTTTGAAGGCCCTTTTCCAGATGGTGTCATGTGGCACACTGTTTGTGTTGTAGTTCCTGATGACTTTGAAAGCTCATTCCATCAGAGATGCCTCACCACCCCACCAGGGACCCAGAATAGCCAGCCTTCCCATATGTTTCTCCATCCCTGCACTCTTAAGTTCTTTTGCTGCCTTGCCTGCATAACAAATATAAATATGGTTCTGGACCTGGATTTCTCCCAGATGAGCAGACTTCAAAGTAAGTCTGAGGTCTCCAGGAGAAGACTTTTCCTTTGTCCATCTGTGTGCCCATTGCCTGCTATGTGTCTGGTTTTCTTAGTAATAGAGTGATTAAAGGAGGTGACAAAAGTAGGGAGACAGGAGAGAGCCCAAAGTGGTTTGTGATTATCGAGAGCTGGAAGTGAATGGGGGAAGCAAAACAAAATTAAATTCTCCATCTGGAACAACACATTAGGTTGAGAATGACAAATTTAGTGCGAGTAGCAGGTTAGCAGTGACATGACATCAACACATATACTGTAACTTTGCATGTCATTATTTAACATGCTAATATATCACTATTATATGCTCATTACTGGCAGCAGCATCACACTGAACAAGAGATCATTATTTACTTGAGGGCCATGTCAGTGACTGATGAGGATAGTATAATGCAGCAGCTACCCTAGGTTTTTCATAATGGAAATGAAGTAAGACTTGTGTGTAAGCTGAACTTGAGATATGATGGAGAGAAGTAGAATGGTCTTCCAGTTCTTTCATGGGGACTTTAATATCATTCCCAGTCTGAGTATATAACATTCATCTTCATTACTCTTCCACTTATACTTTTTCACTTTTTCTTTTTGCTTTCTTTCTTTTCTTTATCTTCTCATCTCTTAAAAGTCTTTTTCCTTTTTTTTTTTTTTTTTTTTTTTTTGCCTCCTTGTTTCTTTTTCTTTTGTAGTCTCTTCCTGTTGGGCCAAGGAGTATTTCCCTGTAAATGCTACATTTCTCCCTATTCTTAAACAACCTACAAGTATTCATTGAGTATCTGTTAGGCTCTCAGTGCTCCCCAGTAGTGGGGTTCTATTCATGGTTGTTGAGTCTAACTGCCTTCCTTTCAGAGCATTGCACATTATGAAATCATGGGATGCATGGCTTGCCTTAATATAATGGTACTTCTTGGCAGGAGGAATGACAAAGGCCAAAAATGAAGGAGCCATTAGAAGGAAAAGTTCATCAGACTGTGAACTTGTATGCAGGGCACATTAGCTTTTTCATCCTATACTGTTTTGTAGGCAAGATGCTTAGTAAATAATGCTTGCAGAAAGAGAGCCATTCACCTTCATGCATGATGTTCACTAACATTTTGTAGACTAAATAGATGAATAAATGGAGTGAATAAATGAATGCAGTTTCTTCACTTTTATTTTCCTACCCTTCTTTAAACCTAGACGTCTTTTTCATTACATTAGGTAAATGTGAGAAGAGTTGAGGAAAATTTGGTACTAATTATTTCAAAGCATTTTTCTCTTATTACTAGCCCTTTACAGGTGGGGATATGAAGCAATCTATCACATTTCTTTGAGGAGTGAAGTGACTAAGGATAATATTTGAATGTTAACAATTTAATTTATTACCACAGTCTTGGAAAATCCCATCACCCTCTTTTTTACTCTTCTTCTTGACCATATTTGGCTATGAGAAAAATAGACATATTTTCTAGGACAATATTTCTTTTTACAGTTCTCATATTACCTCCTGTCAGAAGCATACAAATCACAGATTTCCTATTAGGACCAAAGTTCTAATAGGGCTGGGTATAGGACCATTTGGGGATATAAGCTCAAAATCAAAGTCTAAGAAATCCCTTGTCAATCTAATATCTAATAATTCCTCTTAGATCATTTAATATCAGAATTTGCTTTTAAAAACTCCACTGGAAAAATTCAATATGGCACATAAGGTTGACATCAATTTGAAATATTAACTGCTTTATCATTTTTTCCTTTTGTTGGTCATTTTCCTTTAACATATTTGCAATTTAATTTTGGTGTATAACCATTTCTTTATTGTTTATTTTTCTGACCTTATTACCAAGCTCAGCGCCGTAGTAAAATTTTTCAGTATTCATTAATCTAATATTTATTGATATTATTGCTATCAAATCTTAATGGAAATACTTTATGATTTCATTTGAAAAAGCAATGTGTCAAAAATCAGATGATTAATGATTTTTAAAAAGGTTAAAGAAATACATTGTTCATTTTGAAAAATGTAAATCTTATATCATTCTCTATGGATTTAATAATAAAACTTGCTGCTAAAAATTGTAGTACTGGAGTAAAAACCTTTTCTGTCATTCTTAGGAACTTGGTAAACATTTATCTACATTAAAAAATAAAAACCTTTACTTATTAAAAAATAAATTAAATTAAAATATAAAATACCTTTTAATTGAGTGACAAGGAGGCAATATGTATTTTTCTTTAGCTACCTTGCCAAACACTATTGGGACATGTTAATTCATATCACAATACATAGACACACCAAGGACAGAGCCAATGGTAAATGCTGCCAATAGAAAACTAGCCCTGCCAGTGAGGTAGATTAAAGATAAACATCTGTTCCCCACTTCTGCTATGGAATCGTTGCCAATAGACCATATCTGATAGATGATCTACATTGCTCCTTATTTAGTTTATTCTTTTCAAGGATGATAGGAAGAGTAGGTCTAAAGTAGCCATTAGAGGAATTTTGGCTGATTTACGATTTTTCACATAACAACTTTGGTGAACCTAACCCATCACTCCTACTTCCCCCAAATGTTTTGATTTTGGCAAAACCTAAAACACATTTGACAGTGGCACTTTTTTTCTTTTATTTCTTAACCTATTTGAAATTTAAAGAGAACACAGTCCATACATTTTGTCTTTTTTTTACACTTAATTCATCTATATAGTATTTTATAAACATAAGTTAATATCCAGAAATGTGTTGTATTTTTCATTTCTAAATATAGAAGAAATCCCCCTTTGTCATGAATAAATTAACTTGTTCCTAGGAAGTTTAACTTTTATTCCAAATTATAAAATAATAATTATAACAAATATGGAAGGGCTTGATTATAATATTTCAGGTACAACAATATTAAAAAGAGATTGTCGATCAGATGTAAAGAACTAGGCAAAAATGACTTGGTTAATTTAAGTACACTAGAGCGTGCGCTCTCTCTCTCTCCATATAAATTATATATATATATATATATATACATATATATATATATACACACACATATATATAAACACCAGTTATCCAAAGACTATGTTTATCTTTGAGATGGACCAAATCTAACATGAAATTTCTAAATAGATTTTTTTAATACATTGCATTTGGATAGAGGAAAAACATTTTAAGACTCACTAGGGATGCCTATCTGTCAGTTTCTAATCAGAAAATTAGGAACCACATTAAATATTTCATCAGAGAGATTTAATATGGGACTCAATTATTCAGATTTTGGAAAGCAGCAAAAGGAAAGAGGGACCATTGATATAGCTCAGAGATAATGATTGCAGGAAGCAGCTACTGACCCTAGAGCTGGGGAGGGCTCAGGGAAAAGATGGGGTTTTCAGAACCTCGAGGAGGGACAGTGTGGAGAAAGGGGCACTACGCTGAGGAGCTTCTGCTCTAAAGAGGAAGTGCTGCCCAGCTTAGGTGCTTGTGGGAGGGGTCTACAGAGCTGGGGCTCAGCCACAGGGGAAGGGTTACTACCTGAGTGGGGCTGGTAACTCTGAGGGGGATGCTGCACAGCTAGTTCTGTAGTCTGTTGCCAAAATGAAGGTTCATTGCTCATGCCGCTTGGGCAGGTATAACAAGCAAATCAGAAACATTGGAGTCCCTTCCCTCATCCTCCTGTCTTCAAACCCTTCTCTAGCACCCCTTATTAACAAAACTTAACAAATTAGAAATATCATTTGTAGAGTCCCAGTCACAGCCTTACAGAGCAGAGGAGAGAGTTGAGGCTGAAAAGTACCCATTTGTATTATATGCAACTCATAAAGAACTTATAGTGTCCGAAGAATGAGTGTGTTGAACATAGTGATGGAATTATCAGTTTCATGTATGGAAAGAAGCAGTTTGGAAAAAAAATTTCTTATAAAATTTCACATTTCTTGGCTAGGCAGAGAAGGTCATTTTCGATGTGCATATCCCAACTCCAACCCTACCCATCTCTACAACCTCATTTCTTTCCGCTTTCTTCCAGACCTCACTGAAGGTGTCACCATTCAATACTAGTTTTTACATACATATCCTTCTACACCTGCCATCCTTCAGCATTTTCTCAAATCCAGCCCTTTCTTGGAGTCTTCCCTGACTCCCCCAGTGTGTGTAAGTCCAGTGTCTGTCCTCTAGCAGTTAACTATGTCATTTAATTTACCCCTCTGTCTCTGCCACATAAGAGAGTGTGTCCTGGAAATTTGGGCCATGTTATATTTGTATTTATATTTTTACCACCTAGCCCCATGCCTGTTATAGAGTGTATATCTGATGAATAAATTAATGCTAAGTGAGATTTCAGGAACTTTTGGAACAAAAAAAAATCTAATTGAAGAAATCTATTTTTTTGAGATTTGGATATGAATGTGTTACATTCATCGTGGGGAGAAGGAATCTGGAAAAAAATAGAAGTAAGAGGATTAAAACAGGCCCAGAAAACAGCTGAAGCCTCAGAATCAGAGGGCAGGCCTGGGCTACACTGCACTTTTTGCCACAGTATAAATCTTACTCGGTGATAAACCCAAGAAGATGTACAACAAAGCTTTCACAAATCAACATTTCCTAGGTATATGAAAGATCCATTTGGAGTTCAGGCCTACCAGTTCAATACCTTTTCCCTCAGTAACCATAGCAAGCAGAGGTATTTAACTTCATGAATTATAAAATGACAAGAAACATTTCTGTATTGGTTGTGGATTCAATCCCACAACAGGTTCAAAAGTTCAGAAGCAGCTAATAGCCAAATACCCAAATTTATCATAGTAAAGGTTACTACATGAGCAGCATTTTTAAATAATATATACTTTAAATTATTGAAAGTAAGCAGCAACAGGTAAGAACATGGTATTTTTAAGTATCCTCTTGTTTCCTAAAATGCTTCAGTGCTTTTCAAATATTCCTTAGAGTAATAAATAATAAAACTGTGTACACTTTAATATTAGCAGACGGCTGCTTGGTATATTTTACTGTAAATAGGTATTTTAAATCTCGTTTTCTCCAAAGGTAATAATTATAATAGAACACACTGAATGCTTGTTCTATGTCTGGCACTACAGAAACATTTTATAAAAGTTAACTCATTTAACAATCTTATAGAGTGATTTCTGTTATCAACCCCATTGTACAGATGAAAAAACTATAGCTGAGAGAGCACCAGAAACAATCTATCTTATTTTTATCTCTAAAGCTTTGTTTATTTTGTTGCCTTTACCTGGAAGGTTTCCTCTCTCTCAATTCACTACTTATTCTATTCTCTCTTCAAGGCCATTTTAAAATCTCTTTCATGTACTTTCCTGCAGTCTTCCCTAAGTTTTCTGGACTAATGTGGCTCCCTCTATGCAGTTATTCACTAATTCCTTCATCCGTCCATCCATTCATCCACCTATCCATTCATCTTTATTAGATATCATTGTGTGAAAGGCTGTGGGAATTCCCTGGAGATCTTACTTTGGTTTATATGCTGACTTGTGTTTTTGCTTCACATAGTTGGCTTGTCTCCCTAATGAGATCATAAACTGCTTGAGGGCAAGCATGGTTCTGAAGCTTCTTTGTAAATGAAACCAGAACTTGTATGGGTTAGCAGATGACAAAGGACTAAGCTCTAAAAATACTTTGGGCCAGGAAGTCCAAAAGAAACTAGAGTAGGAGAAAGGAGTGGTCAGAGAATTTGGAGAACCAGGAGAATTTTCAGTACTATTCAGTTTTTCAGGGTGGTATATAAAGTTGACACACAAACAACCAAAAAATGATTGTATTTAGATAGAGTTAGTTGGGGACCAAGACTCCTCTTCATGGCATGCAGTGCTTCAACTGTCTGAAAACAGACTACTGGTGACTAGAAAGTGGTATTAGTCCTGCAGTTGAGAGCCAGATTGCAGAGGGTTTAGGAGGTTGATGAGGAAATGAAGGAAGTAGCTTCAGATCTCTCATTCAAGTATTTGACAGAAAAGAGAAGGGAACTAAGATGCTAATTATAAAATGACAAAGAGTGAGGTTTTTAATATATGAGAACCTATCCATGTTAGAAAGTAAAAAGTTACAGAGAAAGGGTTGAAGAATTTCCATGATTGGCAAGAAATTATCACCACCACCCCCTTCTATGGGAAAAGAGAGAATAACCCAGTTCATCCCTCTGACCCCTTAGGCAAATGCCAGCTAACCCTCTGGGCAATTGAAATCTGTCCTTCATTCCTAGCTGCCAGACAGAGCAGTTCCTTTCCCTGCCTAAAAGGTTCTCTGACAGATATTGACCAAATATAGTTGCTTTTTTCTTTCATCACCATTCAATTTACTTAAATAAAAAGTCCAATGAAAAATGACTCCCTCGAATATATCTATACTGCATCCATCCTCTTCCGTTATTTTTGGATGTCCCTCTGGAGTGCATCCATCCTCTTCCGTTATTTTTGGATGTCCCTCTGGAGTGACTTGGTTATATGCATATAACTCCCCATTCACCAAGTCTAATACGCAAGTCTTAAATTTTTAAAATTTCCTTGGTGGTCTATGGACAGTACAGAAACAGTGCAGGTCGTCTGTTTGTAACTTAAAATCTGATACTCTGAATCCAAAGGAATTACCCACCATATCCATCTCTATTGCATTTCGTGTCTCCTTTTCCTCCCCATCGTTCACCAGACAGTAATGTTCTCAGATCAAATATCCTCTATAAATTGAGAGGACATTTAGCTGATTTATGGGGCTTTTAGCTATTATATACTTACCTATTCAATAAAAGTAAGTACTTACATCACATGACACATATGCTACCTTCACAATATAAGATCTTTCCTTCAAGGGATTCAGGCATCAAATTGTAATGAGATTTCTTGTAGCTAATACATCACTTAAGGGCAAACTGACATTCTGAATCTATTTCTTTCTTTTTTTTTTTTTTTTCCTTTTCCTCAATGGAATTCTGGATACTGCATTCTTTGTAAGAGCCTTAACATTATTAAGATTTTTATTTTCTTTTTTAAACAATGTAAACCTGTCGAATAAAGAAACTAGGAGCAGGAATACTGGTTTTGTACTTAAGGGCTGAAAAGGAATATTGCCTTGGTCTTTTATACAGCGTTGCCAATTTCCAGAACCAGAAGCAGAGTAAATGCTGCCTTAGCATCTACACCATAGGAAAACCTTGAGGGTGAATACATCTACGTGGGATCTGATTTTGGTGTATCAATCAACACATCAGTAAGCAATGAACAAATATTTACTTCTCCAGTAGAGTAAATTCCTTGAAAGTCACTGTAAATTCAGGCTTTCTCAGCATCAGCGCTATTGACATTTTGGGTCAGATGGCACTTTATTCTGGGTGGCCATCCTGTGCATTGTACATAGGTTAGCAGAATCCCTGGCCTCTACCAGCTAGAGGCTAGTGGCACCCCTCCCCGAGTTGTGACAACTAAAAAATGTCTCCAGACGTTGCCAATAGTCTCCTGGGGGGCAAAATCACCCTCAGTTGAGAACCACTGCTCTAATCGGACCTACCATGTGAGTATGATTATTGCAAGATTCCAGGCTATTTGTATCTAAGGGTAAAAATTTACTCTTGCAGCAAAGCCATCCTATGACTCTGGGAATATGGGAAACGTTGCTTTTGTTCCCCATTACTATGCTACTTGGTGTGTGAATGTTAATGAATTAGTAATTGTGGTGACAAGCACTTGCAAGAGGGGTTTTAGCAAACCTATTTCCTATCTTGTGTTTTAGGAAGGCTCAAAAATTAAAGCAGATCTGAATCAGAATTATGGAGTAAGTGAAGCTGGTTGCTGGTACTCATCCCACAATGCTCTTCTTTGGAGTGACCTAAAACCTACTTCGGACTAGGGATTTCTCTATTTCAGACCTAAGCAACATTCATTATCTGTCATCTCATCGTAACTCAAACTGATATCGTCTAAAACTGAATTTAGTATCCTGATACATGCTGAATGTTGGTTCCCCACCCCCTGTATTTGTAGGACACAGCAAGAAGATGGCCATCTATGAACCAGGAAGTGGCCTCTCACCAGACACCAAATCTGCCGGCACCTTGATCTTGGACTTCCCAGCCTCCAAAACTGTGAGAAATAAATTTCTGTCATTTATAAGCCACCTTGTCTATGATATTCTGTTATAGCATCCTGAATGGACTAAGACATATCCCATTGCAAAAATAATTCTGCTTCCCAATTGGCCAGTTTCTACTTACGGAGCCACCATTCTCTAAAGGTCTTATCTGACCTGTCCATATCCTTCTCCATATCCCAGAAGTTTCCAAGTCCTACTGGTCTTTCCTTGTCAGTGCCACTTCAATTAAACGCTACCACTCTACCTCTCTGTTTCCAAGTATCGGCATCCTCGTGGTCACCTGGCTGAGTCATTGCCACACTTCCGAGGGCTCCCAGCATCAGTCTCTCCCTACCTCAGACTCTCCTGCATGCTGCTGTCAAACTTTTAATACTGTCTGCCACCATCTTCAGGAACCTGTATCATGTAACTCTAACTTAATGAAACAAACACACATTTTCTAGCACGATATTCTGGATTGTTCCTCTGTTTACTTCATTTTTTCACCTCAACATTTTGTTTGTTTTGTTTTTGATTTTGTTTTCAGGTCAGACTAATCCCTCTAATCCTTTTTCACATCCTGATCACCTCAATCTCTGTAGTTTATGGTTCCTAATCTGTTATTTTCTTTCCTCCTTGCTGCAAACCCAACTTTATACTTGTAATAACAATAATTACTATTTATTGAAAACCTACTCCTGTCAGGTACAGGGCTAAGTGTTTTACATATGTTACATCAGGTACTCTTAGCCCTACTTTTCTTTTTTTCTTTTTTTTTTAAATTTAATTCTATTTTTGGCTGCATTGGGTCTTCGTTGCTGTGCGCAGGCTCTCTCTGGTTGTGGCGAGCGGGGGCTACTCTTCGTTGTGGTGCACAGGCTTCTCACTGCGGTGGCTTCTCTTGTTGTGGAGCATGGGCTCTAGGCACGCGGGCTCAGTAGTTGTGGCGTGCGGGCTTAGTTGCTCCACGGCATGTGGGATCTTCCCAGATCAGGGATCAAACCCATGTCCTCTGCACTGGCAGGCGGATTCTTAACCACTGAGCCACCAGGGAAGTCCCCCTTAGCCCTACTTGTAAAGCTCTGAGAAGTTAAGTAATGTATCCAAGTTCACACAGCCGGGATATGGGAGGGTCAGTATTTGAATCTCATTCCATCTGGCTGTAGCACCCAAGTTCTTAACCATAAATGCAGTGTGTTACATAATCACTTATGGGTTTATATATTTGGTGTTAAGTGGAAGATGGGTAAACATAGAAGAAGGGGAGTTTCTTTCCTGAAATGGCTTGTCTTCCATGTAGGCTCTCTGGAAATTAACTCTTTTCCAGAGTAAGTTTGACAATCCACGAGTTATTCAACTGTAAAGAGAAACAGCAGAGACTTTGATGAAAGAGAAGCTGAAAATTTGTATGCTACAGAACTAAGAATATAAAGCACGACAGCAGTTGGCTGGTAAGTACACCCAGAGGGCGCCTGAGAGACCCACCACTAGTCAGTGAGGTCAAGAATGTAACTCAAGAAGAGGACAAAAAAAAAAAAAAAAGGAAGACAGGGAACTGGATTAGACCCTAACACTTGTAGTCCAAGAGTGACTAGAAGAGGAAAGTCTTTTTCTAGAAAGAAAAAATTAATGATAAAATGAGAGCTCTACCTATATTACAAAGTATTAATTGGGTATATGTATTTTCTTAAGTTGAGTTTAGTAAATTTTTATATGGAAAATTATTTGTTATTTTGGTTCATGTAAGTTAATTTATTTCTATTTAATGTCTTTATAAAGAGTTTCATTTAAGGTATTGTACAATTGTAATGTAAGGGAATGTAAACACTTGAAAGATACTAAGTGTACAAGATAGGATTCCTTTTGCTGGATTTTTTCTAGGTTATCCATTAAATAATGAGCCTCTTCCACAATTAGTCTCAACATAGGACAGAATTTGCTTATTGCCTGATTAATAATATTATATTACGCACCGTGGGTAAAACAAAAATGATTATAACACAATTTAGAGTCCCAAAGGAACTTACAATCTAGCAGGGTAATTAAGACAAACTTACAAATAGGTATAACACAATGCAGAATGTAACATATGCTGTAAATGTTCTAAAAGGGACTTCAGGTAAGATTTCTGGAGAAATAAACATTTGATGTAGTTCTTAAAGCAATGGTTTGGAAGATGTAAAAAGGAGATGAAGGAAAAGAAGGGATCTTAGGTAGGGGAAACACTATAATACTCTCATATAAAGATATCGTATAAAGATATGAGAGTGGGAATGGGGAAATTGCTGGGGTCTTGTTCCATCAACAGCCATAGGTAGTGTGGGAAATTTCAACAAATTTTCCTGAGCACTACGTGTGTGCCAGGCACGCTGATTAAAACCCGGACCTGCCCCCGGGACCTGGAAGAAGCCATTGAGGCCGTACCTTGGGGAGCTTCTAATCTGACATAGAGACTGAGAGATTTGCACAATACATAACTTTTTAACATTTTAGATAGGTGCCTATGTGCAATATGACTAGAAATACTGTTTACACAGATGAATCTCATAGGTAGATGAATACAGGAACCTAGTCAGGGAGAATCTTTAGGAGGTTATTATAGTGGTCCAGGAATAAGATAATGCAAGAATGGAAACAGACTTATAAATGAGAATTACAGCAAGAGAGGTGATCAAAATTTAGCAGTTGGGGCTTCCTTGGTGGCGCAGTGGTTGAGAGTCTGCCTGCCGATGCAGGGGACACGGGTTCGTTCCCCGGTCCGGGAAGATCCCACATGCCACAGAGCGGCTGGACCCATGAGCCATGGGTGCTGAGCCTGCATGTCCGGAGCCTGTGCTCTGCAACGGGAGAGGCCACGGCAGTGAGAGGCCCACGTACCACAAAAAAAAAAAAAATATAGCAATTGATTTGTTGACATACATGTGTTAGCAATGATTTATCCCTTGACGTCTCACAAACTAAATTTATTTGCTTTTCAAAACATGGGAAAATCTGATTAGTTTTCACCACTGTTTATAAAAATAATTATACCAAAAAGACTTGATGAGACCTTCAATGGATGTATTTCAAGAGCAGTATGACATAGTTTGATCTTTGGCTTGAGAAGAAACCTGAAGAATTAAAATAAAAACTTTCTGTCAATTCAGAAAAAAGCTTTGGAGATGATAGATAATTTATTTTTAAGTCAGAAACAAAACTTAAGCAAAACAAAAGAAAATTGAAAAGCCTGGTTTATCTACACTAGGTACATTCCAGAAATTGAGTTGGTAGAATTGATGTAATTCTTCTTCTATGTTCCTATCTTTATTTTAAACAGAACTTAATACAAACAATAAAGAGCCATAACTTTTTTTTAAAGCTAAAAGTCAAATATTTTAAAGGGAAAATTAACTTAAGGAATTTACCCCAGCATATCATATCCGTTGATTGTAAGTATCAAGACATTTTAATTTTGTTCTTCTAACAGTATAAAAATAAACAAAATATTGCATTCTTAATAGCTACATTTAAAAAATGAGAAGGATAGCATTCATGATGCCAATGCAAATACTGTATCAATACCATACAAGCATACCAAATGCCAGCCAGCTTGGCAAAAACATCCTTTCAATAATGTTCTCAAGCCCAGTGCCAGCACAATCCCTATCAGAGCCAAGGTCGAAAGTATAAAAACACATGCTAATCTGCAATCCTGTCTGCCAGCGTCGAAGGGCACGAGGATTGAATTAACACTCTGGAAACTTTTCTTGAGGGGTAGCTCCTTCTATTGCAGGTGATAGAACCAGAGGGCACGTATAAAATCTCTGCAAAGGAGAAATCTGTTGTCACTTGTGTTGTCTGGTGATACAAATGGGAAAACTAAGATACTGCTAGTTTCTAAATTACGTCTCTTCACAGATAGATAGATGCTGCCAAAAGAATCGGTCAACCCAATGAAATGATTGATCTTACCCGAGCTTGGCATCATGTAGTTTAAACAGTGGGTGGAATTTTCTCCATACTTTTTATCTGGTTGGTATAGTGTACTATAGTCTAGTCAAAACATCACTGAAGCATGAACAAATTATATTCAGCAGTCAGGCTGAGAATGTTGGAGGTGTCTACCCATGAGTACAGCAGAGGAAAACTTGAATTTCATCCAAAAGCTTTTTCCTTGTTCTCGGTGAGTCTGCATGTGGACAACATAAGAAAATTACATGAATATTCTTTCTGATTCAGAATTACACTGATATACTGCTAACAAGAATTAAAACTTTTTTTTTTTGGTGGGAGGGGTAGTTAGAAAGCCAGTATCATTACTTCTAATAGAAAATTATCTAAGGGAAATTCCTAGAGCCACGTTATGACATTTAATATTAGATTTATATTAGAGAATTATATGCAGTTCTCAAATTTATAATAAAAAAAAAGGCATAGAAAACTTTGAATTTTGAGACTCTCACCATGTGTTGGGATAAAAGGACCCATAGTGGTCCTTTTGTAGAATTGTTTGGTTAAAAGCACACAAGTGAAAAACATGACAATAATCATTTTTCAAAACCTGAAAATAAATTCTGACTGATGAGCTAAACTGTTTCTCCCCTGGAGACAGAAGATGAAATGTTTTTACTTTAAGTGAGAGAAATTAAAGTAAGATGTAATAAACTTCTGAACAGAACTTTCTGCAATGCAATAGAACTGTATCCGTGTTGTCCAGTATGTTAGCCACTAGCCATATGTTGCTAATGAATACTTGAAATGGGGCTAATGTGACTAAACTTAAATTTTTAATTTTACCTAATATAAATCTGAATTGAAATACTCACATGTGGCTCCTAGGTTGGATAGTGCAGGTCCAGACAATGTGAGTTGTTAAACATCAGACATATGATCCTCAGTGCAGTAGAAGATGTCGCCAGTCTCACAAGGCCCTTTGCTGATCTCCTTTTACATCAGGTTGGGCCTCCTCTACCATAGTCACAACTTTGTCGCATTTATCTAACGAGGATTCCATAAGTTAGAGTGAATTCTGGAATTTGAAAATCTGAAATAGCTGAATAGAGGCCTCATTTTTTTTTTTTTTTTTTTTGCGGTACGCGGGCCTCTCACTGTTGTGGCTTCTCCCATTGCGGAGCACAGGCTCCGGACACGCAGGCTCAGTGGCCATGGCTCACGGGCCCAACCACTCCGCGGCATGTGGGATCTTCCCGGACCGGGGCACGAACCCGTGTCCCCTGCATCGGCAGGCGGACTCTCAATCACTGCGCCACCAGGGAAGCCCTAGAGGCCTCATTTTTAAAGCTTAAGAAGAAGTTATATTGAAAAGGCAACTAAGGAGCCCGCAGGCCGCAACTAAGTAGTCTGCTTGCTGCAAGTAAGACCTGGCGCGACTAAAAAAAATAAATAAATAAGGCAATGAGGAAACTCAGTTATCACTTGGCTAGGGAAGAGCTTGAGAAAGATTAATTTTATTGTCCAAAATGTATCTCTTGAGAAGACCACAGATGGTAATATGATATAATATCAATGTTACAGATGATGTCCAATATAAAATCAGTTTGTGTTTCAAAAGTTCATATGTACATATAGTAAAGAAAAATTTGTGGACAGCAAAGAGAACTCTGAATGAGTTTTCCCACTGAAAACTTAAAATTAGGTTCCAAGTGAACCAAATTAGAGAAATATTGTATGATATTGCTTATATGTGGAATCTAAAAAAAAAAAAAAGATACAAATGAACTTATTTACAAAACAGAAACAGACTTAGAGAATGAACTTATGCTTACCAGGAGGGAAGTGGGGGAAGCCATAGTTAGGGAGTCTGGGATTGACATGTACACACTGTTATATTTAAAATGGATGATCAGCAAGGACCTACTTGTATAGTACAGGGAATTCTGCTTGATAGTCTTTACCAACCTAATTGGGAAAATAATTTGAAAAAGAATAGATACATGTATACGTATAACTGAAGCACTTTGCTATACACCTGATCAACTGTACTCCAATATAAAATAACAAGTTAAAAAAAAAGAAACTGAATCTCTCAATAATAATACTACATAGCACCAGGGCTGCTATCAGTGGTATGAACTGATACAGCCATACAAGTAGCTACAATACTGCAATACTTTTATATACTTGCTAAATAGCCACTGCTTTACTCTACCCCCTCACAACCACTTCCCCTTAAGACTCTCAGACCTCCCACAATCCAGATCCTAAGGGTTGAAGCCCAGATCAGCAAGGGACCTCCTGGACCCTCCTGCACTTGGCATTTATTATAATTGGTCAGTGCCTAAGCCGTACTGCTTGCTGAATAGTTTCCCTGCCATTCCCAGCATGCTCTTCCTACAGTACTATTATAATACGTGGTACTGTGATTTCTGGAAAGTCACATGCTTTTAAAACTGGGTAGTGAGGGCATAGGACTATATAGAAATTATCCGTCTCTACCCAGATTCTAAGTCCCGTGCGGAAGCGTATCTAACTGCCATGTTGTGTGTTCAAATACGGTTGTTTCCCCTCTAAAGTCTTTCTTCATGTAGCTTTCACCCAACAATAAGTCTGTTTGCCTAACATCTGTGGGTTGGGTGGCACCCCTCTCCAGCTTTGTTCCTGCTAAGTAGAGCTCACCACTGGAAAGATTTTAATAACCTGAATTGCAATGAATTATGAAGAACAATTTAAAAATTGAAAAGTATATTTTCCTTTTTTTTTCGTTTTTAAAATGGGTTCTTTATTAAAAGTTTTGGTCAATTTGTCTCTTTATTATAAATCTTGATAGCTTAAAGATAAGGTCTTTCCATCCTTTTCTTCATCAAGAATGTTCTGGCTTTTACTACCTTTCACTTTAATATATTTTATAATAAACTCTTCCACAAAGATATATCCATAGATATTAATTGTGAATTCATTGAATCTACGGAGTACTTTTAGAGGAATTTTTCCTGTCATTCCCTTGCAATTTTTTATTCAGTCTGGATTTTTCTTTTACTGAGTCTGAAATTCTTTTAATGCAGTCCAAATTATTATTTTCTTTGTAGCTATTATTCTTTTCATATTAAAAAAAATCATTGTCTTCATACAGTCATGAATCCAAGCTGCCATTTTTTTCTAATAGCTTTTATTGTTTTCACTTTCATATTCAACTCTAGGGTTAATCCAGAATTGATGTTTGTGTTTTTCATGAGCATGGGGATCAAGATTCAAATATTTTATCATATTAGCATCCAATGGATCCAACACATGCTACTGGAAAAAAAGTACTTTCCTCATTGCACTGTAATGAAATGTTTGTAATAAATCAAATGACGGTTTATGAGTGGAATATCTTTCTGGACTATTTTCTCTTATTTTATATGTTTACTCCCGAGCCCTATTTATCTGAACAGATATCACACTATATTAAATACTGTACTAGGTCTTGTTACCCAGCCTGGTTCAACAATTTTAAGATGTCCTTGCTTTTCTTTTTTTTTTTTTTAACATCTTTATTGGACTATAATTGCTTTACAATGGTGTGTTAGTTTCTGCTTTATAACAAAGTGAATCAGTTATACATATACATATGTTCCCATATCTCTTCCCTCTTGCATCTCCCTCCCTCCCACCCACCCTATCCCACCCCTCTAGGTGGTCACAAACCAGCGAGCTGATCTCCCTGTGCCATGCGGCTGCTTCCCACTAGCTATCTATTCCACGTTTGGTAGTGTATATATGTCCATGCCACTCTCTCACTCCGTCACAGCCTACCCTTCCCCCTCCCCATATCCCCAAGTCCATTCTCTAGTAGGTCTGTGTCTTTATTCCCGTCTTACCCCTAGGTTCCTCATGACCTTTTTTTTTTTTCTTAGATTCCATATATATGTGTTAGCATACGGTATTTGTTTCTCTCTTTCTGACTTACTTCACTCTGTATGACAGACTCTAGGTCCATCCACCTCACTACAAATATCTTAATTTCGTTTCTTTTTATGGCTGAGTAATATTCCATTGTATATATGTGCCACATCTTCTTTTTCCATTCATCCGATGATGGACACTTAGGTTGCTTCCATGTCCTGGCTATTGTAATTAGTGCTGCAATGAACATTTTGGTACATGACTCTTTTTGAATTATGGTTTTCTCAGGGTATATGCCCAGTAGTGGGATTGCTGGGTCGTATGGTAGTTCTATTTTTAGTTTTTTAAGGAATCTCCATACTGTTCTCCACAGTGGCTGTATCAATTTACATTCCCACCAACAGTGCAAGAGGGTTCCCTTTTCTCCACACCCTCTCCAGCATTTATTGTTTCTAGATTTTTTGATGATGGCCATTCTGACCGGTGTGAGATGATATCACATTGTAGTTTTGATTTGCATTTCTCTAATGATTAATGATGTTGAGCATTCTTTCATGTGTTTTTTGGCCATCTGTATATCTTCTTTGGAGAAATGTCTATTTAAGTCTTCTGCCCATTTCTGGATTGGGTTGTTTGTTTTTTTGTTATTGAGTTGCATGAGCTGCTTGTAAATTTTGGAGATTAATCCTTTGTCAGTTGCTTCATTTGCAAATATTTTCTCCCATTCTGAGGGTTGCTTTTTCATCTTGTTTATGGTTTCCTTTGCTGTGCAAAAGCTTTTAAGTTTCATTAGGTTCCATTTGTTTATTTTTGTTTTTACTTCCATTTCTCTAGGAGGTGGGTGAAAAAGGATCTTGCTGTGATTTATGTCATATAGTGTTCTATGTTTTCCTCTAAGAGTTTGATAGTATCTGGCCTTACATTTAGGTCCTTAATCCAGAAAATGGAAAAGTGTATTTTCTTGAGACCTGCTTGCTAAGAAGCATTTTTGTGAGATTAAATAGTTTGGATGAGTTAGTTGAATATGAAAATGCTTTTTAAATGTTTAATTCTGAAGAACTGGGGAAGGGTAATAATTGAGAAGACTGATCGACTCAAAGCATTTTTTTCTTCTTTCAGTGCCCTTACATTTTTCTAATATTTTTGAGTTCCACCAAATTCTAAAATTCTTAGTAGTGTGTGAATAAGCCAATTATAGCATTATTGCTAGATAAACCTATGATGGGTGATTTGAACAAGTCATGAAACCTTTCTGCCTCACTTCTGATAGTTATAAATTAGGAATTATAGTCCCTGATCTTATTTAATTCTCAAGGGTATTCATATAAATTAGATCATGCAACAAAAATGTTTTGAGATCTTAAGCTATTTCTTTGTTCTTCTGCTCCCTTAAAAACTATAAAAAAATAAATTGTATTTTACAATGTCAGTTTAACATTTATTATACTTACATATATTTACTTGCCAACTATTCCTCTAGAATTTCACCACTATAGAAGAGGTTATAGAGTTAATATAGCTTATATATTAGATAACAGTTGTCTCAAGAAATGAATTGTGTTCACATTGTCCATTGTAGTTAATGCTTTCACTTGTCTTACACATGATTCCATGTATACTCTGGAACTCTGGCACAAAATTAATTAATATGATTTCAATAAAGATTTTCAAATGACGAAGCAAAATGAATACCACTGTTAACACCCAAACCACTGTTGGATGGGATTTTCCACTGGAATACTATGGAATTTTTTTTTTTAATTCAAAAGAAAGCCAGAATCCCAAATAACTGGATACAATATTTATCTTTTTCTTTTCTTTCCTTTTTACTTTCAAGTAATTACTTTGCTTTATGCCCTTGCCAGCTGGACCAGAACCAAGCTTCTTACACAGAGTCAGTCGAAACTAATCCATCTTCCCTATTGGAAAGGGTTATAGACTGCCCCCATCCACTACTCTTTCAGAAGGCAAACACTTTTGCAAAAGCCTCTTTCAAAAGACCACCATCAGTTAGAAAGAACTGGTACCTCTCAAAGACTGTTTCATTTAATACCAGTCATCTAAAAGAATAGGGCCAATTTTCATGCCCCATTGTCAACAGTCTATAATACGGCCACCACTGCTATACAAGAGATTATTCCCTTCACATTTGTGAACAAAACCGGCAGAGAGCAAATATATGGCAAAGCAGAACTTCTCAGCACATCAAATTCCTGACATACAATATGTTGACTATCCTCTATCAGAAACAAAGACATTTTGAAAATTAAGCAGCATTAGCAACGCTGTCTCATTCCCTCTAATTCTTTAGACAAATTTTGCATCTCCAAGATTTGGAGGACTACCTCAATTTATAATAGCATTCACACAAAGTATGAACTGAAGGTTCATAGAAGCTGCGTTTGGAGGTTCCAAATGGGAAAACATCCTAGAATTAAAGGACCTGGATTTCAGGTCCAGAGTCATCACTAACTAGAAGTAAAAAGTAAGCGTTTCATTTCCTTAAGTTTAGCTTTCTATATCTACTAAAAAAGAACAAGAATATTGCCTACTCATACTCCATGTAAAGGCTATTATGAGACTTGGAGGAATTTATGCAACTGCCTGCCTCTCAGATGGGCTCCCCATTCTCCTGGGAAGCATGTAGCAGTGGTGACAGGTCCTTGAAACCACAGAATAAAAGCTGCATCTTCGGGCTTCCCTGGTGGTGCAGTGGTTAAGAGTCCGCCTGCCGATGCAGGGGACGTGGGTTCATGCCCCGGTTCGGGAAGATCCCACATGCCACGGAGCGGCTGGGCCCGTGAGCCATGGCCGCTGAGCCTGCATGTCCGGAGCCTGTGCTACGCAACGGGAGAGGCCACAACAGTGAGAGGCCCGCGTACCGCAAAAAAAAAAAAAACAAAACAAACCTGCATCTTCCTAGAGCATCGATTTTATTATAAGATTTTGTAGAATAATACTTGAAATTGTTTTGAATTTGGCCTTTTAATTAAACTAAACACAGTTATGTCATGAATTTTGTATGAACTTTTCAGATAAAATGTGAGATTTCAAAGAGTTTTCTTCCTTTTAGGGAACTATTTTGGTCTATACTCCCAGAACTTCAGTGTCAACCATTAATTCTTGTCTGCTGTTTGTGATTCTTTACTAAAGAAGTTTGATAAACTCTGTAAAGTAAAGCATTTTTAAAGACTTAAAACTCTCTACTGATGCATGCTCTTGGTTGTGGTCTCATTAGTAATTTTGTCAAGGAAGGGAGCATTCTCAAAAACCTTTTTATTTTATAACATGAAATATCTTTATTTTTATTTAATTTTCTTTTAATATTTTTTATTGAAGAATAGTTGACTTACAATATTAGTTTCAGGTATATGTACAGCATAGTAATTCAATATTCCTATAGATTATACTCCACTTAAAGTTATTATAAGATAATGGCTATATTTCCCTGTGCTGTACAATATATCCTTGTTGATTATTTATTTTATAATAGTAGTTTGTATCTCTTAATCCCCTACCCCTATCTTGCCCTCCGCCCTTCCCTCTCCCCACTGGTAACCAATAGTTTGTTCTCTATTTCTGTGAATCTTTTTCTGTTTTGTTATATATAGTCATTTGTTTTATTTTTTAGATTCCACATATAAATGATAACGTATAGTGTTTATTTTTCCCTGTCTGACTTATTTCACTAAGCATAATACACTCTAGGTCCATTTACATTGTTGCAAATGACAGAATTTCATTCTTTTATGTAATATTGCATTGTGTGTGTGTGTGTATCATATCTTGGTTATCCATTCATCTGTTTATGGACACTTAGGTTGCTTCTATGTCTTGGCTATTGCAAATAATGTTGCTATGTGTTGCTATGAACATTGGGGTGCATGTATCTTTTTGAATTAACGTTTTCGTTTTTAGGGGGTATATACCCAGGAGTGGAATTTCTGGATCATATGGTAGTTCTTTTTGTAGTTTCTTTGAGTGGCTGTTTTCCATAATGGCTGCACCAGTTTACAATCCCAGCAACACGTACAATGATTCCTTTTACTCCACGTCCTCCCCAACACTTATTATTTGTAGACTTTCAAACTGTTTTTTTATCTAACTTCTACTCTTTTATATAGAACTGCCAGTGTGTTATTCTGTTTGGAGTGTTGAATTTGTCATTGTCTTCTATATCTACTTTTTTTTTTTTTTTTTTTTTTTTGCAGTACGCGGGCCTCTCACTGTCGTGGCCTCTCCCGTTGTGGAGCACAGGCTCCGAACGCTCAGGCTCAGCAGCCATGTCTCATGGGCCCAGCCGCTCCGCGGCATGTGGGATCTTCCCGGACCAGGGCACGAACCTGCATCCCCTGCACTGGCAGGCGGACTCTCAACCACTGAGCCACGAGGGAAGCCCTTTTTTTTTTTTTTTAATTAGGCTCATTGCCCAGTAAACAAGTAGATCTGAGAAGCTGAACTAAGTAATCCCTGGAAACGAAAGAACTGACAAATAAATGCGGGCCACACTGGCCCACATTTCCACAGGGCAAGATTGTCTGGAGCTGAGCAGCAGATGGGGGTGTATTTCTCTAGCTAGCCAGCTTCAGTTCTCTCCTATATCTCCCCTTCTGGCCTTGATAAGCATCTGAGAATGCACCTGGCCTAAAACAGCATCATTTTTCTAAAGGATGCAGAATATGTTTAATGAAGCATCATAAAGATTTCAACCAAATAAACAGAATTTCTGTAGACTGTATTCTGTGTTGGGATGGTCGTGATATTTGATTTGGAGCTTCCAATATAAAAACAAACTCTAGGGGCTTCCCTGGTGGCGCAGTGGTTGAGAGTCTGCCTGCCAGTGCAGGGGACACAGGTTCAAGCCCTGGTCTGAGAGGATCCCACATGCTGTGGAGCAACTAGGCCCGTGAGCCACAACTACTGAGCCTGCACGTCTGGAGCTTGTGCTCCACAACAGAGGCCGCGACAGTGAGAGGCCTGCGCACTGCGATGAAGAGGGGCCCCCGCTCGCCACAACTGGAGAGAGCCCTCGCACAGAAACGAAGACCCAACGCAGCCAAAATAAATAAATAAATAAATAGCATTCCCTTTAAAAGAAAAAAAAAACTCTAATGGTACTCAACATGTGAGAGGCAAGAATAACCCTAAGTAGCTAAAATGTAGCTGGCTTACTCCATTGTAATGCAAACTCAGAATAAAACCTGTTGTTTCCCTCTAGCCAGTGTAGAAAGAAAACTTTATGAAGAGTGTTCCATAAGTTAATTTCACTTTTGGTTTTATTTTATTTTTTTACTCTAATTTTTTGTTTACCCTAATTTCATCACCATTTTAAATATTTTACTTTATAGTGCATGTGTGTGTGTGTGTCTGTGCATGCAGGTGTATTGGTAGCAACCTTGAATAATATAGTCAGACCTCTGTATTTGTGAGTTCCACATCTGTAGATTCAACCAATTGTAGATTGGAAATACTCAGAAAAAAAAATCCTGAAAGTTTCAAAAAGCAGTACTTGAATTTGCCAGCCTGGCAACTATTTACATTGTATTTACAGCTATTTACATAACATTTACATTGTTTAGGTGTTATAAGTAATCTAGAGATGCTTTAAAGTATACATAGGTTATATTTAAATACTATGCCATTTTATGTAAGGGAAATGAGCATCCTCAAATTTGGGTATCCCAGGGGTCCTGGAACCAGTTCCCTGCAGGTACCTGAGGGATGACTGTATAAGTAAATACTGTATTTTTCTCTTTTTTATTCTTTTGCCTGTATACATTGCAGTATGATTGGGGGAGATGAAGAACAATGGTATTGTGAAATTCTTCATAGAAAGATTCTCAACATCATGATTTTACTCAAAATATTACAGAGTTCTTATGGTTTTAGCCTTCTTTTTCCCATGTCTACATTGCACATTCACATGAGTAGAAGTTTCTTAAGCTGACTCCCCCTAAAATTGAGCTGCTCTGCTGACTTTATGACTAACCTCTCTATCCAAAACTTTATTCCCTTTCTTGTTCCATACCTGTTCCCCCTCAAGACTGAAGCGTATCAAAGAAAAGGGGGGAATATCCAAGAAGACCCCATGGGGCCTTCCTGGGACAGACACCTCCAAGTCCTCTGCCTTCCTCTTGTTTGTAGAAAAACTTTATCCTCCTAGGCCTTCCCCAATTCCAAAGAGCAGATTTAATCAGAGAAGTGAGAAAATGCAGAAACAAAGGGAAACAGTCAAGCAAGACAAAATAATAATAGTTTAGCCATTCAACAAAGTCAAGGACCTTTAGTTCCTCATCAAAGTCTGTAGATAATATTCTGAGCCATATCGTTGAGCTGTTTTGCAGATACTGAAAGCCCCAACAGGTGGAAGAAGTTAACCAGGAACCTGCAGGAAGGGGATGGATCAGTGCCCTCTAAGGATATTTTTTACCTTGTTCAAGCTTTCCACAAAGAACAAACAATGTGTGTTTCTCTCTGTCTCGCACACACAAAAGTACAATCCTTTCTTAAAATTGAAGATGTTTAATCCTTAGTCTTAGAATAGCAACATCTTCAAAGATATACTGAAAGGGTTGAAAATAGGGATATAGGCATAGATTCTAAAGAAAATCAAAGAGTTTGAAAGGTTCCAGGTGTGGGAGGAAGGAGCAAAAGAGCAGGAGCTGCTGGAAGTGGAGCCCAGGCACGTTCCCAGCTGTAGTCATTTGAGTCAACAAGGCACCTTGAAACCTTATAAGGTGCTTTCTTCTCCTCTGACCCTCCCAGTTACCTGGTGGAGGGCCTGCTGCCGATGAACATAAACTCCAATGGCAAAGGCTGGATCAGTGGGGCTGCCATCAAGGTGAGTGTGGGCCAACTCTTCAGCCAGGGAAGTGCATGGAGCCATTCTCAGAAGGGAGCAGGGTGGCTGGGCTGGGGGTCTCCAGCAGCTCTCTCCATTTTAGAGATAAGAAAATGGAACTGCATTCACTTTCAGGCCTCTTAGTTACAGTCAGAATTCTCTTCAGCTCTGTGTTGTCATCAGGAAAGAAAAAAATGCCATTTTAAGATTAATATCGGGCTTCCCTGGTGGCGCAGTGGTTGGGAGTCCGCCTGCCAATGCAGGGGACGTGGGTTCATGCCCTGGTCTGGGAAGATCCAACATGCCGCGGAGCGGCTGGGCCCGTGAGCAATGGCCGCTGAGCCTGCGCGTCCGGAGCCTGTGCTCCGCAACGGGAGAGGCCGCAACAGTGAGACGCCTGCGTACCGCAAAAAAAAAAAAAAAAAAAAAATCAATAATAGTTACTCCTTCTTGAGTATCCACTATATACAAACTGCCATAGTGCTGGTCTAGCCAGATCCAATGTTTTACTTAATCCTTACAGCCGACTTTAAGGTGGTGCTTAGTCATTTTATAGCTGAAGATTCTTGGGTAAAATAAGCTTCCATGAATTGTGGAAGACAACCCAACTACCAAACATTAGAACCAGAATTGAGATGAGGTCTGCCCATTCTAGTGCCAGGGACAACATTCTTTAGTTACAGCAACTAGCTCTTCATTGTTCATAGGTTATGGGTAGGGTGTCACTCTGAGCACTTATTTCCTAAGTTATTTTCCTGGCTGCAAATGAATTTCCTAATATATATCCTGCCCCCATAAGAAAAAAAAAAACGTAATTCAAAATAAGAGAGAAGGAAAACTAGAAAGCATAAATGAATTTAAAAGAAGGAATCTGGCTGGGAACCATCTGGCTGGGATTCCTGCTTGTTTGTTGGTAACTCACCTTTGTAATGTGACCATATGTTCTATCCTCACTAGCTGGCAATAATGAGAAGAACGTGCTGCTCCCGGCCCTCTTGGCTGGGTTGCTTCTCATTGCGGTCCTCTTCAGTCTAGAGGCATCACTTACTGAACAGCTGTAATCATGCTATTAAAAGCAGTACATATAGTTTAAAAAGCAAAATCCCAGACATATGTGTCTACTGTCATTTCTGGCTCATCTAGCTCAATGTTGTGCTGAGAAGAGCCATATTGGCTGGGAAAAACAAGGTTGCTTTCTGCCACTGCAGTTTCTAAAGCCCAACATTATATACATGTCTATGGTCGAACATAGACAGAAGGGCTGGTGAGCAACTGTGAGCAAGAATCTGAGTGACATGATATTTCAAACCCAGGAGATCCCTGCTACCTTAGCCCATCCTTTATGTATGCAGTGTGAGGAATCTCAACTCAAGGGTCAGTTCAGTGGGTTCCCACTGATTGGTTATTTCTAATATCACTTTGAATTCTGCTTTTCAATTTTAGTGTATTATCCTTCATCTTTCTCTCCTATTTGCCAGAAATAATTAATTAACCTAACAAGTCCTGATTTAACCCATCAGGCAAAGTCAGAGGTTCAACCTGGAGAATCTCAGAAATTTGTATTTCATTAATTGTTGAACAGGCCACTTTCAATCAGCTTGAAAGTTTCTAAGAATAAAGGGTTGAGGTTAGAGTATTTTCACAACTTCAGCACATTCAGATGTTTACCGTGGATAAACTAGAATGAATTTCTTCCTGAACCAAATTTCTCTGTAACAGAGAAGTTCCAAGTAGTAGCATGAGGTATTGGACCTTAATGATGCAATTTTTCCTTGTATTGTTTTCCAATTGTTTCACATATGTATGTCTTTTTTCATCAGTAAGTTTGGAGGTAAGAGGAAGGTAGGGGCTGTTTATTTACTAGCCACCCTTCATGGGACTTAGAGAGGACTTAATAAACTCTTTTTTTGAATTGAGATATAATTGAAATATAACATTATATTAGTTTCAGGTATACAACATAATGATTCAATATTTGTATATACTATGGAATAATTGCCACAATAAGTCTAATTAACATCTGGCACCATGCATAGTTAGAAAGTATTTTTCTTATGGTGAGAATTTTTTTTTTTTTTTTTTTTTTGCGGTACACCAGCCTCTCACTGCTGTGGCCTCTCCCTGCTGTGGCCTCTCCCGTTGGGGAGCACAGGCTCCGGACGCACAGGCTCCGTGGCCATGGCTCACGGGCCCAGCCGCTCCGCGGCATGTGGGATCCTCCCGGACCGGGGCACGAACCCGCGTCCCCTGCATCGGCAGGCGGACCCTCAACCACTGCGCCACTAGGGAAGCCCATATGGTGAGAATTTTTAAGACCTACTCTCTTAGCAACTTTCAAATACACAGCAGTATTATTAACTATAGTCACCATGTTGTACATTACACCCCGTGACTTATTATATCTCCCTGACAACCATCTGTCTTTTCTCTATATCAAAGAGCTTGGTTATTGTTGTGCTAGTAGTGATGATGGTTGTCGATTTTGGTTGTTTTAGATTCCACCCATAAGTGAGATCATACAACAGTTGTCTTTCTGTCTTATTTCACTTAGGATAATTCCCTCAAGGTTCATCCATGTCGTCGTGTCGTCGTAAATGGTAAGACTTTGTTCTTTGTTATGGCTGAATAATATTCCATTGTGTGTGTATGTATCCCACATTTTCTTTATCCATTCCTCCATCAATAGACACTTAAGTGGCTTCGATATCTTGTCTGTTGTAAATAATGCTGCAATGAACATGGGGTGCATATATTTTTGAGTTAGTATTTTTTTTCTTTGGATAAATATCCAGAAGTGGATCATACAGTAGTTCTATTTTTAGTTTTCTGGGGAATCTCCATACTGTTTTCCATAGTGGCTACACCAATTTGCATTCCCACCAGCAGTGCTCGAGGGTTTGCTTTTCTCCACACCCTCACCAACACGTGTTATTACTTGTCTTTTTGATAATAGCAATTCTAGGTTGCAAGGTGATATCCCTTGTGGTTTAGTTTGCATTTCCCTGGTGATTAGTGATGCTGAGCATCTGCATGTACTTGTTGGCCATCTGTATGTCTTCTTTGGGAAAATGTCAATTCAGATCCTCTGCCCATTTTTAATTGGATTGTTTGTTTTTTACTATTGAGTTGTATGAGTTTTTTATATATTTTGGATATTAATCCCTTATCAGATTTATGATTTGCAAATATTCTCTCCCATTCCATATTTACCTTTTTCATTTTGTTGATGGTTTCCTTTTCTGTGACGAGCTTTTTAGTTTGAAGTAGTCCCACTTACCTATTTTTGCTTTTGTTGTCTTTGCTTTTGCTGTCAAATCCAAAATATCATTGCCAAATCCAATGTCTATGAGCTTACCACCTTTGTTTTCTTCTAGGAATTTTATGGTTTCAGGTCTTACATTAAAGTCTTTAATCCATTTTGAGTCATTTTGTGTGTGTGTTTGGTATGAGATAGTGGTAATGAGAAAGTGGTCCAGTTTCATTCTTTTTCATGTAGCTGTCCAGTATTCCCAACACCATTTTTTGGAAAAACTGTCCTTTCCCCACTTTATATTCTTGACTGCTTTGTCATAAATTGACTATGTACATGTGTGTTTATTTCTGAATATATTCTTGATTAATATTAAAAAAGTTAATAGCTAAATTTTGTTTAATATTTAACTTAAGCTATTTAAATTTCTAACTTCTTAAGTATTGATAGTTCTTACAACAGATTATAACTATGCTTCTTAGAAGTGCTATGCCTGCTTTATAAATAAGTAGGCACAGTGAATGTCTGGGTTTCTGAAATTTATATCTGCAACCATATTTGATATCAATTTTGTTGGATAGAAAATAGTGGGACAGTTCTAAAACCAGAAGCCAAATTGTGCTTCTTATGGCATGGGACAGGAAGCCCTGCAAGCTGGAATAAAAAATTGGTGGAGGTGATACTCAGTAATCAGATAGAATTATATCTGGGTCCTGGAGTATGCCTTTGCTCCTACAGAGTTCACCATGCTCTCTGGTCAGGCCTGGCTGTCTGATTTCCTGTGTTAGACTTGATCTTCTCACTGTGTCTGCTCTGGCTGTACTATGGCCTGAATGTTTTTGTCTCCCCCAAATTCATATGTTGAAATCCTAATGCCCAATGTGATGATATTAGTAGGTGAGACTTTTGGAACATTCTTAGGTCACGAGAGTGGATCCCTCAGGAATGGGATTAGTACTCTTATGAAAGAGACCCCATCACTCCCCCTCCCTATTTCCACCATGTGAGGACACAGAGAAGTTGAGAAGTTGGTATTATGCAGCCTGGAAAAGGGCCCTCACCAGAACATGACCACCCTGGAAATCTGACATAGATTTCCAGCTTCCAGAACTGTGAGAAATAAATTCTTGTTGTTTATAAACCATCCAGACTGGGGCATTTGGGTATAACAGCCGGAACAGGATAAGACAGGCTTATACTTCTAGCCAACCCCAGTTTAGATAGCTGCAAATCTTTTTTTTTTTAATTTATTTAATTTTGGCTGCACGCGGGCTTTCTCTGCTTGTGGCGAGAGGGGGCTACTCTTCATCTCAGTGTGCAGTCTTCTCATTGCAGTGGCTTCTCTTGTGGAGCATGGGCTCTAGGCATGTGGGCTTCAATAGTTGCAGCACGCAGGCTCAGTAGTTGTGGCTCACAGGCTGTAGATTGCAGGCTCAGTAGTTGTGGCACATGGGCTTAGCTGCTCCGCAGCATGTGGGATCTTCCCAGACCAGGGCTCGAACCTGTGTCCCTTGCACTGGCAGGCAGATTCTTAACCACTGTGCCACCAGGGAAGTCCCTAGATGGCTGCAAATATTGACACCCACTTACAGGCTCTTGGGCACAGGCTTTCCAAGTATCACTGTGTCTGTTCCCAGCTGGAACCAATGCACTCCTCTCCTATCAGTACAAGCTAAGACACTTAACTAGGCAAGAAAGGAAATATTTTATATAACAATATAAATTTGTCATTTGATTCTTTTATAATACATTTAAGACTGGTTTGGAAATTCTAAAAGTCTAAAGGAGTCAAATTTAAACTCAGTACCATTTAGCATCTCTGTCTATTACCTAAGATGAAACTTCTTTGAGCACAGAGACTATGGATACTCTACAAGGTGTGTATAATAATACAAATTAACTGGAACTTATAAGTGCTTTTTAATGCTTAGGATAATGAATATGTGATCAAGAAGTGAGTAGTAAATTTCAAAACTAGTAACTAGAGTTGAAAAATTATAGAATTGCATTTACAACTTGAAAAAATATATAGAAGGAAAAAAGAATGAAATCTTTAAGCCTCTGTAGTATTCTCTCCTAGTACTTTTATGGGATTTTAGTTATACATTTCCTTAACTGTGCCCCCTACTAAAAAGTTGGTGAGAGGTTGGGTTTGTGTCACATTTGTATTGCTAGAACATAGTGCAACACCTAGAACACCAAAAGCAAGATTAAAAATAAAGCTAGATAATTGAAGGAATATGTGGATGAAAAAAATAGGTGAATTAATACACATATTCTTAAGGAATTGGAAAACTCAGAATGGAGGTGAGCAGCTGATTAATAGCAATCTCCTAATTGATCTTACATTTTTCCTGTACATCTATAAGTTCATTGTCCATAACATGCCATAATGACCTACACAAATTCTAACTTGCTTCCTTATTGGCTAGCATAAAATTTTTGGCTCAACAAAGACAATTATTAATGTACCAGATCTAGGTCTTAAGAGAATTTTTCTTATTGAGGTGTAGTTGACTTATCAATACAATATTATGATTCAGATGTACAACATAGTGACTCACAATTTAAAAAGGTTATACTCCATTTATAGTTATTATAAAATATTGTCTATATTCCCTGTGCTGTATAATATATCCTTGTAGCTTATTTATTTTATGCATAGTTGTTTGTACTTCTTAATCCCCTACCCCTATCTTGCCTGTTTCTGCTTCCCTCTCCCCACTGGTAACCACTAGTTTGTTCTCTATATCTGTGAGTCTGTTTCTTTTTTGTTATATTTCCTAATTTTATTTTTTAATTCCACATATAAGTGATATCATGCAGTATTTATCTTTCTCTGTCTGACTTATTTCACTAAGCATAATACTTTCCAAGTCCATTTATGTTGGGGTAATTAGCAAAATTTTATTCTTTTTTTTGGCAGAGTAGTATTTCAGTTATTCCAATTCTACTTATTAAGGTGTCAGATCTAGGCCTTAGAAGAAAAAATGTTTAAAGCTATGCAAGTAATAATTTCCTTTTCTAAAAGTGCTTTTAGCTTGCATGTGAGAACTCATAACATTGAAAATAGTGTCTCAACAGAACTAAATATACATTATTATTTTAGTTACTATATACTATAAATTTTATATGTATAGGAAAAGAAAAGAAAAGGCAATACCTTAAACTAGGAACAATGGTTGCTCTGAGATGGTGGAATTATGGGTAATTTTTGTGTTTCTACAAGAAGCACACATTCTTCATGATCAATCAATTAAAACGTTAATTTTAAGAATAATTTTGAAAATGCAAAGTCATATAAAGTTCTTAATAGTAGGGTATCTGCTGACTACATGAAGACTTGTTTACAAAGTAAAGGGGTGATCAAAATGATAGTAAATTTTAGGCTGCACAAATGAGAGACTTCTAGTGGAAGTGAGTTCATGCCTTAGTGGGAAGGCAGGCGGGGAGCTCGGGGTGCATGTAGGGTTTCTGGCTAGACTCACTCCCCTGGCCTATGGTCACACAGACACATCTGTTTGCTTGGTACAGCATGGACCAATTCAAGCAAGATTTGTTTGTTTGAATTTGGTCTGACATTTCAAGCTTGCAAGATGCCACACACAGAATAAAAATCACATTTCTGGTTTCTCTTGAAAATTGAATATATGGCAATACTTAATCCACACTTGTGCATGGCAACAACAATCTGGATCTCCTAAGCACCATTAGTTGGTCACACATTCTTCATTTAGTTTTTTTCCCCCCCTTCATCTAGCTCACTGTGCCCTTTTATTTTGCCTGCCTGGGGCCTAGAGAGGTGTCTGAGGATGTGACTTAATTCTAGCTCTTTTTCCTTCAAGTGAAGAAACAGAACTTTGGAAAAAATATAGATTTATTTTACCTTTCTTTATGTGGTCTCTTGGTGAGAAGAGAAGGATGTTGAACTGTAAGATTTAACCAAAAGAAATTATGTAATGTATAATTGTTTCCTTAGAGTTGAGTATATACAAAAACTTGGAATTCCACATCAGCCCAAAAGGGAAAGCTGTAGAATCAGTAAACTTTGTAAGTGGCTGAAATTTTAGCAGAGAAATAATTTTTCTGAAACTAGTTCCAAATCTGCATTTTTGGAAATTAATGTTCTAAGGTAAAAGTGACAAATTTGAAGGATGATTTATGAAATGGCTGTTTGTATTTAGAGGTTCTTTTTGACCAAGATGGGTTAAACATAACTATTAAAGACACATATTTAAATTATGCCAGATTAGAAATTAAGGAGTCCTTCCCAATGGCAAAGATGAATTTACCAGGGAGTAATCTGAACTTTCCCTGGGCACTCACAAGAATAACTCTCTCACCCGGGGAGTGGGAGTGAAGGAGGAGATGGAGAAGAAAGCACAAAATTAATGATCTCTGGAACTCCCACATGTGTATGACTCAATTTTCTCTAATATTTGGAGAAGGACAAATACAGGTGAGATGAAAATAGCCAGCATATGTGTCTCTTCTATCTGGGGGCGTTCATCTCCCATGACTCCCCCAAGATGCTGGCATTGCACATGTGCAGCTGGAGCCCCTTCCTGAACTGCTCTGAGAATCTAACTCAAACATTATGATGGGTGTTTCTGGTTAAAAGCAAGGTAGCTACATTCTAACTGACCTCCATCCTCAAACACAATGATGGAGAAAAGTAAAATCTCTTTATTTTTATCATCTCAATATGTTCAAAGGGCTTTTTAAAGAAAAAAAACTATTTTCCAATTATGGTTAACTTGCATTTTTTTTCTCATCTCCTTAGTATTTGTCATGTTCATTAGGTCTCCTCCCATGTATAAATCTGGCACATCAGACCACAATTTGCACTGTCAGCTCCTATGAGTGAAATCTATTGCACTTGCCGAGCTGTCCCGCTTTTGCCTTTGTAGCAACTTTTAGACCACAATAACCATCATCAGTTTAAAGCAGGCATATCCATTACATTTCCTCTGTTCCTACAGCCCCACATTAAGCTAATATTATCTATTTCCCAAGTGAAAAGAGTCCTTCCAGTCCTATCAATTATTAATTCCTTGCTTGCAGCTAATGTTTTCTTTGAATTATTTAAGTGCATCTTCATTTATCAATAAACATAAAATGTTAAGCAAAGAACACTGTTGAAGGGCATTATTTAAGCTATAACATTTTATGAGATTATTTCAAGCGCCTTTTCTGATTTATTAACACAATATATTTTATAATTTTTCCATTTCTAAAAAAAATTATTCTGGGTATTATCTAGAGATTTGGAGATTTTGTGAGTGCTCTCTTCAACTTCTATTGTGATCCTGACAAGTTTCTTTTAAAATATTCTCAGTTGTACGTATATATCTATGTGCCTCTCTCTAAATATACAAACACAAACAAATGTAAGAAGTACAAGAGTAGTTTTATTAATATGCAAGTTCAGTTTCCCTGATATTTTTCTTGAAGTATTAAAGACATCATTATGTTTAAATTTTCTGTTGTGAATTCTAAAACATTATATTCAGCAAAGTATATTTACATGGGTTTACCAGCACATACACACAGACATGTATTAGGCAAGTAGACAAAGAACAATGATTTTTAAGGATAAAACCTTATAAATGAGACAAATGAGCAACAGAATTGCCTATTTATTGACTACTATTTTTCTTTTAAAATCTTGGCAATAACACCACATGTGTACACACACACAAATCAATCCTACTTACCTATGTTCTCTTTTTTGTTTCCAAATTTTGTAACCCAAAATAAAATATAAGCTATTGAGAAATCCAGTTTTAATATGAGTACACTTTATCCCCTCACCTTCTGAAACAGAATAAAACTGAGTATTCTGAAGTAAATATTCCAAGTATGACAAACAAGAAAAATTAAATATTTGTGCATACTAGAAAAAGAAAAAAAAACTAACAATTAATATAATTTAAATAATATCCAATCCATGCCACTCTTTGGCCCTTTTCCCTGACATTTATTTTAAAACAATGGTATCCTTCAGACTTTATGACATTGGTATCAGTGGATCCAGTCAATTCTTTTTCCAGTTTGTGAAAGCTCTGAATTTTCTGCCAAACCAAATTATCCAAAGGAAAAAAAAACTCCATAAGTTTGTAATGATGCCCTATGATAAAACCCAGATGTATTTTAATGATAGTTATAAAATTAAACATTCAACAGTATGCTTTAAAATATCCAAGATTAATTCATAGCACTCAAGAATTCAAATAATTTATTATATATTATCTCAGCAATACAATTTGGAAGCAGGTAAAGATCTTGGAAGTCATGGAATCCAAGGCTTATTCTATGAAAATGAAGAAACAGATCTAGAAATGTTATGGACTTGCCCACGGTCATAAAGCTAGTTACACTCACTGCTGAAGTTCAGAGATACATGGTAAGCTTTAAACAAAAGAAAACTATACACTTCAAATGGCATATATGGTTTATCAAATTTGTTTTAGGTTGAGATTCATACATATTCATTTTTAAAAAGTCAATGGCAATAGAGTTACCTCTCAGTAGATTAAGGTTGTAATTGTATGAACACATATTTGCCAAGGAAAATGTATGAAAATTCAGGTGTTAACAAATCATGGTATTCATTGTGATCATCTGTAAGTTTTTAAATTGTGTAACATAAGGTTCTATAAATTAGTAAGTGATGTAAACTCAGGATAAGCCCTAGGCAGAATGTGAACTAAGGAACGTACAGTAGTTCTTTTATGCCCTAGTCTCTTCTTTTTAAACAGTGACTGATCTCTAAGGCAACAGCTGATGATTGCTTACACTTGTTATCTCGAGTTTAAGGTGTTTTAAAAACTACGTGTCAGTTACTAGCCTAGGCACTTTACATAGGATATTATAATTACTTCTAACAATACCATTTCAGTCAGATATTATTTCTGCTTTATAGATGGGAGAACCCGCACTCAAAGAAGTGAAACGATTTTCCTGAAGTGATTTAGCCGGTAGGAAAACCTTAAAGCCCATATTTTTCCACTAAAAACCTTGAATTTTATCACGTGAAAGCTATGGAGAACTACTGAAGAGGTTTCTGTAATTTTTTAACAGCTTTATTAAGGTATAATTAACTTGAAAGAAATCTCACATATTTAAAGTGTAAAATTTGGTAAATTTTGATATATATACATGCTCATGACATGAGCATCCTGGTCAAAAAAGGTGAAACTAGTCACCACTATCCAGATAATCTATGGATCAGTTTGGGGAGATTTGACATCTTAGCGATATTGCATTTTTCTATCCATAAGCAGGGTATATATTTCTCCAATTATTTAGGTCACCTTTAATTTCTATCAGCAGTGTTTTGTAACTTTCAAACTACAGATTATGCACATTGTTGAATTTATCTTTACATATTTTATGTTTTTGATGCTATTGTAAATGGGTTTTTTAATTTTCGATTTCCAATTATTTGTTCCTAATGAGTAGAAATAAAATTGATTCTTGAATATTGATATTGTAAGCTGTCACTTTGCTAAACTCACTTATTAGTTCTAGTAGTCTTTTTTTTTTTTTTTTTTTTTTTTTTTTTGCGGTACGCGGGCCTCTCACTGTTGTGGCCTCTCCCGTTGCAGAGCACAGGCTCCAGACGCGCAGGCTCAGCATCCATGGCTCACGGGCCCAGCCGCTCCGCGGCATGTGGGATATTCCCGGACTGGGCACGAACCCGTGTCCCCTGCATCGGCAGGCGGACTCTCAACCACTGCGCCACCAGGGAAGCCCTCTAGTAGTCTTTTTATAGATTCCAGTGGATTTTTTACATAGATGGTTTTGTCATCAGTGAATAAAGCCAGTGTTACTTCCTTTCCAATCTAGATGCCTTTTCTTTTTTTTACCTTATTGTACTAATGTTGAATTAAGTGGTAAAGACATCCTTATCTTATTCCTGATCTGAGCAGGAAAGCATGTAGCTTCTCACCATTAAGTGTTAAGCTGGTTGCAGTGTTTTGTTTTGTTTTATTTTGTAGATATCCTTTATCAGATTGAGGAAGGTACCTTCTATTCCTCTTTCTCTGGGAGTTTTATCATTTAAATAAGTGTTGGATTTTGTCAAAATTTTGTCAAATGTTTTTTCTATGCCTATTAAGATCACGTAGTTTTTCATTTTTAGTCTGTTAATATGGTAAATTATATTGATTTCTTTTGAGTGTTAAACCACTCTTGCATTCCTGAAATAAACCCTACCTTGTATGATGCATTTATCCCCTTTATATTTTTGGATTTGAATTGTTAAATTTGTGTTCAGAATATTTTTATATCTATGTAAATTATAGATCTATGTAATTGTAAACATATCTATATGTAAATGAGGAATATTGGTAGATGGTTTTCTTTTCTTGTAATGTCTCTTTCTGGTTTTGATATAAGGGCAATGCTAGACTCATAGAATAAGTTGGGAAGCATTCCTTCTTCAATTTTCTGGAATAATTTGTGTAGAAATGGTATTTTTATCTCCCTTAAATATTTGGTAGAAGTCACCAGTGAAGCCATCTGGGCCTGAAATTTTCTTCGGAAAAGTTTTTTGTTTTTTGTTTGTTTTTGTTTTAATAGATAAATCAATTTCTTAATGGAAATACAGGTATTCAGGTTATCTATTTCTTGTGTGAGCTTTGGTAGTTTGTACTTTTCAAAGAATTTGTTCATTTTCTCTGAATTATTGAATTTATTGGCATAGAATTATTCACAATGTCCCCTTGGTATCCTTTTAATATCTGTCAGATCTGTAGTGAGGACCCCTCTCATTCTTGATATCAGTCATTTGTGCTTTTCTCTTTTATTCCTGTTCATTTAGACTCAAGGTTTATCAATTTTATTGATCCCACAGAAAGAGAATTTCGTTTCATCGATGTTTTCATTTTCTATTTAATTGATTTATGCTCTGATCTTTATTACCTTTTTTTTCCACTGTTGTAACTTTCTTTCTTCCTTTCTCCCCCCTTCTCCCTCCCTCCCTTCCTTCCTTCCTCCCTCCCTTCCTTCCTTCCTATTTTAATGTTTTTTAAATGAATAAAAGATTCTTTAAATTCTATAGTGCTTTACAATTTTCAAAAGTTTCACACATGTGATTTCATATAATTCAATAATAACCCTTTTTTCCCCATCTCTATTTTGCCCCTCCTCCCTCTCCCTACTGGTAACCACTAGTTTGTTCTCTATATCTGTGAGGCTGCTTCATTTTTGTTTTATTCACTAGTTTGTTGTATTTTTTAGATTCCTCCAGCTCTGTTCTTCTTTATCAAGATTGTTTTGGGTATTCTAGGTCTTTTGTGTTTCTCTTTTTATAATTTGTTAAAGATGCAGTTGTTAATTCGAGAGCATTCTTCTTTTTGAATATAGTCATTTAGTGCTATACATTTTCCCTCAATACTGTTTAAATGACATCCTTCAAATTTTGATAATATTGTGTTTTTATTTTCATTCAGTTTAAAATACTTTCTAATTAGAGGAAATTCATATGCTGTTTTGTTTGTCTGACATATGTATGTATAGTCATCCCTCTGCATCCATGTGGGGTTGGTTCTAGGACCCCTCAAATAACAAAATGTGTGGATGCTCAAGTCCCTTAAATAAAATAGCAGAGTATTTTCATGTAACCTATGTACATCCTCTTGTATACTTCAAATCATCTCTAGATTACTTATACCTAATACAACAAAAATGCTATGTAAATAGTTATAAATACAATGTAAATGCTATGTAAATAGTTGCCAGGCTGGCAAATTCAAGTTTTGCTTTTTGGAACTTTCAGGAAATTTTTTTTTTCTGAATATTTTATATCTGTGGTTGGTTGAGTCCTCGGTTGTGGAACTCATGGATACCAAGTGCTTACTGTAATTAGGTCTCAACTAACGTGGTGTTAGTGAAAAGGAAGGTGAGTAGAGATTCAGTAGGACTTACTGACTTGCTTCGAGGGCCATGGGAAAGGAAAAAAAGAAAGTTAATGAGAATAGAGGTGTTTGGATGGAATGACAGTTTTGGTTTTAACACTTGAGTTTCGTTGTCAGCAAATACCTAGGGATAGTGTGCAACATCCATTTGGAAATTTGAACTAGCATTTAGAAGACATATCAAAGATAAAAAAAGTCTTGGTGTGAGTCACCCATAAAGAGAGGAAGACAAGATATTGGATTAGGTAGCTAAAGAACACAGTGCACAGAAGTATTAATTAACCCATATATGGAACTTACTATGTGCCAGGCATTATTCTAAGGACTTTGCATACATTAACTAATTCAGTAGTCATACAGCCTTATGAAGAAGGTGCTATTATTATTCGTATTTTACAAATAAGTGAACGAAGACACAGAGAGTTAAGCTAGGTAAGTAATGGAAGTGGGATTTAAACCTAAAGCAATCTGGCTCCAGAGTACATGCTTAAACTATTACACTGGACTGCCAGTTTCTCCCCAAATGATATACTACATGGTATCCAAAACAAGTTTATAGACAATTATGGCAAGATACATTTTTAAGATATGAACTTGTGTTTTCACAGTTGACAGGGATAAGAAAGAATAAGTACTCTCAGACTTTTATTCCCTGTTCTATTGCTTTTCTCTCATTCAAAGAAAGTAGCTAAGGGGCCTCTGTGTTTGCTTACCTCACTCACTTGTGTTCTAGGACCTAAAGCAAAAGTCAACTGAACAAAACTTCACTCTTGATTTCTTTTTCTGGAAGCTTCAGCTCATTAACTCTATGAAGAAGTTATGTTAGGGGGAGGGACAGAGGCAAGTTCTAGCTTATTGGGGAGGAAATGGGCTGTGAAAGTAGTAGTAGAGAGTGTGGATATTACCCAAGACCAAGACTTCTGTGGGGGACAAGGCAGAAACTCCGAGGGGAATGGCCAGGTAGTACATATAGAAAGGCAGGACTCCAGGCGCTAGTCTATCAGCCTAAGGAAAGTTCCCCTCTTCAGGCTTGACACAAGTAGCAGGACCACCTGTCTGCAAGGACATGTATGTTGGACAGTGGAAAAATCTGAGGTAGCCATGGTGGAGTTTAAACAAGCGCTTTTATTCTGTTTGTGCACCTCATAAAATTTCTAGATTTGAGGACTCCCAAAATGATGAGGTGAAATTTATCATCAGCTCAGTAGGATAGAGACTTAGAGTAAGATTTAATACGATCAAAAATTGATTTAAAAAGATAATAAATGAAGTTTATATTTCTTTTACACCTGAATTTTCAGAGAAAGATATTAACCTGATACCTTCTTTTTAGGAACACATTCATTCACTCAATCCCTTAAAGTGTGTTTAGAACTCTTATTATGTGCCAGATGTCATATAAAGTGTGGGATTACAAATATGTGTAAGGCATTCTCCTTGCCACTGAAGGTGGCACAGTTTGGTAATCACAACTGAAATTGGATGCAATAAGCAATAGGACAGATTTATGTGTGAAGCATCAAGAGAGAAAAGGAAATGAAGCAAATTTCATAAAAGAACTTATATGAAATGTGGGTACTAAAAGCTAAATAAACAGATTATCGGGTAGAATAGGAAAAAAGGGACATGAGTGTTACAGAAAGAAGAAACTCCCCTTGAAAGAGCACGCCGGTGCAGACAAAAAGCACTTCTGAGGAACACCAATCAGTGTGGTGCCATGGAAAGACGGTAGAGGCAGATAGAGCTCAGGCTGAGTGCCTCCTCCATTGTTTAGGAAATCTGGAATGGAACTCTTCTGGGCCGTGGTTTGTTGTTGCTGCTGTTGTTTCATTTTTAAAAGAGGAGAAACTTGGACTTCCCTGGTGGCCCAGTGGCTAGGAATCTACCTCCCAATGCAGGGGACGCGGGTTCGATCCCTGGTCGGGAAACTAAGTCCCACGTGCTGGGGGGCAACCTCAACGAAAAACATCCCGTGTGCCGCAATGAAGACCCGACACAGCCCCAAATAAATAAATAAACTTTTTTTTTTTAAGATGTTGGGGGTAGGAGTTTATTAATTTATTTATTTTTGCTGTGTTGGGTCTTCGTTTCTGTGTGAGGGCTTTCTCTAGTTGTGGCAGGCGGGGGCCACTCTTCATCGTGGTGCATGGGCCTCTCACTATTGCAGCCTCTCTTGTTGTGGAGCACAGGCTCCAGATGTGCAGGCTTAGTAGTTGTGGCTTACGGGCCTAGTTGCTCTGGGGCATGTGGGATCCTCCCAGACCAGGGCTCGAACGCTTGTCCCCTGCATTATCAGGCAGACTCTCAACCACTGCGCCACCAGGGAAGCCCCTAAATATATATTTTTTTTAATAGGGGAAACTAATAGCCTCCTCTTGGAGTTCTTGTGAGGATGGAAGGAGTCAACACACACAAGACCCAGCATAACCCTTGGTCCTTTACAAATATTTATTTCCTGCGTGCCCAGAGCATTCTCAGTATAAACTACTCTGCTCTAACTCCGAATGTGAGCAGAGGAAAGAAAGTGAGTTTTCAATGGCATGAAATGGACTTGGAACTGTGTTTGGGGGATGGATTGGAAAAGGCCATGTATATTAGCCTAAGGACTTCAGAGTTAATTCTATACAGAGTAACTTAAAGCTCCTAAGCAGGGGCATGATGTGATTAAATAACAATTTTCAAGTGGGAAGGACATGATAGAGGGAGGAGAGCCTGGATGGCAGGGGTTAATTCAGGAGGTACTATATAGGCTGGTTGAAAGATAAGTAAGATAGAGGCCCTGGAGTGGGAAAGAAGGAAAATACTCAAGAGAGAATTTGGAAGTGGAAGTGATAGCACTCCACACTAGGTAACTGACCACATGTGGGGACTGAAAGGAAGCTATGACTAAGATTTCTAGCCTTCGGTCACTGAGACAGTGTTGCTGTGATTGACTTTCATAGGGAATAAAGAGGAAAGTGTTTGAAGATCTCCAGTAATTTTTTTAGAGGTGTCAAATTTGAGGAGCCTAAAGAGGTTCCATGGAATTATAAGCCTGTGGGAAGTTAGATGCCTATATAATTGAAAATTAGGAGAACACTGACCCAAAGGAGAAAAGTATTTCATCCCTCTCTTTGCTCCAAGGTATATCAAAATCTATCAGAGGCATGGAAAAGGAAGAGGCCTGACATTTATTAGCATGGCTTTATAATGACACCTTTGGTCTATCACATCATTTGTAATCACAAGACTTGGATCTAATTATTATTAGTTTTTCAGTTTTTGTTTTTTGTTTTTTTTTTGTGGTATGCGGGCCTCTCACTGTTGTGGCCTCTCCCATTGCGGAGCACAGGCTCCAGACGCACACGCTCAGCAGCCATGGCTCACGGGCCCAGCCGCTCCGCGGCATGTGGGATCTTCCCGGACCGGGGCACGAACCCATGTCCCCTGCATCGGCAGGTGGACTCTCAACCACTGCGCCACCAGGGAAGCCCAGTTTTTCAGTTTTATAGGTGGAGAAATCATGGATTATGTTCAGGAAGAAACATCCATAAGATTTTTCTCCCAAACATAATCAACAGAAGAAATACCTTTTTGCAAAAGATGAAATTAATGGTAACGTAAATTTAGACTGAGCTGCAGAGACTTGGCTGAATTAGAAAAAGGGTGACATTGGGGATTACCAAGAAAAAAAGATGAATAAATTGTAAAACAGTCAACAGATTGAAGAAGGATGCTGGAAAACATTACGTGAGAGCCTACTGATGTGCCTAGTATGACCAAAGAGATCTTAAAATAAAATGAAAGACCTATATTCAAACATGCTATTAACATATTAGTTCATATATCCATGTTATTTATTCATTTAACATTTTTTGAGTTCTCTACTATGTGGCAGGTATTCAGTTAAGTGCTGAGGATAGGAAGATAAATAAGAAATACACCTAAGTGTTGAGCAGTTCATGGTTTAGTGGGAGAATGGTAAAATGGTCATTTGAACTATGTGATGAGTATCCCAATAAACAGGTGCCCAGAAATTTCATCAAGCATAGAAATGAGTGAGGGAAGGAAGTAACAGGGAGGGCTTCCTGGAGGAAGGGATGCTTGACTTGAACTTTAAAACAGGAGGATGAAACTAGTCTGAGGATGGGAAAGAAGGGGGTTCTAGGCAGAGAAGTTGACATGAACAAAGCAAGGAGGCAAGAAACAATGTGGTTCATGTGAGGAATTCTGAGCTGCTCCTTTAACATGAGCAGGAAGAGATAAGTGAGGAGGTCCAGATCGTACTGGACCTTATTGGCTTCTATAGCCCCAAGAGTCTGCCAGGTCACCCAGCTGTTGAGTTAGTCCAATAAGATGGTGGCCTGCACTAGGGCTAAGCCAGCAGGAATGGACATTGATCCCATTTTCCTCGACTATTGAAACACTGAATCTATTGAATTGAGATGTTTTTTGCCTCAAAGTCTTCAGAAGTGAATCCTATTACACTTTTGAAGAGATTGGACTAAAGTCATTCCAGAAAAGCTCTCAAATCCAAGACTGGAAGTCAGGCTTTATTGCCTTACTTGTTCATCCTCCTCAAACTCATTTCAGGAAATGACAGGCACCATTAGAGATTAGATTCTATTCCCAGGAACCTGCCTCCATTGCCACTGCTGCCCCAGCAGTCAGCAACACGTAATTCCTGGAAGAATATTTCAATGTCAGAAGTGCTGAGTGACTCAGACAACCCTTGTGCCAACCAGGAAATTTATGGGTGAGCCCTCAGTCTAATTCCCCCTGGCTCCATACTCAAGTAGAGAACATGTCAAATGTTTCCTTTTTCCCTTAAAGTCTTTTAAAAAGCACATGTTAGGGGCCTCCCTGGTGGCGCAGTGGTTGAGAGTCCGCCTGCTGATGCAGCGGACGCGGGTTCGTGCCCTGGTCCAGAAGGATCCCACATGCCGCGGAGCGGCTGGGCCCGTGAGCCGTGGCCGCTGAGCCTGCGCGTCCGGAGCCTGTGCTCCGCAGCGGGAGAGGCCACAACAGTGAGAGGCCCGCGTACTGCAAAAAAAAACAAAAAACAAAAAAAACGCACGTTAGCTAACTAAGTTAGAAAACAAAATCTATACCGTGTTTTTATTCTACAAACTCTTATTGAAGCCTGCATTATAGTCACATTACTATCACATATGCACCTCGTGATTAATATTAGTGCAACAAATGAACTAATAATGATTGACCACTAAGGTTTTCCCTCTCCCCACCACGACATGAAGAGGATCCAGGGCATTGATTATCACAAATATAATGGCTTGATTCATCATTTATGGGAAAAGAGCTTCTCTTCCCATCAAGCTTATTCTTCACTTCCCCTTTCCCCTGCCCCTGGAGATATATTATCTTTGGCAGCAACTCAAAACCATCCACAGATTATTCACTGCAGCCAACAATTATAATTAAGGATGGTGATTTGAATACCAGCCTTGGGTGAATGAGTATGTCTAACACAAATGAATTGTCCTATAAAAGTGGTACCCAGCAGGGGGATCCTTTCCTCTCCTCTGCCTCCTCTTGAATAATAACCATTGGCTAGCATGGTTGTCTTCTGAATAGGATAAGCAGTTACCCTGTTAGCTTAATTTTAAGGGAAATATTATCTACTGTATTACCTATTGGAAACCTCAAAACCCATTTAGGAGGCAATATCTTTATATACTTGATTTCATGACTACTCATCTTTTCAGCAGATGTGCATTTACTGAATTAACTGTCCAGCTTATTCCTTGGGTTTCTTCTTGGGCTTGATATTCAACATACCTGTTGGAAAGAGTTATGCTTTTGTCCTGCTAATTGGAAAACATTCCTCTACCACCATCTCTTGTGATTAAAAGCATAGCCTTCAAGATTGCCTTCACACTAGGACCTGTCTTTTGATAGGCTGATATAAACTGAAACTCTTACTTTTATCTAGCATTAGCTTAATGCAGCAATTTGACACAATTACATCTTTAATGGAATTTTTAAGGTATTGGCACATTCTTTTCTATTGACATTTTATCCATATAATTTAAAAAAATCCAATATTATCCTCAAAATTTCTATACCTAGGCTGTGCATTAAGATGATGTCTGTTTATTGCCAAACTTCACATTGTGTTGTTGTATTTTAAGTATCCTCCAGTCTACTAATGAGCACTTATGGTCTCATAATGAAATGACAAATATTTCTTCCCTAGAAGTTTGGGCAAATGGGCTACAAAAGTGGCTGGTTTTTTTTGTTTTCTGTTTTTTTTTTTCTTTCCCGGTACGCGGGCCTCTCACTGTTGTGGCCTCTCCCGTTGCAGAGCACAGGCTCCGGACGTACAGGCTCAGTGGCCATGGCTCACGGGCCCAGCAGCTCCATGGCATGTGGGATCTTCCCAGCCCGGGGCACGAACCCATGACCCCTGCATCGGCAGGCGGACTCTCAACCACTGCGCCACCAGGGAAGCCCAGTGGCTGTGTTTTATACATGCATAAATGTGAAACAGCAAAAATTCAATGTGAGCACACACTAGTTTATTTTGACAAGCATCGATAGAGGGCCTACTGTGTGCTAGGCTCTGCATTGTTCAGGGCATTGAGATATACAAAAACAAGACATCCCCCCCCATTTTTGAGGGAAAACAGACATATAAAGATCATTTCAGTGAAATATGACACATAGAATAATAAATATTTTTATACATATGATATAGAACCAAAGTAGGCTCAGTAAAGGAGGTGATAGCTGAAGAGGATTTGGGCCGGAGGGGGGCCCATGATAATCCTCATTTTCTTTCTACTCTGGAAATAGAGAAGCTGGTAGAAATTATACTATCACCAAGTACCAGCGGGCTTTAGTTCTCTGTTTATCCAGAGTTTTGTGATTTGTGTAAAGGGATTAGGCCTTAATGATTTATTAAAATCTTTTTATTTAATATATAGCTTTACCAAGAAAATCCATACGATATACATCTTAGTTCTATGGCATAACATAAATTCATCCATCAGCTGTCTGTGAGCTATTCATAACCCAAAACTTGAAAAATTAAAATAATTGACAAGAGAATACATTGTGAAAGGCAGCCTACCTACATTGATAATCTCTAAAGATATAATAAAAATTGAGATAGAGCACCTCCTGTTTGGGATTTTTGCAATTCAGAGGTGACCTACTCATTAGAGATTAAAACAAAGCATATAAATTTGCTTTGAAGAGCAAGCTTATGATTAAGTCAAGGGAGAGAGTTTGTTAGTAATTATATGGTATGCTACAGGAGAATTACTACTTATGTCATCTGGCTTTTATAACCCTGAGTTGGATGCATGATTCTGATTTTTGTTTATAAATTTATTTTTAGATTCACCAATATATAATGATATATTGTTTCACATAATGTTTTTAAAGAGCTGATGGAAAAATTTATTCCATAGTACTTGGGACGTGCAAAGCATGATGGTTGTATATGTCATTTTTTAAATATAAAAATCACTCTCATATTAATAAGGATATACATTTTCTTTGGCAGAAATATTGGAAGTAAAGAGAGTGATATTGGTTATTACTACCACTCCTGTGGTAGAGAAAGAATTTTTCATTTCTGATACAGAGCTAAAGCTTTTTAAAATTGAAAGAGAGAAGAAGGGAGGAGGAGGGAAGGAAAGTAAGAGAGAGAGAAGATGATTTGAAGCCCAAGGAAATATACAGTTTCACTCTTTCTGTTGTTTGATCTGTCTGCTTACTCTTTATATGTTTTTGAAGAGAAAAATTGAAGTTATATACCTCTGCTCTACAATTTCTGGTTATATTACATCTCTAAAATTCACCGTCTCCAATCCACACCCTTGTTAAACCCCTTAATTTAAATTTTCCTTATTTTTCATATGTTCCCATACCTCCTCTTTCCTTATAACAGTCTCTCCCTCACTCTCCTGTCAGATAGTCTTTTTAAAGCTTAGATCTAATTTTATAATTCCCCACTGCTTACCAAATTAAATGCAGGTTCCTTACCCAACCCTCAGAATCCAAGCAGACTGATTTCCTACTATCCTTTCCATCATATAACTGACAATCCTCTCCTACTGGATGATTCATTTTTCCACTGAACATGCCCCATAGTCTTATCCTGGAACTTTGTGTTCATTCTCTTTTCTCTGCATAAAACATTCTTCCCATTTTCCAATCTTCCCTAATGTAAATTCTACCCACATTCAAGCCTATCCTCAAGTGTCACCTGTCCCATGAGCCCTTTCTTGATCACTGTTTCTCTCTTAGCCGAAACCCAAGGGTATGTGGTATTTCTCCCATGGCGTTTATTTTCAGACACGTGTTGATTTAATCTAACCAGAAAGGAAGTGCGTCAAACAATGAGAAATTAGTAAGTCAAAGATTCTGACTCAAGTTGTTCACAGTTCCCTGGAAAAGGCTGGGAAAACACACAAGTGCTCTCAATATAGTGTTGATAAGCACTGTGGTAAGTCCAGGGTCCTTGGGGAGAATTAAAGAATAAAGGAAGAAAACAAAACCCTCCGACTAGATGATTTGGGAAAGACATCCTGAAGCAAATGGTATGAGTGGGAGCTTAAAATGTGTATAGAAATTAGTCAGGCTGGAAGGAAAAGGGAGTTTTAAGCTAAGTTAGTGCAGAAGGCATAGAGGTGGGAGCAGTAGGTTGCTGAGCTGGGCTGTGCTGCCTCACAAGATTGACTGTTAAATATTCAGGAACTTTAAGAGCCACTTGTTCAACCACTGATAACTTCACATCCGCCATGCTGGGAGTATTTATACCATGGATATGGGCAAACATTATAAACCAGGGCTTTTTGATTTGTTTTCAGAAAGCAAGTTAACCAGGACACCCCTGGTTGTAAGAGAACATGTGAGGTTCAGAGAATTGCAAGTAATTTAATGTTCTACTCTAGTTAGCAAGTTGCATATGAAAATTAACCCTTGGATTAGATTCTAATTAGATTACAGAAAGAAGGAATGGTTCCTTATTCATCTTGAAATCTTCTTGTACCTCTGACAAAAGTAGGTAGGTCGTCAGCTTAGGCCATCAATTGGATCTATATTAGAGAAGAATGAATTACTACTTCAGACATAAAAATGTGCTTCTTAAAAGTTTGGTTAAATATATTTCCCTTTTAGAGCTTAAGTTTTTTTTTTTTTCTAAATGAAAATAAACAGCTCTTGACACTGGGGTTTAGAAGCAGTTATCTACTTGGAGGGGAACTAGGGAATTATCTTAAAGTGGTATTTATACAAAAGGCTTAGTTTTTACTTATCTATTTAGCAAAATTTTCTAATAATCCTTTTTTTTAAACATTTTACTTAAGGTTGAGAAATAAACAGTTGTCCAGATTAAGCAATGTTATGCCATTGAGAAAGGAGTTTTAGAAAAGCTAATTTCAAAGAGAACAGAAAGTTCTCTTACATTCGGCTCAAGTTTTCTGCTCATTTATGTTCACACCCCTGCCAACAACTGGCCCAGTTGACTATAAGACCCAATTGTAATGTTTGTTAAATGGATGGATAAATTATTTTAAAAATAACCAACATTTATCAAGTATTTTCTTGGTGTCAGGTACTGGTCTAAATTTTTGGATAATTATCTATCTCATTTGGTGCTTATAAGAACTAATTTCCTGTTATAAAAAAGGAAACTGAGACTAACATGTTCGATAGGTCTTAAAGAGCTTTGTAATCATGAATGGCCAAATGTCTGATGTAAATAATAAATTCTCTCACACTTGTATGGATATATGCTAACCTATTCCTATTAGGGCTTAAGAATGTAAACTTAGATTAACTAGAAATTCAGGGAACAGAGTAGTTTATTGAATTTTCTGATTAACTCTTAAAACTAGTGTTTAAAAATAATTCCAAAAAGAGTGGTTTCAAATTTTCTAAAGCAGATCCACACCTAAATTCCTCTTTTTAAATAATATAGATTAAACATGTGGTTACTAGAGAATTTTCTTCTTTCTTTCTTTCTTCTGTTCTTTTTTCTTGCGTGTGTGGCAGCACACCTAGGTCACCACCTAGTCTAGTGGAGATGGAGGAAATTGAGGTGAATTTCTAAGAAACTAAGACAATATGCCAGATCCTTCAACATATTTTGCTGTTGTTTGCTTTTTTTCCTCCTGAAAGTGGAGCAGAGTAAAATATACCAATTTAATATTCTAACTCATTAGGTTATAGCTAACTAAGTTTTCACTATATATTTTAATTTCTTAATATTATCTTAGCCCAGACTGTGGAGTTTGTACATTCAGCTTGGCTAGGTTAAGTCAGTGGTCTGGCTTGATGACTGGAACTCATCTGAACTTACCTGAACTTTCTTTACTCCCAGAAGTACCCTCTGAATGACATAATTTCCAACAGCAAGAAAAGCTTACTTGTAGATTCCTCAGATATTTTCTTTGTTTTAAAATATTTTTTTGAAAAGTTGTGCCTGATGTCTTGGTTATTTATTTGCCCAGTCCCTATGTATCCCCAATTAAAATATGTCAGTAGATTGTTTTGAAGTTTATTTGGCCAGTTTTTAAGAAAGTCAAGATTATCTTGTTCACTTCCAAAGTTTCCATTGTGACAGACCATGTTACTGTACCCAACTACTCTCTATCCTCCTTGTGAAAACATTATTCATCCCTGTCCATTGCTGTGTGATCCCTAGTGCCCGCTGTGGGGATGCAGCTATATGACTTACTTGGACAATGACATGTAAGCAGAAACCTGAAGAGCCACCACATGGTTTTGCTAGTCCTCTGAGAATGAGAAGGCACACCTGCAAAAGAAACTGCTCTTTCATCACAGACCCAGAAAGAAGATACTGCTCTGAGCGGAGTTGCTGAGCAGAGATAGTCAGCTGTCTCCAGCCAACACTTAACCTCAGCAATCGCTAAGCTTTTGTTTTTATAAGCCTCTGAGATTTGAGAGGTTCTCTCAGTGTAACCTAGAAAAGTTGACTCGTACATCATGTAACATACCAAGAAAACATGAAATTAATCAAGGAGTGCAGGCCGACTTCTTCTCTCTCCTCTCTTTGCTATTTTCCATACATACTTGGTCACATCGAGCCCAAATTAGAGTTTATAATTCTTTCCCTGTATGAACTTCTATGAAAAGGAATTTTGTCATGCTTCCCATCTCCTGATGAATATGATCCTGGGGCACTGGCATGAAACATTGATTCTGTGCTCCTTTTGCTGAGTCTTTGCAAGTATGTTCTCCTATTAAGTTCCCCAGTGATGGTGGAAAATATTCCATGTTCCTGGGAAAAGATGGAACTGTTTTGAAGTCCTGAGGACATAAGCTTCCTCATGAGGCCTTCTCTTTTCCTTCAGAGACCTTACTGCACACACCCCAGGAAGGCAGCAATTCCTCCTTTTGTCTCTCATTTCCAGAAGAGTCCCTTAGTAATATATTGGCTTTAATTTCATGAGTATAGACTTCTTGCTTCTACTGACTCTAGATCTAGTTACTGCATCTACTCCCTGAGATATTTCCCCCTTAAGACTATTTTCCTGTTTGGAAATTATTGCTATAAACTGATTAAGGAAGCCACCCTCTCCTTTCTTAAAGATAGGCTTAGTTATTACTTCAGAAACAATGTGATTACACAAGATTAGTTAGATTAATCAATACTTTACAAGGTTAGTGAGCCCTCCTAAATTAGATAGTGCCTTAGCTGCTTCCTCATTTTGACCACTGCCAAGATAATTCAACTGTTGTTTTGCTTTTTTTCTACTAAGAGGATCCAATTCTCATGACTAACTGTGACACGCTTACCCCCCAACTTGTGAATAGGAAGGTTGATATTTTCCCAGCTATGTCCTGAAAGAATTAGTGATGTAGTTATTCTGTCAAAAGAATGAACGCCATTCCTCAGACCTTGGGGCTTTCTTTGGGTCATTAAAAGGCTTTTTTTTTTTTTTTAAACCAGTCACCAAACCCTAAGTCACAATCCAAGCTGAAAGGTCTCAAGCAGAGTCAAAACTACAGCTTGTTAATTACACTCCATCTATCGGCCTGTAAGTGAGAAGCACAGAGTAAAGCTGCGGCCCTGTGAGGCAAATTTTGATCACCCTTGAACTTACAAAGAATCAGGAACTGCTAGTATAACAAACAAAATGAGATCCAATTTCAGCTCTGGTCCCCACCTCCCCCATCACCCTCAAGCATCTGACCCAGGAGTCATGTTTTACTAAAAGGGTTTTCTCACATATTTCTCTTTGACTATATATTGTACTTTACCTATAATTGTGGTCTGCTTCAAGGAGCCAGTTGTAAGCACCTGTTATGATATGTTGCCTATGTAAAGATACATCATTTTTTGATAGATGGATTGCTTAATTTTTAAGATGAGGTTTCTTTCTTTTTTCTTTTTTAAGCCATTTATCTTTGATTTTATTTATTCTATAAACCTGGCAACTTATTTTGGGAAATACCAGCAAAGCTGGATTTTGGAACCCTATCCCTTCACATACGGTACTAATATATCTCTGTCTTTGCATTCATGCAACACAGCAACAGATGGCTAACATTTCTGGTTTTTAATAGGCATCTGATCTCGGGAAGGTCCCTTTTTGGAATAGGCAATGGTATGTTTTTAAAGCTACAGCTCATTTACAAGATTGTTTTTTTTTTTTTTTTTTTTTTACAAAATTTGTTTTTCTAATAATATAGATTTCACCCTTATTCTGAGATTTTCCTTTAACATATAAGCCAGCAGCGAATTTGCTTGGTGTACAGATGAACACTTGCATCATTAACATCCTTAAAAGGAAAGATCGGCTTTAACTCTACCTGGAAGTAGACCTGTGGTCATGTGCCTTTAATTGATACAGCCTATTTTAACTTTTCACAGATGTGCTATTGGAACAGCTCTTTCACATACATTCTGATAGCTTTGGTTAAGTAGTTTTGGTTTAGAATCTATAAAGGGGATAGTGGAGGGGTAAAGAGACTTGCTTAGTGAACTTGTTTAGTGAAAAGTTGAATTTCATTTTCACCATGGGGAGTCACGATGAAGATTATCACTGAAATATTTTTTTATTATAGCATTTCAGACCAGGTTGAAAGGATATGAATCATGCAGGGAAACTTTAGCGTACATGTGGTCTGAAGGGTTAGTCTACAAGGGACAACATCATCGTTTCTCTTAGTAAATGCTATAAGGAGCCCTGATTATCCTGATAATAATCTAGCGTAGCCTGATAATAATCTAGCTTAGCCTGATAATAATCTAGCTTTCTAATCTAGATTAGCCTGATAATAATCTAGCTTTCTGTTATTATATCTTATTAAAACAACAATGAAAAAATGCTAATAGTACTGGGAAACTTTCTGATTAAGCAATACAGTATTTAAACTTGAGGTCATTTTATAAATGTATTCAAAATGTCAGCCTATAGAGACCAAATGAGCATACACTTGAATTTCATCATCATGGTGTATAAGATGAGTTTACTGGCATTGGTAATTTCTAAATGAGGATGGATTGAAAAACTTTTAAGATGAAAAGAAAAAATCTAATCAAAGCCCCATACTCAAAATATTTTAGGGGAAAGACTAGCTTTGTGAAAAGATACTCTTTTAGACATTTTATTCAATGTTCCTTAGTTTTCCAATTTTTAATTAGGTGAGGGAAACATTTCAATTTAACTGTTTTGTGCTTAATATTTCAATGCCTACTTTAAATATGAAATGGCTACTTTAATAGAATGATAAATTTTGGACACTGAGGAAAGAAGAAGAGGTGAGAGAGGGAGAGAGAGAAAGAGAAAGTGTGTGTGTGTGTGTATTCTCCACTACTCACCTCAAAACAGGAATACTCTAGGAAAATCAATATAATAATTTTTTATTGTAGAAAATCATGGAAGTAGGGACTGCAGAGTATTTGGTTTTTCAGGAGAAAAACCTGTTTAATCAAGGATCAAGTAGCATAGAGCTAAAATAATAGCCAGATTCAATCTGTTCTAATTTTTAGACCTCCCGTCATCAACCAAGATTTTTTTAAATGAATTAAATAAGAATATAAGGGAAATAATTATATCAATCTACTTTACCTTGGTGCAGAAAGCAATAAAATAACCTCACAAAGTTTATATGTTGGTTTGTAAAATTCTATTTGCCTTTATTAACAAGTGCTTAAGGCTAATTTCTCAGCCTAGATCATAATTTTATTCATTTCTCATGCTGTGCTTTCATCAGGGCTACACTGAGAGGCTGAGAAACCTCATTCTTGGGGCGGCTATAATAAGGAGGCTGCTGTTTTGATTGTTTTTGATCGAGTGCCTTAATTAGGTCACCAAAAAAAAGTATATTTTAATAACCTTTGTCATTACTGAACAAAAGGGATTTAAATTCTACTATAAAGAGCTTTCTTCAGTGTCAAACATCTGTTCTAAAACTTATCATGGCAATATAGTCACTGAATTGCATGAACAAATTTGATTAGCATCAACTTCTGGGAATGGTTTCTAGCTGATTGACCTGGGGACCTTATCTTTAAATATTGGCATTGTATGGATTAACCAAAATCCAAGAGAATGTCAGATATTAAGACACATAATTGCAGGTTAATTGGAAGATAAAGATACTTAATCTAATGTTGAGCTGGGGAAATATTGATGGTATTAACTTATTAGCTTGGCTGAGGGAAATAATCTTATTATCATAAGGAGAACTAAGGTAGCATTTTCTTTGTGTAAATGTTTCTTTCCTGAAATTTCTGCAATAAACAATTTGGGGTTCTGACCCTAAGTGGTTGTTTTGTTTGTTCTGTTTGTTTTGTTTTTTTTTGACTGGTGCTCCCTACCACATAGTAATCAGCTATATGAATAAAGAGATCTCAGATAAATTAGAATTTCTTAATTTTTAGCAAAACACAAATAGTGGTACTTTACAATGTAATAGCTCCCTTTCTAGTCTGTATTCAAGGAGCATATTATATATTTCAATTTCTAAGAAAAATATTTTGGATATGTTTGCAAATTTATTGAATCCCAAATGGCAAAAAGATTCTGATTTAGGGAAATGGGAAGAGACAGGGAGACAAAACAGAAACTCTTGAAATGTAGGGGAAGAGGTTCAATGTTTTAAATCTTCTGCTAGGTTTTTGATGCTTTAGTTTTAGACTCCTTTCAAAATGCCACTTCCAAAGCTAAGATTTATACAAGACTATTGCTAAGAGGTAAAGGAAGGGTAAAGAGAGAAAAATTAACCTTTTTTCTAAGCACCTGATATAGAGTAGCTACTTTATGACTTTGTGGGGGTGAAGGGTGGGGTGTCATTAAAGATCTTTGCAGACAGAAAATATGAGCTTAAGGGAAGTCAAGTAACTCCCTGAAGGTCACACAAGTGTACATGGACGAGTGATGTTGGACCCTGGGTTTCCTGGTTTGAAAATTCATTATTCCACTTGTTATATTACAAGTTTATGTGTAAGAATAAATATTTATATTTCCAAGACATAATCAGCTCCAAATTCCTTTCTCTGTCAGCTCTGTTCACCCTTGGTGGCTTTCTCTATTGGGACATAAGTGACAAAACAGAAGAAGTAGTGCTGGTAGAAGTGGTGACCTAGGAAGCCTTGTGGTAATGGCCCCAAGTGAGCAAGGCAATTCTATCTCAGTTTTTGCAGATTTTTCTTACGATTGTGGCTCTGACATGAACTAGTGATGTGAAGTTAGACAAATATAGTAACTTAAATCTCATGTGGTGGTACAATAGGCAATGGGCTTTATTGTAATCAGAGGAGAGAGTGGAAATTGGGAGGATGGCTATCTGTACCAAGACCAATCAACTAACCAACCAACTCCCCAGGTGATTCTGAGGCACCAGTGATTTTGTATAACAACTGAGAAGAATAATTTCCTATATCATCTCCAGCTCTCAACGTTAAATTATAATTCTGGTTTTCATTTTTCTGTAGTGAAACTCTGCACCAGATTCATTGCATCAGTTCAGTCTGGCTTCTGTCAATCTCAAATCCATGGCAAGGCTCCATTGGTAAGAGGTGGGAGGAGATACAGTGGGAATATTCTGGATTTATAATACTTCAAAATCTGAAATTTATATAACTAAACCATTTTTAAAATGCTGAAGACTCGATGTGCTTATCTGTATTGCATATAGGCTTTTCTGATATGTCTCCATCATTTTTGAAAACTTCCTTATTCTCTGCTGCAATGAGACATTTTACGTTCATTTTGTACTTCCTCAGCACTGAAATCAGCCATTCCCCTAAAGACAGCCTCTTTCCTTTAGTGAAGAAGATGACACTTAGAAACAAAGCTCTGAGCACAAGGCATGCTTCTTGCTACCAGTTACTTCTAGGACTCTCAGTGAATAGAGCTAGGAAATATATGTATGTACACACACACATATATACAAGTGTATATGCAAACACATATATACCTACCCAGCCCTCTCTCTCCTTACGTGTGTGTGAATCCATCTACACACATCTATATCTATTTCTCTATCAATCTACATGTATAGTGGGTAGGTACATATGTAGATTGATAGAGAAATAGATATAGATGTGTATGGATGGATATATATGAACATATATAATCCAATGTATATGCACAAATATATATTTCATATATATATATGTATTATGTGTATACGCACACATGTATAATCATGAGTTCATTTCAGATAACTCTAATTCCAACCCAGTTCCACAAGGTTCATTCTAGCTTTTCCCCTTTCCCTATTTGTAATTTCCTTCTGGACGATGAGAAATCTGTCTTTCATTGTCCACAGTATATTAACTTATTTTACTAAATCCTGGATTACATAGAAAGTAATTTCAAAATCGCTTACTCATACCTCTGCAGGGGAAGAGAAAATTACCATCAGGGTTCAACATTTGTTTACAATTCTTTTGTCTTTAGCTTGAGGGCATATAATCCAAATACTGTTGCAAAAATTCTTATGTTACCCCTCTCCCCTTCACCGTGGTTATACTATTCAACTGAAATTGAGTTTGGTCCATTTGGTTCTTTGTCTTTCATTTTGAAGGTTTTTCCCTTATCCTTTTAGGTTATATTTTTGACAAGTGTATTTTTAACGTGATTCCAAAAATAAGAACTATACAAAAAAGTATACTCTGAGAAGTGTCTATAATCTCCCCTTCATTTCTTCCAGTCAATACTGCCCATTCCATCCATTTCATGTAGGTCATCTGTATCATTAGTTTTTAATTGAGCCCTCCGTTTTGCATATATGAGAAGATACAGGCATATTTTCTTATTCCACTTTTTTCCTTACATATCTTCTTTCTTATGTTTTTTCTTATCTAGTATTGTAAAATAAAGTAATACAGATATTTCTCATTCTTTTACATAGCTGCATAATACTCTATTGAGAGAGTGTACATCGTATTTATTCAATAACTATCCTGTGTATAGGCATTCACATTGTTTATAATGCCTTGAAGTTACAAATAATGCTCAATAAATAACTTTGTACATATGAGTTTACATATATGTAGAAGTATATCTTTAGGCTAAATCCCAGAAGTGGCATTGGTGGGTTAAAGATAAATAGTTTCAGTAGATATTGCCACATCCCCCTCCATAAAAAAAATGGACATTTTCACTAGCAAATTATGAGTGCCTGTTTCTCCACAGCCTTTCTAAAAGAGTGTATTTTCATACTGTTTAATTTTTGTTAATCTGATTGTCTCCTTATAATTTTGATTTACTTTCTCTTGTGAGGTGGTGTATATCTTTCCATATACTGTATATCTTTCCATATACTGAAGGACTTATTTTAATACCTTTTAAAAAAATTGTCTTGTTTATATCTTTGGCTAATTTGTCTATTAAAGTTTTTGATTCTTTTTTCCTCTGTTTTTTAAGATTTCCTGAAATACTAGAGATATCAATCATTTACCTCTGATATATTACAAATGTTTTTATTCAGTTTGTTAGTGTTTTGTTTATAGTAATTTTTTCATGAAAATGGTTTTTAAAAAATTATGAATTAACTTTATCATCGTTTGTTTTATTGTATCTGTGTTTTGAGCAGTTAAGTGTGGAAAGCTCTTTTAAGGATTTTGTGTGTCCCTTGGAATGTCCCTTTGTGTGTTCCTCTCCTATTCAAACCTTCCCAACTGCGAATTACTGTCCCTTTTTTGTGTTAATGTATTTATTTTCTATGATTTTTACCACACACATCACTAATGTAAACAATATATTATTTATTGTATATTTCTGAACTTCAGATAACTGTAAATGCACATTGTACCATGTGTATTTATATCAATCATATTTTGTGATTTACTGTAGTTTAATGTTGTCCTGCTGAATTATGTGGCTTGTTGCCCATAGCTTCATAGTATTCTTTTGTGTAAGTATAATGCAATATTTGGGCCATTTCCAGATTTTTTCCTATTACAAAGAGTGCTGATATGAATGTTTCTTACACATATGTCATGATAATGAGCATATACAAAAATTTCTCTAGGACACATATATAGGGATGGAATTTCTGTGTCACAGGTGAGAGTCATTGTGAATTCCAGTAGGTATAGCAAAATGCTTGCACCCATTTATACTGCCATGAGCAGTGTAGAGAAATTCCTCCTCAATTACATAAACCAATATTCTTCTAGTTATTTATGAATCTGTTCATCTTTTTAAAGCATGTTGGCTTTTTACCTTTCCTGTTTAGGGAAGTGCCTGTCCAAGTCTTTTGCCCACTTTTCCTTGGATTGCCTTTTTTCTTAATGATTCATTAGAGCTCTTTAAATGTTCTGGATTTGAATCATTTGATTGTTTTTATGCTACAAACATTTCCTCCAAGTCTACCCACTTTTTAGTGGCATAATTTGATGAACTAGAAGTTCTCAATTTTCATTGTTGAAAATATCATTTTTTCCTTGCATCGAGCACTTCTTGTGTCTTGCTCAAAAAATACGCCCCTACCCTGAGGACAGAAAAAATATTCTCTTACTGTTTCCTAAAATTTTCATCATTTTTACCTTAAGAATTTAAGCTTTAATTTACCTGGAGTTGATTTTTAGTTATGGAATGACATAGGGATTGTTTCTTTTTTTTTCTCATTTGCATAACCAAGTATCTCAATGCCATTTATTGAAAAATTTATATATCTTACACTTATCTGCCATAAGTCAAATATTTACATCTCTATTCTATTTCCAGATTTTCTGTTCTGTTTAATTGGTATATCCCTGCAAAAGTACCACATTGTCTGAAATAGTACAGTATTATTCTAAGCTTGGATATATACTAAGACAAAATTCCCCTATTAAGTCATGTTCTTCAGGAACAATGTGCTATTTTTGTCCCTTTACTCTTCATAAATTTTAGATCACTTTTTGGGTATTTCCAAGTCTCTCTCCCTCTCTTTCCCTGTCTCTCTCTCTCTTTCTCTCTCTCTCTCACACATACACACCCTGTTGGCATTTTGATTGGATCAAATTGAATCCATAGGTCAATTTGGGGAGAACTGACATTTTCCCAATATTGTGTTGTAATTTCAGAATATGATATCTATCTCTATTTTTAGAACTTCTTTCAATAAAATTTATACATTTTCCCATAACTAGTTTGCACATGCTTTGTAACATTTATCCTTAAGTATTTTATATTTTTATTCTTTATAAATAATTGCTATTTTGTTAATTGCACTTTTAATTCTTTGCATCTTATGAACAGAAATGAAATTGATTTGGTCTCCAAAAAATTTGCTATATACAAATTTTAATTCTAACAAATTGTATGTTGATTCCTTTGGAACAATGTTGACAATCACATTATCTGTGAATAATATCCATTTTTCCCTTTCCAATACTTATATCTTTTATGTATTTTTCTTTATTTTTGCATCAAGTTTATTTATTCCTGTTTCATAAAATATGGTGGCAGTTTTCTTCTTTTTCTGTGTTCTGTAATTGTTTGTGTATCTTTAGAATTATTTGTGCCTTTATTACTAGACAGACTTCTTGAAAAAAAATCTGGGCCTAGTGTTTTCTTTGTTGGGCGGGTTTTTATTTGTTTATTTTTGTTTACTAGTATTTCAATTTTAGTTATGATTTAGATATATGCTAAATTTGACCTCAGTCTTAATATTTGGTTAAAAGCCACTATTTAGCTTCTTCCTCAACCTCTGGAAAGCTGAGAAGCCAAATACCACTTCGATAAGAATTCTGCAAACTAGAATTTATGCATGATCAATGATCATGTGGTCATGCACAATTTCCACCACATCTAATGAGGATAACACTGTCTCAGTATACACAAGTTGGATATTCAGATTTACTACTAAAGTACAAATCTTCATGTAGATAAGCGTTCTAGAGGTAGTATACATTTCTACCTTATATATTAGCTATTTTTTCTTTTAATATATGCTTTTATCTATTTATTTGAACATTTATATTCATGATGAATGCTAAAATAACTTTTATACTCATCCTAGCATTCACCATCAGTATAAACATTCAAATAGTTAAAAACTATATTAAGAGAAAAAAAGATACTATATTAATTTAATAAGACTATTTTACTATTTTGAGCCAAATTATCCTTTTAAAAATTTAAATATTAATATCAAGGAGAAGAGTGGATATTGGATTATATTTTAATCCTAAACTTGGAAAGTTATTTATTTTGCCATGATTTCCATCAACAAATGGATTATAAATAGAATATATATGTTATCAGCTATAAATATTATGAAAAAGAAAACTCAAATATCACACAAAATTTAATCCATGAATCATCTTAAGTGCACACATAAATGTATAAGCAATATGAAGAAAATAATGTGCTGGAGAAATTTCTTCTTGCTAATAAAACTTGAAAAAAGTTGTCTTGGAAATAATTTAAGATGATTCTTAGGATTTTTAGTTTATGAAGGCTAAAAATGTAAAAAATGTTTGTAAAAATAACAACCATGGATTCATAACCAATTTTAGTAACTAAAAGTAGAGGGACTTCTTTTTTTTTTTTTTTCCGGTACGCAGGCCTCTCACTGTTGTGGCCTCTCCCGTTGCGGAGCACAGGCTCCAGACACGCAGGCTCAGTGGCCATGGCTCATGGGCCCAGCCGCTCCACGGCATGTGGGATCTTCCTGGACCGGGGCACGAACCTGTGTCCCGTGCATTGGCAGGCGGACTCTCAACCACTGCAGCACCAGGGAAGCCCAGGACTTCTTTTTTTTTTTTTTTTTTTTAAGATTTTTCAATTTTTGGATTCCACATATGAATTTACTAGTAGAAAATATTTTATGAAAACCTTTTTCCTCTATTATATTCAGCCAGCCATAAAGAAGCTTGTTATATTATTAAATATGCCAGTTGAAAAAGAGCATATTTGGTATCACAACTATACAGTAGCATGGCTACAGGAGAAATACAGCAGCTGACCCTGAAAAGAATCAGTGTTCTTTAGCAAATTATGAAAGTTTGACATTATAATTGTTATTAGAAATAAATATTTCAAATAAATTTCAGATTTAATACTGTATCCCAGAAATTCATTCTGTGATGATTTTATTTGACTTTGGCCTTGGCTTTGGTTGAATGTTTAATATTTGGCAATAGCATATGACCAAAATGAGCTTTGAGTGCACCTCTAATTATACAATTCTTCAGGTTTTCTATTTCCTCATTAGTTAGTTTTTCTAGAAATTAATCTATTTCATCTATGTTCTCAAGTGTTGTTAAAAAGTTATTCTTAATATTCACATTTTATCTTTTAAATCCCTACATCATCTAGGTTCTGTCCTCTTTTTTTTTCTTAAAATTGTTTTATTTGTCCTCTCTTATTTTTCTTGGTCAATCTACATGTTGCTTGTATATTTCATTAGTCTATTTAGAAAAACATAATATGTGACTTTACTGTCTCTATTACAGATTCATTTTTTAAATACTTTATGTTGTTTTCTTAAGCGTTTCTGTTGAGGTATAACATGTATACCATAAAGTCCACAAATCTTAAATATACAGCTAAATGAATTTTACAGATGAATACATCTGTGAAACCAACATCCAGATCAAGATACAGAACATTCCAGAGAGTTCAGTTCCCTAGTGCCCCTTCCCAGTTAACCTCCTCAGAGGAAACCTCTATCATTTTTATCACTAATGATTCATTTTGTCTGCTCTTGAACTTCATAGAATGAAATCATACAGTTTATTTTGCACCTGATTTCTTTCAATCAACATTATATTTATGAGAGTCATCCAGATTGTTGTAAAGTAGTAGTAGTTTGTTCTCTTTTTTTATTGTTAAGTATTATTCCTTCTTTTAATCCCCACCACCACCCCCTTCTTTTCCTAAGTTTTTAAATTTAGGTTCTTAGCTCATTGAGTTTTTCTTCTTTTCTTTTATGAATAAGTACTAATTTGGCTGTATTTCATTAATTGTAATATTTGGTATTTTCAGTATAATTCCATTCTGAATTTATAACTTCTACTATGATCTAACTCATGAGTTATTTAGAAAGGAGCTCATTAATTTTCAAAAGTATGGTGTGGGTTTTGTTTTATTAGTATTATTTTCTTGTTAGTTCTAATTTCCTTGCACTATGGTCAAATTTGTGAAGACTTCTTTATGGCTATGTTTGTGATCATTTTTCATAAATATTTTATGTGCTTAGAAGGAATATTTATTTGCCACTGGTGTAGTGTATAATTCTCTATGTGTGTATTAAATCAAGGTTGTTTCTTCAGATTTTCTTTGTTTCTATCTGATTTTTTGGCCCTACTTTATCCATAAATTACTAAGAAATGTATGTTAAAATATTTGACTATAATGGTGAATTAATCAGATTCTCACTGTAGTTCTGTCAATTTTTGCATTATATGCTTTGCTTCATAAAGTTTATAATTCTTATATATTTTTAATAAATTGAACTTTTATCTTTTTATTTGCTTCTGCCTTAAAGGCTCTTTTGTCTGATATAGCATGTCTATGAGGGGTTTCTTTGGATAATTATGTGTCTTCTGTGCTCTTTAACACTTTTTTTTAAATTAATTTTTATTGGAGTATAGTTGATTTACAATGTTGTATTATTCTGCTGTACAGCAAAGTGAATCAGTTATACATATACATATATCCATTCTTTTTTAGATTCTTTTCCCATATAGCTCATTACAGAGTATTGAGTAGAGTTCTCTGTGCTATACAGTAGGTTCTTATTAGTTATCTATTTTATATATAGTAGTGTGTATATGTTAATCCCAATCTCCAAATTTATCCCACCCCACCCTCAACTTTCCCCCTTGGTAACCATAAGTTTGTTTTCTACACCTGTGACTCTACTTCTGTTTTGTTTTGTTTTTTTAACACTTTTATATTCAAGCATTTTGTATCCTTACATTTTAGATTGACCTTCTGTAAATATCATATAGCTTTTTATTTTTTCAGTCCTGTTAGACTTTAAATATTAAAATAGTTCTTATAATACATATTTATTATATTAATATAATAAATAAAATAAAGCTCTTTTCTTTAAATATTTTAAATGTGAATGCAGTCACTTCTTTTTATGAAAGCTTCTTTATTAATTAATTAATTTATTTATTTATTTATTTATTTATTTATTTATTTATTTATGGCTGTGTTGGGTCTTCGTTTCTGCGCGAGGGCTCTCTCTAGTTGCGGCGAGCGGGAGCCGCTCTTCATCGCGGTGCGTGGGCCTCTCACTGTCGCAGCCTCTCTTGTTGCGGAGCACAAGCTCCAGACGCGCAGTCTCAGTAGTTGTGGTTCACAGGCACAGCCACTCCGCAGCATGTGGGATCTTCCCAGACCAGGCGTCGAACCCGTGTCGCCTGCACTGGCAGGCAGACTCTCAACCACTGCGCCACAGGGAAGCCCCAGTCACATATTTTATATGACTGATTTTTAAATTTATTTTGTGCATTCTATTTGATCCACTGTTGTTTTCCTTTTCTTTTCTCCTCCTTGCCTTTTTTTGGGTGGGTTGAGTACATTTATATCATTCCATTTTTAAATCCTCTAATTTTAGTAAGTTGATTTATACAATCAACTTTCTATGTTTTAGAATGCATAAGTCAAAGTCAAATGCATGAGTCTTATGCCATAAGACGTAAGAATGTACCCGTAAGTTCTCTGGACCTTAAAGCATTTTGCCTCTATTTAAGAGGTCCTATTTGTTAACAGTACTTTAATTCTCTCCATATGTATTTTTTTAATGAGATATAATTAGCATATTGTGAGTTTTTGATATGCAACATAATAATTCAATATTTGTATCTATTGTAAAATGACCACCACAATAGGTCCATCATCATACATAGTTACAAAATTTTTTATTCTTGTGATGAGAACTTTTAAGATCTACTCTCTTAGCAACCTCCAAATATGCAATAAAGTATTATTAACTATTGTCACCATGCTGTACATTAAACCCCCATGACTTACTTATTTCATAATTGTAAGATAGTACTTTTTAAACCCCTTCACACATTTCAACAGCCCCCTATCCTCTGCCTCTGGCAACCCCCAATCTGTTCTCTATATCCATGAGCCCTTTTTTTTTTATTCTACATATAACTGAAATCATACAGTATTCGTCTTTTTTCTGCCTGGTTTTTTTCATTTAGCATAATGCCCTGAAATTCCATCCATGTTGTTACAAATAGCAAGCTTTCTTTCTGTTTTATGGTTGAAAAATATTCTGTGGTATGTATATACCATATTTTCTTTATCCATTCATTTATTGATGGACACTTAGGTTGTTTCCATATCTTGGCTATTCTAAATAATGCCTCAATGAATATGGGGGTGCATATATACTTTTGAGTTAGTGTATTCATTCTCTTCAGATACATACTGAAAAGTAAAATTGCAGGATCATATGGTAGCTCTATTTTTAATTTTTTGAGGAACCTCCATACAATTTTTCACAAAAGCTGCACCAAAAGCTGCATTCCTACCAACAGTGCAGAAGGGTTTCCTTTTCTGTGGATTCTTGCAAACACTTGTTTTTTCTTATATTTTTGATTATGGCCATTCTAACAGGTGGAAGGCGATACCTTATTGTGGTTTTGATTTGAATTTCCCTGATGATTTTTGATGCTGAGCACCTTTTCATGTACCTATTAGCCATCTGTATGTCTTCTTTTGAAAATGTCATTCAAATCTTCTGCCCATTTTTAAATTAGATGGTTTATTTCTTACCAATGAGTTGTATGAGCTTTTTATATAGATTTGAAATTAACCCCTTATCAGATATATGATTTGAAAATGTGTTCTTCTACTCAGTAGGTTACCTTATCATTTTCTTGATGGTTTCCTTTGCTGTGCAGAAGCTTTTAAGTTAATCACGTAGTCCCACTTGTTTATTTTTGCTTTTGCTGCCTTCGCTTTTGGTGTCAGATACAAAAAATCATCACCAAGACCAATGTCAGGAGTTTACCACCTATGTTTTCTTCTAGGAGTTTTATGGTTTCGGATCTTATATTTAAGTTTTAAATCCATTTTGAGTTAATTTTTCTCTGTGGTGAAAGATAGTCTACCAATTTCATTCTTTTTCATGTGGCTGTTCTGTTTTCTAAACATTGTTTATTGATAACAACAAATTGTTACTTATACAAACATTATTGACGAGACTGTCCTTTCCCTATTGTATATTCTTGGCTCCTTTGTCATAAATTTATTGACCATATATGTGTGGGTTTATTTCTGGGCTGTGTATTCTATTCCATTGATCTATGTGTCTGTTTTATTGCCAGTATCATACTGATTTGATTTCTATAGCTTTGCAGTCGAGTTTGAAATCAGGGAGGGTGATGCCTCCAGCTTTGTTATTCTACCTCAAGATTGCCTTGGCTAAGCAGGGTCTTTTTTGGTTACATAAAAAATGTAGGATTGTTTGTTCTATTTCTGTAAAAAAGTGTTATTGGAATTTTGTAGGGAGTGTATTGAATCAATAGATTGTTTTGGGTCGTATGGACATTTTAAAAATATCTGCCAATCCATGAACACAGAATATCTTTCCATTTATTTGTTTCTTCTTCAATTTCTTTTATCAATGTCTTATATTTTTCAGTGTACAGGTCTTTCACTTCCTTGGTTAAATTTATTCCCATGTATATTATTCTTTTTGATGCAACTGTAAAAGGGATTGCTTTCTAAATTTCTCTTTCTGATAGTTTATTAGTGTACAAAAATGCAACAGATTTTTGTATATTGATTTTGTATCCTGAAAATTTACAGAATTAGAAATTTGATTAGTTCTAACAATTTTTGGTGAAGGCTTTAGGGTTTTGAATATATAGCATCATGTCATTTGCAAATATTGACCGTTTCACTTCTTCCTTTCCAATTTGGATTGCTTTTATTTCTTTTTCTTGCCTGTTACTCCTGCTAGAACTTCCAATACTATGTTGAATAAAAGTGGTGAGAGATCATCTTGTTTCTGGTCTTAGTGGAAAGGTTTCCAGCTTTACATCATTGGGTATGATGTTAGCTATGGGCATGTCTTATATGGCTTTTATTATGTTGAGGTATGTTCCCTCTATACCCATTTTGTTAAGAGTTTTTATCATAAACAAATATCAAATTTTGTCAAATGCTTCTGCATCTATTAAGATGATCATATGGTTTCTATTTTTCATTTTGTTAATGGACTATATAATATTAATTGATTTGCAAATATTGAGCTTACCTTGCATCCCTGAAATAAATCCCACTTGATCATGATGTATGATTCTTTTAATACACTATTGAATTCAGTTTGCTAATACTTTGAGAATTTTTACATTCTCAAAGTATGTAATCCTTTTCTCGTGGCATCCTTGTTTATTGATAACAACAAATTGGCATCCTTTTCTTGTTTTGGTATCAAGGAAATGCTGGACTAGTGAAATGATTTTGAAGTGTTCCTTCTTCTGTATTTTGGAAGAGTTTGAGAGTGATTGATGTGATTCTTCTATAAATGTTTGTAGAATTTACCAGTGAAGCCTTCTTGTCCTGGACTCTTTAATGTTATTGGGAGGTTTTGTGTATTTTTTCTCTAGTTCCAGCGAGCAGTGGCTACTCTTTGTTGTGGTGCGCAGGCTTCTCATTGCGATGGCTTCTTTTGTTGCAGAGCATGGGGTCTAGGCACATGGGCTTCAGTAGTTGTGGCATGTGGGCTCAGTAGTTATGGCCTGTGGGCTCTAGAGTGCAGGCTCAGTAGTTGTGGTGCACGAGCTTAGTTGCTCCATGGCATGTGGGATCTTCCCGGACCAGGGCTCGAACCCATGTCCCCTGCATTGGCAGGCAGATTCTTAACCACTGCGCCACCAGGGAAGTCCCTATTGGGAGGTTTTTGATTACTACTTCAATCTCCTTACAAGTAATCAGTCTGTTTAGATTTTCTATGTCTTCATCATTTGGTCCTGGTAGGTTATATTTTTCTAGGAATTTGTCTATTTTTTCTAGGTTGTCCAATTAGTATATAACTGTTCATACTAGTCTCTTATGATCCTTTGTATTTCTGTGGTATCAGGTGTAATATTACCTTTTTCATTTTAGATTTTCTTTATTTCATTTTTCTCTCTTTTTTTCTTGGTGAGTCTATCTAAAGATGTGTCAATTGTATTTATCTTTTCAAAGAACCACCTCTTTGTCTTTGATCTTTTCTTTTGTCTTTTTAATCTCTATTTTATTCTCTAATCTTTGTTATTTCCTTCATGCTATTAACTTTGGGTTTTGTTTTTTTATTTTTTTATTTTCACTAGTTCCTTGAGATGTTAAGTTAGGTTGTTTATTTGAAATTTTTCTTGTTTCTTGAGGTAGGCACTTATTATGAACTTCTCTCTTAGGATTGCTTTTACTGCATCCCACATGTTTTGGTATGTTGTATTTCATTGTGTTTGTCTTGGATATTTTTTCTTTTTCTCTGTTGATTTCCTCTTTGACCCATTGGTTATTCAGTAACATGTTTTAATTTCTACAACTTGGTGAATTTTCCAGTTTTCTTCTTGTAATTGATATCTAGTTTCATACCATTGTGGTTGGAAAAGATACTTGATATGATTTCAATCATCTTAAATTTATTAAGACTTTTTCTGTGATCTAATATATAATCTGTGCTATTGCTTTTGGATGGAAAGTTCTTTATATATCTGTTAAGTTCCTCTAGTCTAATGTGATGTTTAAGACCAATGTTTTCTTAACTAATTTCTGTCTTGGTGAACTATTTATTGATAAAGGTGGAGTATTACCCTACTATAATTGTACTGCTGTCTGTTTCTCCTTTTAGGTCTGTTAGTATTCTGTATATGTTTAGGTGCTCATTTGTTGTATACATAAATATTTTAAAATATTATTTCTTCTCGTTGGTTTGCCTCCTTTATCATTATGTAATGACCTCTTTGTCTCTTATAACAGTTTGTTTTTTTGGGGGGTTTCTTTGCAGTACGCGGGCCTCTCACTGCTGTGGCCTCTCTTGTGGAGCACAGGCTCCGGACGTGCAGGCTCAGTGGCCATGGCTCATGGGCCTAGCTGCTCTGTGGCATGTGGGATCTTCCCGGACCGGGGCATGAACCCACGTCCCCTGCATGGGCAGGCGGACTTTCAACCACTGCACCACCAGGGAAGCCCCTAGTCTTTGTTTTAAAGTCTCTTTTGTCTGATGTCAGTATAGCCACCCCAGCTTTCTTCAGTGTCCATTTGCATGGAATATCATTTCCCATCCTGTCACTTTCAGTCCTGTGTATCCTTACATTTGAAGTGAGCCTTTTGTAGGCAACTTATAGATGAATTAGATGTATCCTTGGCAGCAGCTACAAAAATCAGGGTGGCAGGGCTTCCGTGGTGGTGCAGTGGTTAAGAATCTCCCTGCCAATGCAGGGGACACGGGTTCGAGCCCTGGCCTGGGAAGAACCCACATGTGGCGGAGCAACTAAGCCCATGAGCCACAACTACTGATCCTGTGCGTATGGAGCCTGTGCTCTGCAACGGGAGAGGCCATGACAGTGAGAGGCCTGTGCACTGCAATGAAGAGTGGTCCCCGCTCGCCGCAACTGGAGAAAGCTCTTGCACAGAAACAAAGACCCAACACAGCCAAAAATAAATTAATTAATTAATTAATTTTAAAAAAAATCAGGGTGGCAGATGAGATTCAGGCTCCTTTCTGGGAGGTACCAGAGAGTTGCAGCAAGTCAGAGGGAGAGTACAAAGATGGCACCTGCCAACCCTCATCCCTGGAGAGGACCCCAGTAGTCTAGTTGTTTGTTAAATTAGATGCCTGGTCCTCAGCCTGATGCTTTAAGATAAGCAAATACATTTCTTTTACATACAGTCTTGGTGCTGTTTAAACACTCTGCACTGGGCCCTGGGATAGGAGAATCCATGTGTGAGCCCTTTAAGAATGTTTTCTCAATTCACTTTGAACTTGTAAGTCTTGTGGATTCAAGCCCATTGACTTTCAGAGCTAGATGTTTTGGGTTCTCAAGTGCGGGTCTTAAAAGATGGGGCACCCAATGTGGGACTCAAACCTTTCACTCAGGGAGAAGCTCTGGGTTTTGAGTTCTCTCTTGGTTGTGGTCACCGCACTGGGGGTAGGGTTATAGCAAGATTTTGTCTTCACCTCTCCTACCCACTTTGAAGTGGATTTTTTCTCATTTTCCTGATGTATAGGAGTCCCTCATAGAGTTTTTAGGTTTTTTTCGGAGGAAAACCTTTCATTTCCCTAACATCTATATAAAATGTGTTTTCATGGTTAGATTTATCATTTAATTTTTAAGTTAAAGGATACCAAGATAGAATTGTTACCAATTACAAAAGGCAAAAACATTCTCCAGGATGGTCCTAGCAATTTTGGAATTCGGACCTCTTTTTATTTTAAGGAGAGGACTAGCATGATTGTTTATGATACAAGGGCTAGCTGTATTACATAAAATGAGAATATGTTGTTTTCACTATTATTTGGAAGGTAATTAAGGGTAACAGTTTGTGTGAATTCTGCATAGCTGAAAGGTTGGCACTTAACATCCATTCCCAACTTTCTTATAACTTGCTTTACATGGTGATGGTAAAAGGAGGCCAATTTATTTCCTATCATTCTTTACCTTGAGCATATAACAATCATGGTCTTAGATCTATGTATATGGCATGTCTTCTATAAGACTATTCATCTGGAATATGCTGTGTTTACCATCTTCAGGTCCTTTGAAAACCTAGAAACTAAAGCTCAAGATGACCCAGGGTTAGCAAGCCCCAGAGTAAATGTGGGCTCCTGCATCTCTGAGTTCATATTTACACTTACTTTTCACCTTTGAGAATTCTTGCCAGCTGATCAACACATTAAAATAACAAAACTATCAGTATGTTTAGGTGAAAATTAGCAGAGCCAAATCAGGGTATTTGGCTTGCCATGCAGCAGTTGGGATCTATGAATGGCAAATATCTTAGTCTTTGTGTGTCTTAATGTGTGTACGTTTTAGGGGAAACAAACATGGATCTCATAAATGGTCTTGGTGGCTCTTGTTTTTCCCCTTGTGCTTGCTTTTCAGTGAGCCAGCTCAGCAGAGCTGATACAGCAGAAGAACAAAACAGTGTCTAGATGAACTTCCAAAGATCTTCTTTCTAACAAAGTCACATCCTAGCCAGGAAGTGCCCTTTTGTATGGAGTTGAGTAGGGGTTCTCTGCCACCTCCCCAACTCCAACTTCCTAATAAATATGTAAGAGTATAAAGGGGCATTACCCATCTCCTAGAATGCTCTCCATGGTGCTTCAAGAAGTGCCTGACCCAAGTCTCTCTATGGAATAATGGGCTTTGGGGAGAACACATTTACTGACGTTTCTAAGCTTGTGAATTTTTTCAATAAACTTTTGCCACTACATAATATCTCGCTAGTGCTGTGCACTCATGGCCTTTACATGCAATTTTCCCTTTGTAATATTAAATAATTATAATATTAAATAATTACCATCAGAATTTTGATATTCCTTCATTAAAATCGGATCTCTATTCATTTCATTTTATTTATTTTTTTTATTCAAACAGAAAGTCACAAAAATTATAATCATCCTCATCAGTTCACTCAGTCCCATGTAATTAATTTTTTTTATCTTGATCTTTTGTTAGCACTTTTATGAATTCATCAGTTTTCCATTAGAGTTCTGAAAATGCTTATTCATTCAGTTCAGCAGTATAGTCAGTTAACAGAAACCTGTACTTGTCAGAGTCTTTCCCATGAACTCCTTGAAGATGAAGACCTTTTATAGGAACATTTTTGCAAAAGCATCAGAGTACACCAAGAACTGTCTGTAAATGATAAAAGACTTAAAAATGACCATGGTTAAAGATTTGATGAAGGTTCATAATAATGCAATTCACAAGGATATTTAGTTATTTCTGAGATATACATTTTAAAGTAATAACTAGAATTATAACTTATAACATCATACCAGAACATATAAGACTTTTAGAAATGTCATGTAATGTCTGAAACATTTATATTAACATATTTCCATACAAATAACCCAAAGAAAGTTTAGTATTAGTTGTGTTTTTTTGTTTTTTTATACTGCAGGTTCTTATGAGTCATCAATTTTATACACATCAGTGTATACATGTCAAACCCAATCGACCAATTCAGCACACCACCATCCCCACCCCCCCACGGTTTTCCCCCATCGGTGTCCATACGTTTGTTCTCTTCATCTGTGTCTCAACTTCTGCCCTGCGAACCGGTTCATCTGTACCATTTTTCTAGGTTGCACATACATGCGTTAATATACGATATTTGTTTTTCTTTTTCTGACTTACTTCACTCTGTATGACAGTCTCTAGATCCATCCACGTCTCAACAAATGACTCAATTTCATTCCTTTTTATGGCTGAGTAATATTCCATTGTATATATGTAACACATCTTCTTTATCCATTCGTCTGTTGATGGGCATTTAGGTTGCTTCCATGACCTTGCTATTGTAAATAGTGCTGCAATGAACATTGGGATGCATGTGTCTTTTTGAATTATGGTTTTCTCTGGGTATATGCCCATTAGTGGGATTGCTGGATCATATGGTAATTCTATTTTTAGCTTTTTAAGGAACCTCCATACTGTTCTCCATAGTGGCTGTATCAATTTACATTCCCACCAACAGTGCAAGAGGGTTCCCTTTTCTCCACACCCTCTCCAGCATTTGTTGTTTGTAGATTTTCTGATGATGCCCATTCTAACTGGTGTGAGGTGATACCTCATTTTAGTTTTGATTTGCGTTTCTTAATAATTAGCGATGCTGAGCAGCTTTTCATGTGCTTCTTGGCCATCTGTATGTCTTCTTGGGAGAAATGTGTATTTAGGTCTTCTGCCCATTTTTGGATTGGGTTGTTTGTTTCTTGAATACTGAGCTGTTTATATATTTTGGAGATTAATCCTTTGTCCGTTGATTTGTTTGCGAATATTTTCTCCCATTCTGAGAGTTCTCTTTTCGTGTTGTTTATGGTTTCCTTTGCTGTGCAAAAGTTTTAATTTTCATTAGGTCCCATTTGTTTATTTTTATTTTTATTTCCATTACTCTAGGAGGTAGATCAAAAAATATCTTACTGTGATTTATGTGAAAGAGTGTTCTTCCTATGTTTTCCTCTCAGAGTTTTATAGTATCCCGTCTTACATTTAGGTCTCGAATCCATTTTGAGTTTATTTCTGTGTATGGTGATAGGGAGTGTTCTAATTTCATTCTTTTACATGTAGCTGTCCAGTTTTCCCAGCACCACTTATTGAAGAGACTGTCTTTTCTCCATTGTATACCTTTGCCTCCTTTGTCATAGATTAGTTGAACATAGGTGTGTGGGTTTATCTATGGGATTTCTATCTTGTTCCATTGATCTATGTTTCTGTTTTTGTGCCAGTACCATATTGTCTTGATTACTGTAGCTTTGTAGTATACTCTGAAGTCACGAAGTCTAATTTCTCGAGCTCCGTTTTTTCCCCTCAAGACTCCTTTGGCTATTTGGGGTATTTTTTGTCTCCATACAAATTTTGAGATGATTTTTTCTAGTTCTGTAAAAAATGCCATTGGTAATTTGATAGGGTTTGCATTGAATCTGTAGATTGCTTTGGGCAGTATAGTCATTTTCATAATATTGATTCTTCTAATCCAAGAACATGGTATATCTCTCCATCTTTTGGTATCATCTTTAATTTCTTTTTTTTTAACACCTTTATTGGAGTATAATTGCTTTACAATGGTGTGTTAGTTTCTGCATTATAACAAAGTGAATCAGTTATACATATAGATATGTTCACATATCTCATCCCTCTTGCATCTCCCTCCCTCCCACCCTCCCTACCCCACCCCTCTAGGTGGTCACAGAGCACCGAGCTGATCTCCCTGTGCCATGTGGCTGCTTCCCACTAGCTATCTACCTTACGTTTGGTAGTGTATATATGTCCATGCCACTCTCTCACTTTGTCACAGCTTACCCTTGCCCCTCCCCATACCCCCAAGTCCATACTCTACTAGGTCTGTGTCTTTATTCCCATCTTACCCCTAGGTTCTTCATGAGACTTTTTTTTTCCCTTAGATTCCATATATATGTGTTAGCATACGGTACTTGTTTTTCTCTTTCTGACTTACTTCACTCTGTATGACACACTCTGGGTCCATCCACCTCACTACAGATAACTCAATTTCATTTCTTTTTATGGCTGAGTATTATTCCATTGTATATATGTGCCACATCTTCTTTATCCATTCATATGTTGATGGACACTTAGGTTGCTTCCATGTCCTAGCTATTGTAAATAGAGCTGCAATGAACATTTTGGTACATGACTCTTTTTGAATTATGGTTTCCTCCGTGTATATGCCCAGTTGTGGGATTGCTGGGTCATATGGTAGCTCTATTTTTAGTTTTTTAAGGAACCTCCATACTGTTCTGCGTAATGGCTGTATCAATTTACATTCCCACCAACAGTGCAAGAGTGTTCCCTTTTCTCCACACCCTCTCCAGCATTTATTGTTTCTAGATTTTTTGAAGATGACCATTCTGACCAGTGTGAGATTATATCTCATTGTAGTTTTGATTTGCATTTCTCTAATGATTAGTGATGTTGAGCATTCTTTCATGTGTTTGTTGTCAATCTGTATATCTTCTTTGGAGTAATGTCTATTTAAGTCTTCTGCCCATTTTGGATTGGGTTGTTTGTTTTTTTGTTATTGAGCTGCATGAGCTGCTTGTAAATTTTGGAGATTAATCCTTTGTCAGTTGCTTCATTTGCAAATATTTTCTCCCATTCTGAGGGTTGTCTTTTGGTCTTGTTTATGGTTTCCTTTGCTGTGCAAAAGCTTTGAAGTTATATTAGGTCCCATTTGTTTATTTTTTGTTTTATTTCCATTTCTCTAGGAGGGGGGTCAAAAAGGATCTTGCTGTGACGTAGGTAATAGAATATTCTGCGTATGTTTTCCTCTAAGACTTTGATAGTGTCTGGCCTTACATTTAGGTCTTTAATCCATTTTGAGTTTCTTTTTGTGTATGGTGTAGGGAGTGTTCTAATTTCATACTTTTATATATACCTGTCCAGTTTTCTCAGCACCACTTATTGAAGAGGCTGTCTTTTCTCCACTGTATATCCTTGGCTCCTTTATCAAAGATAAGGTGACCTATGTGCATGGGTTTATCTCTGGGCTTTCTATCCTGTTCCATTGATCTATATTTCTGTGTTTGTGCCAGTACCATACTGTCTTGATTACTGTAGCTTTGTAGTATAGTCAGGGAGCCTGATTGGTCCAGCTGCAGTTTTCGTTCTCAAGATTGCTATGGCTATTCGCGGTCTTTGTGTTTCCATACAAATTGTGAAATTTTTGTTCTAGTTCTGTGGAAAATTTCTGTGGTAGTTTGATAGGGATTGAATTAAATCTGTAGATTGCTTTGGGTAGTAGAGTCATTTCACAATGTTGATTCTTCCAATCCAAGAACATAGTACATCTCTCCATCTATTTGTATCATCTTTAATTTCTTTCATCAGTGTCTTATAATTTTCTGCATACAGGTCTTTTGTCTCCTTAGATAGGTTTATTCCTAGATATTTTAATCTTTTTGTTTCAATGGTAAATGGGAGTGTTTTCTTAACTTCACTTGCAGATTTTTCATCATTAGTGTATAGGAATGCCAGAGATTTCTGTGCATTAGTTTTGTATCCTGCTACTTTACCAAATTCATTGATTAGCTTTAGTAGTTTTCTGGTAACATCTTTGGGATTCTCTATGTATAGTATCATGTCATCTGCAAACCATGACACCTTTACTTCTTCTTTTCCAATTGGGATTCCTTTTCTTTCTTTTTCTTCTCTGATTGCTGTGACTAAAACTTCAAAAACTATGTTGAGTAATACTGGTGAGAGTGGGCAACCTTGTCTTCTTCCTGATCTTAGTGGAAATGGTTTCCGTTTTTCAACATTGACGATGATGTTGGCTGTGGGTTTGTCATATATGGCCTTTATTATGTTGAGAAAAGTTCCCTCTATGCCTACATTATACAGGGTTTTTATTATAAATGGGTGTTGAATTTTGTCTAAGCTTTCTCTGCATTGATAGAGATGATCATATGGTTTTCTCCTTCAATTTGTTAATATGGTGTATCACATTGATTGATTTGCATATATTGAAGAATCCTTGCATTCCTGGAATAAACCCCACTTGATCATGGTGTATGATCATTTTAATGTGCTGTTGGATTCTGTTTGCTAGTATTTTGTTGAGGATTTTTGCATCTATATTCATCAGTGATATTGGCCTATAGTTTTCTTTCTTTGTGACATCTTTGATTTTGGTATCAGGGTGATGGTGGCCTTGTAGAATGAGTTTGGGAGTGTTCCTCCCTCTGCTATATTTTGGAAGAGTTTGAGAAGGATCGGTGTTAGCTCTTCCCTAAATATTTGATAGAATTCACCTTTGAAACCATCTGGTCCTGGGCTTTTGTTTGTTGGAATATTTTTAATCACAGTTTCAATTTCAGTGCTTGTGATTGGTCTGTTCATATTTTCTATTTCTTCCTGGTTCAGTCTCAGCAGGTTGTGCATTTCTAAGTATTTGTCCATTCCTTCCTGGTTGTCCATTTTATTGGCATAGAGTTGCTTGTAGTAATCTCTCATGATCATTTGTATTTTAGCAGTGTCAGTTGTTACTTCTCCTTTTTCATTTCTAATTCTATTGATTTGAGTCTTCTCCCTTTTTTTTTTGATGAGTCTGGTTAATGCTTTATCAATTTTGTTTTTCTTCTCAAAGAACCAGTTTTTAGTTTTATTGATCTTTGCTGTCATTTCCTTCATTTCTTTTTCATTTATTTCTGATCTGATCTTTATGATTTCTTTCCTTTGCTAACTTTGGGGGATTTTTTGTTCTTCTTTCTCTAATTGCCTTAGGTTCAAGTTAGGTTGTTTATTTGAGATGTTTCCTGTTTCTTAAGGTAGGATTGTATTGCTATAAACTTCCCTCTTAGAACTGCTTTTGCTGCATCTCATAGGTTTTGGGTCATTGTGTCTCCATTGTCATTTGTTTCTAGGTATTTTTTGATTTCCTCTTTGATTTCCTCAGTGATCACTTGGTTATTAAGTAGTGTATTGTTTAGCCTCCATGTGTTTGTGTTTTTTACTGATCTTTTCATGTAATTAATATCTAGTCTCATAGCATTGGAAAAGATAATTGATAAGATTTCAATTTTCTTAAATTTACCGAGGCTTGATTTGTGACCCAAGATATGATCTATCCTGGAGAATGTTTCATGAGCACTTGAGAAGAAAGTATTCTGTTGTTTTTAGATGGAATGTCCTATAAATATCAATTTAGTCCATCTTGTTTAATGTATCATTTAAAGCTTGTGTTTCCTTATTTATTTCCATTTTGGATCTGTTGATTGGTGAAAGTAGGGTGTTAAAATCCACTACTATGATTGTGTTACTGTCAATTTCCGCTTTTATGGCTGTTAGTATTTGTCTTATATATTGAGGTGCTCCTATGTTGGGTGCATAAATATTTACAATTGTTATTTCTTCTTCTTGGATCGATCCCTTGATCATTACATAGTGTCCTTCTATGTCTCTTGTAATAATCTTTATTTTAAAGTCTTTTGTTTTGTTTTGTAGTACACGGGCCTCTCACTGTTGTGGCCTCTACCATTGTGGAGCACAGGCTCCGGACGCGCAGGCTCAGCAGCCATGGCTCGCGGGCCTAGCCACTCCATGGCATGTGGGATCTTCCCAGACCAGGGCTTGAACCCGTGTCCCCTGCATTGGCAGGCGGTCTGTCAACCACTGCGCCACCAGGGAAGCCCTAAAGTCTATTTGTCTGATATGAGGATTGCTACTCTAGCTTTCTTTTGATTTCCATTTACATGGAATATCTTTTTTCATCCCCTCACTTTCAGTCTGTATGTGTCCCTAGGTTTGAAGTTGGTCTCTGGTAGACAGCATATATACAGGTCCTGTTTTTGTATCCATTCACCAAGTCTGTGTCTTTTGGTGGGAGCATTTATTCCATTTACATGTAAGGTAATTATCGATATGTATGTTCCTATTCCCCTTTTCTTAATTGTTTTGGGTTTGTTATTATAGGTCTTTTCCTTCTCTTGTGTTTCCTACCTAGAGAAGTTCCTTTAGCATTTGTTGTAAAGCTGGTTTGGTGGTGCTGAACTCTCTCAGATTTTGCTTGTCTGTAAACGTTTTAATTTCTCCATCAAATCTGAATGAGATCCTTGCTGGGTAGAACAATCTTGGTTTTAGGTGTTTCTCCTTCATCACTTTAAATATGTCCTGCCACTCCCTTCTGGCTTATAGAGTTTCTGCTGAGAGATCAGCTGTTAACCTTATGGAGATTCCCTTGTGTGTTATTTGTTGTTTTTCCCTTGCTGCTTTTAATATGTTTTCTTTGTATTTAATTTTTGATGGTTTGATTAATTTGTGTCTTGGCATGTTTCTCCTTGGATTTATCCTGTATGGGACTCTCTGTGCTTCCTGCACTTGATTAACTATTTTCTTTCCCATATTAGGGAAGTTTTCAACTATAATCTTTTCAAATATTTTCTCAGTCCCTTTCTTTTTCTCTTCTTCTGGAACCCCTATAATTCGAATGTTGGTGCGTTTAATGTTGTCCCAGAGGTCTCTGAGACTGTCCTCAGTTCTTTTCATTATTTTTTCTTTATTCTGCTCTGCAGTAGTTATTTCCACTATTTTATCTTCCAGGTCACTTATCCGTTCTTCTGCCTCAGTTATTCTGCTGTTGACCCCTTCTAGAGAATTTTTAATTTCATTTATTGTGTTGTTCATCATTGTTGTTTGCTCTTTAGTTCTTCTAGGTCCTTGTTAAATGTTTCTTGTATTTTCTCTATTCCATTTCCAGGATTTTGGATCATCTTTACTATCATTATTCTGAATTCTTTTTTGGGTAGACTGCGTATTTCCTCTTTATTTATTAGATCTGGTGGGTTTTTACCTTGCTCCTTCACCTGCTGTGTGTTTTTCTGTCTTCTCATTTTGCTTAACTTACTGTGTTTGGTGTATCCCTCTCGCAGGCTGCAGGTTCGTACTTCCCGTTGTTCTTGGTGTCTGTCCCCAGTGGCTAAGGTTGGTTCAGTGGGTTGTGTAGGCTTCCTGGTGGAGAGGACTAGTGCCTGTGTTTTGGTGGATAAGCCTGGATGTTGTCTTTCTGGTGGGAAGGTCCACATCTGGTGGTGTGTTTTGCGGTGTCTGTGGCCTTATTATGATTTTAGGCAGCCTCTCTGCTAATGGGTGGGGTTCCTGTCTTGCTAGTTGTTTGGCATAGGGTGTCCAGCACTGTAGCTTACTGGTCATTGAGAGAAGGTGGGTCTTGGCATTGAGATGGAGATGTCTGGGAGATTTTTGCTGTTTGATATTACATGGAGCAGGGAGGTCTCTTGTACACCAGTGTCCTGAAGTTGGCTCTCCCACCTCAGAGGCACAGCACTGACTCCTGGCTGAAGCACCAAGTGCCTTTCATCCACACGGCTGAGAATAAAACAGAGAAAAAAGAAAGAAAGAAAAAATGGAAAGAAAGAAAGAAAGAAAGAAGATAAATAAAATAAAATAAAATAAAGTTATTAAAATAAAAAATAATTATTAAGAAAAGTAAAACAAAACAAAACAAAACAAAACAAAAAACAGACGGTCAGAACCCTAAGGCAAATGGTGAAAGCAAAGCTGTATTATACAGACAAAAGCACACACAGAAGCATACACATACACATTCACAAAAGGAGAAAAAGGGGAAAAAATATATCTTTACTACCAACGTCCACCTCCTCAATTTGGGATGAGTCGTTGTCTATTCAGGTATTCCACAGATGCAGGGATCATCAAGTTGATTGTGGAGCTTTAATATGCTGCTCCTGAGGCTGCTGTGAGAGATTTCCCTTTCTCTTCTTTGTTCAGCTCCTGGGGCTCAGCTTTGGATTTAGACCCGCCTCTGCGTGTAGGTCACCTGAGGGCATCTGTTCTTTGCTCAGGACATGGATAAAGGAGCAGCTGATTTGGCGGCTCTGGCTCACTCAGGCCGGGGGTAGGGAGGGGTACGAATGCTGGGCGAGACTGTGGTGGCAGAGGCAGGTGTGACATTGCACCAGCCCGAGGCGTGCCGTGCGTTCTCCTGAGGAAGTTGTCCCTGGAACCTGGGACCCTGGCAGTGGCGGGCTGCACAGGCTCCCAGGAGGTGCGGTGTGGATAGTGACCTGTGTTTGCTCACAGGCTTTTTGGTGGCTGCAGCAGCAGCCTTAGCATCTCATGCCCGCCTCTGGGGTCCACGCTGTTAGCCGCAGCTCACACCCATTTCTGGAGCTCCTTTAAGTGGTGCTCTTAATTCCCTCTCCTTGCACAACAGGAAACAAAGAGGGAAGAAGAAGTCTCTTGCCTCTTCGACAGGTCCAGACTTTTTCCTGGACTCCCTCCCAGCTAGCCATGGCACACTAGCCCCCTTCAGCCTGTGTTCACGCCGCCAACCCCAGTCCTCTCCCTGTGATCCGACCTAAGCCTGAGCCTCAGCTCCCAGCCCCCACCCGTCCTGGTGGGTGAGCAGACAAGCCTCTCGGGCTGGTGAGTGCTGGTCGGCACCGATCCTCTGTGCGGGAATCTCTCTGCTTTGCCCTCCGCAGCCCTGTTGCTGCGCTCTCCTCCGTGGCGCCGAAGCTCCCCCCTCCACCACCCACAATCTCCACTCGTGAAGGGGCTTCTGGTGTGTGAAAACTTTTCCTCCTTCACAGCTCCCACCCACTGGTGCAGGTCCCGTCCCTATTCTTTTGTCTCTGTTTATTCTTTTTTCTTTTGCCCTACCCAGGTATGTGGGGAGTTTCTTGCCTTTTGGGAGGTCTGAGGTCTTCTGCCAGCGTTTACTAGGTGTTCTATAGGAGCAGTTCCACATGTAGATATATTTCTGATGTATCTGCGGGGAGGAATATGATCACTGCGTCTTACTCTTCCGCCATCTTGAAGCTCCCCCCATCTTTAATTTCTTCCATCAGTACCTTATAGTTTTCTGCATACAGGTCTTTTGTCTCCCTAGCTAGGTTTATTCCTAGGTATTTTATTCTTTTAGTTGCAATGGTAAATAGGAGTGTTTCCATAATTTCTCTTTCAGATTTTTCATCATTAGTGTATAGGAATGCAAAATATTTCTGTGCATTAATTTTGTATCCTGCATCTTTAGCAAATTCATTGATTAGCTCTAGTAGTTTTCTCGTGGCTTTTTTCGGATTCTCTCTGTATAGTATTATGTCATCAGCAAACAGTAACAGTTTTACTTCTTCTTTTCCAATTTGTATTCTTTTTATTTCTTTTTCTTCTCTGATTGCTGTGACTAGGACTTCCAAAACTATGTTGGATAATAGTGGTGAGAGTGGACATCCTTATCTCGTTCCTGATCTTAGAGGAAATGCTTTCAGTTTTTCACCATTGAGAATGATGTTTGCTATGGGTTTGTCATATATGGCCTTTATCATGTTGAGACAGGTTCCCTCTATGCCCACTTTCTGGAGAGTTTCTATCATAAATGGGTGTTGAATTTTGTCAAAAGCTTTATCTGCATCTATTGAGATGATCATATGGTTTTTATTCTTCAATTGGTTAATATGATGTATCATGTTGATTGATTTGCATATATTGAAGAATCCTTGCATATCTGGGATAAATCCCACTTGATCATGGTGTATGATCCTTTTAATGTGCTGTTGGATTCTGTTTGCTAGTATTTTGTTGAGGATTTTTCCATCTATATTCATTAGTGATATTGGTCTGTAATTTTCTTTTTTTCTAGTATCTTTGTCTGGTTTTGGTATCAGGGTGATAGTGGCCTCGTAGAATGAGTTTGGGAGTGTTCCTTCCTCTGCAATTTTTTGGAAGATTTTGAGAGGATGAGTGTTAGCTCTTCTCTAAATGTTTGATAGAATTCACCTGTGAAGCCATCTGGTCCTGGACTTTTGTTTGTTGGAAGATTTTTAATCACAGTTTCAATTTCATTACTTGTGATTGGTCTGTTCATATTTTCTGTTTCTTCCTGGTTCAGTCTTGGAAGGTTATACCTTTCTAAGAATTTGTCCATTTCTTCCAGGTTGTCCATTTTATTGGCATAGATTTGCTTGTAGTAGTCTCTTAGGATGCTTTGTATTTCTGCGGTGTCTGTTGTAACGTCTCCTTTTTCATTTCTAATTTTATTGATTTGAGTCCTCTCCCTCTTTTTCTTGATGAGTCTGGCTAATGGTTTATCAATTTTGTTTATCTTCTCAAAGAACCAGCTTTTAGTATTCTTGATCTTTGCTATTGTTTTCTTTGTTTCTATTTCATTTATTTCTGCTCTGATCTTTATGATTTCTTTCCTTCTGCTAACTTTGGGTTTTGTTTGTTCTTCTTTCTCTAGTTCCTTTAGGTGTAAGGTTAGATTGTTTACTTGAGATTTTTCTTGTTTCTTGAGGTAGGCTTGTATAGCTATAAACTTCCCTCTTAGAACTGCTTTTGCTGCATCCTGTAGGTTTTGGATCATCGTATTTTCATTGTCATTTTTCTCTAGGTATTTTTTTATTTCCTCTTTGATTTCTTCATTGATTTCTTGGTTATTTAGTAACGTATTGTTTAGCCTCCATGTGTTTGTGTTTTTTACATTTTTTCCCTGTAATTCATTTCTAATCTCATAGTGTTGTGGTCAGAAAAGATGCTTGATATGATTTCAATTTTCTTAAATTTACTGAAGCTTGATTTGTGACCCAAGGTGTGATCTATCCTGGAGTATGTTCTGTGCGCACTTGAGAAGAAAGTGTAATCTGCTGTTTTTGGATGGAATGTCCTATAAATATCAATTAAATCTATCTAGTCTATTTTGTCATTTAAAGTTTCTGTTTCCTTATTTATTTTTATTTTGGATGATCTGTCCATTGGTGTAAGTGAGGTGTTAAAGTCCCCCACTATTACTTGTTACTGTCGATTTCCTCTTTTAGAGCTGTTAGCAGTTTCTTTATGTATTTAGCTGCTCCTGTGGTGGGTGCATATATATTTATAATTGTTATATCTTCTTGGATTGATCCCTTGATCATTATGTAGTGTCCTTCCTTGTCTCTGGTAACATTCTTTATTTTAAAGTCTATTTTATCTAATATGAGTGTAGGTACTCTAGCTTTCTTTTGATTTCCATTTTCATGGAATATCTTTTTCCATCCCCTCACTTTCAGTCTGTATGTGTCCCTAGGTGTGAAGTAGGCCTCTTGTAGACAGCATATATATGGGCCTTTTTTGGTATCCATTCAGCAAGCTTGTGTCTTTTGTTTGGAGCATTTAATCCATTCACATTTAAGGTAATTATTATATGTATGTTCCTACGACCATTTCCTTGATTGTTTTGGGTTTGTTTTTGTAGATCCTTTTCTTCTCTTGTGTTTCCCACTTAGAGAAGTTCCTTTAGCATTTGTTGTAGACCTGGTTTGGTGGTTCTGAATTCTCTTAGCTTTTGCTTGTCTGTAAAGCTTTTGATTTCTCCATTGAATCTGAATGAGATCCTTGCTGGGTAGAGTAATCTTGGTTGTAGGTTCTTCCCTTTCATCACTTTAAGTATATCATGCCACTCTTTTCTGGCTTGTAGAGTTTCTGCTGAGAAATAGCTGTTAACCTTATGGGAGTTCCCTTGTATGTTATTTGTCATTTTTCCCTTGCTGCTTTCAATAATTTTTCTTTGTCTTTAATTTTTCCAATTTGATTACTATGTGTCTCGGTGTGTTTCTCCTGGGCTTATCTTGTATGGGACTCTCTGCACTTCCTGGGCTTGGGTGGCTATTTCTTTTCCCATCTTAGGGAAGTTTTCAACTATAATCTCTTCAAATATTTTCTCAGGTCCTTTCTCTCTCTCTCCTCCTTCTGGGACCCCTACAATGTGAATGTTGTTGCATTTAATGTTGTCCCAGAGGACCTCTCTCTGAGGTCCTTTCTGTTAGGCTGTCTTCATTTCCTTTCATTCTTTTTTGTTTATTCTGTTCTTCAGCAGTGAATTCCACCATTCTCTCTTCCAGGTCACTTATCCATTCTTCTGCCTCAGTTATTCTGCTATTGATTCCTTCTAGTGTAGTTTTCATTTCAGTTATTGTATTGTTCATCTCTGTTTGTTTGTTCTTTAATTCTTCTAGATCTTTGTTAAGCATTTCTTGCATCCTCTCAATCTTTGCCTCCATTCTTTTTCCGAGGTCCTGGATCATCTTCACTATCATTTTTCTGGATTCTTTTTCTGGGAGGTTGCCTATCTCCACTTCATTTAGTTGTTTTTCTGGGGTTTTATCTTGTTCCTTTATCTGGTACATAGCCCTCTGCCTTTTCATCTTGTCTATCTTTCTGTGAATGTGGTTTTTGTTCCACAGGCTGCAGGGTTGTAGTTCTTCTTGCTTCTGCTGTGAGCTCTCTGGTGGATGAGGCTATCTAAGAGGCTTGATGGGAGGGACTGGTGGTGGGTAGAGCTGACTGTTGCTGTGGTGGGCCGAGCACAGTAAAACTTTAATCCACTTGACTGTTGATGGGTGGGGCTGGGTTCCCTCCCTGTTGTTTGTTTGGCCTGAGGCACCCCAACACTGGAGCCTATCCAGGCCCTTTGGTGGGGCTAATGGTGGACTCTGGGAGGGCTCACACCAAGGAGTACTTCCCAGAACTTCTGCTGTCAGTGTCCTTGTCCCCACCCCCCACCTCTGTGAGATACCCTCCACACTAGCAGGTAGGTCTCGTTCAGTCTCCCCTGGGGTCACTGCTCCTTCCCCTGGGTCATGATGCGCACACTACTTTGTGTGTGCCCTCCAAGAGTGGAGTCTCTGTTTCCCCTAGTCTGGTCAATGTCCTGCAATCAATTCCCTCTAGGCTTCAAAGTCTGATTCTCTAGGAATTCCTCCTCCCATTGCCGGCCCCCCAGGTTGGGAAGCCTGACGTGGGGCTCAGAACCTTCACTCCAGTGGGTGGACTTCTGTGGTGTAAGTGTTCTCCAGTCTGTGAGTCATTCACCCAGCAGTAATGGATTTTGATTTTACTGTGATTGCGCCCCTCCTACCATCTCATTGTGGCTTCTCCTTTGTCTTTGGATGTGGGGTATCTTTTTTGGTGAGTTCCAATTTCTTCCTGTCGCTGATTGTCCAGCAGCTAGTTGTGATTCTGGTGTTCTCACAGGAGGGAGTGAGAGCAAATCCTTCTACTCTGCCATCTTGGTTCCTCCCCATTTACATTTTATTTTTTAAATTTTTATTGAAATATAGTTGATTTACAATGTGTTAGTTTCAGGTGTACAGCAAAGTGATTCATATGTATATGTATATATATTCTTTTTTAGGTTCTTTTCCATTATAGGTTATTATGAGATATTGAATATAGTTCCGGGTGCTATACTGTAGGTCCTTGTTGGTTATCTATTTTATATATAATACTGTGTATATTTTAATCCCAAACTACTAATTTCTCCCTCCCCACCTTTTGCCTTTGGTAACTATAAATTTGTTTTCTATGTCTGTGAGTCTATTTCTGTTCTGTTAGTAAGTTCATTTGTATCATTTTTTTAGATTCCACATACTAGCAATATCATATGATATTTGTCTTTCTCTATTACATTTGATGAGAAGTTTCCTGTCAGTGTGAATACCTTTCCTTTGTAGGGTATCTGTCCTTTCTGTCTGATAGCTTCTAAAATAATTTTTTTTATTGTTCTGAACTTTAGCTTAGCTGTGTCTAAGTTTATTTTTTATTTTTATTCATATACTTTTATTTACCCTGCTTGTTACTTTGAGTCCACTGTTGATCTTAGGACACTTGTGAAATTCTCATTTCTTCAAAAATTTCTTCTATGCCATTTCCTCTATTCTCTTCTTCTGAAACTATAATATGATAGAAGTTAGGACTGCACATTCATAATCTATCCTCCATTGCTTTATTATCTTCCACTCCACCTGCCTATCTTTTTGTTGTTTTATCTGGCATGCTGCATTCTGGTGAATTTCTCTTTTAATTCACTAATTTATTCTTCTAATTTATTTCTTAATTTTGTCCAGTGCCAAGTTACTATGTCCTTTAGTGTTTGATTATGAAGACTGTATAACTCCTTTCCAACATTTTCAATTGGATTTGTTTCATATCTTGTTGATCTTGCTTCATTTCTGCCTTTTTTTGTTTCATGTTGTTGCTTTTTTAAATAGAAATTATACTTCACTTATATTTGCACGCTAAACATATTTATTTTAAAGATTTATCAGACTGTTTCATCATATTAACTTCTTCTAGAGACAATGTACGTTTCTTCTGCTGATATTTTTGGCTATCTTTCTCAGCATCCACCTTAGTTTGGATTCTCTATGGAGCAGACCTTGAGAAAAAAAGTTGAGTGCAGCTAGTTTATTTGGAAAGTGAAAAAACACCAATAGAAGGATAGAGAAGGGAGACAGGGAAGCAAAACAGGTAATAAAATGATGCATCACCAAGTCAGTTACCCCTGTGTGTAACTAGAGGTCACTTCTACTAGGAAAATTCTGGGATTCAGTGTAGAACAGACGTCTCGGGGTTATCCCATCCATAGAGCGTGAGGATATTTATGCACAAGTTTCCTTTAGTCAGTGTAAGGATGTGCCAAGAAGGCATTAGTTCTCCACCACTTTTAGTTTGTCAGATCAGGGGGCAAAGCAGGCTTCAGTTACCATAAAGAAACTAAAACAAAGAAATGCAGGAATTCCCTGGTGGTCCAGTGGTTAAGACTCACGCTTTCATTGCTGAGGGCATGGGTTCAATCTCTGGTCAATGAACTAAGATCCCACAAGCTAGTGGGGCCAAAAAAAAATTTTTTTAATGCAGGTGTTGGGAGTCAGACCAATGGGCACTCAAGTGGTGAGAGCAAGGATATAAAGTCAAAGCACCAAGAGCATCTATTACAGGATTAGATCTTTTCATGTTTTGGAATTTGTTTTGTGAGAGGAATTTCACTTGTATTTTGTTCTCTCCCTTTATCTATGTTTTACATGTTTTAGCATAGCATTTATCCAGCCTTCCATCCTTAGCCCATATGCATCCAAGAGCACATGGTGCCCTTCTGAGGCACCTGTCCCGCACGCTGCAGGGGTAGTGCAGTTTCAGTCAATGGACTGCTAGCTAGGCTTCTCTGACCACTACTTTGTTGCAAGAATGTGTCTACATTCTCACCTCAACCTGCAGCTTGTTAAAAAAGCCTTAGCTGTAGGGAATGTTCTGAAACTTTTTTCAGTCCTATTTTATCTAGAGAGCCTTGTCTTTAAGCAGTCTTGTTTACAATGCAGAATGTTCAATTCTGCTCATCACCTGCTTCTTACCCTGGAGGAGGGCAAGATTGTAAGTTCAGACCCTTTCACTGAGTCACTGATTTGCATTATTTAAACTTTCACTTTGCAAAGTTACTTATTTTTTTTTTAATCTGACTGTGTATTTTGGTGCTCTACGTTTATATTTTACCAATCATTTATGTGTATTTGGGCAGAGGAATACTACAAAGTGTAGTTTTACTGTGCTATGGCAGCTGGATGTTTATTACTTTTTATTTTAGATAAAATCATAGAATTTAAAAATTTAGATTATGTTTTTATTTATTTATTTATTTATTTATTTATTTATTTATTTATTTATGGCTGTGTTGGGTCTTCGTTTCTGTGCGAGGGCTTTCTCTAGTTGTGGCAAGTGGGGGCCACTCTTCATCGCGGTGCGCGGGCCTCTCACTATCGCGGCCTCTCTTGCTGCAGAGCACAGGCTCCAGACGCGCAGGCTCAGTAGCTGTGGCTCACGGGCTCAGTTGCTCCGCGGCATGTGAGATCCTCCCAGAGCAGGGCTCGAACCCGCGTCCCCCGCATTAGCAGGCAGACTCTCAACCACTGCGCCACCAGGGAAACCCCTAGATTATGTTTTTTTGAATTCTTATTTACATGAAAGGAATGGTGCCTAATGGGAAATTATAGTTGCACAAAGCACGTGGAAACCATTTTCTTTTGACACTTTATTTTGTATGTGTCCTTTTTTAATTAATTTTTTTCTCTATGTGAGTTTTTTGGGGAGAGAAGGGAAAAGCCACCTTTCTGTACCCTTCTACAAATACTAAGTTGCCCTGAGAGAGTCTCAATTTGGAGTTTTCAAATTCATTTAGAAAAAGCTATAACTATAATCTTTTCTGTGTCCTAAATATGTCATCCTAAAAATAAATCAAAGCTCCTGATATTTGCTGTTGACGTAGGTGTTCTAAAAATAATTTCCCCAATTTTTAAGGTATAGATAACTTAGAATGGTCCCAATAAGTAAATGAGACTAGTAAAAGTTTGAGAAATGAAATATCCAAGAATGGAGAATTTAAAATTGTAGATAATAATTCTGAGGAATTTTAACCACTTTCCATAACTATGTCAACAGCTGAAGTATGAACAGAGAGAATCTATCTCAGGTCCTCTTTCCAATCTTGCCCACGCCCTCAGTCCACACTCCAGACTCTTCAGAGTTTGCACAGCTCCTGACCTTACATGGAACGAGAGTTCCTCATGATTGCCATGTCTCACATGTATGGATAAAGGATAAAGGAGACAACATAGACTTCCCAGGATTGAGGATGACGGCTATAAGAACAAAAGAAAAAAAATATCCGGGGCAAAAGTAATTCTGATCAAAAGAGAATTTCACACTAGGACCTAGTTAAATTTTTTTCTTATTTCATTTATTTTTTATTAAGGTTGAATTGACATATAACATTATATTAGTTTCAGATGTAGAACATAATGATTCAACACTTGTGTATATTGCTGTATGAGATTATGAATTCTTTTCAGGGGAAAGAAGGGAGCTGAAAGAAGCAGAGTGAGCATGCAGAGACAGGCTCCCCTGGCCCCAGAGTGCGCCTCTGCAGGCCCCCAGATGTGGGCCAAACCAGAAGGCTGAACCTCAGGCCAAAGCTCTAGGACAAGCAAACAGGCCTCTTCCACAAAAATACCGAGGGTGTGTTTCAGTCTGCTGTCTGTGTAGGGCCCTGGGGATGAAAGCTGGCTGAGAACTCTCTCTCTGATTGTTACAGCCCCACAGGACCCAGGAATGCAAGCTTACCTAGAGGTGTGTAAAACCCCTGCTCCAGAGATATCAGAGATATTGGTTCTCTGGAGCACAGCAGAGGGAGATACAAAGGTAGGGCCTGTCCTTGGAGGTTTCTGCAAAGGATTACAGCCTGCCCTTAGAAGTGTGTTTAATTCGAAGCCTGCTGCTATGAAGATATACTAGTAGGCTTCTTTCACAGAGAGACTGGGGTCCTGGGTCTGTTACCTCTTGCTGTGCCCTGGGGGTGGTCATTATTATTATTATTTTTTTAGAAGATGTTGGGGGTAGGAGTTTATTAATTTATTTATTTATTTTTGCTGTGTTTGGTCTTCGTTTCTATGCGAGGGCTTTCTCTAGTTGTGGCATGTGGGGGCCGCTCTTCATTGCAGTGTGCGGGCCTCTCACTCTCGCGGCCTCTCTTGTTGCAGAGCACAGCCTCCAGACGTGCAGGCTCAGTAGTTGTGGCTCACGGGCCTAGTTGCTCCGCGGCATGTGGGATCCTCCCAGACCAGGGCTCGAACCCGTGTCCCCTGCATTAGCAGGCAGATTCTCAGCCACTACGCCACCAGGGAAGCCCGGGTGGTCATTATTTAAGAATCTTTCTCCATTGTTTACACTCCTGTGGGAACCGCGAGCATAAGCTTCACTGGCCAACAGAGCCAGGTGGTCTAGAGGTGTCCCCAGTGGCAGCCACAGAAATTGGGGCACCAGAGGATGGTACAGCCTCCTTTCCGGGGGGTACTGGTGAGCAGAGGGAGAGCATAAAGATGGTGCCTGCTAGCCTCTGTCCCCAGAGGGTACCCCAGCAGGCCCCTAGGTGTGTGCTAAATTAGACGCCTGCCCACCAGGCCAACACTTTACAATAAGCAAATAAGCCTCTGACAGGAAACCTGGGCATCTCTCAATAGGCTGCTTCTGTGCCGGACTCTGGAGGAGAGAATCTGAGTACATGGGGCCCTTTAAGAGGCATTTTTCAGTTCCCTATAACCTGCAGATTCTTGTGGATATGAGCTCTGTTGGTTTTCAAAGCTACACGTTGGGGGATGTCATCTCTCAGGTGCAGGTCTTAAAAGTTGGGGTGCCCGATGTGGGGTTCAAATCCTTCACTCCTCAGAGAGAAGCTCTGGGTTTTGAGTTCACTCCAGATTATGGGTCACTGTGCTGGTGGTGGGTTTTATGGTGAGATTGTGTCTAAGCCACCCCTACTCGCTTCGATGTGGGTTTTTTCTCATTTGCCCAGTGTGTAGCAGTTGCTTAGCTGGTTTTTAGAGTTTTTTCCAGAGGAAATGTTTCCATATGTAGCTGTGGATTCAGTGTGTCTATAGGAGGAGGTAGGTTCAGGATCTTTCTACATCACATCTTGACCTGGAACCCCTGGACCTGGTTAAATGTTGAAATTCACTTCCTTTACCCATTCCCTATTTTTACTCACACACACCAAGGGAACAAGAATAGTTCTAGAGATGATGTTCTAGAGATGTTCTGGAGGAGATGTTCTAGAGATGTTCTAATGCAAGGTAACCTACAGTTCTCTGCTCATGCCAGATGAGAGAGACAAAGACTCATCCATCTAACATCGCACAACAGTTTCTTTCACATCATTCATGTTTTTATATTGGATAGGACAAAACACTATATTATAAAATTAAACAAACTACTACCAGTGGAGAAATCACAAAATCCCCAAATCCCCATTCTCAGAGAATTTTTAAAAAATAATATTAAGACCCAAATAGTCTTCCTGAAGACTAAGATGGAAACTAATATTGTGTGCCAGATAATGTGTTAGGGAGGTATGTGTGTGTGTGTGTAGGAATATATGATGTGTGTATATATGTGTGCAATCTTTAAGCATCACTTATAACTTGCCAGCCAAATATTAATAGTTTATCAATAAAGAAACTGAGATTCAGAGAGCCAGAAAGGAGGTGAGCCAGGATTCAAACCATTTCTGTCTCTCTTCTAAGCTTATACTCTTTGTGCTACAGTGTGGTGGTATAGTGTGAGGGCTGGAAACACTACATGCGTATCTGGCACATAGTAGTAACATGAAATAAATGCTAGCAATCATTACTGTTATTACACATTTCCTCCAAATGGATTAGCACATGTCCTGTGCTACTTTTATAGAAGTAATTTATAGAACGTCTGCTTTCCATTTTTAGATCACATTGTGGCTACTTGCTACTTATATACAAAATAGAGACAACCAAATTAGAGCAACCAAATTTGCTGGGGCTTTCAGAGAAAGCTATTCCTCCAGAGAATCAAAACCTCTGACCCATTCCTCACAGATGTTTACAGGGAGGCTTAGAAGCTGTGACTGGGTCTCCTGGTTAGACTCCTGATGTTGAATTTGACTCTTCAGCTCTTCAAGTTTACTCAATATTGGGGAAGTGCCAGGGAGAAGTAAGGGTGGAAAGGTTCATTTAGTTATTTGGGAGAATGAAATGCCAATTGAATCACCACGGAGTAGACTAGTATCTGCTTACAAACCCCTGGGGCTTTCTGAATAAACAGCCAAGAGGGGACTGAAAAGTGCACTTGGGATTTTCTCTGACTTGAAACACTTGGAAAGAGGCTTGGAGAAGTTAGAAGGAGTGACTATTCCATAGGGGACCTTCTCCCTCTCTTTGTCAGCCTTCTCCATCCTGCGCTCAGCTATTCTTAGCTGCCTATCACTCGCCACAGAGTATTTTGTTCCTTTAACTTCTTTTTTAACAGAAGACCAGAGGCCCTACTTGCATAGTAGACCCAATGAAATAGCTACATTTTAATGAAATTTGCGCAGCTTTTATGACACCAGTGGGTAACCCTCACCACTACCCAGAGAAACCCCAGAGCCATCAGATGTACTTCACATGCAATTAATCTCTAATGCTCAATTTTGTAAGATATGTAATAATACTGCCTGGATAGAAATGAGAGTTTCAGAGAAGAGTCATATTAAAGATGAAGAGAGAAGCTTTAGGAGGAATTGGTTTTCAAGAGAGCAACTAAGTGTGAACTTTATTAAAAGGAAAAGAAATAATGGGAATATCTTGCATTAAGTAAAAATGCCTGACATCTTCAATTTTTCAGTTTCTTTTATTTTACCCTAGACAAATGTTTGAGGGTTTGTTTTTATAATGTATACCATGTGTAATGTTACATTTGCAGCCTCAAAGATTTAATATTTGAGCAAGGGGAAGATTTGCTGTATCAGGAATTACTGAGAGAGAGAGAGAGAGAGAGAGAGAGAGAGAAGGGACCCCCACTGTGACTAAACCCTTCAATAGAATTTAAATCCCTTTCCCTGCAAATATTTTGAGAACTTTTCAATCAAGAGTTTTTATTTTTAACTATCAAACTAACAAAAGACAATAAAATGCTATCTAAATCACTTGTGCTACATTTTGTAGTTTTCATGAAAAATTCATCATCTCACTTGATCCTCACACGGTGGGAGAAGGGAAGAGAAAGCATTATTACTGTCTTTTCACAAGTTACAAAATGGATATTTGTAGAGAGCAAGTTGTCCAAGGTCAACCAGGTTGCTGATGAAGACTATGACTTCTGATTTATAATCTAATGACTTTTCCATTCTACCATCCTGATTCTAGTGTCATTTCCAGACCTTTTAAAAACTCTTTGTATATCCCAACATAAATGTCATATAATATTAAAGTCATAATAATGATTCTTGTTTAAGCTTGGGAGAAAATTTTCCTAGAAGAGATCATTCCATTACTTTCTAAAAAAAATCTCAGTTGTAACCATGTAGCTTTTGGGACACAAGACCTCCTTCTTTTACCTTCTTTTCAGGTTTCACCCTTTTCTTGGATTCTCCACGTGGGCTAACAGTATCTCCATCCACCCTGTAGGCCATGCTACACTTTTCTTGACTCTTTTCACTACCAAGTTCTTTAATCCTACCTTCAAAATATCTTTGATCCCAAATAACTCCCATTCTGCTCATTTCCACTGTCACTGTTCAGATTTAAACCCTTATCTCTTTTCTGAAATTTGCCCATAAACCATGATTCTAATTCACCTCACTCTATCCTCCTTCCTGTGACTTGAAATTATTGTTGGAAAACTTTGCTTCGATCATGATTCTTCCCCACTTAAAAACCTTTATTGACTCTTTGTTTACAGGCAGGGTAACATGCAAACATGTTAACAAGTTATGTGAGACTTTCTACACCTACTACACTCGACATCTCTTTCTTCTCATTTCCTTCCTGTCGTTCCCTCTGTGCTGTACCTACAGTGGACAAATCCCTGACTCACCATTCCTTGAATGTGTTACGTATGTCCAAATGCCTGTGCCCTTGTTTGTGGCCAACTTCTTTCCCTTTACATGCCCAGGTCCATCTATAAAGTCCTAATCAATTTCTAGGACTCAGTTCAAATAAAATTTCCCTGCTACCCCTGTGCCCTCAAGGAATTTCTCAAAAGCCTCTCTCTGTTTTCCATCATGTTAACCATTCCTTTATTTCATCCCTTTCAGATTATGTTTTAATTATTCATTTTGTAGCTGGTATTTGGGAAACAGAGTTGAACAGGGCTTCGTGGGAAGGGTCAGGTCCCCATAAATTAACCCTGAGTTATTTGATTAAATGTAGCTAGAATGAAGACTTGCACAGCCCACACTCTGAATTAGTAACATTTAGACTTCTCCTCTACCTTTCAAAAAATATCTTCCAAGCTTCCAGGGGGAGAGGGCAAACTTAATTATTTTCTTACAAGGCAGGAGGGAGTAAAAGGACCCAGCACCAGTTCTACATATATTCAGCATTATTAGCTACTAGAGTCTCATTTATATAGTCACTCAAGCGGACACCGGTAGAGTAACAAAGCGTTGGCCTGAGTGATAGAATACATGTGATTTGGTGGGCCATTCCAAACTCTGCCTGCTCTCCCACTATTTTAAGAGCAGGTGTTTGTGTGTGTGTGTTTGCATATACCTCTCGTTCTCCTTGATTAGTACAGCTGTTCTAACCTTTTCCATTAACTGACAATGTAAAAATATGAATATTCACCGCAACACCTAAAAATACTTCTGCAGAGAAGAGCCCAAGCCTCCTTAGGCACCACTGCAGATCCTCTCTGCTTCACCTGTTTCTAGTTTCAGCCACTAGCTCTGGTGACCAGTGTTGAGCAGGCTCCAATCACATTCCCTCTGAAGCAATCCTATATGTTGCCCTGTGGTCAGAGAACATGCTCTTTATAATTTTTGAAGGCTTGTTTCGTAGCCCGGCATATGATCCATTTTGGTAAAAATTCCATGTGCACTTGAAAAGAATGAATATTTTGCCACTGTTCAGGAATTCCCAATAGAGGTCAATAAGGTTAATTTTGTTATTTCTGTTATTCTATTTTCTATCATGTGGATTCTTTGTCTGCTTCTTACTGCACATTATCAGTTACTGATGGTCTCCTAAAAGGATTGCAGATTTTACTATTTCTCCTTTTATTTTTTTGCCCTATATATTTTGAAGTTATATTATTAGGATGTATAAAAATTTAGAATTTTTATCTTCTCCTTGTAGATTAAACTCTTAATCATTATAAAATATTCCTCTCTTGTTTTACTGTTGAATCTTCCCTAAGTGTATATTTGGAAGCTATGCTATTAGGTGCATAAAAATTTAGAATTGTTATGTTTTTCTTACAGCTTTAACTGTTAATCATTGTGAAATGTTCCTATTTAACTCTGGTATTGACTCTTATCTAAGATCTTTGTCTTCTCCAGCTTTCTTTTGGTTAGTGTTTTCATGGTATTCCTGTTTCAGTGTCTTACTTTCATCCTTGTATTTAAGATGTGCCTCTCACATGTACCATATATTTTTATTTTTATTAAATCCACTTTACCATTTATTGTCCAGTTACATTTAATGTAGTTATATTTAGTCTATCATCTTATATTAGTTTTCTGTTTGTCTCACCTGATTTATAAATTAGTAATTTTTAACCACTTTTCAGGTAATGCTAAAGCCTTAGAATACTCCTCTCATCCCCTTTTTGTGTCATGAACTTCTATTCTACATACATCTCAAACTTCACCAGAAGTCATTATTATTGTTTTGTACAGTCATTATGCTACGTTTTTATCATATCTGTTGATTGTCATACCTTCCTGCATCTTGGAGTTTTAATATAGGAACATTTTTCCTTCTACCTCAAGAACTCCCTTTAGTATTTACTTCAATTGGGATATACTGGAGATAAGTTCTCTCTGTACATGTTTGCCTAGAGACATATATTTTGTCTTCCTATTAAAGATTGTTATCATCAGATATAAAATCCTAAATTTGAATTTTAATTTTTCCCAGTACTTTGCAGATAGCACTCTACTGTCTTCTGGACTCCATCATGTCTGTTGAGAAACCAGCTGTAAGTCTTAATGTTGCTCCCCTGAAGACAATGTGCATTTTTCCTCTAACTTCAGTTAAGCCTTTGATTTAATCACTTCTATTTTATTTATATATATAAAACATATTTTTATCACTTCTATTATATATTTATATATATATATTATTTCTATGTATTTTATCCTTCATCGGGCTATAGAGTTCTGAATCTTTGGCATAATGACTTCTGCTAGTTTTGAAAAATTTTTGGCCATTCTCTTGAAAAATTCATTCTGTCCATTTTCTGTCTCCTGTAACTCCTATAACTGCATATCGGTTACACCTTTTTTCTTTAATGTTCCATATATCTCTATTGATATTTTCTGTACCTTCCCTTTTTTTTTCACTCTCCATGTGTGAGTTTGAATAGTTTATACTCATCTCTTTTTCTTTGTCCAATTTGATATTAAAGCCATATGTTAAAATTTTATTTCAGTGACTGCATTTTTCAGTTTCAGAATTTTCACTTTATTATTTTTATAGACTTTTTATATGTAGTAAAATTCTTCATTATTTTACCCATTTTCTTGAACAAATTAGTCACAGTTATATAAACTAGTGTCTTGGTCAGTTACAGGTCTGTTCGTATTGTCAATTTTTCCTTTGGGTCCTCTTTCCTGGTATGTTAGGTAATCTTTGTTGAATGACAGACTTTGTATGTGAGAAATTATAGACAATGGGTGTTATTCTCTCACTACAGAGGATTCCCTTTTTTTCTGGTAAGTGACTAGAGTAGACATCTAAATCCTATGAGAAAATGATTTGATTTCAGACTAAGTTTCAGAGCTCTTAATATCAATCTTACCTGTATTTCATCTCAACTCCTAAGGTGAAGTCCCCATAGGGGCCCCAAATGAGATTCTAGGGTGTTTATCAGGACCTTTTACATTTGCTGGGTCCTGAACTCACATTTTTTTCTTCAAAACGCTGAGAACAATTGAAAGTTTTATTGAGTTTTTTGTTTGCCTTTTGTACCACACAACTTAAGAGTTGGCAAATTATTCAAAAGGGAAACTAATGTGGAGTGTCAGGCTTGCTTCCCTATACCTCACTTTTCTCCAGGATCCTGGTGTCTCAAATCCTGCTTACCTTAGAAATCCTAACTCTAATTTTTGTCTCCTTAGTGCCATGAGATCACCGAAACTTGGCTTATACTTCTGCTCTTAGCAGTTACTTTTTTCTGGCTTCTCAGCCTTCTATCCTGTACTGCTTAAGAACTGTCATATGTCCCAAGGAGAAAAGTAGTAAGCAGACCGTTGGGATCACCTCAGTGAACTCTCCTTCTATTCAGGATTTTGGTCTCTCCAGTTATGAACTCCCTGAAAAGTCTCTGATGATTCCAAATAGATGTTTTCCAGACTGTATTCAGATTTTCTGGTCACTAAGTGAAGTAGAAATACATTAACTTAACAATCACAGCTTTTTGTATTGTTTCTCTTTCCACTATGAAGTGAGGCTGTCTCTTACAAGAAAGGCTATGGTTTTGAAGAAAAAATATAAGCATGTAGACTCATTTTGTTAAACAGATTTACTGAGTATCCCATTACTGTTCTGGTGCTGTGCTAGGTGCTGAAAATAGAGTAATAGCACTATCTTTATCTTCAAGGATTCCCAGTCCAGTTGGGTGACAAGAAAGTAGACATATGATGAGTTCAGGTGTTAAGTGCTGTCATAGACATGTGCATAGGATTCTCCCATAAACTAAGGACAAGGAGATTCATTTAGTCAGACAGTTGGGGAGGAAAACAAAACAAATCCTGTCACTATGGCACATTCCGATTTTCTCCATTTAAAAGGTCCCTACTGCTACATAGGATCAAAGGGTACAGCTCCCCAGGTATCACAGAGGTGGGTCAAAGTACTTTTAACTCTTTATTGTCCACTACGTATTAGTTACAAAAACACTGTGGGAAAGAAATGAATGTAACCTATATTATCAGCTGGGGGCTTCCTGCCCTTTGGATTTCAGGGTATAATTGACCCAGACTCCATACAACTCCATAACCTATGTTATCTACTAATTTCGAGAATTTATCATCTCAAGGTCCCAGGGCTACTGCCACCTACAACCTGTACTGTGTGTAGTTTTACTCCAAGTATATGTCAGTTTGGAACCTTTATGTTGCAAAGAATAAGAATTCCAACTCAAACTATAAGGGGCTTAAATATTAAAGGGGATTTACTGAATTTCCTATCTGGAAAATTAAATTGAAGAGTGAAGATTAGTGAACTCCATTTTCCCACATCATTACCTCTGTGCTCTGCTGTTCACAGTGTAAGCTTCATCTAAGCCTGGCTCCCTCATGGTCACAGGATGCAACCAAAGTTGCATTCTTCTTCATTCAAGTCCACGTGAGAGGGGTTTCCTCTTAAAATTCCAGCAGAATTCCTAAACTTCATCCTGATTCTACCAGCTAAGGTTACATGCCTACCACTGAAACTATGGCTATGACCAGGAAAATTATGTACTGTATGGAGTGGAGTTATCCTTCCTCAAGCACAAGAACAGTGATTGAAGGATGGACACCAGAATGAATTCTGGATTTTGTTAAGAAAGGCGAACAATAGACTACTGATTTTTGGTACATAAGCAAAAATGTCTACTATATACACCCAGACATACAAGTCAGTTTCCAAAGAATCTACCTACACACAAAGTTTAATGAAAAATGTAGGTGCTACCAAAGATTTTCTGAGCAACACAGAGTTAGTTGTATAATATGCATATCACGGTGCATAACTGATAAGAAAATTGAACCTTAGCTATGGTTGTCTCCCTCTCCCAATTTTCTTTTCAACTGTCCCTTATCCGGTGTTACTTCCCTCAGACTCTTCCCAGAGAAAGTGTCCAGATTCTCTGATTTCTTTTTCTGTCTAGGAAGTCTTGATATCAGGCAGCAGTGGATTTAAAGCGGGGAGTGTGAAGAGACTTCTAGCTTCTTATTCACTTATCTCTCAAAAACTATGGTCTTCTCAAAAGGAATTAACGGAGAATAAAAATTTCCCCATCTTATTACATTATTAAGTACTTCTTTTTAAAAGGGAAATATTTCCACACAATAATTTGTATGCAAATATAGCAGCATTATTCATGATAGCTAAAAGGTGGAAACATTCCAAATGTCCATCTATGGGTGAAAGGGTACACAAAATGTAAAGTATCGGTACAATAGAATACTACTCAGCAATAAAAAGGAACAGTTACAGATAAGGGTGCACTGTGAATGAACCTCAAAAACATCACACAAAGTGAAAGAAGCCAGATGAAAAAGGCCATCTATTTTATGTCTATTTATCTTAAATGCCAGGGAAAGCAAATCTATGGAGACTGAAAGGAGACCACTGGTTGCCTGGGCCTGGCGTGGGAATGGGGGTAGATGGCAGATGGGCATGCAGCTTCTACAGGGGGTGAGAAAAATGTTCTAAAATTGGATTGAGGTAAAGGATGCACAACTCTGTAAATTTACTAAAAATCATTGAATATTTAAAATGGGTGAATTTTATGGGACATCAATTATACCTTAATAAGGCTGTTTAAAAAAAAAAAAGTAGGTGTGATTGTGCTTTGGTAACCAAAACATGAGTAAATTGAACACGTGTCTCTTTCAGGTGAAACATTGACAGCCAGCACATGAGTCACCTTATCTCTTTCCCCTGACTCAGTGGTCACAGGAGTGTTACGACAGAGCTTCCATCAGCCTGGGCCTCCGTGTGACAGCAAAGAGCAGAGCAGCCCACCGCCCCACAGTGAGCATGGGCTGTGAGCAGAAAACAGACCCTTGTGGGGTAAAGGCATTGGGGAGAAATATCAATATATATTTTTCTAAAATACACACAATATAAACGAGAGGTATTAATAACACCAAGATGCTTTTCATTAAAAACCCGGATTTTTTGGTACCACATAAACAGCCTATTGCTGGATATGGAATGGCTTTAGACTGCTCCCCGTAAGCCACCAGATAATTAAGGCTTCGAGGATTCCATATTCCATGAATAGGAAAAAAAAAGCCTATTTTGCCTCATAAATGCCACAAAACCAGGATGTGAGACAGTATAAGTTTCACCTGCTTCCTTGATTTTCCCAACCTCCACGAGTCTCATAGCAATGAGAGACAAAGCCATGCAATACTTTGAGCTTCTAAAAATATTTAGAAGCTGCAAGGTTCCTGTGACTTATTCTTAAGTCAAAATGATTTATGCTATTTATTATTTAATGACTGATGCTTTGACATTCTCATTGCACAGCTGCAATTGAAAATATCACATTGTGATATTTATGTTGGGGGCAGGCATTTTTGTTTTTATACTTTGTATTTACTTCATTCAACATCCTTTTCACTTCAGTGCTCCCTCTCTCCCCTGTCAAGAACAAACTCATGCAGGGAGCTCTGATCAGCTGTCAGGATCTGTGAGCTCTGAGAGGGACCTAAATTTGGTAGGATACCCTCCCTTCACGAGAGATATTCCAAAGGAACAAGCCAAGTGCTGGGCTTTCATCCCCTCACAACCCACATTTTTCAAAAGTCTTTAAACTCCTTCCTTCTCCCTTCAACTCTCAAGAGGAATTGCACTGATAAGGTTTCTGTTCATCAAAACAATGGAATGGCAGTGGCTCTGCTATTCCCAGGACACTTCCTTCTGGAAAAGGGCGGCTTCTCCCCTGAGAAGCTATTATAAAGAACAGGAGTTCTCCAGCTCCCATCGTGAATGTATCACTCCACTTCAGTTATTGTTTCTGTGGATTCCTTTTCCTCCTGTCTCTCTCCCCCACCCTCAAGCAGTTTTTAAAATCCATTACCTAGGGAGTTTCAAATTGTATCTGACCTATTGATTCCATGGGCTGTCTGTGTCCAATGGGCATGCAATACAATATACAACCTGAAGCCCAGAAAAAGGCAACTCACTGAGGAGATAAGGAATACAGAACAGTAAACCACAATTTGGAATTTCGAGGGAAATGAAAGAAATATTTATGAAGTGTCCTGATAATGGGGCTGGGAAATGAGATGGTGTATGTAAAGAATCTAAGTAAAGCATAAAGCATTAGGCAGGTATAAGATATTGCCTTTATTAATAATAATTTAAAAATCTAATCTGAATTTGTTAGGGGCTACATGTGTTTCATCCAGATCTCTCCTGGATTTCAGGATGTTTTGTTGCTGGCATACACCCATAATCAGAGGATATTTAAAAGGGAGGAGGGCATTGTATAAAAACTGTCCGTTTTCACACTTTTGTAAATCCAGGAAAAGGTTTTGTGGGAGGTAGCAAGAACACCTCAGAAGTGAACACTGCTTAAACCACTCTGCGATGCAGGGCATCCATCAAAGAAGGGTCTGCTAGAAAACTGCATCTTTTGCTCTTTATAGTGGGTATGGATGTCTGGTCTGAGATAACTGCCATGCCATGGACCAAAATATTGGATAATTTAATTCTGTTTAATTCAACCAAATCTTTATTTGGTGCTAACCTGTGACCCAATCACTATGTTCGTCTCTCTGGGGATATTAAAAATATGTAAGACATGGCCCATAACCTCAAGGAGTTAAGATTATAATTGAAGGAGCTTACGATCGAACTGGTTTTAAAAGGGGGAAGGTGTTACAGATTGTAAAATTGATTCTTCATTTCTTTCTTTAACATATTAGCTTGAACAATCAAGAAATAGTCATGCTTTGGAGGAAAAATGAACATATACAAATAAAATGGTAACACGAGCTTTTATATTGTGCCTCAAGCAACAAAGCCTCCGTCTTCTCTGTTCTGCAGAATGAGTGGGGAGACCTACAGGATTAGATATATAATGTTTGGCCACTCTTCAGTAACCACTATTGAACTTCAAAATGAGTTTAGTCATTAGCTTTGACAAATGAGGAGCCTGCTATTGATTTTTACACATGTCTATCATGGGATCTATTTAAAAAGATCAGTCAATTCCAAGAAAGATTATGTTAATCTTATTGGTTTGATTTCCTAATAGGAGGAGAAGGAGCAGGGAGTGAAAGGAGAGGTCCAGAAACGGGCAACATCTGTATCATTTTCTTAAATCAATTCAAAAAACAATTTGGAGAAAAATCAAGTGCCTCTGTCTTATATAAGAAAGCTAGGAAGATATTGATAAATCATTCCAGACAATGTTAACCAACAGCTTGAGAAGTTCACGAAAAAGGACATTGACAGGAGGGATACAATTACTAATGTATTTGTCTTTTTATGGTTCAGTTAAGAGTATCTTAGGTAGTCGAGCACATGGCAGCTCGTCAGACTTCACAGGGTAGCTGTCAGAGTTTTGACTGATGTACAAGTGCTACTTGCTCACGTTTGCCCTTCCTTTCAGTCGAGTGCACACAGGTAAGACAGCTTGTTGGTAATTTTTATTTAATGCTCCCAGGATCTGTGACTGCACTTTTATTGAAAGTTCTGACAGTAAAATTCCACTCCCTGAAATTTCCAAGATTTCTGCTGTAAGCACTTCTCCGCTTAAATAAGATCTTCCTCTGGGATTAGACAACTCTTTAGGGTCTTTTCTGATGCTTTCTGGTCTTGGAGACAGCTGTTTAGTATTTGGGGAGCGTTTTATTTTGTTTTGTTTTGTGTTAGCTCTACTGGAAAGGCTAAAAGAAAAATAAAACACAAGGAATTAGCAGTGCAAAGACTCAGCAGGGCTGTAGGGAGGCCTTCATAATTCTGAACTGGCAAAGGCTGAGTTGTACCCGCTTTGACAATTTTCATCTTTCTTACTCTCTCTCTTCTTTCCTCACCTCCAATCTAACCTACTCATTACGTGAAACTGCTCATAACAGTCTTTGACGTGCTTCTAGAATTTTACCTTATTTTTCTAAAAATTGCGTCTTCTAGCCTAAAAGCTCTTTCAAACAGGCTTGAGTCCTGGACTGTTTGGTGTTTGATCAGAAGTCTTTTCAGGAATTACAGACCAGATTTTACACCAGGAATTACAGACCAGACTGTAAAGGAATTACAGACCTGTTTTTACCCCACTTAAAATCCTTGGGCAGACGTTTGAAGGCAGTCAATTGTAATATGGCCTTGAAATGCCTTAACATAGTAAGGCAGCCATCTAGTACACATCATCTGATAACTTCATCCATCCATAGGAGATTGTGTCAGTGAGATATTCAGAGACCGGTCACAGTGTTTCTAAGGTCATAAACAAAGCTATCATGATTCCCAATGAGAAACCCAAAACTTAATATTCTCACATAGAAAGTCTGAAGGGCTATGATGTAAGGCTTAATGAGCAGATCTTTTGAAGGCATACTTTAGCAGTTATTGGAATTAATTTCTCCTAAACTGGCAGTCATATGGTATATTTGTATTGTATTCAGGTAACTTCTTGCATTTGCATAATTCCAACATTTTCGAATTCTACCTCTAACAGCATGATAATTGCTTCATACAGGAAATGATATTTTATCACAGCATAAAAATGTTGGAAGAATATAAACTCAGAATAAAGTCCAGTCCTTTAAACTGAACAGGTTTAACTTTATGGGAAAATCATTTCATTGTTATATCAGTCAAGATAAGTTTGATCATTCTGCAGAAAAAAATAAGCCTAAAACCTTAGGGCCCTTAAAACAAAATGCATTCCTTGGTCAAGCCATGTGTATGCTGTTGGTTTTTTTTTTGTTTCATTTTGGTTTTGTTTTTGGAGGCTTTACTATATCTTTCCATAATGTGAGAAGCATGGAAAAAGTAAGAGAGTGAGGCAACCTACATGCTGCAACTTAACCTTTCTGTGTGGAAGAAATAAATACAATCTCCATTCATATTTTATTGTCCAAAGCAAACCACATGGGCTCAGCCCTGGCTCAGCAGGGTAGAAGTGTATAAATACTCTTACATGGAGTGGCTCTGGATATTAGTGGATATTATCTAGCCCATATTTTTTACCTTAAAGATGAAGATGTCCCAGTGATTTTTCACCTCTGTATCCTAAATGCCTATCACTCCATCTGACCCAGAGTATTAGTAATTGACTAAGAACTTAAACCCAGGTGTTTTGGCTCAATTTATTCCCCATCCTGAGACCCGTTCCAATAGTATCTGATACTGTTAAATGTGTACAAAGATAAAGATCGTATTTATAGAGAAGTCCCAAGGAATGCTCCCTTGTCGTTATATTTTTGTTTCAGAACCATCCCCCAAGGTAATTATGACAGGTGTTTTAATCCTGATTATGGATTTAAGAAAACTGAAGTCTAGAGGGAAGGAAAGTGGCTTACCCAAGGTCCTATAATAAATGGTGGAATGAGAGCCTAAGCCAAGATTCCTGCCTGAATCCCTGAATCCTAGTGAGTTGGCAGGAATTGTGTATGTCAGCAGCCCAGTGGCAGTGAGCCCTGGGATGAGAAGTGCCCCTTTGACAGCTATTGCCCAGCATCTGTTTCAGGGTCAGTTCTCTTCAAACTGTTGTCTTGTGAACTTCTTTTCATTGAGTTCTGATTCAGTTTGGATGGGAAACCCTATAGGCTCAGTTTCTCTAAAGGTGCTGAATCAGTCCTTTGCCCTGACATGTCTCTCCTGACTCCAGGGCAGGCAGAGAATACACCCGTGTTGGGAGGTACTAGAGCTCAGGTCAAACTGGAGAGGTAGCACACGTTTCCCTTATGCGGTGAGTTTGAGACTTGTGGGCAAAGCAACACAAAATGATGGGCTGCTTACAGAAGAAATGCCCCCACAGAATTTGATTTCAAACTTTTTATGAGATTTACTTACAAAAAAATGTTATAAAATATTATTTCTCATGATTATATTAATTTTTTGTTTTTGTGATTCTTTGATTTTATCATACAAGATTTTTTCCTTGTTCCTGTCTTATGTTACAGTATACTTTCTCTGTTTTATTGGCTGACAAACATTCAAACTTATCTCCCTTTTACTGTGAGGCACCAGGAAGATATAAAAGGATACTGTTTGTAACTCTCAACTTAAAAGAAACCTGTTCTGTTTTCTAAATTGCCACTGGTACTCAGCTACATGTACATGCTACCAAAAGGTCATCTCTCTTGTCAGCCTATTGAATTCTCCCTGAGATTTTGTCTCTGGGTAAAAGCATCTTTTTGAATCTTCAGAGAGCAAGTTTGCCTGACCCTCCCACAAAAGTATACAAAGATCAGATAGCTACACTAAGAACAGGGCTGTATATATTTATATTTTAATTGTAGTTACAGAAAAATCAAACATTTTCTTAGAAAATTATTTTCTGCTGATAGGAATGTGGTTGTTTTAGGTGTTGAAGGACTATTCCTTTCCCTGTGGTTTCTGGGAAGTCCAGATGTTTTCAAGATGGTGTTACGTGTGAAAACTGTGTATTTAGGAAGATCTGACATCTTAGACATTCCCTGGAGGTAAATAAATTTTACATTTTGAAGTTCTTACATTTATATAATGAGTTTTTGAAATGGCCTAGAAATTAAAATATCATTTCAGTTATGTCTATATAATCTCTTTAAAGTTATTTTATTTTATTTTATTTTAATATGCCAGTAAATCTCATTTAACATATATTTAGGTACTGATATGATCTTTGAAATGTCAATTTATTAAATGAAAATTGAAAGATGTCAAAATTGATTTGTTCTGAGAAAATTGTGAAGTCCTGTCAATATTTAGGAAAATAGAGAATTCACCTTAAGATGAGTTAAAATTTATATTTTTCTTGTCTGTAAAATGGTGTGACAATATCTCTCAAACTGATATGAATATTAGGTATATTAGTATTTAAGACAATGGCAATTTTGCTGACACTGGTGTAGAAACATTTTTTCAGCAGTAACTTTAAAAATCAAGTGCTTATATAATTGTGGGTCTATTTCTGGACTCTTCTGTTTCATTGGTCTATTTGTGTATCTTTGTACCAATAATACATTCTAATTAGTGTAGATTTAGAAGTCATATCTGGTAGTGTAGATTGTAGTGTAAATCTTCTGAATATGTTCTTAAGATTATTTTAGTTATTCTTGGTCCTTTGTGTTTCCATAAAAATTTTAGAATGTTTGTCAATATCTGCAAAATGAAATTTTCTGGGATTATGATTGAGATTGGATATCAATTTTCCCAAAATACAATCTATAAATGCATCATATTTCCCACTTACTTTAGTCTTCTTTAATTTCTCTCAGTAGCGTTTGGTAGTTTTCTGTGCAGAGGACTTGCATATTTTTTGTTAAATTTATTCCTAGTATTTTATATTATGCTCTTGTAAATGGTGTTAAGTTCCATTTTCCAAATGTCTGTGGCTAGTATATCAGAAAACTATTTAGTTATATATATATGTATTGATTCACTGTGTAGCCAGGGATCTTGCTAAATTCACTTATTAATCCTATTGGATTTTGTGGGTTCTTTGGGAGTTTTCAGGAAAAAAAATCATGTTTTTTGTGAATAATTACTGTTTTATTTCTACATTACCATTCCATATCATTTTTTTCCAGCTTTATTGAGATATAATTGACATATAACATTGTATAAGTTTAAGGTGCACAGCATTATTTGACACCTTTATGTGTTGTGAAATGATCACTGCAGTAGGGTTAGTTAACACCTCCATCTTCCTATATAATTACCATTTCTTTTTTGTAGTGAGAACATTTAAGATCTACTTCCTTAGCAATCTTCAAGTGTACTTTATTGTTATATTATATCTAGAACTTCTAAATGGAAGTTTTTGCCCTCCCTATACCTTTAGTTTCTATTTCTTGACTAGGACCTGTAGTACAGTGTTTAATAGAAGCATAATGCTCTAGGTTTGTGTGTGTGTGTTTAAACCATAAAGGGGTGTTGGATTTTATCACAAATTATTCTGGATCTATTGAAATGATAGGAATTTTTTCCTTTAGTATGTTAACATGATTACACATGTTTTTTAACGTTCTTGTCAGATTTGGGTTGCACAGTTATACTATTTTCATAAAATGAGTTGGAAAGTATTCTTTTTATATCCTTGGAAGAGTTGTGTTTGATTGGTGCTATTTTTTCTTTAGATATTTGAAAGAATTTATCTGTGAAGATATTTGGGCCAGTTTTCCTTGTGGAAAGATTTTAAATTCAATATTCAGTTTCTTTTTTTTTTTATTATTGGAGTATAGTTGCTTTACAATGTTGTGTTAGTTTCTAGTGTACAGCAAAGTGAATCAGCCACATGTATACATATATCCCCTCTTCCATGGATTTCCTTCCCATTTAGGTCACCATAGAGCATTGAGTAGTGTTCCCTGTGCTATACAGTCTGTTCTCATTAGTTACCTATTTTATACATAGTAGTGTGTATATGTCAATCCCAATCTCCCAATCCATCCCAGCCCCCTTTCCCCCCTTATTATCCGTACATTTGTTCTTTACGTCTGTGTCTCTATTTCTGCTTTGCAAATAAGTTCATCTATACCATCTTTCTAGGTTCCACATATATGCATTAATATACAGTATTTGTTTTTCTCTTTCTGACTTACTTCACTCTGTATGACAGTCTCTAAGTCCATCCACATCTCTACAGATGACCCAATTTCATTCCTTTTCATGGCCTAGTAATATCCCATTGTATATATGTACCACATCTTCTTTATCCTTTCCTCTGTTGATGGACATTTAGGTTGACTCCATGACCTGGCTATTCCAAATAGTCCTGTAATGAACGTTGTGCTGCATGTGTATTTTTGAATTTTGGTTTTCTATGTGTTTATGCCAAGGAGCGGATTTTTGAGTCATATGGTAGTTCTATTTTTAGTTTTTTAAGGAAACTCCATACTGTTCTCCATAGTAGCTGTGTCAATTAACATTCCCACCAACAGTGTAAGAGGGCTCCGTTTTCTCCACACCCTCCCCAACATTTATTGTTTGTAGATTTTTTGATGGCCATTTTGACTGGTGTTAGGTGATACCTCATTGTAGTTTTGATTTGAATTTCTCTAATAATTAGTGATGTTGAGCATCTTTTCATGTGTTTATTGGCCATCTGTATGTCTTCTTTTGAGAAATGTCTGTTTAGGTCATCTGCCCACATTTTGATTGGGTTGTTTGTTTTTTTGTTTATTGAGCTGCATGTACTGTTTGTATATTTTGGAGATTAATCCCTTGTCAGTTGCTTCGTTTGCAAATATTTTTGCCTATTCTGAGGGTTGTCTTTTTATCTTGGTTATGGTTTTCTTTGCTGTGCAAAAGCTTTTAAGTTTAATTAGGTCCCATTTGTTTATTTTTGTTTTTATTTTCATTATGTGAATCTGTCAGTGTGATACACCACATTAACAAATTGAAGAATAAAAACCATATGGTCATCTCAATAGATGCAGAAAAAGCTTTTGACAAAATCCAACACCTATTTATGATTAAAAAAAAAAACTCTCCAGAAAGTGGGCATAGAGGGAACCTACCTCAACATAATAAAGGCCATATACAATAAACCCACAGCAAGCATCATTCTCAATGTTGAAAAGCTGAAAGCATTTCCTCTAAGATCAGGAACCAGACAAGGATGTCCACTCTTGCCACTATCATTCAAATAGTTTAGGACGTCCTAGCCATGGCAATCAGAGAAGAAAAAGAAATTGAAGGAATCCAATTTGGAAAAGAAGAAGTAAAACTCTTACTTTGCAGATGACATGATACTATACATAGAAAATCCTGTAGATGCCACCAGAAAAGTACTAGAGCTAATCAATGCATTGGGTAAAGTTGCAGGATACAAAATTAATAAACAGAAATCTCTTGCAATCCTATGCACTAACAACAAAAGATCAGAAAGAGAAATTAAGGAAACAATCTCATTCACCATTGCAACAAAGGAAAAAATACCTAGGAATAAACCTACCTATAGAGGCAAAAGACCTGTACTAGAAAACTATAAGATATTGATGAAAGAAATCAAAGAAGACACAAGCAGATGGAGAAATATACCATGTTCTTGGATTGCAAGAATCAATATTGTGAAAATGGCTATACTACCCAAAGCAATCTACAGATTCAATGCAACTTCTATCAAGCTACAAATGGCATTTTTCACAGAATTAGAACAAAAAAATTGTACAATTTATATGGAAACACAAAAGACCCTGAATAGCCAAAGCAATCTTGAGAAAGAAAAACGGAGCTGGGGGAATCAGGCTCCCTGACTTCAGGGTATACTACAAAGCTACAGTAATCAAGACAGTATGGTACCGACACAAAAACAGAAATGTAGATCAATGGAACAGGAAAGAAAGCCCAGAGATAAACCCACACACCTATGGTCACCTAATCTTTGACAAAGGAAGCAAGAATATACAATGGAGAAAAGACAGTCTCTTCAATAAGTGGTGCTGGGAAAACTGGATACCTACATGTACAAGAATGAAGTTAGAACACTCCATAACACCATACACAAAAATAAACCCCTAAATGGATTAAAGACCTAAATATAAGGCCAGACACTATAAATCTCTTAGAGGAAAACATAGGTAGAACACTCTTTGACATAAATCACAGCCAGATCTTTTTTGACGCACCTCCTAGAGTAATATTCAGTTTCTTTAAAATATATAGAACTATTCAGTTTTCTTGTCTTTGGCCCATTTTTGGTTATGTGTTTTTCAAGGGAATTATTCATCTAATTTTTCAAATTTATTGATAAGTTGCTCATCATATACTTGTATAATCTTTGTAATGTCTGTACATATAGAGGAATACCCCATTTTTCATTCCTATTAAGGCTACTTGTGCTTTTTCCTCTTTGTTTTAAAATACATATTTCTAGAGGATTATTACTTTTATTCATCTTCCCCAAAAAACAATTTTTTGGATTTCTTCATTTGATCTATTGCTCTTTTTACAAAATATTTGGGGTATTTTTTAATTAACATTTTGTTATTGATTTCAACTTTAATTATGGTCAAAGAACATACTCTGTATGGTTTGAATACTTTGTTTTGGTAAATGTTTTATGTGTGTAGTTATACTAGCTTTCCAAAAGAAAATGTTTGCTGATTTTTTTTATCCTTTCAACTTTTTTGTATGTTCATATTTAAGGTGTGTTTCTTGTGATTAGCATATTGTTCACTTGCAGTCTGACAGAATTTGTCTTTCAAGTGAAATATTTAGTCTCTTTACCTGAAATGCAATCAGTAATATTTGTGAATTGAATTCTATTATCTAACTATATTTTTCTTTTTCTACCTGTTTTAATTTAATCTCATAAAACTTGTAAATATGCAATACAGTATTAACTTAATCACCATGCTGTACATTATATCCCCATGACTTATTTTATAACTAGAAGTTTGTACCTTTTGATACCCATTTCACCAAACCTGCACTCTGTCCCCCACCCTGCCCCCAGCAACCACCAATCTGATCTCTGTTTCTATGAGGTTTTTTTTTTAAGATTGATGTAAAAGTAAGATCATATGGTATATGTCCTTCTCTGACTTACTTCACTTAGCACACTCTCTAAAGTTCATCCATGTTGTCACAAATGGCAACATTTCCTTCTATTTATGGCTAAATAATATTCTGTTGTATATATATATACGACATTTTCTTTATCCAGTCATTCATTGATAGACAGGTTGTTTCCATATATTGACTATTGTAAATAATCCTGCAATGAACATAGGTGAGTATATATCTCTTTGAGTTAGTGTTTTTCATTTGCTTTGAATAAATACCCAGGAGTGGAATTGCTGGATGATATCGTAGTTCTATTTTTAACTTTTTGAGGAACCTCCAACTGTTTTCCATTGTGGCTGCACCAACTTACAGTCCTAACAGTGCCCCAGGGTTCCCTTTTCTCCAAATCCTTGCCAACACTTGTTATTTTTTTGTTATTTTTTCTAATAGGTGTGAGGTGATATCTCATTGTGGTTTTGATTTGCATTTCCTGCATGCTTAGTGATGTTGGGAATCATTTCGTGTAACTGTTGGCATCTGCATGTTTTCTTTATAAAAATGTCTTTTCAGACCCTCTGTCCACTTTTTATTTTTTAATTTATTTGATTGAAATACAGTTGATTTACATTGATGTGTTAATTTCTACTATACAGCAAAGTAATTCAGTTATACATATATATACATTCTTTTTCATATTCTTTTCCATTATGGTTTATCACAGGATATTGAACATAGTTCCCTGTGCCATACAGTAGGACCTTGTTGTTTATTCATTCTGTATATAATAGTTTGCATCTGCTAATCCCTAGCTCCCAATCCATCCCTCCCCAACCCCATTCCCCCTTGGCAACCACAAGTCTGTTCTCTATGTCTGTGAGTCTGTTTCTGTTTTGTAGAGAAGTTCATTTGTGTCATATTTTAGATTCCACATATAAGTGATCTCATATGGTACTTGTCTTTCTCTTTCTGACTTACTTCACTTACTGTGATAATCTCTAGGTCCATCCATGTTGCTGCAAATGGCATTATTTCATTCTTTTTTATGGCTGAGTAGTATTCCATTGTATATATGTACCACATCTTCATCCATTCATCTGTTGATGGACATTTAGGTTGTTTCCATGTCTTGGCTATTGTAAATAGTGCTACAGTGAACATTGGGGTGCATGTATCATTTCAAATTAGAGTTTTCTCTGGATATATGCCCAGGAGTGGGATTGCTGGATCATATGGCAACTCTATTTTTAGTTCTTTAAGGATCCTCCATACTGTTTTCTACAGTGGCTGTACCAATTTACATTCCCACCAACAGTGCTGAACAGTTTCCTTTTCTCCACACCCTCTCCATGATTTGTTAGTTGTAGACTTTTTAATGATGGCCATTCTGACCAGTGTTAGGTGTTACCTCATAGTAATTTTGATTTTCTGCCCATTTTTTAATTAGATTTTTTTTTACTGTTGAGTTCTATCAGTTCTTTACATATTTTGGATATTAACCTTTTATCAAATATATGATTTGCAAATATTTTCACCCATTCAGGAGCTTGCTTTTTCATTTTGTTGATAGTTTCTTTTGCTGTGCAGAAGGTTTTTAGTTTGATATAGTTCCACTTGTTTATTTTTGCATTTTTTGCCTTTTGGTGTCAAATCCAGAAAATCATCCCCAAGACCAATGTCAAGGAGCTTACCACCTATTTTTCTTCTAGGAATTTTATGGTTGCAGGCATTAAGTTCTAATCTTTGATGTATTTTGTGTTGATATTTGTGTATGGTGTAAGATAATGGTCCAGTTTTCCCAAAAGCATTAACTGAAGAGACTTTCCTTTTCCCATTGTTCTTGGCTCCTTTGTTGTAAATTAGCATACTACATAAGTGGGTTTATTTCTGTGCTCTCTATTCGGTTCCATTGATCTGTGTGTCTCTTTTTATGCCAATACTATACTGTTTTAATTACTATAGTTTTATAATAGAGTTTGAAATCAGGGAGGGTGATACCTCCTGCTTTGGTCTTCTACCTCAAGATTGCCTTAATTATTCATGGTCTTATGTCCCATTCAATTTTTGGATTGTTCTGTTTCTGTAAAAAATGTCATTGGAATTATTTCTTTAACATCTTTATTGGAGTATAATTGCTTTACAATGGTGTGTTAGTTTCTGCTGTATAACAAAGTGAACCAGCTATGGATATACATATAACCCCATATCTCCTCCCTCTTGCATCTCCCTCCCCCCTCCCTATCCCACCCCTCTAGGTGGTCACAAAGCACCTGATCTCCCTTTGCTATGTGGCTGCTTCCACTAGCTATCAATTTTACATTTGATAGTGTGTATATGTCCATGCCACTCTCTCACTTCGTCCCAGCTTACCCTTCTCCTCCCCGTGTCCTCAAGTCCATTCTCTATGTCTGCATCTTTATCCCTGTCCTGCCCCTAGCTTCTTCAAAACCATTTTTAATTTTTTTAGATTCCTATATATGTGTTAGCATATGGTATTTGTTTTTCTTTTTCTGACTTACTTCACTCTGTATGACAGACTCTAGGTCCATCCACCTCACTACAAATAACTCAATTTCATTTCTTTTTTATGGCTAATATTCCACTGTATATATGTGCCACAAGTTATTTATCCATTCATCTGTCAATGGACACTTAGGTTGCTTCCATGTTCTGGCTATTGTAAGTTGAGCTGCAATGAACATTGTGGTACATGACTCTTTTTGAATTATGGTTTTCTCAGGGATATGCCCAGTAGTGGGATTGCTGCATCATATGGTATTTCTATTTTTATTTTTTAAAGGAACCAACATACTGTTCTCCATAGTGGCTGTATCAATTTACATTCCCACCAACAGTGCAAGAGGGTTCCCTTTTCTCCACACCCTCTCTAGCATTTATTGTTTGTGGATTTTTTGATGATGGCCATTCTGACCACTGTGAGGTGATACCTCATTGTAGTTTTGATTTGCATTTCTCTAATGATTTTGATAGGGGTTGCATCGAATCAATAGATTGCTTTGGGTAGTATGGACATTTTAACAATATTAATTCTTTCAATCCATGAACTCAGAATATCTTTCCACATTTTTTTTTCTTCTACAATATTTTTCATCAGTGTCTTGTAGTTTTCAGTGTACAGGTCTTACACCTCCTTGGTTAAATTTATTCTTATATATTTTATTCTTTTTGATGCAGGTGTAGATGGGATAGTTTTAATTTCTCTTTCTGATAATTCATTTTTAGTGAATAGACATACCACAGATTACCATACATTGATTTTGTATCCTGTGACTTTACTGAATGTGTTGATTAGTTCTAACAGTTATTTTGATGAAGTCTCAGGGTTTTGAATAAATAATATCATGTTATCTGCAAATATTGACAGTTCTACTTCTTCCTTTCCAACTTCGATGCTTTTCTTTTTCTAGCCTAATTGCTCAAGCTAGTACTTCCAATATTAAGTTGGATGAAAGTGGTGAGAGTGGGCATCCTTTTCTTGATCCTGATTTTAGAGGAAAAGCTTTTAGCTTTTCATTATTGAGTATGTTAGCTTATCATATATGGGCTTTGTTATGTTGAAGTATATTCTCTCTATACCCACTTTGTTGAGAGGTTGTATCATAAATGTTGAATTTTGTCAAATGCTTTTTATGCATCTATTGAGATGATCATGTAATTTTCATCCTTCATTTTTTTAATGGGGTATATCACATTGATTAATTTGTGGATGTTGAACCATTCTTTCATCCCTGGGATAAATCCCACTTGATCATGGTGTATGATCCATTTAATGTATTCTTGAATTGATTTGCTAATATTTGTTGAGGATTTTTTCCCCCTATGCTTCACAGGGATATTGGCCTGTAATTCGTGTGTGTGTGACATCCTTGTCTGGGTTTGGTATCAGGTTAATGCTGGCCTCGTAAAATGAGGTTGAAAGTGTTCTTTCCTCTTCTATTCTTCAGAAGAGTTTGAAGAGACTCTGTATTAATTCTTTTTGAATTCTACCAAACATTTAACAAGTGAAGCCATCTGGTCCTGAGCTTTTTCTGTTGGGAAGTTGGTTTTTTTTTTTTTATTTCTGATTCAATATTCTTGCTAGTAATCAATCTGTTCAGATTTTTTATTTCTTGATGACTCAGTATTGGCAGGTTGTATGCTTCCAGGAATTTAGCCATTTCTTCTAGGTTGTCCAACTTGTTGGTGTATCATTGTTTAGGCTCTCTCATCTGTATTTCTGTGGTTTGGGGTGTAATATTTCTTCTTTCATTTCTGATTTTGAGTTCTCTTCTTTTCTTGGTTTTGTTGAACTTTTCAAAGAACCAGCTCTTAGTTTCATTGATCTGTTTAATGTCTTTTCAGTCTCTATTTTATTTACTTCCATTCTGATCTTTCTTATTTCCTTCCTTCTATTAACCTTGCACTTAAGTTGTTCTTCTTTCACTAGTTCCTTGAGGTGTTAAATTATGTTGTTTGAGATTTTTCTTATTTCTTGATGTAGGCATTTATCACTATGAACTTCCCTCTTAGAACTGCTTTTTTTTGCATCCCATATCTTTTGGTATGTTGTACTTCCATTTTTATTTGTTTTAAGGTTTTTTAAAATTTCTCTTTTAATTCTTTGACCCAGTGGTTATCAGTGCATATTTTTTATCTCCACATATTCGTGAATTTTCCAGTTTTCTTTTTATAATTTATTTGTAGTTTCATACTATTGTGGCTGGGAAAAGATGCCTGATATAATTTCAATCTTCTTAAATTTATTAAGGCTTGTTTTGTGGCCTAATATATGATCTATCTTAAAGACTGTTCTATGTGCACTTGAAAAGAATGTGCATTCTGTTGCTTTGGGATGAAATGTTCTCTATATATAAAAATATAAATATATATATTTATATATATAAAAGTTAGAAACTGTTAATATTCAACTGTCCTTTTTTTACCATTTAGTCAACAAATACAATGAATTTTTCTAAATTATTGAACTTTACTTTTTTAGAATGTTTGACACTTTTTCCATTTCTTCTTGAATATTCCTCTTACATAAACTACTGCAAAAATGAACTAATCTACTGTTGCTCTCACAATCCTGATTCTTCATTTTCTCCTCCGATTTCTCTTTCCTCCCCACATACAATGTACCTAATTGATCTTCCCATACTTTATTTTCTTTCTACATTGTCTTAAGTCTCATTCATTCTATAGCAGCAATTATTTGTAAAACTATAGTTCCAATTTTCTGTTGCCTGTTGGATATTCTATTGTAAAAAATATCTGAACTTCCAACCTTAAAAGTCCAAAGAAGAGTTTTTTTTCATCTCTCCCACTGTTAAATTCTAAAGCAAAACACACATAGATTTTCACAGTTCTGTCACTGTTAACTAGGGATAACATTCTCATAGTTATCCAAGCTTGAAATTTTAGTTATCCTTTAATTATACAAACTTTCATCATGAAAGTGTTCTAACTAAATTACTTAGTGTTTAAACTGTGATGAATTCATCTTGAATTCATTTTCTTCTTTCTACCTTATCTATAAATTCATCTTTTCACCTTAACCTAGACTACTGAATAGGCCCCTAAATGATCTCCCTGACTTTAGCTTTTCTCTTTGCCAGTCTATCCATCAAGTCACTTCTATTAACCATCTGATCATTCTGTCTTATTGCTTGGAAAACAAAACAATTAGAGGAAGAAAAAAATGCTTTCTACTGGCTAGAGAGCAAAGCCTGAAATTCCTAATCTGCTTTATTGATCCAACTTTTCTCTAGTCCTCATATTCTCTTTCTCTATTCTATTTTTTAATGTGTATCTTCTACTATTCTTTTATACATATATTTCAAGTTCTTACTAGGAAAAATTAATCCATACTTTCTGAATGTAACCTGAAATCTTACACCTTTGCTAATTTTTTGTGCAGAAGTAGTACAAAGTTGGGTGAGTTTTAACCACTTCCTTATCCATGTCTGCTGGCCAGTTAGCCACCTCAAATATAATGCACACTTTCTAACTCAAGTGGAAATAGGGAACTGGTACTGAAAATATAACTTCAAGACAAGGCTCTATCAATCATTGAAGTTCCTGACAATCACATGTTGCTGCTAAGTCTGTCCCACTTGGAAATATTGAAGCAACCACTCTTTTGAAACCCTCCCATCCTATTAAGTCTAAACTCAAATTCTAACACATCCATTCCACTTTCTTTGATTCTTTAAATTGGAAGAATTTCTCCTGGCACTACTTTTAGCATTTTCTTTAACTTCTCCAATGATCTATTTTCTGTACAGGATTATATGTCTTTATGTACCTACCTTACCCCTGCTTATTTATAGACAAGATGAGGAGAGGGTTCATAATATGCTTTCTGTATATTCCATATTGTCCCTCACAGGCACTCAAATATTTGAACTATTTGTGCCTGCTTAAATAACTGTTTATAATAGTTTGAATATAGCCAGATTCTCCCCTCCTTTTAATTAGGTCCAGTTGTGTGGCATTTGCTGACATCAGAAGTCTAATTATTTATATTTTTATATGACAACAGATGTTGTACCTGTTATTTGATCTCTTTTCTACTGGTCAACTTTTATTTTGCTTTAATATTATTCTCTGCTTCCTTTAGTATAATATCTTTGTAAAGAAATATATGTATATACATATTTATATGAATATACCTGAATAAATATATATCTCTATATACATCTAAGTTATAACTGCTAGGACATCTTCAGATGATACATTTCTTTGATTCTATGACAATGACTTGTGTGTCTATCTTTTTACATCCTGTCAGTACCTCACTCACTACCAGACACATAGTGCTTAGTAAATGGTCAGTTCCTGAATGTTTAGTAAATTGATTTTTTGAAAACTCAAAATACAGAGCACTGATTTGTATATCTGCATATAAATTATAACAATTTTTAGTATCTTTCTGTCATAACTAAAAATGGAACTGGTTTTCAATTCTCAATTAAATGTGACCACCAAGTCACATATAAAGCAGGAAAAAATATTTAAACAACGTTTTGGGGAGGGGGACTATTTTCTCCTCAAAATCAAACTGAGGAATCTGTAGAATGCCATATACAGTTATGAATTTGGAGTTATTCTGAAACTAAACATCTGCATCTTCCACATCTGGGGCAGCATCTGTTCTGTGTTGCTAGAAGAAAAAAACAAGAAAAGTGGGGTAAACACCACAGCACAATATCAAATTCTACAAATCTAACAAGTGTATTTATTTATTGTAGATCAAGTGGCCAAGAAGCAGTGTAAGGCCCATACTAAGATGCTTGATAATTGCATTTCTCAACTCCCTTTAGAAAATGCCATACTCTAGGCCTGGGAATAACAAGCTTTTGCATAACAGCACAGGGACCTATAAATAAGAAACTCATTAAGCTACCTGTAGCAGGCCTCTACTCCAACCCTGCACTAGCTTGGGGAACTTAATGAGGTGATAATGAGGAGAAAATGGTTTAGCTCCTTTTTGGCCTGGTTTGCAATGGGTAGGGAAATCCCAGTCTTCAGTGAAACAGCCACCATAGAGCCCAATTCATCATTCAGGGTGGGTCTATACCAGAGAAATAATTTGCTTCTAGGCCCTGAAGTTATTTGGCTCCCCTGTCTATGGAAACAAAGCAAGCTATTCATTCACACTTGAAGGGACTGTCCGAATAACACCAATAAAGGGTGTTAAACTAGCTGGTCATTAGCATTTGAAGGGAATGGCCAAATAACACCAACAAAGGGTGTTAAACCAATCCACATTGTGTGTGTGTTGGGGGGTGGTGGTGGGAGCACTGTGCAATTCTAAGTGGATAAATGCCAGCATTATTTTCTCACTATAAGCCCAGCCTCCTAAGATTTCATATTTATTCACGGCTGGACCAAACCTTCTTGGCCAAGCGCTCCCCTTCTTTTTCCTATAAAGAAACTAAAGCAGTGTGCTGGGGTTAAGAATATAACATTTAGCATATTCGAGACGAGACAGAGATCGGATCACCAAACTGTTGGGCATCCAGGCTACAGTGCCACATTCAGTAGGATATTCTATGGCGGTCCCCAAGAGGGGTCCAAGAAGAATAGATGAATGATCAGTTTCATTAAATTTAAGCTTTTCTCAGTCAGGTTAAATGCTGCTATTGACAACCCTCAAAGTAAAGAAAAAACCAAAATTGACAAACAGATCCTAAAATGTATAGGAAAGAACTAAGCCTAAAGAAAGTGAAACTCTTCCTGAAGGAATGATGGGAGCTTACTCTACCAGACACCAAAATTCATCATAAAGCAGTGGTAATTAGGGCAGTAGGGTACTAGTGCAGGGATAGATAAATAGATAAATGTAAGAGGAAAGAACAACCATAAACAGATACATGCATCTATGGAAATGTGATGTACAACAAAGGAGATGTTACAGATCATGGGAAAATGAACAACCTGATTAAATGATGCTGTGGCAATTGTTAATCCATATAGAAATATCAACATATAGCCTTACACAATAAGATACAAGAAAATAAGCAAAATAAAAGTTGACCAGTAGAAAAAAGATCAAATAACAGGTACAACATCTGTTGTCATATAAAAATATAAATAGACTTCTGATGTCAGAGCAAACGCCACAGAACTGGACCTAATTAAAAGGGGGTAGAATCTGGCTATATTCAAACTATTATAAACAGTTAGTTAAGCAGGCACAAATAGTTCAAATATTTGAGTGCCTGTGAGGGACAATATGGAATATACAGAAAGCATATTATGAACCCTCTCCTCATCTTGTCTATAAATAAGCAGGGGTAAGGTAGGTACATAAAGACATATAATACTGTACAGAAAATATCTCGTTGGAGAAGTTAAAGAAAATGCTAAAAGTAGTGCCAGGAGAAATTCTTCTATAAATACACAGGGGTAAGGTAGGTACATAAAGACATATAATACAGAAATCCTCTCTATAATGTCTCTTAGGGAAGGACGTTTATCCTCTTGAAAGCAGCCCAGAAAATTCAGGAAAAACATATAGTCAATTACAGTCAAGATTTCGTACTGTAGGTGTTACTATTATTCTACCAGGTGGAAGTGGCAAGATAATGCACATATGCTACAGTACTCAGTAATTTTATTTACATTATTAATTCTTTAAATATTTTTGTGGGTTACACAATAAAAAGCCTCATTTTGTAGATAAGAAAATGTCAGCTAAGAGATTAAATAGCTTATCTTGCCTGAAACAACTAGTAAGTGCTGGAGCCAAAAATTCACACCCAAAGAATATAGTTTTCAGTAATAGCACATAATTGAGACCCAGAGAACCTACAGACCTCAGCTGATAGGCATGGTGATAATTCAGAGATAACTTTCAAGTAGAGAGTTTCAAGTAAATTATGGCCTATTGGACATATGAATTTATCTTTACCCTTCACCAAATCAACAACAAAGGATAAAAAGCATTGCAAGCTCACAAGGACAAAGCTAATGGGAGACAAAAAGATAGCATTTGAGAATGATGCACATTATATAACAAAGCACAATAAAAAAATAAAGTTGAACTCTTCTTCTCCACAAGGGATAAGGGAAGGCAAGGCCAGTAAGAAGCAAGTCAATTCATGCTGCAGAATGGGGTTGAGGTTGTAGAGGTGTAGGAGTTTGGGGGGTTGGGGGAGGCAACAGAGCACTAAGCCAGGATGCAGGACAAGGCTGAAACAAGATGACTGGTTTAACACTTGTTCAGCTCCCTGGCACTCTCCCCTCCCCAGGTTACGAGGCTAAGCAAATGTCCCCTCCCACACCCTGCATCTCCACAACAATTTGTGGTCTACTGGTCAGATTGATCTACAACTTCTGCCATAACCTTGAAACTCAACAGTCCCCAAAACTTCATTTTCCTCTTAAAACTAATTTCCCTTCTGAATTTCCTCATTTTGGTGAATTTTACCATCATTATTCTATTGGGTTATTTTATTAATTTGTAGTAGTTTTTTTTTGATATACTGATATGCATCCTTGTTGATTACATATTCTCCCAGTTTGTGGTTTATCTTTTCATGTTCGTATTTTAATAAGTAAATTTAAAATTATATTTATCAAGATTTATTTTTTAGTTAGCATTTGTATGTGTGTCTTGCTGAAGAAAACCTTTGCAATTCTGAGTCTTTAAAGATAGTCTCCTATAATTTATTCTAAAAGCTTAAAGTTTAGACTTACACCTTTAATTCTAATCTATTTGGAGCTTATTTTCTTGTATCTATTGTATAAGGCTATATGTTGATATTTCTATATGGATTAACAATTGCCACAGCATCATTTAATCAGGTTGTTCATTTTCCCATGATCTGTAACATCTCCTTTGTTGTACATCACATTTCCATAGTTGCATGTATCTGTTTATGGTTGTTCTTTCCTCTTACATTTATCTATTTAACTATCCCTGCACTAGTACCCTACTGCCCTAATTACCACTGCTTTATGATGAATTTTGGTGTCTGGTAGAGTAAGATCCCATCATTTCTTCAGGAAGAGTTTCACTTTCTTTAGTCTCAGTTCTTTCCTATACATTTCAGGACCTGTTTGTCAATGTCCTGTAAAAATACCCGTTAAGGTTTTGATCAAAATCACACTGAAACTTTTTAGTAATTTTGAGTTTTTGTAAACCATGAATATGGTATATGCTTTATTTATTGAGATTTTGTCTTTCTATATATATTTTTCATAAAAGCCTTGAATTTTTTAGATTTCTAGTAACCATCTATTTTTTTGTTATTGTACATTGTAACTATTCTACTTTTTGCTGTTGTGTACAAATGTAATGGGTTTTTGTATAATGATCTTATATTTAGCAAACTTACTAATCTAATCTTCCAAAAATTGTTTTGCATATTCTTTGTAGTTGTCTATATTGAGAAATATTACACCAATTGTTTATAAAATGTTTTGTTTCTTCCTCTCCAAACCTTAAAAAAAAATTTCTCCTCTTATTGTATGGGCTGGAAACTCTAGGACAATTTTGGTAACAATTAGTGTTACTGGACATCCATCCTCATAGTAAGTTATGATTATAATGTTTCACCATTAAGATGTTATTTGCATAGTTTGCTAAAGGATTTTATAAAAATGTATTAATATTGACTTTTATAAACTGCATTTTATCAATTAAGAAAATCATTTTCTCAGAATCAATCCCCAGACAAAATTGCAGAGTAGAAGGACCTGAGCTCATCGCTTCTCATGAAAACACCAGAATCACAACTAACTGCTGAACAACCATTGACAAAGGACTGCACCCTACCAAGAAAGATATTCTACTTCCAAAGACAAAGAAGCCAGAATGAGACAGTAGGAGGGGCACATTCATGATACAGTCAAATCCCATACCTGCTGGGTGGGTGATCCAGAAATGGGAAAATAATTATATTGCAGAGGTTCTTCCACGGGAGTGAGCATTTTGAGCCCTGTGTCAGGCTCCGCAGTCTGGGGCTCTGGCATTGTGAGGAGGAGCCCCCAGAGCATTTGGCTCTGAAGGCCAGTGGGGCTTGATCTTAGGAACTCCACAGGAATGGAGGAAACAGAAATGTCAGTCTTGGAGGGTGCACACAAGGTCTCATGTGCACCAGGACCCAGGGACAAAGCATTTACTTCATAGGAGCCTGGGCCAGACCAACCTGATGGCCCTGGAGAGCCTTCTGGGGTGGTGGGGTAGCTGTGGCTCACTGTGGGGACAAGGGCCATGGTGGTGGAGATTCTGGGTAGTACTTAGTGGTGTGAGCTGTCCTGGAGGACACCATTTTGACACCAAGACCTGGCCCCACCCAACAGCCTGAAGGCTCCAGTGCTGGGGCACCTGAGGCCAAACAACCAACAGGGCAGTTATACAGCCCCACCCATCAGCCATCAGCCAAGCTGCTTGAAGTCTGACTGAGCCCACAGCTGCCTCTAAACACACCCCTTAACACAGCCCTGCCCACCAGTAGGCAGGGACCAGTCCCTCCCACCAGGAAGCCTATACAAGCCTCTTAGACCAGCCTCATTCACCAGGGGACAGACACCAGAAAAAAGAGGAACTATAATCTTGCAGCCTATGGGACCACAAACACAGAAAGTTAGACAAAATGAGATGGCAGGGAAATATGTTCCAGATGAAGGAACAAAATAAAACTCCAGAACAACAACTAAGTGAAGTGGAGATAAGCAATCTACCTGAAAAAGAATTCAGAGGAATGATAGTAAAGATGATTCAATAATGGATGCACAGACCAAGAAGATACAATAAATGTTTAACAAAGAGATAGAAAAGACCTACCAAAACAAACTGAAAACAATTAAGAAATAGCAATAGGAACATATGTATCAATAATTATCTTAAATGTAAATGGATTAAATTCTCCAAGCAAAAGACATAGGCTGAATGGATAGATAAACAAGACCCATATATATGCTGTCTACAGAGACCCACTTCAGACTTAGGGACACATACAGACTGAAAGTGAGGGGATGGAAAAAGGTATTCCATGCAAATGGAATGAAAAGAAAGCTGGAGTAGCAATTCTTAGACAAAGTAGACTTTAAAATAAAGACTGTTACAAGAGACAAGGAAGCACACTAGATAATGATCTGATTAAGAGATCAATCCAAGAAGAAGATACAACAATTGTAAATATATATGCACCCAACATAGGAGCAACTCAATATATAAGGCAAATGCTAACAGCCATAAAAGAGGAAATCGACAGTAACACAATAAGAGTGGGGAACTTTAATACCCCACTTACACCAATGGACAGATTACCCAGACAGAAAATTAATAAGGAAACACAAGCCCTAAATGACACAGACCGGCTAGATTTAAATAATATCTATAGGACATTCCATCTGAAAGCAGCAGAATAAACTTTCTTCTCAAGTGAACATGGAACATTCTGCAGGATAGATCATATCTTGGGCCACAAAGCAAGCCATGGTAAATTTAAGAAAATTGAAGTCATATCAAGCATCTTTTCCAACCACAACACTATGAGATTAGAAATCAATTACAGGAAAAATACTGTAAAAAACACAAACACATGAAGCCTAAACAATATGTTACTAAACAACCAGTGGATCACTGAATAAATCAAAGAGGGTATCAAAAAATACCTAGAGACAAATGACAATGAAAACACAACAATTCAAAACCTAGGGGACACAGCAAAAGCAATTCTAAAAGGGGAGATTATAGGAATACAATCTTACCTCAGGAAACAAGAAAAGTCTCAAATAAACAACCTAACCTTACACCTAAAACAACTAGAGAAAGAAGAACAAACAAAAGCTAAAGTTAGTAAAAGGAAAGAAATCATAAATATCAGAGCAGAAATAAATGAAACAGAGACAAAGAAAACAATAGCAAAGATCAATGAAACTAAAAGCTGGTTCTTTTAAAAGGTAAACAAAATTGAAAACCTTTAGCCAAAGTCATCAAGAAAAAAAGGGAGAGGACTCAAATCAATAAAATTAGAAATGAAAATGAGAAATTACAACTGACACCACAGAAATACAAAGGATCATAAGGACTACTACAAGCAACGATAGGCCAATAAAATGGACAACCTAGAAGAAATGGACAAATTCTTATAAAGGTACAACCTTCCAAGACTGAACCAAGAAGAAATGAACAGACAAATCACAAGTACTGAAATTGAAACTATGATTTAAAAGCTCCCAACAAACAAAAGTCCAGGACCAGATGGCTTCACAGGCAAATTCTATCAAACATTTAGAGAAGAGTTAGAACCTATCCTTCTCAAACTATTCCAAAAATTGCAGATGAAGGAACACTCTCAAGCTCATTTTATGAGGCCACCATCACCCTGATACAAAAATGAGATAAAGATATCAAGAGACTGGCAACTTAAAACAATCTTGTACATATATAGACTGCTATATTGAAACCTCATGGTAACTGCAAACCAAAAATCTACAACAGATATGCACACAAAAAAGAAAAAAGAATTCAAATACAATACTAAAGGAAGCCATCAAATCACAAGAGAACAGAAGAGGAAAAGTAGAAAAAAGACTTATGAAAACACTCCCAAAACAGTTAACAAAATGGCAATAAGAATGTACACATTGGTAATTACCTTAAATGCAAATGCATTAAATGCTCCAACCAAAATACATAGGCTGAATGGATAGAAAAACAAGACTCATATATATGGTGTCTACAAGAGTCCCACTTCAGACCTAGGGACACATACAGACTGAAAGTGAGGGAATGGAAAAATGTATTCCATTCAAATGAAATGAAAAGAAAGATGGAGTAGCAATACTGATATCAGATAAAATAGACTAAAATACAGACTGTTACAAGAGACAAGGAAGGACATTACATAATGATGAAGGGATAAATCCAAGAAGAAGATATAACAATTGTAAATATATATGCACCCAACATAGAAGCAACTCAATATATAAGGCAAATGCTAACAGCCATAAAGGGGGAAATCAACAGTAACACAATAATAGTGGGGAACTTTAACACCGCACTTATACCAATGGACAGATTATACAGACAGAAAATTAATAAGGAAACACAAACTAAAAGCTGGTTCTTTGAGAAAATAAACAAATTGATAAACCTTTAGTCAGGCTCATCAAGAAAAAAAGGGAGAGGGCCCAAATCAATAAAATTAGAAATGAAAGAGGAGAAGTTACAACAGACACCACAGAAATACAAAGGATCATAAGAGACTACTACAAGCAACCGTATGCCAATAACATGGACAACATAGAAGAAATGGACAAATTCTTAGAAAGATACAATCTCCCCAAACTGAACAAGGATGGCTTCAGAGGTGAAATCTATCAAACATTTAGAGAAGAGTTAACACCTATCCTTCTGAAATGATTTCAAAAAATTTCTAAGGGGGGAACACTCCCAAACTCATTGTATAAGGCTACTATCACCCTGATACCAAAACCAGACTAAGATACCATACCACAAAAAAAGAAAATTACAGGCCAATATCACTGAAGAACATAGACACAAAAATTCTCAACAAAATACTAGCAAACCAAATCCAACAATACATTAAAATCCCACCATGATCATGTGGGATTTATCCCAGGGATGCAAGGATTTTTCAATATCTGCAAATCAACCAGTGTGATACACCACATTAACAAATTGAAGAATAAAAACCATATGATCATCTCAATAGATGCAGAAAAAGCTTTTGACAAAATCCAACACCAATTTATGATAAAACTCTACAGACAATGGGCATAGAGGGAACATACCTCAACATAATAAAGGTCATATGTGACAAACCCACAGCTAACATCATATTCAATGGTGGAAAGCTGAAAGCATTTCCTGTAAGATCAGGAACAAGACAAGAATAAGACAAGAAGTGCCCTTTTACTTCTTCATCATCAGAGTGCCAGAACACAAACGACCTCTTTGCCTCCACAGGATTGTGGCATCTGCCACGTGGTATCACCAGGTCCTATGTATGTCAGTTGCTGCAGAGATGGATTTGGAAGATGGAGGAGAGATGCCCAAGCAACAAGATCCCAAGTCTAACTAAACACCACAAGAAATCTTGAGATTTGGGAAGCAGGGGCCTCTCATCTCCTACTGGCTGGAGCCAAGGAAGTTGAAAATCTCACTTCTTTGGAAGCACCTGTCCAGAAGGTGAACTTGCTTTCTGAGAGATGGAGAGTAATTTATTTGTTTTGCTACATACTGTTCCATATTTCTTTTAAAGGGACAGTAAAGCAGACTGTGATGGGGAGCATGCCAGATGTGGGCTTGGATGTTCCAGTGGCACATTCCCATGTGGTAAGATATTCACTCACCTCCACTGTTCCTGCCCATTCCTCTTTTCCACTGAAAGACCCAATAATACTCCAAACTTCCCATCTCCTTTAGAGAGACATGAAACTGTCAAAGGAGCTAGACAATAAAAGGGTATGTTCCTAAAAAAGAAAAAAGTGGTGCCACTCTCACCACTTTCATTCAACATAGTTTTGGAAGTCCTAGTCATGGCAATCAGAGAAGAAAAAGAAATAAAAGGAATCCAAATTGGAAAAGAAGAAGTAAAACTGTCACTGTTGGCAGTTGACATGATACTATACATAGAGAATCCTAAAGATGCTACCAGAAAACTATGAGAGCTCATCAATGAATTTGGTAAAGTAGCAGGATACAAAATTAATACATAGAAATCTCTTGCATTCCTATACACTAAGAATGAAAGATCAGAAAGAGAATTTAAGGAAACAGTCCCATTTACTGTCATATCAAAAAGAATAAAATACCTAGGAATAAACCTACCTAAGAAGGCAAAAGACCTGTACTCAAAAAATTATAAGATACTGTTGAAAGAAATTTAAGAGGACACAAACAGATGGAAAGATATACCATGTTCTCGGGTTGAAAGAATCAATATAGTCAAAATGACTGTACTACCCAAGGTAATCCACAGCTTCAATGCAATCCCTATCAAATTACCAATGGATTTTTTTGCAGATCTAGAGCAAAAAATCTTAAAATTTATGTGGAAACACAAAAGACCCTGAATAGCCAAAGCAATCTTAAGAAAGAAAAACAAAACTGGAGGAATCAGGCTCCCTGACTTCAAACTATACTATAAAGTCACAGCAATCAAAACAGTATGATACTGGCACAAAAACAGACTTATAGATCAATGGAACAGGATAGAAATCCCAGAAATAAACCCATACACCTATGGTCAATTAATCTACGACAAAAGAGGCAAGAATATACCATGGAGAAAGACAGTCTCTTCAATAACTGGTGTTGGGAAAACTGGACAGCTACATGTAAAAGAATGAAATTAGAACATTTGCTAACACCACATACCAAAAAAACCCTCAAAATGGATTAAAGACCTACATGTAACACTGGATACTACAAAACTCTTAGAGGAAAACATAGGTAGACATAAATTTACTCTTTCACATAAATTGTAGCAATATCTTTTTACATTCACCTCCTAGAATAATGAAAATAAAAACAAAAATAAACAAATAGACCTAGTTGAATTTAAAAGCTTTTTCACATCAAAGGACACCATAAACAAAATGAAAAGACAACCCACAGAATGGGAGAAAATATTTGCAAATGATGTGACTGACAAGGGATTAATCTCCAAAATATATAAATAGCTTGTGCAGCTCAATAGCAAAAAACCAAACAACCCAATCGAAAAATGGGTGGTAGATCTAAATGGACATTTCTCCAAAGAAGACATATAGATGGCCAAAAAGCACATAAAAAGATGCTCAACATCACTAATTACTAGAGAAATGGAAATCAAAACTACAATGAGGTATCACCTCACACTAGTTAGAATGGCCATCATCAAAAAGTCTACAAACAATAAATGCTGGAGAGGGTGTGGAGAAAAGGGAACCCTCCTACACTGTTGATGAGAATGTAAATTGGTACAGCCACTTTGGAGAACAGTACTAAAAACAGAGCTACCAATCTAGCTCTAGACCCAGCAATCCCACTCCTGGGCATATATCAGGAGAAAGTCAAAATTTGAAAAGATACATGCACCCCAATGTTCATTGCAACACTATTTACAATAGCCAGGATATGGAAGCAACCTAAATGTACATTGACAGAGGAATGGATAAAGAAGATGTGGTACATATATATAATGGAATGTTACTCAGCCATAAAAGGAATGAAATAATGCCATTTGCAGCAAAATGAATGGATCTAGGGATTATCACACTAAGTGAAGTCAGACAAAGACAATATATCATATGATATCACTTATATCTGGAATCTAAAAAAAAAAAAAAAAAAAGATACAAGTGAACTTATTTACAAAACAGAAACAGACACCCAGACTTAGGAAACAAACTTATGGTTACCAAAGGGGAAATGTTGCGGCAGGGTGGAATAAATCAGGAGGTTGAGATTAACATATACACTGTACTATATGTAAAATAGATAATCAACAAGGACCTACTGTATAGCACAGGGAACTGTATTTAATACTCTGTAATAACCTCTATGGGAAAAGAATCTGAAGAAGAAAGATATATGTATATGTATAACTAAATCACTTTTCTGTACACCTGAAACTAACACAACATTGTAAATCAAATGTACTCCAATATAAAATAAAATAAATAAAAGAAAATCATTTTCTCCTTTAATCTACCTGTATAGTAAATTATAGTTGTATATTTAATAGCATTAAATCACACTGAAATTCCTATAATAAATGTAATCAGGCTTTTAAAAATATGTTTTTGTGGAATTTTTCATATAAATTCATGAATGAAATGGGCTTGTGATTTTCCTACCTTGAACACCCTTTTTTGATTTCAGAATTATACTAGTCATATTATGACTTATAGTGCCCTCTATTTTTATGTCCTCTGGAAAAATTTATATAAGATTGAAATGGTATGTTCCTTCAATGATCGGTAGAACTTTTCAGGAAAATCATCTGGTTCTGGCTTTCAAATACTTTAATGAATACAGAATATATAGTTTTTCAATGTCATTTCAAGTCATTTGTACTGTTACATTTTTCTAGAAATGTGTCATTTTTCTAATTTCTTGTCATTAAGAGATTCACAGTTCTTAGTCACAATTAAATCTAACCTGTATACAGATAGAAAACCCAGAGATCAACCCACGCACCTATGGTCAACTAATCCATGACAAAGGAGGCAAACATAAACAATGGAGAAAAGACAGTCTCTTCAATAAGTGTTGCTGGGAAAACTGAACAGCTACATGTAGAAGATGAAATTAGAACACTCCCTAACACCATACACAGAAATAAACTCAAAATGGATTAAAGACCTAAATGTAAGACCAGACACTATAAAACTCTGAGAGGAAAACATAGGAAGAACACTCATTGACATGAATCACAGCAAGATCTTTTTTGACCCACCTCCTAGAGCGATGGAAATAAAAACAAAAATAAACAAATGGGACCTAATGAAACTTAAAAGCTTTTGCACAGAAAAAGAAACTATAAAACAAGATCAAAAGACAACCCTCAGAATGGGAGAATATATTTGCAAATGAATCAACTGACAAAGGATTAATCACCAAAATATATAAAAAACTCATGCAGCTCAATATTAAAAAACAACCCAATCCAAAAATGGGCAGAAGACCTAAATAGACATTTCTCCAAAGAGGACATATAGATGTCCAGGAGGCACATGAAAAGCTGCTCAACATTGCTAATTATTATAGAAATGCAAATGAAAACTACAATGAGGTATCACCTCACACCAGTTAGAATGGGCATCATCAGAAAATCTACAAACAGTAAATGCTGGAGAGGGTGTGGAGAAAAGGGAGCCCTCTTGCAGTGCTGGTGGGAGTGTAAATTGATACAGCCACTATGGAGAACAGTATGGAGGTTCCTTAAAAAGCTAAAAATAGAATTACCATACGATCCAGCAATCCTACTACTGGGCATATACCCAGAGAAAACCATAATTCTAAAAGACACATGCACCCCAACATTCATTGCAGCACTATTTACAATAGCCAGGTCATGGAAGCAACCTAAATGCCCATCGACAGACAAATGGATAAAGAAGATGTGGTTCATATATACAATGGAATATTACTCAGCCATAAAAAGGAATGAAATTGGGTCATTTTCAGAGATGTGAATGGACCTAGAGACTGCCATACAGAGTGGAGTAAGTCAGAGATAAACAAATATCATATATTAATGCATATTTGTGGAATCTAGAAAAATGGTACAGGTGAACCGGTTTGCAAGACAGAAAGAGAGACAGAGATGTAGAGAATGTATGGACACCATGGGGTGAAAGTGGAGGTGGGGGGGTGGGATGAATTGGGAGATTGGGATTGACATATATACACTAATATGTATAAAATAGATAACTAATAAGAACCTGCTGTATAAAAAAATAAAATTTAAAAAATTACTGTTAATTAAAGAAAAAATCTAACCTGTATACAATTATTTCCCATTTTCTTACTAATATTGTTTATGCATCATCTCCATTTTTCTATTTTTTAAATCAATTTTACTTTAGGTTCTCTTCAAAGAATCATTTCTTTGTAGATACTCTCTTTTGCATTCTTGTTTATTTTTAATTTTATTTGTATTATTTCTAGTCTTCTATTGCTTTAGGTCTATCTATCATATTTAAGTTTATTGTTCTTTTCCTGACTTCTTATATTAGATGCTTAGGTTGTTATTTTTCAGCAATTTTTTTTTTTTTTTTTTTTTTTTTTTTTTTTGTGGTACGCGGGCCTCTCACTGTTGTGGCCTCTCCCGTTGCGGAGCACAGGCTCCGGACGCGCAGGCTCAGCAGCCATGGCTCATGGGCCCAGCCGCTCCGCGGCATATGGGATCCTCCCAGACCGGGGCACGAACCCGTATCCCCTGCATCGGCAGGCGGACTCTCAACCACTGCGCCACCAGGGAGGCCCTTTCAGCAATTTTTAAATTTTATGTAATGATTTAGGGCTGTAAACATCCTTCAAGTTATCACTTTTGCTGCATTCTACAAATTTTGTATAGTTTAATTACATTCAGTTTTGTTTTGTTCCTCCAATTCCATTCTATCTTCTTTGTACTGTCAGTGGTTGTGAACTATATTTTTAGTTTCTAAATTATGTTTTTTTTGTTTGTTTTTTTTTTTTTTTTTTTTTTTTTGCGGTACGCGGGCCTCTCACTGTTGTGGCCTCTCCCGTTGCGGAGCACAGGCTCCGGACGCGCAGGCTCAGCAGCCATGGCTCACAGGCCCAGCCGCTCTGCGGCATGTGGGATCTTCCTGGACCAGGGCACGAACCCGTGTCCCCTGCATCGGCAGGCGGACTCTAAACCACTGCACCACCAGGGAAGCCCTAAATTATGTTTTTAAAATGTACCTTTTTGTTATTAATTTCTTACTAAATTGGATTGCCACAAAAAATCATGGGCCTAAGGCATAGTTTCCTTTCCTTATCCCAGTACTAGTATTAGCATTTACCCCAAAGGCATAATTTACTTTCCTATTTGCTTATCTTGCCACTCTTTTTCCACTTTCAGCTCACTGTTCTTTTTCTTATGTGTTTATTGGTTCTAGGAAAGTTTTGCTCTTACACATGATTTCAGCAATGCATTAAAGAATAGTTGTGCTAGTGTATCCAGAACCTAGTTAGTTTCTAGTAGTGAAGCCTTTCATAACAACTGCTTAATACCTAGAAAACTCTAAGAATCTTCTCCAACTACATGTTGGCAATTTTTATTTACAAAGTCAAATGAAAATATAGGGCATTCAAAAGCTTGGAATGTTGTCCAATATTTTCACCTATTCAGACTACTCTTTATGGTCCCCCAACTGCATGCTAAGAAGAATAATGTCCAGAACTAGTAGTCTAAAAAGGTTTGCTTTAACTAAGTTTGCTTAATTTCAGGCTCACACCATTTCTGGTGTATGTAATTATGTATATTGATTTAAGAGATCTTCCTTTCTGGCTCTTAGTGAAAAACAAGTAAACAGAATAGACGGTGTTGTCAAATTTTCTTGGCTATATAAAGAGGTGATTGGAATAGATAAGCTCTAAGATGCCTTTCAGTTCTAAGAAAATATGCCTGTGTCTAAAAACAATAAAACAGTATTTCCCATTAATTATGTGCCAGTAAATAATTGAGAGTTAAGTAAACATTGCATTTTCCCTCTGTTTATGGAGTAGCAACTTCTAAAGTATCTTTTCACCTTTTAATCCTTACAACAATCTAATGCTGTCCTCAAGTCACTAGTAATTGTTGCTGTATTTACCTGTTCTTTATGGATTGAGATTTAGCACAGTCTTTGTTAATAAATGCAGGTGGGTAATCCATCCCTAAAATCAAAGTTCAAGTATGTACCCTTGGAACAGGACTCCAGGGAGAGAGCAACAGCTCATCTTGCATCCTGTAACCAGACAGTTCAGAAGGAACAGGCTTATTAAACTGAGGCAAATTCGACCCAGTGTTATTTATGAAGTCAGAAACCAGGAAGAGGAAACTGAGTTTGTAAGGTTAAGAAAATATAAGGAGTGACCTTGAGAACAATTGTCATGTTCTACGGAAATAAGTACTGAAAGAATATTTATTAAAAATACAGGTAGTTTGTATATACACACATGAATTCACACACACACACATACATATATGAAATGAACTTCTAAGAATATATCATTACTTTCTTTGTAAAAGTCCTCTAAAACTAGGCTTTCTTTTTACTCAGAATAATTTAAATTTAATTGAAGTACTGAAATACAGTAGAGTCCTTAATGGCCTTTGCAGGGTCTCAAATATATTCAAAGATCTATAAATAAAACTTTAGAAAATAAAACTTGAAAATGTTCATTCCTGAGATCACATTCATAGGAAATCTGTACATGTAACCACTATTGGCTTTAACTGTTACATAATAATATAATGTAAAAATAATAAATATTACTATGCAGAATGGAGATAATTATGTAATTGTTAGGCAATAATTTCACTTTATAAAAGTTAGTAAAAGGATTCAAGATTGATAGAATTGTATGAATCACACTACTGTAAGGTACAACATTTTATATTTTTCAACTGGAAAGGTTGACAGTTGAAACATATGTGAAGGAGTACTAAGCAGCATACAGATATTCTTATTAAATTAGATAACTCAATAAATAAAAATCAATCTCTGCCATTAACTTTCTGGAAGTAAATGAACTTAATGTCTTTTTATTTTTTCAGGTTTGAAATTCCTGCTTATTCTCTAATTTTCAATTATAATTGAGAGAACTTAAGTCTAAAAGAGGAAGAAAAATGTCTGGGTAATGTATCTTATAGCATTAATGGGTAAAAGAGAGGCTTCTATATAGTCATTTTAAGAAGGAGCTCATACAGAAATGGACTGGAATGTTCTCTCACTCTCAGAATTTTCTTCTTGTGTATCAATTTTCTTGTGGGAAGTGAATATAGAGTAACAGCAGCATTGTTTGTCAATGTCTTCATGTGACTGTTAGCAATGCATCCTTGCACATATTGTTTCAGACAAAAAAATTAGTATTTTGCATTAGAAGAGGATAATTAAGCAATAAGATACAATAAGCGAGTGTGGTTATCATGAGATAAACACACACATGGGGTGTTATGAGGCACAGCCAAGTGTCTGAAATCCCTCTAGGGTATGATTATCTCGTGATAACCACACACCCTAGAGTTGCCTTATTGCTATTATAAAATATCTTTATTATAGGAAGAAATGTGCATTTCTGTGCAGAAAGGAGACGGAGCTGGCAATTTAGAATGCCAAACAGCAGTTTCAGCTGAGCTACGTGGTTTCCATAGATAAATCTATCCCATTGGAATGTTTCCCCAGCCAAAAAAAAATGTTCCCTAAATCCAAGCAGTCATAATCTATAGTGATGTGCAGCTATTTGGAGCATTTGAGAAATTCCCTGCCTGGTTCTTAAGCTGTTGGTTTGATGGTTGTATGGGGTGAATGCTGAGATGCACAATGGCAACAGGATCTACACAGTGTCCTGAGAACCCAAATTGTGATTCACAGAAATGTCAACATTCTGGACAACTTTTTCCGGTTTCTTGATCAGAATTAATGTTTTAAATTCCTTACAGAAACAGCATCTAATAAATGAAAAGTTAGTAAGGGAGAGAAATTACTAGGGCTGAAACATGAAGATTGAGATGAACTCAAAATGGTGAGAAAAGAGTCTAATGAGGTTCCCAGATAAGAAGTTATAAACTTGAGGCCAATAGACTACAGAAACCAAGGGCTTTAAACCTAAAGAAAAGAAGGCCAAGGGAAAGAATGATATACATCCATAAATACCTGAATTATAATCATATGAACTGGATTTATTCTCTATGGCTCCAGAGACAGAATTAACTTAAGTAAAAATCATAGGAAAAAGGATTTCATTTTACCATAAGAATCCACTTCTAAAATTTGAGTGATTACAAAATACACTTGTTTTTCCTGAAAAAAAATTCAAGCAAAGACTGAGTGTTACATTGAGATTCCTCCATTAGAGATGTCCCATATCTCAAAAATTGATTCTCTAATAAAAATAAAAGTTATGGCTATATATAAAATCTGAGAAGAAGATTCAACAATACCTAATATGCAAGAACTGGAAAGAGACTGTGAACCTAAAGTATTTCTTAGATATCTTCTATTAGGAATAGAAATAACTAGTTCTTATATGTCATGAATTTTTAGATATACTAAATATAATAAGATTCAATTGTATTGAGACATCCTTGTATATATGTATAGAGGATTGGCTTACATGAACCTATTTGATTTAAAAATTAAGCTCACTCTTCTGTGAAGCTGATCAATTATTAATCTAATATTCTAAACTGTTGAAAACAGGTTGGGCAGTAAACATTTTATTTCAATAAATTTCCATTGTTAAATTGTGAGGTAATATCAGCAGTGGACCAGCCTATACATTGTGTGTAAAATAAAAGTCAATATTTATATTCATGTTGGGCAGCCAAATCCTTGGAAAAAATTCAGAGAACTTAGCCCAGTTTTGGTACTTTCACAGTACTCATCAAAATGTGTCAACTCTAATGTAAAACTGTTGCTTAATATAGGATATGAAATCAATGTAATTGATTTGATTGAATTTTTTAAAAACCTTCTAAGAATATATGCCATACTTTAAAAAAATGCAACAAAGCCAATAATTGGTTTAAGTGTAAAAATAAATTGTGTCTAGAGATCTCCTACCCAGCCATGGTGATGCTTTATTGGTTTCTGCATTTCACTAACTGATATGCTTTCATGTAAAATCAATACCTCGCAGTCTAATATATTTTGCATTGTTATGGTGTGGGTTCTATAGGCTAAACTACATTTTTGATGTATAACTCCAAATCTTTATTTTACAATAAAACTTGCCATAGGGAAAATTTAAAGAGGCACCATTTGCTTTCTAAATAGGCAAAAGCATCTTTCACATAATTGACAGTTGTTTCAACGGAATGCTATCATTTCTAGTCTAAATCCCCATGTTTTAATTTAGCCCTAGGCCATACCTTTTATAGAAATTGCCATCCATGAAATATCAGATGCTTCAACAGGGCCAGACTTGTGAACCTCCCTAGTAGAGCTGTGTGAAAATTTCACACCTGCACTGAAACTGCCAAAATATGCTTCTTCACTCTTTTCAGTACCAATGGGAAAACATATATTTTTTCCCTTTGGGCAGTTTTGACAGTTTCAATACAAGTGAAAAGCAGTTTTTGCCAGCATAAAAAAGAGAAAAAGGGAGAAATCTTGAAATTACAATGTGAGAACCTCAGAGTCTTAGGAGGAGGTGGAGGGGAGAGGAAAGTGAAAATCTAATACTTAATCTTATCCAAGGCTGACCACATGATCAGCAGAGTTCAGGGTTTGCTGGGGAGGATCACAGCAAGTGAAAGAGCCTAAATATTTTAAGGGTAAAGCCAATACTAAACAAAAATAATAAAAAATGGCAATAAAACTTGAGCCTCCTGCAGCATTTTCCCTCAGAGTTAGATCCTAAGTAAAGTCAATTACTTCTACGAATCTATTCCACATTGCCAAGCTTACTTTCTTCCCTGCTGGCCCCCACCCTGTGTACTGTCAAAATTTAGAAATCTTCCTTGGTTTTAAGGAGAGAAATAAAAATATAAAAGTCAACTAATATATCCCTGAGCCATTTCATTGCCCTATGGAAAAATCACCTTTTCTTTTTCATTTTCTTTCTCTTGAAATTTTTGAGGAATCCTGCACGTGTATGGGAAAGAAGCTTCTTTGCTGAAAGGGTTTTAAATAGAAAATTGTTATTTACAATGACCACTTTCCTCAATCACTGCAATCCCAGAACACTCAAAAGGCTTGAGTGTTCTAACAGGTCTAGAAAATACATATAGATGTAGCTCAGGGAATTCAGCCGAGCAGAGAATTCTTCTGGACCCATGGATTCCTATAGCAGTTTTACACTCTTTAGTCATGCTTTAAAACAATTGAATACCCAACATAAATATCAAGTCAATGGAAAATCAAATGTGCTGAACCATTTTGCTTCCACCCAAACTCATCTGGTAGAGTACTATACTTTCAGACCACGTGAAATGAATTTTAACTTGACTCATGTGGAAGTCTGTACTACATGTAGTTCAAAGCATTTACATAAAGATGCATCTCTTGTCACTTTGAAGATAGGGTTACTGTGTAATGAGAGACAGAAATGATGGACCTTTTATAAATATATGAAGAGGGGAAATAGCTTTCGTCTTGTTTGGCTTTTGTGATAATTTTAGAAGGGGGACAATTCTGAGTTCTATATTTGTAATTTAGAGAAAAACTGCTGGTGAATGTATCTGAGGATTGCATTTGCCCTTTGGATTATTTTGTACTTTGTCCATTAAATAATGAAAACAGTCATTTGAGTAAATGCTATTATTTTAACTTTTGTGTCCTGAATTACTGTAGACTGTTGGATTTGGGAAACTAACACCTAGGCATAGATAAGCAGAAACTATACCATGTGTCAACATTTTGGGGGGGAAGTAGACAGAGGTGTAAATTTGTTTTACTGTTTTTATAGTAAAAAAATAAACATGGACTTTTCCAATGACATCACACTAACTTTGTACTCTTATTCGTAGCTGAGGGTCAACTTTCTCTCCCAAGGACTCCTTCCAATCAATCATCTTCCAATATGGTGGTTCTGGGAATTGGGGCTGGGCTGACAGTGCCTTTTCACTGCCAATTGTGCCTTCCATGGAGTCATTTCCGGCTACTTTCCTCTACTGAGTTAGGACCTCCAGGCGGCCCGTGTGCCCCCTGCCTGCTAATGCCAACTCCAACAATCTAGTCCTGAAGCCACCTGTGCTGCCTCAGCACCACTGAGGCAGGTGTTATCATTGAAACTGCCTCCCTGTATTGCCTTGTCTGGAGACCCTGGAAGGTTGCTCCCAACTAACTCTGCATTACTCTTTCCAAACAGACTTTGGGTGAAAAATGTTTCCTGTAAAAAATGTTTAGCTTTCTCTTTCCTGAGGACTCAGATACATGTGCATAGGGGCCAGTCAAAAAGATGTGCAGGTGACCTACCTCATGTTATCCTCAGTGCTGTTTCTTTCCTTCAACAATGGAAGAAATGCTATGGGACAAAGCTCTTGCCTTTGGCTTCCTCTTCGGACAATTTTTTTTTTTTCCAGATGGCTCCTCTGCTCATCCCGACTCCCAGACAAGAAAACATACCCCAAGTACACAGATAGTTTGGCCAAATTGTGGCAGACCCTGCTAATTTTCTTCTAGTGTCCATTTGCTCCTTCTTCATTTTAGTTATAGAATCTCAGCAGGGCATGTGGCAAGTCAGCTAGACACAATATTTCCCAGCCTCCCTTATGCTGACATATGACTTAGTGCCTAAGTTCTTGCAGTAGGTTTGCCAAGAAGTGGCCTTTTGAGGTTTTGACCTTAAAGGCTGTCCCACATACATTTCCCTCTTTCTCCTGGCTGGGAAATGGCAACAGCTGGAATAGCTGCCTTGGGCCAGAGATGAAAGGCACACACTGAGGATGGCAGAGTATCCAGCAGCCTGAGCACTACATTTCCTATGGACAAAAGGAAGCCTCCCTCCCTGGACTGCTCAGCTCTGAGCTGTAATGCGAGAGTGCTATAGGCTTCTAATTCATTTGTTCTACTCTATTGTTGAGTATCTTTATTACAGCATTTTGACCTGTATTCTAACCAATTTACTAGGGTTGAGAAGAGAGGAGACATTCCACATGCATTATATCATATACCAGAAAGTGTAGTAAATTAGTGAACTCAATCAGCTTTCTTCTATATTTTGGAAGCCTAGGTTTGGGAGAAAATAATCCCACAATTACATCATGGAAATGGTAATAAAAGATACCTGGATACCTTTAACATGGAGACTAATATAGCTTGCAAATAAACCGAACCAGTATCTCAAGATGAAAAATGAAACTGTATGTAAAAATAGATTGTATATGTAAGAATTTTGTGGACCACAGTGTTAGTTACATAATAATTAATGATTATTTTACCAATAATAATCATTATTACTTTTGTTTTATCCAGAGACCTAAACAGAACATATTTCTGCTGTTATTTCAAGTATACTTTAAAAATCAGAAAATGGTATGTTTCAATCTTTGCAGTCATTCATTCAGTATATATTTGTGGACCATGTGCAGAAGAGTCTGACTATATAACATAGAAGGTCAATGTAACAGTGATCCTACAAAAACTCAAGTTTCATATATGTTTGAATTCAGATAAATATTCACACGTGATTCTAAAACAAATGTCTCTAAGCAAATTTCCAAATTGCACATTTGTTGATCCGGGTTTATGAATATAGAAAATATGCATACAGAAAAATATATAGGACAAATGAGGACACTGCTTAAGAGAGGGTTAGTGGAATTTTTTTTTTAATTATAAGGAAACAATAACAAAATGAATGACTGGTTTAAAGAAGAATTGAATGAGAGGAGAAGGGTATTCCTATGGGGTTGCATAATATAGGAAACTCACATTTTTTCCTATTTGAAATCTGTGGGAAGCATTTTTTATGTTGCGTACCTCTCTGTATGTGTGGTTACATAACGGCCTTGTCTTCTCTTGAAGATAACTGGTTAAGCCTGTGAAATGTTCATTGATCTAAGTGGATGGGTCTGAGGGGAAGGGCTTGTCAGCTGGGACAGCTTATCAGAAGAGGGCTGTTCTTCTCACCCCCCCTTCTTCCTATTTATTCCTAAACGAGAGAAAATTCCCCTGGGAGCATGGAGGCCTCAGCGGGAACATTGGAGAGACTCGAGATGAGAAACGGTTTGTAAATGAGCATTTAAAACATGAAAACACTCTTGCTTTTAAAGCCAATGAGAATAAAGTACCAGTGGAAGACGTGAGTTGACAGCTGGGACTCTTCATCTGTCTGGCCAAGGGATTCTGAGTCAATCTCTGATGGATGAAAAGTAGTACTGGGAGAACTCGGGCCTGTCAGAATCTGCTCAAAATTCCTGGGCTTGCCATTTCAAACCAAATTCAAACCTTCCAGAGCTTGAGATTAAAGAGAGTGTTTACAGAAAAATAAAAGAGGCTTGAAAATGCTTATTAAGAGGCATCTTAGAAATCTTTATAAAGCGTCATCTGGGATGATTTACATGCAAATGAATCTGAATGTGCTTGGCATACATTATGTAGGGTTTTCAGATTTGATCAAATCTGGGCTGATCACGGAGAAAGAAACACACACACTACAGCCATGAGAGACTGAAGCAAGGACAGCTTGCCCGTTCCTGGTTTGTAGCAGAGCAGGGATGAGAGAATACATGAGTACTATTCATTCAGTCACTTAAGGACAACTTTTGCTCCCAGGGCTGTAGTTTTAGTCCAGAGATAGCTCAAGAGTTTTCTGGGAGCCTAAGATGCCCTCAGAGCTGCATATCTGTATCAAAGAAGCCTTGAGCAGGAATTTACCCCACATCCAGAAGATGCCAGAAGCTATAGTCTTATTCCAGTGTTTCTTGGGGGTCTGCACTACTTCCATCAGGAGTATCTAGGCTTCCCAGATGGTCTCTGGTCTGAAGGGACCTCTCTCAGTGACAGGACAGGAACCAGGACCCTAGGCCTTTGCTAATCATAGCCTGAATTATTAAAGAGGTTTCCCAAGTTCAGGAAGTTGCCACAGAATGTAGGATGTAGATAAATGTAAATAGAGACAAAAAACTGCCACCAGGCCCTCAAACTGCCATAAGCAGGAAAGCCATGACAAGGTTATATAACAAGCTAAACTAGGTCTCTTGGAAAAGTTATGGAACTTCTGAGTTCTTACTTAATGCTAAGTGACTAATGGTCAGCACAAAAAATATGAGTCCTAGAAACTGCACAAAACAAACATGTAAGGGAGTATGTGTTGCTCCATCAAATAGATAGAATCATCTGCTTTGTGCATTACATAGTACAGCATCCCCAGAATATCAGGTAGTCACTAGCCCTGCCCTCTAGCCAGACTTTCCTGATTTTTTCCCCCAGTCTCTTCTAGAATCAGCAACTCAAGCTCAAGGCCAAAGTGGGCACTGAAGAAAAATATGAATGAAGTAGGCACAAGTTTGCTTTGATGCCTGTTCCCTCTTATTTCTGCACCCTTGTTCATGTCTGTCCTTTATACCAAGTCTCCTCCAATCCCAGGTATAGACCTTACACTTAAAAATAAGCTCGATGCTTTGTGACCACCTGGATGGGTGGGATAGGGAGGTTGGGATGGAGGGAGATGCAAGAGAGAGGAGATATGGGAACATATGTGTATGTATAACTGATTCACTTTGTTATAAAGCAGAAACTAACACACCATTGTAAAGCAATTATACTCCAATAAAAATGTAAAAAAAAAAAAAAACTGGTAATGCTCCAAAAAAGAAAAAAAAGAGCTTCAAGGATATATTTTACAATACAGGAAATTAAAAAAATAAATTAAAAAAAATAAGAGTTGGTGAAGATGACCACTAAGGGTTTTCATCCTCAAAAAATATTTGCTATATTTAAAAATAAATAAGCACCTATTAGATAATAATTTAGTTTATTTTCTATAAATATCTAGTTTACCCATTAGTGTTTCATTGGATAAGTCTGGTTATCAGTACAAAACAAAATTTCCCCCAGATCATTCAAATGAAGAGGCTCTTATGAAAGGAAACCTATTGGAGGTGTAGGCAGGGTCAAGAGAACAAATGAAGAATGGTGAGGGGGCTTCCCTGGTGGCGCAGTGTTTGAGAGTCTGCCTGCCGATGCAGGAGACGCGGTTTCGTGCCCCGGTCCGGGGGGATCCCATATGCCGCGGAGCGGCTGGGCCCGTGAGCCATGGCCGCTGAGCCTGCGCGTCCGGAGCCTGTGCTCCGCAACGGGAGAGGCCACAACAGTGAGAGGCCCGCGTACTGCAAAAAAAAAAAAAAAAAAAAAAAAAAAAGAATGGTGAGGAACCCAGAAACCAGCAGCAGAAGAAACCATTAACACTCCTACTGCTGAAGGAGCAAGTGGAAAAACAGTATTACTGGAGCTTAGAGAGAGTTGGAGTCATAAAGGGAGGCAGCTATTTCTAGAGGTATGATGACAAAGCAGGCAGAGAGCAGGAAGATATGCCCCAAACACGTTCTCCTCCTGCTGATGTTTCCCATTGGCTCAACTCAGCCAGAAGCCAGAGCGCAAAGGAGTCCAGTCGCTGATGCATCTGTAGGGGTTGGCCAACCGAGGCACCAAGCAGGGCAGAGGATATAGAATGGAGTAGTGCATGGGTAGAAGGTAGAAGAAAAATCAGCTCATTAATCTAATTTTCTTTTCCTATAGCTCAGTGAGGATGTTCCTTTCTAACACCCTACATTCTACATGGTATTTAAGTCATTCTAAGTTCTGGTTTTAGGAATTCAGGTAAGCTCAGTTTCAAAATCCCTTTAGTATAACAAAAACTTCCTAATTATTTTCTATCTTCTATTCATCTTCTCAATAATTAATTTTCTGAAAATACTACACAATACAATTATTCTCTTACTCTAAAACCCAGCTCCAATGCCACCACTTTTATTATGATTTTCTTTGTTGTCCCAGGCACAGATGAGGCCTCCTGTTTTTGAATTCTTAAATACACTGTCTGAGCCACTTGCATGGTATTTATCACATGCCTCATCCAGAAAATTATATACATGTTTTCCTCCTATATCATATCAAATCTTCTTAAAAGCTGGGATGGCTTCTTGGATATATCCATATCCCTTACTAGGGACATGTGGGAAATAAGGCTGCTTATGGTTGGTGCCATGTGGTGGAGGACCTTGGTGTAGGAGCCTATGGTTGCAATCCATACATTGCATACTCTAGGACAGCAGAGTGGAGAATGAGTCTAGCCACATAAAAGAATATACCTGGACAGACAGAGGAGGAGCTTCAAGATGGTGGAAGAGTAAGATGCGGAGATCACCTTCCTCCCCACAGATACATCAAAAATACATCTACATGAGGAATTGCTCCTATAGAACACCTACTGCACGCTGGCAGAAGACCTCAGACCTCCCAAGAGGCAAGAAACTCCCCACGTACCTGGGTAGGGCAAAAGAAAAAACAGAGACAAAGAATAGGGATGGGACCTGCAACAGTGGGAGGGAGCCGTGAAGGAGGAAAGGTTTCCACACCCTAGGAAGGTCCTTCGTGGGCGGAGACTGCGGGTGGTGGAGGGGGAAAGCTTCAGAACTACAGAGGAGAGCACAGCAACAGGGGTGAGGAGAGCAAAGTGGAGAGATTCCCTCACAGAGGATCAGTGCTGACCAGCACTCACCAGCCCGAGAGGCTTGTCTGCTCACTCGCCGGGGCAGGTGGGGGTTGGGAGCTGAGGCTCGGGCTTTGGTCAGATCACAGGGAGAGGACTGGGGTTGGCGGTGTGAACACAGCCTGAAGGGGTTAGTGCACCACGGATAGCCGGGAGGGAGTCTGGGAAAAGGTCTGGAACTGCTGAAGAGGCAAGAGACTTTTGCTTTCCTCTTTGTTTTGTGGTGTGCAAGGAGACGGGATTAAGAGCGCTGCTTAAAGGAGCTCCAGAGACGGGCGTGAGCCGCGGCTATCAGTGCAGACCACACAGACGGGCATGAAACATTGAGGCTGCTGCTGCAGCCACCAAAAAGCCTATGTGCAGGGCTTCCCTGGTGGCGCAGTGGTTGAGAGTCCGCCTGCCGATGCAGGGGACACGGGTTCGTGCCCCGGTCTGGGAAGATCCCACATGCCGCGGAGCGGCTGGGCCCGTGAGCCATGGCCACTGAGCCTGTGCTCCGGAGCCTGTGCTCCGCAATGGGAGAGCCCACAACAGTGAGAGGCCCGCCTACCGCAAAAAAAAAAAAAAAAAAAAAAAAAAAAAAAGCCTATGTGCGAGCACAGGTCACTATCCACACTGCCCCTGCCGGGAGCCTGTACAGCCCGCCACTGCCAGGGTCCCGTGATCCAGGGACAACTTGCCTGGAAGAATGCACGGTACACCTCAGGCTGGTGCAACGTCATGCCGAACGCTGCTGCCGCAGGCTTGCCCTGAATCTGTACCCCTCCCTACCCCCGACCTGAGTGAGCCAGAGCCCCCGAATCAGCTGCTACTTTAACCCCATCCTGTCTGAGCGAAGAACAGATGCCCTCAGGTGACAAACACGCAGAGACGGGGCCAAATCCAAAGCTGAACCCCGGGAGCTGTGCTTACAAAGAAGAGAAAGGAAAATCTCTCCCAGCAGCCTCAGGAGCAGCGGATTAAAGCTCTACAATCAACTTGATGTACCCTGCATCTGTGGAATACCTGAATAGACAACGAATCATCCCAAATTGAGGACGTGGACTTTGGTAGCAAAGATATATTATTTTTTCCCCTTTTTCTCTTTTTGTGAGTGTGTATGTGTATGCTTCTGTGTGTGATTTTGTCTGTATAGCTTTGCTTTCACCATTTGTCCTAGGATTCTGTCCATTCTTTTTTTCTTACTTTTTAAAAATTTTTTCTTAATAATTATTTTTTATTTTAATAACTTTATTTTATTGTCTTTCTTTCTTTCTTTCTTTCCTTCTTTCCTTCTTTCTTTTCTTTTCTTTCTTATTTTTCTCCCTTTTATTCTGATCCGTGTGGATGAAAGGCTCTTGGTGCTCCAGCCAGGAGTCAGCGCTGTGCCTCTGAGGTGGGAGAGCCAACTTCAAGACACTGGTCCACAAGAGACCTCCCAGCTCCACGCAATATCAAATGCGAAAATCTCCCGAAGATCTCCATCTCAACACCAAGACCCAGCTTCACTCAATGAACAGCAACCTACAGTGCTGGGCACCCTATGCCAAACAACTAGCAAGACAGGAACACAGCCCCATCTATTAGCAGAGACGCTGCCTAAAATCATAATAAGGCCAGAGACACCGCAAAATACACCAGCAGACGACCTTCCCACCAGAAAGACAAGATCCAGCCTCATCCTCCAGAACACAGGCACTAGTCCCCTCCACCAGGAAGCCTACACAAACCACTGAACCAACTTTAGCCACTGGGGACAGACACCAAAAACAACGGGAGCTACGAACCTGCAGCCTTCAAAAAGGAGACCCCAAACACAGTAAGATAAGCAAAATGAGAAGACAGAAAAACACACAGCAGATGAAGGAGCAAGGTAAAAACCCACTAGACCTAATAAATGAAGAGGAAATAGGCAATCTATCTGAAAAAGAATTCAGAATAATGATAGTAAAGATGATCCAAAATCTTGGAAAGAATAGAGAAAATTCAAGAAACAATTAACAAGGATCTAGAAGAACTAAAGATGAAACAGGCAACGATGAACACAATAAATGAAATTTAAAATTCTCTAGAAGGGATCAATAGCAGAATAACTGAGGCAGAAGAACGGATAAGTGACCTGGATGATAAAATAGTGAAAGTAACTACTGCAGAGCAGAAAAAAGAAAAAAGAATGGAAAGAATTGAGGACAGCCTCAGAGACCTCTGGGACAACATTAAACACACTAACATTCGAACTATAGGGGTCCCAGGAGAAGAAGAGAAAAAGAAAGGGACTGAGAAAACATTTGAAGAGATTATAGTTGAAAACTTCCCTAATATGGGAAAGGAAATAGTTAATCAAGCCCAGGAAGCACAGAGAGTCCCATACAGGATAAATCCAAGAGGAAACACACCAAGACACATATTAATCAAACTATCAAAAATTAAATACAAAGAAAACATATTAGAAGCAGCAAGGGAAAAACAACAAATAACACACAAGGGAATCCCCATAAGGTTAAGAGCTGATCTTTCAGCAGAAACTCTGCAAGCCAGAAGGGAATGGCAGGACATATTTAAAGTAATGAAAGATAAACACCTAAAACCAAGATTGCTCTACCTAGCAAGGATCTCATTCAGATTAGATGGAGGAATTAAAACCTTTACGGAAAAGCAAAAGCTGAGAGAGTTCAGCACCACCAAACCAGCTTTACAACAAATGCTGAAGTAACTTCTCTAGGCAGGAAAAACAAGAGAAGGAAAAGACCTACAATAACAAACCCAAAACAATTAAGAAATTGGGAATAGGAACATACATATCGATAATTACCTTAAACATGGATTAAATGCTCCCCCAAAAGACAAAGACTGGCTGAATGGATACAAGAACAAGACCCATATATATGCTGTCTACAAGAGACCCACTTCAGACATAGGGACACATACAGACTGAAAGTGAGGGGATGGAAAAAGATATTCCATGCAAATGGAAATCTAAAGAAAGCTGGAGTAGCAATTCTCAAATCAGACAAAATAGACTTTAAAATAAAGACTACTACAAGAGACAAAGAAGGACACTACATAATGATCAAGGAATCGATCCAAGAAGAAGATATAACAATTGTAAATATTTATGCACCCAACATAGGAGCACCTCAATACATAAGGCAAATACTACCAGCCATAAAAGGGTAAATTGACAGTAACACATTCATAGCAGGGGACTTTAACACCCCACTTTCACCAATGGACAGATCATCCAAAAGGAAAATAAAGAAGGAAACACGAGCTTTAAATGATACATTAAACAAGATGGACTTAATTGATATTTATAGGACATTCCATCCAAAAACAACAGAATACACTTTCTTCTCAAGTGCTCATGGAACATTCTCCAGGATAGATCATATCTTGGGTCACAAATCAAGCCTTGGTAAATTTAAGAAAATTGAAATCGTATCAAGTATCTTTTCCGATCACAATGCTATGCGACTTGATATCATTTACAGGAAAAGATCTGTAAAAAATACAACACATGGAGGTTAAACAATACACAACATAATAACCAATTGATCACTGAAGAAATCAAAGAAGAAATAAAAAAATATCTAGAAACAAATGACAATGGAGACATGTCGACCCAAAACCTATGGGATGCAGCAAAAGCAGTCCTAAGAGGGAAGTTTATAGGAACACAATCCTACCTTAAGAAACAGGAAACATCTCAAATAAACAACCTAACCTTGCACCTAAAGCAATTAGAGAAAGAAGAACAAAAAATCCCCAAAGGTAGCAGAAGGAAAGAAATTATAAAGATGAGATTAGAAATGAATGAAAAAGAAATGAAGGAAATGATAGCAAAGATCAATAAAACTAAAATCTTGTTCTTTGAGAAGATAAATAAAATTGATAAATCATTAGCCAGGCTCATCAAGAAAAAAGGGAGAAGACTCAAATCAATAGAATTAGAAATGAAAAAGGAGAAGTAACAACTGACACTGCTAAAATACAAAGGATCATGAGAGATTACTACAAGTGACACTATGCCAATAAAATGGACAACCTGGAAGGAATGGAGAAATTCTTAGAAATGCACAACCTGCCGAGACTGAACCAGGAAGAAATAGAAAATATGAAAAAAAAAATATGAAGAAACAAAAGCCCAGGACCAGAAGGCTTCACAGGCAAATTCTATCAAATATTTAGAGAAGAGCTAACACCTGTCCTTCTCAAACTCTTCCAAAATATAGCAGAGGGAGGAACACTCCCAAACTCATTCTATGAGGCCACCATCACCCTGATACCAAAACCAGACAAAGATGTCACAAAGAAAGAAAACTACAGGCCAATATCACTGATGAACATAGATGCAAAAATCCTCAACAAAATACTAGCAAACAGAATCCAACAGCACATTAAAAGGATCATACACCCTGATCAAGTGGGGTTTATTCCAGGACTGCAAGGATTCTTCCATATATGCAAATCAATCAACGTGATACGCCATATTAAAAAATTGAAGGAGAAAACCATATGATCATCTCAATAGATGCAGAGAAAGCTTTTGACAAAATTCAACACCCATTTATGATAAAAATCCAGCAGAATGTAAGCATAGAGGGAAATTTTCTCAACATAATAAAGGCCATATATGACAAACCCACAGCCAACATTGTCCTCAATGGTGAAAAACTGAAACCATTTCCACTAAGATCAGGAACAAGACAAGGTTGCCCACTCTCACCACTATTATTCAACATAGTTTTGGAAGTTTTAGTAACAGCAATCAGAGAAGAAAAGAAAGAAAAGGAATCCATATCAGTAAAGAAGAAGTAAAGCTGTCACTGTTTGCAGATGAGAGAATACAAAATTAATGCACAGAAATCTCTGGCATTCCTATACACTAATGATGAAAAATCTGAAAATGAAATTCAGAAAACACTCCCATTTACCATTGCAACAAAAAGAATAAAATATCTAGGAATAAACCTACCTAAGGAGACAAAAGACCTGTATGCAGAAAATTATAAGACACTGATGAAAGAAATTAAAGATGATACATATAGATAGAGAGATATACCATGTTCTTAGATTGGAAGAATCAACATTGTGAAAATGACTCTACTACCCAAAGCAATCTACAGATTCAATGCAATCACTATCAAACTACCACTGGCATTTTTCACAGAACTAGAACAAAAAGTTTCACAATTTGTATGGAAACACAAAAGACCCCAAATAGCAAAGCAATCTTGAGAACGAAAAATGGAGCTGGAGGAATCAGGCTCCCAGACTTCAGACTATACTACAAAGCTACAGTAATCAGGACAGTATCTTACTGGTGCAAAAGCAGAAATATAGATCAATGGAACAGCATAGAAAGCCCAGAGCTAAACCCACGCACATATGGTCACCTTAGCTTTGATAAAGGAGGCAAGAATATACAGTGGAGAAAAGACAGCCTCTTCAATAAGTGGTACTGGGAAAACTGGACAGGTACATGTAAAAGTATGAAATTAGAACACTCCTTAACACCATACACAAAAATAAACTCAAAATGGATTAAAGACCTAAATGTAAGGCCAGAAACTATCAAAGTCTTAGAGGTAAACATAGGCAGAACACTCTATGAAATCAATCACAGCAATATCCTTTTTGACCCACCTCCTTGAGAAATGGAAATAAAAACAAAAATAAACAAATGGGACCTAATGAAACATAAAAAATTTTTCACTGCAGAGGAAACCATACACAAGACCAAAGGACAACCCTCAGAATGGGAGGAAATATTTGCAAATGAAGCAACCAACGTAGCATTAATCTCCCAAATTTAAAGTAGCTCATGCAGCTCAATAACTAAAAAACTAACAACCCAATCCAAAAATGGGCAGAAGACCTAAATAGACATTTCTCCAAAGATATACAGATTGCCAACAAATGCATGAAAGAATGCTCAACATCATTAATCATTAGAGAAATGCAAATCAAAACTTCAATGAGATATCATCTCACACCAGTCAGAATGGCCATCATCAAAAAATCTAAAAATAGTAAATGCTGGAGAGGGTGTGGAGAAAAGGGAACACTCTTGCACTGCTGGTGGGAATGTAAATTGATACAGCCAGTACGGAAAATAGTATGGAGGTTCCTAAAAAAAACTACAAATGGAACTACCATACGACCCAGCAATCCCACTACTGGGCATATACCCTGAGAAAACTATAATTCAAAAAGAGTCATGTACCAAAATGTTCATTGCAGCTCTATTTACAATAGCCAGGAGATGGAAGCAACCTTGGTGTCCATTATTGGATGAATGGATAAAGAAGATGTGGCACATATATACAATGGAATATTACTCAGCCATAAAAAGAAACGAAATTGAGTTATTTGTAGTGAGGTGGATGGACCTAGAGTCTGTCATACAGAGTGAAGTAAGTCAGAAAGAGAAAAACAAATATCGTATGCTTACGGATATATATGGAATCTAAGGGGGAAAAAAAGTCACGAGGAACCTAGGGGTAAGACGGGAATAAAGACACAGACCTACTAGAGAATGGACTTGAGAATATCGGGAAGGGGAAGGGGAAGCTGTGACAAAGTGTGAGAGTGGCATGGACATATATACACTACCAAACGTAAAATAGATAGCTAGTGGGAAGCAGCCGCATGGCACAGGGAGATCAGCTCGGTGCTTTGTGACCACCTGAGGGGTGGGATAGGGATGGTGGGAGGGAGGGAGATGCAAAAGGGAAGAGATATGTGAATATATGTATATGTTTAACTGATTCACTTTCTTATAAAGCAGAAACTAACACACCACTGTATAATAATTATACTCCAATAACGATGTTAAAAAAAAGAAGAAAAAGAAAAACAGCACTGGAGGAATCAGACTTGCTGACTCCAAACTATACTACAATGCTACAGTAATCAAAAGAGTATGGTAGTGACACAAAAATAGAAATATAGATCAATGGATCAGGAGAGAAAGTCCAGAAATAAACCCATGCACTTATGGTCAATTAACCTACAACAACGGAGGCAAGAACATACAATGGAGAAAAGACTGTCTCTTCAATAAATGGTCCTGGGAAAACTGTACAGCTACATTTATAAGAATGATATTAGAACATTCTCTAACACCATACACAAAAATAAACTCAAAATGGATTAAAGACCTAAATGTTAGACCAGATATTATAAAACTCTTTAAGGGAAACATAGGCAGAACCGTCTTTGACATAAATCACAGCAATATCTTTTTGGATCCACCACCTAGAGTAATACAAATAAAAACAAAAATAAACAAATGGAACCTAATTAAACTTAAAAGCTTTTGCACAGCAAAGATCATCATAAACAAAACAAAAAGACAATCCACAGAATGGGAGAAAATATTTGCAAATGATGTGATTGACAAGGGATTAATCTCCAAATTATACAAACAGCTCATGCAGCTCAATAGCAAAAAAAAAAAAAAAAAACCCAATCAAAAATTGGACAGAAGATCTAAACAGACATTTCTCCAAAGAAGACATACAGATGGCCAAAAAGCACATACAGAGATGTTCAGCATCGCTAATTACTAGAGAAATGCAAATCAAAACTACAATGAGATATCACCTCACATGGGTCAGAATGGCCATTATCAAAAAGTCTACAAACGATAAATGCTGGAGAGGGTGTGGAAAAAAAGGAACCCTCCTACACTGTTGGTGGGAATATAAAGTGGTACAACCACTATGGAGAGCAATATGGGGGTTCCTTCAAAAACTAAAAATAGAACTACTGTATGATCCAGCATTCCCACTCCTGGGCATATATCCAGAGAAAACCATAATTTTAAAAGATACATGCACCCCAATGTTCACTGAAGCACTATTTACAATAGCCAAGACATGGAAGCAACCTAAATGTCCATCAACAGAGGAGTGGATAAAGAAGATGTGGTACATATATATAATGGAATACTACTCAGCCATAGAAAAGAAAGAAATAATGCCATTTGCAAAGATATGGATAGACCTAGAGATTGTCATACAGAGTGAAGTAAGTCAGAAGGAGAAAGACAAATGTATAACATTGCTTATATGTGGAATCTAGAAAAATGTACAGATGAACTTATTTGCAAAGCAGAAATAGAGTCACAGATGTGGAAAACAAATTTATGGTTACCAAGGTGGGAAGGATGAATTGGGAGATTGGGATTGACATATATACACTCCTATATATAAAGTAGATAACAAATGAGAACCTATTATATAGCACAGGGGACACTATTCAATATTTTGTAATAACCTATATGGGAAAAGAATCTGAAAAAGAATGGAACATGTATATGTATAACTGAATCACTTTGCTGTATACCTGAAACTAACACTATATTTTAAGTCAGCTAATCTCCAATATAAAATAAAAATTAAATTTAAAAAAAAGAATATACCTGGCAAACTAGTTAAGATAGTTTTGGATGTGAAAATACTAATTTGTTATTCTTGTTGCTTTTTTTTTTTTTAATGGGTCTTCAGAAACAGTGCTTTAACTCACATAAGTGATTTTGGACTCTAAAATCTTACCACCAGATACATCCTTTATGCATCTGGGTGAAGAGACAGGTAATGTTGAACATGGTTTATCATAGAGTGTCACTTAAGAAGAGGGAGCCTGATGAAAAAATTCTCACATGAGAAACAAGGGACTTCCAGAAGGAGGCTTTGGCTTACAAAGTTACAGTGTTGTTTAGGTTTCCAGGATGGTTAGAACTAATCTTCTGCTGGGTGATCTATTGCTTTTCCTCACATATATATAGGCTGTTGATAGTTATTAGAAAATTATTTTAAAATGTCCCAGGTGCTGTTTCTTCAAATACTGTAATGCCCCATTCTCTTTTATTCTACTGGGGCTTGAATTAGAATATGTTATTTATTTTTCAATGTGTCCTATGTGTCTCTTATGTTCTTTAATTTTTCCATTATTGTTTCTCTTTGTGTTTTAGTTTGGATATTTTCTATCTATATTTTCCATCCATCCACATACCAAGTCATGAAAACTAGTTGTAGTTTTCATTTCCAAAATTTCCATTTGATTCTATTTCCTAGTTCTAAGTTTCTAGTGAAATTCTCCATTTTCTATTTGTTTTTATCCATCTTTTCAAATATATTATTAGTTTATTTCAGCCTTTGCTAATACAAATATTTAGATCACTTGCTTGTCTTGCCCTTTTTTAAAAAAACCTTGTTTTATTTGTTGGGTGGAGTTGTATGGTTCTCTCTCTTGGCATGACTATTTTTGATAGAATGGTTGATATTGCATATATGAATATCACAGGAAATAATATTCAGTTGATATTATCTTCTTTTACAGAGGTTCACGCTTTCCTCTACTAGGCAGATAGAGGTTTATCACCTTAATCCAATCAATCATTGAGCTGAGCTAAGACAAGAGTGCAAGCTTAGTAAAGCTCAGAGTAGTTCACTCTTGTTCTTAGGGTGTAGCTATCCATGGTTTTTCATTTTAGGACCTGGTATGTTCACCAGGATCCCCCCTTTTTTGGGATGGGGTGGCAGTTCCTCCTATACTCAACACTCTTTTTTTGTAGTAAGGCAAGACTGCAAAAAATTCCCCTCTGCTTTTTATAGGTGTTCTGCTTATTTTCATGTTCTCCTGTCCTCTGTAGCTTCAGAACTCAGCAGATACCTTGAGGGGGAAACCAGTTGTGTATCAGGCCAAGTTCTTTATCCCTTCCTTCTCACTGTGACCTTAAGTACTCAAATTTCCAATTTTATCTCCCAGTCTCATAAGACTGCTTGTTTCTCTGTGACTCATCTGTGGCTCTCTATCCACACAAAATCTGGATTTTCAAGTTTTTTTCATGTGCTGGAATCAACAAATGCCTTCAAAGGAAAATGGCTATATGTAAGCTCATCTCTGCAGTTCTCTCTCTCTGTAAACATTTTTCTCTCTTGTCCTGGTTGCTTCAGTAGTTCTCTGATGTCTGTAACAGATTTTTTTTGGGGGGTGGTATGGATGACTTTTCTAATGGTTCTCAATGGGACTGTTGGTCTATTAAAAGATATTCTATTCTACTCTAGAGTTGTCCTAAATATCATTTCAAAAGAAAAGAAGTAGGTAAAAGTAATTGAAATACAGTTGACCCTTGAACATAGGTTTGAAATGCATGGGTCCACTTATATGTGGATATTTTTCAATAGTAAATACTATAGTATTACATGGTCCGTGGTTGGTTGAATCCATGAATGTAGAGGAATTGCTGATATGGAGGGCCAACCATAAGATATATGTGGATTAACCCCTGAATTGTTCAAAGTTCAACTGTAGTGTACTCAAAAATCTGATTTGTTAACTGAGAATTAGGACACCTGGGATATATCTCTGGCTCTGCAATTAATGAACTATATAGCACTGGGCAATTTACTTTGATTTCCTACATCCTTGTTTTCCTATCTGAAAATTGAAAATATTAGACTAGTTAAGCTCCAAGATACTCTCTTTGATTCTGTGAGTTTGTATTCTCATGATTTGAACACTTTTGTTAGTTTATAAGTAGAATTTGATATACTGTCATAGGCCATCCTACAGAATCATCATCATCATCATAATAAGAAATAGTAAGTAATTAAATCAGAGATATGCTTAGAAAATTATTGTCTTTAGGGTTCCATTTTCACTGTAATTTAATTAACATAACCAAAGACTTAAAATTACTAAGCTAACAAGTTTTTGTAAGTTTATTTATATTGACCATTACAATTAATGTGACCATACATACTTGTTTGCCTGGGACATTCCCAGTTTATATTTGTTGTCCCCAAATAATTAGGAACAGTTTCTCCATTCACTCTAAAAGTATTTTGTTCTGGCTGAAAAATTATATGGTCATTCTAGTTATAATTCCAAAAGAAAGAGGAGCTCTAGCTTGATTACATGCATAACCATTTTTATGAGACTGCTTTGAAATTAGAATATTGAGTATGCCAAAAAGCAAAAATGACTATTGACAGAAACTATATTAATTTCTTTTCAGATATAATACTGATAGAGTCTAGAATATTCAGGCATTGTTTGGGTCCCTAGCTACACAGTGATTTTCTAAATGTGTTCATGTTTCTCACAGAACAGAGAGAATCACTTGGACAAGAGGTTATTTTGCAACAGGCTAATAAGATATCCAGTGAGTATCAGGGCTTTTAACAAGCATAAACAACTACAGATACAATATCATCAAGAGTGCAAAAGTGAGTGATGGTGAACTGTTTGTAAGGGGACATGTACCTCTTATACTAATGATCTCTATGGACCTATCTACCTGGTGTTCAGAGATCTCATAGTTTAGTTGTGAGGTTGCAATGACTTCAATGAAAATATTTCAGTTTATTACTAGATTTATATATAAAACAATATGTTACTAGTTGCCTATCTTACAGGCAAAATGTGTGTGAGAGACATATTTTGAAAATACTCTGGAAATTAAAAGGAATTACCTTGATTCGTAGGGTTCCAGTTTAAGATGTGACTTAGGAAGATCCTGAACTCACCTACTCCCATGGACACATTGAATCTACAGCTACACATGGAACAATTTCCTCTGGGTTGACACATAATCTCACTATAAAGCCAACCCCCAGCACAGCCACCCACAATTGGGAAGAAACTCAAAGCCCAGAGCTTCTCTCTGATGAGCAAAAATTTGAACCCCTCATCAGCACCCCCAATTTTAAGGTCTGCCTATGAAAGAGGAGCACTCAAAACATCTAGCTTTGAAAATCATGAGGCTCAAGTCTCCAAGACACAAAAGGCTGTAGAGAACTGAGAAATGGCCTTTAATGGGCTAACAAGCTTAGACTCACTGCCCCACCGCCCAGTGCAGAAGCAGCCAATTGAGGCACCCAGACTTTATGTGAAAGGGTCTGATATGATTATCTTAAAGTGTTGGCCTGAGGGGCAGGCATCTAATTGAATGCACATCTAAGGGCCAATTGAGGTAATCTCTGGGAATAGAAGCTGGCAGTTTCCATCACTGCACTCTCCCTCTGCCTTGCTCTAACTTGCTGACCTCTTCCAGAAAGGAACTTGTACCCTCTTCTGGGGCCCCAATTTTTTGTGGCTGACACCCACAGGATACTTCTAGATCCTCTGACTCTGTTGGCCAGTAGGGATTACACATGAGGGTCCCACAGGACTGTAGCCAATAGAGAAAGAGTTTTTAAATGACTACCATCTCCAGGATACAGCAAGAGGAAGCATTCTGAAGAGCCTAGTCTTTTCTGTGAAAGAGACCTATTAGCATATGTGCATAGCTACAGCCCAAGGGGTCTCCTAAGACCTCAGAGGACAGGTACCATCTTTACACTCTTCCTCTGTCATGCTCCAGGGTGCCAGCATCTCCTGGAAGAAAACTTTTACGTGCATCTGCAGCCCCGATTTTTATATCTGGTGACCCGGATTTCATGGGTGCAACCCAGGGGATTGCTCTTGATCACATGGCACTGGTGGCCAGGAGGACTAACATTCTGAGGTCCCATGGGACTGTAATCATCAGAGAGATGGTTCTTAACACCCCCAGGACACTGCATACACAGCAAACTGAAACGCAGCCCCAGTCTTTCAGTAAAAGAGGCCTGTTTGCTTGTCCCAGAGCTTTAGCTTGAAGGAAGGCTTCTGGTTTGGCCCACATCTAGACATCAGTGGAGATATTCTCAAGGAACCAAGGCCAGTGATGCAATCTTTGTGCTCTCCCTCTGCCTTACCCCAGCTCACAAGTATCTACCAGGAAGGAGCTTATGCCCTTGTCTGGTGCCCTGACTTTTCTGTCTGCTGCCAGTAAACACCTATGGAATGCTATTGGACTTATACTTGTGGTCCCACAGAACCGTGTATATATATGCATACTTTAAAAGCTGCTGCCTGAGGGTATGACTTCCAATCAGCCTGAATCTAAGTGCTGACTGAGATCCTCCCCTTTGGGACCCAGACAGGTTTTGGCATACCCTCAAATACTGAGAACCATTAAAAATAAAATAGGCTTTTTGGACAATCTCAAGGTTTATAGAGACAACCAAGATGTAGAGCAGGGTTAAAGAATGAGTTTCATCTCCTACTTGAGGCCAATCCTTCAAGACTGGGAGAGGTGGCTGTTTTATCTAGTGCATAGAAACCAATTCAGCAAGTGAAAAAAAAAGATCAAAATATCAGAAAAAAAAAACTTCTTAATGAATTGGAAATAAATAATTTACCTGATAAAGAGTTGAAAATAATGGTCATAAGTGCTCACTAAACTTGGGAGACGAATAGATGAACACAGTGAAAATTTCAATAAAGAGACAGAAAATATAAGTACCAAATAGAAGCAACAGAGCTAAATACAAAGGCACCCACACCAAGACATATTACAATTAAAATGTCAAAATTTAAAGACCAAGAGAGAATTCTAAAAGCAGCAAGAGAAAAAACCTTGTTATGTACAAGGGAATCCCCATAAGATAATAAGCAGATTTTTCAGCAGAAACTTTGCAGGCCATAAAGGAGTTGCACAATATATTCAAAATGCTGAAAGAAAAAACTTCCAACTAAGAATATTCTGCCAGGAAAAACTGACATTCAGAATTGAAGGAGAGAGAGAGCTTCAAGATAAGCAAAAGCTAAAGGAGTTCATCATCTCTAAGCTAGCCTTGCAAAAAATGTTAAAGAGACTTCTTTAAGATGAAAGAAAGGATGCTCATTACTAACAAACAAACAAAAAAAATATAAAAGTGTAAATCTCACTGATAAAGTTAAATACATAGTAAAGTTGGGGAAGTAATCATTTATAAAGCTAGTATAAAAGTTAAAAGACAAAAATGGTAAAAATAACTGTAACTACAATAATTAGCTAAGGGAAACACAAAAAGATGTAAAATGTGACATCAAATATATAAATCATGGGGGGGGTGTAAAATGTACAGTTTAGCATGCTTTCACTTAAGTTGTAATACGTAAGCCTCTTGGTAACCACAAAGCAAAAACCTATAGCAAATGCACAAAAGATAAAGTCATCAATTACAAAGGAAGAGAACATGAAGAAAGGAACACAAGAACTACAAAACAACCACAAAACAATTAACAAATGGCAATGTGTACTTACCTATCAATAATTACTTTAAATGTAAATGGACTAAATTCTTCAAAGATAGAGTGACTGAATGGATAAGAAAACAAGACCCATCTTTATGCTGCCCACAAGAAACTCATTTTAGATGTAAAGACACACAAAGAATGAAAGTGAAGGAATGAAAAAGATATTTTGTGCAAATGGAAACCAAAAGAAAGCTGGGATAGCTATACTTATATCAAAGAAAATAGAGTTTAAAACAAATATTGTAATAAGAAACAAAAAAAGGGCATTATGTAATGATATACAGGTCAGTTCAACAAAAGGATGTAACATTTATAAGTATTTGTCCACCTAAATATATAAAGCAAATATAAAGTTAAAAGGAATAGACAGCAATATAATAAGTAGAGGACTTTTAATACCCCATCGCATAAATGGATAGATCATCCAGACAGAGAAACAAGAAACATTGTCCTTAAACAAATCAGACCAGAGCAACTTAACAGACAGAAAACATTCCATCCAAAAGCAGCAGAATACACATTCTTCTAAAGTAATCATGGAACACTCTCTACGATAGATTATATGTTAGGCCAGGGGTCCCCAGCCTCCAGTCTGCAGACCAGTACCAGTCTGTGGCCTATTAGGTACTGGGCCACACAGCAGGAGGTGAGTGGCAGGTGAGCAAGTGAAGCTTCACCTGCTGCTCCCCATCACTCCCCATCTCTACCTTACTACCTGAACAAACCCTCCCCCCCTCCCCCACCCTGGTCTGTGGAAAAGTTGTCTTCCATGAAACCAGTCCCTGGTGCCAAAAAGGTTGGGGACTGCTGTGTGAGGCCACAAAACAAGTAAATTTATAAGATTAACATTATATCAAGCATCTTTTCCAACCACCATGGTAGGAAGCTAGAAATCATTAAAAGAAAAAAACTGGAAAATTCACAAACAAGTAGAGATAAAGCAGCATGCTACTAAATAACCAGTTGGTCAAGAAATCAAAAGAGAAATAAAAAAATACCTTGGACAAATAGAAATGGAAATACAACATACCAAAACTTATGTGGTTCATCAAAAGCAGTTCTAAGAGGGAAGTTCATGGAGATAAATGCCTACCTCCAGAAACAAGAAAAATCTCAAATAAACAACCTAACTTAATGCATCAAGGAACTAGAAAAAGAAGAACAAACAAAGCCCAACATTAGTAGAAGAAAGAAATGAAAACAATAAGAGTGGACACAAATAAAATAGAGACTAAAAAAATATTAGAAAAGATCAATGAAACTAAGCTGGTTCTTTAAAAAGATAAACAAAATGGACAAACTATCAGCTAGATTCACCAAGAAAAAAAAGGACTCAATATCAGAAATGAAAGAGGAGACATTGTAAATGTTACCACAAAAATACAAAGGATCAGGAGAGACTACTATAAAAAATATACACCAATAAACTGGACAACCTTGAAGATACGGATAAATTCCTAGAAACATACAACCTACCAAGACTGAATCATGAAGAAATAGAAAACCTGATCAGATGGATTACTGGTAAGGAGATTAAATCAATAATCAAATACTTCTCAACAAACAAAAGCCCAGGACCAGATGGCTTCACCAAGTAAATTCTACCACACATTTAAAGAACAATTAATACCAATCCTTTCCAAACTGTTCCCCAAAAATAGGAGAGGAAACAACATTTTCAAACTCATTTAAAATCAACGTTACCCTGATACCAAAACCAGATAAGGATAACACAGAAAAAAATTACAGGTCAATATCCCTGATAAACACAGAGGCAAAAATCCTCAACAAAATATTAGCAAACTGAATTCAGTGATACATTAAGAGGATTCCACACCATGATCAAGAGGGATTTATTTGAGGGATGCAAGGATGCTTCAATATCCAGAAATCATTCAAGGTAATACATCACATTAACAAAATGAAAGATCAAAAGCATATGACCATCTCAACAGAGGCAGAAAAAGCATTCTACAAAATTCAACATCCATTTATGATAAAAAAAAATAATCAACAAAGTAGGTATATAGGGAATATACCTCAACATAATAAAGGACATATGTGACAAGCCCTCAGATAATATCATTCTCAATGATATAAAGCTGCAAATTTTCCACTAAGATCAGGATCAAGACAAGGATGCACACTCTCACCACTTTTATTCAACATAGTATGAAAGTTATAGCCTAAGCAATTAAACAAGGAAAACAAATAAAAAACGTCTAAATTGAAAAGGAAAAAGTAAAACCATCACTATTTGTGAATGACATGATATTGTATATAGAAAACCCTTAAGACTCAACCAAAAATCTGTTAGATTAAACAAATTCTGTAAAGTTGCAGGATACCGTATCAATATACAAAAACCTCTTGCATTTCTATACACTAATAATGAACTTACAGAAAGAGAAATTAAGAAAACAATCCCATTTACAATTGCATCCAAAAAAGAAAAACCTAGGAATAAATTTAACCAAGGAGGTGAAAGACCTGTACACTGAAAACTATAAGACACTGATGAAAGAATTTGAAGAAGACACAAATAAATTGAAAGCTATTCATTGGTTATGGATGGGAATAGTTATATTGTTAAAATGTCCATATTACCTAAAGCAATCTACAGATTCAATGCAATCCCTATCAAAATTTCAGTGGCATTTTTCATAGAAATGGAACAAACAATCCAAAAGTTTATAGGAACCAAAAAAGACTCCGAACAGTCAAAACAATCTTGAGAAAAAACAAAGTTGGAGGCCTCATGCTCCCTGATTCCAAACTCTATTACAAGTCTATAGTACCAAAACAGTATGGTATAGGCATAAAGACAGACATGCAGATCATTAGAACAGAATAGATAGCCCAGAAATAAACCCATACATATATGGTCAATTAATTTATGACCAAGGAGGCAAGACTATACAATGGGGAAAGGGAATTCTCTTCAATAGTGTTGGGAAAACTGGACAGCCACTTGCAAAAGAATAAAACCAGACCATTCTCTTAAACCATACACAAAAATTAACTCAAAATTGATTAAATACTTGAATGTAAGACCTGAAACCATAAAATTCCTAGAAAAAAATATTGGCAGTAAGCTCTCTGACATTGATCTTTCTGATGATTTTTTTGACTTGACAAAGCAAAGGCGAAAAAAGCAAAACTAAGCAAGTGGGACTACAAACTAGAAAGCTTCTACATAGTAAAGAAAACCATCAATAAAATGAAAAGGCAACCTACTGAATGGGAGCAAATATTTGCAAGTCATGTATCTGATAAGGGGTTAATATCTAAAATATATAAATAAATCATACAACTCAATAGCCAAAAAACACAAACAACATGAATAAAAACGGGCAGAGGATCTGAATAGACATTTTTCCAATGAAGACATGCAGATGGTCACAGGTGCATGAAAAGATGCTAAACATCACCATTATCAGAGAAATGCAAATCAAAACCTAATGAGATATCACCTCACACCTCTTAGAATGGCTATTATCAAAAGGCCAAGAAATAAGAAGTGTTGCAGAGGATGTAGAAAATAGTGAACCTTTGTGCACTGCTGGTAGGAATATAAATTGCTGCGTGCACTATGAAAAACAGTATGGAAGGGCTTCCCTGGTGGCGCAGTGGTTGAGAGTCCGCCTGCCGATGCAGGGGACATGGGTTCGTGCCCCAGGTCTGGGAAGATCCCACATTGCCGCAGAGTAGCTAAGCCCGTGAGCCGTGGCCGCTGAGCCTGCGCGTCTGGAGCCTGGGCTCCGCAACGGGAGAGGTCACAACAGTGAGAGGCCCGCGTACCGCAAAAACAAAACAAAACAAAACAGTATGGAGGTCCCTCAAAAAATTGAAAATAAACTACCATATGATTCAGCAATTCTACTTCCAGGTATTTATCTGAAGAATTTGAAAATGCTAACTGAAAAAGATTTATGCACTGCCATGTTCATTGCAACATTGTTTACAATTGCCAGGATATAGAAATAACTTAGGTGCCCATTGAAGGATGAACAGATAAAGAAAATGTGGTTTATATATACATAACGGAATATTTTCAGCTTTAAAAGAGAAGTAAATGTTGCCATTTGCAACAACATGAATGGAATTTGAGGGCATTATGCTAGCGAGACAGAAAAAGACATCACTGTATGATCTCACTTATATGTGGAATCTTAAAACAAAAACAAAAACAAATACACAAAAAACCAAGCTCATAGATACAGAGAACAGATTGGTGTTGCCAAAAGTGGGGAATGGGGAGTAAGGGAGTGGGAGAAATGAGTGAAGACAGTCAAAATGTCCAAACTTCCAGTTATAGGGATGTAATGTACAGCATAGTGACTATAGTTAATAAAAACTGCATATTTGAAAATAGCTTAGCAAATAAATCTTAAAAGTTCTCATCACAAGAAAAAAAATTTTAGAACTATGTACAGTGATGGATATAAGTAGACTTACTATGATTTTTGTACATTTTGCAATATATACAAATGGTGTACATCTGAAACGATTATGGTGTTATGTGTCAATTATGCCTCAATAATAAAAGAAAAATACATATGAAAGAATAATTCATCATTTTAGTATAAGGCCATCAGTGAGTTTTCTCTTTGGTTGATTATGGAGTGTACATAAAACTTTTAAATTGTTTTTAAAATTCTATGTCAGCAATAAAAAATAGTGTCAAAACTTTATTGGAGACTGAAAAAAATATATGTTTAACTATTCTTTTCTCTGTTTATGCAAATTTCATTTTGGTGGTGATTCCCAGCTGGCATGCAGTAAATTAGTGCTTAATTTTTCTAACTCTACTAGTAGAAGTGCCTAGAAGCAATAGTATGCCTGATATATCTGCAATCATTTCATTCACTAGTTCATTCATTCATCAATAAACATCTATTAAAACACTATTTTTGATGCTGGCTTATATTGCCTTTATCATTTAAATTTATTAAATCATAAGAATTTCCAAGCTGTCTGGTATTTAAACCCATATTAATTAATGACTAATATGATTCCATTATCTATACATAGCAGTTTTCTTAATCATTCTATTGTTGGCTATTTTTGTTATTTCTGGAGTTTTTCACAACTGTAGACCTGTCATAAACATCTACATATAAAGCATTTTGCATGTTTGGGATTATTTCCTTAGAAATGTTTATCAGAATTAGAATTACTGGGTCAGTAGAATTAACATTTTTAAGATCTTTTATATATTACCAAATTGCTTCACAAACTGTATGTATCAATGTACATTACCAGCAGCAAGATATCAATTAGGCTTTAAAAATAAAACTTACCACTTTCATTATGGACAGCACAAATAAAAAAGGAAAATAGCAATAAAATCATAATACAAGGCATTACAAAGCAACTTTTATTCTTGAAGATTTCAAATACACATTACTTTCAAGATGAAAAAAAATTTTCCTCAGTCTTTTCAGATGGCAAATTTGTTTCCTTTTAAATGTGTTTTATCTTTGAATTTACAAAATAAAAAGAAAAAAATCAATTTTAATGTGTAATAAAGCATACAAATATCTGTAAAATAGAATACTTGACTTTAGGTGAAGAATTAGAACCATGTTTCTAAAAGTATAGTTTTATTTGTAAAAAAAAAAAAAAAATTAGAGACAATAGTATTGTAGGTGAAGCTCTGCTTCCTTAGTAGCTTATGGTCTAACTTCCCCAAACGTACTTTTTTTTTTTTTTTTTTTTGCAGTACATGGGCCTCTCACTGCTGTGGCCTCTCCTGTTGCAGAGCACAGGCTCCGGATGCGCAGGCTCAGCGGCCATGGCTCATGAGTCCAGCCGCTCCGCGGCATGTGGGATCCTCCTGGACCGGGGCACGAACCCGTGTCCCCTGCATCGGCAGGTGGACTCTCAACCACTGAGCCACCAGGGAAGCCCCCCAAACTTACTTTTAATACTAGTAGGAGATTGACATTTACCAACTAATAAATTCAGAAGCATGTAAGTGGGCTTACCCCCATAATTGTATTACTTATATTTGGGTACATAACATCTACCCTTAATTCAACCTGACTAGAAACAAGTTTTATTCCAGCTTTGCATTTAGACTATTTTCCATATTTAAGACTGTGATATTCATTAACTTTCCCATACTGCTTTCACTGAAGCAGCAATTCTAGTGAGTGCACTGTACTTTACAATGGATGTTTATTTAGTATGCCGAATAATAATCTGACATCACTTGGCTTCCTGATATGGTCTTTGATGTTCTCCAATAAAGTTTGATCCCACTTACATCCGTATTGCTACTTATGGCAACATAGTTCTGGAAAACCTTACAGAAGAACCCCCTTCTCTTAAACACACACACAGAAACATATACATCAAAAAGTTAAATGCTAAACAAACACTCTTTGAATAATGACTAGGAAAGGAATCTCAACTGTTAATCTTCAAGATTTTTTTTACCAAAAAGAGAAATTTTAACATATTCCATTTTATGATCTAACACACAGTCACCTCACACTTTCACGTATACACAGACTGTAGTCAAAATTGTCTTTGCAAAAGCTAAAATACGTGAAGCATTCCATATAATCACCACAGCAGAACTACCCAGTTACAGCTCTCATTTGATCATTAATTACATTAAAAGTTTTCAAATTGTAACATATCAAATTCCTTAAATTTATTCAGAAAAAAACAAATGTATTAATTGATCAGGATTCAAGAGAATTTGATTGCTTACATGTAATACTTCACAGACTTTGCAATGCAAAAATCCATATTGAATGCTGTGATGATTGATTTATCATCCAAGTAATTATTGGGTAGAAGTAATTATTTTATGGGTATGCAACATATTTAATAAATCTTAATGCTGTATTTAGTACAGGAAATGAATGAACAGTCTTCAAAAATGGAAGCTTACATTATATTTATGGTCTGTTGTTTGGAAACCAATGATTTTTTCTTCTGGGCATTTGACATTGCATTCCCCTCCTGATTTCCATGATATATTACTCTCCTGACCTTAGTTCTCTGACTGCTATTCTCTGATTACTCTTTGCCATGAAATTAGTAACTCCTAAGCATATTCACAGAATTCCTTCTCCTTTTCACTTCAGGGAATTCATATACTCAAGAAGAAACACTTTACCAACTTTATTTTGTCTTCTCTCAGTTTGATAATGTAGACTTTTGCAGCTATGAAGGTTCAGGTGTCTCCTGAAAAGTATCATTTAGATTAACTATCAAAACCTAAAGGTGGATATGTCAGAAACTAAGGTTTGCACATTTCCTCCTCCACAATCTGCCACTCCTTAATTTTTCATTATTTTCTAAATTGTTACCATTTTTTTGTTTTCCTTTGACACCTGTGGTCATTTTCTGTTTTCTCTTTCTTATCAGCACCTTTGCACCAGATATAACAAAGAGACCCATATCTTCTTTCCCTCTCCATATTACCCATCACAAGTTAGGCCCTAACCATTATCCAAACATGGATAATCACACAGATTTTAACTTTAGTAAAGCTTCCTTGAACTGCCTTGCTCATTGGACTTATTTGTGCTTGTAACATTAAATCTGAATTACTCTGACTTGCTAAATTGGTTTCACTCTCTTTCAGGTAAGTTTTGTTCAATACATACAATTTGTGTGTTTCTTTTGAATATACCATTTTCTTCCTTCTTCCCAAATCTATTTTCAAATAAATCCCTTCTATTCTTGGGTTGCATAAATTTCAGTTGCATTCAGCACTCTGCCATTGCAATTAGACTCCTAACTCTTCTACTTCTCTCACACAAAGTTAGAATAGTGCTTGCCAGGCTCAGCACCTACTATCTATTCAGTCAATACTTCTGTTGACTAAACTATGCCATGGGATAAATATACAGATTTATACATATATCTATCTTTAATGGGGAGATGGTGGTTTTTCAGTGTGTGATGGATAGCATCAGAATATTAGAATCTATAGGGGGCCCCCTTTCCCCCTATAAGAACATAGAAATCCAAGATTAAAATAAGAGAAAAAGTCAAATGTTTATAATAGCTATCCGCAGAAAATCACCCAAGACACTGTTTGTGATATGTGGCGGAGAAGCCTTGAGAATGCCTGGGCCCAATTGATGTAATGAGTGTGCAACCTCAACTTTAGCCTAGAAATGTAATGAACTTGGAAACCAGAAATGAATCAGTCACATTGAGACCAGTCTAAAGAAAGGTGTGAGCAGAAATAGGTTGGTCTGAAAAAAGTCTAAAAAAAAAAAAGATAAGTTGGAGACTATGAACATTCGTGAACACTGTCAGAGGGAGAGGAATATTGAATGTGGGAGGATAGGAGCCTTCTGAGGAAGGAACCATTCTCTATGCCCTTCCATGTCATCAGTAAAATTTCACTTAGGATTTCCATGGGCTCTGACTCAATGGACTGAATAAACTTTATTTGCCCTTCCAGATCCAGTTTCCATTCTTCTCTGCTTTGCTCTGTGCCCCAGGATGTTACCTTCCTCAGCCTGTATGTGAGGACTTCTTTAACTCAAACTTCTACTTGGTCTCAGTCAATGGGATAGAGGTGGGAGTGCACCAAGAGGGGGAGGGAACCAGGAGGAGAGGTCAGGGTGCAGTCCTTGACCTAAAGCTACAGTTTCTGTTAGGTGGCCTCTCTTCAAAGGCTACAGCTCTCACCAGGCTCTGGTCACAGCTAGCTCCCTTTGACCTTTCCAGTCAAGCATTGGGAATACTGGCCATTGTGTTGAGACTTCTTGGGTTCTTCTTCAGCTCATCATTATCCTTAAGCCCTGATCATGCCTATCTAAAGAGACATTTAACTATATGCTCTTCAATTACCCATTCTGTGTCATCTGCTTCTTCCTGGGACCCTGACATATACACATCATAATCACCTATTGACTGCTTTCTAGCTTCTTTGGAACTCTGTTACTGAAATAGGGGATAGAAAGAGGCATATTCTGGTCAATAATTTTATACACATATGTATGTGTGTATATATTTAATGTGAGTACATGTGTGTGTATGCTTGTGTGTGCACACGCCTCCCTCATTATAAAAGAATGAGCTTTTGTTCTAACTTAAAAATCTCTAAAGGGTTTGGCTTGCCAGAATCAATCTTTGAGAACATGTTCTACTTTGGCTACACTGACAAACCTGAAATGTGGGGTCACTAGGCATTATAGAACTTTAGGCTGAGTGAGAAACAGGCATAAGGATCTTACCTAATTTTGGAATTTTTAGGAAAATGTCAAAATTGAAGCCTTTGAAGCCAGAAGCTAGTTTAGATTTTAATCATATAGTGGAAGTTGTATGATGGAGTTGGGCCAAATCTGGTTTCTTCTGTGGAGTAGAATTACTGGAGCAGTCCTATATTGGAATATGTTCTTTAGTTACATGATCTCTGTGTACTTTTTGACTACTGAGTAATTTTTTAGATCTGTAATGGGAATATTATCTTTCAGCCTGGGGCCAAAATGTTGCATTTTTTTGGCCTGCCTAGACAAGATAAAAACAATTCTTTAATTTTCTAAAAAGAGATAAGCAATAATCAACAACCATAGAGAAAAAAAAACTTTAGACATAAATAGGCAATTCATAGAAATGACATGCAAATAGTGCTTAACAATATGAAAAGATGCTCAAATTTGCTCAAAAGGAGATCTTAGGGATGAGTGAGAAAACTGACAATCTGAGCCTGAAATATTTCATCACTTTAGAAAATAAAATTCTTCATCACTACTAGGGTCATGTGAAAACAAAACAAAAACTTCAGAAACCAGCTGAAAGAGGCTCCCATTGTCCTACACAGGACAATTTGAGCATCAATAAGGGACAGTGTGTGAAGACAACTAAAGCATAAAACTATACTTAAATCCATGAGATCACAATGATATTAAAACAACAGCTAATTTGTCATATTTGAAGCATGCCAGGGAAGCAACTCCTTGTTTTAAAAAATGATAAAAATAATGAAAAGAAACAAGTGTTTATCCTGCACTTCCTCTACAAAATTACTTGACAAGGAAAGTTTCTCTTGATAGAAATGTTTCAACAAAAAAATGAAGAAGGAATGATAGATTTAGAATATCGCCATTTTCAATCCCTAATGCAAACATCAGATAAAGAAAAAATCAGATACAATGTGGCTCCTGACAGATATGTATTACCAAAAGTATTCTTACTGAAAAAGAAAAAAAAGTCAAACCTGAATTCAATCAAGCCACTAGACCTAACTACAACTAATCAGGAAATACAGAGGATAGTGAAGTATGTTAAATGACACCATGGGAGTAATCAACAAAATTCAGACTGTTAGAAATACTATGGGTCTGTGAGGTATTTAAATATTTGTAAAATTAGCTGCCAACACTTAAAGCTTTAGGATATTTTAAACAATAATCCTTAAGGCCAACTTTTACTGAAAATTCAAAATATCTGGTAATACTGTGTCTTCAATATAGAAAGCAACATTTATCTTGGGCCAGGTAAAGTTATATCCTCAAGACAGGCCATGTTTTCTCCAATTTACCATAGAACTCACCAGGCTCACTCTCATCCTGTTACTATAGGTCTCTAGATTTTCCATCTCTGTTTTAATGGGTTTTGTCATCAACTATAAGACTGAACCATCAGGCGTGGTTGTGCTCCTACCAGACATTGTCTGGACGTACCACAACTTTCTTATCCATTTATCTACTGAAGGACATCATGGTTGCTTCCAAGTTTTTACAATTATGAATAAAACTGCTATAAACATCCATGTGCAGGTTTTTGTGTGACATAAGTTTTCAACTCCTTTGGGTAAATAACAAAGGATGTGTTTGCTAGATCATGTCATGAGGGTATGTTTAGTTTTGGAAGAAACTGCCAAACTCTCTTCCAAAGGGGCTATACCATTTTGCATTCCCACCAACAACAGAGGAGATTTCGTGTTGCTCCACATCCTTGTCAGCATTTGGTGTTATCAATGTTTTGCATTTTGTTCATTCTAAAAGGTGTTTAGTGCTATCTGATTGTTTTAATTTGTACTTCCCTGATGATATATTATGTGGAACATCTTTTAATATGTTTATCTGACATCTGTGTATATTCTTTGATGAAATATCTGTTAAGGTCTTTGGTCCATTTATTTTTATCAGATTGATTGTTTTCTTATCATTGAGTTTTGAAAGTTCTTTGTGTATTTTGCTTAATAGTTCTTTATCATACATGTCTTTTGCAAATATTTTCTCCCAGACTGTGGCTTGTGTTTTCATTCTCTTGATGTTGTCTATTGCAGAATATACATTTTTTATTTTAATGAAGTCCAGTTTATTAATTATTTCTCTCACAGAAAGTATCTCTGACATTGTATCTAAAAAGTCATCACTATACTCAAGGTTATTTAGGTTTTATCCTATGTTGACATCTAGGAGTTTTATAGTTTTGTGTTTTATATTTAGGTCTATGATTCATTTTAATTTTTAAAAAGGTGTAAAGTCTGTGTCTAGATTTTTTTTGGGTTTTTTTCCATGTAGATTTGCAGTTGTTTCAGTGCCATTTGTTAAAGAGACTATATTTGGTCCATTGTATGGCCTTTGCTCTTTCATGAAAGATCAGTTGACTATGTTTATGGGGTCTATTTCAGGGCTCTCTGTTCTGTTCCACTAATCTATTCATCTATTCTTTCACCAATACTACATTGTCTTGATTACTGTATCTTTATAGTAGGTCTTGAGTTGGGTAGTGTAAGTCCTCCAACTTTGTTCTTCTTCAAAATTGTCATGGCTTTTCTGGGTCTTTTGCTTCTCCATATACAGTTTAGCATCAGTTTGTTTACATCCACAAAAATAACTTGCTGTGATTTTGACTGGGATTGCATTGAATTCATAGATCAAGTTGGGATGAACTGACATCTTGACAGTATTTAGTCTTCCTATCAATGAATTTGGAATATCTGTTAATTCTTGTTCAATTTTTTTTCAGCTTTGTAGTTCTCCTAACATACATCTTGTTCATATTTTGTTAGATTTATCCCTAAGTATTTCATTTTGAGCAGTGTTAATGTAAATGGTGTTATGTTTTTAATTTCAATTTCCACATGTTCACTGGTGGTATATAGGAAAACAATTGACTTTTGTATAATATACCATGTATCCTGCAACTTTTCTATAATCACATATTAGTTCCAAAAGGGTTTTTTTGGTCAATTTTTTCAGATTTTCTATATAGATGTCCATGTCATCTGTGAACAAAAAATTTTATTCCTTCCTTCCAATCTCTGTCCCTTTTATTTCCATTTCTTGTCTTATTTCATCAACAAAGACTTCCAGTATAATGTTGAAAAGGAGTGGTGAGAGGGCACACGCCTACCTTGTACTTGTTCTTAGTGGGAAGGCTTCCAGCCTCCCACCATTAAGTATAACGTTAGCTGTAGGTTTTTTGGTAGATCATTTCTATCAAGTTGAGAAAGTTTCCCTCTCTTCCTAACTTACTGAGACTTTCTATCATGAATGGCTATTGGATACTGTCAAATGCTTTTACTCTATCTATTGATATGATCATGTTATTTTTCTTCCTTAGCCTGTTGATGTGATGAATTACATTAATTTTCAAATGTTAAACAAGGCTTGCATAGCTGGGATTAATCCCACTTGGTGATGGTGTATAATTCTTTTTATACATTGTTGGATTTGATTTGCTAGTATTCTGTTGAGGATTTTCACATCTATGTTCATGAGAGATATTTGCCTGTAGTTTTCTTTTATAACAAGATATCCCTGTCTGGCTTTGGTATTAGGGTAATGCTGGCCTCATAGAATGAGTTATGAAGAATTCCCTCTGCTTCTATCCTCTAAGAGATATTGTAGGAAGTTGTTATGATTTCTACCTTAAATGTTTTGTAGAATTCACTAGTGAACCTATCTGGGCCTGGTACTTTCTCTTTTGGAAGGTTATTAATTGTTGATTCAATTTCTTTAATAGCTATAAGCCTATTCAGATTATGTATTTCTTCTTGTGTGAGTTTTGGCAGATTGTGTATTTCAAGGAATTGGTCTATTTCATCTAGGTTATCAAATTCATGGGCCTATGGCTGTTCATAGTATTCTCTTATCACTTTACATTTTCATAGAATCTGTAGGGATGTTACCTCTTTTCATTTCTGATATTAGTAACTTGTATCCTCTCTCTGTCTCTCTTTGTTGACCTGGCTAGAAAGTCACCAATTTCAGCTTTCGATTTCACTGATTTTTCTCCATTGATTTACTACTTTCTTTTTCATTGATTTCTGCATTACTTCTTTTTTTTTTTAATCCAGAGAAACTAAGACACAAATTTATTCAAATAGAATATGACACACACTTCTACTGAAAACAAAAGTGAAATTATTTAGGGTAAATAAATGGATTGTTCTTTTTTTTTTTTTTTGTGGTACGTGGGCCTCTCACTGTTGTGGCCTTTCCGGTTGCAGAGCACAGGCTCCGGACGCTCAGGCTCAGCGGCCATGGCTCACGGGCCCAGTTGTTCTGCAGCATGTGGGATCTTCCCGGACTGGGGTATGAACCTGTGTCCCCTGCATCGGCAGGCGAACTCTCAACCACTGCGCCACCAGGGAAGCCCTGGATTGTTCATTTTTTAATACTACTTATTCAGGTCTACCATTCTTATTCACTTAACCATTACCTCAGATAGTATTTATTTACCATATGTCCTCCCAAAACCTGAACCTAAACCCTGTTATTTGGGGTAATTTAAGAAATTAGGTAATTAGAAAAAAGCAAATTAAAAATGGGATTTTACTTTTTGTCAAACAAGTTGGCCAGATTTTTAAAATTAGTGTGAGTAAAAATGTGGGGAAATGGAAAAATTAACACAATTTTCTAAAATTTGAACATATTTATTTGACCACATATATACTTATATTAAAAACAGTAGGTACTTTGATCCAACAACTCTTTTTGTTAAAGTCCATTTTTTTCTGAAAAAAAAATCTGCATTACTTCTTAATAAGAAGTATTTCTTAGAAATAATATTTCTTTTCTTCTGCTTACTTTGAATTTGTTTTTATTTTTCTAGTTTCCTAAGCTGGAACATTAGATGATTCATTTTAGAACCAGTAGACAGAAAATATTATACTTATAGATACTAATATACTTATTATACTTATAGAATTATAATATAGTTTGATTTTATAATTTTCCTCTGAAAACTAATTTCACTGCATTCCACAAATTGATAAATTGTTTTCCTTTCATTTTGTTCAAAATACTTTAAATTTCTAGTGAGATTTCTTCTTTGACCCATGTGTTATTTAGAAGTATATTGTTTAATCTACATACATTTTGGGATTTTCAGTTATCTTTCTGTTATTAATTTCTAGTTTAATTCCATTGTGGTCCTTATATCCAGTTGAGTGATGGTGTTGTTGAATTCAACTATTTACTTATTGATTTTCTGCCTACTGGATCTGTCCATTTCTGATAGAGTGTTAAATGTCTCCAATGTGATAGTAGATTTATGTATTTCTCCTTGCAGTTCTATCAGTTTTTGCCTCACATAGTTTGATGCTCTCTTGTTAGGTGCATAGACATTAAGGATTATTGTGTCTTCTCAGAAAATTGATGCATTTATCATTATGTAACACCCTTCTTTACCCCGATCTCTTTCCTTGCTTTGAAATATTCTTTGTCTGAAATTAACATCCTGATTTCTTTTGATTAGTGTTAGCATGTTGTATATTTTTCTACCCATTTTACTTTTAATCTAAATGTGTCTTTATAGGTAAAGTAGGTTTTTGTAGACATCCTACAGTTGGGTCATGTTTTTTGATCCACTCTGACAAACTTCCTTTTAATTGATGCATTTGGACAATTGACAAAGTAATTATTGATATAGTTGGATTAATAGCTACCATATTTGTTACTATTTTCTAATTGCTGTGCTTGTTCTTTGTTTCCATTTTTGACTTCTACTCTTTTTCTGCTTTTGCTTTAATTGAGAATTTTATATGATTCTATTTTCTCTCTTAAGATAGTAGTTATAATTTTTTTTACTTTAAATGGTTTCCCTAGAGTTTGCAATATACATTACAACTAATCCAAGTCCAATTTCAAATAATACTATCACCTCATAGGTAGTGTGAGTACATTATAACAACAAAATCATCCTAATTCTTCCTTCCATCCCTTGTATAAATATTGTAATTTATTTTATGTTTATATATAAGCATACATAAGTGTGTGTGTATATATATATACACGCACACACACAAATATAACTATGCTTAGGAGCATATAAATATATATACTTATATATACACTGACATAAGCATACATAAGTTATATACATAAACATATAATCAAACATTGTTGCTATTATTTTGAACTGTTACTTGTTAGAGCAATTAAGAATAAAAAAGAGCTGTAATTTTACCATTTTTCCTTCTTTTATGTGTTTTCTTTATGTAGATCTGAGTTTCTGATCTATATCATTTTCCTTATTTCTAAAGAACTCCTTTTAAAATTTTTTGCAAGGCAGGTCTACTGGTAACAAATTTCCCTCAACTTTTGTTTGTTTGAAAAGTATTTTTCCTTAATTTTGAAGGATAATTTCACAGGGCACAAAATTCTAGGTTGGTTAGGTTTTTTTCTTTCAATGTTTTAAAGCATTTAACTTTACTCCCCTTTTTCTTGCATAGTTTGGGAAGTCAGATGTGGTTCTTATCATTGTTCCTTTATATGGAAGTTTTTTCCTCCTGGCTTCTTTCAATATTTTTTTCTTTGACTTTCTGTAATTTGAAAATGATATGCATATGCATATATATATATATATATTTTTTTTTTTTTTTTTCTTTTTGCCGTACGCGGGCCTCTCACTGTTGTGGCCTCTCCCGTTGCGGAGCACAGGCTCCGGACGCGCAGGCTCAGCGGCCATGGCTCACGGGCCCAGTCGCCCCGCGGCATGTGGGATTTCCCCGGACCGGGGCACGAACCCGTGTCCCCTGCATCGGCAGGCGGACTCCCAACCACTGCGCCACCAGGGAAGCCCCTGCATATATTTTTTGACATTTATCCTGCTTGGTGTTCTCTGAGATTCCTGGATCTGTGTTTTGGTATCTTACATTAAATTTGGAAAATCTTCAGTCATTATTGATTCAAATATTTCTTCTGCTATTCCCATTATATATGTATATATTACAACTTTTTTAGTTGTCTCATGGTTCTTGGATATTCTTTCTTTTTTTTCAGTCTGTTATCTTTACTTTTCAGTTTTGGATGTTTCTATTGAGATGCTCAAACTTAGATATTCTTTCCTTAGCCACATCTACTACTAATGGGCTACTAATGAAGCCAGCAAAGGAATTATCCATTTCTGTTAGTGTTTTTTTTTAATCTCTGGCATTTTTTTTTCCTTAGAGGTTTTACCTCTCTGCTTACATTTTCCATCTGTTCTTGCATGCTATCTACTTTGTCCATTAGTCCCTTAGCATACTAATCATAATTGTTTTAAATTCCCAGTCTGATCATTTCAACATCCCTGTGATGTTTGTTTCTGATGCTTGCCCACTTTTCAAATTGTGTTTAGTTTTGATTTTTTTTTTTTTTTTTTTGGTCTTTCAGTATGCCTTTTTGTTGTTGTTGTTCGCTGGTTTGGGCTTTTGTTTTGATAACTGGACACTATATACTGAGTAAAAAGAACTGCTGTCAATAGGCCTTTGTAATATGGTGGTGAGGCATGAGGGTGGAGAGAAATGTTCTATAGTCCTGATTAGGTCTCAATCTTTTAGTGATCTTATGTTTCTGGACTATGAACTCCACAAGTGTCTCTGAGGTTTTTTCTCCCCACTTAGGTGGGAGAGTATAGGTAGAGTGGGCTGGAGTTGGGAATATCCTTTCCCCAGGTCAGTTAGGCTCTGACATAACAGAGCAGCTTAGGCTCTAGTTAATGAGCTTCTCCTGAGTGTAGAACTTGTTAAGAAAAACAAAGTGCTTTGGCATATTTCAAAATGGTTCCCTTTCCCCACCTCCTGCAGAAGCATGAGAGGATTTTTCTCCTGTATTTACTGTGGGAACACGGTCAAGCTCCTAGAGATAAATCTCGCAAAATTGTGAGGGTCCCCCCTGGAGTTTTTAACTCAGAGTTGTCTACACTGAGCTTCTAGTAATTTGCCAATTACAGTTCAGAATTTTCTACCTAGCCCTCGGTACCACAGTGGTTTCTACTTAGGAGTCTCTGATAAAATTGTTAGTCTATGTATTCACCTGTTGGTATCTCCAGTTTGCAGGGCAGCTGTTTTCCCTTTGTCCCCACCACTTGCAGATGCTGGAAGAGTTGTTGATTTTTCAATCTGTTTAGCATTTTACTTGTTAGGACAGATTAGCAATCTCTAAACTCCTTACATGTGGAACTGGAAACCCTTGTCCTCATCTATACTTCATAGTATGACATTTGCTGACTCTGAATTATTAAAGTTTAGTTGGGATAAGGAGTGCCCCTCAGCACAGATTAATGAAAAGGGAAAATAATGCAAAGTGATCTGAAGTTTGGATAACCAGAAGATAGAAATTACCAGTAGCTTTTAGAGAGACAATGCTCTGTTTAGACAAGATGATTTTGAGGTGATAATATTCATGTGAAAGTATCTCTTAGGGAGTTGGGAAGATGCATGTGGATGTTTATTCTCAGTATTGCCCTATATGTGATGGTTCAGAACTGGAGATCTATCACATTCTATTTAGAGAGGAGAATGTCAAATATATTTTAACCAGTAATTTGAAAAGAAAAAATAGTCATCCAAATAAAGTAATATTATTTCCTGCTGCATACATTTCTGATCAATTCTTATATATCTGTCTACTTAGTGACTTCTCTGTAGTGATTATTAATCCATGGTTAGTCCACCTTGCCTCACAGCAGAGTACCTAATCTACTTGTTCCACTGTCCCACTCTTCAGGTGATGTTTTTCAGGCAATGCTAATTAATATTTATATGTTTCTAAGCAAAATAAATTTAAGTAGTAAGTCTGCTTTTAACAAAACAATATCATATTCCAAAACTAAAAGTAAATGACCTTTGGATTATTTGTACTCATATGTTCCCCCATTGGCATGGAAACAGGAGAGTAGCTTTATGAACTGTGTATAAGGGAGAGGAAGGATTACAGAAACTGGAATTAGTAATAAGGACAGTCAAAACAAATGAGGAAAGATGCACAGACAGAAAATAAACAGAAAATAAGACCATTTTAATTAGTTAAGACAAGGACTTTAATTCTAAGCTTTACTTTATCAGATATTTTCCTTCAGCCTCCTAGAACAACACTCTTGCCCTGTGGACACACTTTCAGGAAGCAGAGCAGTGAGGAGAGGTTAACTACAGATTTTTACTTAGTAAAGTTTTCTCTTCAGCTACATCATTAAAATTGACAGAGACATCGCCAGAATTTTAGATGGGTGCCAAATGGGGCTCATGAATAAAAATAAGGAAAGATCAATTATAAATAGTTGCTTGATAGGAAAAAAAGAGAATCTCAGGAATGGAGGAGACTATTTCCATGTCCAGATAGTTCAGTGCTAACTCAGCACCCAATTTATAAATTGAATTCTAACCTGAGTATACATTTAGTGAAGCATTGCAGGTTTATAAATAATTCTTGTGACCTGCAGAAATTTGATTCATGGCATCCTAATTGAGCAGGGCGAAATGTATAGAACCTTGTGTGTATGGAAGAGTGTTACATGTACATGGGTGTTTGTCCATTGCAACATTATTTCTCTCAGCTCCCTATAACCTGAGGCTCAAACTCTCATCCCTGCCTTCTGGATAAATCCTGAACACTTGCCAAGCAGGAAGGACTCTCCAGAATTTTGCCCTAAAATGCATTTCCTCTTTGCCTCTTTATCTTCCATTTACAAATTTTCAGCCCTAGCCAAAATCAACTACTCAAGCCTCTTGCTTTTCAACCTCTTATTATTTGTGCAAGTAGTAGCCCCAGCTGCAATATTCACTACTTTGGGCTCATCTATGGTCTCCACTTCTTCCACAAAGCCTTTCCTGATTCTCCTGTTGGCATAATATTTTCCTCCTCTGAAAGCACTTATTGAATATGCAAGTTTTTCGGCATACATCTCCCACGTCTCTTAACACAGTTAATTTTGTGTATTTGGTATAAAGTGTCCATCAAACTATATCATTGTGTCTCCCATGACAAGTACTCATTACAGGGCATCCTACTTAGACCCTCACGCTCCGAAAAAGTGTCTAACTTGGGCATAGGTTAGTGATGCCTCCTACTCTCAAGTTTGATTTTTGCAATGTGCAGTCCCAGGGGCAATATCTTCTTTATGCCAGGCACTGTTTTTTTTTTTTTTTTTTTTTTTTATTAGTTTCTGCTTTATAACAAAGTGAATCAGTCATACATATACATCTGTTCCCACATCCCCTCCCTCATGCATCTCCCTCCCTCCCACCCTCCCCATCCCACCCCTCCAGGCGGTCACAAAGCACCGAGCTGATCTCCCTGTGCTCTGCGACTGCTTCCCACTATCTATCTACCTTACGTTTGGTAGTGTATATATGTCCATGCCTCTCTTTCCCTTTGTCACAGCTTACCCTTCCCCTTCCCCATATCCTCAAGTCCATTCTCAAGTAGGTCTGTGTCTTTATTCCCGTTTTACCCCTAGGTTCTTCATGACATTTTTTTTTTTTTTAATTCCATATATATGTGTTAGCATATGGTATTTGTCTTTCTCTTTCTGACTTACTTCACTCTGTATGACAGACTCTAGGTCTATCCACCTCATTACAAATAGCTCAGTTTCGTTTCTTTTTATGACTGAGTAATATTCCATTGTATATATGTGCCACATCTTCTTTATTATTTCTAACCTTCACCCTCCTAATAGGTGGGTGGTCTTCGTCAGGAAACTTAGAATTCAAATAAGTTACTCAAGGCCATGAAGCTTATAAATGTCTGAGCCAGGTCTCTATCCCAGCCCCACCAGCCTCTATATCTTACTTGATTTTTACTGTGCCCTGATATTTTTCCTATATTTTTCTTATTTGATCATTTATCTTTAAAAAACAGAATAATTTCTTCATACAGAATGTGTATCTGAGTGTACATTTTCTTTTAAGTACAGAAGCCCAAATTCTCCCTCTGCTCAGCCCATGTCCCAACTTTTTCCCTAACACCCCCCAACCCCACCCCCACACACACATTCACTTACTCTGTCTCTGTCTCTCTGATGTACATGTCTGTTTGGCATGTGGTGGAGGTTTCTGTGTACTTAATAAAAATTCTGGAATTCCTGCCTGGTTACTCCAAGAACTTCACAGGTAAAACAGTAGGATCCCTGACAGTAGTTGGGTGCAATATTTTCCACCATAGCCCCCTAAACTAAGACCATTGAGACCCCAAAGCCACTGGTCAAAGGACTCTCACCTCTAAGATTTATACCAAGGGAAGGAGCTCACTCTAAGAGGTGACAGCTTTTTGTACACAAACTTACTCCAAAGATGTTTTTGTGTCAAAAAGGAGTGATAAATGTTTACCAAATCCCTGCATTTATCCCTCAGATTATTCTCTGACCCAAATTTTAGGAATTTGTATCATGACAGTGTGAAAAAACATTAAAATAAACATACACACAGTTTCACCTCTATTCCCTTGCTCAGGAAAAGAGTGTTATATAAAAGAAATTATTCAGAATACAGCTTTTCCTTAGTTTGCATCCCAGTTCTACTGCTTACTTACTGTCTGGCCTTGCCTCAAAATTATTATCTATAAAATGTGGATGATATCACTACTTATTTAGGGTTATTGTGATTGGATTAAAACAAGAAGAGTGCATGTCTCAGAATAAGTACCCAAAATGTTAGCTATTACTATTATTATTGGTTTCTAAAAATTTATGGTGATTATTGACTCCTGATTAGAAGAAGAGAAGAGTTGAAAGAAGCTAATAGAGGCTAAATTGAGTTATATTACTTATGTTGGGATAAGATTCATAAAACATAAAATTCCCCATTTTAACCATTTTGAAATGTTCAATTTAATGGCTTTTAGTGTACCTATAATATTGTACAACCATCACAGTTATCTAATTCCAGAAGATTTTCATCACCCCAAAATGAAAACCATACCTATTAAGCAGTCAGTTCCAATTCTTCCCCAAACCCTCAACTTGGGGCAACCACTGGTTTTGCTTTCTGTCTCTATAGATATACCTAATTCTGTATATATCGTTTAACTGGAATCATACAATATGTAGCCTTTTTGGTCTGGCTTCTTTCAGTTAGCATGTTTTTAAGGTTTGATCCTGTTGTAGCATGTATTCTTTTTTCATGGCTTCATTCCCTTTTATGGCTGAATAATATTCCATTGTATAGACACATGATATTTTGTTTACCCATTAATCAGTCGATGGACATTGGGTTGTTTCCACCCAAATGTCAGCATTGTCTGAAAAATATTAACTAATAGTGGGGTGGTGGAACAAGTGAATTATGTTTTGACTATTGTGTTTTTCCATCCTCTCACTTTCAACCTATTTGTGTCTTTAGATCTAATGTGAGTCTGTTATAAACACCATATAGTTGGATCATTGTTTTTTATTCATTCTTCTGTGGAGTAGGTGATTGTAACAGCTAAGTTAAACACTACAAAGCTCTCTTACCGAAACAGAGCTATTCTTTCTTCACTGAGCATTCCCCTGGTTGTGGTATGTTTTGATTAGATTTCAGAGACCTAACCATTGCTTTTGTAGAAGGAGAGTTTGGAGTTCCCTACTCCATTTTTGCTGATGTCATTCAATCAATTGATTTGTATTTTAAAAGGATTGTAGAATTTGAAAAGCACAGCTGAAGTGTCAACAGGGAAAGGAGAAGAGAGATTGGAGCATGTATTCTGGGTCCCCAAGACTACTCCCAGGTTTGATGATTCTCTAGAATAACTGGGTATGTAGTTGTACTCCTGATGATGATCTTTTACACTGAAAATACACAAAATGAAACCAGGAGAAAGAAAAGACACATGAGGCAAAGTCCAGAGGAAACCAGACACAAGCTATAAAGAGTCCTCTTTGAATGGAGTCAAATAGAGTGCACTTAATTCTTCCAGCAACAAATTGCAAAATCAATAGTGACAAGCTCATTAGAAACTCGTTGCCCAGAGTTTTTACTGGGGGTTAGTCATATAGGCACTCTCTGCCTGACTCAAAAAAATTACAGACTCCCCAAAAGAAATCAGGTGTTTGGTATAAACAACACTGTTTATAGAAAGAGTTTAGGCATAGTGAGCCATTCTTATCAGTGAGGGTGATGGGAACCCTCCTGAAATCCGAGGTCACAGATATCAGCCAACCTTGCAGCTGGTCTTTCCAAGACAGCAGTCTCAGGCCTACTATGCTAACTCCTTGTTACACAAGGCACTTGCCAATTGGTATTAAACTCTGGTATATAAGTGAGTGAAAAAGATACTTAGGAAGTTTTGTAGTATATTTTGTGATGAAAATTTCCCCCTTTGTCTTCTTTTCTTTATTAGGAGATGCCAATAAAGACTTTCAGCCTCATGGTAACCACAAGCAAAAACCTATAGTAGATACATAAAAGAAAAAGGGAAAGGATTCTAAGCATACCACTACAGAAAATCACAAAGTAAGAGAGCAAAAGAAAAATGGAACAGAAAAACAGAAAACAATTAACATAAGGGCAATAAGTGCTATCAATAATTACTTTCCTATCAATAATTACTTTAAATGTAAATGAACTAAGTTTTCCAATCAAGACAGTGTGGCTGAATGGTTAAAAAGGAAGACCCAACTATATGCTGCCTACAAGAGAGATTTACTACAGATGTAAGGACACACACAAACTGAATGGATGGAAGAGTTATTCCATGCAAATGGAAACCAAAAGATAGCTGAGTTAGCTATACTTATATCAGACAAAATGGACTTTAAAACAAAGACTGATATAAGAGACAATGAAGGACATTACATAATGATAAAGGGGTTAATTCAGCATGAGGATATAACATTTGTAAGTAATTATGCACCCAACATAGGAGCACCTAATGTGTAAAGCAAATATTAATAGGCCTAAAGGGAGAAACAGACCATAATACAATAATAGTAGGGGATTTTAATACCCCACTTTCATCAATGGATAGATCATCTGGATAGAAAATCAACAAGAAAACTTCAGCATTAAACAACACATTAGACCAGATGGATTTAAAAGATGAATACAGAACATTCCACCCAAAAGCAACAAAATACACATTCTTCTCAAATGTACATAACATTCTTCAGCATAGAACACATGTTAGGCCACAAACACGTCTTAATAAATTTAAGAAGATTGAATTCATATCAAACATCTTTTCCAACCACAATGGCATGAAATGAGAAATCAGTTATAAGAGAAAAACTGGAAAATTTACAAATATGTGGAGATTAAACATGTTTCTGATCAATGGGTCAAATAAGAATTCAAAAGAGAATCAAAAAATTCTTAAATTAAAATGGAAATACACATACAAAATCTTATGGGATGCAGTAAAAATAGGTCTAAGAGGGAAGTTAATAGCAGTAAATGCTGACCTCAAGAAACAAGAAAAATCTCAAATAAACAATGTAACTTAACATTGCAAGGAATTAGAAAAAGGACAAATGCAGCCCAAAGTGAGAAAGTGAGTAAAAGGAAGGAAATAGAGATAAGAGAGGAAATAAATAAGAGACAAAAAGGACAATAGGGGAAAAAATCAATAAAACTAAGAGCTGACTTTTTGAAAACATAAAATTGACAAGCAAGACTCAATTAGAGAAAGAGAAGACTCAAGTAAAATAAAAAATGAATTAGGACTAGGGCCATATCTCTTGCACCCGTGGCTGCCAGCTTCCCTGCACATTTGGCGCTGCCAGGGCTCCTGCAATCCAAGCAGTCATACCACCTCTATGCCTGGTCCTCAAAGGGGCAGACCCAAGAGCTCCAAGGTAGCCTTAGGATCAGATTCCTGTGGGTGGGCCACACACAGAAGTGGAGATAAAACCAAAGCTGAACCCCAGGGATGGGCTGACTAAGGAAGAAGACTGAAAATCTTTCTATCAGATGTACAAGCTACAGATTAAATCCCCGCAATCGGCTAGGTAGACCCTGCATCTATGGAATATCTGAGCAGACAATGAGTGTTCCCACAAATGAAAACAGTCTAGCTCTGGCAGCTGTGGACTTTGGGGGCAAGCACATGCAGGAACTGGGCCAGATCAGAGTCTAAGTGTTCCCCACAGGACACACACCAGGTCCAGAGACAAGCCCAGAGGCAGAGGAGAGCTTCTTGCAGAGGCAGAGGGGGGTTGTGGCTCACAGTTTGTCCAAGGACACTTACAATGGAGACCTCAGGGAAACAAAATTATTACTATTAATTTTATTATGTTTTGATTCATTCTGTTGTTGCTTCTGGCTTTTTTTGTTTGTTTCTTTTTGTTTGTTTGCTTGCTGTTTTAGTTTTTGTTTGTTTGTTTGTTATTTAGTCTTTTGGGATCTCCATGTTTTATAACATATTTTTTATTTTTATTTTTATATTTCAATTTCTACTTTGCTTCTCTGTTGTCCTGTGTTCTTTCCCTTTTTATTTTATTATTTTTTAAATCATTTTTATTAGTTCTGCTTCCTTGCTTTATTCTTCAGTTGGCACACTGCATTGGTTTTGTTTTTTGCTTATGTGCTCTTGTTAGTTTTAATCCTAAATGTTTGATTTTGTTTTTGAGTTCTATTTGCTTGATCTCTTGCTTTTTGTTTTATTTGGCTGTTTTTGTTTCTTTTACATGTGTGTGTTCCCTTGTTTCTGTTTTTGTTTGTTTCATTTTGTTTTTAACATTTTCTCTGGGGTTTTGTCTTTTTATAATATATTTTCTATTTTAATTTTTTTATATTTCTATTTCTGTGTTGCTTTTCTTTTATTCTGTCTTCTTTGCCCTTTCTCTTTTTTTGTCCTAATCATTTTTGTTGGTTTGTTTTGTTTCTTTGTTTTATTCTTCAGTTGGCACTCTGCTATTGGATTTTTTTTTAACATCTTTATTGGAGTATAATTGCTTTACAATCTTGTGTTAATTTCTGCTATATAACAAAGTGAATCAGTTATATGTATACATATATCCCCATATCCCCTCCCTCTTGAACCTCCCTCCCACCCTCATTGTACCACCCTTCTAGGTGGTCACAAAGCACAGAGCTGATCTCCCTGTGCTATGTAGCTGCTTCCCACTAGCTATCTATTTTACATTTGCCAGTGTTTATATGTAATGCTACTCTTTCACTTTGTCCCAGCTTACCCTTCCCCCTCCCCATGTGCTCAAGTCCATTCTCTGCTTTGCTTTTGTTTTGTGTTTTTGTCAGCTTTCTTTTTATAATTGTTTAATTTTGTTCTTGGGTTCTGTTGTTTGGTTGTTCTCTTGGTTTTTTATTTATTTGGTTCTGTTTCTGTTTCTTGTGTGTGTGTGTGTGTGTGTGTGTGTGTGTGTGTGTGTGTGTGTGTTTCCTTGTTTCTGTTTGTTTGATTTTACTTTATACCATTTGTCTGGGGGTTTGTTAGTCTTTTTTTTTTTAATCACCTTTATTACCAGTATGAGCGACTTGTGGGTTTCTTGGTACCTCCACCAGTAGCCAGGCTTGAGGCTTGGGGATGGGAGCACTGAATCCAGGCTACTGGACCACTAGAGAATTTCTGGCCACAGAGAAGATTAATCACTGAGAGCTCTCATGGAGACCACTATCTGAATCCAAGATCCAGCTTCACCCAACTGCCAGGAGCTCCCAGCACTGGACGCCTCACACCAAACAACAAACAAGACAGGAACACAGATCCACCCGTCAGCACACAGACTACCTTTAAGTCATACAAAGCTTACAGACTCCCCAAAACACATCACCTGAAATGGCCCTGCTCATCATAGGGAAAAGATTCAGCCCCACCCATTAGAATGCAGGAATCAGTCCCTCCCATCAGGAAGCCTACACAAGCCACTGGAACAAACTCACCACTGGGGGCAGAGAAAAGAAGCAAAAGGAACTATGCCCTGCAGCCTGGGGAAAGGAGACCTCAAATACTGTAAATTCGACAAAATGAGAAGTAAGAGAAGTATCTTACAGGCAAAGGAGCAAGATAAAAACCCACAAGACCAAATAAATGAAGAGGAAATAGGCAAACTACCTGAAAAAGAATTCAGAGTAATGATAGTAAAAGTGATTCAAAATCTTGGAAATAGAAGAGAGAAAATACAAGGAACATTTAACAAGGACCTAGAAGAACTAAAGAGCAAACACAGTAATGAACAACACAAAAAATGAAATTAAAAATACTCTAGAAGGGATCAATAGCAGAATAACTGAGGCAGAAGAACGCATAAGTGAGCTGGAAGATAGAATGGTGAAAATAATTGGCACAGAGCAAAGTAAAGAAAAATGAATGAAAAGAATGGAGGACAGTCGCTGAGACCTCTGGGAAAATATTAAGCACACCAGTATTTGAATTACAGGCATCCTAGAAGAAGAAGAAGAAAAGAAAGGGTCTGAGAAAATATTTGAAGAGATTATAGTCGAAAACTTCCCCAACATGGGAAAGGAAATACTAAATCAAGTCCAGGAAGTGCAGAGAGTCCCATACAGGATAAACCCAAGGAGAAACACAAAAAGACACATATTAATCAAGCTAACAAAAATTAAATTCAAAAAAAAATATTAAAAGCAGCAAGGGAAAAGCAGCAAATAAAATACAAGGGAATCCCCGTAAGGTTAACAGCTGATCTTTCAGCAGAAACTCTACAGGTCAGAAGGGAGTGGCAAGATATATTTAAAGTGATGAAAGGGAAAAACCTACAACCAACATTATTCTACCCAGCAAGGATCTCATTCAGATTCGATGGAGAAATCAAAACCTTTACAGACAAGCAAAGCTAAGAGAATTCAGAACCACCAAACCAGCTTTACAACAAATGCTAAAGGAACTTCTCCAGGCAGGAAACACAAGAGAAGAAAAAAATCTACAAAAACAAACCCAAAAGAATTAAGAAAATGGTAATAGGAACGTACATATTGATAATTACCTTAAATGTAAATGGATTAAATGTTCCAAACAAAAGACACAGACTGGTTGAATGGATACAAAAACAAGAATAGTACATATGCTCTCTACAGGAGACCAACTTCAGACCTAGGGACACATACAGACTGAAAGTGAAGGGATGGATAAAGATATTCCATGCAAATGGAAATCAAAAGAAAGCTGGAATAACTATATTACTATCAGATAAAATAAACTTTAAAATAAAGACTGTTACAAGAGATAAGGACACTACATAATGATCAAAGGATCAATCCAAGAAGATATAACAATTATAAATGTTTATGCACCCAATATAGGAGCACCTCAATACATAAGGCAAATACTAGCAGCCATAAAAGGGGAAATCGACAGTAACACATTCATAGTAGGGGACTTTAACACCCCACTTACACCAATGGACAGATCATCCAAAATGAAAATAAATAAGGAAACACAAGCTTTAAATGATACATTAAACAAGATGGACTTAATTGATATTTATAGGACATTCCATCCAAAAACAACAGAATACACATTTTTCTCAAGTGCTCATGGAACATTCTCCAGGATAGATCATATCTTGGGTCACAAATCAAGCCTTGGTAAATTTAAGAAAATTGAAATTGTATCAAGTATCTTTTCCGACCACAATGCTATGAGACTAGACATCAATTACAGGAAAAGATCTGTAAAAAATACAAACACATGGAGGCTAAACAATACACTACTCAGTAACGAAGGGATCACTGAAGAAATCAAAGAGGAAATTAAAAAATACCTAGAAACAAATGACAATGGAGACACGACGACCCAAAACCTATGGGACGCAGCAAAAGCAGTTCTAAGGGGAAGTTTATAGCAATACAATCCCACCTTAAGAAACAGGAAACATCTCGAGTAAACAACCTGACCCTGCACCTAAAGCAATTAGAGAAAGAAGAACAAAAAACCCCCAAAGTTAGCAGAAGGAAAGAAATCATAAAGATCAGATCAGAAATAAATGAAAAAGAAATGAAGGAAACGATAGCAAAGATCAATAAAACTAAAAGCTGGTTCTTTGAGAAGATAAACAAAATTGACAAACCATTAGCCAGACTCATCAAGAAAAAAAGGGAGAAGACTCAAATCAATAGAATTAGAAATGAAAAAGGAGAAGTAACAACTGACACTGCAGAAATACAAAAGATCATGAGAGATTACTACAAGCAACTCTATGCCAATAAAATGGACAACCTGGAAGAAATGGACAAATTCTTAGAAATGCACAACCTGCCAAGACTGAATCAGGAAGAAATAGAAAATATGAATAGACCAATCACAAGCACTGAAATTGAAACTGTGATTTAAAATCTTCCAACAAACAAAAGCCCAGGACCAGATGGCTTCACAGGCGAATTCTATCAAACATTTAGAGAAGAGCTAACACCTATCCTTCTCAAACTCTTCCAAAATATAGCAGAGGGAGGAGCAGTCCCAAACTCATTCTACGAGGACACCATCACCTTGATACCAAAACCAGGCAAGGATGTCACAAAGAAAGAAAAATACAGGCCAATATCACTGATGAACATAGATGCAAAAATCCTCAACAAAATACTAGCAAACAGAATCCAATAGCACATTAAAATGATCATATACCATGATCAAGGGGGTTTATTCCAGGAATGCAAGGATTCTTCAATATACGCAAATCAATCAACGTGATACACCATATTAACAAAGTGAAGGAGAAAAACCATATGATCATCTCAATAGATGCCGAGAAAGCTTTCGACAAAATTCAACACCCATTTATGATAAAAGCCCTGCAGAAAGTAGGCATAGAGGGAACTTTCCTCAACATAATAAAGGCCATATATGACAAACCCACAGCCAGCATCGTCCTCAATGGTGAAAAACTGAAAGCATTTCCACTAAGATCAGGAACAAGACAAGGCTGCCCACTCTCACCACTCTTATTCAACTTAGTTTTGGAAGTTTTAGCCACAGCAATCAGAGAAGAAAAGGAAATAAAAGGAATCCAAATTGGAAAAGAAGAAGTAAAGCTGTCACTGTTTTCAGGTGACATGATACTATACATAGAGAATCCTAAAGATGCTACCAGAAAACTACTAGAGCTAATCAATGAATTTGGTAAAGTAGCAGGATACAAATTTAATGCACAGAAATCTCTGGCATTCCTGTACACTAATGATGAAAAATCTGAAAATGAAATCAAGAAAACACTCCCATTTACCATTGCAACAAAAACAATAAAATATCTAGGAATAAACCTGACTAAGGAGACAAAAGACCTGTATGCAGAAAATTATAAGACACTGATGAAAGAAATTAAAGATGATACAAATAGATGGAGAGATATACCATGCTCCTGGATTGGAAGACTCAATATTGTGAAAATGACTCTACTACCCAAAGCAATCTACAGATTCAATGCAATCCCTATCAAACTACCACTGGCATTTTTCACAGAACTAGAACAAAAAATTTCAAAATTTGTTTGTAAAAACAAAAGACCCCGAATAGCCAAAGCAATCTTGAGAATGAAAAACGGAGCTGGAGGAATCAGGCTCCCTGACTTCAGACTACACTACAAAGCTACAGTAATCAAGACAGTGTGGTACTGGCACAAAAACAGAAAGATAGATCAATGGAACAGGATAGAAAGCCCAGAGATAAACCCACGCACATATGGTCAACTTATCTTTGATAAAGGAGGCAGGAATGTACAGTGGAGAAAGGACAGCCTCTTCAATAAATGGTGCTGGGAAAACTGGACAGGGACATGTAAAAGTATGAGATTAGATCATTCCCTAACACCATACACAAAAATAAGCTCAAAATGGATTAAAGACCTAAATGTAAGGCCAGAAACTATCAAAGTCTTAGAGGAAAACATAGGCAGAACACTCTATGACATAAATCACAGCAAGATCCTTTTGGACCCACCTCCTAGAGAAATGGAAATAAAAACAAAGATAAACAAATGGGACCTAATGAAACTTCAAAGCTTTTGCACAGCAAAGGAAACCATAAACAAGATCAAAAGAGAACCCTCAGAATGGGAGAAAATATTTGCAAATGAAGCAACTGACAAAGGATTAATCATCAAAATTTATAAACAGCTCATGCAGCTCAATAGCAAAAAAACAAACAACCCAATCCAAAAATGGGCAGAAGACTTAAATAGGCATTTCTCCAAAGAAGATATACAGACTGCCAACAAACACATGAAAGAATGCTCAACATCATTAATCATTAGAGAAATGCAAATCAAAACTTCAATTAGATAACATCTCACAGCAGTCGGAATGGCCATCATTAAGAAATCTAGAAACAATAAATGCTGGAGAGGGTGTGGAGAAAAGGGAACACTCTTGCACTCCTGGTGGGAATGTGAATTGGTACAGCCACTATGGAGAACAGTATGGAGGTTCCTTAAAAAACTAGAAATAGAACTACCATATGACCCAGCAATCCCACTACTAGGCATATACCCTGAGAAAACCATAATTCAAAAAGAGACATGTACCAAAATGTTCATTGCAGCTCTATTCACAATAGTCCGGAGCTGGAAACAACCTAAGTGTCCATCATCGGATGAATGGATATAGAAGATGTGGCACATATATACAATGGAATATTACTCAGCCATAAAAAGAAACGAAACTGAGCTATTTGTAATGAGGTGGATAGACCTAGAGTCTGTCATACAGAGTGAAGTAAGTCAGAAAGAGAAAGACAAATACCGTATGCTAACACATATATATGGAATTTTAAAAAAAAGTCATGAAGAACCTAGGGGTAAAACGGGAATAAAGACACAGTCCTACTTGAGAATGGACTTGAGGGTATTGGGAGGGGGAAGGGTAAGCTGTGACAAAGCAAAAGAGAGGCATGGACATATATACACTACCAAACGTAAGGTAGATATATAGATAGTGGGAAGTAGCCGCAGAGCACAGGGAGATCAGCTCGGTGCTTTGTGACCTGGAGGGGTGGGATGGGGAGGGTGGGAGGGAGGGAGACGCAGGAGGGAAGGGATGTGGGAACAGATGTATATGTATGACTGATTCACTTTGTTATAAAGCAGAAACTAAGAAAAAAAATAAAAAATAAAAAAAATAAAGAATAAAAACCTTGAAATAAATTTAACTGGAGGTGAAAGACCTGTACACAGAAAACTCTAAGACACTGATGAAAATAAATTGAAGAAGTCACAAATAAATGAAAAGATATTATGTGCTCATGGTTTGTAATAATATTGTGTTAAAATGTGCAAACTACACAAAGCAATCTACAGATTTAATGCAATCCCTATCAAAATTCCATTGCCATGTTTCACAGAAATAGAATAAACAATACAAAAGTTTGTATGAATTCACAAAAGATTCTAAATTGCCAAAGCAATGTTAAGAAGATCAAAGCTGGAGGAATAACATGCTCAGATTTCAAACTATATTACAAAGCTATGGTCATCAAAACACTATGGTATTAGCATAAAAACAAGCACAGATAAATGGAACAGAGAGTCCAGAAATAAACGTACACATATATGGTCAATTAATTTATGACACAGGAGCCAAGAAGTACAATGGGGAAAGGACAGTCTTCTCAATAAATGGTGTTGGGAAAACTGGACAGCCACATACAAAAGAATAAAACTGAACTAATCTCTCATACTATACACAAAACTAACTCAAAATGGATTAAAGACTGCAAGGTAAGACCTGAAACCATATTGGTCTTGGCAATGGTTTTTTGGATTTGACACCAAAACAGGTGCAAACAGGTGTTGCCAAAAGGCAACAAAGCAAAAATAAACATGTGGGACTATATCACACTAGAAGACTTCTGCACAGCAAAGAAAACCATCAACAAAATGAAAAGGCAACCTACCAAATGGGAAAAAATAATTATTTGCAAATTATATCTGATAAGAGGTAAGTATCCAAGATATAAAGAACTCATACAACTCAATAGACAAAACCCAAGCAATCCAACTAAAAAAAAAAAAAAAGGGCAGAGAATACAAATAGACATTTTTCCAAAGAAGCTATACAGATGGCCAACAGGTACATGAAAAGATGTTCAACATCACTAATCATCAGGAAAATGTAAATCAAAATCACAATGGGATATTGCCTCTCACCTGTCAGAATGGTTATTTTCAAAAAGTCAAGAAATAACAAGCATTGGCGAGGATGTGGATAAAGAGGAACTCCAATGCACTATTGGTGGGAATGTAAATTGCTCCAGCCACTATGGAAAAGAGTATGGAGGGTCCTCAAAAATTAAAAAAAGAACTACCATGTAATCCAACAGTCCTACTTCTAGGTATTTAATCCAAAGACAACAAAAACACTAATTTGAAAAAATATAGGCAGCCCCATATTTATTACAGCATTATTTACCATAGCCAAGTTATGAAAGTAACCTCAGTGTCCATCAATGGATGAATGGATACAGAAAAGGAGCTGTATATACAAGTACACACACACAAAGGAATATTACTCAGCCATAAAAAATGAAATCTTCCTATTTGGACAACATAGAAGGACCTTGAGGGCATTATGCTTAGTGAAGTAAGTCAGATAAAGACAAATACTGCATAATTTCACTTACATTGAGAATCTAAAAGAAAAAATGGGAGTGAGCAAATGGGTAAAAAGGGTTAAAAGGTACAATCTTCCAGTTATAAAAGAAATAAGTCATGGGAATATAATGTACAGCATGGTGACTATAATTAATAAGACTGTTGCATATGTGAAAGTTGCTGAAAAAGTAGACCTTAAAAGTACTTATCACAAGAAAAGTAGATTTTGTAAATCTGTGGTGACAGATGTTAACTAGACTTATTATGGTGATCAGTTTGCAATACATACAAATATCATATTATATTATACATATATTATATGTCAATAATATCTTGACTTTTTAAAAAAAGACTTGAAATATTTGTTAATGCTTTGGAGTGGTATTTTGTTTGGTTATAATACAATGCTGAGATGGATCTTAAGTTGGAAACATAAAACTCCAATTTTATTCAGATTTTAGGGGCAGAGTTCTGGGGAGAGGTGGGCTAGACTAAGGCAAATGAAAAAGCATGTCTCACTTCAGTGTCTCAAACAAACAAACAGAGCACCGGGAAGCCTCCTTGTGGTCCTGATGTCAAAGTGTATACCATAAGTTAGAAGGCATTCTTCCATCTCCCCAGGGTATCTCCTATGGAAACAGCCCAGGCCATCATGGTAGCTGCTTAGGAGTTTGGGATTCAAACAATCAATGTGAGGACAACAGGAGACAAGACAGAAGTGTCAACTGCTATCAAATGGCCCCCAAAATGCACACCAAGCATATCATGGGAACAATGGAAGGCATGGCAGTGAGGCTCCATGTACAGGATAAAAGGGGAAAACATGGTCATTTGCAAACACATGGGAGTCACCCATGAAATCCATCCTACTGGGCTTCGGCTGCCATTGCAAAATTCCACAGACTGGGTAGCTTAAACAGAAATTTATTTTTTTCACAATTCTGGAGGCTCGAAGTCCAAGATCAAGCTTTAGTCAGTTTTGATTCCTCCTGACACCTCTTTCCTTGGCTTGTAGATGGCCAAATTATCTATGTCATCACATGGTCTTTTTTCTGTGTGTGCACATCTCTGATGTCTCTCTTCTTATAAGGACACCAGTCATATCAGATTAGGGTCCCACCCTTATGACATCATTTAACCTTAGTTACCTCCTTAAAGATTTTATCTCCAAATAGTCACACTGGGGGTTAGGATATCAACTTAGGAATTTTGAGGGGACACAATTTAGTCCATAACACCGTTCCACACCTATTCTATAAAAACCATCTTATTCATACCCCCTCATCCAGGGTCTGCAGGAGGTTGGAATTCTACTGGGTAAGCCAAGTTAACTGTATTGTTATTTTTTATCATATTATACTTTCTCTCTAATAGCTCATCCTGAAGATGCTTTCATGGTTAATTTGAATATTTGAAAATGATTAAGTAAGCTACTAGCTCTTTTCAACATTTTTAGAAAAGAAGCAACACCATGCAGAATCTTACTACTAAAGCCAGATAGAACTCTCATTTTTGCACCTAGCCCACGTTCAAAGAACTAGTTTGAATAAATTCACCATTTTTAGAACCACAATTATGTAAATGATCATCTCATTATATATATATATGAATATATATATATATATATATATATATATATATATATAAATGAATAAATAAACATTTCTTTCTTACAATGCAAACTACATGTAGTTATGCTCACGGGGGGAAACAAAGAATTTTAGGTTCAAGCAAAATGCTGATCTCCAAAGTAGTAGTTGGCATTTTTAGGTAGTTTTAGATGAAAGCCTCAGTGTGAGTTCTTTGTCTGTCATGCCTTCCAGATGAGGGAAGATGTAATAGGCTGTTTGATGGTCTCAAGCCCAATCTTTATGCCTCTACCCTCTCTCAGTATGTAGTCAGGCAGTTGCTGGTTTTGTTACATCGTTAATTTAGCATGCTACACAATTTTAACTGGTTTTGTTTATATCATTTAATTTTCTCTTAGGGTTCAGCACCACAAATATTTCAGAAACAAAATAAACTGGGTCACTGTGGTTGCTCAAATCAGTAGGACACCATTCACGTGGCTCAAATGCATCTTAGCCACTGGAGTTGACCATGGCACACCATGGGTTTTTTTTTTTTTTCTTTGTGTTTTCATTTTAAATAGTTTTATCACAAGATGTTGATATTCAGGACACTTTGGAGCAACCTTATACTTCTAATCAGAGTTTTGGTAACTGGTTTTAAAGTGTTACTTAAGTATTTTTCTCATCGTTACTTTCAAGCAAAAGTACTACTCAGTGATTAAGAGATGTTACTTTGATTAAACAGTTTATCCTTAATAACCTGAGACATCAATCCATGGACACCTTCTATGGTAGTTTTACAGTATTCTCAAGTAGTTTTAGCAAGTTTGTCTTCTGACTTTTGGTCATGTGTTTCTACACCAAACATGAAACTCCCTCATCTCACCTGGGCTTTTGACTGCTCTAAAACAAATCAGACAAATCAAACAGCTGACCAGTGGTACAGTCTGCATTAATCAGCAAGCTAGAGGAACACAGAATATTTACCCAGTATTTACTCCATGAAAGCTCAAGTGATTTGTGATCCAGAGGATTTGAAATATGAGACTTCTAAAACATGTTGCTTGCAGTGTACACCAAAGCCTTCTATTTTATTAAGTGGGGTCTGGTACTCAGAAGGTCCTTCTCTAGAGGTTTGTAACTCCTTGGGTATGTCCTAAAGGTTCCAAGATTCATTTTGCCTGCAGATACTGTTCTGTTGGATATAAACAAGCCCCGGGTATAAACCTCCTGAGAATTAATGGGACCATCCAGTATAGACATACCCAAACTTCCTCTCTAGGAAGTGATCCAAGCCTAATGTACATTGTACACAGGACCTAAGATCATTTTCTACCCTCTGATGTTCTCTGTATCTCCCAAAGCAGAACAATGTTGGTGATAGCATCTAGAGAAGTGAGTGTTGACATCATTATGTCTAATTCTCTGTGATTTGGAATTTTTTATTAGCATTTTTACAGAGGATGTATTGACCTAAGCCCACTTAATTATCTAAAGCCTCAGCCTATGGGTAATAAATAAGATTAATATAGTATTTAAGGTAAGTGGCACTGGGCAGACTCTCCATTGATTGTGGAGTGTGTTAAGGTTTTGTCTTTCATGTCCACATAAGAAAAAAGGAAAGCTTAAGGGAAAGGACTCATTAAAAGTCCTTTGTCTAAAAACCTAGGGAAGTTTGACATCGTGTTCTTCCTGACCTCTGAGTGATCACTACTATGGCCAGGACTAATGTTTTTAACATCGCAGCTTGAACATGGCCCAATATTTTAAATTACATCCATAGATTAAGCCTTCTTATAAATATCCTGGTTCCGATGCCTTACATTATTGGATATATTTCTGCTTCCTTTGCTATCATAGACCCTAGACCTAAATAATGAAAGCTCTTTATAGTTCATCCAAAGCTCACTGACTCTGACATGTGGTATTCACATTTTGTGAGTAATTTCCAGGGTACTTCCTATTTTTCTGCTGAGTTGTATGCCAAGATAACTTTTGGAAGGTATAGCAGCATGGGTAATTGGCAATTATCCAGGTTTGTGTTAGATACATTATGGAGGTGTTTCTGTAAATGAGGAATCCATGCAAACAGGTAAATTTCTTTATCTAATAATAATTCTCATTGGGGTTGTTCCCTTAATTTATCTCCCTTTCTCCTGTATTTACATGAAATTGCCTCAAATGATGCTTTCTTTTTTCTCTGAAAGAGCCCATCAATAGATATCCAAAGACAACCATAATTAGGTAAGCTGGCCAATTAAATAAGGAAACACAATATCTTGTTAGCAATTGGCATCAATTGTTGGGTGACATTTTGATAAACTGCTTCAATATAGCGTATAGCATTTTGGTGCCTTTTCACTTCTTAAAAGGTCATGGTCTCTGAAAAGTAACATTGAAATAGCTTATATTTAAAGGGTATAGGAAAATTCAAATAAATAGCCTGTTCCACTTCTAGATCTTTCTTCTCACAATAAAATCCCTGACAGTCTATTTGTCTTTTCTTTATTTATTGTACTTTTTGAGGTTTCCATTACTATAAGGGGAAGACGATATATCTTTTTATCTCTAATCCAGATTTGCTATCACTTGAAGCCTCACTCTATTTTCAACAAAGAATTTAACAGGTGACTCACTTGGGAAGATTTGTGTGGTTACAAGTGGCTCCCTTCCTAAGAGAGAAATAGAAATATTTCTACACCAATACCCACTCGTGAGACTTATAGGAAACTTCTTCAAACCACTGTGAGGAGTGTGTATCACATTGCTCAAGGGTGGAAACCAGGGTCAACTCCACCAGGACTCCAGGTTAGTGTTTCTTACAATATGACCCCACAAACCATCTACCTTAAAACAGCACCTGAAGTGCTTTATCAAAAAGGCAGATACTTGAGTCAAAGTCCAGATCAACTGAATCAGAATCATTGAAGGTGGAGCTGAGGATACCTCATTTTACAAGATCTCCAGGTAATTCTTAAGTATACCTTTGAAAACCACAGCTCTGTGCCATAAACAGGTAATCTGACCATTGGGAGACTTTGAGCTCAATCCTGCCTCTCTTCCTTTACACATATTAAACTTCTCACATTCTCATCCAGCAGGAAATCACTTCTATTTCTAACTTTAAGATGAAAAAACAAGTTGCCTTTTTCCAAAATGACTCATCCTTGACTTTTTGTCCAGACTGATGCAAAGGATCTGTCCTGCACATTGTGGACTGCTTGTGGACATTTTGGGGATGTGTATAACATCATTTTATTAGCAGTGGATAATTTTTCTTTTCAATTGTCCTATGCAGTGTAGGAAGTGCCACATAAATTTCTTTTACAGCCTTGTTAGAAATGTCTGAGAGCTGCAGCAAATACAGGTCTGTGTGTGAGCAGAGTGTGATCAGGGCTTTGCTGAGCATGAATTGGTTGAATCAGCCAGTGGTCCCATCATTCAGTCAGTGGGCCACAATCACAAGAGTTCAGGTGACATAACTGCTCTTTCAAAAAAATAAAGCTGTACTTATTTTATCCTTTACCCACTACATAATAAATTTTATTGATTGTAAATAAGTATTTGATATTTAGTTCAACAAATTTTGTAGTTTAAAAGTTCCAAAAAGCAATCATCCCACAACAAAATAGCTGAAAATACATTGTAGGTTAGGCAAATTGCAGGAGGTTAACAAGGCCGGAACATATTCATATCAAGTCTCCTCATTCCTAAATGCACCTGCCCTGGAGGTCAAGGCTCAAAAAGCCAGTAAGACCCCAATACATTCCAGGCCCAGGTAATGGTCACCTCACACATCTTATGAAAGAGTCCTCATTCAGCTTTGAGAAAGGAAATGAGGCATATCCTTCTACCCTCAGATCATACCCATCAGCCTGTATAATTTAAAAGGAAGAATACTTAGTGAGCTTCAGCTATAAACTATTGCCCTACTGCCTAGAATATATTCTTTGGGGTCCTAACTCCTAGTGTCCCTCCTTCCCATGCTCCACTAGCTCTGAGACACTGGATGTCTTATCAACCTACAATGGGAGAATTCATCTTTTCTTTGACTGATTCTTCAGGTTCAGGGTCCTGTGCCTAACTGGCTTATTTGTGCCAATTTATATTTTGTGATTTTCCTCATATGCTTTGGATCTCCTGAAAAAGACTATGCTTCCTGCTTGTCCCTTTCTGAGGCATGGAAAGCTAGACTCAATACTCAGCCATGCCACTGGCCTTTCCCATTCTTATATGTCTGTGTTCCTCCTTTTCTTGAGCACCTGCTTTCTGTAGATAACATTTGCCCAGTTCTCTTAATCAAGTGACTCCTGGATCTGGTCCTTCCAGATCTACATAGCCAGTCATGACTTTGTACTGTCAGTGAAAGTAAAGAACTACTGACTGTATAAAAATATAACCCCAGTTCCCAACTCCCTTTAATGATTCTTCACTGAATTCCATAAAGCCCAAGAAGAATTAAGAGATTGTAGTCCATCTTGGAGTTGGGTAGAGAAATTAATATGTATGGAGTACCAGCTGAGAGCTGAACATGTGATCTTCCTTATGGTAAGAAAATGCTTCTTGGGGATGGGAAAAGGAAAATTGAGCACACACAGCAGTAAAACCTAGAAAAAGTGATAAAAGTTACTTTAAGAACAAAAGTATGAGAGCATATCATTATTAAGAAACACTGGGCATAAGAAGGTGAAATATGAAAATAGTCAAGAGACTAAAAAATAATTCAATATTAAAAAATAATGCTTTGGAGGAAAGTTTAGAAATCAGATTCAGAAACTGAAAAGTTCACCCTTTAATACAATGAACATAATGATCATGTCTCTTGTGTTTATTACTCTATCCTCTTCTTAACATGTTTTTTGGCACTTGATAGGAACGCCAAAATATTTCTTAAATGAATGAATGAAATAATTTCTCGATCAGCAAAGTAAACTGCATTATACAGTGAAAATATGTACAGTGACATTGGTGCACTCACTAACATTTAAAAAAGTGACCTGAATGCCAGTGTCCAAAATAAACGTGGGTTTAGAAAATACATTTTGCTAGTTGATATTATTCCAATAAAGGTTGAAATCTCAGTCATCTATCTGCCTATTTTCTTCTAAAACTATTAAAAGCTTTACTGTTTCTTAATGCATTATTCTTAATGCATTAATTTACTATTTCTTTGCATGGTTATTTTTCACATTATTTAGAGAAAATCTGTCTTCTTGCTAAAAATTTTTGCACTGTATATACAGTATTACTTATTGCTTGGATAATGCCCTATTAATTTCAATGGATTCCTTTTGACATAAAAATGGATTTGCACTGAAGGGCAAACACTACCTCCATATGTATCCAGGCTGCATTACAATTGAATCCATCACATTATACATTTATAGGTGTCTACCCCTGTTACACTGCTAAAATGGCCTGCCATAAAAAATGGCCATGTGAAAAGCTGGTTTAAATTTTATGCATTTTTACTTGCAAAGTATCTGGATAGATGAACAGAAGCCTCCAAGATGAAATCTTTTCCAACATGAATATGCTAACATGACTAACATGACTCCCTGGAAGCAACACCTCAGCACTTCGTCCAGTGTCTTTTCTTTAGATTCCAATGACAGATTTGTTTTAGGGTCAGCATGTTGGAAAGCAGTAAGAATTTATTTTTTCAAGCTCACAGTGGTAAATGGCACATTGAGAGAGGAAAATGTAATCTCTTCTGTTTTCTTTGGCACAACTGATGCTAGTAAATGAGGGCCCCTATATGGAAATCAAAAGCCCTATTTAGCATGTAGGACCTTTTGGATTATATCTTTAGAAATAACTGCTTGGTATACCTATCAAAGTTTTAAGACAATTAAAATGTCTTCCTTTTCCTTATTAAGCATGGAAAACCATGCCTACAAAGCTGACTGAAGGTATGGAGGCAAAACATGATTCTCAGGGACCAGCATAGAAACCAGACTTAGTAAGTCTTTCTATTTGGGGTGCTTCTAAAAAGTGAGGGTCAAGAGTTTAGGAGAACATCAATTTTGTGGGGTTTCATCAAGTTTCCTTATTTTTCCATAAGTTAGAACTCTCAAACGGAGGTAAGTATATTATAGCAAATAATAACATACTAGTAGGAGGAAAAATAAAACACTAGATCTCTATCTATGACTTAAACAAGAAAAATTGTTGGCTCATGGCTTGAGATTTTACTTCTCACATAATAAAAACAAAATAGAACAGGAAATGACAATAACACCACCAGATTGGAATCAGAACATTTGGGTTTACGATCCAGTTCTGTCCTTTCTAGATATGTGATTTCAAAAAGTCATCGGGCTTCTATTATATGCTGTATATATAAAATGAGGATTTTCCATAAGAACTTGCTCCACATATTTTTAAAAATTAAGGCCAGCATTTAAAAATCAGTTTTTGCATAAAAACATACTTATGGTCTCAGTTGCTTTATATGTAAAACGGGGATAAAAATAATCTACTACTTTGTGTCCTTTATGTAGTGTGAATAATATATGGTTATATACTTTGGAAACTTGAAATTAGTATTATTTACCACTTATTAAACTCATATTATTCTTGACTTTAGTAGCTTCTTTTGTCTCTTCTAATTTTTTTTAGTTCTTTTTCTTCTTATGATCTCAGGAATTAACCACAATATTTCATACTTGATGCTTTGAAGACTACAGCTTTAGTTAGGCTTGGCCCATGAATTCTGACTCATAACTTTTTCCATTCAAATTATTAAAAGATGACTTTATTTATCATAATGTATGAATGGAATATAAATGAGGCTCAGTGTACATCAGCTCCCTTATATGAATACACATAGGTCTAGTACATGTACAAGGGGACATGAAGTGAATTTTGAGATGGTAAAGATGAGGGTACTGTTCAGTTTCTTTTTTCTTCCCTTCCATCAATAAAATCTATTGAAACACACAAGATGAAGAAATAATACATATTGATGCAGATTGAACTGGCAAATTGTGTTTTTAAATATAGGGTGCATATTACTCTTTTGTCCCTCAATATGTTAATATATATATATATATATATATATATATATATATATATATATATATATATATATATATATATATTTTTTTTTTTTTTTTGCGGCACGCGGGCCTCTCACTGTTGTGGACTCTCCCGTCGCGGAGCACAGGCCCCAGACACACAGGCTCAGCGGCCATGGCTCACGGGCCCAGCCACTCCGCGGCATGTGGGATCCTCCCAGACCGGGGTGCGAACCCGTGTCCCCTGCATCGGCAGGCGGACTCTCAACCACTGCGCCACCAGGGAAGCCCTAAAATATATTTTATAAAATTGTATTGTAACCCTCAAATCAGTCTGATCTTTTTAAAAAAGGTTTTTTTTTTTTTTTTACAGAAGTTAGTGGATCAAAGATAAATTTAAAAATTAGCCGTACCTTGAGTTACAAAGGATTTGTAGAACTCTTTCTGTAGCTGGGAGTTTGAGAACCAACTATTAATCATGTTATAACTTCAAAAGATATAAATGCGTACCAAGCAGAAAGAATTCAGTTCAGGTCTGCTGGCCCAAATACAATGGGCTGAATACAAAGTCCTGAGATTTCTTAGATGCATAATGTACTTACAAATGGTCCATGCTATGCTAATAAAACTATTGTGACTTGGAGCTTTTGCAGTAGAAACTGACAGATGAGGCTGGGTTAAGTACTTTTCCAGACAAGCTACTACAGTAAATCATTAAGGCACACAAACAGTCATCCTTCATCAACGTGCAATTTGTTTCATAGCAATTGCAAATCGAAAACAATGTAAACAAACAAATCGACAACTAATGAACATCCCCCCACGGCTCACTGTAAATAGATCTACAACTTTAGAAGAACACTTTATCCAACACATTGTCAACTCATTGTAAACACATCTACAACTCATAAACAACTCATTACCCAGTCTGTTGTCACCTCATTGCAATTAAAGTTGAATGTTAACTGTACTGTATGTTCCTGCTCTGAATCAGATTATACCCTAAGAAGAAAATGCTAAGGAGAGCCCGTTCCGAAATGAGAAGGATTTTATTTTACTTTTCTCCCACATCAGCTTTACTTCTAAAATTACTTGACCAGGCTCACATAGAAATTAAACTGTATTTTTAGCCTTTCCTCAGGTATCCCACATTTTCCATTTGCATAGAGAAGGCAGTGGTTTCTTAGCACAAGTTTCTTTCATAGAGGAAAAGTAAATGTGTAAAGTATTCCCCAAGCAGTAGTAAAACTCACAGCTTTTACTGTAATTGCTTTGTGTGAACTGCATTTTGGTATCCCTACCTGGTATATAATCTTTTGGTTGGGGCCAGTTTTTCTTACAATCTACAGGATGAATATTTTTGGAAAGCAAACATGAACTTATGAATGTCAACACAATTCTCCTGTAATGTTAATTTTACCTAAGGATTTAAGTGGATTTATTCACCATTCTGATTTACATAATCCTTATATCACATAGTGTGTATTGCCAGATTATATGTGTGTGCTTATGTATAATATGTAGGCAGATATGTATGCAACACATAAGTAGACTTGGCGTTATTTGACCCGTTATACAAAGGGTGAGTTTTTGTGATGAGGGTACAGTTTTATAGTAAATTTTTTTTCTGATTCAGACTAAGCTTCAGCTTTCTTGGTTAATCTGTGTGGAAGACAGAAGGATTTGAATTGGAATTCTACTAAATGAAAATGATTTACAGGTTCAAGGTACAATCCCATATACCAAACTATATTTATAATTTAATATGCTTATGAGCATCATACTCATACCAGTCAACAGAAAAGGGCCATGCTATGGTGAAAGAACAACCAACAACGAAGGGGTCTTGGTTCTCTGGCCAATTCTGCTTCTAAAGAAATAAGATATTCCTTAAAGTTGTATTCCAAAGGGTGAGTCACAGCTTCCTTCCTAGGAAAAATCTCTAAAGTTCTTTCCAACTCTAAATTTTATTCTGAATATTTTAAGCATGCATGGTATAGCTAGCACTGAGGTGCTTTAGAAAACATATAAGAAATTATTTTTATCTTATGAAATAGAAGGATGCATTAAAGTTTAGCAGTCAGATAACAATCTGAATACAGTTCTGTCACCTCCTAGCTGTATAATGTGTCCTCTCTGAGCCTTAGTTTCTATATTTATAAAATGAGTATGTGGAATTATTGTGAGAATTAAAGATTCAAATACTTGTCAGGTATCTAGTGCAATGCTTAGTGCTGAACAAGTGTTCAGTGGACAGTAGTAATGATGATGATGATGATAATCAAACTAGTTTATAATCTCTCTCTAGAGAAAATCCAGACCAATAAAAAATTAATTCATTCATCCCTATAACCTCTTGCATATTCTCTTGCCATTATAGAGAGACCATAACATTATACATTATTCACATTAATGTTTCTTGGGAAAATACTTTTGGGGAGGGCCATGGATTTTCTATTTCCTTCTTTTCTATTTCCTTTTTCTGTGACATATTCTATCATGAAGGCACCGTAAGTATTGAAGTATGAGCGCCAGATTTAAATACTATTAAAAATAAGGATGATATTTTTACTGCAAAAGAGTCTTTTGAAATTTTTCTCTTGTATTGTATTAATTTAATATACTAAATTATTATAAATAGAGGTATCTTGTTAAAGTAAAGATCAGTGCACTATGAACTGAGAAAGTGTAGGTTTTAGTCTTAGTTCTGCCCATAAGCAAGATATTGAGCTTAAGCAACTCCCTTAACTCATCTAGATGAAATCAAGTATTTGATTCCCCAGTTGTCTCTCCCATTTCCCACTCCAAATTCCTTCCAGATCATTTATTCATTCAACAAATATGTGTTGATCACTTCCATGTGCTAGGGACTCTTCTAAGTACTGGGGATCCATTATGAGCAAGACGGACAAGTCCCTGTCCTCAAGGAGCTGACGTTTTAGTGGATGAGACAAAGTGAGTAAGTAAGCAAGTTAGGGCAATATCAAGTAAAATTGTGGTAAAAAATGAAGCAGGTAAGAGGCTTGAGAGTAATGGCAAGTCATACTCTTTAGATAGAATGGTGAGAGAAGTCCTCTCTAATGATGCCATTTGACTACAGACCTGAATTAAGTGAGAAAGAAGTCATGCATTTTTATAGGAGACTCAATAGTAATAGAATACAAGGATTAAAATGTTATATCTTTCTGTTTCTGTCTTAAGGCTAGCAGAACCCATTCCCACCATTCTTCACAGCCTCTGTCGTTTAAGGTGCAGGAAATATGTTTCTCTCTTCTACCCCACCACACACGAATTTATCATCCCCATCCCCTGTCTTCTTCTGATATCAGATATCAAGATTTTGTACATTTTTCATAGGTTTAACTTTCAATTCCCATGGCTGCAAATCAAAGTATTATTTATAAAAAGTGAATATGTTAGAATGAACACAAAGAGGCCAACCATTTGAGATACAGAGTTACAGGAGATGAAGTCAGGGACTTAGCAGAGTTGGATCATGTAGGATGTTCCAGGCCAGCATAAAGGCTCTGGGTTTTGTTCTGATCAAGATAAGATTCTGCTGTCACTCTGTGCTGGATAGACTCTAACAGGGCAAAAGTAGAGAAGAGAGACCAGCCAAGAGCTTCTTACAATAATCTAAGCAAGAGATGATGGAGGCTTGGACGAGTATAGTAGCAATGGGGGTAGTGAGAAGTAGTTGGATTTGTGACTTTTGAAGATCTAGGACTCAGGACTTGTAGATGGGTTGGCTAAAGGTGCAGAAGGTGAGATGAAAAGAGAATTCAGTGTCCTGCAGAACTGATTGTGCTTGACCAGTTATGAGTTGAAAGACCTTAGGCAAGTCAGTTCATCTCTCTGACCCTCAGAGTTCCCTCATCAAATTGTTATGAAGATTAAATGGATTGGATGGCACATAATCACCCCCCTCCATAAATATTAGCTTCTATCTCCTCATCCTTCCTTTACAGTCCAAACATGCTAGAAATAGTTCTGAGATTATGACACAGATCATTTTATCTTGTGATTGTTCTTAATGATACATAGAAAAGATTTTAAAAATAAATTCTGAGACAGATAATGAAAATAATAATGTCATAAAAAATTAAAAGGTATTATTAGACACTCCAGATAAATGTTAGAAACCACTTTTCTTGACCAAAATCTATGGATTCCCAGTAGAAGTAGCTACAACTTACAGGTATGAGTCAGCAAAGAGGCTTCCCAGTAGAGCTGGCTATTGGCTTTCCTGAGACCTGATGCCTTCTGGAAAAATTGGGCCTGGCTTCAAAATGGCTGTCAGCTTCCTCTGAAGTCACAGGCAAGGCAAATGTCTTACTTCCTTGGGATATTCTGACCTAATCAAGTACTCAATTTTTGCCCCCAAAGATTTCTATCCATGAGAATGTTAACCATTGACACATTCTCAGGTTATCTGGTGCTCAGATCAACTATGAAGAGAAAGTCACCATTGCAAGATGCTTTCTAGACAGGTAAAACACTTGTGGCCACAGACTGCATTTCTAACCCTCAGAATGATATGTTCATGAAAGTGAACAGAGGAGAGATGGGAAAACAGAATAACATGATGATAATAGCCAGTGTTTATTGAGCACCCTCTATATCCCAAACACCTTACACTTAATAGCTCATTTGCACAGGTCCTCTGTGAAATACGTACTATCCTTATAATTTCTACTCCATAAGTAAACTGAGAGATGGAGAGGCTAATTTTTTTTTTAAATGCAGCTAAGCAGTGGTCAAGCCAGGATTTGAACCCAGGTCATCTGGCATCCGAGGCTGCACTTTGAAGCATTTTTCAATACTGCTTCTATCATCATGTTCAGAAAAATAAATCAAAGAACAAAGTATCAACTTATACTAAGCCATTAAAAACATTTCTCTGTGTTAGGAACAGCATTTCATTAATACTAATATGATGAGAGAAGGTGAGCTGAGAGGTAAATGAAGATCTGAAAGCTTATTTACACTCCAGATCTGTGTCTGATAATCTTTACCATTTAAACGACCCAAATCCCTAATGCTGCAGTATAAGCCACGTTGTTTTAGATTTCTCTGAGACAGTCTTTAAGTCAGCTGTTCTCCCCATTGCCCACCAGGTCAGAGCTTCTGGGTGGCCTTCAAAGGAAAAGTCAACTAGAATAGACTGAAGAGTTTATGAAATAAAAAGAAAGGATGACAAGAGCTCAGCAGGGAAATAATATTATACCTTCCATGTGAAAATTACCAGAAAAAATATGTTCATTCTTACCTCTCAACTCTCTTTTTCCTCCACTCATTCTTTGTCCTATACACCCAGATTCTTCTTGAAGCCTATCACATTTCCAGATGAAAATATGTGCTCAAAATGTGCTAATATTTTACATGTGTATAAAACAGATGTATGCACATTACACTATAGGTACTAGGCATTTAAGACACATAGTTGCTAATATTTGTATCCTAAGCTTTAATTCAACCAGGATACTACATAGCACGTTGCTCCGTGTCACATGTGCTTCAAAGTAAACAGGGTTGGTGATGATTTAGAACCTCTATAAAAGTAAACATAAATGATTTTAACAAATGTTCTGCTTTATTTTTTCTTTCTGGTTAATTTTTTATTTTTTAAGATCTAGGCTTCTCAATGATATGCATTTTTCCAGTGAATCATGTTACTTACAAAATTTACTGTTGACCTGTAGTTTGATGCTTACAATATTATTAGTATCTAAAATCATATGCATTCCTGGAAACAATAGGAAAGGACCCTTTTCATAAATTCAAGTAAACCTTGCACTGCCAATATAGAGCTCACCAAAGCTATCAAAAATTCAGGGTATTATTGTACTTAAAACAAGTGAATTCTACCAACCTCCACACCATCTGTTACTTTTTTCATCACTTTTCCATAATGCATCCTCTTCACTACTTCTGAACTTCTCTTATTCTTCTGCTTCTTTTAAGTCATGTCAGAATTTGCCTATTTTGGCACTCAATGGAGACTATCTTAGAACTTTCTTCTAAGTCTTGGCTGACTTCAGGCTAAATTCCAGATAACTAGGTGGGTTTGAAATATGTATGTAGAGAAATTTTATATGAAACATCTGTTGTACAAATGGAGATGATTTTTAACAAACCCTAGTCTTTGTTTGATCTAAATAGATTTTGTTTTCATTTTGACTTCCTACATAAGATCATAGCTCTATGGTCTTCTACTACCCCTTCCCTCAAAACTGGAAAAAAAAAAAATTCATTGCTAGGTACTGTGTTTAAATATCTACCCACAGTGTTTTTTATGCTATTCACAGAAAACTTGGAAAATGTAAAGAACATAATATATTAAAAATCACTGATACTAAATTTCCTTTGAAGACATAAAATGTCTTATGTGTTAGATATTTAGACTATTTTCTATGTTTTACTGTTATAAACTAAACAGAAGTGAATATTCTTGAACACAAGTAGTTGTTAATTGGGATTTAAAAAATATATATCTTCAGCCATTTGTCATCAAATTTCTATACTCATAGGGATTTTTCAGAAGGCAGGGATTTCTCAGAAGTCAGCTGAACTACACATTCAAAGATCTTAGAATTTAGCTCTTTGTTCTTATAGTCTTGTTATCTAAAATGTCTAAAGAAGTTTTTTTTTTTTTCGGTACGCAGGCCTCTCACTGTTGTGGCCTCTCCCGTTGCGGAGCACAGGCTCCGGACGCGCAGGCTCAGCGGCCATGGCTCACGGGCCCAGCTGCTCCGCGGCATGTGGGATCTTCCCAGACTGGGGCACGAACCCGCATCCCCTGCATCGGCAGGCGGACTCTCAACCACTGCGCCACAAGGGAAGCCCTAAAGAAGTTTTAAAATCACATATTGCAATAAGTGCTAGCTATAAAATGTTTATAAAATATGTTTTAATTAACTTTTCAAATCTGCTTATTAATTTTACAAAGAAGGGACTACTAATGGAACACTTCATAAATTAAACATCCTTATGTACTTAGCATGGAAAATGTCTATGAGAATCTCGCAGGAAAATTGCAGTTTTTCTATTGTACTTTAGCTATCATAGATGTTGAAAATGACTATCAAACACACCTTATAAAAATAAATATGTTACTTATTTACAATTTTGTTGACTTTTTTAATACATAGTTTTTTGAGTCACCAATTATTTTAATTCTAATTTTCACAAAGAAATTACAAAAATTTCTTAACCATGGAAGAGTTCGGACTCTGAATGAGATGTTTCAACTGTCGGATTTGTGACCTATGTAGTCAGTGAGTGATGGATTAGGAGCAAAAGGGTTAAGCCATGTGTGTGCTGCTACTCTTTAGCCAAGAAGTAAGTTCAGGACACCATAGTTCAGATAGGTCAAAGCCTAGTAAAGACAAAGATCAGGGAAACGAAGGGTTCAGAGAGCTGGGGTCCTGGAGAATTTCAAGGAAGCAAGGTCTAAGAACCTCTACTGGAGCTAGGGGCCAGGCTATTGTGCCAGTCCTGGCCCAGAACAGAGACTAATGTTGTAATCCTGAACCACTCTCTCTAGGGTGGTGTTTTCTGTCACTGAATAGGCTGGAACTGGTCATGGGGAAAAGATGAAGGGCCTCTTTTCTTGAATTTCCATGGCTTAGTTAATTAGAACCAATAGGGCACAAGATTCAGAAGCCTACAAGAGAACATTAAAACCAGTGGAACAATCTAGCCTCCGTTGTTAGGAGGGTTTGGAAACAGATTAGACTAGAGGACAGAGAATCCACTAGACCTTGACCCAAATGAACCTCGGCCTCCTGGCTACAGTCCACTAGCACACACGCAGCTTAAAATAGTCAACAACAGAGTTATCAGAATCAGGTCCTTCAACTGGAGTAAAGATGTGTGAGAGAATCATAAGAATCACCAATCACCAATGTGATATATTGTAGGAAAAGCACAGGCTCTAAGTCAGAACAGCCAGATGAAAATCTTACCCCTGTATTTATTAACTGTGGCATTAACTCATTGATCCAACTCTTTGAACTTTAATTTTCTCTTTCATAAAATACTAAGTAACAGCACTACCTCTTTGTAGTTTCTATCATGCATTAGGGACAATCTAAACAAAAGGTAAGACACATGGGATGTGCACAATAAGTAGAAGGTATTATTACCATCATTATTATTACTACTATTATTTAAAATTCTACAGAATAATAGATATTATTATAATATAGGGTGTTATAATAATACAATAAAGAGAAGCCTTAAGATTCTCAAATAACCAACAAAATCCAGTGGTATTTCTCCTTCCACTTTACCTTAGTTTGTCCAGTTAACCATTTTCTCCCAAAAGCTTAATAATTTTCACTCCATTCTGACACTTTCAAGGACCCAGTATAGTCAGGATTCATTTTGTCGTTTAAAAACAAGTCGTTAGAATTACATAGGTGAAATCTTATAATAATTATAAATGCCATTTACTAAGAACCTGCTTATTACCAGCACAGTGTGTTAGGTGAACTCCACATATTAGTTCTCATTTTATATTCACAAAACTCTACAAGGTAGGTATTATTATCCATTTTGTTGTTGTTGTTGAATGAGTAAGTGAAGTACTTTATCTATGGTTACCTAGCTGGCAGGAGGAGGAACTAGGAATTGACATATGTTTAAATGCAAGGATCTAAAATATGCACCTAGTGTTCATTTGAAGGCTTATTTAATCACAACTAAACATGTATTTATATAGTTTTCCCCTCTCTTTCACAGGTATGGAATTTCTTCTGATTTTTGAGCCTTCTGCAATTCCTAGGATGATTTAGGGGAAATTCATCAATTCCTTCAGTAGTCAGTCAGTGATTCTTTGTTCTGTGCCTACATTCATCAGGGACCTAGTAACTTGAGGGGCTTGTTGGCTCTTTTTATGTTGTTATGAACTAGAATGACTGTGATATGAATATGGGTTTGGAGGTCAGAAAAGAGGTCAGGACTAGGGATGCAGGTTTGTAGCTCACTGACACATAGAGTGCTCAATAAATATACTTGTGAAATCAGTTAGTTTATTAAGCCACAGAAATGGATGAGTTCATTTAAGAGTGACTTATATGGTGAGAAGAAATAAACAGAAACTGAGGAGCATGTAAAGATTAGTAGAGGAGGCCATAGGACATAGAAGTAGGAAAAAAACCGGGAAAGACTGACAACACTGGTCATAGAGGCCAAAGGAAGCATGATCTTCAAGAACTGAATGATTAATTTTTTCCAATTCTATTATAGCCAGGGCAATAATTGAAAAGCATCCAATGTGCTAACCACAGTGGTGAGGCTATTTTTTTTTTTTGGACTAATGGTATCAGAAACCATATTGCAATGTGTCTCAGAAATAAAGAAATGGTAACGTAAGTGAAGTAATAGACACTGTTCTTTCAAATACCTTATCTGTGAAGGTAAGTGGAGTGGGGATGCAGAAGGTAGAGGACATTTAAAGTTAGAAAGGAAGAAAAATATCAATATGCTGCTGAAAGTTGAGGCTAAAGATAAATGTCCAATCTGAACTATGACTGAAGTCTTTGAGGGAATTAGGGACTGGGGTGGGGCTAGGCAGGGGATCTGTGGTCTAGGAAGCCATTTCCTGCCTGGAGTTAGAGGACAGAATCTTCTTAGATTAAGATTTGAGAGGTGAAGGTAATGAGATGCCCATAAACTTGGCAGAATTCGAAGTTGAGCATATTCTTTGAGAAGAGAGGCTGTGGAGTATGGGCTTGAGGAAAATAGTAGAAACCTGAAATAATTGTGTAGCTGATAAGACACCTGAGCTGGCAGGCAGTGTTGAGAACTTTAATAAAGTTCTGATTCTTGATTACTTGGGTTTTTGTTCTATGTGGAAACAATCCCATAAAACACTCACAGATTTCTTTATAGCTTTAAGGTTACCAACCAGTTGAAGGTCAAATGACTTACTTATATTAGGGTATTTTGTTGGAAGAAAGACTTAGGTTCTAACTAATTTTGTAACATTAGGTGAAACACGCTTCTTCAATGAATAATAATGAAATATTTGTTCTGAGCAGTGCTGATTACAATAGCAATGAAAGTCTACGACGCTACCAGTAAAATGATTGCCATTTTTTCTCAATTTGCAGCAAATATGCAAGAGACCTGGAAAGGAATATTTTATAACTAAACAGTGTATTACAAATAAAGGCATGATTTTATATACATGAATATTACAAAATTCTAAAAAATTAATTGCTTACCAGGTCAAAAACTCAGGTCAAAATCAGGTTCTTTAATGCTATACTGCTCTATATATCACTTCAAAAGTTGGCCCCCAAGATCAGTGAAACTTTTTTTTCCTCAGTTGTGGCTAGAAATAAGTTAGAAGATTTTTGGCTACAATGGATATCATAAATAAACTATTAGTATGGGATAAGAAAAACAGACTTGATATATTCTAAATAGTACTCATAGAGTTTGGATTTTGTAGCACCTGTACAGTTTGTCTATTCAGCAGTTCTCACCTAGTCATTATGTTCCCTGGTGGGTCCTCATCTTATTGTAGGGATTAATTTTAAGAAGAAGGATAAAATTCTTTAAATTACTTCATGACACCTCATGTAGTAATATCAAAAAAAGGAAGGTATTTGGAAATGTCATTCAGAATCCTTACTCCTAACCTTACAAAAAGGAACAAAGAAACTTTTTAGAAAGTGTAGTTCAGAATCATTATTCTTGAATGCACTTGAAAGGAAAGGTGATTCAGTGAAGCCCTATTGAAAGAGCTGATGTGAAGTGTCTCAGAAGAGTCTTTTCACTTTTAGTGACAAGTATTCAGCTTAATATTGTTACCTATTCATCAACCATCTATCAATTCATAAAACATTTATTTTGAGTAAGACACACAGCGCAAGGATTCACAGTTTCTACCCTCAAGGTGTTCACAGTCAAGTACAGGAAAACACCATTAAAAAACAAAATTATAACTGAGGGTGATTCATGCACAGTGGATGTACACATAAAGCACAAAAATAGCACAGAGGAGGGAGTGATTTCTTCTACTGGAGGGTCAGAAATGCCTTTCAGGAGAGATAACATTGATTGACATTGGACAAATCAATTTTAGTTCACTGTGTATGATTAAATGAGATAGCTACTTCCCAGTTTACAGACAACTGCCATAAGAAAGGATGAATAGCACTAGGATATAATGTCCAAATCAAAACCTCACACCCTCCAAGTTTCCCTAACTCACTCGTTTGATCATCCTGTATTTTGTGTTTCTACTGTACTCACACGTGGATAACTATTACTATATTTGTTTTTAATTGTTCAATTCCTCAAAGTACTTCATGTTTTTCTCCCTAAAATTTCTCACTCTGATTCTGTCCCAAACTGAACTATTTTGTGCACAAATACCTCAAATGCTATTTGAAACTCCATTCATAATAACCTGTGTTTCATTTCATCACTAGAGTGAAAAGGGGGCACAAGCATGAGACTCAAAAGTTGTGCCTCAGTAAAGCCAAAAGTCTGTGGTGAATTATTTCTAGATGAAAAAATCCATAACAAAATGATTCCTCATCAGATTATAGTCTCAAATAGAAAGAGTTGCTAAATTTAGAGCAATAAAAACATAATTAGAAGAAGAGTCTGTGTGTTAAGCTGCACAGTGTTTTTGGAACCACCTAATACGTTCAGAGTTATTTGACTTCTTTTAATATTTTAAACATTTATAGTATATATTTATACATTTAAATAAGCTTATTTTTTTAATCAAGAAAGATATATTTTAGGTGTTTTTCATTCTTCTGACCCTAACCTTTGCTTCCCACTATCTTTTTATTTAAAAAATACATTGCTGTCTTAGTTCACAGTTATCCCAGACCCTTTTTGAATAAAGAGTCTTCTAAAGGAAGCCCTGGCTTCATTACAGTTCTCTTTTTAATCTGTTAAAATCCATCCAAATTTGTGTTCTCTAATTGCATAGGAGGTTTAGAGAAACGTCCAAGAATCTCCAGGACTTGTAACCTTTTTTTCCCTTCACTTGTTTCCAAACTGCATCTGTGTTGTCAGACAAAATATTAATAGACCTTGCTTAGCTAGATTTAGTAGAATCTAGGACAGTGATTTATAGCGTAGAGGGAAATCCATGTTAAACCTTCAGGTCTGGAAGTTCACAGTTTATGTTGATATCTATTTGGATTGGTATGTCGTTTCCTAGCTTATAAAAATAAAATGATGTGTGAATGGGTAACCCGGAAATACAAAACATAATGTTTAACATTACACTTACCACTTGCAAGTCAGAAGGTGTGTTAGTACTTTAAGGATTCCCAAAGTGAAAACATGTCAACACAATATCGGATAGAGTTGTGCTCTGAGACTATATTGAAGGGTGAGCAATATCCTTTTAGACTAAGAAGGACAAAAAGTAAGGTTGGAGGCATATTGTCTTCATATTAGACTAGAAATTAGACTAGGTGTGCAGCACATCTGGACTTTGAATACATGTATACATATGTATACAAACACAGAGCATGTATGGCACAGTTAGTATATATGTGTGTGTTTGTATACATACACACACAAGCACACATGGAGTGTATGTGTGTTTCTAAATATATACACATATACTGTTGTTGTCATCCTTAGGGCATTGGCTTGTCAATCCAGCCGCTGAGAAACAGGCCATATTGGCCTTTGCCTCCAGCAGGATATCCTGAGGTAGAATTTTGCATGTGGCAGGCAGCCAGTATAATACATCACTACAGCTGGATTAGGAGGATAACACCAAGGCCAGACCAGGAATAGGAATAAATCCTTTTTGTAGAATTATATAGGGGGTTTTGAAGATGACTTATCTTTTTTTTAATCCAAAATCACTAAAACGGAAGGAAACATTTGTCATCAAGGAAAAGGTGAAGAAAAGGACAGTGGGGCTCTTGAACTAGGGCATGAACCTACATGAAGTTGCGACTCCAGCCAGCCATTGAAAGGGGAGGGGGAGGGGGTGACTGCACTGTGGATACAGCAAGACAGGGTTCAAAGGCAACCAAGAAGGACCTCAGGAGTTTGGATCCTGGATTCAAGTTTCTCGGCCCTATTACTGAGCTTTTCCCCAGGAAATTTATAGGGATTTAAAAATAGCTTCAGTGTAGAGTCCAGTTATACAAATACCTTGGTATTTTCAAATATGAGCTAATAGCCAGGCCTTAAATGAATGGCCCTTCTTCTATCCTATTGATGACATTTAAACTCTGAGTTTTTAACAGAGTCTCAGCAATCTGCTTAAATCAGATCATCTTCTTAAGGAAGATTTGAAGTTTATTTTGCCAGAATCTACTTTGGTTACTATTTAAACAATTTTACAGATCTCAGAAATGATTTTAAATAAGCTCATAACAATACAAGAACATTTTGCTTATTAGCATAACCTTTTACCAACCACATCTACTCCCCATACAAAAACATAAGAATTTAGAATTCACACTTGGTGGCCATCTGGTTTCTCTCTGAACATTACTTTAAGTCTCTTTCTTTGGGTTGTTATTAAGATATTTTAAATCGTGATGTTCTTGCACAGCATGTCAGATAGAAATAATGATAATAAAATAAGTGTGTATAGCAATTTACTCAGAAACAGGAGAGAGCAAAAGAAAATCAGCAAATGTTTAATTCTAGGCAGAGGGCCAAACTATCCCAAATCCCCTCCTCCATCTGCCCTTGCCATATTTTTAAAAACCCACCTTCAAGAAGTAGAAATTTCTTTGTCTATGGCAACAGAGTTTTCATAAAGTAATGGGTAATAGAGGGGTTAAGTGCAAGACTCTAGAACCACAGTTCTGCCACTTATTTGCTGCGTGACTTTTGGAAGTTTACTCAACCTCTCTGTACCTTGGATTCCTCATCTATAGTACAAGAGTGATATTCATCTAAATTAGATTTATTGTGAGGATTACCTCAGGTAATGTATTCAAACAGCTTGGTAAGCACTAGGACAACCACAGTATAAGGCCTCAAATGGTTGGTTATTATTTATTGATTTTTAATTTTATTGAGGTATAGTTTATTTACAATGTTGTATTAATTTCTGCTGTACAGCAAAGTGACTCAGTTATACATATATGTATTCTTTTTCATGTTCTTTTCCATTATGGTTTATCACAGGATACTGAATATATTTCCTGTGCTATACAGTAGGACCTTGTTGTTTATCCATCCTATATATAGTAGTTTGCATCTGTTAATCCCAAACTTCCAATCCTTCCTTCCCCCACCCTATTATTACTTTTTTAAGAATACTAATTATTGGTCATTTGCTTCATTAATCTGTCTTTAGTCAAGGCTATATACCTTGTGTAGTCTTTAAAATCTTTATAGGGGACAACTTCTAGTTGTATCTGTACTCATGAAAATGCAATTTCTTAGTACATCGGGATAAAATTTAGCTGCTCATCCTTAACTCCCAAATCACCTATTCTTAATAGGAGAAAAGGGATTTTCTGTGGAATCAGCACAGTGTCATGTCCCAGGTTTCCCATGGTTAGTGTATATTTGGATTGTGGCCAAATCCCTATTAAACTTTATATCAATCATGTTCATTGGATTCCACTGGAAAAGAATGATAAAGGAACTGGAGAGGGAAGTGTCTTCATAAAAACTCAATGTGTACTGTTTCTAAACAATGAGCACTTGGGGTCTAAGCTTCTACATTAGCGATATTTGTATCTTAATGTAAAATGATGACATCAGAAATTATTTTTTTTGGTCCCTCTTAGGAACCTTTAAAAATGTGCCGGTATATGGCTACCCAGGTACATTTTTACTGTACATTCTCATAGCAGAAGGGGCATTGGGGATGCTTTTACAAGCAGTTGGGTGAGGACCTGGCTGTAGCTAGAGAACCTCATTTAATGGGCAAAAGGAGATGATGACTCAAGATTTCACAACTGTCTATTCCCCTTTACAGTATTTAAATTTCCTTTTCTTTTTTTTTCTTTGCTCTCCTGATTCCTGAAATAATTATTAAAATCTCTTTAAAGTTGACATCTAAAATTTTCATAACAAGTTAAACAGCCACAGTATAAAATTCCTGGTTTGCCGTGAATATTGATATTTAAAAACAAAATCCCTAAATACTTCTGGAATTTCAATCTACTGTAATCTACTTTCAAAAAAATAAATAAATGAGATTGCTTTAACAGTTGAGAATTTTATAGCCTTCTCCTCAAATTGTATATTTATTCCAATTTCCCAACTAAATTTTATCCCAATACACACATTTTTACTTGTGAAGGTCTTTTACTGATTGCTCTATGTTACTTGTCTCTAATAAAAATGTGTGTAAATTAAAATCTTATTTATTTCCCTTTGGTGTAAGGCTCTACAAAAAAATTTTCTAATTTGGTTATGATTACAATTATTATTAGTACTAGTAAACAAAGGATGAAGTGTAGAAATGACATAAATCTGTATAAATCATAATTATATATGACAAATTTCATTGGAAACTCATTTCATAATGAGATGGATGGGACTGGTTTCATTTTCAATTGATTCATGTGTTTATGGATGAATATTACTGCCAGAAGGAAGCAGAGTTGAGCATCAATTCTATTCCTTTCCTCATTTATGGATATAAACACTACAAAACCTTGTGCACATAAGTAGGTAGATGGAAATGGAAGGAATTTTATTATAGCATCATCACTCAATTCTTGGTATTCCTCTGAGTTATATGCCAAAATATCACATAGTGATCTATCATCAAAAAATATTTCTAGTATTCTATCAGCTAACAACTTGACTAGGTGCTCCTTTAATTTCACTGAAAAACAAAGAACTATAAACAACCTGTCTTGAGAAAGGCTCTGTCACCCAGTCATTAGAGTCATTCATTGCCTGTTTCTGGGAAGTATATCAAGAAGGTTTTATCAATACCTATCAAATAACTATTAATTATTCCTGCCACTCTTTTACTTTGAAGCATCTTGTATGAGTCATGATACACTCAAGGCTGGAAAAATTAAAATATGGTTAATTTCAATACATGTTCGCCAATATATTTTTAAATAAAATGCTTTTATCTTATCACATGCTTTGAATATATTTTTTTCAAAACTTAGAGCTGAAGATTTAGTTCATTCCGTTTTTGGAAGATGGTGGCCATTTAACCTACTTGGCAAAACCAGTTCTCATTGTCTAACCAATCAATCAAATCAAATTTACCTTTAATAGAAAAAAAGTCTGACATTATTACATCACCCTGTTACACATATCACTCCTGAATTCCAGCTCTAAGGTACACTAGGTAGGTAAGTAAGTAGGTTAGTAGGGAAGTAGGTAATTATAAAGATAGATTAGGCATGAAAATTTGCCATAAATCTGTTACCTCATGACCCTCCATATTTCTCATAGTCTCTCTTTGCTTTGCTCCCAAGGGTCTCTCCAATGAGAATTATTCATTCTTTGACAATAGTTCACAAAGGAAAAAAGACAAGATTCTTGGAAGAAAATATAACCTCTGTTACCTACTTTACAAATATACTTGAATTAGAACATGCCAGAGAAAGACAAATATTGCTTATATGTGGAATCTGAAAAAAGATACAAATGAACTTATTTACAAAACATAAATAGACCCACACACATAGAAAACAAACTTATGGTTACAAAGCAGAAAGTGGGGGGAGGGATAAATTAGGTGTTTGGGATTAACATATACACACTACTATATATAAAATAGATAACCAAGAAGGACCTACTGTACAGAACAGGGAACTATACTCAATATTTTGTAATAACCTATAAGAGAAAGGAAAATGAAAAAAGAATATATATATATATATAACTGACTCACTTGGCTGTACACTTGAAACTAACACAATATTGTAAATCAACTATATTTCAATTAAAAGAAAAAAAATGTCATCTTGTGCCACACCACCCCGTTCTAATGTCACTCTTCATTCTCACAGCACTTTGGTTACAGGAGGCTTCACAGACAAACAGTATTAAAAATTATCCCTTCTTTTGGTATGCTGGACCTTTTTACACCTGGGGCCAAACTGGTGAGTGGTATGACTTTCTTTTATAAAGTAGGAGGATAATTGTTAAAGAGGAGATATGAAAAAAGAATCAGGATGGTGCATCAGCCACAGACCCATTACCAGACAAAAGTTCATGTGGATGTTGAGGACCAGGAAATTTATTTCCTTAAAAACTACTGCTGCCACATAGACTTTGGAAAGGCATGCCTCCCATGTACATGTATCCTGCATGAATACTGCTCAGTTATAGGACTCCAAGACCCTCTGAAAGTGATCTTAGCAAAGGAACTGTGCAGACCTCATGCACTAGGAGAGTAAGGGACTATCAGCTTGGTATGAATTCAAGTGCTTGAGGTGTTTCTCAATCCCACTGCCTCAGCTTTTGATGCCTGAAATTCCATTATCAAAGATTAATTTTACTTTCATCAGCCATAAAATGCTCTTTCAACCCCTAGAAAGATATCATTGAACCTTGTAAGCCACTTGTATCTTAAAACCTTAGTGTAAATGAGATTTTAATCCTTGTCTAAAAAATGTAAAATTGGAGAGCATATAAGTATTAATGGAGGTAGAGGGAAATAATGACATAAAAATGGCTCACTGAACCTAGACTGTTTCATTCTGTCCAGGACTACTTTGTTCTCTGGCTTCCAGCTCCAAGGGTCTCTTGACATGAATATGTGATTTTCTATGACCTGTCAATTTAGATGAGTCTATTTGCATCAGTAATTGTAGCCATGGTTTACTGCATGATATAGGGTACCTATCTCAGTCTAGCTTCCATATATATTTTATCACTACTTTAAAACTTGAGATGATCCCCTGTCTTAAGTATCATTATCCCAATTTAGGAAAAAGGTCTCCTTAGTCACACAGGTAGTATGTTTGCCTGGTTTCAAAATTCATGGTCTTTACAACGTATGTAAATTTCCTTAATCTATAAGGCTATGTTATAGCGTCCAAATACCAGGCATCCTTTCATCCTTATTTTTAGCTTCCACACATAATTATTAGTGAGCAATGTATAAAAGTGAAGATGACTTAGGGAGGTACAAGGGAAGATTCCAATCACATTCACAACCTCAGACATAGCTCTTGTTCTTATCTTTTTGGTATGAGATGGAGCAGTCTCTTCTTCCCATGTGATGTAGCCTTGTTGGCTCTTGTTTTTTCCTCCCCAGACATGATAATCTCCAACCTCGAATGCCTCTCCCCTCTATTATACAGAGAAATTCATCTAGATCAAAATTATATCCCCAAATGGCATATCTTTGTTCATTTAAACCAAAGACCTGACAATTATCAGACCCTACTAGTCTTTGTAAACAAATTAGAAGCTATTTCTTGTGTTTTTAGCATGCTCTTTAAAAGTCTTAGACTCATCTTAAGGGGCTCATCATGGAAGGGTCCCAACAAATGTGGACTTTTCCCTTCATAGAATTCTCAGACCAGCTACTAAGCAAATAAAATATTCTCTGTGTTGTTTACATTATAGTCCCATGTTCAATAGATAATAAGAGTTCACTAAATTTATGGTGGTAATCATTTCATGATGTATTGATATGTATGTCAAATAATTATGTTGTATACCTTAAACTTATATAGTACCATATGTCAATTACATCTCAATAGAACTGGAAAAAACAGAAGAACCTTAAACTTATACATGTCAATTATATCTCAATGAAGCTGGAAAAAAATAAAAAAATAGATAATGGGCAATGAGGCAGGAGATGGTTTGTTATTAGTATTCTTGCTTGTTACATCGAATCATAAGGTAATTTAACTTTTCAACTTGTAACTTTCCTATCAATTTCACAAAGTTGTTGTGAGGATCAAAATAAATTACTTATTTTTTCTTTGAAAACTATTTGCTCTGAAAGGTATAAAGTACCATGCAAATGTAAATGATATTATTCTAACAGATTTTTAAAAAACATCAGAGTATTAGGCAGATGGGTCATGTGAAAATAGACTCTGTGGGTCTAGAAAGATATCAGTGTTTAATCATTTAGTGAATAAACACATGCAGGTAAGTCAAGTGTGCATGCAAGGTTGAAACCACTGGCTTACAGAAAAAATTATGAAGTATTATCTAAACTATTTATTATGGCATAAAATGTCCTTCAGAGTTTGGCCCCTGCCTCCCTTTTCCCCCCAGCTTTATTGAGATATAACTGACACATAACATGTTAAGTTTAATGTATATAATGTATAGATTTGATACACTTACATATCATAAAATGATTACCACTGTTGCATTAGCTAACATATCCATCACTTCCCATAATTAACATTTCTTTTATGTGTGAGAACATTTGAAATCTACTCACATAGCAACTTTCAAATATATAATAATACAGTATTGCTAACTAAAATCACCATGTTACTTATTAGATTCCCCAGAACTTACTGATCTTATAACTGTATCCTTTGACAAACACCTCTATTTCTGCCACCCCACGAACCCGTGTAACTACATTTCTGTTTCTATGAGTTTGCCTTTTTTAGATTCACATATAAGTGATATCATACAGTATCAGTCTTTCTCTGACTTATTTCACTTAGCATAATGCCTTCAAGGTCCATCCATGTTATTGCTGATGACAGGATTTTTCTTTCTCATGGCTGAATAGTATCTTATTTTATACATATATACACCACATTTTCTTTATTCGTTCATCCATCAGTGAACACAGATTGTTTTGATGTCTTGGCTATTGTGAATAATGCTGCAGTGAACATGAAGTGCAAGTATCTCTTTGAGATCATGTTTTCATTTCCTTTAGATATATACCCAGAAATGGAATTGCTGGATCATATGGTAGTTCTTCTTTAAATTTTTTGAGTAACCTCCAAGCTATTTTCCATAGTAGCTGTACCAATTTACACTCCCACCAACAGTACACAAGCATTCCCTTTTCTCTACTTCCTTGCTAACGTTTGTTCTCTGGTCTTGTTGATGTTCTAATAAGTGTGAGGTTGTATCTCCTTCTGATTTGCATTTCGTTAATTATTAGTGATGTTTAGCATCTATTCATGTACCTGTTGGACATTTGTATGTCTTAATTTTCTGCTGCCTTTAAGTCTTATCTCCTCTGTCCCTCCACTCCAAACACCTATCTTCTTAAATTCCCTACACTTTCTTGTCTTGTCTTTGCATGTGTTATCTCCCAAGCCTGAGATTTCCTTAAGCTGTTTAAGTCCCACTGGTCCTTTAAGACCCAAATCTGACTTCCCTAGGCAAAGTCAATGTATAGTCCTTATACTATTCCGGCAGGGTTTTCCATGCACATCTGCTACTCTGACTACTCCTACTAACCATTGTATGCACTGTCTGTTTGCTTTTTGCTAAGCAATTTATTTGGTTCATTATATTGAATATCTCAATTCTCATGATTAAAATGTAATCATTTGTTGATTTGTTATTTCAAGTTAATGACAACTAACATTGTTAGTTGCACTTTGTATGTCACATGTCAGCTTTTGAACAAATTAACATACTGAAATCCTAGTTTGTGGTAGCACAATACTTGGCACTGGGATAGAGAAAATTAGTCTTTTTTTTTCTAACATCATTATTGGAGTATAATTGCTTTATAATGTTGTGTTAGTTTCTGCTGTATAACAAAGTAAATCAGCTATATGTATACATATATCCCCATATCCCCTCCCTCTGGTGTCTCCCTCCCACCCTCCTTATTCCACCCATGTAGGTGGTCACAAAGCACCAAGCTGATCTCCCTGTGCTATGTGGCTGCTTCCCACTAGCTATCCATTTTACATTTGGTAATGTGTATATATCAATGTTACTCTCTCACTTCGTTCCAGCTTACACTTCCCCCTCCCCGTGTCCTCAAGTCCATTCTCTACGTCTGCGTCTTTATTCCTGTCCTGCCCCTAGCTTCATCAGAACCACTTTTTTGTTTTAGATTCCATATATATGTGTTAGCATATGGTATTTGTTTTCCTCTTTCTGACTCACTTCACTCTGTATGAAAGACTCTAGGTCCATCCACCTCATTACATATAACTCAATTTCATTTCCTTTCATGGCTGAGTAATATTCCATTGTATATATGTGCCAGATCTTCTTTATCCATTCATCTGTCAGTGGACACTTAGGTTGCTTACATGTCCTGGCTATTGTAAATAGTGCTGCAATGAACATTTTGGTACATGTCTCTTTTTGAATTATGGTTTTCTCAGGGTATATGCTCAGTAGTGGGATTGCTGGGTCATACAGTAGATCTATTTTTAGTTTTTTTAAGGAACCTCCACTCTTCTCCATAGTGGCTGTATTAATTTACATTCCCACCAACAGTGCCAGAGGGTTACCTTTTCTTCACACCCTTTCCAGCATTTACTGTTTGTAGATTTTTTGATGATGGCCATTCTGACCAGTGTGAGGTGATACCTCACTGTGGTTTTGATTTGCATTTCTCTAATGATTAGTGATGTTGAGCATTCTTTCATGTGTTTGTTGGCAATCAGTATATCTTCTTTGGAGAAATGTCTATTTAGGTCTTCCACCCATTTTTGGATTGGGTTGTTTGTTTTTTTTTATATTGAGCTGAATTAACTGTTTGTATATTTTGGAGATTATTCCTTTGTCAGTTGCTTTATTTGCAAATATTTTCTCCCATTCTGAGGGCTGTCTTTTCTTCTTGTTTATGGTTTCATTTGCTGTGCAAAAGCTTTTAACTTTCATTAGGTCCCATTGGTTTATTTTTGTTTTTATTTCCATTTCTCTAGGAGGTGAGTCAAAAAGGACCTTGCTGTGATTTATGTCATAGAGAGTTCCACCTATGTTTTCCTCTAAGAGTTTTACAGTGTCTGGCCTTACATTTAGGTCTTTAATCCATTTTGAGTTTATTTTTGTGTATAGTATTAGGGAGTGTTCTAATTTCACTCTTTTACATGTAGCTGTCCAGTTTTCCCAGCACCACTTATTGAAGAGGTTGTCTTTTCTCCATTGTATATTCTTGCCTCGTTTATCAAAAATAAGGTGACAACATGTGCGTGGGTTTTTCTCTGGGCTTTCTATCCTGTACCATAGATCTATATTTCTGTTTTTGTGCCAGTACAATACTGTCTTGATTACTGTAGTTTTGTAGTATTGTCTGAAGTCAGGGAGCCTGATTCCTCCAGCTCTGTTTTTCTTTCAAGAGTGCTTGGCAATTTAGGGTCTTTTGTGTTTCCATACAAATTGTAAAATTTTTTGATCTAGTTCTGTGAAAAATGCCATTGGTAGTTTGATAGGGATTGCATTGAATCTGTAGATTGCTTTGGGTAGTATAGTCATTTTCAGTGTTGATTTTTCCAAGCCAAGTACATGGTACATCTCTCCATCTGTTTGTATTATCTTTAATTTTTCATTATTGTCTTATAGTTTTCTGCATACAGGGCTTTTGTCTCCTTAGGTAGGTTTATTCCTAGGTATTTCATTCTTTTTGCTGCAATAGTAAATGGGAGTGTTTCCTTAATTTCTCTTTCAAATTTTTCATCATTGGTGTATAGGAATGCAAGAGATTTCTGTGCATTAATTTTATATCTTGCTACTTTACCAAATTCATTGATTAGCTCTAGTAGTTTTCTGGTGGCGTCTTTAGGATTCTTTATGTATAGTATCATGTCATCTACAAACAGAATTTTACTTCTTTTCCAATTTGTATTCCTTTTATTTCTTTTTCTTCTCTGATTGCCATGGCTAAAACTTCCAAAACTATGTTGAATAATAGTGGTGAGAATGGGCAACCTTGTCTTGTTCCTGATCTTAGAGGAAATGGTTTCAGTTTTTCAACATTAAGAATGATGTTGGCTGTGGGTTTGTCATATATGACCTTTATTATGTTGAGGTAGGTTCCCTTAATGCCCACTTTCTTGAGATTGTTTTTTTTATCATAAATGTGTTTGAATTTTGTCAAAAGCTTTTTCTGCATCTATTGAGATGATCATATGGTTTTTATCCTTCAATTTGTTAATATGGTATATCACATTGATTGATTTGCATATATTGAAGAATCCTTGCATTCCTGTGATAAACCCCACTTGATTACTGTGTATGATCCTTTAAATGTGCTATTGGATTCTGTTTGCTAGTATTTTGTTGAGGATTTTTGCGTCTATGTTCAGTGATATTCGCCTGTAGTTTTCTTTTTTTGTGACATCTTTGTTTGGTTTTGGTATCTGGGTGATGGTGGCCTCATAGAATGAGTTTGGGAGTGTTCCTCCCTCTGCTATTATTTGGAAGAGTTTGAGAAGGATAGGTGTTAGCTCTTCTCTAAATGTTTGACTGTCTTTCTTTAAGGAAGTCACCACATAGTGAGGAGCCAGGCATTTAACCAAAAAATCAAGTTAGAAAGGCTTAACATCAAGCAGTACAAGCCTGACACTACTTAAGAGTACATGGAAGAAAGTGGCCATAATCCACTACAAGATGAAAACAGGAAAACATGGGACAAGGGAAAAGCTCAGCAGAGCAGGATATTATTCCCATTACAAGAAGTGAAATATATGATGCCTATACGACCAAAAATTTCGATCACATGGCAAACTCTGGGTTGCTTTGTAAAGTGATGAGAAATGCTACAAGTTCATATAGCAGTTGACAAAAATGTATCAAAAATCAATTTTGTCAGCAGCTTCTCTAAATCCCAGAGCTCAAATAGGAAAAGTCACCATCCTGCTCTGAAGATTCCACCTGCCTTCCAAATGGGAAATGCCAACATGAACAACATATTTGGGGCAACTGCAACCACCTGACTTCCTCCTTCAGTGGGCTTTTCTCTCGTTACTCAACTGGAAATCTGTGTTAGCTTTCAACCTAGGGACTATGAAACAGCTGGCATTTCTACCTTTCTTCCTGTTTCCAACTCCAAAAGAAGTGATCTGGTAAAATGAACATTGAGTATGAGAAGTAACCACCGCACAATCTTTTCCCAAATCATAATCTATTATTAATAGAATTCAAATTAACTGAATTTTACTCTATGACATATGTTAACATCGTTAGGTATGGAAAATACATCAAAATATATAATACCAAATATGGTAACATTTTAATTACATTTAACAAAGATTTACATAAATTAATATATGGTACATCTAAAATGTTATTGAGGAAAACTGTAGTGCCACTACGAAGTTGTAGCTGGGGAGGTGAGAAATATAAACATCTTTTTAAATGTTGAAGTCATGGAGACAAGTGTTTGTCTAGCTGCTTTGATTTACTCTGTTCTGTTGGCTGGTGGGTAGGAGGGAAAGAAAGGAATCTTGGCAAAAAGTATACAATTCTAGTATATGTTGTTTTTAATATATATTATTACCTTAGAATATACTAAAGTTAAAAATATAATACATGTTAATTTGCACAATATTGATGTGAGTTTGAGATGAATGTAAAGTAACTAATACAGTGCTTAGTAAAAAGCAGATAGACAATGTACACAACTGTCAGTAGCAGGAGTAGTCAGAACAGTAGACACACACACAAAACTCTGCAGGAGTAGAGAAGACCATACAATTCTCTTCACCTAAAGAAGTCAGATTTGGGTCTTAAAGGATGACTGGGAGTTCGTCAAACAGCCCAGAAAGGAAATCCCAGGCTTGGGAGACAACACGTGCAAAGACATGGAGATAGACTATACAGCATTTAGGAGGGTGAAGGTGAGGTATGGGGAGGGGGGGTGGTGAGACTTGGAATGGAGGCAGAGGCCAAAGTCTGAAGGATCTTTTATGCCATAAGAAGACATTTAGATATTATTTTATTCAAACTTTTTCCTATAAGCCAGTGGTTTCCATTCTTACCCGGGGAGATTTTCAAAATACTTATATTCAGCTTCCTCACAACACATGCAAACATATAGCCAGATTTTGCAAATAAAAATACAAGATACCCAGTTAAATCAGAATTTTAGATAAACACAATTTATTTTTAGTACATTTTTTTAAAGTGTAGATATGTCCAGTGCAGTATTTGGAACGTACCTAAAATAAAAGTATTTGTTTGCTTGAAATTCAGATTTAACTGGGTGTCCTGTATTTTTTTCTGGTAAACTTGTCCCCTCAAAATAATCAAATCAGAATCTCCGAGGTGGGGGCTTAGCCACCAACGTTTTTTAAAGCTCTCCAGGATTTTTATGTGCAGGCAGGGTTAACAACAATTGGTCTAAGTGATGAACAGTCAAAGAGTTTCACACAAAGGACTGACATGTTGAGAAAGATCACAGGGAAGAAAGGTCTGACCAGTACAGTAGAGGGTAAAGGAGGGAGAGGCTGGCGGCAGGGAGTCTGTTAAGAGTTACTGCAAGCATCTGGTGAAGACATGGCTTTGGCTTGAACTAAAGCAGTGGTAGTAGAGACAGAAAAAATGAGATTCTCAACCAGTGACAGGATGTGTTGACTAAGAACTTGTGGGAAGGGAGGGCACAGTAGGAACAGAAGTGCCCACTCAGCCCTGCCAATGTCACCATTCCTTAGCTCCCCCTCTCCCTCCCCACTTCTTCAGCTTGGGTTTGAGCACAGCTGCATTTTATTATCTAGGTGACCTTGGACAAGATACTTAACCTTTGTGAGACTCAATAATTCTTCCATAAAATGGTGAAGGGGTAGTAGTAACCTATCTTGGAACATTATTTTTTAAGGATTAAATGAAATACTACATTTAAAATCCTCATTATTCTGCCAGGCATGCTAAGCACTAATATGTTTTGGCTATTTATTGCTATGTTGTTGTAATTATAAATTTAATCAACCTGATTCTGATTGCTTTTTTTTTTCTCTTCACATTCTCTCCCTAGTTCTTCCTCATTTCTGATTTCTTACTCATGTTTTCCCTTTTCTTATCCTTCAATAATGACTTTTTGAATCCCAGAGTGTCAGGAGTTACCTCTTTAGGAACAGATTTGCTGAGGCCAGTTTAGAATCATTTAAGCAATGACAAGATAGAACCAGGCTCAATATGGCAGCTATAACTAATTCTGAGACTAAATGACTGAAAACAGCTTAGGGAATCACCAAACTATTCCATTATTCCACTCTTTGGATAGCCAGTGTCACAACATCACAGGTTCCAAAAATGTCAGAGTGGAAAGGGACTTTAGAATGTACAGACCTACTATGATAATATATAAATCAATATGATAGCTGCACTTAGGCACAAACTTTTGTACTTAATTCTTTTAACCTGTGACGATCTCACTCCAAATCCAGTATTCTGGAGAGGCTGTAGATAAAGCAGTTAAGAGGGCAAGCTCTTCCTTGATCGGACCCTGAATCAAAAATAATAGGGTCAGGGCTTCCCTGGTGGCACGGTGGTTGAGAGTCCGCCTGCCGATGCAGGGGACACGGGTTCGTGCCCCGGTCCGGGAGGATCCCACATGCCGCGGAGCGGCTGGGCCCGTGAGCCATGGCCACTGGCCCTGCGCGTCTGGAGCCTGTGCTCCGCAACGGGAGAGGCCACAGCAGTGAGAGGCCCTCGTACCGCAAAAATAATAATAATAGGGTCAAAAAGTCACTTGGAGGGCAATCTGGGAAATTTGCATATAGACTGGCTAGTAGATGACATTACTAAAATGTTTATTTTTATGCTGTGGCAATGGCATTGTGGTTAAATGGGAGAATGTTCTTATTTTCAGAAGTATCATAATGACTAACTTACTTTCAGGTGGTTTAGCCATCTGAAAAAGTATGTGTGTGTTTGTTGTATATACTTTTAAAAAAAAATAATTCTAAATGTTAAAATAAAGAAGCGTCAAAGAAAGTAAGTTTTTAAAAGTAATAGAATAAATGACTATTGTTACCAAAAAAAAACAAAACAAAAAAAGAGGGAGGAGCAGGCTCTGGAATCAGATCAGGTTCCAATCCTAGTTGGCAACACTGGACAAGTTAGAAAACCTCCCTAAGCCTCAGTTTCCTTATCTATAGAAACAGGTTAATAATTATAAGAATACCTACCTGTTATTCCACTGTCATCATTGTAATAATTGAACAATAAAGGTGAAGTGCTTAGCACCAGGGCATGGCCCATGCCAAGAGCCCAACTGGAGTTCTTGCCCCAGCGTAATCTCAGAGCACATGGGAGTAAAATCAGGAAAATACTCTCTGTTCAATCCATGGTTTCTGTCAGATCACTTTTTTTCCTTAACTTTTTAAATTGATCTGTCTGCAAGAAACTGGGACATCAGTAAAAAGCTGGACCACTCTTTTGTGGGATAAAAAAGTACAAACAGAAAGCCTCTTACTATAGAGGAGGTAGCATAAAGGTGGCATTCCCCCTCACTGTCATCTCTAAAGCCAGCAATAAGCAAATCATAAAAGAAATTTGCTTGGAACTTTCAGCTCCACCGTAATAGCTGAAACAAAGGTAGAAAATTGCAGCTCTCTGTGTAATAACTAAGTCTCTTGTTATGTGATGCTGTATTAAATATAAAACATTTTCATTTCCTTTGTATAGGAAATTCAATAGGACCTGAAAAGGGGGTCAACCAAGTACTGTGACTCTCACAATGAAATGTGAGTGGTGCTAATAATCCTTTTTAAACTCTGGAGTGACTGCAAATAACCAAACAGATAAAATGTAGCTTTCATAAAACTCGAGGTTTGGTGGAGAATTAGCACGAGACTGGTGCTTGCTACTTGCTAACGGAAGGCTGGCCAAGAGCTCAGATTTATGCCATGAAATTTAAATGGTTTTCTCCTGAGGTTTTCTTCACAATATCATTGTATGCGGCTGAGTTACTTTATTGGCACTTTTGTATGGGGATTGTTTTTGGAGGAGTGGGGAGTGTAGGGGGTAGGGGCGAGGATAACCTAGTTCTTTAAGAAACCCAGCACTTATGGGGCTCTAGGGGATTTTAAAGCAGGGAATTTGGAAGAGTAACACATGCAAGAGTCTCCAAATGGTGAGGCAGAATCAAAAACATTTACAAAATTACGTTGGGGAAAAAAATAACATGGTAAGATCACAGTTCTTTTGTTGGGGTGTTTATAACATAACACATGGCTTCATCTCACTAGGCTTCTGAAATTAGAATGATATTGCTAGAAGATTTTTATGGATCAGGCTTTGAATTTGAATGTAAGTTTGCAGGGAATTTTGTACAAAGAAACCTCAAATTGAATTCAGACCTGGGTATTCTAGCAGCCAGCAAAGGTTATTCATGGTGTGTCCAATACAATGTCACTAACTAACTTAGAAACAGGAGGTCACAGACAGAAGTTAAGGAGGGTTAGGCCTATCAGCAATTCAAGCAGAATTTAATTACAAAAAGGGTAGCTGAATAATGGCACTCATAGCTAAAGGCAGCAATAGATGCAGGAATTGTAAATCAGTTCAAGGAAGGGAGAGAAAAAGAAAATCAAAAAGAAAAACAAATCAGCTTTCTTAAAAATATCCTAGGGTTAACTGAGCAAGCCTCAATGGATCAGAGAGTCAAGGCTTTATCCTTTCAACATCCCTGTGCTTTGAAAAAGACACCTAAACAGCAGTTCATTGATTTCCACAAAGGCCAAAGACCTGTGTCATCCACCCAATTGAATTCTTTTGTGCTGTACATGTGCTTACCCTATACTGTCTATCCCCTTACAATTTTATCTCCCCATGTGTACATTTCTCACACCCTGGGTAGGACACAATTATTCCATTCTTGCCAACATGCACTATATAATCACCTTGGGAACTGACATTTCTTTTTTGCCCTTGCAATACACAAGAGGAATTAAAGGTCCATGTCCTCAGTGTCTTTAATGTCTCATTCCTTCCGTGCATTTCAAGGGTAGTAGCTAAATGCAAGAAAGAATTCATCTCAAGCTGGAACTTAAAAAAATGCACATCCAATAATAATTATGCTGTTTTTAAAATGACTGTATTCCTGGACAAGGAAATAAAAAGGAGCAAGGCCAACATTAAAATGCCAAAATAGCAGAGGATGCCTGTGAAATGGAGCTTACAATGGGACTGCCAGAAAGCTTGAGCTAACATTAGAAGCATGTGAAAGTTGGCAACCCAGGCTCACGTGGAGCTAAAGAAAGTGTTTTTGTATATTCCAGTTCCTGTTGGTTCTGATCCCTTGAATGTTGCTCGGGGTATTACACTCCCAATTCCAAACAAATTTCAGCTAAACCTCAAAATATTTTCAACTATAAGAAACCAAACATGATTTCTCCGAAGCATAATAAATCAGCTCAAATTTCAGTAAAGCTTTAAGAATCTACGTAGAACACTGAGGTGTTAACAAAGTCCCTAGGAAAGAACTAACCATTCTCATGTCTAAGTTTTAATGGTTTTATTTTTTTTTGTTATCTATTTATGCTTTATGTTTTCTGATTTTATATTTTTAAGCAGTTTCACTCCTACTGCCCTGTACCTCTCAACCAAGCATTCCATGCTTTTGAATCAGGCTGCTTATTTAAAAAAAAAATAACCCAATTGACATTTATTGGACAGGTGGTAGGCAGGCATCTCCTCTATAGGGAGAGAAAATGATTTTAGGTGTTTTCCCCACTCTCCTGTCTTTCTGACTAAGTGAATTTCAGCCCCTGATCCAAATCACAAAGGTCATCCATTAGCAGAAAGCAGAAAGTAATTTGGCTTTTCCTGGCACCTTTCATACTCAGTGATTGTCTAATAGTTTGCATAGTGAGAAGGTGGAGCCTTGGAGAATGCTTTGTATGCAGGTTGCACATTAGAATGTCACCGTATTCTTAGGGCCAACTTATAACACAAATTTAGACATAAGAATCTATTGAGAGAAGGTGGCTGTTAAATGTAAAGCATGCCAGTTAATAAATTAACTGTCTTTTTTAATTTAACTGGGTCTCAAATAACTATTTTACTCTTCATTATTAACCATAAAACAACAGCTACACAAGTAGATTAATGGTGCATTTTTTTCCCTTTTGTCACACTGTCTTCTCTCCTCTGTCATTAGTTCAACACTTCAAAACAGTAGGCCTAGGAAAGATATTTGAGAGTTTTAAACCAATATTTGATTGGCAATATGGTTACTGTGACATCCTAGATATAGATGGAAAGTGTGAGGTGGATTTACCCTCTGCTTTCCAATGGCTTCTCTTACAGAAAAAAAAAAAAGAGAACAGATTAAGAAAACCTAGAAGAATAAAGGTGAAGAATCTGCTGATGCAGTCCTACATGAAGAATTGCATTACTTATTTTTAGATTTATGCTTAGAAGACAAAGAAATCTATATGAGCCCTTGCCTGCCTGCATCTTTCCTCTAAGCTCTTAAAAATAACACATATATATACACATAATGTATGTGTATATACATTATACACTGAATATACATTATATTCAGTCCAATCACTTTGATATTATTCCAGAGAAATACTTTTTCATTCTCTGCTATTGATTTATAAATTCTTACTTTTCTAACACTTGTCAAAACTTTTCACTTATAACCCAAGAGCTAGGAAACCAAAACAAGTACTGTCCTGAGTGTCATTGTGTGGTGATCCTAAGTAGCCCCTAAACACTTTTGTCGATATTTATTGATGGGATCCACAGGCACTCTGAGTGATCCCACTCTGGAGTGGCATAAACCCATGGCAGAGAGGTGGTCCAGCTGTAGGCCAGAGTTGGTGAGGCAGCGACAGGATGCTCAGGGGCCATTGACAAAATGTCAAACATTTCAAATTTCTGACTAGCTCTCTGGCTAATGCCATGCTAAGCAGAAACATGGCTATTTCCTCCAAGGAACCAACAGACACACAACACAACACACAGAAATAAACACAGATTCTGTCTTTTCTTCTCCTCCAGTTGCTCACTCTGTCTCACATGCATGTGTGTGTGTGTGCGCGCGCGTACACACACACACACAGTCTACAGGGAAATTAAGCGGTGCCAATGTAACAGTGTACTGAGAAAGTTCTTGGATAAATTAACAACGCAATTACATTACATGACATGCCACAAGATGGATGAGGAAAACTTGGCTGGTATTATGTTCTGTTTTCAAATTGCAATTTATTTGAGGGTTTTAATGGATGCCTTATTAAAACATCTCGGCCCTGGTCAGGTTTCAGCATATGTCACAGTGGCCTGTGATTGATGACACCCTCTGCTGCTTCTCTTGCACATTTGCAGGGAATTTAAGCAAAGAGGGAATGAGCTGAGACCCAGCTTTGTATTGATCGTGTGGAGGTGCACTGCCTGGGAGCACAGTCTAATAACATTCTCTTAGCTGAACTGCTTCACATGAAGGCATTTATTACAAGAACTAAAATGTTATATTGCTCAGAATAAAAGGATATTGTACAAACAAAAGAGTTAGCACTGAGTGGGGGAGACTAAGAGAGGCTATGGCATGCTCCGAAACCATGCCTTGTTATCTTTCACAGGCCACATTTCTAAGCATTGATGGAAAAAAATGAATAAAGCTGTGCTTAAAAAGGTAAAATGCTGTGAGCTTTATTTTTGCTTATTTCAACCAGTTACAAGTAACAGCTGAATTTCATGAGAAAAAGATGCCAGGTGGGGACTGAGAGGTGAGCAGCCTTAAAGTCATTTGGAAAATAAGTATCAAAATGGATCTCAGGACGTTATTTGTAGTGCCATCTGAAATCTCTCATTTCATATATGCCATAGTTAATTTTTTTGACATGCTCCCATCAAAACAGCAAGAGCTATTCGTACCTAAGGAGTAACTGTACTACCACCAAACAATACAAATTTGATAGACTTTTGTCACATTTTAATTATAAAAGGGTTCCATTTGAAATTTTATTACTTGAAGTTTTATAAGCCTTTTTGTTTATTGTCAAGAAATTTATATTTCATACTACTTACTCAAAAAGCATGAATCCAGTTACATATATGTCATATACATGTGTACATCCAGTCATAGAAAAAAGACTAGAAAGATACAAAATAAAAGGGTAATGCTAGTTATCACTAGAAAAATAATTATTGTAATTTCTTTGTGCTTTTCTGTAGTGTAATTTTCTGCAATAAACACATTACTTTTAAAATCAAATAAAAAAGCATTTCAAAGACATTTGTAACATCTTGATTTATAAAAGTAATTAGACAAATAGGTATCCTTTGAAAGAGTCTAGAAAAAATATAATCAAGGAAAATGATTCATTTTGAAGTAATATTTGAGTCTTTCTTAGTAAGCAGAACCTATGCATTGCAAATTTTAAAAGAAATCAGTAACAGTTCAGACAGAATGAAAATATCCCTATGCAATACAAAAAAAGTTTTAAAAAACTAAAAATAAGGAAAAAGTGTTGCATTTCCAAACTCTGATAATGTTAAGGTTTGTCACTCAGTTCAAAGGCTTTTTTTTGCCTGACCTGCTATGATTGCTATTATTTGAACGCCACATTTATTATTTTGTTAGCCTTTGAGGGCCTATAAAAATCTCACCTAATTATATTGGAATCACCTAGCATCACAGCCAAAGCCAAAGAAGATGAGAAAATGGCCAACAGCTTTTCTCAAAATGGAAGGAAAAAAAAGTTAAAGAATGAACAAACAGCAGAAACCAAGAACACTCAGGAAAGCCAGCTTTATGAGTCTCCCAAGAAATGGATAGAGAAAACATTTTTTAAACGTTGACAGAAATTGTTAAGTTGTAAAAATGGATTTCCTAGCATTGTCAGTTGAATGTACCTTCTAATGTACAAAACACCAAATTTACAGTCTTTGAATAGATTGTGACAGCTTTGGTGGAGTGATGCTGTGCAAGAAAAGGGAAATGTTACTTAACCTCCAAGGCCTCTTTTTCTCTTGGATTTTAGATTTCATGTTCCTCTTCTGTCTTCTCATGGCCCCTTATCTTTTAGTGACTGAATATTTATCTGTGTATCAAAAGGGAATAACTTTCTTTTTACCATGAAAGTAGTTATATAATATCACAAACTATGGGTTCCTTTGTTCTAGAATGAAGACCAATTCTCCAAATTTGGAAAATTACTTAACTTCAATTCAGTGAACATTTATTGAGCACCATCTACCTGTAAAACAGTGTGCCTGGTAGTAGCAACATGATTCTTTGCCTCTTTGTGATGATAGCCAACTTTAAAAGTGAGGATCTTCTCACTATAAATTGCATAAACTACATCCACACATGCCACAATTTAAACACCCATCAACCTCAGGTTAGAACTGAAGCAATAAAATGACAAAAAGCTATTGCCCTTAAAGCGGTAAGGACAGAAACATGTATCAATACACAGTTCAGCCTGTGAGAAGAGCTATGGGTGGAAAAAAAAATTAATGCATTGTCTTCTAGGATAATTCACATTGTATGTGAATTTTATACCAAGCTTCCTATAGCATAAAGCAGGTGATGAGCTCAAAGCAGATGTGAAAGGAGAGCAACAGCACATGGCAAATGTCAGAACAACACTGGGAGGCACTGGGGTAGCACAATTTGCAAGAGCAGAATCCCCGGATGGCATGGGGAACAGAATGTAGAAACATGGGGCTAAGGGAAAAAATAGACACACAAAAAAGTTCAGGAGAATACAGGAATAAAGAAGGAATGCTGTATACACCTTAAACTAATACAACATTCTATGTCAATTATATTCAATGAAACTGCGAAAAAGAATGCTGCTTAGGACACAAAGTCTTCAAATACTGTAACTATTCTTTGAGTATCTTCTAGACTGAGCTCCATACAACATATGTGAAAAGTAAATGGAAACTCAGATTCCCACCCAGAGGTGGCTAAGTTAATACCACTGTCTGTCTCATAAAATGTTCTATCAACTACTCTCTGGTGAGGAATATTTGATAACCAAAACTAATTAACATACATATGATTCACTCGTAACTTCTAAGTGAATCTGTGTAAGTATGTTCATGGTGGTTGTGTGTTCTTCTCAAGTAATCCCTTTGCATTTTCAAAGTCCCTATGCTATTTTTGGGTTCTTGGTTGCATTAGCGACTAATTTTGGCTAAGTTAGTAAAAGGCAATTTCCTGGAAAACTTTCAAGAAGCTCAGAGAGCCAATGAGAGGTTAGGTAACACAAAATGGGGACAGGAAGATCAGCTGAGGACTCTCTGGTTCTAGATGACCTCACTCCCGCATCTGATAATAATTTTGCAAAGAAGCCACTGGTTCAGGAAATCTCTCTTCACACATCATACCCTAGGCCTTTTTACATTGTGGATGGGTTCTAAAAGGAGCAAGCAAGAGAGGGTAACCTAATGGATGAGCACTTTTCAAGTCTCTGCTTGTATCATGTTTACTTATATCCTATTGGCCAAAACAAGTCACATGGTCAAGCCCAGAGTCAGTGTGGTGGGGAGACACAACCCAATGGGTATGGAAGGTATAATTTATCAGGAGCCATTACTCTATTTATACATTCAGCTTCTGGCTTCATAGAAGGGGAGTGCCTGCAATTTTCCTCCAACAAAGCTTATTCACAATGAACAAAATAATGAAATAAAAGGGACTAGGGTAATATTAAGAAGAAAATGGGTAATGGGTGGCAAAATAAATGATAAATGGCCACAGTGGAACCCTATTTAGATTTCTGAAATGAAATTAACTGAATCCAGATAGACACCATTTTATTCCTCTGAAAATTCTGGGCTATAGATAGGTATCATCCAGAAGGGATTCACGATTTTCCTAAATGACCAGTTTCCCATTACAATGCATGTGAACTTGTCAGACTATCTAAGAAAACTATGAATTATTATCTTGGTCTTTTTTTTTTGAACAACCTTAATAAACATTCCTCAACTGATTTAGGTTACATCTGTTCACATTTCAGTTCTTGTGTCTAAATGAAAAATAATAGAAGCCAAATATGAAATGTATATTTTGAAAGAATCTCACTGCTCTAGAAACTTGTTATCTTATATGTCACACACTTTCATTCAGTTTGCTTAGTAAATAACAGTTACTGTACATAACCACACTACTAAAAGTACATAGAGAAAGGAAAATAAGTAGATATTTTCTGGCATTTTAGTGCACAAAATATAACCTCTTAACCTGCAGCCTCCAAACGTTAAGTCTCAAAACCGAGTCCATTAACCTTTCTAAATGGTTGTGATATTAAAAACTGACTCTTAACAGCTATGGGTCATCATCTAATGCAATAACCATCAGCAATAAAGAATTATGGATTAAGAACATTATCTATCTGTAAAATGGTCATTTATGACATTTGTACACAGACCACCTCTAAAATGCACAGATACCCATGACCAAGAGTTCAGACCTAATAATATACATTATGCTTTTATTAGTATAGTTATGATACTAGTGAGTTTTTAAGAGAAAATCATTACATTTATAAAAGTTCAGGGTGTTTACTGCAAACATGAAACTAACAAAGAAAAACTCTTCAGAATTCCCTTTCATTGAACTATAACTCAGCCAGGTGGGGCTAATTAACTCAGATGGTCAAATAAAAAAAGCATGATTTTGTCTAGTCGTCGTGCTACAGGAAAAATGTGGACTCTTCTACATAATCGAGGAACAGCAACTCACATGAAAGCTTCTGTGCCTTATCAAATAGAAAATAGAAAATTGTTCATTTGAATTGAGCTTTATTTTGTTTTTATAATTTAGACAATTAATTCAATATACACTTATGCAATAGTTACTATGTACCATCAACAAGGTGTTTGAATTCCATAGATATGAATGACACTTCGATTTAACAGGGACTTAGCCTCAGTCAATATTCTGAAAGGCCAGAAGTACCACAAAATACAATCTTACTCCTGCAAAAACAGATCTACAAAATTAACCTAAGAGAGCTGTATTTTCTAAACATATTTACTGTATTAACTTGTGTTTTGTCTTTAACACTACAAAAGCAAGAGGAATTGTATTCAGGGTTGAAATCACATTGGACCTTGTTCTTAGGAGGAGAAAGACAAAGATACAGGAAAAAAATAGACAAGAATTAATTTGGGGTGCTTTACATCTCGCTTATCTTTCTAAAAAATCTTCTGAGAACTTGTGTGTTGCTAGAAATTTGTTTATTTAGATTTCTCCCTCTACATTTAGTGAATACTTTATATCTTCACTGGAACGATATGACTTTTGGGTACAGAATTAATGCCCCTTATTCATATCATTTTTATTTTAAAATCCAAAGTAACAATGAAATAAGAAAATGCAGTGTTCAGAAAAACAAGGTGTAGTTTCATTAATAGGGATCTGCTGTTTATGCTAGATTTTTCTAAAATGTTTAAAAACACATTTACAAGCAACTTGTAAATATGCATTCTCCATCTCAAAGAGCAATAAACAGGTCATCCTTAATGACTCAATTTTAAAAGTTGTTTTTTCCCCACTGCTTCTAGGAATCAAAGTTCTGATGAATTAGAACCTGAGCCTGCTGTAAAGAGGCAATAACCTCTTGGTCAGTGAAGATCTTTATCTCCATGATATAACTCAGATCATCTGGGCCACACACTTTCATCCCAGAGTCCCTCAAGATACCTCTCACCAATGTCTTTATGACTCTCTGGGCTAGGATAACAAATACCTGATCTAGTATCAATACACAATGTGTAAGGCTGAAAAAAATTTTGTCAAATTGAATTGCTAAAGAGAAACCTCTTTTGTACTCCCCCACCCATAATTCACTCCTAACTTATTGTTACCCCAATCTCAGGTCAGCTATTTCAGACCGATGCCAAAGAACTCAAGAAATTCTATAGGGTTGAATTAGTAAGTCATATTAGTAAGTCACATGCCATATTCAAGTTGTTAGGTTAATAGAAAAATAATCTCTAAGACCCAGAGAATCTATAATAATCATAGAAGCATAAATTTTGATTTTTATTTTCTCTTATAGAAGCCTAAATATTTATTTGGCATGCCAGAGTATAAGCTCCTTGGAAGAGGGATTTATATTTTATTAGCATTTGCAGCCAGCATGTGTAAAATAGAAATCAGAGCTTCATGCATGATATTTACAAGTTGATAATAACAAGTATCTAGCACCACATAGTTGAATGTTCAATGTATTTCAGAGAGTCTAAGCTCTTAAAAGAGTTTCCAAATCAAATTCTCAATAGGACCACCAAGTATAAATAGAGTTGAAGCAGACAGCTTTCTTTCTTTTGGTAATTTTCCTTAGAATCTGTCCTGTAATGTGGTTAGTTTGCCAGATTGCTTTCACCACAGGATGTTAAAACAACACAATAATCAACCAAACTATGTTAACCAGAGTCCCTAAAGGCATATATTTTAAGAAATAAGTAGAAGCAATGCAATTTCACAATAAATATAACATCGTTTTAAATTCTGTTGTCAGCAATTCTAATTCTCAAAGGTGCCTCGTGTACTATCTCTTTATAAAAATATCTAGACTTTACTTCTGTAGTTATCCTTGTAACTTTTATAATAACCCATTGGGATTTCAGATATATGTTCCTCTTTCTTATTTTTTCTACTTCTGCTTCTTCATCTTCTTTATCTCCTTACCCTTCCTCTTATTCTTCTCCCATTCCCCCCTCCACTTTCCTTTTGCTTGTTGAAAAAAACATTATTGATAGTATGGTAGATATCCCATCTCTCCATATTTCATTTCCGCAAATGCTGGTCATCCAACAAGCTTGATTCCAACCACTGTCAGCTGGATCATTAACCAGGCACTGACATAGAGGGAAAGGGAAACTGCTTTACATGAAGCATTACCCTAAAGCACAATGTAAGTCAATCATTTTTTAATTATACAGAGGAGTATTGAAAATAGTCACCTTTGTAGGCTATTTACTTATCCCAACAAAACAGGTACCACCCAAAACAAAAAAATTTGGAACTTCCCTTCTGAAGTTGTACTTAGGGCCTATGACATTTATTTATTTATTTTTATGACATTTTGTTGAATAGTTATTTAGATATATACATTTGAGCACTTTTTATTTAAAAATGGTTCAGAGAATAAGTTGGATAAACAGCAGCTTTTTAGACTTCACCGTAAGTCAGAAGCTTTTTATATACAAATATTTTTAAAGTTAGGTTTTCTTTCAAATAGAAATAGAGTTCTGCTTAGATAATCTGGCAGGACTTGCCTTCCTTTGGTGGAAGGGCTGAATTCCTATATGCCTTAAGGAACCAGACAACTGATGACAATCATATTTACCTAAAATGGTAGTTATCTTTGCAATCCTTTTATGACTTGAAGATCTTTAAGAAAAGGTAGGGAATAAAGATTATGGGGATCTTTTCCACTGGGAAGCTCCCCTCTAAGAGCACTCAATTATAGTAATGATAACAACATGGAAATATAACAGAGAACGTGAGCCCCTTCCATCTGCTTCCAGTTGGATCTCCCAAAAATACTATATATTAGTGCGTTACAGTTCACTGATCTCAGCAAATCCTGTCTGATTTGCCCAGGAGAAAGGCCCAGAAGTTAACACAGACTTTCTGACTTGTTTACTACTTTTCTATCCTTACTCCCACTGTTCTTCACTCTAGCACCTGACACAGCACATAGCACATGGAGGCATTCACTCTATTTCCTAGGAAGATGAAAGAAGGAATAGATGGTAAACTTTAGTATGTTGCCCACTCGTCCTCTCTCCACAGATGCAAGGGGAACAGGACTTAGGATACACCTTAGGATATTAGACTCTCAAATGAAATATCCAGTACACATTGATATTCCCTCTATCTTTTCCTCTCTCCAAACGATTTTTTAACCACTAAGATTCTGGGAACTCACCATTATTTGGACCTTGGCATAAAGCTACCTATTTTCCTAGTGAAAATAATTTCTCTACTCCATCCTCATCTTCTCATCTCATATTTTTAAAAAAAAGATATGTGGGTGTATATATACCTTTCATTCCCTTTAACACAGGTTGGTTTTGGGGTAGACATGCAACCAAGTTGTAGGTGACAATATATGTTATGTGTGAGGGGAAACATTCTAAACACACTTCTAGGAGAGGTTTCTTTCCTGAACAGAAAAAAACACGAAATACAGGCAGTTGCATTTTCTGTCTCTAGTGTTGGTATATGGATATGTGATACCTGGAGATGTGATACCTGGAATTATGTGCCCATCTTGAGACCAATAGAGATAATAGTTACGCTGAGGGTGACAGAGTGGGAAACGGAATAGGATCTGGATTCTCAGTGATGAAATTAAGCTGCTATATTACCGAATCCTGAGATTCCATACCCTCCAACTTATTATATGACATTTTAAAAAACTTCCCGTTTGGGATATTTTGAGTTTTCTGATGAATTACAACCTTAAACATCCTAACATTTCTCAAAATGAATTTTAAAAACACTCCTTGCTCTGCATCTCTGAATCTGGGAATCGTCTTATTTTCTACAGCGTCTGATCCTTATCTGAGGCCCTTAAACTCCTAGGGCTGTTTGGCAAGAGGTTTAAGGAATCATCTGAAAATCTTCACTCACTGCTGTAACAGACATGGGATCTTGGATTTTTAGACATGGAAAGAAATTCCTCTCCTGATTTTGGTTCTCTGCTTTTCATTTTGTCACTTTAATTTCTTAAACCATTGAAGTTATTTATCTTCTGTAGCTTGTAAAAAGGCAAGATAGCAAAGTAGTTTAAAGCATAGGCTCTGCAATCAAAGGTCCCTGTTCAAATGTTATGATCTTCTTTACCTTGAGCAAATTATATGACACTTGTAACTATTAGGGCCTCTCTTTCCCAGCTGTAAATGGATGTACTGGAACCTGCCTCATAAGGTTGTACCTGGAACATAGTCAGCCCTGACTGCAATAAACTTATTTTATATTCATTAAAACTTCAATTAAATTTACCTTGACAGACAGGCCGCCAATAGACAGACTTTGGGAATGTTCAGGCCAATCCAGATAGAGGATTATAGGCTTAGAAGGAATAATTAGGCATGGAAATATAACTACTTATTTGGGGCTTCATTAAGAATTCTGAGCAGAATCTTGTGTCTCTTGAAGGAGACAGGAGAAAAAAGCCCTCTATCCAAAAAGAGTGCTGATGGAGGGCTTCTTCACCCTTGTACTGGAAAGGACACTACTGATGAGCCCTGCCAAGCTGAGATGAGAACACCAAGTTGAGTATCACCCAGAACCTTCCCTAAAGGGTGTATGTTTCATGTTATGTCTGTGAAGAGGAATGGAAATAGAACATTTTTATATACTTTGAGAAGCAACAAAAAATATTGAAAGCTCTGCCATTTCCTTGATTTCATCTCACCTTTGATTTTTTTTCCCCAGGTCAAATGGTCACAGCACTGAAGATTTGACCATAAAACAGACCAAAGAATTGCAGAAGAGCTCCCTGTCTCTCAAAATAAGTTTAAGCACCTAGTACAGTGGCAGAGCTTATAAAAAATTAAATAATGGATGAACATTGCTGTACCTTCAATGCATCATTCAAGTCTTGGAACATTTGCAAGTGTTTATTTGCAAATAGGTGTTTCTGGGCTTTCACATCTCCAAATTCCAATTTTGCATACTTTAAATTCTTAACATGTAGATAATGCAATGTTTACATGTGGACTCCAAAAGTCTATCTTTATGGCACTGACACTACTTAAAGCAACATTTTCTGGTAATAATGTGAAAACCTTGGATTTTAAATGTTTCCTTTAAGAATAATTGCCTAGTTTAGCACTGCAAATGGTTTGACAAGGCAATAAAGCTTTGTGACTTTACAGCCCTGTGCTTAGTTATGCCATGACATTTGGTGACTATTAGGCACACTTAATCTGATGGCTTCCCTGCACTTAGCCCACTCCACACCCACCAAGAGTTAAAATTAAAAAAAAAAAAAAAAACTCTCAGAACATTAGGATAATTTTTGAAGAGTTCCATTGTTCCTGGAGTCCTCATCTCATTATTAAGTATTCATCAGTGCATCCTTGGGAGAGGTAATGGAAGCAATCATATTTGGGGGTTAATTCCAGGGGTATGAGACAGTCATAAGTGGGGAAGGAGCCACAGAAAAGCCAATAGCACCTTTTAAACTCTTAAGATTTGTGCTGTACTAATTATTATTTGGCATAGACCATCATCTGTGCTTTTTACAATTATTAAATTCCCTCTATTCACTGGGGAGAAACAGTTACATGTTTTGATATCTGCCTGTACCTTAAAGTAGTCTTTGAGGAGTGCCATGTTAAGTAGAAGTACAAAACCAAGCCCATGTGTTTTCTGACCTTATGGGAATTTGATATCTAACTAAGCACGGACATGCATTAAATCATATTCTTGTCCAAATCCCCAAATCTCTTGAATTAAGAAACTGTTTCAGGAAGTTTTTTTTTTTAAACACTTTGTCTACATGAGAAACAAACCTCAGACACAGGCTGGGCTCTTGCTCAGGGGAAAACTGTTAAAACGTAGCACAGCAGAAGCACTACAGAAACCCAGTATTTGCCTAACAGATTTTGCACAAGTCTCCAAGGTACTTTGTACCTCACCACTTACCCTTCTGTGTGATTTGATTTGGATGTATGTGGCCTCTCCTGTTGAGGAGCACAGGCTCCGGACGCACAGGCTCAGCAACCATGGCTCACGGGCCCAGCTGCTCCACGGCATGTGGGATCCTCCTGGACCGGGGCACGAACCTGTGTCCCCTGCATCAGCAGGCAGACTCTCAACCATTGCGCCACCAGGGAAGCCCTGTAGGCTAAGATTTTTATGTGTCCCTTTTTTTTATGATCATCTCTAAACTGTGCCCTTAAAAATAATAGACTTTTAGAATATCTAGAATACTAAAATTTATCTTTCTCACCTTATGTTCATTTTCTTCCAAAACACACATATCTTGTGGATTTCTTTATAGGAAATAAAATGTTATCAGCCACTTTCAAATACAAAATAAACCCAGTTTACCCTAATAGAGTTATCGTTACAAAAAGAAGCTTATCCGTAGTATGTAGATAGCTAATAAAGGAATGTACCTACAAGATACTTTGCCTGCCCAAGAATGCCAGGACCTCCAATATTTTTTTTTCCTGAATTCTGTTAAACTAATTCTGTGTGATAGGCAAATGTGTCCTCCACATGCTGGTGAATTAAAATTCAGCTTTCAGTGAATAAGATTAATTGCCTCTTCAGACAAAGCTGGATTTGCGCTCCTATTAAAGACAGGGAAGGGGGGTAGAAGCAAGGGGCAGGGTGCCAGCTAGACTGCAGTATTCAGTTACACGTGAAATGATTTGTAATTCTGAGTAATCACTTAGGACAAGCCCTTGCACCATTTTATCTATACATGACTCTAGGCCAAAGTCAATACTCATAGTAAAATAATGAGATGAAGCTAACTGAGCCCTTTTATTAATGCTCCAAGGAGCAAATCTGATGCTTCAGTTTTTCCCCATTGAAAGTATCCACTTCTTCCTAAAAAATGAACAAGTGGGTCAGGATGCCCAGTAGCAGCCAGGGTATCTGCTTCGGCAAAAGCATAAATAACTGACTCTTCCCACCTCCCTCTTTCTGTTTGTGCACCAGGCTTCACCCGACTGCAGGTGAACGCACATGAATTTTGCATTACCTCTAGGCTCATTAAAGAGATCTGGCTCTCCCCTAATAGTTTCCCCTGACTTAGGGGGAGACACACATACACACACACACACACACACACACACAGCATGATGAACCTTAACAGAAACAATGCAAAGTACTTTTTCTCTTCCTCATCAGTCTTATAAAGAAAATCCACTGTTCTAGCAAATGCACAGCTTGGTGACAGAGTTAGCAAGCAACTGTTAGGGAAATGAGATGGATAACCAGCTGTCCCAGCATCTTGGATATGGGGCACGGAAGAGAGAGGGTGCTGGGAAGGAGGGGGAAAGGAAGGGTATGGGGAAATCCTTGATTGTAGCCCCCAAATTGCACTTTCCACCTGTGTCACCACCAGTCAGGTAACCAATCTGGCAATTAGCATTAAATGTCTCCCTCACTAAGTAATGGGCAGTGTATTACTCTTCTCTGTGCTTGTTGAAGGCTTAAAGATCTACTAGGAATTTAAAATATATATATATCCTTAATGTTGTTTTCTAAAACTTGGAGAAATATTCTAATTTACTTGGTGGGTAAAATTGTCTTTTATTGGAAAAACCCAACAGAATATTTCCGCTCTTCACAGAAAATGTCTGAACCAACTTTTACTTATTAAGACAAATGCTTCATACGTATGTACTCCAAAATAAAACAACGTAGGTATAATAGAAGAAAGGAAAAAAGATACCTGCAAATTCCAAATTTGTATCCTATTAGCTAGGTGATTCTTCCACGTCGCTTGATATCTCTGAGCACAATCTTCTCATCTCTAAAACGAGGATTACACATTAACAGGCAAATTTGAAGAGCAATGCTTAGTTCAACATCTGACACATAAACACAATTATTCATATCCCTCCCTTCCTTGGATTATTCATGTTACAGGGAGTGTGAAATATCGATATAAACAGACCATACAGAGATTTCAGTTAAATTACTCCTTCCAAAATTTCTCTGATTAGGGCTTTCTGTAGAGGACCAAAATAGCTTTTTAGAATTCCATTTCCATTAGTGTGCTCATTGGTAGAGATACCAACAAATATGAAATTTCCCTCCAAAAAGCTTTAATGAATTGTCAGTCAAACAATAAGTGATGAACCACAGAGAAATTGCTGAAAGATTCAAGTACCTACATACAGAGCACATACAAAATTCACATTAATTCTATTTTTCCAGGCTATAACACAGTGTTGCACACAGCCTGAACTTGGAATGGTATTTTTTTTAATGATTTCAGGACACACAGTTCCTATGACTAAATAGCTCACACTGTCCTGGGAGAAACTTTGAGTCTAATGAGGGTTCAAGGTACACAGCACACACACACATTCACATGAACACACACAAAGCAACTTGCCAGACATACAGGGAAAAGGGACTTTAGGTAGAAGACACAGCACATATGAAGTCACCAACACTTAAGAAAGCCTCACGTTGGGGGGGGCCTGTAAAATGTTTGGCGTACCTGGAGTGCAGAGAGTAGGTGGAGGAGTGGAAAGAACTGAGGGAAACAAGGGGAAGCGCCAGCGTCAGATGGTACTTATCAGCAATTCTGAAGTGTTTGCACCTGATATGGAGGCTAGACAGGCTCAAATTCTAGGGTGAAAAAGAATCACGGGTAGGGAGCTTGTTAAAAATACAGAGTCTAGGTCCTTCCACCATCAATTCTAATTCAGAAATCCTGCGGTGATCCCCGAGACTGCTTTCTAACAAGCTCTCCAGGTGATTCTGATGGAAGGTGATACACAAAACTCACTCTGAGAAACTGCTGCAGTGTATGTACTAAAAGTCATTTTATCAGGGGAGTGATATAATCAGATATATGGGATAAGAAGATAAATAGTTCCCAGAAGAGGATAAATTGCAGGACACCAAGACTAAAAGGATGTGCATAATCCAATCAGGAAGCTTTTTCAATGGAGCATCAGGGAAATAATGAGGCCACTGAACTAAGTACCATTAGATAAGAATGTAGGAAAGAGGTACAGAAATTTAGCAGGATCTGGTGGCTTACTGCTTGGAGAAGGGAGGAATCTAGCATGACTTCCAATTTTCTGTTTTGTGTTCTGCTGTAGACGACTATGTTAGCTGAAATGGATTATATAGGGAGATGAGTAATTTAGGGAATATGCATTAAATTTTGGATAGATCAGGTTAAGTAAAGTGGTTAAAAGTGTGGGCTTTGGGGTCCAATAAGCTGGGTTTGTAGCCTAATTTTGTCACTTAATTTCTATGTGACACGGACAAGTTGCTTTACCCTTTTGATGTAGGAGTAGGGGAAAAAATTCAGACTTTTAAGTTAGTTAATAGAAGAAAAGACCTTAGCAGAGCACCTGAAAGTGATTAATAAATGTTAATAATACTAATACTAATAATTAATTTTAATGTCATCATCATTAGCTAGCTGGAGATATTCCATAGAGAGATGAAAATATCATACAGATGGTTGTTAAAACTTTATTACAGATAAGATCATCCAGAGAGAGAGAAGCACTTGAAGAAATAAGGGCTAATAGAATCCAGGAGAATACAAATACTTTAGTTGATAGATGAACTCGATAAAGCTGAGGAATAGTCATACAGAAAGAAAAGCAGAAGATATACAGGTTAAGGGTATACAGCTGCTTAAGATAGAGAAAGCTGTCAACAGTACCACATGATTCAGAAAGGCTGGGTAAAATAAAAGTCAAAAAATGTCCATTGTATTTGACAAATGGGAAGACGCTGGTGACCTTAACTAGAATGATTTCAATGATTTGGGCAAAAGTCTCTTTTTAGGATGTGGAAGAGTGAATGGGAGCTGAGGGAATAAGTAAATTGATTGTGTAAATGGAGAAACAATGTGATAGCAAGGAGAGTCATCAGGTAGAAAAGGATTGGGTTTTCTTTTTTAATATGGAAGGAACATGAGCACATTTTCAAGCTTAGAGAAGTGACCCAGTGCAGAGGAAGAAAGAATCGTTGACAGAGGAGAGTCTAAGAGGTGATGGAAAAGGATGAAATAGAAAAAAAAAAAAAGAGAGAGAAAAAAAAGTGGGTCCTAGCCTCGGACAATAAAGGGAAACATCTTCCCCTGGCTCTGAAAGGAAGGACCTAAATGAATGGTCAACGTTCTAGAAGCTGAGGTAGCAGTATGTAAAGATGAGTGTACTACAAGAGAATATCAAGTTTCTCTCTAAAATTGGAGGAAAATCTCTGGTGAAAGTGAAGGGGCTATACTGGGAAGCAGACTAGGAACTAGAGGAGAGAGCTAAGAATTTGGAATAAATAACAAGGGACAAGGAAGCTGACCAAGGACTGTAAAAACCACCAGGCAGCACAGAGGCACATAATGGTCTGTGAGCTTATTTGGTTTTCTCTAGCTCTCTTCAAAGCATGGGTGGTTTAAGATCAAAGTAGATGGATTGTGGGCTTAATTTAATTTACATCTTACAGAGCAGATGTGGTAGAAGGACAAGGCAATAAAAAGAGAGTGTTGGAGAGAATGGAGTTAAAGTACCAGATCAAGTTTAATAGAGAAGCAAGTGAAGGTGGAGAAAAGCTGTTAGTCTGAGAGCAAAAGGAGCACTCAGAGTACTGGAGGGCTCAGTGAGGTGGAAGAACAGGCCAAGAAGAGCAAATGAATACGAAAAATGGAAAGACAGAATTGAGGGATTAGAGTATAAATTTAGGGGCATATCATTTCAGAGGTGAAATAGTCTCAGATATTGATAAAATTGTGTGTATGGCCATGGACAGGGTTGATATTCAAACCATTTCATGACAGGTCAGGCTGCCCCTGAAGCTGGAGCAGCGTCTTGCTGTTTCTCAGAATCAGGGATATTCCCTTTAGTTGCTGGACTGTGGAGAATTCTAGAGAGGTCGCATAGGAGTGGAGGGACATGGCAGAGGGGGGAGGGAGCATCTGGGTAGACAGTGTTTAACATCCAGTACACATGTATTTTACTATTTCAACAGCCAGGGTATACTGTTTGAATACCAGCTCTAGCCATGAACTGGGTGACTGAAGGGGAGGAAAGATCAAGATCATTGCAGTAAAAGAAGTTAAGGAAGGCTGCTGAATGTGTCATCCTCATGAATGTGGAAATCTTCCAAGATGATGAATATAATCCATATGAGAAAATATGGAGGGGAGGGCTCAATTATTCAATGAATACAGGCAAGTGCCCTGGTGATTGGTAGAAAATATCCATGAAGAAAGATGAAAACAATATGATCTAATGCATGGCAATCAAAAAAAGACAGCAATTTCCCAATAAATGCAGGAAATCAATGATCTGTAAGCAACAACTTGAAATTTAGGAAGTTGACTTGTATTCTGCTTAGAAATATGGGAATCGGGAGAAACAATTCAAGGCACTTGGTTTTGTTTTTATTTTTCCTTCTCTTCCAAAGGCAAGGGCCCAAATCTGAGGTTTACTTTCTGCTTCTCAGCCTAGAATATCTGGCTATTGTTCATGTCAACTCCCATGTCATGTGACTTTTAACTCCTGGCCTCTGTCAGGTAGACATTGTCATTGTTTTCATCATTCTTTGACACTCCAGATAAAGCAGATTATGAATCTGTTTATTTGTCATCAGGAGACTTTGTATTTGCCTTTTGTCTAAAATGGGGCCATTTAAGCAGAGGCTGGCTGGGGTTTGGAGGTGATCATTGGAACCCTAGAATGCCAACCATGTATAGCGCTTTCCATTGCATTCTTCCTTCTTTTTTTTCTTCGTTCCTATCATCCTAACTTCCTACTTCCTTTTGTCTTTATTTTTTATTATTTCCTCCCAGCTTCTTGTTTAAATCTAAAGTTATTCTCAGATATTCTGAACTACCCAGCTGGGCTCTCTCCGTCACCTGCAAACCTAGAATCTCTTAAAGCTGGAGAAACAAAGACAGACATGAAAATAAAAATCTATCTGTTTGGGCACCGGGGCATCCAAATCTATTTGTGTCATTAGTTCGCCTTTGTGTTTTGTAAACCCAAATTAGTTATTTACTTCCCAAGTTTTGGCAATGGTCTCTGAAAAGTTCTCTCCCTCAGTTTCCCCTATGTAGAAAAATATCCATCATTTACCCCGTCATTCTCCTGAAACTGTTAACAGATTTAAAAGATTTAAGCTACTATGTTAAAAAGGTACTATATTTTTAAAGCCAAAATAAAGCTGGTGTGACTGTAAAATTGGCATTATTAAAAGCATGTTATTCAACATGCTTTTAATAATGTATGCTACATAAGTGGTTAAAATAATTTAAAATGAGTTTTTATTGTAAATTAGAATATAGAAACATTTAAACCCTAACTTCAAGTAAAAATTGACCTATTTGAGGGATTTTCTCATTTAGCAAATGTCTACTTTTCTGTAACATAAAGATAAAAGGAAGTATTTGTACTTACGCTTATGTAAAACTAAAAATATGTAGATTTGATACATAGAAATGCACTTAGTAAAAAGTGAACATTTTCTCTATTAAAATAAAACAACTAATAACTCTTGATATTTCATTTAAACATGTTATTAGAAAATGGGCATCTCAAAACGCTGCGTGTCTTTTTCTTCTTCTTCTTCATCTTTGAATAACTCCAGCAGGAAACCTCAACATTTTATTTGATTATTTAAGAGTTCCCTTTGGAGTGGAAGTAGATAGAGCTTGATATCACTATGTATAAATAAATAATTTGAAGGTTTTCTATGTCCAGATAAAATTCTAAAATCTGATAAGTAGGTTTCATTTTATCTCTTGTTATTTTAGTGGTGGGAAGGTTAGTTTTTTCTTCCCCTCAGTGGCCTGTAGTCCTCCCAAGATTGCTGCCCCTGGGCTCTCCTGTGGTTTGAGGGTTGTATTTAGGATCTCATCAGCCCTTTTAATCTGACTGCCATTCTGCATTTTAATCTCTGCTCCTCAGTCCTCTCATAAATAGGGAAGTACTACAGCATCTTCCCTTTCTCTCCACCTCCTAAAACCACACTCAGTCCACAACAGCACAGGAATTATAAAATGCCAGATTATAGATCTGCTTCATTATGAAAATGTTTGGTGATACTTTTCTTCTGACAGTCAACAATGTAAGATTCAGTAAACAACTTATAATTGTGTATGCCATTTAATATTGTGATGGTTGCTAGTGATGGATGCATGCTTTATAAAAAGGTAAATGGAATTCATCAGTTCACTTCTTAATTTTTTTAAAACAAATATTTGCTTAACACCTAAAAAATGCCAGGAATTGGGCTAGGCATTAAAATACAAAGATGAATAAACATGTTCTCTGCCTTCAAAAACTCACAGTCCAGTCAAGAGACAGTCACGTAAATAAATTATTATAACAACGTATGACAAAAAAATAATTAATATATAAAATTACATTTGGGCACAGAGAATGGATGAACTAACTGACTAAGTGGAAGGTCAGGAATGGTCAAGTTGGATATCACACAGAAGATAATGTTTGAACAGTTTTTGAAGGAAGAATATGAGATAATAGAAGGAAGCCATTTCAGGCAAAGGCGTATACAAAGGCCCAGAAGAAAACAACAACAACATGACAGTGTTACATAGCTGTCAGTAGTGTGGCATATAAAGAATATAAGGTGACAGTTGGCATATTGCTGAATTTGGACATTATAAATTCCTGGGAGGAAGTAATGTGATTTGTTTTCAGTATCAGAATCTCCTCAACTTGGCTTGCCCCTGAAGTCCCAGGGTAATGCAGAAGGAGACAGGTATGGCTCCTAGAATCTTAGAAAAACCCATCAGATTCATGATGCTTTCCAGAAATATATAATGTGATCATTCAAGCCCAGTTCAAAGGAGTGCCTTTCACAAGTAAGGAAAAAGTAGAGGCAATTTTTTCTAAGACAAAATAAAATGTATATTATCCTTGCATAGCCCTATCAGAGCACAGAACAGAATTTGTAGGAGTTTAGAGAAAAGTAATACCTAACAGAGTTCATCATCAACAACTATACCACAAGCAAAATCATTCTTTTAAAGATCCTCTGCCATTATCATACCTTGTATTCTTCTGGAGCATTCCCACTGTGACACTGACCTCACAGAGAACTCCAATACTTTATCCTTACTGCTTCATTTCTATCTATCAACCCCCTCAGGAATTCACTTCCCTCCTTCAGTTGCTCTTGTTCCAGAGCCCTTCTTTATAATGACTATTTTGCAAATGTCCTTAATTCTCTGAGCTTTCTCCTCCCATCACATCCACTTTGCAAACCCCAGTGGTGAATCCAACAATGCATTTTCTCTGAGTAGCATCCACAGAACTAAGCACTGCTGGACAAAAATCTTACAATAGAGAAGACTGGGATCATGGTTCATTCATGGTCACCAGCCTCAAATGATCATTCAACAGAGACTAAAGTGATTGCCCACTCATCACCACAGTGACTATTCAACACCTTCTCCATGCCCTTTCAATTGTCCCACCCCCTTTTGTTCTCAGCAGATAACTCAACCTTATGGTTCACCGAGAATATAGAAGCGACATGATAAATACTATATAATCTTCTCATGACTAAATCTGCATCTGCAGTCATCTAGTCATCTCCTTCTTCCCTGTTATTACACAGAAGGAAGTAACCCTTCTTTCAAAATTCTTTTTCAGTGTTTCATGTAACGTTTTAAAAAATTTAACCCCAGCTCAATGCTATTACTTCCCAAGGCAATCGTGCTTATATTCCCACCATTCCAGCTCTTTCTTGGATCACCAATGATTTATATCATCAAACCAGTTCTTGTATTACTCAGCCTCTTAGTTACATTCAAAATCCTTTCCCACTCTTCCCTTCCTGAAAAAGTCTCTTTGTTTCTGCAATAGCGCATTCTCCTGGTCATGTTTCTGTTCCTTTGGTCCTTCCTTCGTGGATCCAAAGCAGAGCCTGAGATGAGGATTTGTGTGCAAGCAGTTGATTTGAGAGGTGATCCAAGGGCACAGGTGTTCCTAGACTTTCTAGAGTAAGATAGGCAAAGAGGCTAAAACAATAGAACTGTGTTATCAAGGGCAACATGGTAGGAAAGAGGAGCAAAGAGATTAATTCCTCTCAGGCCTCCTGAGAAGTATATAGAATGTTTCCCCTTAATTGTCTAAAAGATTTTGCTGTTTCTTCCTTCTTTTCCTATCATTTAAATTTTGTGTTCCTCAGAACTCAGTCCTGGGCCATCTTCTCTTCAATATCCCTTCCCAGTAATCTCAGACATTCTTATGCTATCAATAGCATAAAAATGTTTATAATCCCTAGATTTTTGTCTACAATGTAGATTGCTATTCCAAGTACAGCTTTCTACATGATATCTCCATTTGGAGGTTCAGCAGGCATCTCATATTTAGAATTCTCTTGATCTTTCCCCACTTCTGGCCCAAATCTGTCTCTTCTTTAATTTTCCATATCTTTATAAGTTGCACTTCCATTTGCTCAGTTATACAAATGGCAAACCTGAAAGTCACTTGACACCCCCCCTTCTTTTCCCTACCTGCATCCAATCCATCACCAAGTTCTGTTAATCCTACTGCCAAATTATGTCTCAAATTTGTCCAATTTTTATTATCTCATTCCTCATCTAGACTACTGCAAGAGTCTGCTTCCATTTTTGCTTTCCACCAATCAACTCTGCACAGAGTAGACAGAATGACCTTTCAAAGGCATAAATCAAATTTTATTATTCCACTGCCTAAAGGATTTGTGTTCATATTATCTTTAAGTAGATAACAATTTGTATGAGTTTTCTTGGGACAAGTCCTGGTTTATGCCAGCTTAACTATTAGCAGTGTTCACTATCATTATCCAAAGGGCCCCATTTTGGACAATAAATCATAGGATCACCCTACTCTTAAATACAAATTCCTGTAATTAGACTTACTCCAAACTCATCTCATGTTATTACACACTAGCCAACTTGCAAGCACCAACTATTTTCTGTTTCAGTTTCCTCGCACATGCTGTTCCCTCTGTGTACAGTATACTCTCGGAGCCTCCACCTGGGCAACTCCTACTCTTTCATCAAGAATCCATTTAAGGCCACCTTCTAAAACAGGCTTTTTTCAATTTTGTCTTACAAATATTTCCACTAGGACATTTCCTTTTTTTTATCCTCTCACTTTCATTTGTAATGTAATTATAAATTTATCTGTACATTCATTTGTTAATACATACCTTCCCCATTATATAGTGAGCATGAAGGCAAGAAAACACATCCTCCACTTAGTAATGTATATTCCAGCACAGCCCTGGACCCCACTGTGGGTGTTCTCTAACATTGTTAAAAGAATGGAGAACAGAGGAGAGAGAAATACCAATTGAGGCCTTTTAATACACCCATTTTCTAAATCTGAATAAATACAAAACCTCTTCTTACTCTGACCTACTAGAGTGCAATGAAGATGTTGAAAGAAAACACCAACATACGAGGTGCACATAAAATTTTCTAGTACTTTGTGAAAATGAACAAAATCATTTAAGCACAATGGAGACAAGTTCCACATAGGTAATAGTTTAAAATGCCTTGATCAATAGGGGAGATTTATTATTTTATTAGCTCTCTCAAAACAATAAATTTAAAAAAAATAATGAAAAATTCAGATTAAAACAAAAAAGCATTCATATGAGAATACATACCAAATTAGTTCTCTGATTAAGGATCATAGATTGATGAAGTGTTAGAGCCAGAAGTCCCTGGACATGAGCTAGTTCAGTTCTATCATCTTGCAGGAAAGGAGCTGAGACACAGGGACTGGAGATAAAGTTAGAAAGTTCACCGTAATGAATTGTCTCCCAAATTTCTTCATAATGAGACAGGCCTATTATAAAAATATTTATTTTATAGTGACTGATACAAAATCTTAATAATACATAATATGTACTTCTTTAGAAATGAAAATAAATATACTAGGCCTATAAGAAGATGACCTTTAGGTAATCTTTTATACTAAGAACTATCTTCTACACATTGGTCTCATATGAGGGAGAAATTAAGATGTTGTGGAAAAAATACACATTCAGATTTTTAGAACCCAGCTGAAAGGTGAATTATTAAATTACATTTCAAAGCATTTTTTCAGTGAAATAAGGTATCAACTATTGTCATATAGTTAATGAATTACTTTATTTTCTTTAATTAAAATGTGTTCTTGGTTAGTCTTCTCCCCTTTGATGGCTTTTATTTTTCACTTTATGAAGAAAATATCTCTATGTAAGTGATTCTGACAATGAATTCATAAATCTCTCACTAAGTTTTGAGCCTTCAAAAACTGACACATATTTCACAGAGGGGTACTTGCTTTAAACAGTTTGGCTCTAGCATCATATACCAGATACTTTCTTTGCCATGTGAAAAATCACATATCCTTTTCAGAAAGCTCACCCTGTTTGTCTTTCCAAAACAAAAGAGTCACCAATCTATCTCCCCACCCCAAATTGAAAGGTCATATTCTAAGAAATGTGATTTCTATAGACGACCAGCATCATTGCCGTATGGCAACGTGAAAGGCTACAATGGCAGGATTAACTCAAGGGCATAAGAAACACTGCTCTATGCCAATATAAATATCCCATTGTAACTTCTGAGAGTGTTCTGAGAGGCCAAACATTTTCCATACAGACATTCTATGCCCTAACAAATTCTTCTCCAAATTCTTCTGAACAAATCCAGATTTAGTGACTCACAGATCTTACACACAGTACTTTAATTCCAGAATGTAAATATGGTCAGCCAACTCTTATGCTGTATCCTAAATTTAATAAATATTAAAATGATATTACATGCTTAAATATGAATGTTAAAGAATGCAAGAACTTTTAGTGCATATTAAAAAGAGTAAATTTCCATTCAATAAAAATACCTGTCAAAGAGCCTCAGTAATACAACAAATGAATGGAATGGAGAGATAGATATGGAAGAAATTATTTCCTCATCAAGACTCTACAATATGTGACATTTTTCAAGCTGGAAAACTTACCACACAGAATATTCTCCACCCCAGAAATGTAAGCCAGTATTTAGCAGTTATGTGAACAATGACTTTGAAGGTTGCTAAGAGCCCCATGTGAGGTTTTCATTACAAAGACCTTATTTCAGATATGTCAGGTCTAACTTGGAAATTGTAATTATTTCTATAGAAGTTCAGGGATTGACTTCTTTTCTTGGGTATTTTGGCTTCCCTTGTTTAGGGGGGAAGTGACTAATGATGCCCTGGAAATGATTAACTTAAAAAGAAACAGCTAAGAGTATTTGATCCTCCTTTGATGAAGTGTGAACACTAGATCCTTTTCCCCAAAAATGGAACCGGACTAAGCTAGCTCTGAGGGAAGGAAAAGGGTGTAAGTAAAAAGGAGTGCATTTGTTACTGTTCCTTTATCTCAGAGAAGCTATTTCAAGTGATCACTGGTGGAAACTGCTGATAGTCAATCTCGTATTTTCACTCCACGTTTGACATCAATGTTGTCAATACGACATAATCGTCTCTGTCAAAAGCATCATTCATTTCCAAACTGCGGAGTTATTTACAGTCGTGTCTTCACTCAATGTAACACTACCACTCAACACTCAGCTGTCCCTTCTCTGTTTTAAGTAAACATTTGGGCAGACTTTTAAAGAAGCTCTATTTTAGGTTAGGCTAACAACCTGAAAATGAACCCAAAGAGAAAAACTTCTTCTCTTGTCCAAATACCATTTGGACAAATGGCTAAAGTTTTTCACAGAAACTAGCACTTCAAATTGAGTTCTGTTTGGTAAGAGACATGGTGCTGAAAAGTGACATGTATAATGACAGCAATATGGATCCCCAATAAAGAAGACTGGGTTGTATTTTGTTCTAATTATAACCATTTAAATTTTTGTGCGCATTTTTTAAAATTTGGAAATCAATTATAATAATGTAGCTGCTAGTTAAGCACCTACTCTAAATCTTTTTGCAAAACATGGCTGATGTGGGTGTTTGAATACAATTAAATAGAAAATGTTGTGAGGAAAACTCAGTCTTATGTTTCTAAACACCCGAATGAACAACTACTTATTTCATGGCTTCTATGCACTCAGTATGGTGCTAGCTGTATAGCATATGAAAAAATGATGGCAATATGAAGGAAACAAGGGTAAATGGAAATCAGGCTGTGTTTTTAAAATAAATTTGATTTGTTTTTTCCATCTACTCTTTCAGAGAACAAATCTTAAAACTCTTGGTATATCCAGAACTATTTCCCAGAGGCAACTACTTATGTCTTTTCACTAGCAGAGGACATGATAATGGTAAAAAGAGGTGGATGGAATTTTGAAAATTGAAAGCAGGATTAAAGCTAATTTGACAGACAAACAGAATTTTGGTGGTCTAATGACTTTCAGAAGCTACTTATTTTCAGAGCTTTTCCTAAGAAAAGTATAAATATCACTATCAATCTGTGTGGGATCCCTTCTTCTTGATATAAAATGCATCAAGCATATAACCTAAAAAATAAATCAGGCATTCTAAATGTATTTTTGTTATCTGAACAAACTGGAATGGGTTATTTTGGAACCAGTGCATTTGAAAATAATAATAGCTACTTCTTACTTTGAGCCTACAGTATGTCGGACACTTTGCATAAATGAGCTCATTTAGGCCTCCCTCCAGAACATGGATGTGTTATCATCACTTTCATTTTACGTATTAGGCATCCAAGATGGACAGAGTTTCAGGGCTTTTCTTGAGGTTCTATAGTTAATATTAATAGTGGTTTAGTTAACATTACCATCAACATAAATACTATGACTTTTTCATGGGCTTTCTCTTCTAATTCTCACAGAATTTAGAGTTTGGGACTGTTAATATCCTCATTTTAAAGATCAAGAAGCCAATTAAATCTTAGACTTATAACAACTAGTGTTATAAAAGATATTACTTTGCTAGTTCATGATTGGGCTGAGATGTGAACATAGGTTTTTTTACTCCAGAGTCAGTGCTTTTCTCAACTAGACATGCCCATCTCTCCAAAACCAAAATTGGAATTTGAATCTATATCATTTGTTTTTTGTAAGTGCACAAGTTCCATTTTACCTCACTATCCTAATAGAAGTTAAGAACATCAAAATGTAGCTTATTGTCTCTATTTCTCTGTCTTGCAATTTCCTTTTGCCTCCCTCTTCCTTATCCCATGCTTATCCAGGCCTACCCAGGACCCTTGGACTCTCTAATGAGAATTCTTCCTTTAATTTTGTTTGTCACATGGTTTCTGGGCCAATGCTAATGTTTGTTTTTCATTTTATTGTGTTTCCCAATATTTTCCCAGCTTTTCCTATAGCACTCTAATACCAAGAGACCAGGCTCCTAAGAATGCAGACCATTCTTCATGCTGAATACCACACTGTAATTTTCTCCAATTCATTCTATATCATGGTTTGTTGGTTGGAGACAAAGCACAGCACTACCAGATATGCTGCATATCTGATTATGTCCTTGGCCTCAAGCCCTCCTTTATTACCAAAATTGTTTGCATTGACTATATTCTCATCGTGTTTCCTCTCAAACTCTTGCCTTTTTCCTCCCATTTTCCATTCATTTTTTTACTATTTTATTTTCCTTTCAATTTCCACATGTGCATGCCCCTCTAGCATTCCATTTTGCTCAATCCCCATGCATCCTCTTCATGCTTTCTATACACTCCCATCACCGCTATTTTCTTGCCCACATCAGAATAAAAAAAGATTTTGAGTCCATTTTGGGGTTGCATACACACCGTTGAGACAAGCAAAAACAATATATCCAACTACACAACAACTCATACATAATGATAGTTGTGAGTTGTTTTTAATAAACACATCTTTTACCATGATTGTTCCTGTCTTTGTGCATGTGTCTGTAATTGTATGTTTTATGCTTCCAGTTTACGTTCCTACTTCTTATGTTCTTGATTAGCATTAAAAAAATAAAAAGGCCAGTTAATAAGCATTAGTTATTGAATTGTCACCTCCTCATTCTAGTCACTGACAATAATTTGGAAGTAGCACACATCTCATCTGATTATTAGGCCATCAATTTACCGTGACCTGGGGCCACTTCTAAGTGATTAATGGTGTGTGAGCTTGTTGCAATATTAAAAAGATCACCCTGAACCTTAACTCTAAGCATAACAACATCTTTAGAGGCTTACAACAGTTTTGTTTATTTCTAGATATCTACAATCAAATAATCACATAAATAAATCTCTATTACTTCTTAATTTTGAAAAATAGGCTTAAATTAATTATGTAAAATTTAATATCTATAGTTATTGTGAAAATTTGTGTTCTTCTAAAATTTGTTAGCCAGTGATGAGCAGCCTGGGGGACACACACACACACACATAAACACACACACAGGCATACTTATATGATTCCAAATGAGAAAATGAAAGCATCCCTTTTAGGGACATTTTACTTCCAGGTATTACAATTCTATGGGATATTTCAGAACCCTTCTTGAGTTACAAATTTCTTCTGAATAGTAATTTACAGTCTACATTGTATCTCACTTACTTCCTGCAAGGTAGCTAGGGCAAGTAATACTAGAAATGGAATGGTATTGGGGACAATTAAATGGTTTTCCAAGGTCAGGTACTAATCTGGGAATTGAACCTGGTCTTCTGATTCCTAGCTCATGGTTCTTTCTATTTTACATAGTTACTTAGATATTAGATCAGATATGTACTACCTAAAGTGAAAATTAAGCTTTAATTCTTTAGACAGAATGAGGTTTTAAAAACTTATTCCATCATACTCTATTTGTGATGAAGGAAAGGAGCATTCTGATTAATTTTGTTTTCTGGTTTGTATTTCCAAGAATTCAAACCTGGAAAAAATACATTTAATATCATGAGAGAATTTAAACTAACGTTAATTCAAAGAGCACTTTAAAGTCTTGTAGGACTTTAGGGTTTTAATTTCTTCCATTAATTTCTATTGTTTCATAGAGATAATGTCAGCTAAGAAACTTCCAACACCAAAGCATTTTTTTTTCCTATCTGGAATTTGTGTCAATACAAATAAACCACAAAGTAATAAGTTGTTGCTGTTGTTGTTTTTCAGAGCAGAAACATTTTAAATGCTTGCACATTTTGACACACAAAAAAAGCTTTTAATTATGTGAGTATACTATTTCTAAGTAAGGGCTTCTTTCTCATTAAAATGATGGTTGCAAATATTTTGAAAATACACTTTACTATGCTTTCAGATGGAATATTTATTTTAGATATATGCAGTAATCATCAGTTTCACTTGAAAACCAGGCCTATAAATATAATATACACTTTTTTCCCTGAATGTCATACATATTGAGTGAGGAAGGTAAGAAAGATAAGGAAGATAAAGGCTAAAATGAATAATAAAATAGAGGAATGAAGCTAACCTCAATAAAAGTGTGTTTTATGTGTGTGTTAGTTCCCTACTGATGCTTATTAAACTACCAGCAATGTAGTGACTTAAAGTAGCATAAGTTTATTATCCTACAATACAGGAGGTCAAAAGTCTAAAATGGGTCTTATGGGGCTAAAATTCAAGGTGTCAAAAGAGCTGAGTTCCTTTGGAGGCTCTATCAGAGAATTCATTCCTTGCTTTGTCTAGCTTCTCGAGACTGCCTGCATTCCTTGGTTTGTGGCCACATTACCCTGACCTCTGCTTCCATTGTTACATCTCCTTCTCTGACTCTAACCCTCCTGCCTCCCATTTATAATGACCCTTATGATTATAATGTGTCCATGCAGATAATCCAGGATAAGCTCCCCATCTCAAGGTCCTTAACTTAATTACATTCACAAAGTCCTTTTTTCCATGTAGGTTTTGGAGATTAGGATGTGGACATCTTTGGGAGGTCATTCGGCCCTTCACAATGTGCATAAAATATTATAACTTTTAAATCAACATAGAGATAATGACATATTTGAAAAAAATACTCTTATGTGGATTAAATGGATATTGGGATCTGTGTAGAAAAAGTATGGGATGTTAATGTTACCTGTCAGTTGTTTTGAAATACATTTAATATTTGATTAGTAAATCCAATACCTGAAAGCAGTCTTCCAATGTGGGAGCGTGTGTTTCTTCTTTTAGAGTAGCATGCAAAAATTTAAATTTTGAAAAAGTGTTTTAAGCCAAACTTGTACTGTGGAATATGTTTAAAAAATAGTTTTCATTTAAAATTGGCATTCATGAGTATCCTGCCAATAGCCTCTATAAGATTAGCTATGACATCATTAGTAAAATAAGCAGTAAGGAAGGCCAGAGTGTATTATTAAACTGATTTCCAATCTAATGGTGTCCTAGTGAATGAGGAGTTAAGGAAATTTTGTGCCACCAAAATTAATTGAGGTAAAGGCAGAGGGTAGTTTTTGTGACTCTTGTGCAAGCACTATCGCATCCTATGTTTTCGAAGTTACTTTTAATAACACCTAGAAAATGGGCAAATTAAAATGACATCCTTTAATACTTTGAATCAAATAACTTTACTATTTAAAGATGTGAGAAAAAGACAACAGGTTATTATTATTATTATTCCATCCTAATTCTTAAATATGACTCTCTAGGAATTACTAGATTTGTCTTTTATGGTAATTCTATTCTTTGAATATTTTAAATTTTGTCTTACCTTTATGTATTTGTCCCCTGGTTCTACTAACTTCGGCCTAGAATCAAGAAAATGCCATCTATAAATATATATTATTCCAGTGATGTGTTAGAGCCTGCTTGCACCAGATCCTGAGAATTGATTTTGTGTGTATCTCCTCCCAGCTCTGAGTTCACTGACATAATACTAGTAGCTTGAAATGGGCCATGGTGGGAGTATTTACACCACAGAATCAGCAAATGCTACAAATAAGAGCATTTTCTCTCCCAGAAAGCTGATTATTAAACATTTACTAGCATTTCTCTGCACACAGAATCAGTGCTAATTGGGTTAAGGATTTAAAGAAACTTTGAATTAATCATGACAACTTGGAAGCTAATGTGATTTCTATTAAGTGATGTAACATGGCATGTTTTGAACTGTTTAAACTTTCTCACTTGTGAGATCTGTGATGCTGGATTATAGTTCATTAATATTGTAACACAATTAAAAGTCAAAGATAATGTAGGAAAGTAAATTTCTACTTTGTAATACATAATATTGATTTCAAGTACCCCCTAATATAATGCACTGAGAACACACCACTTCTGGTGTTTTCTTGTCAAAAATGCATAACCTTAACCATGAGAAAACATCAGACAAACCCAGCTGTAGAACATTTTACCCCCAAAATGATCAATACTCTTTAAGTGTCAAGGTATGAAAAGACAAAGAAGAACAGAGGAATTGTTGTGTACTAGAGGAGATTAAGGAGACGTGACACCAAATACAAGGTAGGATTCAGTATTAGATTGTGAACAAGAAAAAGGAAATTAGTGGGAAAATGGGCAAAATCTGAATGAAGTCTATAGATTAATAAATAATATTGTGTGAACGTTAATTTTCTGTCTGCAGTAGTTAATCTACATTTATGTGTGATAATAACTTCAGAGGAAGCTGGTGAAAGTATGTACAAAACATTTTAAACTCTTTTGCAACTTTTAAGTCTAAGGTCACATCAAAATACAAAGTTAAAAATGTTTCTTTAAAAGAACATGTGCTTTGGAAGTAGGCAAATGTGGATTTGAATCTTGGTTTTACAAAGATTTACTGTGTGACTTTGGACAGAGTATTTAAAGTACTTTTTAATGATATAATGCTTCCTAAACTTTCTAACACAGTGCCTGAAACACAGTATGCATTGAATAAACAATATTTAATGAAGTTTTACTGATGTTGAAGAAAATGTAAGAAAACTGTTACTATTTTTTTTTGACAATTTTAAGATTCTGAATGTCCTTATATGGCTCTTCCAAGTCCTTGGATATATACATGATTGCAAAAAACCAAAAGTTTGTGTTTCCAGCTCATGCAGCTATATATATATATATATATATATAATATATATATATATATATATATAATATATATGTATAATATATATATATTATACATATATATTATATATATGTATAATATATATATTATACATATATATTATATATATGTATAATATATATATTATAAATATATATATAATATATATACAAACAACACAATCAAAAAATGAGCAGAAGACCTAAATAGACATTTCTTCAAAGAAGACATACAGATGGACAAAAGTACATGAAAAGATAGATGCTCAACATAACTAATTTTTAGAGAAATACAAATCAAAACTGTAATGAGGTATCACTTCACACTGGTCAGAATTGCCATCATCAAAACGTCTACAAACAATAAATGCTAGAGAGTATGTGGAGAAAAGGGAACCCTCCTATACTGTTGGTGGGAATGTAGACTGGTACAGGCACTATGGAGAACAGTATGAAGGTTCCTTAAAAAACTAAAAATAGAACTACCATATGATACAGCAATCCTACTCCTGGACACATATCCAGAGAAAACCATAATTTGAAAAAATACATGCACCCCAATGTCCATTGCAGCACTACTTACAATAGCCAAGACAAGGAAGCAACCTAAATGTCCACTGACAGAAGAATGGATAAAGAAGATGTGGTACATATATATATATATATATATATATATATATATATATATATGTATATAATGGAATATTACTCAGCCATAAAAAAGAATGAAATAATGTCATTTGCAGCAACAAAGATGGACCTAGAGATTATCATATTAAGTGAAGTAAGTCAGACAGAGAAAGACAAATATCATATGATATCACTTATATGTGGAATCTAAAAAAAAATGATACAAATGAGCTTATTTACAAAACAGAAACAGACTCACAGACTTAGAAGACAAACTTACGGTTACCAAAGGGGAAAGGTGGGGGAGAGATAAATTAGGAGCTTGGCATTAACATACACACACTACTATATATGTTGATAAAATAGATAATCAACTAGGACCTACTGTACAGCATAGGGAACTCTGCTCAATATTCCATAATAACCTATAGGGGAAAAGACTCTGAAGATGAATGGATATATGTATATGTAAACTGAATCACTTATCTGTACACCTGAAACTAACACAATATTGTAAATCAACTATACTCCAATATAAAGTAAAAATTAAATTTAAAAAAAGGTATGTGTTTCCAAAAGATGGCATTAAAACTTCCATAGAACTTCTGTTGCATAAGTGCCACAGCCTTGGGCCTAAAAGAAGGAAAAGAGGGTGAAGAGTCCTAGTGCTAGATTGAACTGGCCTAAGGTAGTATGAGCTATACTTTGAGATCTGGTAATGTAAACAGAGTGTCATGGCCTTGTTATTAAACTCTGAAGACACAGATCTCATAGTTTCTGAATTGGATAATAACGCAGTTGCCTGCCAACTCCTGTATGCAGTCTCCAATGTTGTGCAATCATATCTTCCTGCACAAATGCCAACTATATGGCAGCTTAATTTTAATCATGTAAATCTGGAAGTGAGATGTGCTTCTAGGTTTACCAGAGATTTCCCCTGGTGACAAATAATTTATACTTTCTAATAAGTTTTAGCCTTGTGGGTTAAAGGCCAAATGTTCCAAGAAATGCTGCCCAAGACCCATGCTCACTATTGCTCTCTCTGTATGAATGTATTTATACACACATATATACATAAATATACACATACATATATATAAAATGTTTATATGTGTATGTATATATATATATACTATATACAGTTATATCTACATATGTGTGTATGTATATACATTAAAAATCTGTATATATATATATATTTATACACACACACATATACACATATACTTCTCAGTCTTATCCAAATATAAGCCCCATTTGTGACAGCTAAGCCAAAGCCAAATTAAGGGGATGACATCATCAAAGCATATGTTAAAACTTCTCTTGTAATTAATAAAAAATTAATTTTAAGAAAGTAAGAAAGGTGGCCTTTGTTTTATTATGCTAAGTTCTCAATATGATATTCATTTTTATTTATTTGGATTGATCACGACTTCCAAATAGATTGGCTAACCAACGTGAAGCCATGTATTGCTTTTGAAATGTGTATAAATTATTTTAATAAAAATTTCACCTGTAGAAAAAACCACCTACTCCCATTCTCTGTAACCTCATTCTTAAAGCAAACTTTACATCTTTTAGATATCAGCCTAAAAATAGAACAACAAGCAAATGACCCAATAACATCAGTAACATGAAAACATAAAATCATGAAAATTCTTCTCATAGTTGCCAAGAAGAAACTGAGAAACGGTACTCATGAACTGTCTTAACTGATATCAGAAAGCCCCTTGCATGTGGTTACGTCTAAAAATATAGGTTTCTAAGAAACATAGGTTTCTAATTCTCAGTTCAGAATGTTTTTCACCCAAACATTCTCCACCCAGGCATGTGGAAAGCATTCTGTGAAGTGAGTAGCAGGTTTCAAGAACAGCTTTCAGCTGCAGAATCCAGACTTTGCTATTCATCTTTGTGGCAAGGAAGGAAAGACGACTCTCAAGTACTTCCAGGGGCTTTATAGGTTCTCTTGTTTCAACTTAGTATTTCTAGTCTTCATAAAACAGGAGCACTGAGGATGACATAGTGAAGTAGTCAGTTTATTCCAAGTGCTGAAGTGCTTACTCTACCTTACATTTTACAAGTTTACAGTTTTGAAGTCATTTGAACTCCTCATTGGCTCAGTGGTGCAATATTTTTTTTAAGTTATTTTTGACCGTAACAGACACTTTTGGACCTGCAGTGATGAGCAAACCCCAGAGGCAAAATACAATAAAGATTTAAGGGGTTGTTCCGTGCAGCACTGTAGCTGCTTTGTGTAGGAGAGGAACAGAAGTAGGAGGGCTGGCCTGGTGTGATTATTTCTGACAACTCTGTAGTTTGTTTAATTTTCAATGTATGCTAGCACTTTGGGGCATTGGAAAGTATGGTCCAAAGAAAGAAAAGATTTCATCTAAGACTGTGAAAGGGTTTTTTTGTTTTTATGCTGTTATTCTTTTTAGATTTGGTAAACAAATTGTGTTTGAAGGAGATATAATATCCAGAAACCAAACTCAAATTACCTCCACTATACCCACACCACCCCCTTGTGATTGGCTTTCTTTGCATGTGGGAAAAGATGAAACACACTGCATTCTATATTTCAATTATTTTCACTGAATAAAGAAAACCCAGCTTATGCTATTGTTTATTCTATATGATAAAGGAAATGTAATCTATTTCTTATCATAAAACTCTGAGTTTACTGCAATATTATCAGAGATATGTTTGCTGTCTCTGAAGACATCCGTCTTGGAAGTGTTTGGGTTATCCTTGTTGGTATTTTACTTTACTAGGTCTATAAACTGGATTATAAACAATTCAGTTGAGCTTTCATTAGAGAACCATAGAATTTTACTGGGTCCCAGGCTCAGCCAAATATTCTTTTATGGATATGTTTAGCAGATTCCTTTCCTAGTGAAAGCAATTAATGTGAAATTTCTTATACTCTTTCTTCAAGAGTAATACTGGTAAAAAAAAAAAAAAAAGAAGGAAGGAAGGGAAGAAGGAAGGAAGGAAGGAAGGGAGGAAATATATTTTTATATTTTATATATGAACATATACTGTTTATAATATATACTCATTTATATATATACTCATATATACATACATACATATACACACACATACACACCAGTTGGCATACTTACTTATCCATATGTGTATATACCTATTACATATATCCTTTTATCATATTTATTGATGATCACATGGATGTGGTACCCTGATAATTGGCTGAAGACTACTTCACCAGACTACTGAAGACTACTGAAGAATTTGCTAAGGTGACAATTCACTGGCAAATATGAATGTAGGGGCCAGGAGCTGAAGGAGCTCTGAAATCACACAGAAACCTTTGTCTGACACACTCGTTCTCCTCTAAATCTTCAACTTTTCCTTGTTCCTTAGCTCCTTCCTCTTGTTAGCCCAGAGGAATAAATTCTGGCCTACCTGTCTTTACAAAAAAATATATTTTCTCCTTGCCACATTGGTATCCTACTAATTGCAAGGATTTCTGCCTATTTCTTTTCTTATAATCAAGCTTCTGGAAAGAATAGTCATCATTTGCTGTCTCTAGTTTCTCACCTCCTTTCCACCCTTAACTCTGTAATCTGATTTCTGACCCCATCAATCTTTGAAACTAGTTAATTTCCAAACTGGCTTCTAGTATCACGTATATATTAATGAGTCCCAAAGGATTTCATATAGATAAACCCACAGGTCAATGATCATTCCTCATCCAACTTGACCTATCAGCAGCATTTGACAAAGGTATCACTTCCTCTTTCTTGGAATACTTTTTTCACTTTGCTTTTGGAATGTTATACTCCCCTGGGTTTCCTCCTGCCTCTTTAGTTGTTTCTTCCCATTCTTCTTCACAGGTTACTTCTCACCTCCCAGATGTCTCAACAGTCAAGTGTCCCAGGGCTCACGCTGGACTTTGTCTCTTTTACATCTACACTACCCTTGGTGATCTCATCCTATACAACAAGGTTTTAAATATCATCATAAATATCATGGGTGACTATCAATTTATATTTCTAGTTTGGATCTCTCATCTGAATGCCGGACTCGTATACCAACTATTAAACATCTCCATTTGGGTATCTGATACTCGTTTCAATTTGACATTTTCAAAACCAAGTTTTCTATCTTCTTCACTCCCTACACCATCTCAGTTAATGGCAACTCTGTCTTTCCATTTGCTCATGCCAAAACCTTGGAGTCATCGTTACATCTTCTATTGCCCTCACACTCCATATCTAAACCATAAGCAAATACTGTTGGTTCTTCCTCAGAATAAACCCAGAAGCTCACTACTTCTTTCCTTTTCCACCTCTATCACCCTGTCTAACCACCATCATCTCTCTCCAGGATTATCACAATGGCCTCCCAACTGATTTTTTTTGCTTCCAGCCCTTGTTCCATTTAGTCTATTCTCAACACAACAGCCAACGTAATCCTGTTAAAATGTGAGCCGAATAACATCATGCTGCTGCTCAAAACTCTATAATGGTTTCTCAGTCAGAGTAAAAGCCAGAGCTTTTACAATGTCCTACAAGATCCTCTATAATCTGGCTTGCTCTTCGCTTCCTCTTGCTAATCTCTCCCTCACTCTGCTCTAGCCTCACTGCTCATCCTCTTTTCTCTCAAACTTGCCAGGCATGTTCCAGGCTTGGGACCTTTGCACTTGCTGTTCCTTCTTCCCTTGATATCCACTCTTCCCTTGATATCCACATAACTCACTCCCCTGACTCCTTTATAAATGTCATCTCTTTGAGGTCTTTACTGGACACCTACTCAAAACTGTAATGCCACCATCCCTGTTATCTTCTTTATTTTCTCATTAACACTGAATATTACACACATTCTATATATTTTAATATTTTCACTTGATATCTCTCCCCCTACCTCACCTTATTCCCACTAGAATACAAACTCCATGAGGGCAGGGATTTTGAGCTGTGTCTTATGTCTACAGCTGTAACCTGTAGAATAATTCATTTGCCTGACATATAAACAAATAAACAAATATAGGAATGAAATCTCTTGTTTCCCAGACATATAATTTCAACTAGATATTTGGCATCCCAATATATGGCTCACTGCTGCCTCAAACATAAATCCACAACTAAGCTCACCACTTCACCTATGTGCTGAAACCTCAGTTCTACCACTTCCAGTTAAAAGATTTCATTCAATCTTCAATATCTTTTCCTGTAGATATCAAAATATACTCAATATTTGTTCCTTCCTTGCCTTCAATCTCTACTCTGCTTTCATCCTACCACCCTAAATATCTGTTCATAGTCTCCTTCTGCTGGATGGTACTTGTCTTCTGAATGTCCATTAAATGATGGTATTTCCTGCTCATCCTTGAAAATTCTGTCCAGAGTTCTCCTCAGGAAATCTTTCCCTGCTAACTCCTCCTTCACCCTATCACCTCACTCTCACATCTCTGTACACACAATGACTGAGCACCCTGGGTAAGCACTAACATGATATTTACCACATTGTATCAAGAGTATCTTCTCACCACTCAGCCTCCCCATAGACTATAAACTGTGCAAGGGTAATAACCACATCTAAATCACCCAAGCCTTAGCAGAGAACCAGACCCATGTTACGTGCTCAATAAATTATGGTAGAATGACAAATAAGTGAGCAAATAGATGAAGGAATAAATGAATGCAGTAAGATGACAAAGAATATTAGCAACAATGGATTAGTATTTTCTTGTATACCCTGAGAGCTTTGCACATTTTTATTGGAGCATTTAGCAATACAGCTTACAGATGAAAGTAAAAGATTCATGATAACATAAAATATGTCTTCACTACCTACACTAGCTAGAAAACAAATAAACTAACATAGTTTGACCTGAAATTATCCAGTGAAATTCTTATGTCTATTTTTGCAATTTTCTGCATAAAGTGGCCTCACAACTTTCATAGCAAATTTATAATGAATGTAGAAATGTAATGCAGGCCAACTTGGAGTCTTCTGTGTTTCACCATTAAATGGAGTTTAAGATGGTCTTGAATACTGGCCAGTGCCATAGAATTATTTGCTTTCTTCCCCTTTGCCTTTTTTTCTCTAGATTTCACATGAGAAAGTCCAGTATTTAATCAAATTACCTTCATGAACTGTATTTTCATTTAAATAACACAGAGATCAAAAGAGGTAATAGTTCTGGAAATTATGCTACCCTTCCATAATCCACATTAACACCTGTGGAAATCCTACAGGAAACTATTAATAATTGAGTCTGACGTGGGCAGTAAAACTCACAGTATGCTCTTATTAGGTTCGTTATTCATGTTGCTTCCAAGCACTGTATTCCATTTTCTGTGAATATTATTATTAACTTTCATAATGTGCAACATTCATATATGCATGCCTTAAAGAAAATATAAAAATATAGATGCTATAAATCAAGGGCTAAACAGAAAGCTATTTGGAATTTCATTATTAAGAGGATAAAAAAGAAAAAAATTCCCATTATTTTATATAAATAGCATACCAGTATGATTTAGGGAATGGTTACATTTATTGACCATGCTTACCATTATATTAATTAAGTGCAAATGTGATCATACATTTTTCCCTCCATGATGTGAGATGCATAGTTTATGCCTTGACTTTGTTATTTAGGTTTGGGGCTTTGTTTCTGCTGAGTTAGCTTTAAAAAACTGTTTTGAGGAAAACAATATTGACTAAAAAATCTTAATGTGACGTTATCTATGGTGCTTTGAAATATTAAGCTGCCTTAAGAATCTGAAGACATCCTAACTTTTGTCTGTATCATGTGAAAGATGAGTTGTGTGAAAAATAAACTATAATGTGCCATTTATAGCATGATGAGAATTATTCTCAAAAATAATTTTTCTAATTTTTGAGTGGCATCAGCTGCCTAAGCAAGGCCAAGGGTATTAATTATAGAGAAGATGCTAGAGAGGAATACTTATGTACCTTTCATTGTTATAGAACCTCATTTGGGAGTTAATATCAGGGCTGTCTCCAGTACCATTCATCTGACACTTGGTAAATGAGTTGTCAGTAATGGTGAAAATATATTAATACTGCAGATCACTTGAAATGGGTGCCCTTATGTGTTTTACCAGAAAATTCTCCCTTTGGTTAACTCAATAGCTTTTCTGACACATTTTCATTGCACTGAAATGTCAGAGTTATGAATACTGATAGACCTTCTCCTAAAGTGCCCCTCAAGTTCACTGCCATTTGCTCATTAGGTTTGCTTTTTATTGCATGTCAGAAAGTGCCTCTTTTTAAGCACCTACTAATAAATGGGAATTGATGAGAACTGTATCTCCAGAGCAGGCAGTAAATTCAAAGGTCCTAAATGAGGACATCTGTGAGGCATCTAAGACCAGGGCATGTGCCCATGGATCTTGATCTGGCTTACAGGGGATAGTTGATTTGATGTTAAGATTGAAGAGGCACACGTTCCTAAGTGGTGCTTGAAGTCCCCAAATGGAAATAGTTCCTTTTCCCATTGATAAAAGAACATAATAAGCTATCCTTTTAAAGATGTCTGCAGAATCATTTTCAATGGTAATTTATTTAAATGAGTCACATGAATTGTAACTTTGCAGAAAGCATTAATACACTATTTCCAACTCTAACATAAAATGTGTAGGGTGAAGGTGGCAGGGGGTAGATGAAGATGCAAAGGTAAAGAAAATGGTGGTGGTTGCTAAAGGTGGAGACAGAGGCAGGAGGTGAGTGCATATGCTCACTCAGTCATCTTAAGAATCTGAGGGTGAGGCTGCGGCAGAGGAGGCAAGGGGATGGGAGAGAGAGTGATGCCTCTGTCTCAGGTATAGGGCTCTCTTGGGCTGAGCATGGTCTGGAGATCCAACCCTGTGCTACTTAACTCTGGGAAACTTCCGAAAAGCAAGAGTATCTCTAGAAAATAGGTCTTTAGTCCATGAAGTTGTTGATGAGCTGGCCTTGGTAAGCTCCTATTAAATGGAAAAAATTGTGAATTAGGCTTGCTGCTGAAATGAGATATAGGGAAAATGTTGGTTGTGTGAGTTCCAACTGTGGCAGGTAATAGCTTGCTGACTCAAAAGGAAGGCAGGAAATCAGTAAGTCAGAAAGGTATAACTATCCAGCAACAAACCATTGGTAAGAGAAGGGAAACCTAGAACCCAACAGTTTTTCAGATATTCCGAATCAGTGTTTCCCAATGATCTATTTACCACCTTCATGGTTTAGGCATATCCACAAGTATTTTTAAATTAATATTTTTACTTAAATCAACCTAGTTACTTTTTTACCTAGCCTTGTTCTGTGTGATAATATATGTGGTATATCTTTTCTAATATATATTAAAATAAATACATAACTGGTAAAATTAAAAATTTAGGAATCTCTGGTCTACCTTAAAATTTTTCATGTTTTGCCTTTGGTACAAGTCCTGTGCTTTGGGAACTCTATTCTAAATATGAAGAGTGAAATGTCTGTCACAGATTTTGGAGGAGGACCTGACAAGCAGGGACCAGGGGAAGGGACTTAATATTATTTGTTTGCAATTTAGATCCTGCATCAGAAGGATTTAAAGGCAACTTAAGACATGTATGCAAAAAGAATGTTAAGGTAAAAAATGTAAATATCAGAAACTTGTAAAGAGACATGTACCAAAATGTTCATTGCAGCTCTATTCACAATAGCCCGGAGCTGGAAACAACCTAAGTGTCCATCATCGGATGAATGGATAAAGAAGATGTGGCACATATATACAATGGAATATTACTCAGCCATAAAAAGAAACGAAACTGAGCTATTTGTAATGAGGTGGATTGACCTAGAGTCTGTCATACAGAGTGAAGTAAGTCAGAAAGAGAAAGACAAATACCGTATGCTAACACATATATATGGAATTAAAAAAAAAAAAAATGTCAGGAAGAACCTAGGGGTAAAACGGGAATAAAGACACAGACCTACTTGAGAATGGACTTGAGGATATGGGGAGGGGGAAGGGTAAGCTGTGACAAAGCGAAAGAGAGGCATGGACATATATACACTACGAAACGTAAGGTAGATAGATAGTGGGAAGCAGCCGCAGAACACAGGGAGATCAGCTCGGTGCTTTGTGACCGCCTGGAGGGGTGGGATGGGGAGGGTGGGAGGGAGGGAGATGCATGAGGGAAGGGATATGGGAACAGATATATATGTATGACTGATTCACTTTGTTATAAAGCAGAAACTAATAAAAAATTAAAAAAAAAAAAAAAAAAAAAAGAAACTTGTAGAAAAAGAAAGCAAATATACTGCCCTTCCAGGTTAAAATGGTTACTTTGTTGAGTATTAAACTTAGTTCTGTGGCTTCTGGAAAGGTCAACATTATATCCAACTTGATCATGGGCTCTATGACCTCTGTTGACCCTTGTTACCTAAGGGAGATACCCATATGGTGAAGTAGAGTATTCTTTTTCTATGTTAAGAAACTTCGAAGTTCCTAGAATTTCTATTGAAAATCCACATACCCAGCCATAACCTTCAAACCTGACAGATTTCACTAACAGGAAGAGTGGGAGAGCTGGATCTGTCAAGGTGAGCGGTACTCGCGGGAGTCAGTGAAGCTTGACAAGGGGCTTGCCTGGCAGAGGTGAGAGTGCATCTGAGGTTTGATGTTATGAATCTGTGGGCAGCCAGGACTGCTGACTTCTGTGCCAACTATTCCAGTTGCTTTTGCTCTGTAACAAATCACTTTAAAGCTTAGTAGAATTAAAATATAAATTAGTGTATCTTAAGGTCTGTGAATTAATGGGTCTCATCTGGGCAGCTTCCATTTGGGGTCTCTCATGCACTTACAGGCAGCTGTCAGATTGGTCTGGGGGTCATCTGAAACTCAACTGGGCTGGGCGTTGAAAATGGCACTCTCCATGGATAGCTATTAATACTGGCTGTCAGAGGCCTTAAAGATGGTGGAGGAATAAGATGTGGAGATCACCTTCCTCCCCACAGTACATCAAAAATACATCTACATGTGGAACAACAACACCTACTGAATGCTGACAGAAGACCTCAGACTTCCCAAAAGGCAAGAAACTCCCCACGTACCTGCATAGGGCAAAAGAAAAAAGAAAAAACAGAGGCAAAAGAATAGGGACAGGACCTGCACCAGTGGGAGGGAGCTGTGAAGGAGGAAAGGTTTCCACACACTAGGAAGCCCCTTCACTGGCGGAGATGGGGGATGGGTGGGGGGGAAGCTTCGGAGCCACGAAGGAAGGTGCAGCAACAGGGGTGCAGAGGGCAAAGTGGAGAGATTCCTACACAGAGGATTGGTGCCGACCAGCACTCACCAGCCTGAAAGGCTTGTCTGCTCACCAGCTGGGATGGGTGGGGGCTGAGGGCTGAGGCTCAGGCTTTAGAGGGCAGATCCCAGGGAGAGGACTGGAGTTGGCTGCGTGAATTCAGCCTGAAGGGGGCTAGTGCAGCACAGCTAACCTGAAGGGAGTCTGGGAAAAAGTCTGGACCTGCTGGAGAGGCAAGAGACCTTTGTGAGGAGAGGGGATTCTGACTCCATGTGCCCACAGAAGGCAGAGCACTGCCTAAATGAGCTCCAGAGATGGGCAAAAACCGTGGCTATTAGCTTAGACCCCAGAGACGGGCATGAACTGCTAACGCTGCTGCTGCTGCCACCAAGAATCTTATGTGCAAGCGCAGGTAACTATCTACAACATCACCCCCCAGGAGTCTGTGCAGCCCACCACTGCCAGGGTCCCATGATCCAGGGACAAGTTCCCTGGGGGGCACACACACCATGCCTCAGGCTGTTGCAATGTCATGCCGGCCTCTGCCACCTCAGGCTCGCCCCGTGTTCCAATTATGACTACCTTACCCCTCCTTCCCGCCGGCCTGAGTAATCAAGAGAGCCCTAATCAGCCGCTGCTTTAACCCCCTCCTGTCTGGGATGGGAAAAGACTCTGAGGGCAGCCTAGATGCAGAGGTGGGGCCAAAATCAAAGCTGAACCCTAGGAGCTGTGTGAACAAAGAAGAGAAAGGGAAATTTCTCTATGCAGCCTCAGGAGCAGCAGATTAAATCCCCACAATCAACTTAATAAACCCTGCATCTGAAGAACACCTGAGTAGACAACAAATGTTCCCAAAATTGAGGTGGTGGACTTTGGGAGCAACTGTAGACTTGGGGTTTGCTTTCTGTATCTAATTTGTTTCTGGTTTTATGTATATCTTATTTTAGTATTTAGTGATTATTATCTTTGGTGGACTTGTTTATTGGTTTGGTTGCTCTCTTCCTTTATATATATATATATTTTTTTCCTTTTTCTCTTTTTGTGAGTGTGTATGTGTATGCTTCTTTGTGTGATTTTGCCTGTATAGGTTTGATTTTACCATTTGCCCTAAGGTTCTGTTTGTTTTTTGTTTTTGTTTCTGTTTTGTGTTATTTATCTCTCTTCCTTTCCTTCTGAGCCGTGTGCCTGGCAGGCTCTTGGTGCTCCAGCTGGGTGTCAGGCCTGAGCCTCTGAGGTGGGAGAGCTGAGTTCAGGATATTGGACCACCAGAAACCTCCTGGCCCCACGTAATAACAATCAATGAGAGCGCTCCCTGAGATCTTCATCTCAACACTAAGACCCAGCTCCAACCAATGGCGAGCAAGCTCCAGTGCTGGACGCTCCATGACAAACAACTAGCAAGACAGGAACACAACACCACCCATTAGCAGAGAGACTACCTAAAGTCATCCTAAGTTCACAGACACTCCAAAACACACCACCAGATGCAGCCCTGTCCACCAGAAGGACAAGATACAGCCCCACCTACCAGAACACAGGCACTAGTCCCCTCCACCAGGAAACCTACACAAGTCACTGAATCAACCTCAGCCACTGGGGGCAAACACCAAAAATAGCAGGAACTATGAACGTTTAGCCTGCGAAAAGCAGACCCCAAATACAGTAAGTTAAACAAAATGAGAAAACAGCAAAGTACACAGCAGATGGAGGAGCAAGGTAAAAACCCACCAGACCAAACAAATGAAGAGGAAGTAGGGGAGGCGGAGTCAAGATGGCAGTGTGGGAAGACGTGGAGTTAACATCTCCACACAAGTAGGGTGCCTGCGGGCCACTGGTGGCAGACTCTGATGCCCAAGGAGACGGGAGGAACTGAAAAATGAACTGTTAGGATGTAGGGGGACTGAGGGGGGAGGAGAAGTGGAGGCCACACAGGATCGGCACCCCTGAGGCCGGGGAGATCAGGAGAGGCAGGTGGGAGGGACTCTCCAGGAAGAGCGGGAGAGGAGTGGAGGGCGATCGCCTGGCCTACTTGGGCCGGGGAGCCTGCTGAGCTCCCAGGCCAGTACCCCCCCTCCAAAGCCCCAACCAGGCCTCATGGGTCCTTGGGAACATAAGAGGGAGGCTGGGGAGATCAAGAGAGGCAGGTGAGAGAGGCCCTCCAGGAGGAGTGGGAGAGGAACAGAGAGCTATTGCCCCAACCACTCAGGGCCAGGAGCCTGCTGAGCTCCCAGGCTGATACACCTCCTCTAAACCCACCTTCAGGCCACATGTGTCCCTGGGGGCATAGGAGGAAGGCTAGGGAGATCAGGAGAGGCAGGAGGAGGGGCCCTCCCAGACCAGAGGAGCAGGAGAGGAGAAGAGGAAATTTACCCAGCCCGCTTGAGCCCAGGAAGCCTGCTGGGTTCCCAGGTGAGGTCCCCTGCCCTCTGAGACCAGGTATGGGGGGCACACCTTGGCCCCTTCTGTTCCTTGAGCCTAAGCCCCACCCACCACAGCCCCCAGGTCCTTATCCAGCCCTGTGGGTACTGAGCATTGGCCTTGCCAACCACCCAAACCTCACCCTTGCTTAGGCCCTGCCCTCAAGAGCCATGGCTTTCCCCCTCTCTTTTTTTTCCTCCTTTTTTACTTTTGTGGTACTGTTGTACCTTCCACCTGTTGATTCATCTATATTTTTATTTTTATATTCTTCCTAACATAACCGTTAGTATCCTAGTCTAATTTTACTTTCTACTTTGTTATTTTTATTTTTATTTTTTTTCTGCCCCAGGCAGCTTGCAGGATGTTGGTTCATGAGCCAGGGGTTGGGCTGAAGCTCCTGCAGTGAGAGCTCTGAGTCTGAACCACCAGACTAGCAGAGAAACTCACACCCGAGGGAATATTCATCAGGGTGAGGTCTCATGTAGTTCCTCATCTCAGAGCCAAGACCCAGCCCTACCCAAAAGTTATAAACTCCAGTGTTGGAAGCCTCAGGCCAAACAACCAGTAAGAGAAAGGAACACAATCTCACTCATAAAAAAAAAAAAAAAAAAGGATGGCAAAAAAATATGTCATAGATGAAGGAGCAAGTAAAAACCTATAACACCAAATAAATGAAGAGGAAACAGGCAACCTACCTGAAATAGAATTCACAGTAATGATAGTAAAGATGATGCAGAATCTCGAAAATAAAATGGAAGCATGGATTGAAAAAATACAACAAATGTTTAACAAAGGTATAGAAGAACTAAGGAACAAAAACAACAGAGATGAACAACACAATAACTGAAATAAAAAATACACTAGAAGGAATAATTAGCAGAATAACTGAGGCAGAAGAACGGATAAGTGACCTGGAAAACAAAATGGTGTAAATAACTGCCACAGAGCAGAATAAAGAAAAAAGAATGAAAAGAATTGAAGACAATCTCAGAGACCTCTGGGACAATACTAAACACACCAACATTCGAATTATAGGGGTCCCAGAAGAAGAGAAAAATAAAGGGTCTGAGAAAATATTTGAAGAGATTACAGTTGAAAACATCACTAATATGGGAAAGGAAATAGTCACCCAAGTCCAGGAAGCACAGAGACTCCCACACAGGATATCCCATACAGGATAAAACCTAGAAAAAACACACCAAGACACATATTAATCAAATTAACAAAAATTAAATTCAAAGAAAAAATATTAAAAACAGCAAGGGAAAAACAAACAATAACAAACAAAGGAATCCCCATAAGGTTATCAACGGATTTTTCTGTGGAAACTCAGCAGGCCAGAAGGGAGTGGCAGGATATAGCTAAAGTGATGAAAGAGAAAGACCTACAACAAAGATTGCTCTACCCAGCAAGGATCTCATTCAGATTCAATGGAGAAGTCAAAAACTTTTCAGACAAGCAAAACCTAAGAGAACTCAGCACCAACAAACCAGCTTTACAACAAATGCTAAAGAAACTTGTCTAAGCAGAAAACACAAGACAAGAAAAAGACCCACAAAAACAAACACAAAACAATTAAGAAAATGGTAATAGCAACATACATATGAATAATAACCTCGAATAGAAATGAATTTAATGCCCCAACCAAAAGACCCAGACTGGCTGAATGCACACAAAAACAAAACCCATATATATGATGTCTACAAGAGACACACTTCAGACCTAGGGACACATACAGACTGAAAGTGAAAGGATGGAAAAAGATATTCCATGCAAATGGAAATCAAAAGAAAGCTGGAGTAGCAATACTAGTATAAGATAAAATATACTTTAAAATAAAGACTGTTACAAGAGATAAGGAGAGACACTACATAATAATCAAAGGATCAATCCAAGAAGAAGATATAACAATTATAAATGTTTGGTACCCAGAATAGGAGCACCTCAATACATAAGGCAAATGCTAACAACCATGAAAGGAGAAATCCACAGTAACACAATAATAGTAGGATACTTTAACACCCCACTTACACCAATGGACAGATCATCCAAACAGAAAATAAGTAAGGAAACACAAGCTTTAAATGACACAACAGACCAGATAGATCTAACTGATATTTACAGGACCTTCCACCTAAAAGTGGCAAACTACACTTTCTTCTCAAGTGCACATGGAACATTCTGGAGGATAGATTACATCTTGGGTCACAAATCAAGCCTCAGAAAATTTAACAAAATTGAAATCATATCAAGCAACTTTTCTGACCACAATGCTATGAGATTGGAAATCAATTAGAGGGAAAAAAATGTAAAAATCACAATAACATGGAGGCTAAAGAGTGCACTAATAAATAGCCAAGAATTCACAGAAGAAATTAAAAGATATATAGAAACAAATGACAATGAATACACAATGACCCAAAACCTATGGGATGCAGCAAAAGCAGTTCTAAGAGGGAAGTTTATAGCAATACAATCTCACCTCATGAAGCAAGAAATATCTCAAATAAACAATCTAACCTTATGCTTAAAACAACTAGAGAAAGAAGAACAAAGAAAACCCAAAGTCAGTAGAAGGAAAGAAATGATAAAGATCAGAGCAGAAATAAATGAAATAGGAATGAAGAAAATAATAGAAAAGATCAATAAAACTACAAGTTCTTTGAGAAGATAAACAAAATTGATAAACCTTTAACCAGACTCATCAAGAAAAAAAGGGAGAGGACTCAAATCAATAAAACTAGAAATGAAAATGGAGAAATCACAACTGACACTGAAGAAACACAAAGGATTATAAGAGACTACTACAAACAACTATATGCCAACAAATTGGACAACCATGAAGAAATGGACAAATTCATAGAAAGGTACAATTTTCCAAGACTGAACAAGGAAGAATTAGAAAATATAAACAGACCTATCACAAGTAATGAAATTGAAACAGTAATTAAAAATCTTCCAACAAACAAATGACCAGGTGGCTTCACAGGTGAACCATATCAAATATTTAGAGAAGAGATAACACCGATCCTTCTCAAACTCTTCCAAAAATTGCAGAGAGAGAAACACTCCCAAATTCATTCTTCAAAGCCACCATCACCCTGATACCAAAACGAGAAAAAGACATCACAAAAAAAGGAAAACTATAGACCAATATCACTAATGAACATAGATGCAAATATCCTGAACAAAATCTAAGCAAACAGAATTCAAAAGACCATTAAAAGGATCATACACTATGATCAAGTGGGATTTATCCCAGGGATGCAAGTATTCTTCAATATATGCAAATCAATCAATGTGATACACCACATTAAAAAATTAAGGATTAAAAACCATATGATCATCTCAATAGATGCAGAAAAAGCTTTTGACAAAATTCAACAATGATTTATGATAAAAGCACTCCAGAAAATGGGCATAGAGGGAACCTAACTCAACATAATACAGGCCATATATGACAAACCCACAGCAAGCATCATACTCAATGGTCAAAAACTGAAAGCATTTCCACTAAGATCAGGAAGAAGACAAGGACGTCCACTCTCACCACTCTTATTCAACATAGTTTTGGAACTCCTAGCCATAGCAATCGGAGAAGAAAAAGAAATAAAAGGAATACAAATTAGAAAAGAAGAAGTAAAACTGTCACTGTTTGCAGATGACATCATACTATACATAGAAAATCCTAAAGATGCCACCAGAAAACTACTAGAACTAATCAATGAATATGGTAAGGTTGAAGGATACAAAATTTATGCACAGAAATCTCTGGCATTCCTATACACCAACAACGAAAAATCAGAAAGACAAATTAAGGAAACTCTCTCATTTACCACTGCAACAAAAAGAATAAAATACCTAGGAATAAACCTGCCTAAGGAGGCAAAAGAGTTGTACTCAGAAAAGTATAAAACACTGATGAAAGAAATCAAAGATGACATAAACAGATGGAGAAATATACCATGTTCTTGGATTGGAAGAATCGATATTGTGAAAATGACTACACTACACAAAGTAATCTACAAATTCAATGTAATCCCTATCAAACAACCAATGGCATTCTTCACAGAATTAGAACAAAAATTTCACAATTCGTATGGAAACAAAAAAAGACCCCAAATAGCCAAAGCAATCATGAGAACGAAAAATGGAGTTGGAGAAATCATGCTCCCCAACTTCAAATTATACCACAAAGCTACAGTAATCAAGACAGTATGCTACTGGTAGAAAAACAGAAATATAGATCAATGGTACAAGATAGAATTCCCAGAGATAAACCCACACCCATATGGGCACCTATTTTTTGACAAAGGGGGCAAGAACATACAATGGAGAAAAGACAGACTCTTCAATAAGTGGTTCTGGGAAAACTGGACAGCTACATGTAAAAGAAAGAAATTAGAACACTACCTAACACCATACACAAAAGTAAACTCCAAATGGATTAAAGACTTAAATGTAAGACCAGGCACTATAAAACTCTTAGAGGAAAACATAGGAGAAACACTCTTTGACATAAACCACAGCAAGAGCTTTTTTGACCCACCTCCGAGAGTAATGGAAATAAAAACAAAAATAAACAAATGGGACTTAATTAAACATAAAACTTTTGCACAGCAAAGGAAACCATAAACAAAACAAAAAGACAACCCTCAGAATAGGAGAAAATATTTGCAAATCAAACAACAGACAAAGGATTAATCTCCAAAATGTACAAACAGCTCATGGAGCTCAATATCAAAAAACCCCAAAAAATCCAGTTAAAAAGTGAGCAGAAGACCTAAACAGACATTTCACTAAGGAAGACACACAGATGGCAAAGAGGCACATGAAAAGATGCTCAACATCATTAATTATTAGAGAAATGCAAATCAAAACTGTCATTAGGTATCACCTCACGTGGGTTAGAATTGTCATTATCAAAAAATCTAGAAGGAGTAAATGCTGGAAAGGGTGTGGTGAAAAGGGAACCCTCTTGCACTGTTGGTGGGAATGTAAATTGATACAACTCCTATGGAAAACAGTATGGAGGTTCCTTAAAAAACTAAAAATAGAACTACCATATGACCCAGCAATCCCACTACTGGGCATATACCCTGAGAAAATGATAATTCAAAAAGAGATGTACCACAATGTTCACTGCAGCACTATTTACAATAGCCAGGACATGGAACCTACCTAAATGTCCATTGACAAATGAATGGATAAGGAAGATGTGGCCCACATATACAATGGAATATTACTCAGCCATAAAAAGAAATGAAATTGAGTTATTTGTAGTGAGGTGGATGGACCTAGAATCTGTCATACAGAGTGAAGTAAGTCAGAAAAAGAAAAACAAATACCATATGCTAACACATATATATGGAATCTAAGAAAAAAAAAAGACTGTACTGATGAACCTAGTTGTGGGGCAGGAATAAAGAGATAGACATAGACAATGGACTTAAGGACATGAGATGGGAGGGACAACCTGGGGCAAAGTGAGAGTACCATCAATGTACATACACTACTGAATGTAAAAGAATTGGCTGGTGGGAAGCAGCAGCATAGCACAAGAGGATTGTCTTGGTGCTTTCCAATGACCTAGAGGGGTGGGATAGGGAGGATGGGAGGGAGGCTCAAGGAGGAGGGGATATGGGGACATGTGTTTGCATATGGCTAATTCGCTTTGTTGTGCAACAGAAACTAACACAGTATTGTGAAGCAATTATAGTCCAATAAAGATCTATTAAAAACAAACAAACAAACATATAAAATGGGGGAAAACAAAGAGGAAACAGGAAGTCTACCTGAAAAAGAACTGAGAGTAATGATAGTAAAGACCCAAAATCTTGGAAACAGATGGAGAAAATACAAGAAATGTTTAACAAGGACCTACAAGGACTAAAGAGCAAAAATACAATAATTAACAACAAAATAAATGAAAATAAAAATACTCTAGAAGGAATCAATAGCAGAATAACTGAGTCAGAAGTATGGAAAAGTGACCTGGAAGATAAAACTGTGGAAATAACTGCCACAGAACAGAATGAAGAAAAAAGAATGAGAAGAATTGAGGACAGTCTCAGAGACCTCTGGGACAACATTAAATGCACCAACATTCAAATTATAGGGGTCCTAGAGGAGGAAGAGAAAAAAAAAGGGTCTGAGAAAATATTTGAAGAGATTATGGTTGAAAACTTCCCCAGCATGGGAAAGGAAATAGTCAATCAAGTCCAGGAAGAACAGACCATCCCATACAGGATAAATCCAAGGAGAAACATGCCAAGACACATATTAATGAAACTATCAAAAATTAAATTCAAAGAAAGAATATTAAAAGCAGCAAGGGAAAAGCAACAAATAACATACAAGGGAATCCCCATAAGGTTAACAGCTGATCTTTCAGCAGAAACTCTGCAAGCCAGAAGGGAGTGGCAGGACATATTCAAAGTGATGAAAAGAAAAAACCTACAATGAAGATTACTCTACCCAGCAAGGATCTTATTCAGATTTGATGGAGAAATTAAAACCTTTACATATAAGCAAAAGTTAAGAGAATACAGCATCACCAAACCAGCTTTACAACAAATGCTAACAGAACTTCTCTAAGTGAGAAACACAAGAGAAGAAAAGGACCTACAAAAACAAACTTATAACAATTAAGAAAATGGTAATAGGAACATCCATATCAATAACTACCTTAAATGTAAATGGATTAAATGCTCAAACCAAAAGACACAGACTGGCTGAATGGATACAAAAACAAGACCTGTATATATGCTGTCTACAAGAGACCCACTTCAGACCTAAGGACACATACAGACTGAAAGTGAGAGGATAGAAAATGATATTCCATGCAAATAGAAATTCAAAGAAAGCTGGAGTAACAATACTCATATCAGACAAAATAGACTTTAAAATAAAGACTATTACAAGAGACAAAGAAGGACACTACATAATGATCAAGGGATCAATCCAAGAAGAAGATATAACAATTGTAAATATTTATGCACCCAGAATAGGAACACCTCAATACGTATGACAAATGCTAACAGCCGTAACAGGGGAAATTGACAGTAACACAATAATAGTAGGGGACTTTAACACCCCACTTTCACCAATGGACAGATCATCCAAAATGAAAATAAATAAGTAAACACAAGCTTTAAATGACACAATAGACCAGATAGATTTAATTGATATTTATAGAACATTCCACCCAAAAGTGGCAGAATACACTTTCTTCTCAAGTGGACATGGAACATTCTCCAGGATAGATCATATCTTGGGTCACATATCAAGCCTTGGTAAATTTAAGAAAATTGAAATCATATCAAGTATCTTTTCTGACCACAATGCTATGAGACTAGATATCAGTCACAGGGAAAAAACTGTAAAAAATGCAAACACGTGGAGGCTAAACAGTACACTACTAAATAACCAAGAGATCACTGAAGAAATCAAACAGGAAATCAAAAAATACCTAGAAACAAATGACAATGAAAACACAATGACCCAAAACCTATGGGATACAGTAAAAGCAGTTCTAAGAGGGAAGTTTATAGCAATACAATCTTAACTCAAGAAACAAGAAAAATCTCAAATAAACAACTTAACCTTACACCTAAAGCAATTAGAGAAAGAAGAACAAAAATACCCCAAAGTTAGCAGAAGGAAAGAAATCATAAAGATCAGATCAGAAATAAATGAAAAAGAAATGAAGGAAACAATGGCAAAGATTAATAAAACTAAAAAAGCTGGTTCTTTGAGAAGATAAACAAAATTGATAAACCATTAGCCAGACTCATCAGGAAATAAAGGGAGAAGACTCAAATGAACAGAATTAGAAATGAAAAAAGAGAAGTTACAACTAACACTGCAGAAATACAAAGGATCATGAGACACTACTACAAGCAACTCTATGCGAATAAAATGGACAACCTGGAAGAAATGGACATATTCTTAGAAAAGTACAAACTTCCAAGACTACACCAGGAAGAAATAGAAAATATGAACAAACCAATCACAAGCACTGAAATTGAAACAGTGATTAAAAATCTTCCAACAAACAAAAGCCCATGACCAGATGGCTTCACAGGTGAATTCTATCAAACATTTAGAGAAGAACTAACACCTATCCTTCTCAAACCCTTCTCAAAATAGAGCAGAGGGAGGAACACGCCCAAACTCATTCTATGAGGCCACCATCACCCTGATACCAAAACCAAACAAAGATATCACAAAAAAAGAAAACTACAGACCAATATCACTGATGAACATACATGCAAAAATCCTCAACAAAATACTAGCAAACAGAATCCAACAGCACATTAAAAAGATCATACACCATGATCAAGTTGGGTTTATCCCAGGAATGTAAGTATTCTTCAATATACACAATTCAATCAATGTGATACATCATATTAACAAACTGAAGGATATAAGCCATATGATAATCTCAATAGATGCAGAAAAAGCATTTCACAGAATTCAACACCCATTTATGATAAAAACTCTCCAGAAAGTGGACATTAAGGGAACCTACCTCAACATAATAAAGGCCATATATGACAAACCCACAGCCAACAGCATTCTCAAATGTGAAAAACTGAAAACATTTCCTCTAAGATCAGGAACAAGACAAGGTTGCCCACTCTCACCACTATTATTCAATATAGTTTTGGAAGTTTTAGCCACAGCAATCTGAGAAGAAAAGGAATAAAAGGAATCCAAATTGGAAAAGAAAAAGTAAAACTGTTACTGTTTGTATATGACATGATACTATATGCAAATAAACCTAAAGATGCTCCCAGAAAACTACTAGAGCTAATGAATGAATTTGGTAAAGAAGCAGCATACAAAATTAATACACATAAATCTCTTGCATTCCTATACACTGATGATGAAAAATCTGAAAGAGAAATTAAGGAAACAATCCCATTTACCATTGCAACAAAAAGAATAAATTACCTAAGCATAAACCTTTCTAAGGAGACAAAAGACCTGTATGCAGAAAACTATTAGACACTGATGAAAGAAATTAAAGATGATACAAACAGATGGAGAGATATACCTTGTTCTAGGATTGGAAGAATCACCATTGTGAAAATGACTATACTACCTAAAGCAATGTATAGATTCAGTGCAATCCATATCAAGCTGCCAATGGCATTTTTCACAGAAGTAAAACAAAAAAATTTACAATTTGTATGGAAACACGAAAGACCCCGAATTGCCAAAGCAATCTTGAGAAAGAAAAACAGAGCTGGAGGAATCAGGTGCCCCGACTTCAGACTATACTACAAAGCTACAGTAATCAAGATAGTATGGTACTGGCACAAAAACAGAAGTATAGTTGAATGGAACAGAATAGGAAGCCCAGAGACAAACCCATGCACATATGGTCACCATATCTTTGATAAAGGAGGCAAGAATATACAATGGAGAAAAGACAGACTCTTTAATAAGTGGTGCTGGGAAAACTGGACAGCTACATGTAAAAGAATGAGATTAGAACACTTCCTAACACTATACACAAAAACAAACTCAAAATGGATTAAAAACCTAAATGTAAGGACAGACAGTATAAAACTCTTAGAGGAAAACATAGGCGGAACTCTCTATGACATAAATCACAGCAAGATCCTTTTTGACTCACCTCCTAGAGAAATGGAAATAAAACCAAAAATAAACAAATGAGACCTAATGAAGCTTACAAGCTTTTGCACAGCAAAGGTAACCATAAACAAGATGAAAAGACAACCCTCAGAATGGGAGAAAATATCTGCAAATGAAACAACTGACAAAGGATTAATCTCCAAAATATACAAGCAGCTCATGCAGCTCAATATCAAAAAAACAAACAACCCAATCCAAAAATGGGCAGAAGACCTAAATAGACATTTCTCCAAAGAAGATATAGAGATTGCCAACAAACACATGAAAGGATGCTTAACATCACTAATCATTAGAGAAATGCAAGTCAAAACCACAATGATGTATCACCTCACACTGGTCAGAATGGCCATCATCAAAAAATCTATAAACAATAGATGCTGGATAGGGTGTGAAGAAAATGGAACCCTCTTACATTGTCGGTGGGAATGTATCTTGATACAGCTACTATGGAGAACAATATGGAGGTTCCTTAAAAAAGTAAAAATAGAACTACCATATGACCTAGCAATCCCACTACTGGGCATATACTCTGAGAAAACCATAATTCAAAAAGAAACATGTACCACAATGCTCATTGCAGCACTATTTACAGTAGCCAGGACATGGAAGCAACCTAAGTGTTCATCAACAGATGAATGGATAAAGAAGATGTGGTACATATATACAATGGAATATTACTCAGCCATAAAAAGAAATGAAATTGAGTTATTTGTAGTGAAGTGGATGGATCTAGAGCCTGTCATCCAGAATGAAGTAAGTCAGAAAGAGAAAAACAAATACTATATGCTAAGACATATGTATGTAATCTAAAAAATAAAAAAAGGTTCTGATGAACCTAGGGGCAGAATAGGAATAAAGACGCAGACATTTAGAATGGACTTGAGGACACGGGGAGGGGGAAGGGTAAGCTGGGATGAAGTGAAAGAGTAGCATTGACATATATACACTACCAAATGTAAAATGGATAGCTAGTGGGAAGCAGCCGCATAGCACAGGGAGATCAGGTCGTTGCTTTGTAACCACCTAGAGGGGTGCGATAGGGAGGTTGGGAGGGAGACACAAGAGGGAGGGGATATGGGGATATATGTATACGTATATCTGATTCACTTTGTTATACAGCAGCAACTAACACACACTGTGAAGCAATTATAAAAATACCGGCTGTCAGCTGGAAGCTTAGCAAGGCTGGAGCATCTAGACCTGCCTTTGTCATGTGATTCCTGCTTCTCACAGTGCAGAGACTGACTTCTGAGAGAAATGTCTCAACAGTAGACGCTCCAAAAAGCAGGAAGCAGAAGCTGCCAGGCTACTTAAGTGTTATGCTCAGAACTGGCACACCACGACTTCCTTTGTGCCCTACTGAAGATAACAATCATAGGATTCATTCAGATTCAAAGAGGTTGGAGAAATAAACTCTTAATGGAGAAATGGAAAGGTCACAATGTAGAAGAGTATGTGAAATGGGAAATATTATGTGACTATCTTCAGAAAATATAATCTACTATATCCTCCAAGAGGCCTCTGCACTCTTTATTAAAGGAAAACCACAAACACAGGAGTAATCTGGGTTGGAGGATAGTATTTTGGGTATTGTGTAAAGTTGTGTAGGTAGTGAACTCTAAGTTGTGGTGACCTTGGCATGAAAAGGAATTCATTATGTAATACTGTGAGAAGAAAGAGCCCTAGACTAAAATTCTCCTGGCTCTGCACTTTGTTAACTATGTAGCCCTGGGATAGTAACTAGACCTATATCTCTAACAACAATTCAGAGTTGAATGATCTATGAGAGGCTTTCCCATTCTTCATAATTAGGAAGCTATGAACTTAATGGCCACTTGCCTGCTGTGGATCAGAGGGAATAATATGATGAATGAACTGTTCATAAATTAAAAGAACACATTTGGAGCAGGGTTGGCTTTTCTGGGAATCAATAGTTGACATTAAATACTGTAGAGAAAGTTATTGATGGCATTGATTGCTAGATTATTCCTTTGGCTCTGTAGTCCTAGGAAGGCATTTCCTAGTGATCTTCTATAACGGAAAAACTTTTAAGTTGTTTTTTTCTTTTCTATGTTTTTCACTCTAATGTAAACTCCAGTAAATAATCTCTCGTCTGCTATCAGGGGTAGAAGTTTATTAATTTATTTTTTATCAGAATAATCACTTCTTAATATTGGTTTATAAATCCATATTTTCATTCACTGAATGTCTTCAAGTAGGAACAGGATAGACCCAAGTCTATGGCTGTGGATTGCTACATGTGACTTCATACTTAATATTAAATGAGATAATGCATATCTCTGCCAAACTATACGTGAGAGCTGAGCTTAATAGCATGTAAAAGAGGACCAAGCCAGTTCATAGTCTCTCTGCTTTCAAGAAAAATGTGAGCAGCGCATAGACATAAAACCTGTGCTCTATGCAGGTGCTATGGGAACTTGAAGCTGTAGTGAATGAGATGTGTTCTCTCCAGTGAATAACCCAAGCAAGGGCTGGAAAGCAAATGTAAAATGTCAGACATCTTCTGGGTAGAGTTCATAGAGGATCTTAGCACAGGATATGTGTCTTGCTAGTTTTTTGCATAATGAAAAGTTTAAACAATAGGACCAACTTGTATTTTCTATGACAACAATCACTTCCTGGACTTCTGGGGCTTCCCAAGTAAAATTGGTATCAATCTATCTCACTCCAGTCATGAAAAATTGCCTCCTCTCTGAAAACTGTCCCTCATTTACCTTTGCATATTAAATGGCAGAACAGCTTGTGGCATATTCCAAATTTTCTACTTAAATTGTACAGAAATACAACTGTATACTATCAACCAAACATTCATTGAGTGACCATTAGATACAAGGCATTGTATTTGAAGGCTATCAAAGGGTTTACTCATTCAATTCTTTTTTTTTCTTTGCATATTTAACAAATATTTTGAGCGCCTATTCAGTGCCAGGCTCTGTTCACTATGACAGAAGTTATTGGTTGTCTACCTAATAGACATATGCCTCATCCCATCACACACACCCTTGCACAGAGGCAGCCTAGTATTAATTTTTAAAGTACCACCTCTGAGGCCAGACCACCTGGGTTACAATCCTGGTGTCACCACTAAATAACTGTGTGACTTTAGGTTATTTAATGTCTCTGTAAATCATAGATAATAGTGCTAACTACCTCATATCCTTGTGGTGGTGATTAAATAAGTTAATATACTATAATCAGTGGAAAAGAGCCTAGCACATCGTAAATGCCATATAAGAGTTAGCTATTACTATTGCCACTATTACTAAAACTACTACTACTACTACTACTAATACCACAAACACTACTAACAAACTCTTGATTTTGTTCGAGTATTAGTGGCTGTGTCCTTCAAAGGAGGCCAAGTCCTAGTCCAAAGATGCATATCGACCTTAGTTGAAATTGGTCATGTAAATTCCATTCCTATTTTCATGGTTGTTTTAGAAATAGGCACGTGATGCCATTCTGTCCAGTGAAATGTGAGGCCATTATTGTTTGAGCGTGAAAGCTTGAAACTGCTTTGGAATGCAGAAAACTAGCTTAAGGATGAACACGTGCATTCTGAGAATGGCAGAGAAAAAGATGATGATTTCATTGAGCTCCTGAGTCAACAAACCCCCAAAACAATTATACTGGACTTATTGTTAGATAATAAAGATAATAATAGCTTTGTATAAGTTATTTTCAGTTGAGTTTTCTGCAACTTACTGTTGAACGTATCAAATGAAATGATGTATCATTCCTAATCATGATGATTCATGACGTCATTGAAGTTCCTTATTTATTTAAAGAAATATGAGAATCATATCCAAGGCTTTCTCATAAGGAAGAATGAAAGACCACTGGCAGAGGATGGAAAGTGTATCCTATTTACCCTAACTCAGATGTGGTGATATTTATTTTAACATCTACAAAAATTACAGTAAAGATAAGTAGAAAAAGGTATAAGTTTGATTCCATTGGTCTTTCCACATAAGAGCAATAATCCTCTAGGTCACTCTCATTCTGCACAGAGACATAATACTGCATAAGGGGAAACATCATCATGGGTCTATTCTGTAAGATGTGTGATAGTTGATTAAGTGTAATTAATCTATTAGGAAGTACCAGTAACAAGAAAAGTTAATTTGAGCCAGAGTTTCTCAGGTTAAACAGGAACTACTTAGATAGGCTCTCTCATGCCCTGTTTCAAAGATTCTGACTCAGTAGATTAAAAAATGTCTATGGGCAACACTTGAAGAAACACCAGTTTGAGCATAGATTCAAAGATATGTAAAAATAGATTATTGGTCTTCAGTTTAAACAAATATCATTTGCTAACAGAAGAGGAAAAATCGAAATGAATGTTTTAACTCTTCAGTGAGATCATCTTAATACATACTCTAAATTAGTTTATAACCTGTAAATAAAAGGTTAATTTTGGTTGAAAAGAGTAAAATGACTTCATTTACTATATTTCTATGAACTCTAACCCAATGCCCTAAATACTTTACTGAAGAGAATTTGATATCTAGTAGTTCCACCTTGAGAAACTACCTAGAATCACAGAGGAAAATTACACAGAAGTAATTCTCACCTTTGTAGGAAGAAAGCACACATTAAATATCTATATCACCCTATCAGGATCCAGGCAGTGCCTTGAAAAAACCAAGGTACAGGGCTTCCCTGGTAGCGCAGTGGTTGAGAGTCCGCCTGCCGATGCAGGGGACACGGGTTCGTGCCCCGGTCCGGGAGGATCCCACATGCTGCGGAGCGGCTGGACCCGTGAGCCATGGCCGCTGGGCCTGCGCGTCCGGAGCCTGTGCTCTGCAACGGGAGAGGCCACAATAGTGAGAGGCCCGCGTACCGCAAAAAAAAAAACAAACCAAGGTACAATTAACCCATAGATATATGACCATTTAAAGTTTCGTACCTGATGGAACTATCTGTCTGAATAATCAGATCACACATCTGTGTTATTGAGTTCTTGTTCTTACATTCTAATCCCCTGTTACCTTCATAATTTATGTATCTGAGATGTCATCTGCCTGTTTGCCGTCAGATCCATTCCCTACCCTCTGCTACTCTAGCTGTATTCCAGGGAATTACTTTTCCCAGTCTCACTTACTGACTTCTAACTAGGTTCAGCTGATAGAAGGCACCAAAAGGGATTGGGAGGGTGCATAAAAGGAAAAATCAATGTATTTTTCTGTCTCTATCTGTATGTGTCTCTGTCTCACCCTCTCCCTTTCCCTTAGGTGACATCTATGATAGCAACTGGGCCTCTGTTTTAAATCAGGCCAGATGTTTCTGCCTTACTGGTTTCAGCTATCATCAGGCATACCTAACATGGTTTCTGCTTCTGAATGTGGTCCCAGAGACTGGGAACTAATACTATCTTTTCCCTTTAACCCCCCAGCCTAGTGGTGATAGAGGCTTTTTGCTGTTGCTAATTATCTGGGTTACCATACTGTCATCTTTTTGGTTTCTCAGCATTCCCCTGTATTAAAATTTCTCTTGCCTGGAGTGGTTACTCTTTTCTTGACTGATATGTTATCCTTGGTTCTTATTCTGAACTATGCAAATTATAGACATTTTTTGTAACATTCTAGATTTAACTTGACTTCTACCAGTTATCCTACTTTTCCAATCATTGACTATTATACCATCTTCACTTGTATTCAGAAGTGACCTACATGCCCCTGATTTCATGTATTCCCCAAACAAGATCAACCTGGTTGAAACACAGCCTAGTTTTATATCAGTGTGTGATTAATTAGCTGTTTCATTTAACCTATGAATAAATGTGAGAGACCAAGAGGGTATCTGAACTTATATAAAAGCCATGTTATAATGGACTTCTAATGTAGTTTTCTTAACTGTATATGATGGAGCTTTCATGGAGAGACTTTCAGATATAAACAGTAGAGAAAACTTTTAATATGAAATGTCCCACCTAAGAAAAGCCACAAGAGAAGGCATATAAAGGGAACTATTGAAGGACAAATGAAAGGCAACAGGGTAAGAGAATTATGTAATAGCAGAGCTAAAAGTTGGGCAAATTTAAATTTCTGAAAAGGTATGCAGTGTGTTAAAGTTATCATTGTTAGAGAAATGTAGAAATTGGCAAAGGAAATTCACACATAACAATATACAGTCCAAAGTATTGCCATATCATCTTTAATTTTCACAGACTTTCATTTAACAGACATAAACCTCCGAATGTTCCAATACTTAAGGGCAACCAATAACAAAGGAGAGTTGTGTGGGGGACCACATCTTTTATTTTTACTCCCTTTGAGAAAATGTGCTGAGCTTAAAGGCTAGTTGCTGCCAGCCTTCAGTCTGCCCCACAGAGAGAGGAGTTTTCAGCAGTTCAACAGAAAATTTTATCAGGTAAAGGTCATATTTTAGTTAATGATTTCCCTGCTTCAATTCCTCATAAACTGTTTTGTCTTTGAAACATGCCAAGAGATATATGTAAGCTGTCTGGTACATAGTGCTTTAACCTGTGTTGTTTCAAATCCATAGCAAAGCAATTTTATGTAGTAGGAGTAGCATTCTCTTACATCTGCTATTCCTTTCTACAAGCAAATGGGATCATCAGACACTATAAGCTCTAGCTATAGTATTTGAAATGGATTAGCAAAACTACTCCGAGCTGTGGATTTCCTGAAGTCAGAGTGTTAACTATCTATCATGTATCATGGTGGAGGAAACTCCTTAGATAAAGAAAAACTCAGTTTCATTGGCTGAAAAATAATTAATCTTTAAGGAGGTGATTAGCCTCATTTTCCCCCCTTATGTTTGGAAGGATCTGATACCTTAAAATTTTTGGAGATAGCTCTGGGAGATGGCTGAGTGCAAGAGCCACAGGGTCAAGAACTTGACAGGGTATGATTGGGAATCCTGGGTTTGTTTATTAAACCAATTTCCTAACTTTAAAAGTGACAATAATAGTAATGGGCCTTAAGATGTGTTGTGAATTTCCCATAGGAATATGTACACAAAATCAAACTCTGCTTTACAGTATGGCAATTTTAGCAATTTCTTGAACATCTCTATTTCCACCACTACATTTTAGTACTCAAGGTAAAATCCTCTCCAGACCAGAAGGATGCCACGTAAGGGAAAGAAAAAAAAAAAAAAAGAAAAAGAAAAAGAAAAATCCACTTTCTAGAGTATATAATTTTCTTTTGAAAACAGAAGTTTGTGGTGTTTATCTATAATAAAAGTGTAATGGTAAAATTCGAACATGTTCATATCGCCTCCTTGCATTTTTAAATTTCAATTTTTGGCAGTCATCAGGGAATAAGACACTTTTAGATCCATCATAATGACCCCACTACCCCCCCACAAAAAACCCCCTCAATTTTTCTAGGCATTTCTGATGCAAAATAGTTTGAAGATGTATGTCCTGGCGGGGTCTAAAAGTCAAAATGGAATTGCTCCTTACATGCTGTGGCATGTACCTTGGAGACCTGGGTTCAGATTCCATACTTCTACTTACTAGCTGTGTGACTTGATAAGATATTTCATCTAAGTTTATCTTCTCATCTGAACAGTGGAGGTTATTCCTACTTCACAAGGTTGTTTGGGTAATGAAATGAGATAATATAAGGAAAGTGATAGCTCATAGTTGATGTTCACTTACAAATCTCATCTACATGACGTTTCCCTCTTAATTACCTATTTTAATTACAAAAATCTAAATGCTATGATCCAAACCATTTGCCCTGAAACATATAATTACCAATGCAAAGTCAAGGCTACCACTAGCCTGTAAATGAAGAACTTGGTAATTGCTCCTTCTCCTGCCCTAGCCATCAGTTACCTCATCACACAAAGCTTCTCCAATGTACATGTCCATAACTATCTCAAAACCTAGGACGTCTACTCACAAATGTATTACAAAGAACAGAGCTAATTTTTTTTTTTTAAGAACAGAGCTAATTTTAATGTTCAACCAAGGCAGTAGCAAAAGGCCAGAATCCCTGTTCCTTTCCTAAATAGTGTGCCTTGTAGCATCCTATAATGTCATCTTATAGGTAGTTGCCTATCCATGTGTGCGTACCACTGGCTTTGAACCAGTATGTGTGTATACAATTAATTTTGTCTTTAGATTGAATCCTTCCTGACCTTGTTCTAATAGGCTGAAACCAGATAAATAAATGATGAACAAAGCTGATTATAAATGTGTGGACGAAAATGGATTACTAAAACATATTAGAATTACAAGATTTCAGACCCAGTAGTTTTGTTTTGTTTTGCTTTGTTTTTTAATGGTTTAATGGATAGGGGATCTTACACGTCTGAAGCAAGGTCCTGAAGCAACAACCCAATGTGTGCAGCTGATCGCAGGGCAGGACATGGCAGCAAGCTTCCCTTTGGGGGCAGGGGGAGGCTACCAGTTATAGGGGGAACTGAGGGCAGGTTGGCTCATTGGTTGCCAGCAGAGGAGCACATCCCTCATCAACCCTTTGATAAGCTATATAGTGGTTAAAGTTAGAAAAATCATTAGCTGGGGCCTGGGGCAAGCATGTAGGAAGGGCAGTTAGGCTAGTAGGATACAAGTGAAGCAAGCACTGGTTGAGCTTTGCAGACAGAGTAGTTCTTATTTATTTATTTACACAGCCAAAATGGTAGGCATGTCTTTGTTATTTCTTAAAGCACATAGGAAGTGAGAAGAAAGATGAAGAGGAAAGGACTTCTAGAATCTTTCTATATTTTTCTGAGCTCACTAGCATAAATAGCCTAACTTACTCATCCATAGATGAGACTTTCTGTTGCAGAATTTGCATGCATCCTGAGGTATGACTGAAAATTATGAGTTGACAATGAGACTTTAAACTTTGACTAATGTCCTTTGGTTTTGTTATTGTTTTTGTTATTTGTCTTGTTATTGTTTTTGTCCTAAGTTTCAAAGATAAAGTTGGAAGATACATCTCTAGAGCTTTCTCTCTTGGAATTCCAAGGAAATATTAAAAAATTGCTTTACTATTCTTGAGGAATAATAATAACATTGATGTAGGCACCATGAATAGAATCATTTATTGATAGAATATTGTAGATATGAGGAAATTTTATTTATTCTTCTAACATATCTTGTCCTGAAGTGTTATCTTTATGATGACAACATTATTAAAACATGAAATATTTGGGGGTTTGTTTTCCTGATATATGCATGTATGCATATGTGCAGGAGGGAGTGGGCAGGTGATATATGAGAAGAGGGCCTGCTGATTAAGGAACCATACCTGATGCCAAATGACCAGTATACCTGATCCTCCCTATCTGCTCCTCATACCCCAACTTAACCAGTTGCCATGGCATTGATAGACATAGCTCAAGATAATCAAAGATTTCCCATTGGTCTGTCACTATGATGTGTTTAAAATTCAAGTCTCTCTAGGTCACATTTAATAGCCTAAATAAAGACAAAAAAAATGAAGTTTTACTGCTATTTAAAATAAATCACAGTAAATGAAAAAAAATTGTCAAAATAACAATATTGTCCTAATATAAACCTACGGTACATGGGAATCTGAGTCAGGGCAGCGCAATAATCTTAACACAGCAGTGCAGGGCCCACCAGTTACACACATATGGCCCACCAGCCTATTTGCTTTTGCTGACCCTTTGAAGGCAACACACATGCCACAACTGGTTGGAAGATCAGAATTGAAGGCAGAGACCTGAAATTTAGATTTTGTTAAAGAGGGTGTTTCCCGAAACATACTTACCTCTCAGGCTTACATCAGGTCTTTACATTTTATAAGGCATAATTTGAAAATTTCTGGCACACCCAGACACGGGGCCAGAAGACAATGAAGTTATTCATTACTTTTGGCATGAATCCATCTGTTCCTAGAAGAATCTTAAATTGTCATTGATTTTATAACATTTTCAGCTTGAAAACACATACATCTATGTAAGTCAATGAGTTCTTTTTGTACTCCTGTATTCTATTCCAAACTCAGCCACAAAAGTAAACTTTTGGCAAAAATGGTTCAGGTTCAGCAAAATACCAAATAGGATTTGCCAAACATTATTTTCCCTTACATTTTAAGGCCCTCCCTGCTCATTCTGGGGAAAACACAACCCACATATCTCTAATTCATTTATATTTAATAAAGTGAAATATTTTGTCAGTGGTCTGCTGTCCAAAAGGGCTTTGGAGGTTCTTGAACAGTCTTCTCCTTGTCTTTCATGTCTCCACTGATCTGATTCCAAAAGACATTTTCTAACTAGTGATGCTTAAATAGTAAAAGATTCCTTTTAGTTTGAAACCTGGTAAAATGTGCACTTTTTTTCTCACTTTTTATCAAAGTTCTTATGACCTGATCTTTTAAATATAGTTTTCAAATATTTAATACAACCTTACTGAGTTATATGTTTTGTTTTGTTTTCTTTCTCTTTGTGGTACGTAGGCCTGTCACTGCTGTGGCTTCTCCCTCTGCGGAGCACAGGCTCCAGACGCACAGGCTCAGCGGCCATGGGTCACGGGCCTAGCCGCTCCACGGCATGTGGGATCCTCCCGGACCAGGGCACGAACCCGTGTCCCCTGGCATTGGCAGGCAGACTCTCAACCACTGCGCCACCAGGGAAGCCCCAGTTATATGTTTTCTTTTCTTTTTTTTAACGTTAAAACAGAAAAAAAAAAAAAAGAACTCTGAATATGGTAAAGTACTTTGCAGCTTGCCAGTTTGTGTCAGAATGAAGATTAAATAATCACCACCTTGTTCTTTTTGCTATTTGACTCTACTTTAAATAATTTAATGTAGATTAATACAGTCTCTTTTTCTGTAAGCAGCACCCAAACCATGATGTGTCTTTTCCCATATTTAATATTAATATATATTATTTAATATGGAAGAGTTGGCTTTTCCTGACCACTCTTACCACCACAGTCATACATACCCAATCCCTATTATCCATATTTGATTTTCATTTGAAAATAATGCAACACATCTGCTGCAATCATGGAAAAAACAAAAAAATATGTAAATTCTGGGGAAGTCAGACATGTTGATGACAGTCTGCAGCCTGATACATTTGAAAAGACTATGCAAGATGCAAAGGAAATTTCATGAAATAATAAACCACAAAAGAGTGCTATATGTGAAGAACAGCCATGGAGCAATAGAGTTGGAGTGCTACAGCATGATGACAGAGACTATTTTCCAGAGAAGTAGATTCCCTAACCTCAATCTTGATGTCAAATGGACTAACAAAACGCAGTCAAAATATGTTTTTCTCTAAGCTAAATATCTCATATTATTATTAAATTATTTTATTTCATCAAGTTATCTGTAAACATTCAATCAGCTGGATTCCAAGCTCTCCTATAGCAGTGGGTTCCAGTTTTGAAAATCATCAATAAACCATAGGACCTTTGGAAGAGGATATAGACAGAGACATTGAGGAACACTTCATAATGGAATTGACTGGAGAGCATAGCACATTATTGGGTAATTGCATAGGTGTTCCTGTGTTTAAAACCTTCCTCTACCATTTACTATCCATTCTCTTTGGATAAGTTACCTAACTTATCTGTGCCTCAGTTTACTCAAATAAAAGAGATTATAAGTAGCACTTACTTGATATAGCTGTTGTAGAATTTAGTAAAGTACTTCCTGTAAAGCAAGTATATCTCTTATAAATAGCTCATCCATGTCCCTCTCTACATCTTTCCAGAGCCCATTGCCTGCTGCTTTGTCAATACTTGCTCAACTGAATCTTCAAAACCAGGCTACACATGTATTTCCTCCTTGAAGAGCTCTGCAATCAATCTAGTTTAACTCCAATCTCTTCCTCTCAATCTTACCTCAGGACTCCAGTCGTGATTAAACTATTGTTTTGGGAATTTATTGTTTTGAAATGATATCAGCACTTTATCTGTCTGATTTCTATCTCTCCAATTAGAAAGCCAGCTCTTGAGAGTAGAAATATTTTATATTTTTATTTATTTATTTATTTATGTTTTTGAGGTACGCAGGCCTCTCACTGTTGTGGCCTCTCCCATTGCGGAGCACAGGCTCCAGACGCGCAGGCTCAGCAGCCACAGCTCACGGGCCCAGCCGCTCTGCGGCATGTGGGATCTTTGTGGACCGGGGCACGAACCCGTGTCCCTTGCATCAGCAGGTGGACTCTCAACCACTGCACCACCAGGGAAGCCCTTATTTTGTTTTTTGCTCCATCTTATCTTCTTCTCTATACCATGTATACATACAGCAATATTCAAAATAATCTCTTTAGTTCATTCATTTCTTTAATGAAGAAGGAAATGTTACTTAAAAAAGGATTTTTTTACTTGATTTTTTAAAACTGGTAAATACATGTAACTTAAAATGTAACCATTTTTAAGTGTACAGTTCAGTAGCATTAAGTATATTCACCCCGTTGCACAACCAATATCCAGATCCTTTTTGTCTTGTAAAACTGAAATTCTATACCCATCAAAACAAATCCCCATTTCTCTCTCTCCCCAGGTCTTGGCAATCACCATTCTATTTTCTGTTTCTTTGAGTTGGACTACTCTAGGTACCTCATATAAGTGGGATCATACAGTATTTGTATTTTTGTGACTGGGTTATTTCACTTAGTATAGCATCATCAAGGTTCATCCATGTTGTAGCATATGTCAGAAAATCTTTCCTTTTTAAGGCTCAATAATATTCCATTGTGGGTATATACTACATTTTGTTTACCCACTTTTTCTATTGATACACTTTTGCTTACTTCCACATTTTGGCTATTGTGAATAATACTGCTAGGAACATGGGTATGCACATATATCTTTAATATCGGCTTTCAATTCTTTTGAATATATACCTGGAAGTAGATTGCTGTAAAAGAATTTTGATATCTAATAAATGAAGATATTTTTACTGCAGTTAAAGAAATGATTGATACCTTATTTATTAATTCCATAAATAGTTATTGAATATCAGATACTGCACTAGGTCCAGGGGTGAGGGGGGCATGCAAAGATCAACAAGTCATGGTCTGTACCTTAGGAAGCTCATTCACATGATTTCAACTTCCTGTTGTATTAACAATAATAAAATGTATGTGAGTCCTAAGAAAGGAGAAAAGGCTTCATCCAGGAGGTAATCTTTGGGCTGATTCTCAAGTCAAAAGTAGAAATTTACTAGGTAGAGGATAAAGGAAAGGCATTCTAGGGAAAAGAAACAACAGGTACAAAAGCACTAGCTGTGGGGAGGGGTCGGGAAGATGGTGGAAGAGTAAGACGCGGAGATTACCTTCCTCCCCACAGATACATCAGAAATACATCTACACGTGGAACTGCTCCTATAGAACACCTACTGAATGCTGACAGAAGACCTCAGACCTCCCAAAAGGCAAGAAAGTCCCCAAGTACCTGCAGGATAGGGCAAAAGAAAAAAGAATAAACAGAGACAAAAGAATAGGGATGGGACCTGCACCAGTGGAAGGGAGCCGTGAAGGAGGAAAGGTTTCCACACACTAGAAGCCCCTTCGCGGGCAGAGACTGCGGGTGGCGGAGGGGGGAAGCTTTGGAGCCACGAAGGAGAGCACAGCAACAGGGCTGCGGAGGGCAAAGCAGAGAGATTCCCGCACAGAGGATCGGTGCCAACCAGCACTCACCAGCCCGAGAGGCTTGTCTGCTCACCCACCGGGGCGGGCGGGGCTGGGAGCTGAGGCTCGGGCTTTGGTCCCATCACAGGGAGAGGACTGGTAGCGTGAACACAACCTGCAGGGGGTTAGTGCACCACGGCTAGACAGGAGGGAGTCTGGGAAAAAGTCTGGAGCTGCCGAAGAGGCAAGAGACTTTTTCTTCCCTCTTTGTTTCATGGTGCGCGAGGAGAGGGGATTAAGACCGCTGCTTAAAGGAGCTCCAGAGACGGGCACCAGCTGTGGCTAACAGCGCAGACCCCAGAGACGGACATGAGATGCTAAGGCTGCTGCTGCCGCCACCAAGAAACCTGTGTGGGAGCACAGGTCACTCTCCACACCTCCCCTCCAGGGAGACTGTGCAGCCCGCCACTGCCAGGATCCCGTGATCCAGGGACAACTTCCCCGGGAGAACGCACGGTGGGCCTCAGGCTGGTGCAACGTCATGCCGGCCTCTGCTGCCGCAGGCTCGCCCCGCATCCATACCATTCCCTGCCCCCCACCTGAGTGAGCCAGAGCCCCCAAATCAGCTGCTCCTTTAACCCCGTCCTGTCTGAGCGAAGAACAGACACCCTCAGGCGACCTACAGGCAGAGGCGGGGCCAAATCCAAAGCTGAGCCCCCAGAGCTGTGGGAACAAACAAGAGAAAAGGAAATTTCTCCCAGCAGCCTCAGGAGCAGTGGATTAAAGTTCCACAATCAACCTGATGTACCCTGAATCTGTGGAATACCTGAATAGACAATGAATCATCCCAAATTGAGGAGGTGGACTTTGAGAGCAAGATATATTATTTTTTCCCCTTTTCCTCTTTTTGTGAGTGTGTATGTGTATGCTTCTGTATGAGATTTTGTCTGTATAGCTTTGCTTTCACCATTTGTCCCAGGGTTCTGTCTGTCAGTTTCTTTTTTTTTTACTTAAAATTTTTTTTCTTAATAATTATTTTTTCTTTTTTATTTTAATAACTTTATTTTATTTTATCCTCTTTCTTTTTTTCTACTTTTTCTCTCTTTTATTCTGAGCCTTGTGGATGAAAGACTCTTGGTGCTCCAGCCAGAAGTCAGTGCTGTGCCTCTGAGGCGGGAGAGCCAACTTCAGGACACTGGTCCACAAGAGACCTCCCAACTCCATGTAATATCAAACAGTGAAAATCTCTCACATATCTCCATCTCAACACCAAGACCCAGCTTCACTCAACGACCAGCAGGCTACAGTGCTGGACATCCTATGCCAAACAACCAGCAAGACAGGAACACAACCCCACCCATTAGCAGAGAGACTGCAATAAAATCATAATAAGTCCACAGACACCCCAAAACACACCACCAGACGTGGACCTGACCACCAGACGGACAAGATACAACCTCATCCACCAGAACACAGGCACGCATCCCCTCCACCAGGAAGCCTACACAAGCCACTGAACCAACGTTAGCAACTGGGGACAGACACCAAAAACAACGGGAACTACGAACCTGCAGCCTGCAGAAAGGAGACCCCAAACACAGTAAGATAAGCAAAATGAACGGATAAGTGACCTGGAAGATAAAGTAGTGGAAATAACTACTGCAGAGCAGAATAAAGAAAAAAGAATGAAAAGAACTGAAGACAGTCTCAGAGACCTCTGGCACAATATTAAATGCACCAACATTCAAATTATAGGCGTCCCAGAAGAAGAAGAGAAAAAGGAAGGGACTCAGAAAATATTTGAAGAAATTATAGTTGAAAACTTCCCTAATATGGGAAAGGAAATAGTTAATCAAGTCCAGGAAGCACAGAGGTTCCCATACAGGATAAATCCAAGGACAAACATGCCAAGACACATATTAATCAAACTATCAAAAATTAAATACAAAGAAAACATTAAAAGCAGCAAGGGAAAAACAACAAATAACACAAGGGAATCCCCATAAGGTTAACAGCTGAACTTTCAGCAGAAACTTTGCAAACCAGAAGGGAGTGGCAGGACATATTTAAAGTGATGAAGGAGAAAAACCTACAACCAAGATTACCCTACCCAGCAAGGATCTCATTCAGATTTGATGGAGAAATTAAAACCTTTACAGACAAGCAAAAGCTGAGAGAGTTCAGCACCACCAAACCAGCTTTACAACAAATGCTAAAGGAACTTCTCTAGGCAAGAAACAGAAGGAAAAGACCTACAATAACAAACCCAAAACAATTAAGAAAATGGGAATAGGAACATACATATTGATAATTACCTTAAATGTAAATGGATTAAATGCTCCAACCAAAAGACACAGACTGACTGAATGGAAACAAAAACAAGACCCGTATATATGCTGTCTACAAGAGACCCACTTCAGACCTAGGGAAACATACAGACTGAAAGTGAGGGGATGGAAAAATATATTCCATGCAAATGGAAATCAAAAGAAAGCTGGAGTAGCAATTCTCGTATCAGACAAAATAGACTTTAAAATAAAGACTACTAGAAGAGACAAAGAAGGACACTACATAATGATCAAGGGATCGATCCAAGAAGAAGATATAACAATTGTAAATATTTATGCACCCAACATAGGAGCACCTCACTACCTAAGGCAAATACTAACAGCCATAAAAGGCGAAATCGACAGTAACACATTCATAGCAGGGGACTTTAACACCCCACTTTCACGAATGGACAGATCATCCAAAATGAAAATAAAGAAAGAAACACAAGCTTTAGATGATACATTAAACAAGATGGACTAAATTGATATTTATAGGACACTCCATCCAAAAACAACACATTACATTTTCTTCTCAAGTGCTCATGGAACATTCTCCAGGATAGATCATATCTTGGGTCACAAACCAAGTCTTGGTAAATTTAAGAAAACTGAAATTGTATCAAGTATCTTTTCTGACCACAATGCTATGAGACTAGATATCAATTACAGGAAAAGAGCTGTAAAAAATACAAACACATGGAGGCTAAACAATACACTACTTAATAACAAAATGATCACTGAAGAAATCAAACAGGAAATCAAAAAATACCTAGAAACAAATGAAAATGGAGACACGACAACCCAAAACCTATGGGATGCAGCAAAAGCAGTTCTAAGAGGGAAGTTTATAGCAAGACAATCCTACCTTAAGAAACAGGAAACATCTCAAATAGACAACCTAACCTTGCACCTAAAGCAATTAGAGAAAGAAGAACAAAAAACCACCCAAAATTAGCAGAAGGAAAGAAATCATAAAGATTGGATCAGAAATAAATGAAAAAGAAAGGAAGGAAATGATAGCAAAGAACAATAAAACTAAAAGCTGTTTCTTTGGCAAGATAAACAAAATTGATAAACCATTAGCCAGACTCATCAAGAAAAAAAGGGAGAAGACTCAAATCAATAGAATCAGAAATGAAAAAGGAGAAGTAACAACTGACACTGCAGAAATACAAAAGATCATGAGACATTACTACAAGCAACTGTATGCCAATAAAATGGACAACCTGGAAGAAATGGACAAATTCTTAGAAATGCACAACCTCCCAAGACTGATCCAGGAAGAAATAGAAAATATAAGCAGACCAATCACAAGCACTGAAATTGAGACTGTAATTAAAAATTTTCCAACAAACAAAAGCCCAGGACCAGAGGGCTTCACAGGCGAATTCTATCAAACATTTAGAGAAGAGCTAACACCTGTCCTTCTCAAACTCTTCCAAAATATAGCAGAGGGAGGAACACTCCTAAACTCATTCTACGAGGCCACCATCGCCTTGATACCAAAACCAGACAAGGATGTGACAAAGAAAGAAAACTACAGGCCAATATCACTGATGAACATAGATGCAAAAATCCTCAACAAAATACTAGCAAACAGAATCCAACAGCACATTAAAAGGATCATACACCATGATCAAGTGGGGTTTATTCCAGGAATGCAAGGATTCTTCAATATACGCAAATCAATCAACGTGATACACCATATTATCAAATAGAAGGAGAAAATCCATATGATCATCTCAATAGATGCAGAGAAAGCTTTCGACAAAATTCAACACCGATTTATGATAAAAACCCTGCAGAAAGTAGGCATAGAGGGAATTTTCCTCAACATAATAAAGGCCATTTATGACAAATCCACAGACAACATCATCCTCATTGGTGAAAAACTGAAACCATTTCCACTAAGATCAGGAACAAGACAAGGTTGCCCACTCTCACCACTATTATTCAACATAGTTTTGGAAGTTTTAGCCACAGCAATCAGAGAAGAAAAAGAAAGAAAAGGAATCCAAATCAGAAAAGAAGAAGTAAAGCTGTCACTGTTTGCAGATGACATGATACTATACATAGAGAATCCCAAAGATGCTACCAGAAAACTACTAGAGCTAATCAATGAATTTGGTAAAATAGCAGGATACAAAATTAATGCACAGAAATCTCTGGCATTCCTATACACTAATGATGAAATGTCTGAAACTGAAATTAAGAAAACACTCCCATTTACCATTGCAACAGAAAGAATAAAATATCTAGGAATAAACCTACCTAAGGAGACAAAAGACCTGTATGCAGAAAATTATAAGACACTGATGAAAGAAATTAAAGATGATACAAATAGACGGAGAGATATACCATATTCTTGGATTGGAAGAATCAACATTGTGAAAATGACCTTACTACCCAAAGCAATTTACAGATTCAATGCAATCCCTATCAAACTACCACTGGCATTTTTCACAGAACTAGAACAAAAAATTTCACAATTTGTATGGAAACCTAAAAGACCCCGAGTAGCCAAAGCAATCTTTTTTTTTTTTTTTGTAAGTAATATCTAGCAGTTTATTAACCAATGGAGTATACTGCACAACCAACTACCTCACATCTTTCAGGAACAAAAACCACTAAATTTGAAAAGTAAAAAGATGTCACCCACTGAATTCAGACACAATTAAAATGTGCTTTAAATATTTGTTTGGGTAAGGGGGTCACACGCTTCTACTCAATTAAGAGAAACATTTATACAGTCCAGGTCTTTTATTTTCTTTACACCCATCATGCCATGAATTCATAGAGAATGGGCTCCAACAGTTCAGGCTCCTTTCCATTGGTTCTCACTAAGTGTGCTTCTCTGGGTGGAGCAGGCTGGCGCTTCAGTTGAACCCAAGTACCTTTCTCTTTGGTTTCCTTCTTTTTCTGATCATTTTCCTCCACCCGTTTCAGGAAGCTATCCTGGCTCTTAGAGTGCTTAATATGCTCGATACGCACATTAATTCTCTTGGCAAGAATCTTGCCCTTAACTTGTTTGTTTACAATGATGCCAACAGCATGCTGGGTAACATTGTAGACTCTCCCAGTTTTGCCATGGTAACATTTGTGGGGCATGCCTTTTTGAACAGTGCCCATTCCCTTGATATCTACAGTATCACCTTTCTTGTAGATTCGCATGTATGTGGCCAAAGGAACAACTCCATGTTTTCTAAAAGGCCTAGAGAACATGTAGTGGGTGCCCCTCCTCTTTCCCTTTGTGTTGGTCATTTTGGCGAATTACTGGAAGATGGTGGTTCTGGCCAAAAAGAAGCCCAAAGCAATCTTGAGAATGAAAAATGGAGCTGGAGGAATCAGGCTCCCTGACTTCAGACTATATTACAAAGCTACAGTAATCAAGACAGTATGGTACTGGCACAAAAAAAGAAATAGAGATCAATGGAACAGGATAGAAAGCCCAGAGATAAACCCACGCACATATGGTTACCTTATCTTTGATAAAAGAGGCAAGAATATCCAGTGGAGAAAGACAGCCTCTTCAATAAGTGGTGCTTGGAAAACTGGACAGGGACATGTAAAAGTATGAGATTAGATCACTCCCTAACACCATACACATAAATAAGCTCAAAATGGATTAAAGACCTAAATGTAAGGCCAGAAACTATCAAACTATTAGAGGAAAACATAGGCAGAACACTCTATGACATAAATCACAGCAAGATCCTTTTTGACCCACCTCCTAGCGAAATGGAAATAAAAACAAAAATAAACAAATGGGACCTAATGAAACTTCAAAGCTTTTGCACAGCAAAGGAAACCATAAACAAGACCAAAAGACAACCCTGAGAATGGGAGAAAATATTTGCAAATGAAGCAACTGACAAAGGATTAACCTTCAAAATTTACAAGCGTCTCATGCAGCTCAATAACGAAAAAACAAACAGCCCAATACAAAAATGGGCAGAAGTCCTGAATAGACATTTCTCCAAGGAAGATATACAGATTGCCAACAAAAACATGAAAGAATGCTCAACATCATTAATCATTAGAGAAATGAAAATCAAAACTACAATGAGATATCATCTCACACTGGTCAGAATGGCCATCTTCAAATAATCTAGAAACAATAAATGTTGGAGAGGGTGTGGAGAAGAGGGAACACTCTTGCACTGCTGGTGGGAATGTAAATTGATACAGCCACTATGGAGAACAGTATGCAGGTTCCTTAAAAAACTACAAATAGAACTACCATACAACCCAGTAATCCCACTAGTGGGCATATACCCTGAGAAAACCATAATTCAAAAAGTGACATGTACCAAAATGTCATTGCAGCTCTATTTACAATAGCCAGGACGTGGAAGCAACCTAAGTGTCTATCAACAGATGAATGGATAAAGAAGATGTGGCACATATATACACTGGAATATTACTCAGCCTTAAAAAGAAATGAAATTCAGTTAGTTGTAGCGAGGTGGATGGACCTAGAGTCTGTCGTACAGAGTGAAGTAAGCCAGAAAGAGAAAAACAAATACTGTATGCTAACACATATATATGGAATTTAAGAAAAAAAATATCATGAAGAACCTAGGGGTAAGACAGGAATAAAGACACAGACCTACTAGAGGATGGACTTGAGGATATGGGGAGGGGGAAGGGTAAGCTGTGACAAAGTGAGAGAGTGGCATGGACATATATACACTACCAAACGTAAAATAGATAGCTAGTGGGAAGCAGCCGCATAGCACAGGGAGATCAGCTTGGTGGTTTGTGACCACCTAGAGGGGTGGGATAGGGAGGGTGGGAGGGAGGGAGATGCAAGAGGGAAGAGATATGGAGACATATGTATATGTATAACTGATTCACTTTGTTATAAAGCAGTAACTAACACACCATTGTAAAGCAATTATACTCCAATAAAGATGTTAAAAAATAAACAAAAAACAAAACAAAACAACAATAAGAAAACACTAGCTGTGAAAGAACACACAACATTGAAGAAATCTCGAGGTTGCTATGGATGGAACATAGGCCATGTGGTGGGGACAAGGGACTAAAACACGAGGCTGAGGCCAAATGTAACTCTGATTGTGAAGGACACTGGATGACAAAGTAAGAGTTCAAAATTTAACTTCTAGGCGAAGGAGCTCCAAGAGGAGTCGGTCAGGAGAGAATGCTGATTTGAATTGCTTCTGGGAAGATCAAGAGCAGTATGAAGATGATGCCAGAGATAGTGGATAAGAGGCCATTGAAACAGTGCAGGCAAAAAAATAATAAAGTCCATCTTTCTGTTTGGTTATTTTTGGTAAAAGTGACTACTGAAAAGGGTTTAGAGGCAGAAAACCAGAGACTGAGGCCTTGCTTTTCACTTATTAGCTGTCACTTAACCTTCTCTGAGTTTTCAGATCCTGTCTATAAAATATGAACAACAATACCTGGAGAATTATGAGGATCGAGCAAAGGCATGCATATGAATGCCCTTTGTAAACTGCCAACATTCTGTGCAAATGTAAAGTAATATCAATATTATCATTATATACTCATCAACCTGATAGTTTATTCAAAACAATTCATTTTTAAGTGTATTTTCCAACTAACAAGGTATCCTATTTTCAGTAATAACACAGGTTGAATAAATCAAATCTCATTAAATAGAAGTCAATTTTTTCCAGTCTCTTGCATTTAATATAAATGATGTAAAATAGTGTGGTAGAAAATAAAATGGATCTGACTAATTATTTGTGATCTACTTGAATTCATTTTTGCCCATGTTTTCTCCAAGTTACATGATCCTTTTACTATCAGTGAAGACTGCAAGTTTCAGATGTGTATACAACCCCCAAAAGTTCTTGTTTAACCTCGCAGTTTTCTTAGCCACACACACACAAAGATAGAAATAGGGAACATTTGTCAAGATGATTTGATATTGTGCAGATGGGCATTATATAAATGCAGATACTGTTGGGATATTTAAAGTACTGTCAATGAAAAGGAGGACATTTTAGTTTCGAACTGACATAGACTCTAGACACAATGATGATAATAGGAGTTAGCAAGACTGTCCATTTATTCCATGCATTAGCAGCTCTGAGTTGTACATTTCCCAGCTACACCATGAGAGGAAGTCATGGCAGGCCTTGAAGGTTCTTCCCCCCCCGCCCAAGAAGAGATAGAAAGAAAATAGCAATTATTTTTTGAATCTATAATAAATTTGCTAAGAATTTGACTTGGAAAAGTAAAAATGGAATTGTGACTACCCTTCCTCTCATTCGTGAGGAGTCAGGAGGATAACTGTTAGAATGATTTGGACAGAAATTTTTAACTAAGCAAAAGGGTTACATGTCAATCAGAAAGTAAGTAATAGGTTGTTTGCATTGATTGGGTCATGTGTCAATATTTTTGGCACCTATAGTTTGAGCAAGACAGTAATCCTTTATATACCGGGTAAATTGCTTTGCATTTCAAATATGCCTTCAATTTAGGAGAGTAAGTGGTAATGAAGTTCAAAAGGTGGCATGTTGTACTTCATATTCAGTGATGGCTGCAAGTGTTTACTTAAGGGTCTACCATTAGAATCCTGCATGGATTTCTTTTACCAACTCTGTCTCTGGTTTAGTAGAGCTGCTACCTACTATGCTATCAGCTCCAAATCAAAAACTTACCTGCTGCCTCGGTTTCCTTTGTCATGACTGTATAATTTTTTTCTTTCAAACACTGTAAGCTGATTATCAATTTGTAACCCCCAAATAATAGTTGGTATTTTATTTATAATGTACACTCTATTTTTTCCATAATGGATCTGAGTCAGAATTACAGGAACATTTTAGTGCATATCTTCATAAATATTTGCACATTTGTGACTGCTTTCTCTCTCAGTGTTTACCTATCTATAAGGATATATTTCCTTCCTGTCTCCTGTCAGCCAGCCCCTTTGGCAATGTCAAGTTGGTTCCTACAGTTAGAAGAAATTAACAACAGCAATATAAATACACTTCTCTACCAAAGGACATTATTTGGCTGAGTAAATCCCAGTAGAGTGATTCAGATAGTTTTTCCAAAGTTAAAAATGAACAATTAAGTGAGATTTTACAAGCTGGTAGAGATAGATAAGTCAAACTTAAGCAAAACCTAGAGCTCAGGCATAGCCATCCAAGAAAGGAGTGATAAATAAGAGAACCGCATGTAATAGCTGCTGGTCCAAGTCAGCAGGGCATCGTCAACAACAACGTGATCTTAAGACACACCAAATGAATGAATGAATGATAAGTGACCTCGGGCATCTAGAAGTTAATTAGTAGAGAAAACAAATAAACAAACAAAATATACTTTCTTTAAGCCATTCCATACTTCTGACAGTTTCAACTTCCTTAGTTTCTTTATCATTTTCCATAGCATATAAAAGCACCTGGCTGATATGCAGAAAAAGAGAGAAAGAACATTTGTGGATGTATTTTTCTTTGTGTTAAGAGGCTATATATTTGTCATAGCAATATTCCCTATAAGCTATTTTATAAACACAGATGAGAAGAAGAGCTTAGATTGTGGTGCCAAAACTAGAATAAGATGTGTGGTCACCTGCAAGGAGGAGGCTGCCTCCCAGGTAGGCATGGGAGTATATGCTTTTGTCTTTTTTTCCACCCAGCCTCCAATCCCACTTGAGCCTCCCTTTGGAAAGCAGCCCCTTCCCTTGTGTGCATTTGTGTTAGGAGTTGTTGCCCACTGCCTTCTATAGGAGCTATGGTGTCCAGATAATCCCCTTCCCTGCCTCAGCATCATCAAGGAGACACACCTGACTCACGCTCAGCAGATTAGACATGCTTTTCTGGGAGGTGAATTTAATGGGGTGCAATGAGAAACATCAGACTCTTCCTGCTTCAGAATCTGTGCTTCAGTTCTTGGTTCCCAGTCCTCCAGAATTCCTCTCTTCTTGCCAGTTTTTCCACCTGATCCTCCAGGTCCCCACTGATTTGGTAGTCCCAGAGATTTCCAGGTAATCAGGAAATTCCCTTCTGGCTCAATATAGACAGCCATTTCTGATGCTTGCAGCTATGAATCCTGATTAATACAGGTAGAGTTAACAGACACAAATCTTGCTTAGAGTGATATTTGGGTACTCAAGCTCCTTGTTGTAAGTGTAGCATGAACTCAACTTGATGAAATTCTCTCTGGCACTAGACGAGTGACCTACTTAGTCCACTGAGATCCATTAGATCTGACAATCAGCAAACACGCACTAAGGGTCACAGATGTAACACCAGAACATAGAACTGCAGGAAATGCTAAAATGAAAGGCAGATTCCACTGTTAACCCAGTGGATGGTATGACCCACTGTGATGCTTTCACTCAGATAGGATAGAATCATAGAAGACTTTCAAACTTTAGGCTGCATAAGAATCACTTTGGAAACTTGCTTAAAAAATGCAATGCCCCACTACTTTATATAAAATAGATAACTAATAAGGACCTACCATATAGTACAGGGAGCTCTACTCAATACCCTGTAATGACCTATATGGGAAAATAATCTAAAAAAGAGTGGATATATGTATATGTTTAACTGATTCACTTTGCTGTACACCCAAAACTAACACAACATTGTAAATCAACTATATCCAATAAAAAATTATTTTTAAAATCCCATGTCCCAATCATCCTCTCAGAAATACTAACCTAAGTGTTATGATTTGAGTCCTACTTCATTTAAAGAATATTCCTTTCTCCCTTCCCAAGTTTCCTACAATTTCTATTAGGAAATTGGGAAAATTGGGAGGAAGAGAGAAAAAAATATTGTCTATAAAAGGACTCTATTACTTAAGAAATGTAACAAATCAACATACAGTAGTGTTGTATCCAAAGTGTACTTAGCCTGCTAGGATTCAATTATGTAGGCTTAGAAAAAGGAAACAAAACAAATAGAGAGAAAAACTATAAACAGTGTAAGCGATTCTTTAGAAAAGGGCATGTGTCGTCAGCCAGGCTCAGCAACACTGCACCTCTCAAAGTGACCATTTCACCAACTGCAGGTGATTCTAGTGTCTATACATGTGGACATTTCTATCAATATGGTCCCCAAACATGCATCAATTACTTTATCAGGTATTCAACCAAGCAAGCAACAATCTGTCCCAAGCTGTCAGAAAAAAATACCACATTGGATTTATCAAGAGACTTCCTTAGGAATCTTCAGGGTAATTTTGCTAGCAGTGATTTTAAGCTACATAATGAGCTCAGAACTTGATCCCCTAGTAAGATGACTCTGCTCTTATTTAGCCCAGCACTGACAGAGGCAATACAGTGTAAATCAGAGGTTAAATGCCTTCATTCTAGAGCCAGATTGATTGAGTTCAAATTCTTGCTCTGGCATTTATTAACTGTGTGACTTTGAGCAAGTTGCTTACCCTTCCATGCTCAGCTTCCTCATCTGTAAAATAGTCTCTCTTTCATAAGGAGGTACTCCAGGTTACAGAGTGGCAAAACCACACGTAAATCTTGGTGCAGATAAAAGATAGAATCCCTTCCTCACTTTTCTCCACTTCCCAAGACCAGAGTCCTGCAACAGGGCGCTCAACTAATGTTGCTGCACTGAAATTCAAGCCAAGTGAAAGCAAGGCAAATGCTGGAAAAACATCTGCCTTGGTTTCAGTTGGCAACCACTGTGGCTGTAAGTAAAGCCACAGTCGCAAGATTCCACATGTGTGCTGAAAAATTCAGCCAAGTCTTTCAGGTACCTAATTATCAGAGTAAGGATCATGACTTGGATTAAAACTGGAAGCCTTCCCTGACCACCAGCCTAGATTGGGTCCCCCAGTGGTATACTCTCAAGGCATCCTCTGATTCTCCATGGTAATACTTAAAACAATTTTATTTAAACAATATTTAGTGCCTATCACTCCTCTGTCCATGATATCATTCAGCCCCATTGCCCCCAGAATGTAAACTCCATGAGGATTCATCCACTTCTATACCACCAATATTTAACATAGTGTTGTGAGCAATTCAGGCACACTCAATGAATATTTCCTGAATAAATGAATGTGTGAATGACAATCATATACATGTATAGATTTAGATATTTTCTATTTTTAAAGTGTAGGCTATGAGTAAGGAATGGGACCAATATCTTTTTCTATATTGTCATTTTTAAAGTCAGCCATTTCTCCACCATACTAAGTGTTCACTCAATTCATCTGAATTCAACCACACTTCTTTAGCACTACCATGTGCTACAGTGCTCAGGATACAAAGATGTTCTCAATGAGTTTATCCTCCCACACATTCCCTTTTCCCATCAAACACACAGGAGGGGGAACTTCATGTTGTTCTTTCATTAAACAAGTCTTTTTCGAGTGATTGTTGTATGCTCTTTCTGTGCCTTCTTTCAATGGTATAGACAAGGACATGTACTCTCTTTGTCATGTATTGTGTGACTTTGCCTGTGAATAATTATTCATTTTCTGCATGAGTATAAATAGGTCCCCTGGTTGAGCCACCTGGGTCTGAGGCAATGATATGTTCTTGTCTACAGAACAGATAACATTGCAGTTAAAGACCTCAAAATCTCACTTACTCAAATGTATTTCTTACTCTCCCAAGTTCTTTGCAAGTTCAATGGCTCTCCAGGGCAGCTCTCTTCCAAGTATCAGTGATCTGATCATTTCCATCTTGTGTCTCTGCTATCTCAACATTTAGCTTGCAAGGCTGCTATGTCAGGGGAGTAGAGACAATGAAGAACTCACATTGCTCTTCTATTCTTTACTCCAGAGAGACATTCTATCTAGAGTCCATTGATCAGAAAGAGTCACATGTCCCTACCTAACTGTAATGGATCCAGGAAGGAGAGGAGAACCAGATATGGTTAAATGCTGAAAGTTTCCACCATGTTGTTGTATCATATTCTTATCAGAAGCAATCTCAATCAGTGGAGTGAACGCTGAGATAATAGTAGACCACTAAAGCTGGACTAGATATTAGGGAGTATCTTCCATTCCCCTATTTTATAATAAAGGAGACTGAGCCTGAAAGATCATCCGTGGCTTCAGAACTACTTAGAGGAAATACCAGAAGTGGAAATTAGGTGTCCAGAATCTCTATCCAGTATATTTTCTCACTGCATAATGATCCTCTCAAAACACAGTCCACGTGGCATTCTATGTGGCTTCCCATCAGTAGGAGGCTGCAGAATGAGATAAAAAACAGAGCCTTTATGGTTCAACCAGAGCCAAGTGTCTCATGTCGGTTGATTAAATGGATTAGAGCTGTCTATCTAATTTCAGTAGAAATTCCATTTCCTTAGACTTTCCATTTTCCATACACTAAGTTATTTTCAGGGAGAATTTCAGTAGGCAGGAAGTAAATTTGTTGAGCCCTGAGGCTTGGATTTTAAATTTTTATTAAGCATGTATGTTGCCCTCCCACATCAAGCAGATAGCTAAATTCTGGTTTGGAAAATTTGCTGGCATTTATTGGGCATATATGAACTGGATTGTATCTTGCAGCACAGTGAGCTTGTTTTATAGGTTATTCTTCTCTATTTATAATTTTTACTGGTGTTGAAAATAGGTTTAAAATTGGGCAGTTTAATTCCCATAATAGCTGAAAACACATTTGGTACAGGGGAAGTTTTCAAAGAGAGTATATTTAAAGTTACCTGATCTAGGGTTCAGTTTATAAGCAGCCAAAGTGTACATAATGTCTGTCTCTCTTCTTTCTCCAGAGTCTCTTCTTCTCACATATTTGTACCAAACATGCTTCTCTACTCAAAGGCCCTTTTCACTCTGACATAAGCGGTGACAAAGAAGGTGATGGTGGCAAACATCTTCTTGGCAGGAGATGGAAACTCATGGTCCCTCAGACAGACATCAACCAAACCCCAAAGTGCCCCCTGACACAAGTGTGCCCTCGAATGTGCTTACAAAGTCCTTTTAGGGGCACAGTAGCCAGAAGCACATCTTCAGGCCATTTCAAGTTCCGGTCAACAGCCACTTCTGGACATTTCCTAGGAAACTTATCTCTGTCCTCTGGCACTCCTTCAGCACAGCCCCTCCCACTCTACCTAGCAGGCTGAATAGTTCTGACACCACACCATTTTCTTTCTAAGTCACACTCACAGTAGCATGGAAGGAAGGAAGGAAGGAAGGAAGGGAAGAAGGAAGGAAGGAAGAGAGGAAAGAAGGAAATTATATTCAAAATAGGATTAGGTCTCATTTTCTTCATCCCTTTCAAGTTATGTTCTTTAGCCCAGTGCCCTCCAGCTGTGCATGGAGATCAGTGACTTTTTCAGATTCAATGCCAATGATCAGTCAGCAAATTGTCTGGCAAGCAGTGCCAAGACACCAGGCAATTGGCTGGTGCCCTCTGATGAATGTACACTTTCCCTCCCCTTCTCTGTAACCCAGTTAGCTACATGAGTCGCCATGACTCTCTCCAGTCCAATCCAATGTCCAAAGTGGGCATTATAGCATACAATTCAATATGTTCCTATTTAGCAGTAGGACAGCTCATGATAGATTTTATCACAATGTTCTATGAATTATTGGGAGTAGAACAGGTAAGGTTTGTCAGGGCAACTAGATCATACTCAAGAGAATGTCCCTTTACATAGCCCCACAGGAGCACAGCATTTCTCTGTAAGACACCATATTTATCCTTGATACCCTTACCTATCACCAGACACTAAATTATGAGACATTGGTCAAGTCACTGAACTTCCCTCAGTTTCACGCCTCTGAACTACTGAGTGGAGATCTTAAGGTACTTGTTCTTCTTTCTCACTTGGTATGTAAGGATAAAAATGAGACATAGTTATAAAATGCTTTGAACAATTATAAAATAACATATGATAATTACATGCTCATTTGTCGCTTGTGGGGGTATTAAACAATACAACCACTGAGAACTAACTTGGAGTATTACTGCATTCGTTGGAATTATATCTGGCTGGCTGTGACAGAAAGTCTAAAATAACAAAGGCTTATACAAGAAATAAGTTCATATTTCTCCAATAAAGTCTCAGGGAATAAAGTCTGTTGCTGGTAAGGCAGCTCCAGGAAGTTACCCAGGTTCCTCCTGGTTCTGACTTCCTTACAGCAGGGCCCTTATGCTCTTAGTCCAAAATGGCCCCTAGACCTTAAGTCAACATATCTGTAATTCTGATACCAGAAACAAGGAAGGGAACAAAGCAAAGGAAATGTCAATGGGTATATGGCAGCTATCTTTTAAGGTCGTATACTGAAAACTGTCATACAACATTTCCACTTACATATCATTAGCCAACATTTAGTTAAATTGTCAGACTTAGCAGCAAGGAAGGGTAGGAAATGTTTCTTCCAGACAACCATGTATCTAACTGAAAATCAAGGAAGAATGAGTTTTAGGGTTGGCAACTAGCAGTTTTTGCTCCACCTAATAAAACTGAACCTGCACATATCTTATGATCCAGCAAGTCCATATCTGGGTGCATGCCTTAGAGAATCTTTATCACACGGCAAGACTGACAAATGGACAGAAATTTTCATTGTGGCACGATGTCAAGTAGTTAAACTGCCTATCATGAGGGGAACGGATAAATAAACTGTGGTTTATTCTCGCTATGGAGCACCATACACCAACATTCATGATTTTAAATAATTAATCTTATTTACTTAAATCAATCTAGATATATCTCGAACAACTTTTGGGGAAAATAGCAAGTTACAAAATATATATGAAGTATGATACTGTTTATACAAATTTTAAAAATACATGAAGCAATACTATGTATTATTTGTGGACAAAAATACATTTATAGAAAATGTTTAAAATATGTCTGGAAATGGTATGAACGTCAGAGTAACTACCCCAAGAGAGAAGGGGGGGAAGGATGGGAGAGTGGGCTTTAACTGTATTCTATAACATCTTCTTTAAAAACAAGCAAAAACAAAGAAAGTTCTGAAGCAAAATGGCAAATTGTTAACTTCTATTAAATCTGGGCTATGAGTATTTTGATATCTGCTTTGTTATTGTCATCATGTTTGAAACATTTCATGATTATAAACAGAACACTTAGTTATAGAATATTAGGCACAGCACAGGGTGGTGTTATTGATGGCAGTTGCTGTTTCTTGGCGCATACAGAAATTTCTTATGGCAGAGATAGATTTGTGTATAAGTCTGTGATGGTTAAGAAACATTCTTGGCTCATACAGAAATTTCTTATTGCATTAGTTCTGCAGCCATGCAGTAGGTATCAGTTGCATAAATACAATGGACAGTGAAGGTCTGTCTAGTGGTATACATATATTGACTTCCAAAAATCATTGGAAAGAACTTGGGACAACCTCTCTTCTGGAAGCTTCCCTGAATAAAAGGAAACAGGCAGCAGTAGGACCCATCGCCAGCCCGTTGCTCCAACCTCATCTTCCTCCACTCACTACTTTATTCTCCATACTTGGTGACACCAATTGTCTTTTTGAAGCTTCAGTCGTTTAAACTTATTGTTTCTCTTACCTAGTATACCTTTCCCCATGCAGCCTCTTTCTCAACACTCAAGGCTCAGTTTAAAAGACACCTTCTCAGAGAGGCCACCCAGGATCACCCTAACTAAAGTTGATTCCCCAACTCCTACCAATATCACTCTCTATTCCACTACCATGCTTTATTTTAAAATTTCCTTCACATTGATTATCATGATCTGAAATTATTCTAATGATTTTTAATGTATTTGTCATCCGCCACAAAGTGCAAGCTCCATGGGGGTAGGTACTTGATCCATTTTGTTTACTGCTGTATCTCCAGAATCTAGAACAGTAGAGACTTGGCACTATTGGCTCTCAGTAAGTAGTTGTTGAATGAATAATAAATGTCAGCACATGTTATAACCTCTAAAAATCAAGGAGGGAAGCTTAGAGGTTTTTCCCTACTTGGTTTAGGGAAATTAATGACCCTAGAGGCCAATAATTTCAAGAAAGCATAGTTTTGTTATTGTTTTTTGTTTTAATAGACTTTTTAGAGCAGTTTTAGCTTTACAGAAAAATCATGTAGAAAGTACAGAGAGTTCCCATATACCCCTTTGTCCCTTCACACACACCTTGCATTAATGTGGTACATTTGTTATAATTGATGAGCCAATACCAATACGTTATTATTAATTGAAGCCCATAGTTTACATTAGGGTTTGCTCTTTGTGTTGCACAATGTACAGGTTTTGACAAATGCATAAAGTCATGTATGCACCATTACTGTATCATACAGAATAGTTTTGCCACCCTAAAAATTCTCTGTGCTTCACCTATTCATCCCCCTACCCTTCCCCTGAAGTCCTGGCAACCATTGATCTTTTTGCTGTCTCTCTGGTTTTACCTTTTCCAGAATGTCATGAAGTTGGAATCATATAGTATGTATCCTTTTTAGATTGGCTTCTTTCACTTAGCAATATGCATTAAAGATTCATCCATGTATTTTCCACTCTTTATAGCTCATTTCTTTCATTGCTATTGTAATGTACTGTATTGTAATATTTATACTTAAATATAAAATGTATGTTTATTTTATTTTAATGAATAATGATCCATTGTATATATGTTTCATAGTTTATCCATTCACCTACTGAAGGACATCTTGGTAGTTTCCAATTTTTTGCAATAATGGATAAAGTTGCTATATATATATATATATATATATATATATTGCGGTATGCGGGCCTCTCACTGTTGTGGCCTCTCCTGTTGCGGAGCACAGGCTCTGGACGCACAGGCTCAGCGGCCATGGCTCACGGGCCCAGCCGCTCCGCGGCATGTGGGATCTTCCCGGACCGGGGCAGGAACCCGTGTCCCCTGCATCGGCTGGCAGACTCTCAACCACTGCGCCACCAGGGAAGCCCAAGTTGCTGTAAATATTAATGTGCAAGTTTTCGTGTGGACCTAAGTTTTCAACTCATTTGGGTAAATGCACAGGAGCACGGTTGCTGGATTATACGGTAAGCTTATGTTTGTAATAAACTGCCAAGCTGTCTTCCAAAGTGGCTCTACCATTCTGCATTCCCACCAGCAATGAATGAGAGTTCATGTTGCTCCACATCCTTGTCAGCATTTGATATTGTCAGTGTTTTGTATTTTAGCTATTTTAGTAGTGTATCTGGTAGTGTATCTCATTGGTGTTTTAATTTAAATTCCCTAAAGACATATAATCTTGAGCATCTTTCATAGGCTTATTTTTTCCATCTCTGTATCTTCTTTGGTGCGGTACTATTCACCTCTTTTACCCATTTTTAAAAAATGGATTGTTTTCTTATTGTTGAGTTTTAAGAGTTCTTCATATATTTCAGATATAAGTCCTTTATTAGATATGTATTTTGCAAATAATTTTCTCCCAGTTTGTGGCTTGTCTTTATTCTCTTAAGAAAGCACTAGTTGTCATAGAGACAGTTGCCTCAATAACTTTACCTAGTGTATTCCTAATGTCCTCTGAGAGCCCAAGCGTGCCTGGCTCTTTGCTTCCAGTGCCTGATTTCTGTTCCTCTACACCCATTTTGCCTCATAGCACTGACATTAGGAGGGCAGGTGGGAAAGCAAAACATCAAGTATTATACCAGTTTCTCTGAATTCATCATATGAAAGACATTGATTTAAAATTGACTAGTAGTTATCCAAAGAATCTGTACAATCTATTCCAGAGGATGGGGCAGAGACTTGTACCTATAAGAAGGTACAGTTTACTAATTTTTTCTCTTTTGTACTATATTAAAAGCTTCTAATTCCATTGCTAGAGATACTTCCCTTTCGCAATCCTGTGCCACCCCTTCCCACCCTTCAGAAAGGGGGGAATTCAGGGAGACAATGCATTTACAGTTAACTCTCACTAGGAGAACACAAGTTTGTGGAGAAACTTCATCAGCAGCTATTGTTAAAGAAAACTCTTCTGCTAGTTCTCCTGGAGATTATTGAGATACATAATAATCATTTATTGACATAAAGTCCTATACCTACAGAAACAAATTGCTTTCCTTTAAAGTCTTGGCAATCAAACATCCTCTGATTAAACTCTAAATTAAAAACCTCTCCACTGATTACTAGCCTGCTTATAAATTTCAGTTTCCAAATGCCATGGGACTATGTTCTTGGTCTTGGGTATATTATTTCTTCCAATAGACTCCTATATGCACAAAAAGGTTCATGCAATTTTAGAGGTTCCATTACAGATCCCCAAAGAGGATTTATTTTCCTTGTTTCTTCCTGGTTTCAGGCACAGTAACTAGAGTTCTCAAAGGAAATTCCATTGTCATGCTAAAATTTGAAATAGCAAATAAAAATTTTTTTTATTATTTAATAACAGCATAAGTTATTTTCAAAGGGGAAACAAGGTAGGTGTTATTTTGAAAAAGGAGTGAAGATAGTGAAAAAAATAAATATTGCTTAGTTTCCAATTCTTGAGGGCATCGTTTCCAAAATGCCTCATTTGTATATCATTTGAATGTCCAAAATTGACTCCTTTCATAGATGGAGTAGACACCCTCTGTGACTTGCTTAGAGAACCTTCAGAGTAGCCTCCAAACTAAAACTATTTTCTTCACCGAGTTGTCTCTGTGCCCAAAATCCCTACCAGGTATGTTTTCCCTTCGTGCCTCTACATTCCTTATAAGAATTCTCCTACTCCCTGCTGCTCACAAAGCAACAAAGTTGATAATGTACATTATAATATTGGAGCAAATAATATATTAGATTATCAATAGTTTATTATTTTTGTCATTTCATAGTATTCCATTGTATTATGTTCCACAATCTGTTCATCCATTTACCAGTTGATGACTATTTGAATTTTTTCCACTTGGGACTATTATGTATAAAGCTGCTATGAACAATTCATATACAAGTCTTTGTACGAAGGTATGCTTTCATTCTTCTTGGATAAATAACCAGAAGTGAGATTGCTGGATCATATGGTAAATGCATCTTTAATCTCATAGGAAATGGTCAAACTGTTTTCCAAGTGGTTTACTATTGTACATTCCCCCCAGCAATGTATGAGGGTTCTAGTTTCTCCTCGTCCTCAAGGCAAGTAACTTATAGAGGAGGATAGAAAGAATAACAGAAGGAGATAGAGGGATTGGTACAATATGAAGCCCTTGTCAGGATCTCCCTGTATTGGGAGCTACCTCCCAACAGCTGCCCTTCTCTCTCATCTACCTCACTCACCTCTACCTGCAGATGCTCAGAAATGGGTATTGCCCTAGTAGGAATTGTCCCTGGATGAGACAAAGGTCTGCCTTAGATTATCAAAGTTGTTTTGTAGCCTATCTACCTGTTTCCTTTCCCCTGCCTTTTCAGATTTCTCAGTCCTCCTGACCCTTTTGCCTTCATTCGAAGCCTTTACCTCTTTGGATCTTAGTTAGTTGTGCCCTCCTGGTTGTCACCTGTCCAGTGGGCCTGTTTTACCTTCCCTTTTCATTGCTGCCTGGACTTGGGCTCCTTACGCATGAACCTACTTTGCTCAGCCTGGTGGCTTTACTCTTCAACTCTTTTTGCAAACTGGCCTAAGCTAATTTGCTCACATGTATTTTGACCTTTTTGGTATATAATTATAGTTACTATATATAATTACAGTTATAGCCTCTTCAATAAGAGTACGTTTCTGACCAAAGTCTCCCAAATGTGTTGACATTTATTAAACATTTACTAGCAAGCAGGCATAGAACATTTTGTACAGTTTGCTCCATAAGTTCAAAGAAACAAATTCTCTGTGTCTTAAGTGTGCCTGCCACACCTTGTATGAGAGATGGTCATCATCTAGTCACCCCTGAAAACTGAATTTCTGATTAGGACAGTGCATAGCATGTGACTCAAACTAAGAAGTACCTACATACATCACACATGTTGCTTTTTTTTTTCTTTTTGCAGAATTATTTTAAAGTAAATTATAGATATCATAACAGCTCTTGAACCCTGCCTTTGAAATAACATATATTGAGTACCCACCACATACCCGGCAGTCTGCTAGGTGTTTTAAAATTTCATTTATATTCTTCAATTAGAAAATTATATAATAACTCAATGAAGCAGGTATCATTGTATGTCCCTGTTTTACAAATAAGAACTGTAATTTACCCAAAGTCATTTGAAGTGATAGAGCTCTAGTTCAAATCTAAGTCTACCTACCCTCAAAGCGATATTTCAGCCATCTTTCAGTTTAAGCAATATAAACATAGTTTTTTAGTATCCACTCAAAGATGTAACTAACTCAGTGTTTATTAATCTTTCTTATACTTTCTGATTAATGAATACCTACCTTGGAGAATGTGATGAAAGCACTGGCATCTCTCCTATCAGAATGGACATACATGGCTTATTTTATCAATAACTTCAAGAAATTTGTGAAAACTTCACCTTTCCTCCCTATGCCCACATGAATCTCAGATTAAGAATCCCTGCAATAAGGAACATGAAGTGTTTCCCTACTTTAGGACTGTAATCTACACTATTTGCTCTGGTTCCTCTGTTTGTACTTCTGAACATGTTACTTGTTTCTAAGGTACAGAAGCATTTACCCTTTCTGTAATGGTGATCCTATTTCTTTGGTTTAAAATGTCCCTAGACATAGGCAGTCAATCTGCAGATATTAGCAGCAGAAACCCCTTCTTGGTGACTATACTTTGTACTTACAAGGTATAGTTTTCCCTGAATTCATACCTCAGAAACTGTACTTAATGAGTACAAAGCCACTGTGAAAATAGGGTCTTTAACCCAAAGACCACATCCCTGCCCATTCAGAGGTCAACTGATGCCTGACAGGTTACTTCAGAGAACTGGCCATGAAAAAGCATGACCTTTATCACCTCAGCACAACAGCACACCTGTATTTTTCTGTTGCCCTCCAGGTTCTTCAATGCTTTTGATATTATATGAACTTTCCTAGGCTTGGCATGTTGCCAGGGCTCTGTGTCATGTGACCAAGGGCCTTCTCTAAAAAGAATGCACAAACCACTCATTAGCATAATTTAAACATTAATTATGAAAACAGTCCCCCAAATGCCATGAAAGCAAATAAACCGCTGAGCAACTGCCAAGCAAACTATTTTACTGCTGAGGTTCAGAAAAACAATAGAATGATTATCAAAAATGCATTACTAGGCCTAGTTATATTTCACACAATATTTGATAATCCATAGGGCCCACGTCTGTTTGCCCATAAATAAGATATACAATTAATGGTTCTCTTTTATCTGACACATCATAGTGAATCTGTGAGAACATCACTTAACCTCTTCAATCCATCTTTCAACTACTGTATACTTACATATAGGAATGAACGGAAATGTAACTTTCTTGATTTTATTCTGTGAATATGTACTTTTGTGTTGCCTCTGATAGAGTGAAAAATGTATATTCAAATACAGAAAAATTGCTATTGTCGTACGTTAAGAAAGATTCTGAAGCTTATTAAAATGTAATAAACTACTGAATTTGGCATTTTTGGTACTTGTTGAATCCATTCCAAGGTATTTCATTATTCGGAATTACTAGAAGAACCTCATCACAGGCTAGCTTTTCCAATAACTCAATCTTGAGGCATGAGTAGAAATTATAGCCTGAAAATGAAGCTATAATGTAAACTGAACATATATGAGTTTTATCCTAGGCAGAAAATAACCTAGTGTTATAACTAATCTCTGTTTTAAAAAAAAAAAGTGCTTTTAAATCATTCAACACTGATTCTTAAAAGAAGCTATTATCTATAACGTGACCATCAAACAAGTTTTGGTAAAACCAGATATAGGCAACACTGTGAGAAGTTGCATTTTCCTAAGAAACTATCTTTTTCTTCCCTCTCTAATATTCATAGCATTTTGATTTTAGTTTTTAATCTCATTTACAAAATTTAAGATTCAATGGGTCAATTAATTTTTCTCATATATAAAATGGGGACAATAATAGTAACTACAGGCACACTTTGGAGACATTGCAGGTTTCGTTCCAGACCACTGCAATAAAACAAATACCGAAATAAAGTGAGTCACACAAATATTTTGGTTTCCCAGTGCATGTAAAAGTTATGTTTATATTATACTGTAGTCTTTTAAGTGTGCACTATATTAAAAAAAAAATGCCTTAATTTTAAAATACTTTATTGCTAAAAAATGCTAACCATCACTGAGCCTGCTACAAGTTGTAATCCTTTTGCAATTGTAACATCAAAGATCACTGATCACAGGTCACCACAACAAATATAACAATGAAAAAGCTTGAAACATTGTGAGAATTACCAAAATGTGACACAGAGATATGAAGTGAGCAAATGTTACTAGAAAAATGGTGCCAACAAACTTGCAGTGTTGCCACAAACCTCCAATTTGTAAAAACTCAGTATCTGTGAAGCACAGTAAAGTGAAAAAATAAAACCAGGTATGTCTGTACTCAACTGGCTTCTTGAGAAAATTAAATATAATAATGCATGTAAAGATCCTGGCATGGAAGACTTCTAGGTTCAGCTCCAACATGGAAAAATCTTGGATGTTGTCACTCCTGTCTCTATAATAAGAAAAAGCTGGACAAATAAAAAATCAACAACTCTTTTGGATTCATAAGAGAAATGAGGTCACAAGGCAAACCAGCACCCACAATCTGGAAAGACAAACAAGTCTAGGGGGTCACAGCCAAGATCTGCTTACCTGGAACAGAACAGCTGGAGTCATAAACTAGTAAGAACACTTAAATGATAATTTTGATGAATTGTTGAAGGCTGAGTCTGGACTAACATGAGAGTGAGAAACTCTCGGGGGCTGCAGTCTTAGGAAGGCCCCCACACTCTCATGGGTTTTACCTCCAGGAATCTCACAAAGTTCTCATGGTGAAAATCAGCAAAAGATCTCCTAGTTCATGGCTCTGGCTTTGGCAGGAGTTAGAGAAAAGTAATCACTCTGTAGTAAACCCAGACCTTCTCCATAACAAAGGCCTACTCTCAAAGACAGAAGACTTTGCCAGAGCCTTATCTCAGCTGGGGGATATTCCCCCAATAGCCTTCCTGTCTCACCTAAGATTAAAAAGAAAAATCTACAGGGGTCAGGGCTTCAAAGAAATAGGAATGCTGAAGCCAAAGAAGTGAATGGGGGAGGAGAAGAAAGCTATACCATGGAGAAATACTTGTGAAGATTGCTTCCCAGAGACACAGTCTCTCTAAAAGACTAAGATTTATTCACAAGATTATAGAACACTTCCCTTCCCCCATACCTGGCCATCACATTAACAAGGCTCCTATTGATATATAATAGTGATATATTATAGCTAAAGAGCTGCAAGCTGCAGACTCCCTCTGGGAAGGAGTATTTAGGGAAGCCTAAAGTCAAGAAAGGAGACAAAAACTAGGACAATGGAGAAATTTAAACCCTCTATTATTTATAGCCACAGAAAATATTAAACATAGTCCAACTACTAGATGGATTTATATATCTCCTTACACTCAATCCTATTTACCTCAGTTCCTATTACTCAATACATTTTTGCTTTCAACAGAAATTACAAGGCTAGTGGGAATGAAAAAGTTACAGACATTTTGGAAGACAACTTGGCAGCTTTTATAAAGCTAAACATAGAATTACCATATAATCCAGCAATCACACTTGTATATATTTACCCAACTGATTTGAAAACTATGTCCACACATAAACCCGCATATAAACACTTACAGAAGCTTTACTCATAATCGCCCAAAACTGGATGCAACCATGATGTCCTTTAGAGGAAAATAGATAAATAAACTATGGCACATCCATATAATGGAATATTATTCATACACTAAAAAGAATGAGCTATCAAGCCACAGAAAGACATGGATTACATAAATATATATTACTAAGTGAAGGAAGCCACTCTGCAAAGGCTAAATACTTTAAGATCTCAATTGCACGATATTCTATAAAATGCAAAACTATAGAGATGGTAAACAGATCAGTGATCACAGGGGTTCAGAGCAGGGGTATTAGTAAGTGGCACACAGGTGATTTTTTTTAGGGCAGTCTAATTGTTCTGTATGACACTGTAATTATGGATACACGACAAGATGTATTTGTCAAAACTCATAGAAATTTGCAGCACAGAAGCAAACCTTAATATATAAACATTAAAAAAAAAACATTTAGAATGTTGGAGGTTCCCAGGATGAATTGTAGAATGTGACAAAATAATCTAACTGTATTACAAATATATGTAACAACCTCACTGAAGGAGGTAGGGTGAAAAGGTCTTTATCTTTGTAACTATGGAAATGAGTACAGTCTGCATGACTAAAGGCAATAGAAACTGCACATAAGTACTGTACTCTAGTTGATTAAGTTGCTTCCCATAGAGGCATGGGTTAACAATTCTGCAACCACTACTTATAAGCAAGAGGTTGAGGCTAGAATGATCCATGATGTAATGGATTCGAGTTAGAAACATCAGTATTAATTCATATTTAGTTCAATATAGATATTGATGGTTACATGTAGAAATATTTATAAATATGTGTATATACAGATGTTAGTATACACATATGTTTCCTTGCTATGTCAGCTAAGAGGGGGGAAAACCGACAACATCCCAGTAGCAATGAGCACATCTAGCACCCAGATCTTGATTTCTAATTCTCCATTGAAAGGAACCAGGGATCCTAGAGAAATTGCTGAGTTTAGGACTGAGGCAGGAAATATACAAGATGAAGCTGACGCATCTTGTAGTGTCAGAAAGTAAGCAAGTGCTCAAAAAAGAAAAGAAACCCACAATAATCAGGGCATGTTAAAGGGACTTGGAAGCCAATTAACAGAGCTCCCTATTGCCAAAGTTGGAACAAATTAAGCAGGAAAATAAATAATGTTAGATTATAATAAAAAATAAGCAAATACCATGAGTCCATATTGATATAACAAATCATTTGGATAAATAAATAAGTTGGGGAGAGCAGACAAATCCCTCATGTAGAAAAATTCTAAATAATTTATGTATCTACTCCACCCTCAATGAGGTAGAACATAACTCCTTACTTGTTAAATGTGGGCTATACGTAGTGACTTCTTCCAAAGAACAGTATGGAAGGGGTTAGGGAGGGAGGGAAATTGTAACTTTACAGTTGAGAGAACCTGACACACACTACCTCAGCTAGGTGGTCAAGGTTAACATCGATAATGATGTCATCTTGACAGCATGAACCCTTGATCTGACATGATGAGAATGAAACTTTATTCTGTAAAGTATCTTCCTATTATCTTATTAAAGTATGTCTGTTATCTTCCTCCCCAAACCCATAACTTCAGACTAACCATGAGAAATATCAGAAAAATACAAATAGAAGAACATTCTACAATCTATACCTGACCATATTCCTTACAACCATCAAGATCATCAAAAACAAGGAGTTTAAGAAACTGTCACACCAAGAGGAGCCTAAGGAGACAGGACAACTAAATGTAATGTGTTATTCGGGATAGGATCCTGGAATAGAAAAAGGACATTAGATAAAACTAAAGGAAATCTGAATAATGAATTTTAGTTAATATGTATAAATATTGGCTCATTAAATGTGATAAATGTACCATATTAATGCATATGTACCAGATGTAGCATTACATGTACATATAATTAATTATTAATAGGTGGAATTGGGTACAGGGTATATGTGAACTCTCTGTACTATCTCCTTAATCTTTCTATACACCTAAAATTATTCTAAAACTAGAAGTTTATTTTTTAAAAAAGGACCTGACATGGGTCCTTCCTCATAAGAAGTACTTGATAAAGGTCCGCTGTTATCATCTACATGATAAATACTACGTTTTCAGGGATTTCTGTGGTCAAAGAGTAGTCAGATAATTATTAGATATTTGAATAGACTATTGATTGTAATTAACCTGAATAATTCAGAAATTAAAAGGAATTGCTGAACCATGAATTAGCCAGATTATTTGTCTCCCATTTTGCTTATGAGTCAACCATAGAATAAACAGTCAAAATTTGAGGTAGAAAAAAAGCAAATCTTAAGTGATTTCCCTCTTACCACCCAAAGGAAACGTGAACAGTATTGCCTCCTGATTAAAAACCCTGTATTGCTTTCAGGGTGGTGTCATCCAATACACTTCTGAAGGCTTGTGCACAGTCCTCTTAGTGCCATTTACATTTCAGTAGTGAACTCCTACAGATCTAAAGACCCTGAAGATACAAGCAGGCATCCAATACTACTAAGGCCCAGAGAGGCTCTGGAAAAATATGAGAAGGGATAAGGTATGTGAATAAGAATGATAGACTATTTCATTGGAAGAGTAATTGAATTGTCTGCTTTAAAAAATTTACTCCTATGCCTTGGCATTCATTTCTTATCTCATCTTTCAGTAGATCCTTTTGAGAACTTCTTAGTTGTTGAAGAAATTGTCAATTGACCATTCATTTACAATCAGGGCCACACAGCAGGGGGGAAAATGCCAAAGTTTTATTTTTAGTTCACTTTACAAATTTAAAAGAATCACTCAAACTCCTATAAATCTGGGTGAACCACATAGACATAACCTCACCTCTGAATTCACTGAACTTTATCCTACCTTCATGTGTGTTCTCTTTTAGATGGGTTACAATTGTTGATGTTTGCCTCCATCACCTCTGGTATCTCTTTGGATAAATAAGAATTTAACAAAATCATGAGGACCTCTGGATTTAAAGGTTTCATTATTACATTGTAAATAGAAAAGCAGGCACACAACCTTGTCTCTGCCATTGCCTGACAAGGTCCATCTTATTTTAAAATTTTATGAATTAATGAAAACCACTGTCTGTTTAATTTTTTTTAAGTAAATACTAAATTTATCTACCAAAGATGAAGCTTAGTGTATAAAAGGATCTGGTTTTTAGTACTCCAAAAAGGAATGTGCCTACCAATAAGTCCCTCTGAATCTCCCTTTCATCAGGATGTACACATGAGAGTGTGCACTCAGTGGCTACACTGGCCAATAAAATGTCTGCGTCAGCCTGAATTATGAAGCTGGTCAAGTTAGTCATGGGAAGGCTCTATTTGTCAGCACACAGGTCCCATTCTTAGAAGCACTTGCTTTAAACATGATGTCAATAAATCCTCTCCAAAGTGTAAATTTGTACTAGAATAAAGTATATTACCACCCTTTTCAGGAGTATTTGCATTTTGATAGCAATGCCTAAAGATTAAGAAAAAAATTCCATAAAATTGAAAGGTGTACCTCTCTAATAGTGGAATTTTAGACTCTGTCAGATGATGGAGAGAGAGGAAAGGAAAAATGCTTAGAAAGGTTTTTGCTCAAAACCTCTTGAATCACAGCAGACAGGCAACCTCCTATTCTTCTGTCTCCCAATTATTTCTCTCTTTACATGGCCTCTTGCTACATGAAATACTTGACTTTATCTACATTATATTTATTTTATAGAGTTTTAACAACATTGAATGACATTTTCAGAATAAAATTCATATATAATCCCATGTCGAACATAGTTTTTGCAAGTGTTTTTACATAGCTATATTTCAGTGTAATCAGCTTTACTGATTGTGTTTTATTCTTGCCAATGTATTCATCTATTCAACAAACATTTGTTAAATGTGTACTATGTGCCAGGCACCATTCTAGGTGTTAGAATATATCATTAATCAAAACAAAAAAAATTACTGATTGCATGCAGCTTACATTCTTTTGGAAGAAAGAAAGATATAAACAATAAACATAATACCTAAAAACTTGTATATGCTATTTTTAAAAATAATAAAGTGGGGTAAGAAGGGTTGGTAGTGAAGATTGAGGAGAAGGATAAAATTTTAAATATTATATCTGGGGTAGGAATCCTTAAAAAGTGACGTTAGAGCAAAGACTTGCAGGAGGTGAGTTAGACGTTGTAGATACTTAAGGAAAGAGACTTCCAGACAGAGCAAATAGTCAGTGCCAATGACCCCTTAGTTGGGGCTGTGTCTTGCATGTCTGAGGAGCAGCAGAGAGGCCAGTGTGGCTGGGGCAGAGTGAGCGACAGAGAGGGTACAAAAAGATGATGTCTGAGAGCTATTGAAGTCTAGAAAATGTAAGGCCTTGTAAGCTACTGTAAGGGCTTTGGCTTAACTATTCTGTGATGTTGGACAAGTGGTTAACCACTGTAAAGCTCAGTCTAATCTGTGCAGTGAGGAACAACCAACTGAAAAGAGAAGTATAGCTAATAAACCAGCAATGGAGAGGAAATGGAAAAATAAAAATTAATTAATATTAAAAAAAAGCCCCAAAAGGGGAACAAAAAAGGTGGGACAAAGAGAAAACAAATAGTAAGATAGTACATTTAAACCCAACCATAATGTAATAATAATTACATTACGTGTAAATAGTCTAAATACTTCAATTAAAGAGCAGATTGTCTGATGAATAAAAAACCAAGACCCAACTGTATATGTCTATTAGAATCACACTTTGAATATAAACTACAGAGTGGTTACAAGTAAAAGAATGGGAAAAGATGCTAAGTTTGATAAAAAGAAAGTTGGAGTGGCCACATTAATATCAGACAAAATAGATTTCAGAGTAAGGATTGGGGCAGATACAATTAGGATTGCCGTGTTTTATCGATGTATTGACCCCTTTTCAAACACCCACATCCATTCCTGATAAAAATGCTCAATAAATTAAACATAGAAAAGGATTTCCCCAATTTGTTAAAAGGTATGTTTGAAAAACTCACATTTAGCATCATACCTATTGGTGAAAGACCTTGTAAGATCAAGAACAAGGAAAAGATTCCCCCTCTCACTGCTTCTATTCACATTATACTGAAGGTACTTGCTGATAAGGAAAGAAGAAAAAAAGAAAAGGCAGACAGATTAGAAAGAAATAAAAATTTCTTTGCAGAAAATATGATCATCTATATAGAATATTTTAGGCAATATAAATTTTATCTATGTATAGTAGTAACAAACAATTGGAAATTTCAATTTAAAAATACTATTTACAATATTAGGGAATATGTAAAAACTTAGGGATAAATTTTATAAAAGGTGTATAAGAATTGTACACTGAAATCTACAAAATATTGCTGAGAAAAATTAACAATGATTAATAAGTGTAGAGATATATCATTCTTAAGATTATAAGACTCCGGACTTCCCTGGTGGCACAGTGGTTAAGAATCAGCCTGCCAATGCAGGGGACACAGGTTCGAGCCCTGGTCTGGGAAGATCCCACATGCCGCAGAGCAACTAAGCCCATGGGCCACACCTACTGAGCCTGCTCTCTAGAGCCCGCCAGCCACAACTACTGAGCCCATGTGCCACAACTACTGAAGCCCATGTGCCTAGAGTCCATGCTCCTCAACAAGAGAAGCCACTGCAATGAGAAGCCCGTCCACCACAACGAAGAGTAGCCCCCATTTGATGCAACTAGAGAAAGCCCGCGTGCAACAATGAAGACCCAACAAAGCCAAAAATAAATAAATAAATTAATTAATTAATAAACAAAACCACTCTTACTTTAAAAAAAAAAAGTTTATAAGACTCAATACTGTCAGTATGTCAATCCTCCCCAAACTGAGGTATATATTCAATGTAGTTTAACTCAAATTCCAGTAGAAACTCTCATAGATTACTAGTAGAAATGCAAAATGGTACAGCCACGTTGAAAGACAATTTGGCAGTTTCTTATAAAGTTAAACATAGACTTACCACATGACCCAGTAATTTCACTCCTAGGTATTTACCAAGTGAATTAAAAATTACATTCACACAAAAACGGGTAGTAGCTTTGTAATTGCCAAAAACTAGAAGTAATCAACTCAATAATAAATAAACAATCCAATTAAAAATAGTTTAAAAAAATAGAATTTAACAAGATAAAAGATATGGATGCCAAATAAGCACATGAAAATATACTCAATAACATTAGTCATTAGGGAAATGCAAATTAAAGCCATAATCAGATACCACTACACATCTAGTAGAAAAGCTAAAATTTCAAATACTGACATTGCTAAATTTGAAACGAATTCACATCTATGGCTGGTGGAAATGCAAAATGATTAACTACTTTGGAAAACAGATAGTGGTTTCTTAACAATGTCATCATAAACATTTGCTACAAAGATTTGTATAGACATGTTTTCATTTCTCTTGGGTAAATTTATAGGAGTGGAATGATCCAGAGGACTTTCTAAGTAGTGAGTAATGAACTACATGGTAGCAGTAGGAAGAAAGATACTTTCCCAGAATTTCCCAGTGTTAGAAAAGAGGAGAGTTAACAATGAAATTCAGGAAAGTGAACGGTGTTACCTGGAGCACCATGAACAGTGAGAGAATTGATGAAGAATCCTGGAAAGGGAACAGCTCTGGAGGTAGGTAAAATAAAGGGTTCTATTCTCTAATATAAACTAGAGGGGCATGGCCCTTGAAAGGGGCTGAGAGGAAGAGCTGACTTAGTTAACTTGTAGGCCCACAATCTTTCCAAATCAGTTCTGGGACAATAAGCAATCTCATAAATGTAATAGAAATGTAAGCACCCACAAAAGATCTGAGAATTTATCCTCCAGATCAGGATGCATGCCACTCAACATTCCCCAAATGTAATGTGGCTCCAAGAGCTCTAGTTGTTACAGGGAAGACGTTCTAGGCTGAACTAGTCATAGAAGCCCAAGGGCATGCAAGAGCAGTGGGTTGTGTGATAGGACTAGGCACATGAGGGAAACACTAACTTAATTGACTAGAACATAAGGTGTGTGAAGAGGAAAATAAGATTGAGGAGAAGTAAATCGAGGCCAGACTCAGAAGGGCCCTGAATGTCCTCCTTATGATTCTAATTCTATTGTATATTTGGTGCTTAATTCTAGAATTTCACAGTTGGAAGAATAGAGAACAACATTTTGTTAAGAACTATATGATTGCATGGTGGAAGCATTATTTTTTTAGGGCTCATATTGCTGTTGGCATACATTACAAGCTGAAAGTGCACTAACTAGTCTTTACTGTAGGGAATTGAATGGTGTGGCTCCATCTCCTATATGCACCGGTACCTATGGTACTAGCGACAAATGATTTAAAAGAGAGAACTCAGTCCCCTTCATGCCTTTGCTCATACTGTTTCCCCTGCTAAGAATATGTGTCCCTCCATAGGAACCACATCCTATGGTTTAATGGTTAAGAAAAAAGACTTTAGAGTCAAAGAGTGCCTGGTAACATAAGAGCTCCGTAAATGTTAGCTGTTTCTATTAATACCCATCCTTTAAGCCCACGTGTCAATCCCTTGATAGTTTCCCTTTCATGCCCTCCATATCTCTCTCTTCCAAGCCATAAGGATTCTTTCTTTCTTCTGAAAATCCATATCACTCTGCCAATGTCTACTCTTTAGTTGGCACTCTAATAATCTGTATACATTCATTATCCCCCTTGCTAGATGGTGAGCTCCTTGAAAGCAGGTCCATACCTGTCTGCCTTCATGTCCCTCACAATGCCTGAGAGGATGCCTTACAGTAGATGTCATAGTAAGCATTTATTGATCATGATGTCATAAAAAGGTATTTAGCTTTTAAAGATATTTCCTACTCTGAAAGCTGAAATTTGGTAACATATGAAAGGCAATGATCATTATGAAAGTGTTTTTGAAAATATCAAGGTACTAATATTTGAAACTAACCTGCCAAATACAGACACAGATGTAGAGAACAAACTCATGGACACCAAGGGGCGAAGAGGGGGTGGGATGAATTGGGAGATTGGGATTGACATATATACACTACTATGTATAAAATAGATGACTAATGAGAACCTACTGTATAGCACAGGTAACTCTACTCAGTGCTCTGTGGTGACCTAAATGGGAAGGAAATCTTAAAAAGAGGGGCTATATGTATACATATAACTGATTCACATTGCTGTACAGCAGAAACTAACACAATATTGTAAAGCAACTATACTCCAATAAAAAATTTTTTTAAAAAAGAAACTAATCTGCCCCCTCCATACTGAAATAATCAAAATAAATAATATATAAAGAAATCTGCACATCCATGCAGTGTATGATAGCTATACTGATCCAGCAGAGATGACAAGGAGAAGCTATTTCATTTTGTTTTTGCTAAAGAAACATATAACGTTCATCAGCATAATTTTATGTGAGATAATTTTAAGAATCTCATATTCTTAAAGAAAGCCTTAGTTATTGTTTTTTCTTTATTCTAAATTACAAGAAGAAAAATTTATTACTAATTCCTCAATTATTTCATTATGCAGCACTAATAAAAAGTCTTGACATCTCCATTATGTTTGAAAATTTTTAATAAATAGTTTTTGACTAAAGTGATTATTTACTTAAAACAGAAAATGCAGAAGGAGCTTTAAATCATATTTTTCTGGTGCCATATAATAAAATAATTGTGCAATTAGTAATAAACAGTGTGCAAGAATGACAAACGTTTTATTTAAAACTCGGCGAACAAAAGCACATCACTTGTGTTTTTTCCAGGCGAACACAATCCTGTGGTATATTAATCAAAGGGGCTTTTTTATGCCTCTGGCAGCAGTGTTTTAAAGTAAACCCTTAATATCAGATCCCAAACCCCAGTTTCAATTTGCTTTCAATGGAAAGGACATTAGAGTTTATAAAATACTCCTTGATTACTTTTTTGAAGGCCTGAAATCTTGACATGTCCATGACTTGCTTGCACTGCATCAATATACAGTGGTTGAAAGAGCAATACCCATCGTGAACATTGCCACATTAACTTATAGAATCATGCCCTTGAGAAAAAGCCAGAAGAAAAAAGGAGCAGCAGGCAGTGACAAAAATGAAATAGAACTGTCATCTGGCAGTTCTTCATAGTCCGTCAAGGAAACTATTAAAGATGTACAAAGAGCCAGAGAGTGCTTGGGCAAAGGTTGTTAAACTCACACTTCAAGGGCAGGTCACTGCAGGCTGCTCAAGACTCAGTGAAAAGACCAGCCAGCACTCACTGAGGGGGCTCTGGGGCAAAGGAAATGAAGCTTTCTGTCCCAAAGCAGTTGAAGATGAGGAATTTAAAATAAATTGTAAATTAACTCCTAAGTGTATCCTTTTTCTAGTAGCAGATATCATGGAGATTATTTTTGGCCTGGTTAAGAATTTTATTAAGAACCTTCCTGGTGTCATTTAACCCAGGTTCAAATATCAGTCTGCACAGTTTGCAGCACCTTTACCAAATTATTTAGATTCCCTGAACCTCAGTTTCCTCCTTTTCACACATAGGAAGTATGAAATTAGAACTTGTCCTTTACCTCCTTCCTCATTTGCACCTGCTCTATTTTTCTTATCCAGTGTTCTGCTACTCCTCTGTGTCCCCCTCATTTGAGAGTTTCCTAAATCCTAAATCCATTAGATCAGATATACTTCACTGGCCAACTATTAGTTGATTTGAAGAAAAGTAGTGGGTCCTTATGGAGATCAAGGGGCATTTTCAGGGAACTTCTCCCCCAACCCTCCCCCTCAACACATAAACACACACACACACACACACACACACACACACACTGCCCTGATGTCATGCATATCAGCTTTCTGGAGGAAGTGTAATGGTTCCTGAGGCCTTTGTCTATTCCTCCAATTATTCTAATAGTCAGAATTTCATCTAGGAAAGGAGGAGCAAATGATGCCACATCCAGGCATTTAGGAGAGATATTTGGAGAAGGTTAGGCCTTTTTCTTCTCTTCGTATCACCCAACATAGATCCCTATCACTCAAAATAGAATTGGTGAAGTTATCTAAAAATGGAATAAGCTCAAATACCACACTATGTAAAACATTGGTGACAAATATACCTTGTCCTTAAATCTCATTATGATTTGGGTTTAAAATAAGTAATAAGACATCTTGAATATGAAAGGCCATAGGAAAGTATAATTCAATTTACAAAAATTAAAAGTTTAGCTTCAGTCACATATAGTAATTAAATCCATAAAGTGATTATGAGAATAATGGTAATTCAAATTTTATTCTATTTTTGTTGTTAAATCAACTTTTATGGTCATTCAAGCTCAAAATCTTTATGTGTGTGTGTGTTTGTGTGTACGTGTGTGTGGTGTATGCGACCATTTATAGGCCTCTCTAGAAGACAGTGTGCTTCTGGATGCAATTTAGAGTATTCACATAATCTAAAAAAAGGAGAGAAATCCAGTTTTTGAGGGTGGGGTGAGAAGAGCTTATTATGATCCTCTTTTATAGCCATAGTCTTATAGTCATTTTAATTCTAACATGTTATTATTTATCCCAAAGATTTATTTTTCCAAATAGAGAGTACCACATTCAGAATAACTTTCGGTTTTTTATTCTAATGGAATTTTCACCTTCAGCTACCACAGTTTAGTGGGCTATTTTGGAGGTATTTCTTTCACAATTCTCATATTTAAGAAGTGTACTATAGACTTTTAATAGTAAGTATACTGTAGACTCATAGTAATAATGATTTTTTCATTTCCACTAATCTCTCATGCAGATGGGACATATTATTTTATTCTAGGCTTCCCCCATATTTCTTTGGCAAGACCATACATACACTATTTCAACCCAAAAGATTTTATTTCTCATAACATTAGAAGGTATGCTGTAGAATTCAATTTACAAACTTGGCTACAGACATAACTACAACAAATAATTACAAAAACATAATATAAAATGAGTAATTTCCTGCTGCATGGCAGATATAGAAACCTGCTGTAGAATCCAATTTTTTTGGACAGATCATCAGGGGGCCATCACCACAATTGTCACTAAATACTTTTAGCAGTGACCCAAAGCTTCTGCATTTAAGAGAATGGCCTCTTACAAAAGAAATTGATTCTGCCCTCTGGAAATTTCCTTTTCAAAGGAGATGAGAGACAATAGGCATGGATAGTATTTAATTCACATATTATAGTTTTGGGTTTTTTTCTTTTTTTTGGATGGTAGTGCTTTTAAATATGTTCTCTTTTTTTCATTCCCCAGTTAATGTAATCTATAAATTCTTCTTCTGCTAAAAGAATACAAAGCAAATTGTTCCTGACTGCTCACTGTGACCAGAAAGAGGGCCAGATACATATAAGAAATAAGCAAAACTATAGAGGCATTGTTAATTTCAATGATCACTTAATACTGAAGCTCTGTATTGGTTAATAATTTTGCCCAAATCTGCACTATGCTAGAAATTGTATGTATATGGTAATAATCATACTAATGAGGAGGAGGAGGAGGAAATCTAATATGGGTAAGGCAGGTATTCAACGTACATAGTCATATTTTTTTTATCTCAATCCAAACTAATAAGTTGTAATTGACATATGATCTTTCATTTGTCATTAGGAAACCTCCTGATTATTTTTCTTTGTGTACATGTGTGTGTGCTGGCACAGGAATATTAAACACATTTTTAATAAAATCATCACTCCATAACACAAATATTTTCATTTTAATATATTATCAGCTTTTGTCTACTTATATGTATATTTTTCATAGTTGAATTTGTAAAATGTGTTTAAATTTAACGTTTTTTTCTCCAAACATAACCTTCAATTGTTAGCTAACCATACACAGTCATATTTAATAAGAACTTTATGAGAGAGACTTTTATTTTCCCCTTTTTACAAATGAGGAAACTGAGGCACAGCCAGTAACCTGTGTGAGGTCCTAGTAAGTAGCAGAACCAGGATCTGAACCCTGAACTGTTTGACTCCAGAGCCTTTGCTCGCAGTTGCTGTACTTACAACTTGGAGGTATAAGAAATACACATATAGGAGAGTTCATGAATATGGCATCAGAGCACTGCAGATTGATTCTAGGATATAGACATTGGACTAGAACCATGTATTTTCATGTTAATGGTGTAACGTAGATAGTAACTGTAAAGGTGATTTATTAAAGAAGAGAGTGATGTGAGTTGGCATCATTGCAATAAAATGTTTAAAGAAGGCAGAACCTGAAAATGAGCAAAATCTAGATCAGCTGAGACTGGAGCGCAGGAGTGAAAGATTGTACACAAGAGAATAATATGAGTATGGGCACATGGGTGCAAGTTGTACATGTATGTCCCTGGGAAAAGGACAGCTGCAAAATTGCCTTGAACTGTCCCAGTCAATCTCTGCTACATTTTAATTTTACCTCAAATATTGTATGGGACATACTTATGTTATAAAATTATTATTCATCTGATATTCAAATTTATCTCAACAGCTGGTATTTTTATTTGCTAAATCTGACAACCCTATATAACACTTAAATTTACCTGATTTTCTTAATTATCTATCCTCCCCTACCCCCTATGCTAAAATATATGCTCCATTCAACCAGAAACCTCCCCAGCCTATCCTCAGTATGTAGAACATCACCTGGCATTTGTAGGTGCTCAATAGATGCTTGTGAATGAAAGAGAAATAGGCTTTTTACTACTTATTTAATTCCACAGTTGTCAAGTTTGAAAGCAAAGGGGCAAAAAATAGGAAATTTAAGATTGGGTTGGGGAATGAAGGATAGGATACAGAGAGGCAGTAAATATAAAAATATAAACCTAAGTAAACTGGAAAGGAAAACATGCACAGCACATATGGAAGGGTTTGGGGGAGGAGGAGAGGAACAGGAAGAGGAGGAGGGGGCAATCCCTTACCTGGGAGGAATATGAAAGGGAAGAAAACAGAGTTTCTATTGACAGAGATAGGAAAGGATGAGGGGAACAATATCAGCTTGCTTTAATAATTTTAGTGAAAAAGGCAATGCAAAATCCTTAGAATTTTGGTTAAGGACTACAATTTTTAAAAGAGAGGGAGAGAGGCCCTCTTCAACTACGATGGAACCTGATGTAGATGGAAAATGACATGAATAGCAACAGATGTTCTCCTTATAACTCTTCTTTTTTTTTCTCGAAATACCAAGATGGATTAGAAATGTGCAAAACAAAAGAGTCAAACTAACCCAAATTCTTCTAATTCTCTAACTGCAGAAACAGGGCTGTAACCAATTTTGCTTTTTTCTTTTTTCTTTTTAGTTTAAAATGGGGAATAATTTTATCCAGACTAGTACTTCCATCTTTCAGCCTATGAAATATAATATTGTAGAGTTGCTCTTAACTAAAAAATCACATTTCTGTTGGGTACACATTTAGGCTATTTGAACAATCATTCTGGTAGATGTATTTGGAGGTTTCATGACCAAAATTGAACAATGCAGACTTTTTCCCAATTCATTAATTTGTAAATCAAATTTCTTTGAAGTATTTTCATCATAGTTTTTCTTGTATATTTGGCACCTGCCACTCTTCATCTATAGGAGAATCTAGCATAAGATGGCATGTGATTTAGCACAAAATGGTACATTACACAATTTTAGCTTTATATGTCAACATTTTAGGATGTTCAGTAAATGCCATCATGATTTCCAGATGTTTCACCACCTGAATCAGATTTAAATCATGGTAAAATCTTTGATACAGATGCTTGAGAAATAAAGAGGATCATATATGTTTGAATATATCATATCAGCCTAAGCTCAAAAAATACCTTCTCTCCAGCCAGGTCACCAATTTCAAAATTCACTTAAAAGTCTCCCCAGTGGGAACTGTATCCCACCCTTTCCTGTTAGTGTTAGTACAGCAACATTCACCTCCCTTTTCCCTGGGGGCCACTGATGGGATTAGTAATGCTCGATGTCATGAGCACTACTGGTATACAGAAGTGATGACTCAATTAAATCAAGTTACCAAATAACTAAAAGACAACTAAAGATAACTAAAAGACAACTTGTGCAAGATAAGGTGCTCTGAAACTTGCCTGCCCTCAAGGAGAGCAAAGTCGAATTGGCAAAATGCCAGGTAAATATGACCAGATTAACTTAGTACAATATTTAAGAAAATATTGATTTAACAGATAGTGAAAAGACATACATGTATGCATTTTGACAATAAACTGAAACAGAAAAAGAGTCAGGAATAAAAGGGAAAGATAATGGTAGAAGGAGAAATACATGAAAAAAAAAAGCGAAATGGAGAAATACATCTAGCTCCTGCCTTTGTGTGTTACAGTGTTCACAACCAAATTACAAGTTTTTTACCTTTACTAGTTGGTTTAAAAATTGAAATGTGTATCTTTGTTTTATTATTGCTTCTGGTCAGTACTACCCCGAACTAGTCTATATACTAAAAATATATAACAAAATAAATTATAAAGGGTATAAAGACCATCTTTGTATCTTCCTCCTAAACCCAGAAGGGAGTCAGAAACATAGTAGGTGCTTAATAAATGCTGAATTTATTAATTAGTTAACTAAATGTTGAAATATTATTATTGGTCAGGTATAAAGCTATGATTCAAGTAAGTATATATTACATAGAATTTCCCAAACCATATTCTATAAAATATTAATTCAGCTAGGTGTACCACTGGGGGTGGGGAGACAGATTCTGAATTGAAATAGATTGTGGAAACATGCATAGTCATATTTTCTCTCTCCAAGATATCCAATGCATATTAATGTAAAGAGTTTGAATTATAATTTTTCTAGCTCCAAAGTGGAAAAAGTTGTCATGCAGCTAAGACACCTTAAATTGAAATATATATATATACTGCCTTTGTTACAAATAAAATATAGAAGGAAGAAATTTCTATAATATCAATCTGATTTACATATAATTGTTTGATTGGTGATTATTTTATGGGTAATATGGTCACTCTATGGCATTCAAGGAACACATAAATCATGGAGCTCAGGAGTCCAGGTCGGTCATTTTTTGGCTTCAAAACATTCTATCTGATACTTAAATTTATGAATTAAAAAATTTTTAAATAGTAAAGAAAATGTGAAAGGAGAGCTCTCATGTACTAGATATATATGTAAACTACACACATATTTGGGAGAGACCAAGTATGCAACAGTCAGTCAGTCCCTCTTGGCACAGCTGGCTAATTTTGACAATGACAACAAAATATCAAATTCACCGGCTAGCACAAGTGTATGTGGGGCCATACTCAAGACCGTATTAACTTAAAAAATGATGTTCTGCAAAACAGGTACAGAATAGTTCCGATCACAGTAGTAAAACATCAAGAAAGTCACTTTTCCTGCCTTATAAATTACACAAGGAAAGTCTTGCATTTAAGCTCTGTTGTTGTGACAGAGTGTGCTACTTAGATACATTCAATTATCTTTTTGACTTCTGGAAACTGGATACATGGTGGTTGACAACTATGGTTAAGCATTTAAACAAATTACAAATTATTATTTAAATGTTCAATAGTAAATGATTGTGGGTCATGAGACTTGACACCTCAGTGAATGAGATCAGAAAGAGACTCAGCTTTAGGCTATATGTAGTACCTGACTAGAGAGACCTATATATATAATTTTTGTAGCCCCCATCCCCTATCCTAGTACATGTCATTAATTGTTTTGAGCAATTTTTTCAAAAAGTGTGATTCTTTTGCTGTATTAATAAACAAACTATGTCTTTTGATTTTTGTATCCCCAGGGCCCAGACCAAGGCTATGTATGTATATACTAGGTGTTCAATAAATTGTTGTATTTAACAGTGAATGTGAATTAACCAAAAAGCTATTTCAAACTATCTATCCCTTAATGTTAGGCAGCAGTGGTAAAAGTTCTCTGTGATTGTACATTTCTGAAAATGTCATCACAGCATCTTCCTGGATTGATTAGGCACCCTGTCCAAGTTGCTTATCTGATGTATATTAGGATTAGAGGAAATGTCTATGGACGTTCCACAGAAGGCATCTGCAAATCCCTGCCTCTGCTTGACTATTTAGAAAGGCTTGAAACATGATGTTATGTAACATCCCATACCTTAAGACAGTGTTTACCAAACCTTAATCATTAGTAAACCAACATCATAATTGCTCAATCCTCAGACTCCAGAGCATCTTACAATTGCAATTGCAATTCATATGGCCTAGGTGAATTGTCATGGCACTGCCTACCTTAGACTTAACCTAAGCACTGTTATCCATAAAACACACTGAGTTCAACAAACTTTTATTAGATAAATATTTTCTATATGCCAAACATCATGTAATAAAAGTAACTATAACTGACAGAACATTCATTCTTAGGAATTTATATTCTGGAGTAGATAAATTTTTAAAATGCAATATGTCATTAGGGGATATATGAGCTATATTTTGCCATAATAATGTGTCATAACAAAGCACCCGAATATTGAGCATCTTAAACATAATCATTTATTTCCTCCATGAGTTTGTGGGTCATTTATTTAGGACTTGGCTGTTCAGCTCTCTTAGTCTCCAGTGAATTTGCTTACAAAGCTGAAAGTCAGCCAGCTATGGGCTGCTCTAGACTGCTGTGGTTGGGATGAGAGGGTGATTCAGTCTTACTCCAGGAAACTTATCCTCCAGCAGGTATTCATAGAAAGTGCATAAGAGCAACAGTCAAACAGAAACAAGCACACACTTTTTCAAGCTTCTGCCTGCATCATATTTGCAATATACCATTGGCCAAAGAAAGTCATATAGCCAAGCCCAGTGAGAGTGAGAGAGATTAGAGTCACATGGCAAAGAGGTCAGATACAGGATGGGATGACAAATAGAGGCCATTTCTTCAGTCTACCACTGGGCATAACAGCTATGGAGAAACACAAAGCAGAGTGAAGAGACAGAAAGTGAAGTTACTAGGGAAGGGGCCAAATCAGGTGATATTTGAGCAAAGTCTTGTATTCAGTGAGGAAGAGAGCCATGTGAATAGTTTGGAAGAGATTTCTAGAAAGAGGAAAGAAAAGAAATTCCAAAGGCCTGAAACCAACTTACATTCATCATGATGGAGAAATAGCAAGGAAGCTGAAGCAGAGTGGCAGGAGATAAAATCAGGCAAGTAGCCAAAGGAAAGATCTGGCATGGCTTGTGGGCCATGGCAAGGACGCTGGCTTTAATTTTGAGTGAGAGGGAAAGCCACTGCAAGATTTTGAGCTGACAAAATCAGGACCTAACCTATGTTTTTAAAGCTTATCTCTGATTCCCATGAGGTAGGAAGAGTAGAAGCAGGGAGGTCAGTTAGGAGACTATGGGCTTAATTTAGCAGAGATATCACAGTGGATGGGTCGTGAATGTAGTGTGAAGATGGTGAGATGACATACTGGATATTTCTAAGGTATTGCTAACAAGATTTGTTAAAAACTTTATACACACACACTATATGTGTGTGTGTGTGTGTGTGTGTGTGTATTCAATTACTCTTTAAAATATCTACATAGTTAAAACAAAAAGTGCTCATTACTGTAGCACCTAAAGTCATCTCATGTACCACCCAAAGGTGATTATGTGAGAACTAACCTTGGGAAACAATGCCTTGCCTTCAGACAAACACTTAGACTAGTCACCTAAAACTCCTAACATGAATTAAGTGGTCAAAGACTCTTGGATTAAAAAGTCACAGACCCTTAAATTGTCTTGATCACTCAAAATATAAAATCAAAGTAAATGACACATTTATTTTACTAGAACTTTGTAAAGGGAAATTTCTCTTGTCCTCAGTGCTTTCCATGTCTTAATGATTTCCCCATTATCACAGAAATTTCTGGCATTGACTCCTCACATCAGAGAAATTTTCTCCAAGTGTTTAATAACCTAGGTTTTATTTCCTTGGTTTATTATGTTCATAACTTGTGAAGCTGCCCAAGAGTTCTTTCTTATGGGAAAAGAGGCACACACAATTCTCAAAATTATAAGTACCCACTACTGTTGGGTAAGGTGCTATATAAATGCAAAGAGAACAGAGTACTGCCGCTCCCCCTAAAAATTATAAGAATCTAATTGTTTTATACCTGTTGTCACTTTATTAAAATGAAAATTAGTTTTCACAGGGATTAAATTTTCATTTTGCCACAGAAAAAAGTGAAAATTTCTGCAAAAATTATAAATTTCCACAACAGCAACTTCATAAAAATGTATGATCCTGCCCCTCAGGGTGCCTGCTCGCTTATTTGAAATGAAAAGCTGTTTGTATTCATGGTTAGAAATACACACATGAGGAAAAATTAATCATGAAAATATTTACAAAGTGGGAACAGTAATTGTTGGGAGCCTCTGCAGTGAGCTGGGCACAATACCACAGATAGAAGTGCTAGAGAGAATTCCAAAGAACAACTCATTTGACAAAGCCAGGTCTGAAGTCCCATCTTATGGACTGACAATGCTATAAAAAAAATCCTGGGTGTACTTCTTACAAAATTAAGTTTTGACAGTCGTGATGCCAAATATTATGAGAGATAAAATAATTTTCATTAAACATCTGCAAATGGTACAATGGTAGGGAAGATTTAGAAATTAGAATGGGCATTTTTTTGTGGAGGGTGACTATTTGCTCTGCCAATGTTCTTCTTATCATTATCAGAGGAATATTATTATGAGACTTCAGATTTATTTGATTTATAGTTTTCAAACGGGAAGGGGTACTATTTTTATTTTGTAAGTCACTTTAATGTTTATGGGAAATCTAATTTAAAATAAAATGTACTTGTTGTTACTTTAAAGGATAAAAAGTAGACTGGTCCCATTGGAAGAGTATTACCAAGAGCATTGGGAAGGGATTTTGATGAGTCCTGTGATGGCCCTGTGTATAACCTGGAACACGATGCTGGGTCTCCCTGGATGAAAGTCTGGAGAGCTGGACATGAGACATGCTTAAAGGCCAAACAACTCCCTTATGTATCTCTGCCTACAGATCTCTACATTCCTTCTGCTCATAAGGGATGGAAGAAGAAAGAAAGCAACTTAGTATGAGAGCAAATCAGAGGTTCCTGACAGGACTGACGACTACATAATGAGTAGAGACCAGTGCAAAAGGAAAATGTGAGGCTCTTTGTTCAAATATTATTAAGAAACTCAAGATGGCAGCAGCAGAGCATGAAGCAAGCACGGAGCCCTAACTGCACAGGTCACATACCCATGAAGTTAGTATTGCTTCCTAATACAAGAAATGTAGGTCTCAAATCAAGAATCTTATGTGTTTTTGGTATTCAGGCCAAGCCGCTAATAGGACACCTCTGATCTGAAAGGAAGGTACTGAGGGACTCACTCAGAGGGGTTCAAGAAATGTATTTAACAAGGCTTTGTGGATTGGGTGTTTTGAGAACTATAGAATCTTTGTGCTGTCCTTTAGTTTCTCATTTAAAATGGCATCTTGGAATAAGAGGAAAGCCAGCATTACATTTTCTAAACACTAGAAGTTTTATTTTATCTTATACTTAGAACTTGAAGGCCACAAGCAACTGCTACGTCATTCTACATCCTCAGCTACATAGGTGGTCATGAAAGCATCAATACATGCTTAAGAGAATCATGCCAAGACCCCTCCCCTGATTTTGTCTAATCCTGGATTTTCTCATCGTCAAGAATTCTGTATAAATATCTATTATCCACTTAAGGTAGATGTCCCAAAGAAGGCATGAGAAATTGCCAGAAACAAACAATAAAATTCAACCCCTCAAATATGTAAATAAAATGAAAAAATAGGCAAAAAAGAAATAGTATTTTAGGTATGGACTTTTTGTTGCCGTCATTTGCTTTCTGATTTTCTTTTAGTGATGATACATGATGATTTCTTAAGCATTCAAACCACTGAACACTACTATCAGTATATTCCAATAATTATAGTGATTGCTGTCTACAGTGACCAAACTTTCTTGATGTGGTGAAGTCTGCCAATTTTTGAAGTTGGAGAGAAAAAGGTATTTTGTTCTTTTATGACGCATCAGTAGTAAAAAAATAAGACATAATTTCTCAATTAGGTGCTCCTTCACATATCCAATCAGCTCAGGAACATCAATATTCTCACCTAAAACCAAGATAAAGAGAAACCCTTGAGATATTCCCTCATCTTGGCATATCTTCAAGGTTGACCAGAGTGATCAAGTTGTGCTGTTAAAAATATCGTTGAAGGAGGGTGAGGAAGAGTTCAACTTTGCCCTCACTCTCACCTCTGGTGACCCTCTGATTGTGGTGTCAAATGGATTCTAAACAGTCAACTCTCCATTATCTGCACTGTCAGTCCTCTGGTGTAATTCTTGCTTTCATGTTCTGCTGGAATAACTAAGCTTGATACGTGGACCCAATTAATTATCTTTTGCTTATTTTTACCTCCCTATGCAGCCTGCCACCCCAGCAGGAGGACTTCAAATCCCAACACTCAATTACCTTCTCCAAGCCAGGAGAGGTGTGAAAAGTAAATAGAGTGAAGTCAGTAAAGAAAAATCAAGTTTTATTAGGCTGATCCATCATATGAACTCTCAGTTGACTATAGTTTTTGGCACAGAGTAGGAAGCAGACAACAACTCTATGCAAGGAGTAGAATGCAAGCACAACCTTCAGCTTCTCTAACCAATGACAGTGCATCACCAAACAGCTTTGTGATGGAGTTTATTGTATAGGAATGACTCCTGCCAAAAGAATACTATTGACTCCAGAAATGACAGACAGCAAGGAAGAAGTCACAATGAGAATTCTGCTAATTTCACAGGCATCATTATCAGGAACCTCCAAAATACTGTATACAAAAATTTTATTACAACAAGTTTTAACTTGCAGTAAGCTCATAGAAGATCTCTCTTTTGGTAACTCTTCATAAGATACAGGTCTGAGTGGAGAAAGTGTAAAAGCTAAAGGGAGTCAGAAGAAAAGGAGCAATCTCAGCCAGCAGCCTCAGTGTTCACCTCTCATATGTGTAAACACCACATAAGCATTTCTTGCTGTTTAAACTACAAAAGATATAGGGTTATGGGTGCTTTAAGAAATCATTATTGCTTAAAAGTTTGGAATTTAAATTTCTATCACTGATTCAAAGTGTTATGAATTCCCAGAACATCAGACAAATCCTTATGATTGAGAACATATGTGATGTCAAATACACATTCTAAAACTATGTGATCCTAGATCATCCTTGGTGGTGCTCCCCTCCAATTAACTAGATTATCCAACAAATACATGGATACACATTATTGTCAGAGGCTTTGATCCAAGAAGAAAACTAACTGTGGCACCATTACAAAGGCCTGACTTTATCCTGACCAGTCCACCTGGAAACACCAGAAATCCATTTATATTTTGGTATCTTATTGATTAACTAGATTAATAACTTTGATTTTTGAAGGCTTTTATGTATAGAGGGAAATGTCAAATTGTGTCACTTGTACAAAATGTTATGCTCATTGCCTTATTCTTCCTACCCACCACTACTTATGAGACAATACACTTTTCAAACTTGCTAAAAATGCAGCGACAACACTAATCACCCAAACTAGACCCTTGGACTTCAGAGCTGAACTTTCCTACAGGCAATGCTGCAGTCTTCTGAAAAGTTCAGGGATCTCTCTAATTAACTTTCTAAAGGGGAAAAAAGAGGATTTAATACTTTATTTTGCCAATCAAAAAATATCCGTGGTATGGCTCTTGGCATTATAGCTTTTGGCATCACCAGGACTGCACACCTACCTACTCTATCTTGTTAGTACTTTTTGGTCTTTCATGTGACAATGACGTGTAATGTGTAGTTGCTGTCTCCTAGCAGGGAGTGAGGTGGGGAAAGAGGGGGAAAAGCCCAGCAATTACTGTGCAATACTCAAATCTGCCTGCCAACAAGAGAACGGTGATTTGTGAGACACATCAAGGAGTGCTGGCAAGATCAATCCGCGGAGATCCCTCTGATAGGGGAATAATGAGTTGACAAAGACCAATGTTCAATTGGGTCCAAGCCCAATAAGATTACTGTTCAGCATCATCAATATTGTCTCTGTTTGGAACTGACACAATCAGAATGGAATCAATTGTATTTTCCACAGCACTGTCACACATGATTTTTAACTTTGGCTCACAACTCTGTAGAGGAGCTTGCAGATGTTGGCAGATTTTTGCTAACTTACGGGATGTCGTTATTAAGTAGGAGTTGCACCCCACAGTAATTTGTGGTTCTGTAGTGTTTCTCTGAGGTCTGTATATTGAAGAGAGAAGACAAGGAGGAAGAGAAGGAGATGAGAGATTAGCATGACAGAGAGATTTTCTGTTTAACCTCTCTGATTTTGTTTTTGTTTTGTTTTTTAGTGTAATGACCAAATACCATATGTAAATATATAAGCTAGTTCTTAGCTTCAGCTCAATTTAAGTTGGGGATCAAAGATTTTTAATGAAACACAGAATCATAAAATTTTTTCTGCTATGAAGCAACATAACAATAAAATTGTTATGTTTTACCATCCAAAGGCAGAGGGTATATGTAGATGGCTCTGTCTAGAAAATATTAGCAGTTGTTCAAGGAGCTGGAAAATCTAACAAGCGATTTGATTTTTAAGCAATCTCTCCAGTCTTCTCCAGTGTGTTTTATAAGTCATTACTCCCACCAAAGAAAGCGATCAGCTTATTTCATGAGATGAATATTTGCCTCTAGTCTTGCCCAAATGGGCATCCTAGACCCCTGATACTAGCTGACAGATCAAGTTATCCAGTAATATAATGTGGTTCATGGCCACAGAATTAATATTGGAAAAATCCGATAAGGGACACGGGCTGGATTTCTCTCTTGCCACAAGCATACACAACAATGGCATGACTAGATCTTCCCCCACTGAAATCCACCTAAATGTAAATTTTGTGAGAAGTAAGTGCTATGGAAAGACAACGAAATTTGCTATTCTGAACTCTCCAACTTAATAGGCTTAAATTTTACCTAACAAACTCAGGCTTTTAAACCTGATCAAATGTCAGTAATCCCATCCCTTCAAATCTAATCCCAGTTGTTATAGTGTATCTCTCCCCAGTCCAGGATGACATCAGTGTTTCAGAATATTATGTAAAGCAAATATTTATGGTGGCCTCTCTGGTCTCTGATCACCCCTGACATGGTTTTTGTCCAAGCCCATGTTGGTCCCTAAGAGGCAGACATGTGCCCACCTTCTTGGGCAGGATATCTTTGTGGAGCCTGGGAACCTTGTTACCTATGGTCCAGCCTCCTTAGGTGAATCACAGTCATTTCCTCCTGATGTCCTGCTTCCACTCCAAGGCTCTGTTAAGAAGTGAAAGCACCAATTCCAAGGTATCTCAAATCGCTGCTGCTTCTCCTTTGGGAAAGTCTTCCTTTCCCTTCATGCTCACTGCAGCAAATATTCCCCTCCCCTACAAGGCTCTCACTGCTCTCCATTTCCCTGGAATAACCCCCTCAAAGAGTTCAGGTTAGAAAACAAAGTTGGGTTACTTTGTTGTTGACCCCACCACAAAGGGCTCAAGAACAAAAAGGCCAGGTTACCATTTCAAGATGAGGTTGGAAAAATTAAGAACAAATTGCGAATTAAAATCTTAATGAATAATTCTGTCACACCTGCAGCTAGGTGGCCTTGAAAAAGACCTAGAATAATCCCAGATCTACAGCATCATCATAATCCCAGATCTAAAAAAAGAAAAGTAATACTTGTGAGGATCAAAGGAGAATATGCATGCGAAAATGTCTTGTTAATACTAAAATATGAGTGGCAGCAGTTATTCTTCGTTGTTTAATGCCTCTTGCAAAGCAGATAGCAATTTGCAGCTGAGAAATGAGAGAGAAAAAAGAGAGACCAGTCTTCCTCATACTTGATTTCTTAGGTGGCTTGGATCTGGTCTGAACAGCCTGCTCTATTGGGCTCCAAGCTAACTGAAACCCCTGGAGATTTTGCAAAGTCATTGCATTCAGACCTCCTCTGGCAGATTAAGAAATGCCAGTTGCCCTATTAGGCAAACTCACAGAGGAGCAGCTCCATTCTCATGGGAGTTCCCAACATCAGCTCGGCCTTAAATATTGTGAGCATCTAGGGAAGCAGGGGCAGGAAAATGTCAGAGTGTGTGCTTGGTTTGAATATCTATGTGTGCAGCATTAAAGACTTGAGTGTCTCTGGAGGGTATTTAAATAAATTCCAATGTTCAGGGCTGGCCTTACATATAAGTGAAATAAGCCTCTGCCTATTGGGTTTAAACATACCAAAGCATCCCTGACTGAAAATGGAACTCCTATCAAGTATTTCTATAGCCCTGGAAGTACTTCCTTAAGGAAATGCTTAATTTAACTTGGATTAGATATTATTTGAAACCTTATAGAGAGCAGCAAGGAACAGTTTATCTGACCATCACACAGCAGAATTTTGTGTCTTGAGGGTCCTGGACAGAGGAAGAGTACATTGTCTTGTGAAGAGGAGAGAAAGTCAAAGCACAAATGGGGGAGTAGGTGTTGTGGGTGCTGAGTGGAACAGGTAGAAAACCAAAAGCAGAAGACATTGTGCATGTAGGAAACAAGCAGTGGGCTCAGGCACCAGATCGGAGAGCAATGAAGAGAGAGGAAGTGCCAACGGAAGAAAGAAAGGAAAAGCACAAAAGATTTGCCTCTGCTACAAATGCTTGCCAGGGTCTTTCCCTCATTCTCATTCAATTCAACAGATATTAATTAAGCATGAGTATCATAGACAAATATTTTCTACAAAATATTTTCATAAAAATTTGACAAACATGGGCTGAAGACACTATTCAAACACTAGGAACCATGTGCTTGGTCTGTAGTTCAAACCCACCATATATTAGCTATATACTCATAGCATTTATGTTATCTGTCTCAGTTTCTTCATCTAGAAATTGATGAAATTGATGGTAATAGTCTCTGTTGGACTTGACAGAGTAAATCTAAGCATATCCCCAAGAAGATCAACCATTTCTCCCACTGACAATATGCAGGAAAAGAAACAACAAACTCTCTTCCACTATTCTTCTGGCAATAAGATGTAAGAAAATGGATTAACATGGTAAACTGAGCCCCGGTTCACTGCTGGGTCTGTCTCCTGCTTAGACTCCAAAGTGGAAATCACATTTTAGGGACTCCAGTTGCCTGTCTAATGTGTTTCCATGTTTTTCACACATTTTTCTCCATGAACTCCATTGATAAGCAGCTGTGATGAGAGCCCAAAGGAGGATCCAACCCCTACACATGGATTGACATTTACAAATGTTCCTTTACTATCCGCCCATTTCTGCTTTTCTAGGTTCTACCCTGAGAGACTCACCCTGCGAGTGAGACTAAGAATTTCAATTAGGAATATTCAGTGAACTACTCAGTTCTTTGCTAGACTGCTAGCTTGACCTGCTGAAGAGTAGTTCTTAAACTATGAGGTTCATAAGAATCATCTGGAGAATTTTTTTTAATGCAGATAATTCCTGAGGCCTCTCAATCTGCTAGATTTTACTTTCTCCTGTGAACTTTCCAGAAAATGCTGTTGGATTAAAAATTATTGCCTCTTCATCCTTGTCTTGCTACAATTCAATTTCATTATTTCCTACTCAATATGCTAAATGTTATGGCCTGGATAGATATAATTTGGTGTTATTTTTCTGAGGGTAAATGGCAAAAATATCATTACAGAAAAATTTTCAGAATTATCCTAGCTTTAATGATACTCCAGAACCTCAGTTTTACCAGACAGTATGAACATTATAATGAACACAGATTTGTATATTATATATTTAATTTTATGCTCAAATAAAATAAAAATAACTTTAACACATTTATGTATGTGCATTTTATATTGAATTTTATTAGATGTTTTCCTTAAGTCAGCATACCACTCCTTCAGCAAGTTTCTGCATCTGCTACAGTGGGCCACATTACTAAATATTGTTATAACTGGAGAAAAAACTAAAATGAAGGAACAGAGAGTGAGGTAGTATATTTCTTAGCTTGTGAGTCTATGTAGTTCAACGGTCCCTCTATTAAGTCATTTCCCCACTCTCCTTGGATGTGAGGGAATTTTCAGTCTGACAATCTCTTGTTGGGTTACACCTTTCTCATTTCTCCCCTTCCTGGGGTGAGCTGACAATATTAACAATAAAAGAACATGGAGTTTCTCAAAAGCAATAGATTTGTGCTTCATTTTAGGAAGAGTCAGGATAGTAGAATGGTTAAAAGCATGGCCCTGGAGACAGATGTTTCTGGTTCAAACCATCACCCTGCCATTTATTAGCTACACAGCCTCTCTTTATCTCAATTTCCTCATTTGTAAAATGAAGATGATAATAGTACATGTCTCACAGGAATTCTGTAGGATTAAGTGAATTAGTACATGCAAAGCACTCAGAGCAGTGTCTGGGACATGGACAGCAACAATTAATGTTAGTTATTTTATGAGAAGATATAGGTGCTGTGTTAAGAAATTAAGTACTATATATGCTGAACCCTCATTATGGGTATTAAATGTTATTATTTATTAAAATGTTAAATTAGGTTTTAAAATTAAAACCACTAACAAATTACATTTAAATAATTTAGAGGCTAATAAAATGGAAAAAGATTTCTAGGAGGAGTATATTCAAAACTTTAAAAAAATTCTACAGAAAGACTACTGAGTTATTTCAGTTAATTGAGACAGACTAGGACAAAGCAGACCTGGAAACACAGACTGGAAGGAATTGCAGACTATGAGATAAAATATATCAATTAAAGAGGACGTTAATAAATGGATATTAGGACAAGCACTAAGGGCTTTATTACCACATAATAGGGAATGCAGAATGGTAGTTCAAGACCCATACCAGTGAGACAAGAAAATCTAGGTACAGTAGTCCCCCCTTATCCATGGGGATACATTCCAAGGCCCCTTATTGATGCCTGCAATGCAGATAGTATCAAATCCTCTATGTACTATGTTTTATCCTATGCATACATACTTATGCCAAAGTTTAATTTATAAATTAGGCACAGTAAGAGAATAGTGGAATTGCCAGCATCACTACTCTTGCACTTTGGGGCCATTATTAAGTAAAAATAGGGGTTACTTGAACACAAGCACTGGGATACTGCAATAGTAGATCTGATAGCTTAGATGGCTAAGTGACCAATGGTGGGTAACAGGGATGATTGACCTCCCAGACAGGACAGAGTAGGACAGTGAAAGATTTCATCATGCAACTCAGAACGGCATGTAATTTAAAATTTATCAATTGTTTATTTCTGGATTTTTCTATTTAATATTTTTGGACTGTGGTTGACCGTGGGTAACTGAAACCACAGAAAGTAAAACTGCAAATAAGGGGGGACTACTGCAATGGTGATATACTCATAAATCCTAGCTAGATGGGCCTTGGGAGAGATCTGTGAGCAGATAATGGAGAGCAGTGTCCCAGCTTAGAGCTGGGATATAAGATCAAACTCCTGCCATTGGAGTCAAGTCTGACAAGAATAAAGGATCCAAATCTTTTTGTGATGTGAAGGCGGAAATTTGGTCTAGGAAAGAATAAAAATCCAGTTATGAGAAACAGAGCATGGGTTGGTGGCCTAAACCAGTGATATTCTGGTAGATGTTCCACTAACTCTTCAGGGGAAAAGTCTGTTTTTTTAGAGTTTGCCAATTTCTGTGGTGTAAATACTCCCAACATGGCTGATTTCAAGCTACTATGCAACATCTGCCAGCTTGCATAATTCCTCATAAATGAACAATTGATTTCCATGAGCCAATACAAGTCAGTTCCAGCGCACAGTAGGAGTCCTGGTTTTCAGAATTGAGGGAGACGTTTCAAGAATATCAATGATAAGTCAGAATATCAATGCTGAATCACCAAATGGTAAACAAGACCTTCTTTCTTATGCTAAAGGTCGAGTATGATCTTGAGACACAGGGCAAGGCTAAGCTTTTAAGGAAGGCAATCAGAAAGCCCCAGTGGAGAGAAGAGATATGAGCAAGCTCCACACCCCTGGGCTGCCTACACTTCAGCTGCCCCCATACTGTTTTATCTGCATGGCTTAGACTGGAAAAAGTACAACTATGTAATCCTGAGCCAACAACACTGGCTGACCAGCCAGTAGGCTCAACACAAAGTCTGGACCAGCAAAATGGACTCACCAGTTAAGCACCACAGACTGGGAATTGGTAAATGCTCTTCTAGGAAAGGATGTGTTATCTCATTTCTCCTTTTGTAAATTATACTACTTTCTCCCAGAATGAAGTCTAAAAACAACTGGTGACAATAATAACATTAACAGTTAGTGTTACTTGAGTAAATATTACACGGCTGGCATTGTTCAAGGTCCTTTACTTTCATGGTCTCCAATAACCCATATCAAAGTAGGCCTCTGTCATTATTCCATGGAGCTCAGAGCTTCATGGAGATGCCTGAGGGGTTACCCGAAGAAGGAAGACAAGGCCAGGGCATGGGGCTTTGTCAGCATAGTAGCTCCGCATACATATATTTGTGTAACGAAGTTTCACATAAGATGCCTTTTCAAAAAGGGGGTCTATTGATAAAAAACTTTTTTGAGAACAATCAAAACTCAAATAGTCCTACAAGACTGTTATATTTTTTCTTGTTTAAAAAAATGTTTAAATCTATCTAAGGTAAAAGACAAATAAAATCACCTCCTTAAGATAACTACTGTTACCCGTTTGTTGTATAACCTTCCAGATTTGTTTTTTAAGGTACACATATTAGGGTAGGTTTTATTTTCTACATTTAACATCTGAAGAAATTTATTCTTGCTCAGAGTAACACAGATGAGAAGGGATCCTAACTCAGGCCTGTCCCTATGTTCCTATCAGGAAAAACAGGCAGTTACCTCTTATTCTCTCATACAAAGACCATATAAGTTAGTCCCTTTGTCTTTCAATGAAATCTAGTGTGACAACTAATGATGGCATTCACATCTGCCTACTCTCTCAGTTATAACTGAGTCAATTGTCCCCCAGAGGCGAAAGCCCCACACTAAATTCCAGAACATATACTGCATACTCATGGGAAGAAAGCAGACCAGATAGACAGTTTATACCCTGGCCCCATGCGTTGGTATAGCTCTTCAATGTTATCTCTTCCTTAGGCCAGGCTTTTATCATTAAGCATTAATATCATTTAAAATGGATAAAAATTGTTATAAACTTTGAAAGGTTCCAAAAGCAAATAAATGCTAGCTTATCAATTTCACGGTCAAAAAATATTAAAATTAGATTAAAAATATACAATTAACCTAATACATTTTGAATTTGGACTAATTGTTTGACATTCAAAAGGACCCCAGGATATTTTTCACTTGAAACACAGAAATAAAAAATTCATACTAAACAGTCAGAGTTTGCCCTCAAGGTTGAAAACATTAATCATCTTGCATCTAACTGTTAACTGTAAAAAATCATTTTTCTTCTGATTTAAAGGGAATTATTTAGTGAGTGTTTTTAACTTCTCAGCTTTCTCAAGCAGAAGCAGTAACACAGGGTCAGGTTCCAGGCTCCTCTGCCCCTTCACGTCTCCCTTCTCTACAAAAAGCTGCCTTTGATATACGAGGAAGCTCCTGGCCCAGAGAAGAATACACAAAGCTCAGGAAGAAATGAGAGTCTGCTAGGAACGTAATTGAGATTTAGTTTCTAAATTCAGGAAATGACTGGAGTTGTCTTTCTAAGAAGGTAATACTAACCCCAAGTAAACATGAACTTGAGGTGACAGATGAATCAGTAGGGATGAGTCTTCACAGAACTTCCAAGTTTCTGAGAATCTTTCCATAGTTTTAAAAAGATCATCAAGCTAGAAGTAACCACTTTAAAGAAAAAGGTGGCTTTCCATAAAATGGACAGGCACATTTCATATCAGGAAGGAAGTAGAATAAATCAAATATACTTAATAGCCTATTTGTGCTGCTTTCTTATGGTGCCAAACCATCCCAACGACCTGACAGGTCTATAACATTATGCTTGGGCTCTTCAGTATTGAAATTGCCTTAGGTGGGATCCAAGATAGCTTTCCTGATATAAAATTATATTCCGCAAGTAATGTTGGAATAACACAGAAAAGGATTCTTTTTTTTTTTTTTTCGGTACACGGGCCTCTCACTGTTGTGGCCTCTCCCGTTGCGGAGCACAGGCTCCAGACGCGCAGGCTCCAGACGCGCAGGCTCCGCGGCCATGGCTCACGGGCCCAGCCACTCTGTGGCATGTGGGATCCTCCCGGACTGGGGCACGAACCCACGTCCCCTGCATCGGCAAGCGGACTCTCAACCACTGCGCCACCAGGGAAGCCCTGAAAAGGATTCTTTATCTCTGACTTTGGGGTTGATATTTGGCTCACAAGGGAGTTTTAGATTTTTTAAAAAACTTCTGGTTCTGGACAGCATTCCTTTCCCTGTATAGGTATTAATTTTAGAAAAATGTCCATTGTTAATTAGCTAAAAAATTTCTTCTTTCAAACTGCAACATAAAGGTTAACTAAAAATGCTTGATTATATGTTAGAGCAAGTTTTTAAAATGATTCTCCTTTCTTTCTCTTCCTAAATATATGGAGCCATGGAGTTTGTTATAAAATCTAAGGAATCGTAGATAATAAGTGCTTAAAGTCACTGTCATCCACCCTCTAATCCATTCTTCTATAGTGACCCCAGAATGGGACTATAGAAGAATAATGCAGGGACTCTTTGTATATAATTATTATAAGGAAAATACCCCACACTAGTAATGATGTTTTTATATAATATTAATGAAATCTCTGGGCATATGCTCTCTTCTGAAATTAATCCTCATCATATCTTTGACTAGTAAACTAGATTGTTATTATACTCCTAATAGCATACTGGATGATCAGAGGTTATAGCAACATGTTCGCAGTCTAGTCAAATTATAGAAGGTTCACTTTAGAAATGTGGATAATTCAGAGACTAGTTTTAATATAATTTCAGTATTCTTTATTTTATACCTTTAAAGACGTGAAATATATTGAGCAATTTACTTACTATGTGCTAGGTCCTGTGCTACTTAGGGACAAGTACTGCTTTGCAGTTACTGATAATATTACTACTCACATAGTTAAAGAAAATGCTAAATTTTATTAGAGGTCAGTAAAAATACAAGTATATTTTCTTCCCATTGAAGTTGTGGACTCCCTGAATTGCATCCATGGACCTACATTAAGACAGAACCTTATAAGTTATTGCAGCCACTATCATTACTCTGCACATATCTCCTTAGATTCCTTTACTAATTAGATGCATACCAGCTTCCAGTGTGCTTTTACTGCAAACAGTCTCTGCATTTGTAACTGGAAAGCAGGAAGTATACATATTTATGTCACCTTGGGGACATCCCTTAAACAATGACTGAGAGATACAGGGGTCAAAATATTCTAGCTTCTTTTGCCCCAACTTGAATTCTTCTGAGGTGTGACCAACATGGTCTTCAGAGCCCCTCTGCATGATTATGTCAAAGTTACAATTCTTGGATCTTGCATCCTTCTCTTCTAGGTCCCTATCAGTTTTTCCCAGGAACAGTTCCCAATAAAAAACATTCACAAGAATATTCATCAGGGTATCTGCTTCTGAACCCGAGGCAGTGACACATCATGGTTAAGACTCAGATCAACAAGATGTAAAATATTGACATATATGATCCAGCTTACTTTGTATAAATAATCAATAATTTCCCAAATAAAATTTAATCTAAACTTTAACCATAAACTATTCAAACTCATAAAAGACTGAGAAAGATTTAGGACAAATGTAAGGAGAATACTTCCACTTACAGTAATAGCAGACCAGGTAATTCAGATTAAACCACCTCCTGAGGAAGTCCAGAGTCTGAACAAAATACACATCAAAAAATATGTGTTTAAAGGCATAGGAGAGCTACTAAAGTAGCAAAGACTTATCATTTGAAGATCTAGGGAAGAACAGAGACCCAGGGAGATGAGTGTATTTTGAGGGCCCTTTTTCCTCCGAGGGCATCTGTTAATTTTAAGAAGGGGAAGCCTGTTAAGTATAAGAGACCTGTATCAGAGTCCATGGATCTCCAAGGAAAGGGGCTCTATGAACTCCCCCTGCTTTGGGTTAGGATCTAGAAAAGCTATACTGTAAAAGCAAGGGTAAACTAGAATTAGATAAGACCTTAGAATGACTGTATGGCAGCTTTAAAGAATCCCAATATCAGACACTGGATTAACTTCCCTGTATGAAAATTTCTACAGAATATTCTCCAGGCATCTGGAAGAAGCAAATAAAATATTATCTAGAAGATATCATCCTAGTTTTCATATTATTTCTGTAAACAATTTTTCACATACAATAAAAAAAAAACTAACCAGGGACATGGACAGACAAAAATAATGTAACTTTAAAAATAGTAAAAATCACATTAGAAACAGACTCACAAGGGCTCAGTATAGATCCTGTAGATCTGGTTAGACATAGATGCCACAGTTAAAAGATCTACAGTTTGAAATATATAGTTCAAAGTCTGAGAAAGAAAAGAAAGAGAATGAAGCAAGGGCAACATTTGAAGACATGATAGCTGAGCACATTTTAAAACTGATGAAAAATATCAAGCCATAGATTCAAGAAACCCTACGAACCCCACAAAAATAAATACAAAGAAAGCTATACCAAGAGATATAATAGCAAAACCACTGAAAAGTTGCAGATTATAGCCTATTTCTCAACAGAAACAATGAAAGCCAGAAGATAATGCAAAAATATCTTTAAGGTATAGGAAAAAAAGTTTCTGTCAACTTAGAGTCCTAGTTTTCTATAATTATTCTTCTAGAATAAAAATTATTTACCTAGAATAAGAGCTTAATACAGTTCAGACAAACTAAGAGAATTTGTCAGCAACAGACCTACAATAAATAATACTCTAGGGCTTTCTTCATATGAAGGAAAATAATCTTAGGTGGAAGCCTGGAAACTAAGCAAAAATTGGAAACCTACAAAACACAAATATTAGAGGAGATATTAATAAATATTTACTACAAAAATAACTAAATTTTTTCATTTACATTTATATATAAAATAAGGAGAGGCTAAATGAAACTAAATTATTCAAGAAGAGGATAAGAGCATCAATTAATATTAGGAATTTTTAAGTCAAGGATGAATGCTGTAATTTCTAGTGTAATCATCAAAAGGACAATAAATGAATTTATAACTTCTATGCCAACAGAATCAAAGTAAAATTATGAAAAATAATTACTCCAAAAGAAAATAGTAAGGAGAAAAAGGAACACAGAGCTAATGGCACAAATAGAAACACTTGAAACAATAGTAGATTTAAGCCAAATATATCAATAAATACGTTAAATATAAGTGGACTAACTGTTTCAATTAAAGACATAGATTGTGAGATGATTAAAAAGAATGCAAAGGAAACCATCAACGAAACAAAAAGACAACCTACAGAATGGGAGAAAATATCTGCAAACAATGCAACTGACAAGGGGTTAGTATCCAAAATATACAAACAGCTCATACAACTCAATGTTGAAAAAACAAACAACCTAATCAAAAAATGGGAAGAAGACCTAAACAGACATTTTTCCAAAGAAGACGTACAGATGGCCAATGGGCACATGAAAAGATGCTCAACATCACTAATTATCAGAGAAATGCAAATCAAAACCACAATAAGGCATCACTTCACACCAGTCAGAATGGCTATCATCAAAAAGTCTACAAATAATAAATGCTGGAGAGGGTGTGGAGAAAAGGGAACCTTCATACACTGTTGGTAGGAATGTAAATTGGTGCAGCCACTGGAAAACAGTATGGGTTTTCCTTAAAAAAATTAAAAATAGAGCTGCCATATTATCCAGCAATCCCATACCTGGGTATATATCTGGAAAAAAGCAAAAACTCTAATTTGAAAAGATACATGGACCCCAATGTTCATAGCTACATTATTTACAACAGCCAAGACATGGAAACAACCCAAGTGCCCATCAACAGATTACTGGCTTAAGAAGATGTGGTATGTAGGTATGTATGTATATATACATATATATATATACACATACATATATACACATGTATATACATATATATATACACACTCACATGGAATATTACTCAGCCATAAAAAAGAATGAAATCTTGCCATTTGCAGCAACATGGATGGACCTAGAGGGACACTGTAATGATTAGAAATATAATTCAGAAATTATAGAAATTTTAAATGCTTATGCCCTTATCATAGCCTCAGATATATAAAGAAAAAACTGACAAAACTAAACAAATAGACAAATGGATGATCATAATGAAAGATTTTTCTCAATAACTTGATAAAACACACAGGCAAAATTAGAAATTAAATAGAAGTATTTAACAATATGATCATAAACATATTTAAACATAGCCATCATTTCAGAATACACATTCTTTTCAAGCATATAGGAAAATTTCCCCAAACTGACCATTTCTTGGGTCATAAAGCAATTTTAACAAATTTCAAAAGAATGAAACCATACAGAATATGTGCTCTCACATCAATGCAAATAAACTAGAAATAAGTGAAAGCAATTTAGAAAATCCCCATATGTTTGAAAATTAAGCAATATACTTTAAATAACTCATGGATGAAAGTAAAATAAAAATGGAAATTAGAAAATATTTTGAACTAAATGATAATGAACTATGACCTCTCAAATCATGGAATGTTGCTAAAGTTATTTGTAAATGGAATTTATAGCTTTAAATGCATATATTAGAAAAGAAGAAAAACTAAAACTCAATGAAGTACACATCCACCCTTTTAAATTACAAAAGGAACAGAAATTTAACCCAAAGAGAATAGGTGGAAGTACATAAGGAAAAGGGGAGAAATTGCAAATTAAACAAATGTATAATAGAGAACATCAATAAAATCAAATTTGTTTTTTAAGACTGATAAAATTGATAAACGCCAATAAAACTGTTTAAAAGAATGGTAGGCATAAATAATCAATATCAATATTTAAAAGTGACTTCTCTATGGATGCTACAGATAATAACAATGTTATGCCAATAAATTTGAAAATTTAGATTAAATAGAATATCTAGAAAAATTAACTTTAAAAAAGTGATCAAATTTTAAAAAATTTGAATAGATTACCTGTTCATCAAAATACACTAATTTGAGGGTAAAAAGACAAACCACACAGTGGAATATCTGGAGCACGTAACTAATAATAGGCTCCTTTACAAAACATTAAAAAATGAAAACTGTGATGAATCAATAAAGAAAAGACTGCCTCTCACAAAAAGTAAACCAATACATACATGAAGTGTTCAACCCCATTACTAATAAGAGAAGAGGAAATTAAAACCACAGTAAAACACCACAAGAATGACTATTATTTTCAAAGATTAAAAATAACTAATGATGACAAAGAAGTAGAGAAATCAAGACTCTCTAATACTTCTAACAGAAGTGTAAATTGATTGGTACAGCCACTTTGAAAAACAGATGGACATTATCTTCTGAAGTTGAGCATGCATATACCCTATCTCTCAGCAATTCTTCTCATAGACATCTACCCGACAAAAGCTCATGCACATGTGTACCAGGAAACACGTAAAAGGTTTAAGGTGGCATTGTCTGAAATCATTTCAAACTGAAAAGTAACAAAATACCCATCCATTCAATAAAATATTATACAGTTCCTGTAAAAACATGGAAATTTATAAAGAGCCAGACACTAAAGAATGCACATTGCACAACTGAATCTATGTAAGTGTAAAAAGCTGATAAAACTAAACTTAGACTTTAGGTGATAAAAGTAAAAGAAAAGAAGTAAGGATGGTGGTTACTGTGATGGGAGGCAGGGGAGGCAGTGATTCGAAAGAAGTTTCTAAGATGCTGCAACTGATACTTCTTCATCTGAGAGGTGGCCACCTGGGTGTTTCCTTCATGGTAAGTCATTAAACTATACACACTTGCTTCATAAATTTTTCCATATACATGTTATATTTTTAATAAAAGTCTTAAATAATCATTTTAAAAAGTAAAATTATAAAATTAATTCTTACCATTGGAAATGTTAATGTTACATAGTCTTTGTTTTTATTGTTATCATTGGAATGACCAGATTCTACTTCACAGACAATTTCAGAATATTATAATATTGGGCTGCTCACAAACAACCGGTAACTGGCATTTCTGAATACAAGTCTTTAGAAAATTCCAATAAATGCGGCTTCATTTAAGTCAGGCCTGTTCTCTACTAGACATGGAATAGGGTATTTGGGTTATTCAACTACTCTAAATAGTAGAGTTACTATCTATATCATATACAAATTATATATTTTTAAGATGTTAGAATCCATTTTTTAAAAATCACTTTATACTAACAAGACTGGGCATAATTAAACTATTAGTAATTTGAAAAGCAAAAATTTACCTTAATTGAGTCCCTTTAGGATAATCATAATGAGTATCAATTGTCATTGTACTGTTGAGTCTTAGAAGGGCCAGGTAAAAGTAAGTTTTGGTTAATGGAACTTAAAATAAGAGCATTTCTAGTTAGTGTCTCAAAGGGCAATTATAGTGCCTCCCTATTTGGAAAACTGAAGTTCCATTTGTACAATATTCAAAGCATATTTTGCCTTGAGTTTCAGTGACAGAAGGACTGCCTTTCTGCTCACCTCTTTCCTCTGACATTACAATAATCTGTACCAAACTTAAGCCTTATTAGTGTATGAACACATGTATGTGCGTGTGCGTGCATACACACACGCACACACACAGAGAATGGTTTTGAGTTTACATTTATACAGATTTTTAGAGTATACACCTGTTTTCTATCACTCCCAAAGACTTTTCAAGATTTATTTTTAGAGGGCACAGGATCAATACACAGATAATACAAAGATGTTGCTATGAATTCAAAGACAGTACTACTATGTGTCCAAGACATTGCAATCCTAATATTAAAGAGATAAGGGTGATAATGTAAGTTACTCTAGGGATGAAACTGCCTATTATAACCTTTGGCTCATAGTTTTATACAAACACTGAAAGTGGTCTAAAATTTCTAAGTTCTGTGTGTAAGTCGGAATGTAAAAGTCTTTGGATGTTTTTCCTTTCACTTGGTTTCAAAAGCAAGGGCCTTAAAAATTAACAGTTTAATCTAAGTTTAACTTAAAATTATGGAACTATCCTCTCTCCAATATCAGCATATAACCTTCCCAACACACACATACACACACACACACACACACACACACACAGGCTATATCATAAAAAAAAAACCCTACTCCCAATCTAACTTATCACATTTTTATTATCATGGCTAAGGTTTAACCAGGACTTTTAGCCATCTTGTAAAATTTCAGTGACAGTCAAAAGTAAGTAAAATAGTTCAAAGCCAGGGTGAACTAACTCATAAAGTGTCCTGCCTCAGAGAACAATAACGAATGGTATCCTCCTAAGTTCAGAGACTAAGAAAAAGTTTGAGCTAAATCCAGATGATTTAAATTTTTCTCGCAGAGAGAAAAGTGAATTTCCTCTACCTATACTGTTCTATTCCTATAACTAAGTTTGACATGGTTCTAGTTTAAATACAATAGAAACAAAGAGAGGAAGTTATGCTTGGTGTCTTTAACATTTATGTCTTCAAGGTTGTTTGGAAATCTTTTAGGCAGTTTTCCTTTCTCCAAAGTTCTCTTCCGCTGTTTCTTTAACTGGAAGAGGGTTTTTTTTTTTCATTTTATATACTGTACATTTCCAAAGTATATATATGGTTCTGGGCATGGTATTTGCTTTCCTTAGAGATATAAATTGCTTTTGTTCATTTACTTTCTTTGAAATTCATTTCTAGTAGCTGCAGAACTGCTGCTATGAGTGTTAATAGGCTTCTCTAACATAGCTGTCATTTCAAGTAATAGGTGCCAAGCTTTCAGCAGCTTATTAACACATTATAACAGCAACCCCTATACTAAACAAACAAATTGCACAGAGGAGGACACAAGCAAAATTAGTGTATATAAATATATATATTCTTATGTATACATACATACAGTATATACTTAGGACTTACCAACATGTTTGGTTCCATACATGATTAGCCCAGAATTGGCACTTTGTTTTTTATGAATATTCACAGGGAGAAAGAGTGGATCGGATTTGTATTTGGTCCCAAATGTGAGACGAATACAAACTGGTATAATTACTGAAAGATTTCCATCCTCTCAACCCAGCTATGCTCTCAAGACTGAAAAATTGCAGACTTGTGGTATTTCACATCATGGAACTGTGCTAACGTGATCTTTCAGCGCCACTTCATGGGGGATGTTGCAGAGGAAGAAAAAGTGGAAATAAGCAAAGAAATACACCAACTGGCAAAACTACTGAGAAAGGAAGACATGCAAATATGAAAATTTGCTTCGAAGAGTCAAAATTTGCATTTGGATATGAACACTGGACCAGCTCTCTACAAACACAAATATATTCTTCCAGATGCAGGGGCAGACATATGTACAGATAAATATGAGAGTGTGTATTCACACATGTTTTATATAAATATGTATAAATACACGTACACACACTTATATACATATGTATGTATACAGAGATACACTGTCCTTTACAAGTGTTTGTATATTGAATGGTTTCACAAAAATTTTTAGCAGCTTTCTTGAAGACATATTTCAATAAAGCCTCTAAATTTTACATTGTAGTAAAAGCTGACCTCTTTTTTATTAAAAAAAAATCCCAAAGCAATTTATAATCAACTTGTAATATATTTGGAGGTTGTAAATATGTCAAATTCAACTTTTAAGTCAGCTGGATCATTTTCTAAAATTTACTAAAATCTGTAGTATTAAGGAGGATGACTTGATGGCCTCTAGCTATCTTGCAAGATTTAATATGTGTTACTTTTATCGTCACTAATAATGACAGGGGGCATTATTAATTGTTCAGCAAGTACAAGTGCTGAACTAGTAACTTTATATTACCCTAAATGTTTCCACTATCTCCAGACAATTTTTAAATCTTGGAAAATGAGAGAAATTCAAAACAAAAAAGCCAAATTTAGTGATAGAATTTCGGTTAACTGACTAATGATTGAGTTTTTCAAAACAAACAATTCCTCCCCAATACTATTCTTGCTGAACTGGATGCAACTCATCATCATAGTTGGAAGGAAAATTATTTTGAACTTTATAATAAAAAACAATAATTGATTTCAAGAAAATCTGCTACAGAAAATGTCCAAATCATATAGTACAAACCCAGGACCGACCGTAAGAACCTCTTAAAGCTTACTTTCCATGATGGCACAATTCACAGGAATAATTAATGCCTTTTAGCAAAGAACATTTTCTTCTCAAGGTGGAAATAGTAATATGTAAGTAACAAAGTCCCAAATTTGGAGATCTATTCCAAGTTTCTCTCAATCCTTACATTGGTTCCCATATATGTTGTCTAACAATAAATTTGTAATGCTACCTTCATTGTTCTCATCTTGTGTTTAATACTTCAAGTTGTTTTTTATACCTGAAAAGCCTTTGAAAACTAAATAATTTCTTTTATTTGATACTCTGGAAGTCCTTCTGTGAATTATACTCCTCTCTACTTCACTCATTTCTAAACATCTCAGATCACACTAGTATACATACACACTACTCACAGCATTATAAAATAAGCTAGTTAAAGATGACATCCTCTAGATGCAAGCTCCTTGGGAGAGGTCTGTCTCTTGCTTGTCTTTGTTTCTCTCTGCCAAGTATAGTATCTTGTGCATGAGAGCTGTTCCTTAAGTGCTGAATAAATGAACAAATTAATAAATAAAGACTAGGTCTACTCTATTTTTTCTAAACTGTCCTAGCTCTTGCTGCTTAGTCAAATTCAATTTCATTTTCCCATAAATATCTGCTTCTAGTTCTAACAACGATCTATACCTTAAGTTAGAGCCAGAAAAAGAGAAGTGTCTGAAAGTTAGGACCTCATCTTTCTCTAAGAACTTCTCCTGTTTCTTTGCCTGAGTAAATTGATGCCTACAAAAAATAAATATGCAGTAGGGTCAGGGCCAAGGGTCCTTTTGTATGATTTTAGTAAAAACATATTTTTTTTTATAGAAAAGTATCTGCAATAGCCTCCCAAGAGTTTGGTCAAATCACCCCAGAATTTGGTTTCCAATGACAGTTATATGATATATGTGTGAAAATAATGGGCAATGGTTTCAGATTATGAATGTTATTTTGGTTGACATTCCGAGCAACTACCATGATTTTAAAACGGGAGAGCAAAAGTAAAAAAATAAATAAATAAGAGAAAAGGGAAGAAAACAAAAACAAAACAAAAAGTTCTAGCTATATCTCTACAGAAACTATTCCAGCCAGTTTGGAAAGGCTGAATGTCACATGACCCATAAAATATGAACTTTGAGTTTCCAAACAAACTATGAGGGGAAGTTGTTCTGCATTTCCACCAGAGTATTTTTTAAAATGTCCCCTATAAATATATACATGGTTGGACTCTATGATTATAACACACTAATAAAGGTTTGTAGGAAAACCTGTTTTCCCCCTCAACATTGTTTATGCTATTTTAATAAGTTGAATAAACTTAGGAGACTACGAAAATGTCACTTTTCGAACTCTGCTAGGAGGGAATCTGACAACTGTGACATAATCATTGAAATGCTGCAATTTGTTAAAATGCTCCTAATAATTTTTTCCTGACTTTTATTCAAAGACTAACATATGACAGAGAGAAAGAGAAAGAATTAGGCTAATGATGATTAACATATTGCAGGAGGGAAGGTTACAATGACGTTTAATTTCAGAGTCAAAATGCTAGGGAGTTGGCACCTTCATAGAATCTCTGATCATGGGAGGGAGCAGGAGTTTGAAAAGAGTGCAGAAAAACATAGCCTTTAAAATAATGAACAGCTTTCCCAAGTCTTTCCATATCACAAAGACACCCATATACCACACATGCATACAATTCCCAGGGCCTCATAAATTACTTTAGTGACAAAGGTTGTACCCTGAGTGATAAAGGTCCAGTACTATTATTATCTTATGGATAATTGGGGCCATAAAATAGTTCCAAAGCACCTTTTATTTGTCATTTGTTGACAATTCAACCAACTCTCCTGTCTGCCATCCTCTATATTTAATGGGTCCCTATCGAAGTATGCAACACACTCGTTTGTATGGGAAGGATGTCTTCATATTGCTATGCTGTTGCATATCCTTTACTTCCCTATGTTGTTCATCAGTCTACCTCCTGCTCTTTTTTCCTGTGACACCTCTGAGATGGTACCCATAGCAACACCTCTGAGAATAAGGTGAAAGTGAAGATGCCGCAGTCATCTGCAGCACACAGTGCTGGCAATGCCAGTCATTAATGCGGCAGCTTCTGCCTACTCAGATCTCCCTCGCTCCTCTCTGGTCTTGTTTCCCTCCAGTGGCAGCCACAGAGCTCACTCAGGGAGATCCAGAGACTTGCTGTTAATGATTTGTCACTTGTTTAGAACACCTCAGGATGGCAGCTCTGTATAATCTGCCCTCAATGGCACTGCCAGGTTGCATTAGGAAACAATTACCTAGTTTATGACTAGTAAAGTAGGCACCAGAATTTCCAATTAAACTCGCATGTTTCCAAAGGAGCCTGGGTGCCCCTATATTTGAGGAAAGGAAGAGAAACCACCATTACAGATAGTTCTACTCCCTACTGCTTCACAGTAAGCCAGATGAGATTCAGTGCACTCTAGATTAATAAACTGAGAGTCACAGAATATATAGAATGATTTTATGTGAATTGTCATTGCCATTTATTAGGTTCTCACCCTTTGTCAGGATTTGGGTAAAATGAAACAATGCACACACTTGCCTAAATGCTTTTACAGTAGAGAACAAAAAAAAAAAAAAAGAGAGAGAGAAGCTAACATGCAGCTTTATTACTTCAGTCACTGCCCCCCTGCCTGTGTTTGCTCACACCCATGTGTATGTGAGCACATGATAATTATGGAGTTATTTCTTTCTTTTACACTTTGAATAAATGCTAGAATTTGTAGATTTTTATCAAAATGAAAAGTATACTGCATTATAAAAAGCATCTATGATTGAATGTTTAACATCAAATATAAATATAAGCTTGTATAAATTGACTAATTTAAAATATTACATTGAACAGACCTTGACTTAAATATACCCTATGGATCTGGAATCACTATATTTATTGAGACAGAATAATATTTTCTTCAGAGGTAAGAAAGGTCAAATGTTATTGAATGTCAACTCCAAAAAATTACAGTCCGGATTTTCCATGCAATAGCTCTCATAATATCACATAATAATAATAATAATAACAATAAACAACTTAGAGTCATTAAAAATTCCAGGAAAAAAGTATACGGACATTTAATAAAGGGTCTGTGTACACAAATATCACATATTCCTATATATCTATTCCATCCCCTCCAAAAAGAGGAAGAAAACTAACCATTTATCAGTAGCAGTGTGAAAGGAGAAGATTTATCATTTAAAATTTTTCATTGCAGATGGCTTTCATTTTAAAAGGCAGGGAAGTGATTTTTTTGAAATCATTTTTTTTCCCTAATGCAATTGAGCCAGACATCTCTCATAAATCTTGTTGCTTTAGTAGACAATACTCAATTCTCTAAACTTTATATGCAATAGCCGGCTTTTTTTTTTAAGATGCTTGTCTCCCAGGCATGAAAATGAAAGCCACCTGAAAGGTGGCATCATATCCAAAGTGTGCCCCCCAGGCCACTCCCCTTTTCCTTAGCTCACAGCTCTAGGATATTCATCTTTGTGCCCAAACAAAATGATAATGTTTCAATAAAATTTTTAAAGATTCCTGTCTTCCCTTCTTCTTCTTTCTGTATTTTGGTTTTTGTTTGTAAATAGGGAGAAAATATATGAGTCTGCCAGTCGATATATCTTGTGAGTCAAATAGCAAACTGCACCCAGTGATTCACTAAGTTCGTTGGGTCAGGGAGTCAAGACAAAAAAAAAAGCATCTCATGAGGGAAAAAGCAGGGAGGGGATGCTGCGTTTGTAATTAAAAGAAAAAAAGAATCATTTAATACTGGATTTGAAGTTCTTGCATGATGTCACCTCCTTTAAGGAAGAACAATTTAACATTTGTGGTACAGCACTGGATATTCCCACTGAGCAAATGACATGATGGTACTGTACTGACTAGATTCATTGTTATTCATAAAGTACATTAGTTTTTGAGGCCATGGCATGCCTAGAATCAAAATGCTCATTAAAATGCCATCAATCGAACTTCCGGGTAAGATGGCGGAAGAGTAAGACGCGGAGATCGCCTTCCTCCTCACGGATACACCAGAAATACAGCTACGCGTGGAACAACTCCTACAGAGCACCTACTGAACGCTGGCAGAGGACCCCAGACCTCCCAAAAGGCAAGAAACTCCCCACATACCTGGGTAGGGCAAGGCGGAGAGGTTCCCGCACAGAGGATCGGTGCCGAGCGGCACTCACCAGCCCGAGAGGCTTGTCTGCTCGCCCGCCGGGGCGGGCGGCGCTGGAAGCTGAGGCTCGGGCTTCGGTCAGAGCGCAGGGAGAGGACTGGGGCTGGCGGCGAGAACTCAGCCTGAAGGGGGCTAATGTGCCACAGCTAGCCGGGAGGGAGTCCGGGAAAACTCTGGAGCTGCCGAAGAGGCAAGAGACTTGTTCTTCCCTCTTGGTTTCCTGCTGCGCGAGGAGAGGGGATTAAGAGCGCTGCTTAAAGGGGCTCCACAGACGGGCGCGAGTCGCGACTGAAAGCGCGGAGCCCAGTGACGGGCGTGGGACGCTGGGGCTGCTGCTGCCGCCGCCAAGAAGCCCGTGTGCGAGCGCAGGTCACTGTCCACACCGCCCTTCCGGGAGCCTGAGCAGCCCGCCACTGCCGGGGTCCCGGGATCCAGGGGCGGCTTCCCTGGGAGAACGCACGGTGCGCCTCGGGCTGGTGCAACGTCACGCCGGCCTCTGCCGCTGCAGGCTCGCCCCGCACTCCGTGCCCCTCCCTCCCGCCCGGCCTGAGTGAGCCAGAGTTCCCGAAGAGGCTGCTCCTTTAACCCTTTCCTGTCTGAGCGAAGAACAGACGCCCTCCGGCGACCTACACGCAGAGGCGGGGCCAAATCCAAAGCTGAGACCCGGGAGCTGTGAGAACAAAGAAGAGAAAGGGAAACCTCTCCCAGCAGCCTCAGAAGCAGCGGATTAAAGCTCCACAATCAACTTGATGTACCCTGCATCTGTGGAATACATGAATAGACAACAAATCATCCCAAATTGAGGAGCCAGGAGTCAGTACTGTGCCTCTGAGGTGGGAGAGCCAACTTCAGGACACTGGTCCACAAGAGACCTCCCAGCTCCACATAATATCAAACGGCGAAAATCTTCCAGAGATCTCCATCTCAACACCAGCACCCAGCTTCACTCAACGACCAGCAAGCTACAGTGCTGGACACCCTATGCCAAACAACTAGCAAGACAGGAACACAACGCCACCCATTAGCAGAGAGGTGGCCTAAAATCATAAAAAGTCTGCAGACACCCCAAAACACACCACCAGACGTGGACCTGCCCACCAGAAAGACAAGATCCAGCCTCATCCACCAGAACACAGGCACTAGTCCCCTCGACCAGGAAACCTACACAACCCACTAAACCAACCTTAGCCACTGGGGACAGACACCAAAAACAACAGGAACTACGAACCTGCAGCCGGCAAAAAGGAGACCCCAAACACAGTAACATAAGCAAAATGAGAAGACAGAAAAACACACAGCAGGAGAAGGAGCAAGATAAAAACCCACCAGACCTAACAAATGAAGAGGTAATAGGCAGTCTATCTGAAAAAGAATTCAGAATAATGATAGTAAAGATGATCCAAAATCTTGGAAATAGAATAGACAAAATGCAAGAAACAGTTAACAAGGACCTAGTAGAACTAAAGATGAATCAAGCATCGATTAAAAACACAATAAATGAAATGAAAAATACTCTAGATGGGATCAATAGCAGAATAACTGAGGCAGAAGAACGGATAAGTGAGGTGGAAGATAAAATAGTGGAAATAACTAATGCAGAGCAAAATAAAGAGAAAAGAATGAAAAGAACAGAGGACAATATCAGAGACCTCTGGGACAACATTAAACGCACCAACATTCGAATTATAGGGGTTCCAGAAGAAGAAGAGAAAAAGAAAGGGACTGAGAAAATATTTGAAGAGATTATAGTTGAAAACTTCCCTAATATGGGAAAGGAAATAGTTAATCAAGTCCAAGAAGCACAGAGAGTCCCATACAGAATAAATCCAAGGAGAAATACGCCAAGACACATATTAATCAAACTGTCAAAAATTAAACACAAAGAAATCATATTAAAAGCAGCAAGGCAAAAACAACAAATAACACACAAGGGAATCCCCATCAGGATAACAGCTGATCTCTCAGCAGAAACTCTACAAGCCAGAAGGGAGTGGCAGGACATAATTAAAGTGATGAAGGAGAGAAACCTGCAACCAAGATTACTCTACCCAGCAAGGATCTCATTCAGATTTGATGGAGAAATTAAAACGTTTACAGACAAGCAAAAGCTGAGAGAGTTCAGCACCACCAAACCAGCTTTACAACAAATGCTAAAGGAACTTCTCTAGGCAAGAAACACAACAGAAGGAAAAGACCTATAATAACGAACCCAAAACAATTAAGAAAATGGGAATAGGAACATACATATCGATAATTACCTTAAATGTAAATGGACTAAACGCTCCCACCAAAAGACACAGATTGGCTGAATGGATACAAAAACAAGACCCATATATATGCTGTCTACAAGAGACCCACTTCAGACCTAGAGACACATACAGACTGAAAGTAAGGGGATGGAAAAAGATATTCCATGCAAATGGAAACCAAAAGAAAGCTGGAGTAGCAATTCTCATATCAGACAAAATAGACTTTAAAATAAAGACTACTAGAAGAGACAAAGAAGGACACTACATAATGATCAAGGGATCGATCCAAGAAGAAGATATAACAATTGTAAATATTTATGCACCCAACATAGGAGCACCTCAATACATAAGGCAAACACTAACAGCCATAAAAGGAGAAATCGACAGTAACACAATCATAGTAGGGGACTTTAACACCCCACTTTCACCAATGGACAGATCATCCAAAATGAAAATAAATAAGGAAACACAAGCTTTAAATGATACATTAAACAAGATGGACTTAATTGATATTTATAGGACATTCCATCCAAAAACAACAGAATACACATTTTTCTCAAGTGCTCATGGAACATTCTCCAGGATAGATCATATCTTGGGTCACAAATCAAGCCTTGGTAAATTTAAGAAAATTGAAATTGTATCAAGTATCTTTTCCGACCACAATGCTATGAGACTAGATATCAATTACAGGAAAAGAGCTATAAAAAATACAAACACATGGAGGCTAAACAATACATTACTTAATAACGAAGTGATCACTGAAGAAATCAAAGAGGAAATAAAAAAATACCTAGAAACAAATGACAATGGAGACACGACGACCCAAAACCTATGGGACGCAGCAAAAGCAGTTCTAAGAGGGAAGTTTATAGCAATACAATCCCACCTTAAGAAACAGGAAATATCTCGACTAAACAACCTAACCTTGCACCTAAAGCAATTAGAGAAAGAAGAACAAAAACATTCCAAAGTTAGCAGAAGGAAAGAAATCATAAAAATCAGATCAGAAATAAATGAAAAAGAAATGAAGGAAACAATAGCAAAGATCAATAAAACTAAAAGCTGGTTCTTTGAGAAGATAAACAAAATTGATAAACCATTAGCCAGACTCATCAAGAAAAAAAGGGAGAAGACTCAAATCAATAGAATTAGAAATGAAAAAGGAGAAGTAACAACTGACACTGCAGAAATACAAAAGATCGTGAGAGATTACTATAAGCAACTCTATGCCAATAAAATGGACAACCTGGAAGAAATGGACAAATTCTTAGAAATGCACAACCTGCCAAGACTGAATCAGGAAGAAATAGAACATATGAACAGACCAATCACAAGCACTGAAATTGAAACTGTGATAAAAAATCTTCCAACAAACAAAAGCCCAGGACCAGATGGCTTCACAGGCGAATTCTATCAAGCATTTAGAGAAGAGCTAACGCCTATCCTTCTCAAACTCTTCCAAAATATAGCAGAGGGAGGAACACTCCCAAACTCATTCTACGAGGCCACCATCACCTTGATACCAAAACCAGACAAGGATGTCACAAAGAAAGAAAACTACAGGCCAATATCACTGATGAACATAGATGCAAAAATCCTCAACAAAATACTAGCAAACAGAATCCAACAGCACATTAAAAGGATCATACACCATGATCAAGTGGGGTTTATCCCAGGAATGCAAGGATTCTTCAATATACGCAAATCAATCAACGTGATACACCATATTAACAAATTGAAGGAGAAAAACCATATGATCATCTCAATAGATGCAGAGAAAGCTTTCGACAAAATTCAACACCCATTCATGATAAAAACCCTGCAGAAAGTAGGCATAGAGGGAACTTTCCTCAACATAATAAAGGCCATATATGACAAACCCACAGCCAGCATCGTCCTCAATGGTGAAAAACTGAAACCATTTCCACTAAGATCAGGAACAAGACAAGGTTGCCCACTCTCACCACTCTTATTCAACATAGTTTTGGAAGTTTTAGCCACAGCAATCAGAGAAGAAAAGCAAATAAAAGGAATCCAAATTGGAAAAGAAGAAGTAAAGCTGTCACTGTTTGCAGATGACATGATACTATACATAGAGAATCCTAAAGATGCTACCAGAAAACTACTAGAGCTAATCAATGAATTTGGTAAAGTTGCAGGATACAAAATTAATGCACAGAAATCTCTGGCATTCCTATATACTAATGATGAAAAATCTGAAAGTGAAATCAAGGAAACACTCCCATTTACCATTGCAACAAAAAGAATAAAATATCTAGGAATAAACCTACCTAAGGAGACAAAAGACCTGTATGCAGAAAATTATAAGACACTGATGAAAGAAATTAAAGATGATACAAATAGATGGAGAGATGTACCATGTTCTTGGATTGGAAGAATCAACATTGTGAAAATGACTCTACTACCCAAAGCAATCTACAGATTCAATGCAATCCCTATCAAAATACCACTGGCATTTTTCACAGAACTAGAACAAAAAATTTCACAATTTGTATGGAAACACAAAAGACCCCGAATAGCCAAAGCAATCTTGAGAACGAAAAATGGAGCTGGAGGAATCAGGCTCCCTGACTTCAGACTATACTACAAAGCTGCAGTAATCAAGACAGTATGGTACTGGCACAGAAACAGAAAGATAGATCAATGGAACAGGATAGAAAGCCCAGAGATAAACCCACGGACATATGGTCACCTTATCTTTGATAAAGGAGGCAGGAATGTACAGTGGAGAAAGGACAGTCTCTTCAATAAGTGGTGTTGGGAAAACTGGACAGGGACATGTAAAAGTATGAGATTAGATCACTCCCTAACACCATACACAAAAATAAGCTCAAAATGGATTAAAGACCTAAATGTAAGGCCAGACACTATCAAACTCTTAGAGGACAACATAGGCAGAACACTCTATGACATAAATCACAGCAAGATCCTTTTTGACCCACCTCCTAGAGAAATGGAAATAAAGACAAAAATAAACACATGGGACCTAATGAAACTTAAAAGCTTTTGCACAGCAAAGGAAACCATAAACAAGACCAAAAGACAACCCTCAGAATGGGAGAAAATATTTGCAAATGAAGCAACTGACAAAGGATTAATCTCCAAAATTTATAAGCAGCTCATGCAGCTCAATAACAAAAAAACAAACAACCCAATCCAAAAATGGGCAGAAGACCTAAATAGACATTTCTCCACAGAAGATATACAGACTGCCAACAAACACATGAAAGGATGCTCAACATCTTTACTCATTAGAGAAATGCAAATCAAAACTACAATGAGATATCATCTCACACCAGTCAGAATGGCCATCATCAAAAAATCTAGAAACAATAAATGCTGGAGAGGGTGTGGAAAAAAGGGAACACTCTTGCACTGCTGGTGGGAATGTGAATTGGTACAGCCACTATGGAGAACGGTATGGAGGTTCCTTAAAAAACTACAAATAGAACTACCATATGACCCTGCAATCCCACTACTGGGCATATACCCTGAGAAAACCATAATTCAAAAAGAGACATGTACCAAAATGTTCATAGCAGCCCTATTTACAATAGCCCGGAGATGGAAACAACCTAAGTGTCCATCATCGGATGAATGGGTAAAGAAGATGTGGCACATACATACAATGGAATATTACTCAGCCATAAAAAGAAATGAAATTGAACTATTTGTAATGAGGTGGATGGACCTAGAGTCTGTCATACAGAGTGAAGTAAGTCAGAAAGAGAAAGACAAATACTGTATGCTGACACATATATATGGAATTTAAGAAAAAAAAAGGTCATGAAGAACATAGGGGTAAGACAGGAATAAAGACACAGACCTACTAGAGAATGGACTTGAGGATATGGGGAGGGGGAAGGGTAAGCTGTGACAAAGTGAAAGAGCGGCATGGACATATATACACTACCAAACGTAAGGTAGATAGCTAGTGGGAAGCAGCCGCATAGCACAGGGAGATCAGCTCGGTGCTTTGTGACCGCCTGGAGGGGTGGGATAGGGAGGGTGGGAGGGAGACGCAAAAGGGAGGGGATATGGGAACATATGTATACATATAACTGATTAAATTTGTGATAAAGCAAAAAATAAAAATAAAAAAAAAAAAAAAAAAAAAAAAAAAAAAAAAATAAAATAAAATAAAATGCCATCAATCAAAAAAAGAAAAATACCATCAATTGTCTTCACATGAAAAGTTTAGTCATATATATATATATGTGTATATATATATATATATATATATATATATATATATATATATATATATATATATATATATAACATGTTGCTTTTATAGATACTGAGGTTGGTTCTCTTGTGAACATTTATGTCCCCAGCTTCAAAGATACCAAGGATTGAATAAAATACAATCATTGGTTGGCATGTATTTTGTAAGCTCCAAATGGGCAGATCCAAAGATGAATTCTACCTAAGATTTTAGTAAATCAAGATTCACATTTGCAAATATTTCAGAGACCCAACCAAAAATCAATACCTACAGAAAATCCTTCCTTTTAGAATCAACAACGTTGGTGAACGGTGGCCAAGATCTCTTTGATGGGAGTGATAGAAGGGGTACTAGATTCTCAGTCTCCTGATATCCAGTTCCGTGCTCCTGTTACAACCTGTGGCTTCATACAGAAGTGAGTGAATATTGACCATATAAGAAATGAAGAAAATGATCTTTAATCAACTATCTTTAAGTTCATTCCAAAGAGCATGTCATGACATTTGTTTGCTGTAGCATAGAATACACTTCTGCCCTCTCAATCCCTTTTATGCTTATATGGCTTTCTACTATCAAAATATGAAAATTACTGGGAAAAAATAATTCCATTTTTTGAGGCTTCTATTTCCCTACAGCAAAAAATTACATTTATTTGAAAGACATTTTTCCTAAACATCTGGAAAATATGCCCAAGTGATAAGCTGAGATACAAAAATCCTTTGCTCCAAGAATACATTCTTAAATATAATGTTGGAATGTATAAACAGGAAAATGAAAATCACCCATAATCCCATCACTAAGAGATTATATATCTTACGTGATATATATTTATTTTTCTAAATCAAATCACATTTGACGTAGAAACTCACTCCCTAGGGTTTGATAGAAATACAGTTTAAGTCACCTTTTATTTCTGCTCCTTAACAATCTTGCACAGAATTTAGGACTTAAAATCCAGAAAATTTTGGAAGAGGGGTCTCTGTCCTTGAGTCATCTGTAGTCTCCATGGCAATGATCTCAACTCAAACGTATGTTCCTGGCACCTCCTCTGCTATGCCATTCCCAGCCATGTGGACACACTGCTGTAGCTCAAGCCCAGGTTAAATATTCTTAAAAGCATATTTTTTATATTTATATAATGTTTCATCCTATCACTCTGCCGTGATTTCTTCAACCATCTTTGTAGTTTTTGATATTTGGATTCCTTCAAGAATTTTTGTTATTGCTGATAACCCTACATAATACTACATTCATACATAAGCCTCTGGCCACATCTTCAACTATTTCATAAGGAATAGATTCTTAGCAGTGAGATTTCTGTATTAAGGAGTATAGACAGTTTTAAGGATCCTTATTCAAACTTCAAAGTTACTTTTCCAAAATCAAGTTAACATATTGATGATTTAGTCCTTTCAAAATATTTTTTGTAAATTTCCTTCCTTGTCTACCTTTCACATTTTTTGAAACAAATTGAAGTTTTAAGTTGTTATGTAGTTCAATTATGCTATATGTGTAGGAATTACTTCTGTATCCTGAGATCTAATATTATTCTCTTATACTTTAATTTTATTTATTTAACACTTTAAAATTTATTTGCTACAAAGAATGAACTTAGGGTATATTTTCTTAAATAGATAAATCAATTTTCCCACCACCACTTTCTTTCCCCAGTAATTTATAATACTATCTTTTACAGATGACCTAAGTAGCCCTATTCTGGGACCAAAACTTGGATGAAATGAGTGAGGAGTTTACTTGCAGGGAAAAATTTAAGGAGGCACTAAGAAAACCTCAATAATCAAGATAAATAATATTTTGATGCAATATTTTAAAAAATCAAAACTAATGCAAAAATTTGTAATAAGCAATATATTAAAATTTTAAGTAGAGACAGAATCAAGTCCTGTAGCTTTCTGGGGTTATTTTTTAAAATAAAATCTATATAAAGTCACACGATTACTAGCAGTCTTCCCAATATTCCAGGGATTCCTGTGGAGATTTACATTCTCTGGTGCTCACCTCACATAAAAATCTTGCTCAATTGTCAACCACTTCTAACCATCTCATCACCACTCTGCACAGCTTCATTCTCTGCATGGGCACAGTCCCTTCATCTTTATTTCCCAAGGCACTGCTAACACAGGGCTATTATGCATAACAGATTTTTACTGAAAGTTTGGAGATAATTGAAGGAGAGTATAACATGGAAGCGGAAACACCCTAAGATTCATCATAAAACTTCACTGTGTCTAAAATTTCACAGCAGCACCCTCCAATCACTGTCACAAAGATTTCTCCTTAGATTGTCCAAATGCCAGTTGCTTTCTCCCTGCTGAGTTCTCTCACCTGTCATATGTCTTTCCTGAGCTCAGCAATTATCAACCGTCCTTCACCACCTTTTTTCAGTTCAAGTTATCACAGGAAAACTAAAAAGTCTAATTTCTTTGCTGTGCAAAGCAAATGCCTAGAGTACTGGCTCTTGTATCAGACACTGCTACTTCTTCTTCATCTATATCCCCTTGCCCTTAGCACTTCAGAGCTTACTGGCCTGACTTCCAGCTGCCAACACCTGGATTTATTGCCTGAGGCATTATTTGGCCACCAAAGTTTGTTTGGTCCATGGGAGCAGAAGGTTGGAAGTATCCAGAGATTACTGCCTGCCCTTTTCCCAACCCAGCATCCCTCGACAAATAACTGTTGTATAAATACCCAAGTTCTCTTACCCTCGATGGGTTGGAACAGAAGAGTCTAGGTGCATGTTTTACACCAGCTCCCAGATTTTCCCAGCGAGATCAGGCTCCATTTGCCCACAATGGCAATGTGATTAACAACAAAAACTTTCTGGGCTGCCTTCCTTCTCTGTCTTATTTCTCTATTCCCTTGTCAGTATTTCCTAGGATTACCTCCCAAATCAACTACTTGCACTCCAATACTTATCTCAGGGTCCTCTTCTTAAGATAGCATTCATAACTAAATGGGAAGTCTAACTTGGTCCCATGGATTTAGCTTGGGGCCAAGTTAGACTTGGGGCCAAAGAACAGGCAGAGCTTTGGAATCAGAGTTTGTCTTTAAAATGGCTTCAAATTTTGTGTATTAAATCCTTTGCTTGAATTAATTTCCCACTAACACCTCTATAAGCAGAAGGGGAGAAGATATTGGGCAGGGTCTGAAAGACAATATTTATTCTCCTGCTATCCAAAGCACATTCCAGAGGATGTGGCTCTTTTTTATCTTTCCATTTCACTTAAATTTTAGTATATATAGGGACTTCCCTGGCGGTCCAGTGGTTAAGACTCCACGCTTCCACTGCAGGGGGCACAGGTTCAATTCCTGTTCAGGGAACTAAGATACAAAAAAAAAAAATCTAGTATATATATATATATATATACAATACTGGGTCTTTTTTCCCCTGGTTCCCATTTTTATTTCCATTGATCCATATGCCAGTACATATTTTTTATTATTATACCTATTATGGGTTTTTAAAAATTACATATCACTTTTCCTCTGATACCTGCCCCCCTGCCTTATTTTCTTGTCTAGTATCACTCTTTTATATTTTCAGGTCAACTTAAAAATATCTAATTTAAGGGGAAAAAAACTTTCTAAGATCTAGAATAAAATTGAATTAAACCTGGAAATTAGGAAGAAGTTAGGTTTTGAAGAATTCTCTTTCTATGTTGAAATATGGTGTGTCTCTCCATTCATTTCAGCCTTCTTTTATGTCTCTCAGTAAAACATGGGTTATTGTTTCAAATAATGAAGCACATCTTTCTTATTGCAAACATGAAGTTCATTTGGCTGCAAATATGAAGCCCATATTTTTCAAAGCGAAATTAGACCTACAGCTAAAAATAAAGGTTAAAAAAAGATTGTTTCCATTATAGTGAATTCATTCACAATATGGTACAATGAAATGGATAGTTGCTCCAAGTATAGTGATCTATGTCAGTTTACAGATAAAAGTTCAAAAATTTTTAATTCAAAAATGGCTTCTAGCATATAGGCAGTTTTTACAAGTCTTCAGTGCAGACTTAATACTATTAAGTATCTGCAACCTTTAATTTCAGAGAAAATCAACAAAGTAGGCAATGTAACACCAAGTTTATGATTGATAATTTCATTTTTTTGAAGTTTCAAATTTGCTTATACCCATTCCCAAAAATGACTTGAAATAGCTTAAAACAAAGGACATGAATTATAAGGTTAATTAAATAAGAACTAAGAAAAGGAAAAGGAAGCATTTTTCTTTCCCACAGAAATATTTATTTAGACTCAGCCTTTTTCATTTAGGTACTTTTAGGTTCTGGGGCCAGTACCAAGTGATCTGACAGCTTTAAGCATAAGACTACAATATGACTGAGAGATCATAAACTTTAGAAGATGTATAGACCTTGAAAAACATGGTCAATGTTTTTCATGGGGCAATGCCCATTTCATGGGCATTGCCGTAAACTCATGAGAACCTGAAGTTACAAGTCTTGCTCTCATCTGTGTAGGAGAATGGGCTTCAAAACCTGCCTTTGCCTTTAACTCTCTGTGAGATATTGGCCAGATTATACAACCTCTCTGGGTCTCTAGTTTTTGCAACCGGAAGAGTTATAAATTATCTTCCAGCATTCAAACCTTTGGTCTAAAATGACACTTTGAATAGCTACATCTGGGTGACTTTCTAAACAATTTATGTGTGTTTGCATATGTTTACTCACTTGCAGCAATCCAGGAAGTATACTTATTTTTTAACACCTTTATTGAAATATAATTTACATAGCATAAATTCACATCACCCATTTAAAGTGTACAATTCAATGGTACTTTTAGTCAAAATTCCATGAATTGGGTAAAGTGGGAGGGGTCGTTTAGACCATAAATTCTTCTTTTTAAATGTATGGCAAGTTCACTAAACCTATTGGTAGAATGAGAAGGTCAATGAAGTTATATTTTTTCAGTGTGCTTTCATTTTATTTGATGCATTTCAAATTCCTATGATATCAGACATAATACTCCAAAATGTCTACAAATATTTCAGATACAAATGAAATGTATTTGAGGGATACTCAGGACTCTGCTTAAGACATTATGATAGGCAAACCAGTTTCAGATAATAAATAGAGACTCACAGACAGATGGTATGGCTCAACATCCTAACAACAGAATAAAAAGACATGCACCTGACATTACACTATCCCTGCTCTGTGACCATTGGCAAATTCTCTATGCCTTTGTTTTCTCATGTTTGATAAAATACAGTCAATTATACTACAACCTCTCTTTATAAGTCTGACAATGATAGATAGTTTTATTAATTACAATAAATATCATATGATATTAATATTAACTATTCTCCAAAGTTAAATCTTGGCCCTCAGATACCATAAAATATATATGCTTTGATGGGAACCAGTGGCCATGGTTGGAATTTTATGCAATTGTGATTAAAAAAAAATATATGGAGATTAAACAACATGCTACTGAACTGAATAATGAGTCAAATAAAAAAATCAAAGAGAAATTTTAAAGTACCTTGAGACAAATGAAAATGAAAGTACACCAAAATTTTTGGAATGTACCAAAAGCTGTTCTAAGAGGGAAGTTCATAGCAATAAATATTTACCTCAAGAAACAAGAAAAAAGTCTCAAATGAACAACTTAACTTTACACCTCAAGGATCTAGAAAAAAGAACAAAGTCCAAAGTTAATAGAAGGAAAAGGAAATAACAAAGATTAGAGAAGAATAATAAATATATACTAAATGAAACAATGTGCTCAGAATAAATGAAATAGAGCCCAAAAAGACAATAGAGAAGACCAATGAAACAAAGAATTGGTCCTTTGAAAAGAGAAATAAAATTGACAAGCCATCAGTTAAACTCACCAAGAAAAAAAAAGCAAGAAGACTCAAATAAATAAAATCAGAAATGAAAGAGAAGATATTACAATGATACCACAGAAACATAAAGGACCATAATAGACTACTCTGAACAATTATATGCCAAGAAATTTGACAACCTAAAAGAAATGGATAAATTCCTAGAAACATACAACCTATAAAGACTGAATCATGATGAAACAGAAAATCTGAACAGACTGATTACTAGTAAGGAGATTGAAGCTGTAATCAAAAACCTCCCAACAAACAAAAGTCCAGGAACAAATGGCTTCACTAGTGAGTTCTACCAAACATTTAAAGAAGAATTAATATCAATCTTACTCAAACTCTTCCAAAAAACAGAAGAAGAGGAAATTCTTCTAAACTCATTTTATGAGGCCATCATTACTCTGATACCCAAACCAGATGAGGATGTCACAAGAAAAGAAAATATCCCTGATCAACACAGATGAAAACATGCTCAACAAAATATTAGAAAACCAAATTCAACAATACATTAAAAGGATTGTACACCATAATCAAATGGCATTTACCCCAGGGATGCAAGGATGGTTCAGCATCTGCAAATAAGTCAATGTGACATACTGCATTAACAAAATGAAGAATAAAAAATCATATGATCATCTCAATAAATGCAGAAAAATCATTTGGTAAAATTCAACATCAGTTTATGAAAAAATCCTCAACAAAGTGGGTATAGAAGGAACAAACTTCAATACAACAAAGGTCATATATGACAAGTCCTCAGCTAGTATCATACTCAGCAGTGAAAAGCTGCAAGATTTCCCTCTAAGATCAGGAATGAACAAGGATAACAACTATCACCACTTTTATTTATGGTATTGGAAGTCCTAGCCAGAGCAATTAGGTAAGAAAAAGAAGTGAAAGGAATACAAATTGGAAAGAAAAAGTAAAATTGTCACTAATTACAGATGGCATGATAGTATATATAGAAAACCCTAAAGACTCCATCAAAAAACTCTTAGGACTAATAAACATTCAGTAAAGTTACAGGGTACAAAATCAATAAGCAAAAATCTGTTGTATTTCTATACACTAATAATGAACTATCAGAAAGAGAAGTTAAGAAAATAATGCCATTTACAATTGCATCAAAAAGAATAAAATACCTAGGAATAAATGTGACCAAAAAAGTAAAAGACCTGTATATTGCAAACTACAAGACATTAATGAAAGAAATTGAAGAGTACACAAAGAAATGGAGAAAGACACCATGTTCATGGACTGGAAGAATCAATAATCTTGAGATGTCCAAACTACCCAAAGCAATTTACTGATTCAATGCAATCCCTATCAAAATTCCAACAGCATTTTTCACAGAAAAAGAAAAAAATAATCCTAATATTTGTACAGAATCAGAAAAGACTCTGAAGAGCCAAAACAATCTTGAGAAAGAACAAATGGGGAGGCATCACACTCCCTGATTTCAAACTATATTACAAAGCTATAGTAAATAAAACAGTATGGTATTGTCATAAAGCCAGACACATAGATCATTGGAACAGTATAGAGAGCCCAGAAATAAATCCATGCATATTTTGTCAATTAATTTATGATAAAAAAACCAAGAACATACAACTGGGAAAGGATATTCCCTTCAATAAATGGTATTGGAAAAACTAGATAGTCACACACAAAACAATAAAACTGTACCACTATCTTATACTATACACAAAAATTAACTAAAAATGATTTAAACACCTGAACATAAAACTTGAAACCATAAAATTCCTAGAAGAAAACATAAGTGGAAGCTCCTTGATATAGGTCTTGGTGATGATTTTTTGGATGCGACACTAAAAGGAAAAGCAACAAAAGCAAAAATAAAGTGTGATTACATCAAAATAAAAAGCTTCTGCACAGCAAAGGAAACAACAAAATGAAAAGACAACCTATTAAATAAAATATTTACAAATCATATATCTAGAAGGAGGCTAATATTCAAAATACATAAAGAACTCAGCGACTCAGCCGTAAACAGAAACAAGCAATCTGATTTAAAAAGGGACAGACTATCTTTGCCAAAGCGGACACGTAGAGGACCAACAGGTACATGAAAGGATGTTCAACATCATTAAACATCAAGTAAATGCAAATCAAAACCATAATAAGAAGTCATCTCACACATGTTAGAATGGCTATTATCAAAAAGACAAGAAATAACAAGTGTTGGCAAGGATGTGGCCAAAAGGGAATCCTTGTGTAGTATTGGTGGGAATGTAAATTGCTGTGGCCACTATGGAAAACAGTATGAAGTTTCCTCAAAAAATAAAAAGAGCAACAGAACTATCATATGATTCAGTAATTCCACATCTGGGATTTTATCCAAAGAAAACCAAAACACTAACTCAAAAATATATGTGCACCCCATATTCATTGTAGCATTATTTACTATAACCAGGGTACAGAAACAAAGTGTCCATTATTGGATGAGTGGATAAAGAAATTGTGGTATATATGCACAATGAAGTATTATTCAGCCATGAAAAGAATTAAAACTTTCCATTTGTGACAACATGGATGGACCTCAAGGGCATTATGCTAAGTGAAATATGTCAAACAAAGAAAGACAAATACTGTATGATCCCTCTTATATGTAGAATCTAAGAGAAAAAAAAAAAAACAAGCTCATAGATACAGAGAACAGATTAGTGGTTGCCAGAGGTTGGGGGTAGGGTGTGGGGGTTAGGGGGTGGGGGTGGGAGAAAAGGGTGAAGAAAAGCATTTAAAAAAACTATATTAAAAAGTTACATGTTTTGGGCTTCTCTGGTGGCGCAGTGGTTGAGTCCACCTGCCGATGAAGGGGACACGGGTTCGTGCCCCGGTCTGGGAAGATCCCACATGCCGCAGAGTGGCTGGGCCCGTGAGCCATGGCCGCTGAGCCTGCGCATCCGGAGCCTGTGCTCCGCAACGGGAGAGGCCACAACAGTGAGAGGCCTGAGTACTGCAAAAAAAAAAAAAAAAAAAAAAGTTATGTGTTTTGATGGAAAACGGTGGCCATGGTTAGAATTTATGCTATAGTGATTATAGAAAAGAGATAGGGAAAAGATGTACTTGGTCAAATTTAAATCAAAGTAAAAGATTCATATTCTTAATCTGAGAGTAAGTTATATACAAATGCATTTAGTTATTTTTGTAGTGAATAAAGATTTACTATGTTTATTTAAACTCCCCTGTGCAAGAAGTTTCTGAGATGACCCACTATATTCAGGGGAAGTCAAATTTAATTTCATGGTTGATCTGTATGATCTGCCAAATTCCACGTTTGATGGCATTCCACTTATGATACAAAATATTGATTTAACACGATTTTTGGCTAGTGTGATTCCTGCTTTCCACAGTGGAATTGTTGTCTGAGTGAGCTGGGTAGAAATGTCGGGGGAAATGGGTGGTGGTGAACATGTGGACCCTGAGCTGCTTCCAGTATGAGTTATCAAGTTAGTCTTTGCTCTCCATGCTGTTGCACTGAAAGAAGAAATTCAAAGGTGTTGACTGCACATAGATGTGTTTCAAAACCGTGTGGCCTGAACAATAAACAGCTCCTCACTTTAACAATCAGTAAAATATTTATTGAACACATACTATAGGCAAAACCCTGTGCTAAGTGTTGTAGCATATGCAAAGATGGATGATAGAAGGTCCCTGGCTTACAAGAGTGTAGGGAGTATGCATAAGTAACCTTAAATCAAGGCAGACTATGAGAGAGTATTATAAGAGAGCAGGCGGGACAAACTGACTGAGTGTTCAAGGAGGTTTCTTGAAAGAGTGGAGATTTAAGCCAGGCTTTAAAGGTAGACCTTAATTGTCTACCTGAATCCAAATTAAGTTACCATGACTAGATACATTTTAATTCAAGGCCTTAATCATCAGAAAAAGATTTGCCAAATCTTCTATGTGTATACAAAGTAAATATTAAGCCACATGTTATGTATATTGCTTTTGTAGAAAACTCTGTAATATGAATGTTAGAAAAATTAAAGCATGATAGTGAACGTAAAATCGGAAAAGTTACTCCTTCATGTATAAAATGTAATTCCCATGCCTAAATATTCAGATACAAACACTATCCTATGGCTTCCAGCAGATATGATACAGGAATAAGAGGCTGATTTTTTTTTTTTTTTTTTTTTTGCCACATTGTGTGGCTTGCGGAATCTTAGTTCCCTGACCCAGGGATGGAACCTGGGCCCACCGCAGTGAAAGTGCTGAGTCCTAACCACTGGACCACTAGGGAATTCCCAGGAGGCTGATTTTTTTAAAAAATAAAACAATACCTTCTTTTTTTTTTTTTTTTTTTTTTTTTTTGTGGTATGCAGGACTCTCACTGTTGTGGCCTCTCCCATTGCGGAGCACAGGCTCCAGACATGCAGGCTCAGCGGCCATGGCTCACAGGCCCAGCCGCTCCGTGGCATGTGGGATCTTCCCGGACCGGGGCATGAACCTGTGTCCCCTGCATCAGCAGGCGGACTCCCAACCACTGCGCCACCAGGGAAGCCCAATACCTTCTTAAGTAATGCGAAAAATGCATAATCAACTGCAGGAAATTTTAACCTGGAGTTTAATGCACTGGAAATAGTTGGGTCTGTATTTGCAGTGTTCCTCTTTCTAGACTGTTCAGGTTTCAAGGCATCATCTCCAGTTCCAGGTCAGTGGGGACATCACCCTCCAGGCCACTGCCCCACCCTCACTTGCCCAGGATGCCATTGATGTATGATGCTGAATCATCATATAATGAAGAACCAAGTACTCAGGCTTTTCTAATTTTCACAGAAAATGAACTTTAACTCAAAACTATGCCTGGTTAATTAAACTTTCCTGTGATCTAATTTGCTCTAATTATTTCCATAAATTGAGATGTAACAGGGGTTATATAAAATTATCGTAACAGAAAATTGAGTTTTAGTCTGAGTTTTAAGCTAGGATGAGGTTTCTGAATTATTGCACCTGTTGCTGAATGTAAATACTCTTAAACAAAAATCAGAACTGTACAAAATAAAATAAGGTTTTTCTCTTCCTCTTTGAAACCCTAAGGTAAAGTTTCACTCTCTTAAAATACTAGAGACTGAGGTTATACTGCACAAATAAAGCTGAACAAACAATTTTGAACGAGATCCAATGAAAAACTGAGTAATCTAAATCTAATACATTTACCATCCACTACTAACTATAAGCCAAACTACTACCTACTTCCTGAAGGGTGTAAAATCTAATTATACCCTGTATTAAAAAGCATTCACATTCTCTATCAAATCATATTTTCATATCTCTGTGGCACTAGGATGGCAACTTTTGAAATATTCCCAACAGTTTGTTTGTTGAAGAGAAAGAAGGGAGAGGGCAACAACCTGTGGGGGAAATAAAATGATTATCACAAATGGGAACGTGTTAAACTGAACCACAAAGCTTTGCCCAGAGTTAGAACCAACACTCAGAAGAAGATATGAACAGAATGAATTCACAACCCAAATCATTAAAACAAGCAAGAGTTTGGACCTTAGGATATCCTTCATTGTGGCTAACTAAATCACTTTCTACTCATGCTGGTGTAAATCTGGCAATAACACAGAGCCTGGACTTCACCAATGGGAATAACAGACACCTATAGAAGTCTTATGAAACTGCCCGATAAAAGTTTTTTTGTAAGCAATTAAATAAATATATTAAATTAAACTCATCTATATTTTTAATGCACCTCATTGTAGTTCATTATGTAAGACCCCCATATGTTCTGTATCATTAGTGAAATTCTCAGTGGTGTAATGATGTAGTACATACACATGGGGTAAAGTAATGCGTTTTTCATTTCTTCTACACATTTCATTACAGGGTGGAGATGCTGCAATTTTTCACTTAAGATTCCATTTTGGTGTGGGAAAGGGGAAATAGACCCAGAGCCAGAGCTGCTTCCAATTTCTCTAATTTCATAATTCAGCAAACTGATAATTTGCTGAGGATAACTTTTCTTAACATTTCTCTTCCCATGAGTGCTCAGGAAAAGAGTGATAGAGGTTGCAGTTGCTAGCATTTTTTCTTTTCAAACAAACCCGAGGTGTTTGATTTTTGAAGAAAATGAATTCTTTCATTCCCATTTTTGCCAATAATAAGTACAATTTTTTTTTTTTTTTTTTTTTTTTTTTTTTTTTTTTTTTTGCTGTACGCGGGCCTCTCACTGTTGTGGCCTCTCCCGTTGTGGAGCACAGGCTCCGGACTCGCAGGCTCATCGGCCATGGCTCACGGGTCCAGCCGCTCCGCGGCATGTGGGATCCTCCCGGACCGGGGCACAAACCCGTGTCCCCTGCATCGGCAGGCGGACCCTCAACCACTGCACCACCAGGAAAGCCCTAATTATAATTTTTGATCTAATTCCTTAAAGGGAAATTCCAGTTTATGGAAGATGGGAAATGTAGGATCCCATACTAATCAAAGTTAGTTCTTTGCTTTAGGGATTATCCATTAGTTTCCTTTTTTATTTTTATTTTTTTGCTTGATTGGTGTAACTAGAGTTTTTTGATGACCTCAACAAAAATGACTGTTCCACAGAGTAGTCTATAACTCTCTAGGATGATATGAAATGCTGTGGGATCACAGCCTATAAATAGCTGTGCACTGATCCCATGGCATTTCTGTTTGTAATGAAAGGTTACAAGCCAACATAAAGGTACAAAAGTTAAGTATTTCCATGGGATGTTTCAGGGCCCCTAGTGTTTATAACTGCTGCTTCTCCATTTGCTGAGCTTGTTTGTCCTTTCCTTTCTCATTTATCAACAACAATGAAAGGGCTTCTCAGAATTTGAGCACTAAACTGACTGTGAAATATCCTTCCCCCAGTCTCTCAGCTTCTGCTTCATCCTGGCCCAGGTATGCAACGCAGCTGCAACAGAACCTACCTCACCCATCTCCATCTTCCCTGTGCCTTTATCCCTCACCTGCACAAGTGAAGAGGGAAGTCTTTCTAGAAGGAAGATATGTTATTACACATTATTTCATTAGAAGAATCCTGTTGAGCAGGGACAGCCAGTGGGCTCAGTGAAATGATTCTTGGGATGTATGTGGCTATTACAGGTTGATACCAGACAACATGCTTCATTTTCCCTGGAGTATATCCAGCAACATGCATTTTTCCTTCTCACCCTTTGCAAATATATGATCTATAACATATTTTCCATTCCTTCACTTTATATGAATTTTAATAATTACTATACTCTTTTCCTTTGAAGTGTTCATGTTAGGATGAGGCCTGGGTCAGGGAGAAAGGAAGAAAGAAGGAAAAATAAGTAGCAGAAGAGACCCCCATGGGTTGGTAGGAGGGAAAAAAATGTTAAAGTAATAGCCAACAAGCCAGCAAGTCCCAGTTGTCTACTAAGTGCCTCTTTAATAATGTCAGGGAGACAATGACATTGAACAGTTGCTGTTTTCTGTTCAGCATCACTTCCTTGTCTGACATTAAGTTGATGTCCATCAAGGCCATGGCAGACCCAGTTCTTCCTGTGCTCCTCAATCTGGAATACTTGCAGGATAGTCAAGGCACAGATGATGCAGTGGATGCAGTCAAGGCACAGATGATGCAATGGATGTAGTATTTTGTTGCAACAAGAGCTGATGAAGAACAAAGACCCTGGCAAATGAGTGAGCTGGCTGCCCTAATGCCCACTCCATTGTTCTGTTTTCTAAGGTAAATTTCTCTGCAGAATGGGCACTCAAAGAAAAATAATTATAAAGGCCAAACTGAAAGGCAAGGCTAACTATATTTGCTGCCTCCTGTAAGAGATTTCCTTTGAATTCATCTGAAGTGCGCAGCATCTACCATGTGATATTCTGTTCCTCGACAAATAATGACCCACATACAGCTGTGCACATTATCTGGCAGACAGATGTTGGATTAGGGCTGCAGTTGATATAGTTCATATGCAGAAAGAAAAAGAACAGTCCATTAGCGCTAATTCTCTTCTTTCTTAACAGGTTCACTATTTGAACCAGACCCTCCACTTGGTTTATCTGTAAAACATAGTAGATTCAGTCTCTTCTTGATGTTCTCCTGTTTCAGAGAGGAGTTAATCGGGTTAAAGGTTTTGGCCTTTAGCCAAAACCTCTGATTCCAGACTTTAAACAGGAATGCACTCACTTTCCCCCGTCTCCATAACTACGTTCTCGGGGGACTGGGGAGTTTAAGCTGAAATTAGATGGCTACAAGTGCTAACACCTGCTACAAGTTCATCAGTTTTTGCTGGCTTTACAGCAGTGTCGGCTGTTTCAACAGTTTGTTTAGTGAAAGATGGAGAAGGGAGCAGTGGCCTTATCAGTCATGGTGTGCCATTTTTTCTCAGTGTCTTTTCTCATTTTTCTGCCTTCACAGCCATGCTATGACTGAGCATGGCTGTCCTCTCTTGAGCTTCCACCTCATTACTGATGCCCACAGAAATAAGACCAGTGGAGGTAGCCACAAATGCCTTCCTCGGCTGAGAGAGCCAGAAGTGCCTGAAGGTGACCTCAGTTGTTTATAGATTTTCCTTTTTCATCAGCACGTGCAGGCTGGGGTGGTGAGGAAGATGGCCCATTCCTCTGTTCTCATGGGGAAAAAACCCCACATTTGGGGGAGGTCTCAGACTTATGTGGGAAATGAGAACCAGATGAAAATGTCTTACCAGCCACTCCCAAAACAGAGCACAAACAAATGAGAATGGATCTCAGCTGGGAACCTCTAGACCTGGGAGGTTAGGAGAGGTGGGGAGAATGAGGAAGGGATCGAGAGGTCCTGGAATCAAAGACTAATCCTTACCATTCCCTGTTCACCACGAAGGACCCTCAAGATAGGGAGGCTCCCAGTCCAAAACGTCCTGTGCCGCTCACAGCTACTCCTCCAAAGGCGAGACAAGCCCCAACAACAGCTCAGCTGGGAGAGAGCACAGAGGTATCCACTGCCCTGGTCGGCTCCTGTCTAGTTGTGCAACTTGCATTAAGTTATAAAGCTCTCCTTGTAGTGAATTTCAACATTAAACAGCCTCTTTCCTGGGTTCTAAACTCCTTCTGCTTTCATCCCTCTCTTCCTTTTCAGCCTATCATTTTAAACTCAAGCAAGCTCTTGTCATCTATGCCTTTCTACTTTCTGGAAGCACAAGTTGTGTCCTGCTCTCTCCTATTGAGTATTCTGCTTTAATTGTAGTTTATAAAGGTATTTCTTGCTCCAAGTCTGCTGGCATGTGTGGGACCTAACCCAGTGAGTTCTTTTCTCTCCATTTTATTTCTAGCAAAATGCTTCCTCATCCCAGCAAGATTTGACTCCATCTCTCTTCCCTTTCTGGGTTTTGAAGCACTCATACTACTAAAATCAGGACCCTTGCCCATCTCCTTGGTGCTGGCTGGGAGGGTCCATAATAAAGACATTTCTAACACCCATTTGCATTCAAAGGTAATATCGGCACCCTTTCTCTAAAAGCCCCATTGTCCCAGAATCCTGGATTAGAGCAACCAGACATCTTCAAAAGACAGTCATTTCTTTCAACTTCATTTTGCTAGAATTGAAGCTGAGGCACAGAAAGATGAAATACTTTGTCCAACTTAGTGTTTTTCTCTTAGAACATTTTTAAAACTTAAAATTTGCTTTATGCACGTTAAAACACAAATCTCTAGGCCCTTGGTTAAGAGGAGAAGCATCTAGCTGGAGGGTATGAAGTGGAACTTCCTTTTAATTCCATTCTAATTTGCCTCTAGACTGTCCTCACCTGGAGGCTGAGGCGCTGGTGGCCAAGCCCTTGAACCAGAGGTCAGCTGAAAGCACACGTGCCACCAGCACCTATTGTACTTTGTCTTGCATCGTGGAGGCAGAATGCAGGCTTTGTACCACACACAGATGACTCCCTTCAAACCTCGGCTGCAGGTGGAAGCACAGCAAGGGCTGTGGGCAGGCAGGGTTTTCTCATCTCCAGTGAGTATTTACTTAACACCACAGGGTGGATGATCACTTCCAAACAGATACCCTCTTAGGATGGCCTAGGAAACACAGTGGGCAATTAACCTTCATCTCTGGGTTCTGAGCCTAATTAAGCTCACCACTGGAAAGGCATTGGGTGGCAGTACATGGCTTGGCCCCTTCCTCAAAGTCCCCAGGTATCATTTTGAGTGGCAGGCTGTGACCAACACCAACCCAGAGCGAGAAGAGTGGGAAGGTGGCGGATGAGGACAAAAGTACAAGGGAAGGTGCCCCACACTGTCCTGTTTCCCTTTTAAGCCTCTGCTGTGAGCTTCCCCACACACAGATAACATTCACTCAAATTATTAAAGAATGGAGAAAAAAATCCTCGTCACAATTACATGGATGTTCTGTCAACAGCAGTAACAGTAGCAGTTACAGAATAACTACAGATAATTACAATCATTTAATTCAAAGTACCAAGTCACTTCATGCAGAACATGACTCATTTATCATTATTGACCTTAGAAGAAGCAAATTTACCCAAATCAATAAAGGTTCCAAATATCCATTAGAGCAGACAGAGATTGGCTACAAGTGCTAGGAGGTTCTATATACCTGGATTAATAGGGGGAAGTAGATCTGGATGCTTTTGATTAATGAAGAGATTTTTTTTTCCTTTTGAGACAGTTATTTGAAAGAGAATTGACCTTAATTTCTCCTTTAATTCATGTTATGGAAAGTCAGTTGTTTTTGTTAAGAAGTTTCACTCCCATTAGTTGCTGAAACATAGTATAATTACAAAGAGAAGTAATCTATAAACAGGTAGAGCTCAACTTTGTTTTTAATGGACTGTTCGGGCTCTCTGAATATTCATATGGCAGAGATCCATCTGGTAGGAATGAGTCAGAGAGTCTGGTGGGAATGACCAGACATCATTGTGGTTCTCTTTTAAACTACTGCTGTGCGCTTCCTCACACTCGGATAAAATTCACCCAAATTATGAAAGACAAGAGGGAAAAAATTTCCACCACAATTACAGAGATGTTCTATCAACAACAGTAGTAGCAGTTTCAGAATAACTACAGATAATTACAATATCTCTGTTGTAATAAATGCTGGAGAGGGTGTGGAGAAGTGGGAACCCTTTTGCACTGTTGGTGGGAATGTAAATTGATACAGCCACTATGGAGAACAGTATGGAGGTTCCTTAAAAAACTAAAAATAGAACTACCATACGACCCAGGAATCCCGCTATTGGACATATACCCTGAGAAAACCATAATTCAAAAAGAGTCATGTACCACAATGTTCATTGCAGCACTATTTACAATAGCCAGGACGTGGAAGCAACCTAAGTGTCTATCGACAGATGAATGGATAAAAAAGATGTGGCACATATATACAATGGAATATTACCCAGCCATAAAAAGAAACGAAATTGAGTTATTTGTAGTGAGGTGGATGGACCTAGAGTCTCTCATACAGAGTGAAGTAAGTCAGAAAGAGAAAAACAAATACCGTATGTTAACAAATATATATGGAATCTAAATTTAAAAAGTGGTTCTGATGAACCTAGGGGCAGGACAGGAATAAAGATGCAGATGTAGAGAATGGACTCGAGGACACAGGGAGGGGGAAGGGTAAGCTGGAAAGAAGTGAGAGAGTAACATTGACATATACACATTACCAGATGTAAAATAGATAGCTAGTGGGAAGCAGCTGCATAGCACAGGGAAATCAGCTTGGTGCTTTGTGACTACCTAGAGGGGTGGGATAGGGAGGGTGGGAGGGAGGGAATATGGGCATATACGTATATGTATAGCTGATTCACTTTGTTATAAAGCAGAAACTAACACACTGTTGTAAAGCAATTATACTCCAATAAAAATGTTTTAAAAAAAAAACAAACCCTGTTGTAGAAATGAGAAGGTTTAGGCTGCTTTCTAGAGAGTTTGGTATTGAAAAATAAAATTGAATGTGGAAAGAAATTGAGGTAATAAGTCAGTTTAGTCGCTTAAACCTCAAATAGTTCAAATTGATTTCCAGGTATGTAGCAAACATTACCTCACTTAATCCTGATGCTGAGGTCTGGTAGGAAGGAAGGGGAGAATTGGAGGGAAAATCTGCCTATCTCAGCTAAATACACACAGATTAGAACATGCCCCACCCAGCATCCCAATCCTAGGTCCTAGGACAGAGAATTCAGATTTCTGTCAAAAAAGGAGTAGATCATGAAATGTGTTAGCATTAAGTTGGCTATTGTGTGAAAAAAAAGAAAAGGTTATAAGTCTATTTATTTTTAAAATGTCAAAATTACAAGATTTCCTTCATGACAAAAAGTTAAAATGTTGAAAACCTAGGAATATTATCCCACAGGAAGTCCTATCATTACAATATCAGATTGTTCTCCTGCTCCACTCCCAAAACTGTAAGTCACACCACTAGATCCTTACCCCAGCTGGCTGAGAGGGAAACTGAGGCTGGCTTTTCCAAGGTCACCCAATCAGTAAAGATGGAGCTGATATCTGAGTCCACCTGAGTTTGGCTGCAAAGGCCATCCCTCTTCCCGCCATAACTTGCTATAACCAGTAGAGATTGAATGATCCCTAGCAGGGAAGGCATTCTGCAAAGAAGTCATCTGGAAGAACTAAATCAACATTCTGAAATGGGTTTTGAATGCTCCATATCCCCAAGAAGAATAAAGGATCTTTCCCACTCCTGTGGGGGTCTCTCAGAATAGGTGCAGTGTAGCCCACACTTTACGTTTAGTTCTTGTGAAAAAAGTGAAATTCCACAGCCCTTTCATTGAATATAGAGTTTAAAATCCTTACTTGAGGAACTGAGAAAATTCAGCCCCACTAAAAATCCAGCCCAACAGGAAATACAGGTACTGGCAGGGAGGGAATCAGCTGGAACCACTAAAGAAACAATTGCTTCCTTAACACCATCTGGGGAAGAGAAGCTAGAGTGGGGGCTGAGAACATGGAAGGAAGCTCTAAGGAAGAGAGAAAACTGCACAAGAAGCATAAGTCACTGGGACTGAAAATTTGTTCCATTTGTGTCTCTCTGCAGGAAGAAATAAAGAAATGCTGACAAGGCATGCCAGTCTGAATTCCCTGAGCAGTTGGCCTGTTTGACTTTGTGTGATGGTGGGCCAACCTGTGTGCCTGCCGGCTCACACCACCATAGCTCTTCAAACACATTCTATAGATCCCGCTAATAAATTCCGTTTGGCTGCAACAATTTCCCAGTTCCAGGCAGTCGCCTCTGAAGTGTAAGTGCAGCCTGTCTTTAAGCCAGGCTACTGCCACTTACTGGTGATCTGTACCTCTTTGGAAAACTAATCTACGCTGCATTTGAAGGCAGGAAGCAGAGTTTGAATGAAAATGCAGTACCATGGCTAGAGGACACAGAGCTCACACCTTCTGCAGTTCCAGAATAAGTGCTATGTTTTAAAAATATATATGTATGTGTTGGCAACATTGAAAAGGGGGCTAAAAAAACATCCCCCACAGAAGTGAGAGCAGCAGCAAAAGAAACGTTAGCGCCCTGCTGACGGGAACAATAGAGCATATGGACATCACACTGCGCTTGCCAAGCAGACGAGGGCAGGATGATCAAAATGGAGTCAATCTGCTTCCCTAATAGAAGAATCGCCTGTGTGAACAGTGTCTCCAAGTGTGCACCGAAGCTCTTTAATTGCCTGAGAAAGGAAAGAAGGTTCGCTTCACATTTTAGCTAAGCATGTTCCTTCCACTGGGGCCTTTATCTCAGGGCACGTCACGTGATAAGTCTCACACGTGGCCACCATCCGTGGATCTACACACCTGAGACCTGGCACTAAAGCAGAACACCACCCAGCCAGGGCTCTCACCCCAGAAACCATTCTTGACTGTCACCAGGGTGGAGTTGACTCAACCCACAGCATAGACGAAGCTACAAAGCTCAGCTCAAGCAGAGGCTCAGCATTGTCTACCAAGCAACTTCCTGGTTCTTTCATATTTCCTTCCAAGTTCAATCCCTTTGCCCTTCAGGAAATCTACTAGCATAAAAGTTTACAAACCTCAATGTCAATTTTTTTCCTTTTTTGTAAATTTTGCATCTTTACAATGGTGATTGAAAGGGGGATGCAGATGGCTTGATGCAGCCCACCACCTTTTCTGAACACCACCTGGAAATATATTTCTAATTGCTGTGGGTTGATTAGTAAATTTCCTATCTTACAGCCATGTTTGAATGACATTCTAGTATCCTGTTTCCCTTTATAGGAACTTTTGACCCCAAAAGCACACTGTGAGCATAAGTAGAGGCCTTGGATCTTTTACTCTTCTCTGTGACTAAAATACTATACACTAATACAACTCCCAAATTTATATTTAAAACATGGAACCCTCCTGCGATCTCCAGACTCATGTATCTAAATGCCCATTTAACATCTCAACTTGGAGGTCACACAGGCATTTATTTATTTATTTATCACACAGGCATTTAAAATTGTGCAGCAAATACATTGATATCTGTCCCCACTGCCTCTCCTCCAGTTCAAATTACATTGTGTTTCACCTGGACAACCATGAAATTCTCCTTGATGATTATCATTCTTCATGAGCTCCCTACCATCTATTTTCCAAACAAAAGTTAGAGTATTTTTAAACATTAATTGTATGACTTTCCTACTTCAAATGTTTCAATCATTTGTCATTGCACTTCCATTAAAAGCCAAACTCCTTCCCACAACATTTGAAGTCCTGTACAGTTCCATGTACCCTCTAATTTCATCTGTTCAATATAGTTTTCTCCATCATCCACAGGGCTGCATTCACAGTGGCCTCCTTAATTTTTTTGAACCTGTGAAATACTTTCCTGCCTCAGTGCCACTACATATGTTGGAATGCTCCTCCCCTACCCCTCCCATGGTTTAATTTTCTACTTTCCTCAGTTCACAGCTAAAATGTCACTTCCTCAGAACCTTCTGTGATAAACCTCTCTAATCAGGGTTCCCTGCATCGTTACATCATTATTGTTCATCCCTGGATCATATTTATTTCCTTCATAATATACACCATAATCTATTATTATAAGTTTATCTGTTTATTTTTTAATTTATTTTCAATCTCCTATATCCCACCCAAAACTCCATGAGATGGGAGAAGACCCAAGCCTATTTCTTTTACCACTGTCTACTCAGTACCCAGCAAACATCTAATATGTAATAGGTATGTGGTTAATATTGTACTAGCTGAATGAATGAATGAACATACCAAATGAGAAAAAGGAGCCAGAAGAGCTGAAAAGGGAAGAGAAGAAACAAAGGAGGAAAGAATAAAACAAGAAGACAAATGGGCATCAGTATAAGCTTAGGTAAGATTAAGCAGAAGCAGAAAATGTTCAGATAGTACATGCCAGGTGTGGAAGAGGGAAAAATCTCAAAGTCAAAGGGTATAATTTTCTATCAGACGTAATTTTACCATACCAAAAAGCATGTTGTCCCTCCTAAACACCATTCAATATAAATTATGACCTTCAGGAAAATTAATATAATCATAACTGTATTGATCAAGGCAATGCTAACCACTGTAAGAGATAAACCTACAAATATCAGTGACTTAACACACTAAAAGGTAATTTCTCAGTCTCATAATTGTCCAGTGTAGGAGTCTCTAGTTGGGTAGATCTTCATTAAGAGATGAGTCAGAGACTCAGGCTCCACCATCTTCAGCAAGTGTCTCCCAATGTCACCCTGGGGGCTGACTCTATCCTAGCTAACTGGAAAAAGAAAAGAAGATGAAGGGTCATGAATGGGGAAGATTTTATGGGCCAGGCCCACAAGCGGGTATGTCATTTCTGATCACATTCCATTGACTGAAACTCTGTTTCATTGATTGAAACCCAGTAGCTGCAAAGGAGGGCTGGGAAGTGGAGTTAGCTTTGCCACCAGGGAGTAGAGGAAATGGGTTGGTGATCCGTGTCACAATATTCTCTAACTTCAAAGAATGCCTTTTAAATATTTTATTCAAGTTGTCAGTTATGTGAAAAGAAATGATGTTTACAGCATATGACTGGCAACCCTAAAAACAGAATGAGCCCATTTAGCACATAATTTGTAATAAAATTTTCCTCAGGTGCCATAGGGCACCTTCCTTGAGGTCCTAGTCAGTCTCCCTCCTTCATTCACAAGTGAGCTGCAGGATACAGTGAAACGTACTCTCTGCTCGCGTCCTTAAAGTGTTAATGTGCAAGGTCTGTGTGCAGAAGGCAAGCTGCCATAGATCTCATTGACTTTGGCAGCAACTCAAGGGTTATATTTTTCTCAGGGATGAAATATTCTTGGATAATTGTTCCAACATGTGAGACCCAAAATTTTTTTTCAGAAAAGATCTCAGGAAATAGAGACAGACAAAAAAAAACCAAAAAACAAAAAACAAAAAACACCCTACTAAGTTATCTAGTCCATCCCTTGAGAATCCAAGCAGATTTATATACTTCAAGATATTTCACAGGATAATCCATTTGTATGTGGAACAGCCAGCCATGGACCTCCCTGTCAGCCAGCCTTTATGGTGCATGACACACAACCTCACCCCACGCACATGCACAATCATCATCTCTCTCAAACACAGGCTGAGTTGGCTTTATAAGTGTGCATAGACTGAACAGATGCCAGTGTAATATGGTATGAAAGATGCTGGAAAAAGGCTCCATGTCCAAAAATATCTCCCCACCTAGTGTGTAACACTTTCCTACAATTCTGCTATGAACAGATACAGAATATGAACCTCTCACCTTTGTGTGAGTTAGGTTACCAGATCCTTCTCCTCCAGAACACTATTCCAAGATCAGAACATTAGTATTTTAAAGATAAAATAAGATGGAAAAAGATAAGTATGGAGTATACGACTCTGTCCAGGAAGAAGATGCTCTAGGCACCTGCAAATTGGAACTAACTGTGCAGAAAAGACATTTATGTCATTATCAGATGCTTATGTAAATATTCAAGCTCTTTCACTTATATTAAATTCAATTATGGCAAGTCAGTTCTGCAAGATAAGTGAATAACTACATTTTATTTCATTTTAACTTCTGAATAGATTCTTATAACCAATTCATGCAATCTATTTCAACCATATTTATTGGTCTTAGGCCTATGATTCCCTCCTGGATAATACATTTTTTAATCCTCCCATTTCACAGATAAGAAACTGAGGCCTGGAACATTAAGATCTCATAGTAGCAGCGCTAGGACTATAATTGAGTCTCTAGATTTCTCATTCAGTACTGTTTATATCACGTGATGGTATTTAATATTTATAAAGTCTTTACACAGTCCTGGGCACTTTGAGTTAAACAAAGAAATAATATGGTATATGCCTGCTCTCAAACATCTTAGCTTTGGGGGAGATTAGATCTACACATGTAAAATAATTAGCAAAAGACACTGATGTTAATGGAAAATATATTTTTCCCATTCCTTGTGTTTCCTTCCTATGAAGGGAACCTAAAAAGTGTAAATCTGGGTTTCACCCTGACCTTGGGGAAGTAGACTGCTTTATCTTACAGTTTAATTTGGAAAGGATCACTGGGCGTGCCTAGTTCTACTCTGTCCTTCTTCCTCTTGTGAGCAATTCTTACTGAAGAGACCTCTAGTTCATCTCTGCACCTCCATGCCCAAGTCTTATGCCCAAAACAAAGTCGATAAGCCTGCCCAATTTAGAGCTTCAGTTACAAGGCCAGTGGTCTCATATTACACTAGGTCCTCCAAGGCAGGTGAAGAAAACTACGATGGACCAATGAAGACACTGGACTGTGCAGATAGAGAGGAAAATTTATGTTGAGGAAGAGAAGCCTAAAATCTCACAATTGGAAGAAATCTTTCAAATCAGATGTTGAAAACTCAAAGGTCTTCAAGAACTAGGCAGGTTGAAAACAAATGTATGCAGCAAATAATTATGAGAATAAAATAACGTGGACTCTGGCAACTAATAAACTAATGAGTTCTGTTCCATCTAAATGTATATAAGTTCTTTCTTTAATTTTTGATGGTAATAAATGGGTCAATCAAACAAAAAATACATCCACGAGAATATCTAATTGATCCCATCTGATCACTCCTAAAAAGTAGATGCCCAGTGTGTACCAAGTGACACCACTTCTAGAGGTGAGCTAGGCTACCTAGGTACCACTCTGATAATCAGAAAATATTCTTTTACAGAAGCAAAATCTGACTCCTATAAGTTCATACCCCTTACTTGCTAATTTCATCCTTGTGGTCATACAGAGCTAGCCTAATTCCACTCATACCTTAGACATTCAGTTGATCATCAGAAATCAGTGCTCTTGTCTCCTTCTGAGTGCCTTCTTAGGATATGTTTTTTATTTCCTTCACTATCCTTGCTGTTCACCTTTGAAAAAATGTTTCATTCTGTCTGGGTTAATTTTAAAATGTGGTCCCCAAAATTTTATAGGAGAGACTATTACAGAAATCTTAGGCATTATAGCTTTTTTCACGCCAATGAAGGAGAATATAGGATTATATCTTCCAGTGCTCTACATAACCTATTTATTCCTATTGATGTTACCTATAATTACATTGCTCTCAAGTGAGGTTACTGTTGACTAAACCTCCAGGTCACCTTTATTCATGTAGCTGATAAGCCACATAGCCCACCCTATGTGGCTTATACTTAAACAGAATATTTTTCACATTCAATTTCACCTAGTTAGGGCTGGCCCCTTATTCTAATGAACAAAATACAGCAACCAGTCAAGTACGCATTAGGTGCCTCTTGTTTCTTTGGGTGCTAACAATTTAGAGAGAGAGATAAAGGTAAAACTACTTGCCATCAAACAGCTCACAGGTTGCTATGACACTGAGAAGGAAATAAAAGAAACCACAAAATGATAAATACTATGATGGAATGCTTATGAAAAATGCTGTGGGAACAAAAGCTGAAGAAGCATTTATTCTTATTAGGAGGGTTGAGGGAATTGAGGAAAACAACAGAGAGAATATGATATTCAGCTAGGCCTTGAAGGATAGGTAGGAGTTTTTTGTTTGTTTTGTTTTATTGACTTTATTTTTTTTAATGTAGTTTTATGTTCACAACAAAATTGAAGGGAAGGTCAAAGATTTCCCATACACCCCCTGGATAGCCTCCCCCAATTATCAACACCCCCCCACACCAGACTGGCAGATTCATTGCATTGGTACATTGACACATCAAAATCACCCAAAGTCTACAGTTAACCATTCATTCTTGGTGTTGTATATTTTATGGGTTTGGACAAATATATAATGACATTTATCCATCATTTTGGCATCATACAGAGCATTTTCACTGTCCTAAATATCCTCTGTGCTCTGTCTATTCATCCCTCCCCTGCCCACCCACCCCAACCCCTGGCAATCTTTTTATTTTCTCCATAGTTTTGCCTTTTTCAAAATGTCATATAGCTGTAATCATACAGTATGTAGCTTTTCCGATTGGCTTCTTTCACTTACTGATATGCATTTAAGATTCTTTCATGTCTTTTCATGGCTTGACAGCTCATTTCTTTTTAGAATTGAATAATATTCATTGTCTGGATGTACCACAGTTTATCCATTCACCTACTGAAGGACATCTTGGTTGCTTCCAAGTTTTGGCAGCTATGAATAAAGCTGTCATGAACACCTGTGTGCAGGTTTTGTGTGGAGATAAGTTTTCAACTCATTCTGGTAAATATCAAGGAATGTGATTGCTGGATGGCATGATGAGAGTAAGTAGGCTTTTTTTTAGAATAAGGAATACCTGTAGTATGAGATTATTTCCAAATGATGGAACCCCTTGAGGAAAGTTACTGAGGTGTGAAAAGGCACAACACATGAAGGAATTGTAAAGTGCAGGGAACACAATGACAAGAAATAAAGACTAATGTTCCAGGATGAGAATCATGGTCTCCAGGCTGAAGACAATAGAGAACCATCAAGAGGTTATAAAGAAAGGGAGTGATGAGTCTATATCTTGTGGATTCTGATTCTTTTCAAGCAAAGTACTCCCTATTCCTTTCATAGTCCTGCCATCTGCCTATTTGATAGTGATTTGTATATTTTGTCCAAGTTAATTGATTAAAATGTTGACAAGGACAGTCCAGCCAAGAGAAAGCTCCCTTCGTGTTTATATCAGCCCATTCATCTAGTGCCAATGGAGGTAGGGAAGATAAGATGAAAGAAGGAGTCTAAGGAAAGGTATGAAGTGTTCTGCACATGAAAGAAAGTTAGAATTTGGTAACAATCTGGTTATGTGGGATGATGGAGAGGAAAAATCAAGGATAATTTCAAGGTCTTTAGCCTGGATGAATGGGAAAATTGTAGTTCTGGAAACGGAGAGTGAGATTTTGAAAAGAGAGAAGGTATGGGAAATGTGCCCGAGTTTGGTTTGAGAACTATTGAATATCAGGAGTCTTCAAGACCATAAGATATAAAGGTCTCGAAGCTTGTTATAAATTGAGTACTGAAGTTTGAGTGAGAGATCAATGCTGAAAATGGAGATTTGGAAGTCATCCACTTGGATGGATATCTGAAACCCTGAGGGTAAATAATGTTTTGGAGGGGAGCAAAGTTGAAAAGTTAAAAATAAATAACACAACATGATTTATTTTGCTCAGCTCTATTATATTACAAGTTAGGTAGATGATACAAACAAGTTTGTGCATTTCTCTTATCCATCTTTAATGATCCAGGAATATGTGAAGAATATTAGATGAGTTGAAGAGAATTTCAATATTCAAGGATTACCGTCAATAGGCTGATTCTTCTCTGCATACTGGAGAGTGAAAGAAACATAACTGAACCCAGGCTATAATCTATGCTCTGAGTTTAAAAACATGTCCATGTTAAAAATTTAAAAAATGAATCTCTTTCTTTGAAATGTTTCACCATCACAGATAGAGAAAAAATGATGCTGATAAAAACACAACATAGAAACAAAGTGATGCCATTTGTATTTGATTTGTATTTAATAAGGTCTGCTTTTGTTGTTTACCACTCAGCCATAGAAACACTGTTTACTATTTCTTCATTGAGCTTTTGTTAATCTTCCTTCAGCCTAGCTTTAACCCTTGCTTCTGTTGGAGTGGGTGGGGGGTGCATGTGTGTAGGACACGCAATGTACGATATTCTGTTTTGTAAGCCATTCCTCTCCACTGAAAAAGTACAATTTTTAAAGGTTTGATCATAGAATAATTGCCTAAAAGCCAATTTCTTCATTTCTTATATATCTGTATTAGAAAATTCATCTCTCAAACCATTATAAGGCACTAGGAAAAGGTGAATTTGGGTATTGGTTTTTGTAAAATTATTTTACAATTGAAAATAAAATTCTGGTACAAAATCATTTTTCAGTTCAACCTTTCTTCACTCCTGGCATCCTGCAACAGGCACACACATGTGCATAGACACACTCTGTTCCACTGAATCTTCTTATCTGAAATTATTAATTTGATGGTGAAGGGCTCCCATTAATATTGTTCTCCTTTAGCAAAAGTCATCTCTCCTCAGAATCACCTTCAAAATAGCTTGACCAGTGATTAAATTTGTGAATTTTTAAAATATTGTCAGTCAGCATCAAATGCATTCACCTACTTTAAATGAGTTTTGTTTCCACGCACTTTGCTGCCATCCATGGTAATTGGAAAGTCAGTTTGAGATATCTTCCAATGTGCTTTTTAAAATTGACCAAGGCTGCAGAAACAGCTTCTTAAACCAAATATAATTAATTTCTATCTGTCCAATCTGATCACTGTAAGCTGACAGTCCCTCATATTCTTTATTTTTAATGTATGTGTATTTTTTTTCAATAGAGAACATTGTCCTTTCATCTCTATCCTTTCCTTCAGCAAATAGGCACTTTCTGTCTTCTAGGAGTTTCATTACCATCCAGTGATTTTTTTTCCACTTCACAATAAAGGCACTAAACTGGGGCACCCACAAGAAAACACGCACACCTACCTATATAGCACATTTTCTTTTCTTTCTCTGAATCTTCCTCCATGTGGTCTTTATGCTTTCAGTAGCTCTCAAGTATCAACAGAGACCTGAAACTTTTCAACCATTGGCTGCCTACCTCATTCGCCCTCCATTCCTCCCAGGCAGCATCCTAAGTAGAATGGAATGTCGAAGCACATGATTGGCTCATGGGCAGAGCATTCATTCTCCAGGAATGCCCTGTAGATACCAATTGAAACTGCATCATCCATAAAAGTAATCCATAGACCCATTTGCTTTTCATTTTTGGCTTATGATAGCAATAATGACTATAACATAGGACCCAGGAATTGATGACCAGCTGGGGTTAATGGTCCTTGGCTGCACTGTGGGCTATCAACTCCCCCAGCTGGTCATTAATCCCCAGGAAATGCCCCATACCTTGATCGTTATTTCTTAATTAATGCCTCTTTCACTTTCAGCCTAAGTGGTCAGAGCACAGTAACCCTAACAGCATCTTGCAGTTGGAACTGCGTATTTCCACTCAAATACTGGAATTCCCTATGGCTGCATACATATTTTAAATTTTTCCTAGAATAGTTGATTATGTTTGCCTCAGGCCTTTTTTTTTCCCCCTTGCAGGGTGGAGGGGTGGTTGTGAGGGTTTATTTTTCAAGTGAAAATTTACTACTTGCATATCAGAGCTACAAGTTCAAAAGAAAACTTGAATGTGCTCATCTTGCCTTTTGTTTTTAGGTTTTTTGGAGTGTTTTTTCTTCCAGAGATCTAAATGCAGAAGTAAATGGGAGGAAGAAGGGGACCATCCCTTCTGTAGCTGCTTAGAACAGACCTCACAGTCCTTGAAACGACATAACAGAATTTATTCTATTGTTGTAAAACCCCAAGTGCTTTCATAACTAGTTAAATAACACCCAAAATATTCTCATAGTATTAACATTACTATGTATTATATTTTCAGAGATTTCTCGAAACTATCACTGAAGAATAAGTTACCAGGCTGACAAAGAAGGTAGATTTCGTTTGGTTTAGTGGTAACTGGCAAATGTGACTAAAGGAAAATATAAGGGGAGTTTTGTCTGAGCACACAATTACCACAAGGAACAAGGCAGATGCTGCTTTGGGTCAGCTGGGTTTATATACAAAGAACTGCCTGTTTATAAACCAGATACCAACCCCAGGTGATCTTAACTTCTTCGGTCTCAAGTAAATGTCTACATTTATTCTCAGCAGAGGCATAAAAGAAATGCAATCCTTCGTTCCTCTCCATATTCTGAGAGAAACTGATGTTATCTGGAGAAATATGTTTCTAAGAGATTAGCAGTGATTCATGACCATCGGAGGCTCATGTGTGTAGAACAACTTAGAGGAGATCATTTGGGAAGATCCGAACTGTAATGCCTTATCTTAAAGTATACTTTGAGAATCACACATCTCCAGGATGAATGTTATAAGTAGAAATGAACTCTCACCACTGGAACCATTGAATCTTAGGATTGGACAAAGCATTTTGCAATCATTTAGCTCCCTGACTCAACTTCATACAAGCTTAGGCATAAACTAACTCCAGTAGATAAAAAATCTATCCAGAATAAAGTTGTATGACAATTTCCTTAAATATATCTTAATGATAAACAGTTGTAACTGATGGGTAATTTTTTCTTGTACTCAAGTTTGAGTTCATTTTCTCTTCTGTCATTAGTTCAAATGGAAATTCCTTGTCTAGCCGTGAAGATTTTTATTAAATTGTCTTCTCTTTTAGGCCCCTAAAGAAACAAAGTGCCAGTTCCTTTATTCTTTCTTTTGAAGCCTTATTTCCCTACAGACTGTCATCTTTGTGTCACTAGTTCCTTTCAATTCCCTAAAATCTGCTTTTGGTTGTGTGTTTGCAGATTGTGTATAGGTTGTGTTGTGATCTAAACAATGCAAGGTATTAATTGAGGATTGCCTCATGGCTCATGATGTCTGCACTGAATTACACAATATTGGAATCTAGGTCCTTCTCTGTTGATACCCTGTCAAATACTTGAGAGGCCTCACAATGGGTACCCTGCCTCATTTCTGCCAGTCTTCGTATTCTTCAAGCATAGGGACAGTATTTACTGTGATTGCACACTGCACTAAGAATGGAACATACAGAGATTCAAACAACAGAAAAGAGAAGGAATTCACAAATGATTGCAGGAGACTCACAGATAAATAGAAATGGTTCAGGTCAACAGATCTGTCTCTAATAGATAGAAAGTTCAGGACACCATGAAAGCACAAAGAAGGGGCACCTAACTCAACCTGGAGAGTTAGGAACCTTTCCCCCAATACCCAAAATATAATATCAGAACTGAATTGTAAAGATGGAATTGAAGTTAATGAAAAAGGAAAAGAAGAGTGTTCCCAATAAAAGAAGCAGCATTTATAAAGTACAAAGATATGAAAATAGGTGCTCCTGGCAAATGGTCCAGATATTGACATTCATATTGGTCCTATGGCCTCTTCTACTCATTTAATGAATTTCGAAATTATTTCTTGCTGAACCTTCCCAGCTCTGATCCTTTTCCTCTCCCTGAATCTCATTTTCCACTTGCCTCACTAAACATTCTCCCACTTCTGCATCTGGTTTTCTGAGCAGGTCTGGCTTCCAGGGCTACCATTGTCTCGGTCTGACCAGCCTGTTAAGCTCTGCACTCCTGTTCAGAAACCCCCTTAGCCCTACCCTGGACATCTATTAAGTGGTGTTAGTCCAACAGTTACACATCCCTACTTTGCACATTATTGTAATACATTATCATGTCCTGTAATATGCAGTTAATTCTATAGCTATGCTTAAATCCAGCCAACCTTTTCCAAGTATGTATATTATTTTGTTCTTTTGTGACTTTAACTTATTATCCAGGCTTAGAATCCAAAGTGAGTTATATTCACCATAGGAGAACTGCATGAAATCTACTTCATCACTGCTGAAAATGTTAAACACTATATAGTCCAAGAGTAATAGGAATGTAGAATACTCTTAGCTGTGGAAATTATTCACATTCTATTTTCTAATACTTTTGTTATAAATGAAGCAATCTCGTTCACATTTCTTTGGTCATATACTATATAAAATTGAATATGATTAAGAGAATAATACAGAGTAATCTTGAATATAATTCTATTTAAAATTATAATTTATTTCCAAAAGTTAAATCATATCTGAAATACGTAAATTCTTGTACGAGGTAGGTTATGATAGTAAACAAAAATATCAATACAACCATACACAAAGGGTATTTTTTAAACATTCAACAAGCTTTGTATTTTAGAAAATTTTTAGAACTACAGAAAAATTGGAAAAATGTTGCAGAGAGTTCCCATATACCCCATACCCAAGTACTACAATACATTTGTCACAACTAATAACAATAATGATGTATTAGTAATAATTAAGGTCCATACTTTATTTAGGTTTCCTTAGTTTTTACCTAATGTACTTTTTTGGTTCTAGGATCCCATCCAGTATATCATTTTATATTTAGTTATAAAATCTCCCTAGGCTCCTCTAGACTGTGAAAGTTTCTCAGACTTCTCTTGTATTTGATGATCTTGACAGTGTTGAGGAGCACTAGTCAGGTGTTTTGCACAATGTCCTTTAATTTGGGTTTGTCTGATATGTTTCTAATGGTTAGAGGAGCTTATGGGATTTAGGAAGGAATACCACAGAGGTAAATCAACCTTATCACATGATATCAAGGGTACATGCTATCCACATGACCACTGATTACTGATGACTTCTCTCTTAACTGGCTAAAGTAGTGTTTGCCAGTTTTCTCCAATGTAAGTTACTCTTTTCCTCCCTTTCCATACTGTACCTTTTAGAACAAAATTCCCATGAGCATCTCACACTTAAGCAGTGGAGAATTTTGTTCCACTTCCTTGAGTAGAAGTACCTACATAAATTAGTTGGAGTCGTTCAACAGATACTTTTTAGTGTACATAATTCACTTTGTAATAATATATATAATCTGTCAGTGTATGTATTTTTAAAAGGACAATAGATAGATCAATAGATAAAGGTAGAAATGGGTAAAGATAATATAATGAATATGGAAGGACACATAAACCAAGAACGTGTTTTCCTTTAGGAGGAGAAACTGGAACAGTGCGGCAAGATACCTCATTTACAACTGACTACAATATTCAGTTTTGTATTCTTTTTTTTTTTTTTTTGCGTTATGTGGGCCTCTCACTGTTGTGGCCTCTCCCGTTGCGGAGCACAGGCTCCGGACGCACAGGCCCAGCGGCCATGGCTCACGGGCCCAGCCGCTCCGCGGCATGTGGGATTTTCCCAGACCGGGGCACGAACCCGTGTCCCCTGCATCGGCAGGCGGACTCTCAACCACTGCGCCACCAGGGAAGCCCCAGTTTTGTATTCTTAAATTATGTACTCTGCCCTTCTATATTTTTAAGTATTTAAAATGTAAAATATAATCATCTATGGGTGTAGGTTAAAACAATACAGAGTAGAGATGAATGGTCACATTGCTTTATGGATATTGTTTTTGCAATGAAGAATAGTACCAGATCAGTGATCTCAATGATCATTCTTTGCACCTCATGATAGATCCCAGAATGCCTTAATGTATACAAGTGAAAAGTAAATGTTAGTCACTGGTTTTGATAATGAATAGTGTATGCCAGAGTTGTGTGCCTGTATTTAGTGGTAGAGGCAACTGCGCAAGAGAATCAATACCCTGATTAAAAACAGAAAGCCCAAGAGTCTTCTAAACTTAAAATGTTGATTTGCTATTTTAGTACATGTCATTGAAGGCACAAACTACCCTGGTCACCAGATTTACTAGGAGAATTACCCTCCATGTAGGTTTCAACAAAGATTAATATTGGCACTGATAAGGAGAAACACTCGTGTTAGGTTATCCCCTTGAAAGGTACTTTATATTATATTGTATAACCATTGATTCCCATGGGATAAATATTTTGAATTGCATCTCACAGATGCATTACAGAACTAGTGTTTGTTTGTTTCGAGTTTCTACTGAAGTAAGCTTTCACCATTTCACTTATATGAGACAGGGGTTATGTTGCTCAATGGTTCATTAGAGAGAGTAAACTAAAGGACAAATTAAAAGAAACTCTTCTAAGTTCGGGAGCAAAATATTGTGGCAAGAGTTAATCCATATAAACTAAGAAGAATCATCCAAAAAAAAGCCAAAATGAAAGCATCTGAATTAAAAAGAAGAAAAGTGGAATAGTTTTTTAAAAAGATCAAAATTGATCATTTCTGACTGTTGAGAAGGGAGAAATAGACATTAAGAAGAAAACAGATGTGTTAGCTCTCTGACAGGAGGAACTTCTTTGATCTTATATGGCTTTCCACACAGACCTTTGCATAGATTAGGCACTGTTTTAATATTGATTTTTTAGCTTTATATAGATTGTGATGGTATCTGAAGATTCTAATTTTTTACATGATACATAAATAGTCAAAGAGAAAAAGGAGAAATCATAAGGCTGACCTAAGAAATTAGGTCTGAGAAACAAGCATAGAGTAACATGTTTTTAGAAAATTGGGTTGTAGAGAACATATTTTAGACCTTTTGGTCAACTCAGGAAGGCAGAGCTTCTTTTCAGCTTAATGCATATGATCTGAAACATCTTTTTAAAATTATAGCCATGACCATTAATTAAACAAAGCACGTGCTATACAAAATTCTATGCCAAATTTCAACTAGTATAAAATGAGCTCTCTCTGCCTTCTCTGCCATACAGAGTCTAATAAATTGGCAGTTCTTTAATTGGGAGGAGACTATAACTTAATTCTTATACCAGCCCACTATAAAATTTTATCAGTACTGTTCCAGCAAGGATGGATACAGAAGTAATATTGTCTCCTCCTAATATGTTATTTTAGGTCAGTGTCAGATTCACAAATGGAACTAAAAAGTCTTTTAAGGTGAACCCCCCTACTCTACAAATTTAGCAATATTTGCATCAAATTTGGAATTTATTTCATGATAAGTCTAGAAAATTAGATGGCATTTGAATGAATGCATTACGTATCCCTGAAATCTAAAGTGGATAACATGTATGGAGGGGTAATGATTTATCTGATTTAAAAGGTCAATGTCATTTTAATTTCCAGACAATATGTTGACTACTAGGGTATTAGTGACTGGCATATAAATGATCCTAATCATATTATATTTTAATATACAAAATAAGTATTTTATTATAGTTGTACTATTGAATGGTGTTAGGTCATATGGATCTTGGTCTAAAAACAGAATGTGTTTCATCTAGTGTTTTAGCATTTCTAGTAGATAAGACTATGTCATTAGGCACTACGTATTGATTTTAATTAAAACAGGCACACCACCATAAATATGAGTTGTGATGCCACTAAGGCAGTTGTCAAGGGGGAATTAATTAATTAATTGTAAATTAATTAATTTAGAGTGAATTAAATCAACCTAGCAAAATGAATATAGAACTTGGGGAGGAGGGTTAAACTCACAAAACAGATTGAAAACCCAAGACAATCTAAATTGTTAATCAAGATAAGAAAATTAAGCAACACATTATAAGAGAGTACCTGTTGTTTTTGAGAAAGCAAAGTAATAGCAATAAAAGCAATAAATTAAATTTAACCATTTTCCTTAAAAATAGGAAATGAAATTGTGGAGAATACTAAGAGTTTTTTCACTTTATGTTTTAGACCTAGAAAAATGATTTGTAGTATGGTATACTTAATAACACTCATCACAAATTTAATCACTCCATTTTCTGTTTGTGATTAAAGAGGAAATTCACTCAGATGCTTAAAAGAAAATAAATACACCAAATTGAAGAAAAAGAGTCTATTTTAAAGAGAGAGTTGTGCCCTTTTTTTATGGGTTTCCTTATCATTACTGGATTCCAATGTTTATGAAACTCAATGCTTCAGCACTGAGCAGCATAGATGGTTAGCTAACAATTGAAGGGTATGTCTGGAGAAAAAAAAACATTAAATTTAAACACATTTTACAAATTCAACTATGAAAAATATACATATAAGTAGACAAAAGCTGATAATATATTAAAATGAAAATATTTGTGTTATGGAGTGATGTTTTTATTAAAAATGTGTTTAATATTTCTGTGCCTGCACACACACACACACAAAGAAAAATAATCAGGAGGTTTCCTAACGACAAATGAAAGATCATATGTCAATTACAACTTATTAGTTAGGATTGAGATAAAATAGTCCAAAGTGAAAATTAGAGTCAGATGTGTATGTCTCTGATTTCCAAAAAATACATGTTCTAGATAGTCTACACTTTTAGACAATGACTTCCCAGAGGCAAGGCATTGAAAATGAATGCCAGGAAGAGAAATGTTATTTGCTCTTGCTGTATCTGCCTGCAAACATGATGTTACCTCTGCTAAAACATAAGCAGAAACCACCTGTAATAAGCAGTGCTACATTTTATTAGATCTTTGTTAGATAATCAATAAACAGAGTGGCAAAATGTCAAATGGCAAGAAAAGGGCATGCCTCTATGTGCCCTTAACAGGTTTAGGGGCTTCTTTTGGTCAAAGGAACACACTGCATTACATCACAATGATCTCTGATTTAACCTTAAAAGCAGGGTATGATATGAACCTGCCTATAGTAACTGCCTATAATCACAAAAAGTCAGTTGCAATTTGTCCTAGGATAGTTGACCCTGTAGTACCTTCAAAAATGCACTGTAATTTCTCAATGTGAATTTAAAATTGAGAAATAACAACTGTTTATTGTGCATATACTATAATTCATACACTGTTCCAGGAGACTGGGATATACGGATAATTTTTTTAAAAATACCTCTGCCCTTAAGAAGTTTATATTCCAGCAAATTGACATAAAAAATAAACAAAGGAAAAGCATAAGAAATAATGTATTATATTAGAAATAAGTTGGTGAAAAAAGAAAAGTAGATCAGGGTATGGAGAATTAGAATAAGAATTCAATTTTAAATAGAGTGATTAGGGTATACACCTAATCACCCTATTTGATTAGGTGATTAGTCCTTGGCCCTTTTCAATTATACACCTCACCTCATTGAGAAAAGGCACATTTGGAATGTTTTTATTCCACATAGAAGAGACAGCCAGAAAAAAGTTCTGAAATGAATAAAAAGTTCTGAAACGATTACCTCCCTGGCATATTAAAGGAACAGTAAGGTGAATGAGAATAGTAAAGAGGATGTCAAAGAGAATTTGGAAGGCCAGGACGTGTAGAGCTACACCTGAGTAAAATAGAGAACCATTATGTGATTTTGGGGAAGAGAACTGATGAGATGTAACTTAAGTTTCAAAAGGATCACCATGGCTGCTCTCCTGATGGTAATGGACAAGGGTAGGAGCAGATAGATCAGTTAGGAGGAGATTGTGATAATCCATAAGAGAAATGAGGAAGGCTTAAATCAGGGTGGTATCAATAGAGACAATAAAAATTGATCCAATAATCCAATTCTAAATATATTTAGATGGTAATGCCAACAGGATTTGCTAATGTAGTGAAAGTGGGATATGAAAAAGAGCAAAAAAGAGAGTATTACACCATGACACCAAGGTGTTTGACCTGAGCACTTGGGAGGATGGCATTGCCTTCAATTGGGAGGGGATAAACTGAGAGCAAGTTTAGGAGAAAAGATACGATTTGGGCAGGTTGAGTTTGAGATGCCTAGTAGATATCCAAAAAGAAATGTCATGAAATAGTGATGAAAATTGTATTTTATGCCATGAAACTGGGTATCACCAAGGGAGCGAGTGTTGACAGAGAATTGAAAAGGGCCAAGGACTAAGCACTGGATCACACCAGCATCCTACTCCTTGAAGAAAAGAAGAGGGATCAGCAAAAAGGACAAATGGATTGACCAGTGAGGTAGGGAGAAACCTGAGAGTATGAGGTCCTAGAAACCAAGTGAAGAAAGTGTCTCCAGGAAGAAGGAATGATCAACTAAGTTGATATCCAGTTGTGATCAGGTGGAGTAGATTTATAAAATATGAAACCCACTCATTAAAATTAAAGACCAATTAAATAAAGATCATTTAACAGCAAAGTTTTATATGATTATGAGCTCTAACTCACAATCTCCAGCTAGCTGCTTTATGCTTTGTGAAGCTGGTTTCCTGGATACCTACCTGACAGAAAAATTCAGTGAAATAATTTGCGTAGAATTCAGTGTAAAATTCAGTGAAATAATTTGCATAGAATCACCAATGAAATGCTTGTGAAGTAATAGGTTCTAACTTTAAATATAACATGTATACAAATAATACAAATATTAATGAGCCCAAATATTTTATTATATAATTGTTATATTATTATAGTCATTATATGACTTCTGCTATTTGTAATATTACTCACAACTCATTTACTCATTTGTTACATCTATTATGTATTAAATATTCTTTAGCATTTAGTCTTTGCCAGGTACTGGCACCCAAGAAAACAAAGATACACAAGACATGGAACTTATCATTCCTATAATTAAAGTACACTAGACTCTGCAACTTATACTTTACAGAGTTTATTTCTTCGTTTCATGTGTGGGACTTGGGCAGTGGTTCTATCACCTACTAGGTAGGTGAACATAAATAAGTTAAGCTCCCTGACCCTCAGAAAAATGGGGATATGTTGTCTCTATTTGCAAGGTGGTTGGAAAGATTAGCAAAGATACGGTAAATATTCTAGCATACATTACTGAGTAGGCATTCACTGCATAGGTCATATTAGCACTGTAAATTCTGTACATTCTGTCAAAGAGAATATGGACTTTCTTGAAGTGAATAATTCATGGTTTTCACTTTTACTGAAAGTTGACAAGTTTTTAAGACAGGATAAACTGGCACCCTGATAAACAATATTTTATTTATTTATAATTACTTATACCCTGTCTCTTTTCACAGAAGATTTGAGAGAGTTTATGTAAAGTGATAATAATGATAAAAATATAAAATCAAGAATGCATATATGCAGAACATATTTATGCTATGACACCTATTTAATTTTTTATTGTGTATTTCAAATTTAATTCTGAGCTTCCTGGCAGCCGAAACTAAATGGAAATATCAGTTAAACAATTCTATTTATCAACAAAGAAGATTCCAGATTCTTATAAAAATAAATTTTGCTTAGCATTGAACTCTAAAAAGATATATCTTAGTAGAAACTCCATATAGGATATATGGAGTAATACAGATTATAATCTTAATTATTTTTGTAACAAATTTAGTTATAAATTTTATAGAAATGTCTCTTGCAATACCTTTTAACTAACAATTGAGTTCTAATGTAAAAAACAATTGAGTAATAATAACTCTGTGATGAGTTGATCTAACACGGTCCAAGTATGTAATAACTAGACTATGTGATAATCCAAAAATGTTCTCCAATTTTCTGTGTGCATCTTATCACCCCCAATATATTTATATGCTTGTTTGTTTATTTATAAACTATATATGTGTACATATAAACACATATATATTCTATTATATTTGTATCAATTTAGAATTTTTAGAGTAATAAATGACCTTTAAATCATCTACAATAAATATTGCTCCTCAGACTTTCAGTGGGAGCTGAATAGTAGACCAAGACCTAGGCACCTATGCTCCATATTGCTAGATGAGGACAGAGGAATATTCTTCAGAAACCAAACTAACATAGTAAGTTTGACATTCCATTAGAACAACTATGACCGTTCCAGGATTTTCACATTGATGGACATCCAGGTAGGTACTCTTGCCACCATATGACACTAATTCTGATGGTTTACAGATGATACCAGAATTTTTCTCAGGAAGAATTTTTGGTCAACTATCATATAAACAAGTACACCTTTGAAGTTCGAATAGTAAACTCTGTTGGAAATATATCTTTCCAAGAATATAACACTATAATTTTTTTTAATGCAAACCCAGACACTCATAAAGGCCTCCTGGGCCTGGTTCACATGTGAAAGAGAACATCCACATCTTGCTAGTTTCAATTTTTATAGACATTTCTGACATTCTTTCTCTTTAGTTGTTGTCTTTTTTAAAATAAATTTATTATTTATTTATTTATTTATTTTTGGCTGCATTGGGTCTTCATTGCTGTGTACGGGCTTCTTCTAGTTGCGGCGAGCGGGGGCTACACTTTGTTGCGGTGCACGGCTTCTCATTGCGGTGGCTTCTCTTGTTGGGAGCACAGGCTCTAGGCGCGAGCGCTTCAGTAGTTGTGGCACACAGGCTTAGTTGCTCCATGGCATGTGTGATCTTCCCAGACCAGGGATCAAACCCGTGTCCCCTGCATTGGCAGGCGGATTCCTAACCACTGCGCCACCAGGGAAGCCCCTAGTTTTTGTCCTTTTTGTTTGTTTGTTGTTTTTATTGCTGTTGTTATTTCCCCCTCCTTTTTAAAAGTTCCTGGCCAATCCTGATTTTCCTTTAATGATGCACTTGATGCTACTGGGGAAATGCCAGAAATAAAGAAGAAAAATCCTAACATGCTGTCCTACTGAAGTCCATCTTTTGAAATGAAAAACACTCATAATGAAAATGAGTTGACAGCTTACTTGATGATATTTACATCTGGATGTGACGTCAATCGGAAGGATAGTACAGATCAATTTTAATGGCAAGCAGCTAAGCACGCTTATTGATCTAGCAGCTTGCTACTCTACAAATGGCAAAGACCATTAATATGCTAGCACCAGGAATGTGGGAGAAGCATAAAACAACAAGTGACTTTGAGCCTTTAAAGAAGATAATTTAAGAGTGCTGATTTGATGATCACAAGGGAAAGTGTGAATTCATGATTTAACCTCATTCACTACCTCTCAGCTAAAAATTGATCACTGCTCCTAGGAATCATATTTCATTTGAAAGGAATTTAATTCATTTCATAATTTCCTCTTTAAGCCTTTTGCTTTAAGGGATGCCATTTGCTGTCCAGCTAATCCTAAAGTAGATGTTTTTTTTTCCCCTGAAAGAACAGAATAATTTCTGCTAGAGAAGAATGACCACATAGGTGAAACATGAACCAAAAATATAAAAGAATATCATGTGTCCCCCTTGTCTGCTTCCATATTTCCTTTCTATCCTGTAAGGATGATAGCATTATTCCCTCCCTGGAATATGAAAGTGGCTAAGATCATGTCTTTTAAGTGTTGCTAGAAGACATTTATTTTAGGAACCAGTAAAAGCCATCAGGAGTACCCACATAATAGTCAATATTACAAATATATATCACTAGAATATGGCCACTGCTATTGAGAGTAAACACTTCCTCATCTGGAAGAGATGTGAATACTCTGCTGATCACTGAATAAACTTTTCATTCAGACATCTCAAATTGTATTTTAATACCTAATGGAGTCTAACCAAATGGTTGTTGGGTGGGCTGTCTGTAATAATGAACTTCCTAACCTCTAGAGAGACAGTACATCTGTTCAGATCAAAATGTGTTGTTTATGAAGCTCCCACACTCTGGAGACATGTACAGTAACAATGTGAAAATAGCAAGTTTCAAACTCTTCAAATAGTTCCTAGTTAGCCAGTAAGGAAACATTAACCCCCAAATGTGGAATGAATCCTTCTGCAAATGTACAAATGCTTCGAATCCTCAGTAACAGTATCTGATGTACAAAGACTCTTACATGGTCATTGTTGGAAGATAAAATGATCAATTTAATCCGAAGAGCTTTGTGTTTTCCTGCATAAGTCCAAGTGGCCCATTAAGATGAAAGTAGAGAAGAACCAAATCAGGAGTTCATTGTGGTTCATTGTGACCTCTTATAATCAAGAATTTTTTCCCCTCCTTTCTTAATGCTGACTAATACGTTAAAATTCATTTTTTGGTGTGGTCTTATAAAAAATTTTAAAATAGCCATTCATTTCACCAAGATGCATATTCTCAATACCTATTATTAACACTCAGTGATGACCTTTGTAAGAAATTTGAAGCTTCCTAGCCACTTATAAATCTTAGTGCTAACCTCCAAATGTATAAAGGCAGTTCCAAATACTGTACTTATAATACTGCCATTGCTCTCTTACTTTATGAATGTCAATTATACTTTTCCCCCCTTTTCTTCCTATCACTTTGTTTATTAAGATTATTACTTCATTCTATGGAAAAGTTTGGGTAAAATAAAATAAAACAATTTCTTTTGTTGAAAGCACATATCCTATTAACATTTTCTGGGTGAATAGGAATGGGTAAGGAATCCATAAAATATAGATATGTAATATTTCTAGTATCCCTTGTTATAAAGTAACTCCATATTAGGATTTACTAATATTTATATTGCTTCAGAACACTCCAAAATTCAACCACTCATCAAAAATAATTCATTGAGCAGCTAAACAATTTTGCTCTAACAAAGTATCAGAATATGAAATGCATGTTTAGTATATTAAATAAGAAAGCTGTTAAAATTACTAAAGATGTTACAACTAATATTAATTTAATGTTAAATTAAACATTTTAAACTTATAACTTTTTCAAAAATATTAAGAATGTTAAGAATGAAGAATTTCAAATAAAGTGAATGCCATTGGTACCCTTCACAGATCCCTTTATTGGGTAAGTGTAAGATGCTGTGAGTGTTAGAGAATAGTCTTTGACCTAAGGAGAGCCACTTCACCTGGGAAATCACACACACACACACACACACACACACACACACACACACACTGGACGAGGTGGTGTGAACAACCTCCAGCCAATGACTGACTCACATGGAAGTATATAAAGTCAACTCTTTACCTCATTGTGAAAGACCAAATCTAAGGTACAATTTATGCTTCAGAACTCCCTGGGGGATCAGTCTGTGAACCACATCCTTCTTTAGATCTTTTCTTTACTGTATCCTACTTCCTCCCCTCTTTCCTCTCAAGAGCATCCACTCAGTAACATGCACCCAAATTCTTGTCTCAGGCTCTACTTCTAGAGAACCTGAGCAAGATATCAATTAAGTACTGGACTTCCAAAAACAAGAAAAACACATACTTCTGAGTCCTTCCTTAATAAAATCTTAGCAACAGTTTTGTTTTCTTTTTAACAGGCAGTTTTAGAAAAATCTTGGTGTAATAAAATGAAACCTTGACAAGTGATTAAATAATTTCATATATCAGAATTCAAATTTCCAGTTTTAGAAATTTTGACTTGCTGTGAGCTCTTACCTTGATACCTAGACTCTTACCATTCCCTAATACTAATATTTCAGTGCTGGCTTTACTAATGTTTATTTCTTTTTTTAAAATTTTATTTATTTTTTTAGACAGCAGGTTCATATTAGTTATCCATTTTATACATACTAGTCTATATATGTCAATCCCAATCTCCCAATTCATCACAGCATCATCCCGACCCCCCGCCGCTTTCCTCCCTTGGTGTCCATATGTTTGTTCCCTACATCTGTGTCTCAATTTCCGCCCTGCAAACCGGTTCATCTGTACCATTTTTCTAGGTTCTACATATATGCGTTAATATACGATATTTGTTTTTCTCTTTCTGACTTACTTCACTCTGTATGACAGTCTCTAGATTCATCCACGTCTCTACACATGACCCAATTTCGTTCCTTTCTATGGCTGAGTAATATTCCATTGTACATATGTACCACATCTTCTTTATCCATTCATTTGTCGATGGGCATTTAGGTTGATTCCATAACCTGGCTTTTGTAAATAGTGCTGCAATGAACAGAGGGTGCATGTGCCTTTTTGAACTACGGTTTTCTCTGGGTATATGCCGAGTAGTGGGATTGCTGGGTCATATGGTTATTCTATTTTTAGTTTTTTAAGGAACCTCCATACTGTTCTCCACAGTGGCTGTATCAATTTACATTCCCACCAACAGTGCAAGAGGGTTCCCTTTTCTCTACACCCTCTGCAGCATTTGTTGTTTGTAGATTTTCTGATGATGCCCATTCTAACTGGTGTAAGGTGATACCTCATTGTAGTCTTGATTTGCATTTCTCTAATAATTAGTGATGGTGAGCAGCTTTTCATGTGCTTCTTGGCCATTTGTATGTCTTCTTTGGAGAAATGTCTATTTAGGTCTTCTGCCCATTTTGGGATTGGGTTGTTTGTTCTTTTAATATTGAGCTGAATGAGCTGTTTATATATTTTGCAGATTAATCCTTTGTCCGTTGATTCGTTTGCAAATATTTTCTCCCGTTCTGAGGGTTGTCTTTTCATCTTGTTTGTAGTTTCCTTTGCTGTGCAAAAGCTTTTAAGTTTCATTAGGTCCCATTTGTTTATTTTTGTTTTTATTTCCATTACTCTAGGAGGTGGGTCAAAAAAGATCTTGCTGTGATTTATGTCAAACAGTGTTCTTCCTATGATTTCCTCTAAGAGTTTTATAGTGTCTGGTCTTATATTTAGGTCTCTAATCCATTTTGACTTTATTTTTGTTTATGGTGTTAGGGAGTGTTCTAATTTCATTAGTTTACATGTAGCTGTCCAGTTTTCCGAGCACCACTTATTGAAGAGACTGTCTTTTCTCCATTGTATATCCTTGCCTCCCTTGTCATAGATTAGTGGACCATAGGTGTGTGGGTTTACCTCTGGGCTTTCTATCCTGTTCCATTGATCTATATTTCTGTTTTTGTGCCAGTATGATATTGACTTGATTACTCTGGCTGTGTAGTATAGTCTGAAGTCAGGAAGTCTGATTCCTCCAGCTCTGCTTTTTTCCCCTCAATACTGCTTTGTCTATTTGGGGTCTTTCGTGTCTCCATACAAATGTTTAGATTTTTTGTTCTAGTTCTGTAAAAAAAATGCCATTGGTAGTTTGATAGGGATTGCATTGAATCTGTAGATAGCTTTGAGTAGTACAGTCATTTTCACAATATTGATTCTTCCAATCCAAGAACATGGTATATCTATCCATCTGTTGGTATCATTTTTAATTTCTTTCATCAGTGTCTTATAGTTTTCTGCACACAGGTCTTTTGTCTCCTTAGGAAGGTTTATCCCTAGGTATTTTATTCTTTTTATTGCAATGGTAAATGGGGGTGTTTCCTTAATTTCTCTTTCAGATTTTTCATCATTAGTTGATAGGAATGCAAGAGATTTCTGTGCATTAATTTTGTATCCTGCAACTTTACCAAATTCATTCATTAGCTCTATTAGTTTTCTGGTGGCATCTTTAGGATCCTCTATGTATAGTATCATGTCATCGGCAAACAGTGACAATTTTACTTCTTCTTCTCTGATTTGGATTCCTTTTATTTCTCTTTCTTCTCTGATTGCCGTGGCTAGGACTTCCAAAACTATGTTGAATAATAGTGGTGAGAGTGGACATCCTTGTCTTATTCCTGATCTTAGTGGAAATGCTTTCAGTTTTTCACCATTGAGAATGATGTTTGCTGTGGGTTTGTCGTATATGGCCTCTATTATGTTGAGGTAGGTTCCCTCTATGCCCACTTTCTGGAGAGTTTTTATCATAAATGGGCATTGAATTTTGTCAAAAGCTTTTTCTGCATCTATTGAGATGATCATATGGTTTTTATTCTTCAATTTGTTAATATGGTGTATCACATTGATTGATTTGCATATATTGAAGATTCCTTGCATCCCTGGGATAAATCCCACTTGATCATGGTGTACGATCCTTTTAATGTGTTGTAGGATTCTGTTTGCTAGTATTTTGTTGAGGATTTTTGCATCTATATTCATCAGTGATATTGGTCTGTAATTTTCTTTTTTTGTAGTATCTTTGTCTGGTTTTGGTATCAGGGTGATGGTGGCCTCATAGAATGAGTTTCGGAGTGTTCCTTCCTCAGAATTTTTTGTAAGAGTTTGAGAAGGATGGGTGTTAGCTCTTCTCTAAATGTTTGATAGAATTCTCCTGTGAAGCCATCAGGTCCCGGACTTTTGTTTGTTGGAAGATTTTTAATCACTGTTTTGATTACATTACCTGTGATTGGTCTATTCATATTTTCTATTTCTTCCTGGTTCAGTCTTGGAAGGTTGTTCCTTTCTAAGAATTTGTCCATTTCTTCCAGGTTGTCCATTTTATTGGCATAGAGTTGCTTGTAGTAGTCTCTTAGGATGCTTTGTATTACTGTGGTGTTTGTTGTAACTTCTCCTTTTTCATTTCTAATTTTATTGATTTGAGTCCTCTCCCTCTTTTTCTTGATGAGTCTGGCTAATGGTTTATCAATTTTGTTTATCTTCTCAAAGAACCAGCTTTTAGTTTTATTGATCTTTGCTATTGTTTTCTTTGTTTCTATTTCATTTATTTTTGCTCTGATCTTTATGATTTCTTTCCTTCTGCTAACATTGGGTTTGTTTGTTCTTCTTTCTCTAGTTGCTTTAGGTGTAAGTTTATATTGTTTATTTGAGCTTTTTCTTGTTTGTTGAGGTAGGTTTCTACTGGTATCAACTTCCCTCTTAGAACTGCTTTTGCTGCATCCCATAGGTTTTGGATTTTCGTGTTTTCATTGTCATTTGCCTCTAGGTATTTTTTGATTTCCTCTTTGATTTCTTCAGTGATCTCTTGGTTATTTAGAAACATATTGTTTACCCTCCATATTTTTGTGTTTTTTATGTTTTCTTCCCTGTAATTGATTTCTAATCTCATAGCGTTGTGGTCAGAAAAGATCCTTGATATGATTTCAATTTTCTGAAATTTATTGAGGCTTGATTTTTTTTTTTTTTTTTTTTTTTTTTGCGGTACGCGGGCCTCTCACTGTTGTGGCCTCTCCCGTTGCGGAGCACAGGCTCCGGATGCGCAGGCTCAGTGGCCATGGCTCACAGGCCCAGCCGCTCCGCAGCATGTGGGATCTTCCCAGACTGGGGCACGAACCCATGTCTCCTGCATCGGCAGGTGGACTCTCAACCACTGCGCCACCAGGGAAGCCTGAGGCTTGATTTTTGACCCAAGATGTGATGTATCCTGGAGAATGTTCCGTGCACACTTGAGAAGAAATGGTAATCTGTTGTTGTTGGATGAAATGTCCTATAAATATCAATTAAATCTATCTGGTCTATTGTGTCATTTAAAACTTGTGCTTCCTTATTAATTTTCTGTTTGGACAATCTGTCCATTGGTGTAAGTGAGGTTTTAAAGTCCCCCACTATTATTGTGTAACTGTCAGTTTCCTCTTTTATAGCTGTTAACAGTTGCCTTATGTATTGAGGTGCTCCTATGTTAGGTGCATATATATTTATAATTGTTATATCTTCTTCTTGGATTGATCCCTTGATCGTTATGTAGTGTCCTTCCTTGTCTCTTGTAACATTCTTTATTTTAAAGTCTCTCTCTTTTTTTTTTTTTTTTTTGCGGTACGTGGGCCTCTCACTGTTGTGGCCTCTCCCGTTGCGGAGCACAGGTTCCGGATGCGGAGGCTCAGCAGCCATGGCTCACGGACCCAGCCGCTCCACGGCATGTGGGATCCTCCCGGACCGGGGCATGAACCCGTGTCCCCTGCATCGGTAGGTGGACTCTCAACCACTGCGCCACCAGGGAAGCTCTAAAATCTATTTTATCTGATATGAGTATTACTACTCTGGCTTTCTTTTCATTTCCATTTGCATGGAATATCTTTTTCCATCCACTCATTTTCGGTCTGTATGTATCCCTAGGTCTGAAGCAGGTCTCTTGTAGACGGCATATATATGGGTCTTGTTTTTGTATCTATTCAGCGAGCCTATGTCTTTTGGGTGAAGCATTTAATCCATTCACTTTAAGGTAATTATTGATATGTATATTCCTATTACCGTTTTCTTAATAGTTTTGGGTTTTTGTAGGTTCTTTTCTTCTCTTGTGTTTCCCACTTAGAGAAGTTCCTTTAGCGTTTGTTGTAGAGCTGGTTTGGTAGTGCTGAATTCTCTTAGCTTTTGCTTGTCTGTAAAGCTTTTGATTTCTCCATCGAATCTGAATGAGATCCTTGCCGGGTAGAGGAATCTTGGTTGTAGGTTCTTCCCTTTCATCACTTTAAGTATATCATGCCACTCCCTTCTCGCTTGTAGAGTTTCTGCTGAGAAATCAGCTGTTAACCTTAGTGGAGTTCCATTGTATGTTATTTGCCGTTTTTCCCTTGCTGCTTTCAATAATTTTTCTTTGTCTTTAATTTTTGCCAGTTTGATTACTATGTGTCTCGGTGTGTTTCTCCTTGGGTTTATCCTGTATGGGACACTCTGTGCTTCCTGGACTTGGGTGGATATTTCCTTTCCCATGTTAGGGAAGTTTTCGACTATAATCTCTTCAAATATTTTCTCAGGTCCTTTCTCTCTCTCTTCTCCTTCTGGGACCCTTATGATGTGAATGTTGTTGCGTTTAATGTTGTCCCAGAGGTCTCTTAGGCTGTCTTCATTTCTTTTCATTCTTTTTTCTTTATTCTGTTCTGCAGCAGTGAATTCCACCATTCTGTCTTCTGGGTCACTTATCCGTTTTTCTGTCTCAGTTATTCTGCTATTGATTCCTTCTAGTGTATTTTTCATTTCAGTTATTGTATTGTTCATCTCTGTTTGTTCTTTAATTCTTCTAGATTTTTGTTAAACATTTCTTGCATCTTCTCAGTCTTTGCCTCCATTCTGTTTCCAAGGTCCTCGATCATTTTCACTATCATTATTCTGAATTCTTTTTCTGGAAGATTGCCTATCTCCACTTCATTTAGTTGTTTTTCTGGGGTTTTATCTTGTTCCTTCATCTGGTACATAGCCCTCTGCCTTTTCATCTTGTCTATCTTTCTGTGAATGTGGTTTTTGTTCCACAGGCTGCAGGATTGTAGTTCTTCTTGCTTCTGCTGTCTGCCCTCTGGTGGATGAGGCTATCTAAGAGGCTTGTGGAAGTTTCCTGATGGGAGGGACTGGTGGTGGGTAGAGCTGGCTGTTGCTCTGGTGGGCAGAGCTCAGTAAAACTTTCATCCACTTGTCTGCTGATGGGTGTGGCTGGGTTCCCTCCCTGTTGGTTGTTTGGCCTGAGGCAACCCAACACTGGATCCTACCCAGGCTCTTTGGTGGGGCTAATGGCGGACTCTGGGAGTGCTCATGCCAAGGGGTATTTCCCAGAACTTCTGCTGCCAGTGTCCTTGTCCTCATGGTTAGACACAGCCACCCCCTGCCTCTGCAGGAGACCCTCCAACACTAGCCGGTAGGTCTGATTCAGTCTCCTATGGGGTCACTGCTCCTTCCCCTGGGTCCCAATGCACACACTATTTTGTGTGTTCCCTCCAAGAGTGGAGTCTCTGTTTCCCCCAGTCCTGTTGAAGTCCTGCAATCAAATCCCATTAGCCTTCAAAGTCTGATTCTCTAGGAATTCCTCTTCCCATTGCCGAACCCCCAGGTTGGGAAGCCTGACGTGGGGCTCAGAACCTTCACTCCAGTGGGTGGACTTCTGTGGTATAAGTGTTCTCAAGTTCGTGAGTCACCCACTGAGCAGTTATGGGATTTGATTTTATTGTGATTGCACCCCTCCTACCATCTCATTGTGGCTTCTCCTTCGTCTTTGGATGTGGGGTATCTTTTTTGGTGAGTTCCAGTGTCTTCCTGTCGATGATTATTCAGCAGTTAATTGTGATTCCGGTGCTCTCGCAAGAGGGAGTCCATCCTTCCCATTTTCATTCACTGAAACCAACTCCTGCTGCGTCAGAGTCTTCTCCCCTGCATCCGCACCGGGCTGGGCACAGAACCTCGTGTTTGCGCTGAGAAGAACGACGTCCTGCAGAAGATGCTGGAGTGCCGACACCGCGGAAACCCTGAGCTTTTACCACATGCTGCACTGTTTCATCCCAACGAGAAATCTGACCACACGCTGCACTGTTTCATCCCAAAGAGAAATCTGACAGAATCGAAGTGGCTGCGTGGCCTGAACTGTTTTAAGGAACCACAGGAAGATGTTGAGAAATGCCAGGCGGCCGGCAGTCTGAGAGGACTAGCGAGGTTCAGCTTCTGACCCGATGACTGTGGGTTATAAATACGGGGAGTACAAATCAATCCTGTTCCTGCAACAGCCTGCTCAACCCGGGAGCTCCCTTCCCCTTTGTGCCCGGCCCACCACCTGCTGCTCTGGGGTCCCGGCCCAGCTGGAGGCGCAGGCAGCACCACAGTCACAGAGCGAGCCCTTCACAAAACCTGTGGTTTATTTCTAAAGTCAGCCCATACATATCACACTCATCTTGTCTCTTCACTCAGCCTCTCTCCCACTCTATTCAATATTTTGTATTATTATATGTCTCATTTCTAGGACAAGGCTTTGAGCAGTACCTTACAGAGTGGGAATTATTAAATATTTGTTAAATCCATTTGGCTATATAAATCAATTATTAAGGTCAAAGAGAGAAAGCAGGAATATTTACTGAAATGCCCATGTACAGTTAGAGAGAAAGAATGGGAAACCACACATTCCCACATAGGTTCTGAGGCAAGAGACAGAGAGTCGTCCCTAATCATTGTCACTGGTTCCAGAGAGGACCAGAGACACAGGAGGATGCCAACATTAAATTATTCATGACTCCTCTTGACCCCCCAAAAAAGAGTATTTATTTCCCTTCAATTCACATATGCTTCCCAGAATTGAGCTTCCTGGAATTTCTATTAAGAATCTGGATTACATAGCAATAATTTTTAGGTGCCACAGTCTCTGCTAACAGTAAGCTCTAAAAGAAAGACAGTGGGAAAGAGATAAGCCATAAACCAGTCCAGAGCTGCAGAGATTTGGGGACAGTCTGAATGGATATGCATGAAGGATGGAATTTACAACAGGTAGAACTCACAGTTCATAAATTCAGCGTGCAAGAAATACACACTATCTCATTTTTCTATAAGCCAATTTCCTTTCTCTTTCAAGCCCTATCCCTTGATTCTGCTGAATTAGCAGAAAATTTCATATCACTATTTTGGGGGGCTCCTACTCCTCTTCCTCAATGTTGATTAGGTCCCAGGAGATTTACATAGGACCAGGGTACTTTGAAAATACAGTGTGAGTAAGGACATAGGGAAGGGAGTGATGGCTGGCAGTCACATTGTTTGTGGTTGACCTGTCCCTGATTCCTGTCCACAAGGCTTCCTTGAGCAGTGACTCTTCCTGCAGGGCCTTGCCTGGGCATATCTGTGAGGCTGTCTACATGCATATTTCAGCCTTCCTCTCTTTGGGGTCAAAGCAACTGTCCAGTCTACTGGACTAATTTCCCAGGAGTTTACTGACCTCTCTACACTCATTACTATTCTGTATCTCACCTCCTCCACCTGATCCAGAGGAATCCTTTCTATTCTAAGGGAAAACCTATCCCTTTCTTTTCAAATTTGCCTCAAAAGCACTCTTTTTTTTTTTTTTTTTTAATTGCATTTCCAGGTATCAGTAGGGCCTCAAGCTTGCTGGGTCCTCAAATTTTCCCTGCCGCTGAGTAGTAAATTTGCACAGGGGAATGACCAAGCATATATTCCAGTCTTGGGCTCTATCTTCATTTATTTTCTAAGAATGATACTATCACCAAAAGCTATTGCAAATCAATCAGTTTCTCATAGATGACGAGCTAGTTTCACGATTTAAAAAAGTTGACAACCCAACTTGAAATTAATGAAAGTGTGTTTACATTTAACTGTTTTTACTCATAAGGTGACCCTCTGTTCCCAGAGAACCTTGTGAAATACTCCCATTGAATGTTCACCCATATTATTACTATATACTAAAAAGTCTGTTAATGGTAAATGACCTCGCCTATTAGAGAGTGCCTGCCAAGTAAATTCTCAATGTTTCCAAGATAAACAAATTAAAAGGAAGAGGGCATGCCTGGCAAAGATTAGGAAGCAAGGAATACAGTCAGCGAATTCAAGAGATACCAGTTTAGCCTTCAGACAGCACCAATGCTGGCAAGGCTCGAGTCACTTTCAAATCAGTTTTAATAGTTACATGTCAGAAATTCAAAACAACTCTCCACATTATGAGAAAAAAAAAGTCCTTTTACTATGTAGGAAACATAATTCTCCATCCATGGAAGAAAAGAGTTAAAATCTTTCTGTTTTTAACTCCCAAATAGTAAAGTTTTTGAGAAATCCTAAGAGATGGAATAGAACCAAGTCTAAAGTCAGTCCCCTTTCGTTTTGATTTATTTCAGTCTTTTTTCACATAGACAGCCATTGAGACAAGTATTTTTTATGTCAACTCGCTGAGGACTAACTGCAGTCATGGGAAAGATGTAATAATTGATTTCAATAATTAATTCCTGCTTGCTGAAGTAATGTTGCTTAGGCACTCCTCCACTGGCCCCAGTTAAAAGGAACTCAGAGGCAGGAGTGCATAAACAGCTACATTACTTTGGGGAGTGAAAGTCCCCTAACATACTGTAGATTTGGGAAGAGCTTTTAGGCCTGGGGCTATTTAAAGTTAATTCCTACAGAGTCCCCTGTTACCTCACATTGTCCGTGATTTTCTAACCAATTCAGAGGAGTAGAAAGCCAAGTGGAGAGATAGGCATCTTTGCAACAATTGATCTCTGCTCAATCAGAAAATCCATCTTCACACTATATCAAAGTTCTCTCAAAAACAAAAGGGAGAGAGAAAGAGTTCTGGAAATTAGGGCATCAGGAAGGAGGAGACCTAGGAGTAGAAAAATAATCAGAGATGAATGTCAGGAGGAAAACAAAGTAAGTGGAAAATGCTATTTGGGAAACCAAAGGACCCCTGGTCCTTTTCATTGAAATGATTTCTAAAACCCCAAACTGCTTCTTACTATAGCCAAAAATGTTAAAATGAAGTCATTTTATGGTAATTTCAAAAAGGTTAAATAGGCTGTGCTTTCTTGTATGCCTAATATAAACAGAAACTAAACTGACTCCATATGACAGTATTTTATTGCTTCCTCTAAGATATTTCCATACATTTTAAAAAAATAATATTTTGTATGCCCTAATACAACCATTTAAAAGTAAAATTCAATTCAGATGCAATATTTTAGAATATTTATCCTTAATGGAAATGCTGTTAAACACTCAGATCTTTGCAAATTTATCACTGAAAAATAACTTTAACCACCTCCTTTACCCCTGATTATGTATTCAGCTCCCCTTGACCCAAGATATGTCACAATATAGGCTTTTCACTAATCAGGAATTTACAACCCCAAACTGATTGTGCTGTCAATACTTTACTGTTAATGAAGGCCTATAAAGGACTGAAAAGCATAAATGGAAATCAGGCCCTTATTAGGCATGGACCATGCGTAGCCATGCCCAGGTACAAGAACTGACCTCTTGTTACTACTTGGTCCCAGGGCAATAAGGTTCCTGATGTAAAGAACAGATTAAAAGTAAAACTAGACCAGATGTTTTTCCTATTAGATGGATTAAGTCAGACCAAACCTAAAATTAGGAAAACACGCAGGGCTGATTTACTACTGCGCTGTGATCGGTGGCTGCGCTGGGAGCCGTGGCCAGTGGCTGCAGAGCCAGCTCTCCCTTTATTAATGGGGCTGTGGGAGCAGGAAGGCCTCACCCCTGACTGCTCTAAAAATGCTGAACGAGGACTCCAACCTGGTGATGAAAGCTGCTGTCTGAAGGTGGAACCTTGGTAAAAACAACATTAAAATCTACTTCAAACACAGCTGATGATACAAAGGGAAGAGGGAAAATCTAAGCTTTACTATCTTCCTTAATAAAAATATTTGAGGAATAAGAGTACCAAATTAGACCAGCTGAAGGCACATTTTTTTCTGAAAGTACAATCTTGTTATGACTAGGAAAATCAACTTCATTGAGTCTCATGTAGACCCAGATCAGACAGTTCAACCCCAAGTGTTTCTTTGCATGCTGAGCTCTGAGAGTGTCTAATAGAATACTGCTACTGTAAGAGTTTGCCAGATTAACCTTACCAGATAGAAGGAGGGAGACCAGGTTTAACACAGCAAAGAGTCAGAATGTTCAGAAACTGCTGCAACTGCCAGTTCTTTGTATTGCAGCAGTTGAATGTAGCTCCTTGCCAAGAACTTGACATAAGAAAGAATTATTTGAAGAATAGCCTTTATCTTAAAATCTTATTTAAAACTTTATAAGTTTTAAGAAAAACTCAAAACAAATTTTCCCAGACAGTGTGTTAAGAGTAATATCAAATAATCATTTGGACAGTTTCACCCTTGATAGAGTCTTACTCAAAAGGTAAATTTCTTCCTATTTCTGCTAAGTTATTTATAACATAGTTACTCTTCAGCATCTTTAAATAAGTTTTGTTGTTCTTGCTGTTTGTTTTGTTTATGCTTTTATTTTGCATCCTCACAGCCAACTTTAATGTAATAGAAAGGCTATGTGGATACAAATTCAGACTTGGGTTGGAACTCCTGAGGTGTCACGTCATAGCTGTGACTTTAGATATGTCACATAAACTTCTATGAACCTCAGTTTTCTTAGTAAAAATAAGATCAAATGTGCATCTTATAAGGGTGAGATAAGGTAATGCCTCTAAAAGTAGGAACCCATTCAATCCATGCCAATTTTGTGTCTGCCAACCTCCTTAAGGTTTGCATTACACCAGTTCTCCTAAGAAAAAGTTTGCTCAAGATCACAAAGCTGACAAGAAAGCAAGCCTTAAGTTTCCTCCCAAGACCATTATCTCAGTCATAGGGACTCCTGGGAAGACTAACTCTTTCCCACTTTTCCAGAGATTATGCTGATGAATTTTCCAATTTTAAATTGTTTTCAGCCCTCAAAAGTCTACATAGGGTTAAATAACATTTTTGTTAGCAGGACTGAGTTATGGTAGCCTCTGTAGGTATACACTTAGTTTAAAGCCAAAACGGAGTGCCCTTGGGCAATCAAAGAGGTCCACATTGCATCTTGGTAGGAAAGAAGGGGACACAGACAGACCCTAATATAAGACTAATAGCCAGCAGATGATGTATTCATGGCTAGAAACCAGATACCTAAGCTGGACCCAAAAGCAGGAAGGTAAGAGACAGGCACAGTCATGGTTTCCAGGGAGTCAAGAAACCAAGCCAAAGGAAAAACAAAGGGACACTGAAAAGAAGAAAACTCACGTGCATATGTATACATGCGCGCACAATCACACACAAGCTGATAGGATGGGTCTTTCCAGTTTTGCCTTTTTTGCTACAACAGGCAGCTTCAGAGAGCAATATCTATAGGTGAGGTAAAATGATGCCACAAATACTGTACTGAAACTTTTAAACAGGCATTTGGGAAATCTGCTGTTTGTATTCATAAGCTGTTTGCCAGCAGATGGAAAAATATTACTTTTGTAGGAACAAATGGTCACCACCTAATTTACGGCACTCTCAAAAATATTGCTCCTGTATTTCTTGTGGCTGAGGGGACATATCAGAAATTATGTACAGCAACAAGAGTATTTGTTGTACCTGAACATGTTAATTTGGAGCTCATCTATGCTGTACCAATGGCCAGGCACACCATTTTGAAGTGTTTGACCTTATATTTTCACTTGTAGAATGCCAGAAATGTGATCTACTCTAACATGATAAACTATATTCCAAAATAGTGGTTAATGCATGATTTGAGTGTGGCAATAATCTAGTAGAATGGCTACAATATAATAATGGTGGTGGTATCATTTAGTGAAACTTGAATTGGTCTTTCTAGCTGGGTTCTTGACATTTAGTATGATTTCAGTTCTTTGGGGAAGTATGTCTAATTTTCCCAAAAAGAAGGAATCTGTCACTAGACACTCCAGGTTGGAGTAAACATATACTAAAAGCATCAGTAATTGTGATCTTACTTGTACTTAATATTTTCTTAAGTCTAGAATTCATGTAGCCTTTTATAGCTTGTCGAGTTAAGTACAAATATATGTCTGCTGTCAAAATACTTAATCCAGTTTCCTACTATGGTATATACAAATGTATTTGTCAAGTGTGAAGTGAGGGCCATGGTGTTGAGGGAGAGATGGGCCATGTGTTTATGTGTTTGTAAAGGATCTCTATGCAACTGTCATTACTCAAAAACTATAGCCTCCCTGAAGACAGTTACCCCATCCCTAAGAGAAATGATCTCTGATTTAGTTACAACTGAAAGTTTCTACAGGTAGCTACCCTAATTATTACAGAACTAAGAAGAGCATTTGCAGACCACTTTTTTCACAAACTGTATTCTCAGTGAATGCATTCTCAGTGAAAAACACTAGTTAGTTCATGCCTTGATATAATGCCAGCTCTAAAGAGCATAAACGTCTCTCTAATTTCTTGAGATAGTGGTGTGTAGTCTAGAATTTAAAGAACTGTCACGAAAAATCAGCAATTAATGGATCGTGTTCTGATGACACATTCTTTTCATTAACATTTAGTGTAGTCCTATATTTACCTTAAAAAAGAAATGATTTTAGTACACAAAATGTGTTTGGTATCCATCTTTATAAAAATTCCAAATTATGTATCAAGTTTTACAGAAGGTGTAGCTTTTGTCTTCTCTTTACAGCTGTTGCTACAGTAATCACAAGGCAGAATGGGATCTTAAGAACTACCCAAATAGCCCCTTGCCTCTAGACATGTCTATATTTAAACCAGAAAGATGGCTATTCACGCTGTTCTTTAAAACCTCCGAGGAAGCACATAGTCGTTAGATTATCATGGTAGTTATGCAATATCTGTGAGTAATATATACAACTGCCTTTTTATGGCTACTGCATTAAGAGTATTTCCATTCATTCCATTTTGAATTCTGTTCAAATGTAAGTGTGAATTCACTGTTAAACAGGTACATAACCTATGTAACTCAAAGGAGAATAGAATGTCAAAGAATGAAAATTGTTCTACATGAAAATCCTGTTATATTACTTTGGCAGTTTAAACTATTAAATTAATAAAAATGTTCAGGTGTGATACTCTTTACGCAGTAAAATACTTCTGAAAATGTCTGCAAGGTGAATCATATTGAAAGCTTTCCATTTAAAGTAATCATATAATAAATACTTTACAAAGTAAATAATCTTTTTCATGAATTCAAGCATATTTTCACCTAAACTGACACTCACCTGTATTCAAGTTTATTTTAATATTCAAGTTATTAACTGTCACACCAAATTGTATACAGCCTTCTTCTACTGGGCCAATAGGAAGTCAAATTTTTGGCTTGATATCTTTTATTACAAGGCCATTATCTGAGTCAGTTTTTAAATTCAGGCTACTATAATAAAAATACCATAGACTGGGTGGCTTAAACAGCAAGCATTTATTTCTCATGGTCCTGGAGGTTGGGAAGTTCGGGATCAAGACAATTGTAGATCCAGTGTCTGGTGAGAGCCTGTTTCCTGATTTATAGATAGCTGCCTTCTCACTGTATCCTCACATGGCCAAAAGAAAGAAGGGAAGCAAGCTCTCTCATGTCTCTTCATATAAGGACACTAATCCTATCATGATGGCTCCGCTCATGACCCAATTACCTTTTAAAGGCCCTATCTCCAAATACCATCACATTGGAGAATAAGGTTTTAACATATGAACTTTGGGAGACATAAACGTTTGGTCCCTAGCAGTTGTTTTGAAGTTATTTATTTTTAATGAGGTATAACATCAAATTATACAAAATTCAAAAGGGGTAGAAGAGACTATTGTGAAAAGTAAGTTACCCTTTGCTATGGGCTGAATTTTGGTCTCCTCCAAAAATTCATGTTGAAGCTTTAATCCCCAAGACCTCAGAATGTGACTATATGACAGGGTCTTTAAAGAGGTGATTAAGCTAAAATGAGGTCATTTGGGTAGGCCTTAATCCAATCTGATTAGTGTCCTTCTAAGAAGAGGAAATTTGGACACACAAAAAGACACCAGGGATGTGTACTCACAAAGGAAAGCCCATGTGACTACACAACAAGAAGGTGGCTATCTATAAGCCAAAGAGAGAGGCCTCAGAAAAAATGAAACCTGCCAACACCTTGATCTTGAACTTTTAGCTTCCAGAACTGTGAGAGAATAAATTTTTATTAAGCCACCCTGTCTGTAGTACTTTGTTGTGGCAGCCCTAGCAAACTTTTTGGCCTCTCTTCTTCAACTTTAGCAGTTTCTTATGTATAGTTCCAAGGAGATTTTATGCAATATACGTGCATGGATACATAATACTATACACTCTCTTCTGGATCTCTTTTTTACTTAGTAATAGATCATGTACAGAACTTCATATCAAAATGCCCACCATAGGGGTGGCCGCGTGGCGCGGGGGGATCGGCTCGGTGCTTTGTGGCCGCCTGGAGGGGTGGGATGGGGACGGTGGGAGGGAGGGAGACGCAGAAGGGAGGGGATGTGGGAACAGATGTATATGTATGACTGATTCACTTTGTTGTAAAGCAGAGACTAATAAAAAAAAAAATGCCCACCATAGAAATTATATCAATTTAGACTCATACAAAAACAATGTATGGGAGTATCTATTCCTACACTCTCACCGGCATTGGCATATATAAAACTTTATATGTGGTTTCCCATTGTAGTTTTTTTTTTTTTTCGGTACGCGGGCCTCTCACTGCTGTGGCCTCTCCCGTTGCGGAGCACAGGCTCCGGATGCACAGGCTCACCGGCCATGGCTCACGGGCCCAGCCGCTCCGTGGTATGTGGGACCTTCCCGGACCGGGGCACGAACCCGCATCCCCCGCATCGGCAGGCGGACTCTCAACCACTGCGCCACCAGGGAAGCCCTCCCACTGTAGTTTTAATAGTACTTCTATTATTATGAATGATATTAAGCTTTAAAAAAATTCTTTTTAAGAGCTATTTGGATTACCTTTTCCATAAACCATTTGTTCAGGTTTTTTTCCCATTGTTCTACTGGGTTGCTGATAATTTTATCATTAATTTGACGAATTCCTTACATATTAAGAACATTAGCCTTTGCTCTATAATATGTGTTTACAAATTATTTTTTCTCAATTTATTATTTGTCCTTTGCATATGTTTATGATGCTTTTCCCATGTACATTTTAATGCAAATTTATTAACTTCCTTAAGTCTCTAAATTATGTGTCACATTTTAAAAGGCCTTCCTCTGAGATTTTTTTAATCTTTATTTTCTTCTAATAACTTAGTTTGAACTTTTCATTTGAATCTTTGATCTATCTGAAATGCATTTTATTGAAAGAAAGGAGGTAAGGAGTGAGTAATTTTTTAAAGACATTTATCACATTGTCCCAACGCTCCTCATTGAATAAACCACCTTCTCCCCATTGATATGCAGTGTCGCCTTTATTACATATATATATGTTATGTTTTGATACATTTTTGAATATTTGTTCTGTTCCATTAATCTATGTGTAAATTCCTTTCAATGCCTAATAATTTTCACTCTTGTAGAATTATAGTATGTTCTGACATCTTTTAGGGTACAAATTTCCTCATAACTTTTCTACTTATGAATTTCCCTGACTATTCATGTACATTTATTCTTCCAAAATTCTTTTAAATCAGTTTATGTAGTTGCCAAGAATGATTTGGATTCCATTAAATGTGTACATTATTTTATAAATAATTGATACCTATATTATATTGAGTCTTTCTATATAATACTGATAACTTCTTTTCCAGGTACATTATTTTAGAGTTTCCATTAGTATTATGTTGTTTCCTTTATACAGATCTTACACGCTCATTGTTTTATTTATTGCTAAGTATCTTACCATTTTTTGCCTTTTAAATGGAATATGGCACATTCAGAAAAAAAAGATGGAAATCTAAGTATAAATAAAGAAATCACACGTCAAGACAGAAAAGAGATTACCAATAAATAAAAATTAATCAGACAGTTATCAGACCTCTCATTTGCAACATTTGAATCTACCAAACTAGAGATTACTGATGGAGAGAAATTAGTCACACATCAAGATGGAAGATAATTTTAGACTGCAATAAATCAGAGAGTAATCACTCAATCCATATCAACAATAAATAAACAAGGACTCTAACCAAATAACAAATGAGTAAAAAATCAGACTGTATAATGAGGAGAGGTGAAGAGAAGAAGGAACCAGGGTGAATAATAAACTCCAAAAGATAGAGAAATAGGATAGATAGATAGATAGATAGATGGTAGATAGATGATAGATAGATACTGTAGGATAACAGGAAAATGTTATATGAGTGTTTTTTATGTGTTTTGAAGCTGAGAAAACATACAGCAAAGAAAGTTCTAATTATAGTCCAGAGCCAAAAACACTAAACTGTCTAACTGAAACTTAGAAATCTGGGTAGGGGTAAGGACAGGAGGAAATAATGTTCTAAAATTTAGGTTGGGGTAGGGGGATGGAAAGATAAGTAAAATCATCCTGATAGTTTTCTTTTTATGAAGGAGTAAGGAACCAAAGGAAATAGGGCATCTTGCTGAATGACATGGTATCTTGTTTCCAAATAGCAATAGAAAAAATATTTGTCTAAATATGAGAGCTGGGAAGGGGATATAACCATGAGGTAAATGGAAAATCAGAAAAGAATTTCCAAATTAACCATGGGGGAAAAATAGAATAAATGGCAACTTAATCTAACCAACAAAAATAAGGGAAAGGAAAATTAAGGGGGAAACAGATTAAATAAATAAACACAAATGTAAGATGAGAGGCATAAAATCAATGAATTTTTGATTACACTAAATAGCCTGAATCTCCCATTAAAGATTTAAAAATTGTCAAATTGGGTCTACAAAAGAAATGCCAGTTCTATGGAGTTTATAAGGAATATACTTAAATTGAAAAATAAAAACTTGTATTGCAAATCCTATAGAAACTACTAAAAGTTTTTAAAAGAGGTATAAATATTAAATAAATAGAAATAAAATGGAATTATAAAAAATGTTCAATTAAATCCCAGAGTACAGAGAAAGAGGGGGAAAGTAACAAAAAGCTAATAAAAACAAAATAGTAAAAGGCTAGTATCTTTCTATATCTTAATCCAACCTAATCAATAATCACTTTACATAAGAATTATCTAAACATACTCATTAAACAACAGAGATTCTCAGATTGGATAAAAAGACAAGACCCAGCTAGATGTCATTTCAAAGCAACCCACTTTAAATATAAGACATAGGTTCATTAAGGTGAAAAGATAGAGAAAGTTATAGCATGCAAACACTAACCAAAAGAAAGCTGGAATAACTATACTAATTTCAGATAAAATAAACTTCAGAACAGGGATATTAGTAATGATAAAGAGGGACTTCACACAATAATAGTAAGGTCAATTTTCTACAAAGACATAAATATCCTAAATGTGTATTAACAACAGAACTTCAAAATGCATGAACCAAATATTGATAGGTGTTAAATAAAAAGAAAAAAGAAAGAAAAGAAAAAAATTAATCAAGTCCATGATTTAGAGTTAGAGGATTTTTCTTTCAGTAACTGATTGAATAAGTAGGAAGAAAACAGTAACGACTTGACCAATATGATCAGCTAACATAACCTAATAGATATTTATAGAGTATCCCACCCAACAGAAGTATATCACACACTCTTCTCAAGTGCACGCAGAACAGTCACAAAGATATCTTCTGTGCCATAAAAAAAAAACTTTAATAAATTTGAAAGAATATCAATAGAAACCATAAAAGTATGGTCTCAGATCATAACAGAATTAAACTAAAAATGGAAAGATATCTGAAAATGCTCACATATTTGAAAATTAGACAAAACACATCTAAATAATCTGTGAGACAAAAAGGAAGACTCAAGGAAAATTTTAAATATTTTGAAATAAAGGAAAATGAAAATACAACATGGTAAAATTTGTGGGATGCAGCTAACAGTGCTTCAAGGAAAATTTATAGCATTAAATGCTTGTATTAGAAAAGAACAAAAATCTAAAATAAATAACTTATCTCCCTACTTAAGAAACTAGAGAAAGAGGAGCAAACTAAACCTAAAGCAAGCAAAAGTGGGGGGGGGGGACATAGAATTGCATACTACTTTATTAAAATGTTTTAAAAAATCAACTAGGATGATAAGGGATGCAGGATGGACTGTACGCTGTAACAAATGAATCTAACTGTATTACAAATGTCTATGACATAAACTCACTGAAGGGAGCAAGGGGTGGAAGAATGAGCTCTCCTCAGTATCTTTGGAAAATGGTCATTTTATTGTACTTGATACTCTAAAGACAAAAACAACAACAACAACAAAAAAAACAAAGCTACACATAAACATTGTACTTTAATTGTTTTTTTTTTTCCTCACAGGGCAATGAGTTAGCAATTCTGAAACTACTTTATACATATTCCAGATTTGAACAAATTAATAAATTGTAGATAACGGGAGAGAATAATCTCTCATTGTAAGAGAAATTTGTAAGAGATTACAAATAAATAAGTGGTGAGGGGTGGCAGATTTAAATGAATCCTTTTGTGCTGGATTAGAATCACAGATGTCAGTATAAATTCATGTTTATTTTAACATACTAATAGGTACAGAAATATAGATGTGTGAATGTGTTTTAATGTACATGAAATGATTCCTAGCACTGTCTACTAGAGGGTCTAGATGCAGTGACACCTCAGCAGCAATGAGCACACTCATCATTCAGATTTTGTTTCCTAAACATCATTCTTCATTAAGAGGATCCATTTCTCCAGAGAAATGGCTTATTTCAGAAATGGAACAGAGAAAATAGGAGACGAACCTGAAGCATCTTGTAGCACCAAATAAGGAAGTGCTCAAAAATTTTAAAATAAAAAAGAATGGAAGCATGTCAAAAGGACAGAGAAGCCAGCCTAAAAGAGCCCCCATTGGTCAAAGCTGTTTTTGTTTGAGCACCAAAATTAACAAACATAGTATTGAGTTATAACCAAAAGAATAAAATAAATACCCTTGAGTCAACGCTGATATAAATACATGATTGAATGAATAAATAAATATATAGATAAATAAAAATTGACAAATCTTTACAGAAGAAATTTAAGTAATACACATAAATATTCCTCCTGTCAGAAGGTGGAACTTAATTTCCCTCCTCTTCAGTGTAGATTGGACTTAGTGATTCATTGATAGTGATTTGAGTATAGAAAAAGAAAAAAAAAATAGTAGCTCTACACTGGAGAAACCTAGCAGACATCACCTTAACCAAGTGATCAAGGTTAATATCACCATTGGTAAGTCATGTTGATATCATGTGCTCCCTGATGTGATGAAAAGGGCACTTCACCCCAGTGCTATTCTTCCAAAAGAACCATAATTCCAGTCTAATCATAAGAAAACATCAGACAAATACAAATTGAGGGACACTTTACAAAACACCTGATCAGTACTCCCCAAAACTGTCAATGCCATGAAAACAAGGAAAGACTTAAGAAACTCCCATGAGGTTTAAATGAAGAGATATGAATGTTAAATGCCCCACCGTAACCTGGGTTGGATGCTAGAATAGAAAAAGGACATAGCAAATTTTGAATGAAGTCTATTAATTATATTGAACCTATGTAAATTTTTAATTTTGACAAATGCACTATGATTATATAAAAGATTAGCATTAGGTTCCCCTAATGCTAACTGGAGGGAGGGTATATAGGAACTCTCTATACCACCTTTGCAAGTTTTCTGTAAAACTAAACTTTTTTTCAAAATAAAATTTTTAAAAACTATCTGCCAAACATGACTATAATCTCTGAGTAGAGTTTCATATAATAAAAATGCTAATAGAGTATTGAAACACACACACAGAGGAAGTAGCACAAAAGAAACATTATTTTTTGAAATAGGATGCCCATATTTTTAAGTTACTTTCACATCTATAGAAGTGTCTCACTATAGTTTTTTTTTTTAATGCATAGTTTAGTTATAGTGGTAAGCTCCTTAAAGTCTATATAAACTCTTGTACTTTTTCAAAAAAAAACTTGCTGTGATTGCATGCAGTGATAGAGATGCCTTTAAGAATGTTTCACAGATGCTTCAAATCATTCATTTCTCATAAACATATGGGGTCTATTCTTCCGTCACTGTGTGTAATTCCTATTGACACTAATGGGAAGTATGCATGCATATCACTATAATTTGCCTCAAACAAACCGAAAATCATCACTGTTGAGATGAGAAAGTAAAAAAACCGAACAAGGAGAAGAACTGACTCCCTAAAACTCAGATTCTAGAATTTCTTGTCACAAGAAATTCCAGTTAAGGAGAATTAATCCATAGTGATTTCAACACAATAAACTACAATAATTCAAAATATAATACTGAAGGAGAGCAGAATTTGCCATCCCAAAATATGCCTCTTTGGCATAAGGATTATTTTAGGCTGATTATTTTTAAGAAACAGCAGACACTGGAGAAGCTGTGAAAACCAAGTAGAAGTTGCCCTTTTGAAAGAGATATTTACATTTATAAGGGAAATCTCCATTTTTAGGTTGTCTCCATCTCTGTAGTGGAAATAGAAGGATGACCCTAAATCTCTAGAAACTCTTATCAATGTAGAAGGCAGGGACTTAAATCTGCTTAACAACCTTACCCTTATTCACTGTGCTTTTCCTAGCAGCTTCCCATACTGGCCTCCTCCTCCACCCCACCCCCAAATCTTTTGTCTTTATCTGGAGTTGATATTTAAGATGATGGCTTGGCCCATTTCGGGAGGCTACTCAGTTTTCCTGGGTATCTTTTTGGGTCTACAGGAGGTATACATATTATCTTTTGTTTATTTTTCTCCCATTAATCTGTCTTTTTATTACAGGAGTGTCTCAGCCAAGAACCTAGAGGGTAGAGAGAAATTTATTTTTCTTCCCCCACAATACTTAACAATTATTATATTTTTAGAGCATATTATCTTCCTGAATGTAATAAATTATCTTCTTTCAACTGTAATACAGAAATAGCTAAACATTTTGTGATACAACTGAACAAAAATCCCAATGCTACAAAAATAGCTCTAAGCTACGAGGTGGCAACACTATGTGTTATATATTTTTAGGACTTTTATTCAGATCTATTGGCTGCTCATTTGTTCAAATCTCCTTTTACAAGATTATATACCTATTTTTAAACCTTAAGTTAAATATAGAATTTTTTCCTATTTAAAATTTAAGATTATAACATGTATCCACCAAGAAGGAGAGTCTCAAATTAGGGAGATTTGTTCACTGTTCCATTATCCCATTTCCACATCAGAAAACATAACAAAGTTCCTGGTTGTGTATCTCAGCAGTGTCATTTTGGCCAGATTCCAAGATGTTGCTTTAGATCTCAGTGGGAGGCAGCCATTATGTGTTTGGGGGAAGCCATCTGAAGCTGGCAGGTGAGCCAATTCTATCACTGAGGAGAAAGTACTGCTAGTAAAGTCACCTTGTGACAAGTGTCTCCCCGCTGTGGGTTAACTTCCAGAAAGAAGGTTTGGAGAACACATAACAGTTCACAGCAAGGAAATCAAGCAAAATAAATTGGGCATAATTTGACACTGTTAAAATAAGAAGGGTCACTGGTGCAGCTATGAAGTAGGAGTTATGAAGAGCTTCTCTGAGATTAACCATTTAGCTAGACAATAAAATAGCTTGCTGGTCAAGCCAAAGACATCACTCTTAATGCTTAAACTGATGGAGACTAGTGAATAAGGCTTTTTCATAAGCAGGGCTGCCAAAGAGTAGCAACTAGGTCTTAAGAGGCATGCATGTGTTCGTGTAGTTATTATGCTGCAAGCAGAGAGAAATAGAAATATCATTAAAAAAAACAGAGTATGATGAGTTTTAAAAGAAATTTTCAACAACTGTATAGAATTGACCAGAAAAAATATTGTGTGGGAACATAGCTTCTCTTCCAAATCCACTTGGCTCTTATTAGACTGAACAGAAATAATTCCACATTATAGTTTTCTAATACCAAAATACTGTCATTCAATTTTCAAATGTTCTTCAGCACATTTCCAAATGGTTTAAACTATATGTAAGACATGTCCAGTGGAAAGAAGATGAAGTCACATGAAATAGCTCAGACAGAAATATTGGCATAAATTAGCCAAAAAAAAAGAAAAATCGCAAAGTAATAACAGCGCTTCAGTGTTTTCACAGTTGTACGTCCCTCTCCCACTTACTAACAAAAGTAGGCCATACGTGCTTTATTTATAGGTGCCCAGTGCTCTCACTTGGACTTTCACTTCAGCACTGCACACCTACTTAGGATGAAGCCCTGTTCCTCACTCTTTTCCCTTATTTATGTAATGCTAGTTGATTTGAAACTTCTATTAGAAAGAAAGCAATTTAATTAAATGAATTCACACTAACATATGAATCACTACCCTTATAACTTGTTTGCCCCTTAAAGCAGTGTTTCTCAAAGTCTCACTTCTGGATTGCTGCACCATGCTAATGAAGGTGAGCAGAATTTGTCAACCCAAAATATGGCTCTTTGGCAAAAGGATTATTTTAGGATGCTTATTTTAAGAAAGCAGACACAGGAGATCTGAAAACCAAGTAGAAGTTCCCCTTTTGTACGAGACATTTACATTTATAAGGGAAATCTCCATTTGTAAGGGTGCCTCCCTCTCTATACCAGGAAGAGGAGGATGACCAAATTTCTAGAAACTCTTATCAATGGAAAAGGCACCGAACAATCTGCATAATAATCATATTCTTGTTTACTGTGCTTTCTGGTAACCTTCCGTAACCTGCCTCTTCTCCTCCAAAATCTTTTGTCTTTAGCTGGGGAAGATATTTAAGATGGTGGCTTGAGCCATTTTGGGGAGTTACTCAGTTTCACTGGGTATCTCTTATGTATACAGGAGGTATATATGTTATTAAACTTCTGCTTGTTTTTCTCTTATTAATCTGTCTTTTATTACATGGATGTCTTAGCCAAGAACCTAGAAGGGTAGAGAGAAAATTATTTTTCTTCCCCCACAATACTTAATATTCTACTCCAGTAGAATACTAACATACTAACATACTAAACATTCACATTTCTGGGTCCATTATTGAATCAGAAGTGCTGCATATTAAACAACTTCCCCTGTTGGTTGTTATGGAAATGATTTAGGGAATCATTGTTAAAGAAAACAATAATAACTCAAAACGCTGGCCTCTAGAATTGCAAAGAGAGCAATTGGGAGAGACATTTCCTGAAGGATAACTTTTCAAATCATACAAGTCATTTTCTTGGGTGTGGCCTTGAGTCTGGCTGATTGGCCACATTATTAATAAACTACTGATGGTTTAAATCCTATAAAAATTGTGAAAGACCTTTGAAATCAGGGAAGAACAGAAAACCAAGAGATATACTTGTCCTAGCCATATACCTTGTTGGTTTGCAATGCTGATTTTCAAACATATATGGGTTAAATAAAACAACAGCCTTTTGCCACATAATGATGCTATAAGATACAATGAAACTAATTCATTTTATTTTCTTTGACATGCAAGGAAAAAGTGAATAAGAGAAAAGAATGCAGTATAACCTCAATTGTTAAAATAAGAACTCTTAGATTATGATTTGGCCAGCTGAGAATAAGTTTTCCCAGATATATCCTGTGCTTTCCTACCTCCATGCATTTGCCCCTTCTTTTCTGTCCCCTTCTGTACCTCAATATCCCACCTATCAATTTAGGATCCAAGTTGAATACCTTCTCCCTCTTTGACTCTCCAGCTTAGAATCATCCTACAAATTCTTATAGTAGTTGATCATTACTGTGAAGATATATAGTACTTTCTAACATATTAATATTATATATATATATACATTATATATATACATATACATACATACACACACACACACATACATATATGAAGGGGAATAGGTTTTGCTTCCCCCAAATATGCCACATTGACATGAGGATTATTATAAGCTAAAGGACCAAAAACCCAGCAGATTCAGGAAAAACTCTTTACATCCCTGTTAACTGCCTAATTTACATTGGAAAGGGGGCCTATATCAGAAAGAGAGCTATTAACAGAGATACCTTTTTACCTAAGATATGTATCTTCATAACAGGGCAACCTTTGTTTTCTAAACATATCCTTTGCCTTCCTGTGAATGACTTTCCTCTCCTTTGTATCCTCAGACCCCCAACCCTTTCCTTAGTTCAGGATATTATATGAGCTTCAATTATCTGGCTGCCTTTTGAGTCTTCAGATCTTTATGGGGCCCCCCTACATATGTAATTAAATTTGTTTTCTCCTGTTAATCTGTCTTATATCAGTTTGATTATTAGACCAGCCAAAGAACCTAGAAAGGAAGAAGGAAAAATTTTCCACCCTTACAGTTGGTGACCATGAAGGGACCTGCACTACCTGGACACTGTTTGCTCCAGGATTGCTGCAGCTGAGATATCCTGAGACCTCTCATAAAAGCCAACAGAAGGTAAAAATTCTTACCACGTCAGTCTCCCAGATCTCCTCTTCCTTTTCTAAACGTAGATTAGAAGAAGAAAATATTTGTGTGAACTAGTTTCTTGGGTATAGCAACTTTGGTAAAATTTTGATGTGAGTGAGTACTCTTGTTTTCTATTCTCCCCTTTTCTCCCAGAGATGGTCATTGTTTTCCTTTGTCTCTGTCATCTCGCTCTATGTCCTGAGAGCTTTTAACCAGTTGAAACCAAGCAGGACACTATGGGGCCCTCCCAGGTACAAAGGCCCCTCCATATTCCCCGATTCTCATTTATAGAAAAAGGCTTTAGTTTCCTAGGCCTTCCCTGAGTTCCAAAGAGCAGACTCAAGCAGTTACTAACTAGGGAAGTGAGGGAATGCAGAAACAAAGGAAAAGCAGTCAAGCAAGGAAAGTAATGATAGTTTAAACAATAGTGCAGTCATAAACAGAGTCCTAGTTCCTGCTCAGAGGATATACATAACAATCTGATGCATAACTTTGAGTTGTTCTGCAGACACTAAGATCCTCACCTAGGTAGAGGATGATGACTACATGCTGACCACAAGCATGGAGACACCAGACTAGTTGGAACCAGAAGGTTGATGATTAAGACTTCTGAAACATCCCCCTGTTACCTCACCACCAACCAGTCAGAAGAAAGTCCATGAGCTGCAATCCTTACCCCAAATGTTGCCTTTTAAAACCCTCCCCTGAAAGCCATTGGGGCACTTGGGTCTTCTGAGCACAAGCTGCCCATTCTCCTTATTTTGCATCCTGCAAATAAGTGCTGTACTTTCCTTAACCACAACACAGTGTCAGTAGATTGGCTTTGCTGCATGGCAGGCGAGCAGACCCAAGTTCAGTTTGGTAACAGTGAGACTATGCTCTCTGGTATCCACCAACTGGAGGATGCATCTGATGAACAGTTGACTAGGCTGTGGATCTGATAAGTAGTGTTTCCTTTGTTCAACTTTGCCAGCTTTCAGAGGAGTTTGTCATAAGGGGTCCCAGTCCATAAAGGGCCTTTGCTATCTCAATCTTTGAGGTGTCTCACATTCTCATGGAAAGCCAGAGACACCATTTGTACTATACCATTCTTACTGCTTGTGACGACAAACGTCTTTATTTTCTTAGGCTAACTATGGGAGTAAATTTTCTGGATCTTGTGAGGACTGCATCTTTTGCACTCTCCTGTGGGATGCCTCTTGTGTCCATGGTCAATCATAAAAAGGCTTATTAGTTTGAGTCACTATTAAGATTAATATAAAATCCTACTCATTAATGGTCAGACAATGGATTCTTTGAACTGGCTATACTTAAAAAAATATTTAGAGAGCTCTCACTCTAAGCAATTGTCTTATTAGTGTAAACTTAAAAAAAAAATGTACAATGTGAGAGTTGCAAGTTAAGTTTTTTGGGGGCAAAATGAGGACTGCAGCCTGGGAGACAGCACTTCAGATAGCTCTGAGAAATTGCTCCAAAGAGATAGGGGGGAAGTCAGTATATATGTGATTTGGGTGAAGGGGGAGCACATGTAATCAAGCACGTAATTTTTGCAGAAGTTTTCTGCTAGTCTCATGAAGATTACTGATAGTCACAAGGAGCAGATGTCACCATGAAGGATTTTAGTGCTTTTCTAGATATGAGGAGATACAAGAGTTGGGTTCATAAAATAGACTCCTGAAAATATCTAACTATCTGAAGACCTGTTCTGCCAGTTTTTCCCAGAGCACAGAGTGCCTCATTTCTGTTCTCTACCCTGAACTCCTTTCAGGGGGTGTTGAAAATCAGCAGCTGCAGCAGCACATGATTTAATCCTTATAGAGATAGATGGCAAGTGCCAATGGCAAGTGCCAATTTATAGCTGACATTAGTACCTATGGAAAGACCAAGCTGAAAAGTGGATACAAAGGAATAACAGCTAGCCTTGGGGACTCCCTTGATAAGATGAAAAAAGAAATTGGACCTAGAACAACAATTAAGGACTGCACCTTATGAAAATCCCACTTCTCCACCCTCTTATACACCCCTTTATCTCCATATCAATGTACCTGCCCCTCTTGAAGATATTTTGGACCTCTGGGCCCCTGGTATAACCCCCTCCCCTCAAAATCCAGCCCCACTTCCCTCAGCAAATTTCTTTAGAGCCCCAAACTCTTCCAACTTCCCCAGGAAATCCCTTAAGCACCCAGCTGCCTGTTTTGACTTCCCACTCTTTATAAGGTTTACAGAGAGCACTCCAGCCTCATATCTGGGTCCAGGGTATACTGGTTACTTATGTAAATACTAAAAGCCAGGAAATAAATTTATCAGAAGCAGCCAGGACAGGTGGTATGGTTTGCTTTGCTATTCATTACAAGTCCTCCTACTTTCCAGAGCTCTGTAATTAGGCTTTGCCAGCTTCAGACCTTCCTATGCAGTGTCCTTGTAGATGTATCCTGGACCTCCACCACAAAGAATTCATGTCCCCTGGACAACAGCAGCTTTTCTAAATTATAATACTCCTTTACTTCCCCTTTAAGAAAAGCCTACCAAATTTACAGAGGAGTTAGAAAGATTAGTGGCCATTCACAATCCCACTCACAGGGAGCTAGATTGGCTGTTGAGGAATGTTCTTCCAACCCATGATTATACTGTAGTTATCAGACAATCCATGCACCCCCCTGAGGAAAACCGTCCTCAAAGAGAAAACAGATGCTAAAATTCCTCCCAGATCCTCCTATAAATGACCAGGAAAGTCTCAGTTTGAGGCTGATATTCAGAGGCTGAAAGGAGCAATAATAGAAGATTTCCCCCCTAAGGTGAATTTGTCTAAGGTTGAACTGTGTACTCAGAAAGAAGGAGAGAATCCAAAGGCTTTTGTTGAACCCATTATAAAGACTTTTCAAAGGCATACTGCACTAAACCCTGAAGCTCCAGAGCATAGAAATCTTTTAATTTCCATCTTAGTAACAAATTTCCTTCCTGATCAAAAAAAAAATTCAAAAGAGTATGTTCCAGTGGGCTAGTCAACCTCTAAGCATTATAATATAAGCAGCGACCCAATTCTTTAAAGATAGGTTGCAAGAATGCAGGAGGGAAAAAAATGAGTTAAAATCACAATTCTTAATGTGCAACTTGAATCTTTAAAGAAACAAAAGTATAACTCTGAAAGCAACTGAAAGTCCACTCAGACCTTTTCCTATTTGTCTTCAGACATATGCAGATATTGTTAAAAAAAAAAAAAAAAAAGTCAGGACATTGGAAATACAATTGTCCTGTACTTTTAAAAAGCTTTTTTTCTTTTTTTAAAAAAAGTAAATAGTAATTACTCTGGACCTCTGATAATAGGCAAATATGCCTTCAAAACTTGAATACTTTTTCTGTGCCTTTGTGTTGTAGATTTTCCACCCCTAACTTCTCTAAGACCTAAGAGCCATTCTTTAAAATGCAAACTTTAAGAAGAAATTTCTCATCAGAAGAAGAAACAAACTATTTAGAAACTGGGCTAATGAAAAATCTTAAATGTCTTCTCTACAAATATTAGTGAAAAGCTTTAGCCATCTGAGCAGGTGAAATTAATTTATTCCAACTGCCAAAACAAAATTTGGATCCAACTGTCCTTTATAAACTAGTGAGTTTTGTATTATTTTATGCGACTCATGGATGAAATTTTAGAACAAAAGCTATATAAGATCTCTGTATCTGTCTGTATGTTTGTGTCTGCCTATATATGTATGCTGTAGATGTGATATTTTTCTACCTCCAAATGGTATTGCCAAAATTAAATTGTAATGAGGTTTATTTAATTGGATTAAAATTAAGTGCCTATGAATTAAATATTCCTAAAACTCAGAAATATGGAAACTACTCCACATATTTTTGAAGTTCATGTGATCTGAGATAATCTTTGATAAATAAAAGCTAGTTTAAGTTTGTTTGAATAGACATGTCTTTAGAGTTATCAACATTGAATATAATGCAGATGTACAATTTTTATTCTACCTGGGTTTATTAGTCAAATAAATTCTGGACACATCTATTACAAAATTTGTCAAAAAGAAAAAAATAATAACTTAGAATGATGGCTGACACTGTCTAATTTCTCATGAAGTTTTTTTGTTTTGTTTTGTTTTTGATTTTTTCTGGTACGTGGGCCTCTCACTGTTGTGGCCTCTCCCATTGCGGAGCACAGGATGCGCAGGCTCAGCGGCCATGGCTCATGGGTCCAGCCACTCTGTGGCACACAGGATCCTCCTGGACCGGGGCACAAACCCGTGTCCCCTGCATCGGCAGGTGGACTCTCAACCACTGCGCCACCAGGGAAGCCCCTCTGATGAAGTTTTTGTGAGTAGTCTAAACATAATTATTGGGAGCAAGTAAATTTGATAGATATATCTGAGATAAGAGTTTTTAGGTAAACTTTTCAACAATAATTATATTTTATGGATTGTGTACTTAAAATAGTTTCCCCAAATCTTTTTGGTAATTTAAAACCTTAGAGTTTTACTAAGTTTGGTTAAGTGATGGAAATTCATTGAGTATCTAGATCATTACACATAAGATAAAGTAATGAAACATTAATTACTGAACATAGGTTTATATACTTTGTGTTTATTATAGGGAAACTAAAGATATTTGGGTTTGTTAGTAAACACGTCTTGTGCCACATTGAAACAGTGTACTATTTTTTTAAAGGACACATGTTTCTAGAAATTATAAAATGTATTCATAAATTTGTCAATCTAAAGAATACAGGCGTAACAGGCAGTTTATAATTGCCTACTTGTTAGTTTTCACTGGAAATTAATGTTTCTAAGGGTAAAGGATTCTAATTAACATGTGTAATTAAAGCTACTAGAAATAATAAGCAAAACAACTCTGTATGCAAGGAAAGTAAAAGTGTTTTGGGGTAAGGAAAGGTATGAGGTATGAAGATACATTTTTGTTTAGGGAAAAGTAAAAATGGTTATTTCAGAATGGGAAAGAGAAATATAAAGGATAAAATGGTATAGAAAGTTGAGAAGAAAGCAAGAAAAAGAGAGAATTTTACCTTGTGCAGTCAAGTTGACTAAAAATTAAACTGTTATTATAAGGGTTTGAAAAATAACCTTTAATAGTAATAGTTTACTTTTCTGAAACTAAAACTTGATTTCCTTTCATCTGCTAAAAGGACAAAGTTTTATTGGACTATGGATCTGCTCTTGATAAGATATTGTGAAAGGTTTTTTTCTTTACCTTTTAAGTAATCTGTCTAGAAAGCAAAAATTTTGCATCTTAAAATAATTTCCTGTGCTTCATGTTGTCTTAATTAGATATTTGACTACTTAAAAAAACTGAATCTTCTCCATATTAAAAGAACTAAGTTTTGCTCACAACCTTCTGTAGTTGCCTTTGAAATCTCTTATTGTCACTTTGGTTAAATAGATAACTAAGTATTATTTTATAATAATCTGTGATCCTTATTTAGTCCTGTGTCCAAACATTTTGCTATTTATGACAAACTTCCAAAATGAAATTCTAAATGAAGTATTTTCAACATCAAACTAACTTTGGGATTTTTTCAGAAAGCTCTCAGAACATCTCAAAAGAGTGTTTTCTCTCCTATTAAAAAAAAAAGAAAAGAAAGCAAGCAAGAAAGAAATGCTAAGTTAATTAGGCTTATTTGATACATTAAACTACATGGGAGGCATTGTCAAATAAGGAGTAATACTAAGCCTTTTTTATGTTATATTCATATAGGTATATAGACATGCCAGAAATTGTATGAAATTCCTAGAAATCAGATTTCCTGGTATAATGTAATCACTTGTAATTCTAGTTATCTTAAAATGTTGTGTGTGTCATAGAAAGAACCAAATTTCCCTGTCAATTGCATTAATACAAACTCTCATCAGATCTTTAACCATGGCCATTTTTAAGCCTTTTGTCATTTACAGTTATTATTTGATGCTTTTGCAAATGTGCTTCATCTTCTAGGAGATGGAAAGGACTCTGACAAGCTCAGGTTTCTGTTACCTTTAAGATTATAAAACTAAACTGGGAAAGAACTAGAACAAATGGGAAGACTGGATTCAAGCAGAATAAGAAATAATAACATGGGACTGAATGAACTGATGAGGATGATTATAATTTTTATAACTTTTTGGATAAAACTGATGGTTCTTTAATATTTTGTTTTTTGAGATTTAAGAAAATGTTTTTTATCTCTCTTAAGTTAACTATGACCTAGAGCAATTTGGTAAAGTGTAATTTTGTAAACAAAATAAAAAAATCATTTTTCCTCCCTACCTAATCCCTCTTGAATTTGAAAACTCTAAATATTCTTATTTTTCACGGCAATATATTTATTTGCATACATTCAATAAGAATCTGTTCTCCTTATAATAGGACACAATTGGAAGCATTGGTTATATTATCAAGGCCTTCACTGGAATGTCATATTTGAGAAAGATGTGCATAAAATCAGATATGGCAGACAGCTTTAAGGAACTAAGGTTGACTTTATGGAGCCAATAAAGCTTCTTGGTAAAACATCCTGGTACCTTGCGTACAGGGCTCTAAACAGCCTAACCAAGTAAAAAAGGTCACTTCCTGCTGGTGCAGGAAACTCAGGATATTTGGGAGACCTCAAGAAGAAAGGAATTCACCCAAATCTGTATATATTGAAGGCAAAATCTGATGTCAAGTTCTCGGCTTGTCTTCTTGGCCTCCAGAGGCTTTTCAAAGTTCAATCTGAGATTTCTTACAAAAAGTTCCAGCAAAGCAGATTTAAAAGAGCCTATATGGTCAAATCACTATTCTTGCTGTACTTAGGGAAATAATCAGGCCACATTTATTGAAATTAGACTTATTTTTGCAAACAAATTAGTCTTACTGTGGCTTTCTTTGGTAGAAATAAGGGTGGCTTTAGAGAGAAAAATTATGTCTCAGTAGTAACTATAATACACACTTGTGGATATCAGGTTTTATTTCTTTTAATTGTCTTTGAGGTGTTCTTTTCTACCTCTAAGCTCAGCTGGATACTGAATTCTTCTAATTTCCTCAAATATCTGTCTAATAATCTCCAAACTAACATTTCCAATTTTCTCCCACTCTTTTGATTTGGAATCACTAAGAAAAAAACTGCCTTTTTCCCTGTAGCCCTGAAAAACTGAATATAGACATCTCGATATAAACCTCAGAGAAATCACTGTAATAGCTATGTTTAGACAATCTTTGTGCTGCTGCTGTGTGGGCCACTCAGAAAGTTTACATGAATACCTAATGACATCATCAGAGACATTCAAACTGCAAAAGGTGCTTTGATCCCTACATCTGAAAATCTTCTCTTCTCTCAACTGGTTGCCTTCTGGACCCAGACTGGGTTTATCATCTGCTCCAATCATACCCTTTGGTTTTCTTTAGTTTCCATAGAAATGCGTCTTATTAAATACATTATTGCTTGCTTATACAATAAAGGCCTAATTTTGAGGCCCACCTGCATCACTGCCTCCTGAAATGAGACACAACTGTTTAACTGAATTGACCTATTCTGAGGCTGGCTCAATGATATACAGAGCAATCTAACAACTTAGCTTCCAGATTATTAAATTTCTTATTTGAAGTTTCAAAGACAGAACTGAAAGGGAGCAAGTTTTTCCACCTCAAACTATGTCACTTTGGCATAAAGATTATTTTGAGCTAAAGGCAATCAAAAACCCAAGTAGATTCAGGAAAAGCTCTTTACCTCCCCCTCAGCTACCTAAATTTACATTAGAAATAAGATCTTTACCAGGTAGAAATCTATTATCAGATATAACTTTTTACCTAAGAAACTTGTCTGCATAACAGGACAACCTTTATTTTCTAAACATACCTTTTCTCTTCCTGTGAATGTCTTTCCTCCCCTTCATGTCCTTACACCATTACCCCTTTACTTAGCTCAGAATATTATATAAGCTTTAATTACCTGACTGCCTTGAGTCTTCATATCTTTTGGGGTCCCTGTATGCATGTAATTTTGTTTGTTTTTCTCCTGTTAATCTGTCTTGTATCAGTTTGATTATTAGACCATGCAATAACCTAGAAGGGAAGAAGGGAAAATTTTTCACTCCTACAGTTGGAGATCATGAAGTGACCTAGCCAACTGGACACTGCTTAATATGTATATTAAAGAGCTCCCATATGTACATAATTAAATTTGTTTTTCTCCTATTTATTTGTCTTATATCAGTTTAATTATTAGGCCAGCCAAATAACCTAGGAAGGACTAAGGGAAGTTTTCACACATATATATAATCTTCCACCCTTGAACATAAGCTGCGTAGTGCAGTATGCTTGCTATGCTTAAGGAAGGAAGAATGGGAGGAGGGAGGGAGGGAAGAGCAGCCTCATCTGTCACAGACACAGGAAAGAATTTTACAACTTTACTAGTGCAACCTTTCCTTTTAGATAGGCCACCCATTAAATGAGGAAGGTGGGCTTCTGTGAACTTCCCCCCTTCTCATATTTTAGGAAATCCCCTACATGGTCTGTATTCACTCTTTCTCTGAATTCAATAACTTATCCTATGTTGTGTGTTTCTTATCGCAAACCACATCTTTCTAATTTCATACCCATATATACAATTGCACATTTCTACCAAGATAACAAGAAACTGGGAACTCTGTCAATAAACATTTATTGAGCACATACTATGTGCTCTTCTGTGTGTCAGGGATACAGCAGTAAATATACCAAACTGGGCTGCTGTCATTAAGGCACTTATGTAAATATATGATAAAATTCACATAGTAATCAATGTGATGAAGAATGAATAGAGCTTGCTAGGGGAAGAAGGATTTGCTAAGTTTGCTAGAGAAGACTTCTCCAAGAAGGTGACTTTTAAGCTGAGACTTGAGTGGCAGAAGCCAGCCCTGTGAGCTCTAGGAGGAAGGACATTTCAGGCAGGGAGCAACAACTGCAAAGGCCTTAAGATGTGGCATCCATGTTCAACAAACAGCAGGAAGACCAGTGTAGCTTAAACAGATAAATGAAGACAGATAGATATTCAGCAAGATCATGGGCAGGCTTAGAAGTCATGCTCAGAACTTTAGATTTTATTCTATAACAGGAAGCTACTGGAAGTTTTTAACCAGGGAGTAACATAATCTGGCTTATTATTCAAAAGAAGCAGTCTGCCTGCTGCCAGAGTAGGGTAAGATGAAAAACAGGGAAACAATTTTTGAGTCTATTGCAATGATCCAGAGAAGAAATGACTTGGGCAGAGCAGTAGCAGCAAGTGGTCAGATTCAGGATATAATTTGAAGGTAAAACCAATGGAATTTCCTGAGAGTTTGTATGAAAGGTGCAAAAGAGATATCTATGAACTGTGTAAAGTGTGGTGCCATTTTGTGAGACATGGAACACTAGAGGAAGAACAAATTGGTGGGCAGATGGTTAAAAGCAGTTTTATTTTAAACATGTAAAATGTGGTGTTAAACGTTCAGGTGCAATATTAGGTAGGTAGTTAGATGTGAATCCAGAGTTTAGGAGAAAGGTCAGAGCTAAAGAATAAATGTAGTGATCACATGAATATAAATGGAATTGACAGTCACGTAACTAGAGATGACTTAGAAAGTGAGAATACCTAGAAAAGAGAAAAGGGCCATGGAAGGAGGTAGGGAGTAATCCTTATCAGTCCCACACACAACCCACTCCTTCTGTATTTCCTGTTAATCCTTTAAGATTCAATTTAAATGGGAGTTTTTCTATCAAGATTTCCCTACTCTGCCTGCTCCCATAGCATCCTATACATGCCATTGTAATAGCACAAAATGATACAATGTTGGGTTTTCTTAACATGCCATAAACTTGAAGTTTCTGAGGTTGGGACTGCACTAATTATCATTACATCCTCAATATTTTCTGTGGTCACTGAAATATAGAACACGGTCATTAACTTGGTTGACCAAAAAGAAGGAATGAACCTTTACTACTCCATTAGTTAGAAAAATACAGTACTATTTAAAGATTCACTGGTGTAAGGTAGAATTGGTTATCATTTTTATTTCAGCTTTTTCTAGGACAAACAAAGAGTTTTTCATATTATGAACCTGGAAATTAGTAACATTCCGGAGAGGTACATATAATTCTTTAAAATAGAGCACAAATCCCCAGAGGAAGAATTAAAAATAAATCTGCTACAAAGAAGTCCTATCATAAATCCAAAACAAATTTGGTTAAAATTTTTGGCAAGAATCCTAAGCATATTGAATAGTTGAAATTATAGACAATGAGAGCAAAAATCTGTAAGACCACTTCTTGAAACACTTTAAAAAATTGAAAATAATCTGATCTATATTTTCTCTTCTTTCATGTCTAGCTCTTATTTCTCTGATGTCAAAATAGTCTGCTCTATGTTGAACTATTGTGGAAACAAAACAAAAGAAATTTATAGAATTATCTATTATTTAGGATAAACTATAACTGTTATAAAATATCCAAAGCCTTCCCTAAAATTAATATATTTTATCCTAGGATTATTTAAAATCTAAAACATATTGCTAAGTACTGATTTATATAATAGTTGAAAACTGCTGTTAACAAACACTTTATAATGTCTATGGAAAACTTACTTTTTAAAAAAGGGACAAAAATCTCTGAATTTATAGTAAATATACTAAAAATAGTTTACATTTATACAATATTCTTCCAAGGAAATTCTTTTTTACACATTAGCACATTTATTCCAATTTGTTCCTAGATTCTATCATCCTCCTGGGAAGTTTCGGAGTTAGTTATGTTAGATTGTTTTTTATTTTCATTTGTTTTGGAATCAGGAAAAATGAAAGACCATGATTATATGTTACTTATCTTGGAAAACCTTCTCAACTCCCCTTGTGCCTTCACCCCAATCAACCTCCTTGTTCACATTCTTCTTCCTTCTACATTTCTATACTTTAGGCAAAAGAGAGGAGAGATTTAAATTTAAAAAAAAAAAACAGAAAAAATAAGAGTAGAAGTAGAGGTTCCTAAAGGACATGAGCAGATTGAAGGAAAATGGGAGAATCATCTGTTGCTTCCCCCATCTAAGGAATGGGTTCGAAAACTTTATTTGAAGCCTTTGGGAAGTTATTAAGAATATAAAGATAAGTAAGGAAATGTATTTAGATAATGCAGTGATTAAGTTTTAAGAGACAGACATAGACAGACAGTGGTAACTTTATAAGTGAAACCTCAGTCCATTAGGATAATTGTTCTTCAATTATTGCCAAGAACGACAAAAACAGAAATAGGTTTAGAGGTCTGCTGCCTCTTTATTAAACCTTCTTCAGCTGGCCTTCTTCTGGTCATCTTTCTGATGCCCCAGGGCTATTACCCTTCCCATCCTGAGCCCCATTCCCCACACCAAACTTGAGTAACTTTAGGGTGCTTCAAACTTGTTTATTCCCCCCCAAAAAACTAGTATATCTTCAGCTTTTTGTAGGTGTCCTTTAAAAGAGAGTTCCATAGTCAAAGGGTAGAAAATACTGAAATAAAGTTAAATAGGTTGACTCATTTATTATGTAACATATATTAATTCTAATAATATCTAAGACATTTTGAGCATTTCCTAGGCACCTGGAACTGTGCTAAATACTTTACATGGAATGTGTTATTTAATCTTCACAAAAACCCAGAGGTAGACACTATAGTCCTCTCTATTTTGTAGTTGAGGAAACCAAGGGTAGGAATGTCTTACTATTTTGATAGGTTAAGTAACTTGCTTAGTTTTTAGCAGGGTTGAGGATCAAGCTAAGACCATTTAGCTCCAAAGTCAAGCTGTACATTTAAACAGTTTGATATGTAGTCTCCCTGCAGGATTTTATCAGAGCATTTAGTAGGCTAATGTGATTGTGAATCTCCAATAGGGAGATGCAATAAACAGCATTTCCCATTTATTTTTTTATAACCCCCCTTTTTCTTACAGAATCCTGAGCCACCTGAAGAAAACTCTTCCCTGTTCTCCTCCTCAGGCGAGGATAGGATTTGCCTTTTTCTCTCTCCCCCATTCTTCTTTGTCCTACTCCTTTCAGGATGGGCCCTACAGTTGTACATTTTATACTCCTTTAGGAACTAATTCTCAATTAAAGGAAGACTTGTCCCCAAAAGCCAAAATATTCACATTTCTTAATATCTTAGTCCTGGGATAGTATGTCCTGTGCCACTGATTCTTCCTAGTAATAACAGAAATTTCTCCCGAAGTTTTTATTATTTTTCCATGACCTGAGGGTCTAAAAGAAGTCAAGGACTTCAAATTTTATGATCTGTTAACTTTTCCTGTGTCCATGTTGAGTCTTCTATGTGGCAGATACTGTCTTTTAATATATTTCATGTTTACGAGTGCATTGCAAACAGTAGGTATTTAAGGGTAATTAAGGCCATAAATTGTCAGGTCCTTTCCAATTCTAGGAATCTATGTTCATATTGGAAACATAATTTATTCTTTATGCATTCCATACCAAATACAATAAATTAGTTATGTTTTAATTGGCCAGCTCTCCAAATACCAAAAGAAAGAAGGAGAAAGATTTTCAGTAGCTAATTGTGATCATGTTAAAATCCATAAATGAGAGTTCTACTGAAAATTGCTATTCCCTTTCCCCTCATTTCTTACAGTTTATTGAAATGTGACATACATGGGTATTCATGTACTTCTCACATGAAGTTTAGCACAAGGTTGTAGAGTATGTTTTTTACATTTATCAGCCCTTTAAACCTAATCTTTTAAATATCCATGAATGGAAAACTGGCTAAATAGGAACTTAAGAGAGTTCCTCTCCTTCTCATCGTACTACCCATCTGCCTCTTAAAATAGATCTACACATAGGCCTAATTGGTAATGCACATCCAGATGCATAGTTAGTTGCCCAATCACCCAGGCAACTGGGTCGCAATGGGTGTAGATGTATTTTTCTTAGAAGCTCTTCTGGTAAATAGCTTCAGTGATTTAGCCCATGGAAAACGAGCCCTGTTTTGCTTGATGTTTTAGGTTAGGGAGTGGCTGGCAGCATTCTGTGAAAAAGTGACACTTTCAACACTGTAAGTGATTTGCTGACTTTATTTAACAATATCTAAACCATTTTAACCAACAGTATCATATAGCTTGGCACATTATACCACTACAGATCTTCCGGAAAGGATGAAATGGCCAAATATTTACATGTATTCCGTTTTCTTTACATATTTGTATTTCTACCATTTTGAAAATTAGAATATAAACATTCTGTTTAAAAATCTGTTCTCCCCCACATACTACATATTCAAAGAGCAAACACACTTTTTTCCCTTTGGTATATGTATGTATGTATATATATATATATATATATATATATATATATATATATATATATATATATATATATATATATATATATGTAGGTGTATCTGGGTTCCCATACTTTAAATATCAATGACCACTTAATAGCCCCGACCCTTTGTTTTATGATGTGAAGCAGAATTATAAAATCTGCTATCCCTGTAATTACATTGCCCTTTGCCATCTCTTAAAAAAATGGGGGGAAAAGGTTGTGTTCAAATTTTCCCCCTGTTTTATTTTCACCCTATTAACAACTGTTACTGGAGCTTTAATTATGCCCCGGTGATTACGGAGTTGTGGCTGACTTGTGTCATTTTCCTCCCAGGGGATGCTTTATAATTACCAGCATCCATCGTGGCTGCCTGTAAGCTGATGCTTTTTTATTACCAGTTCAATAATCACTGCATCCTTGTGAACATCTGCTCTGCAAGCCATGCATCGGGGGTCCCAGCGCCTGTCACTTGATGTTCCCTCACCACAGTGACCCTGGTGCCCTCGCCTTCGGTTTATATCTAATTTGTTTACCAGAGGCTCTGTCCAGAAAGTCTCCCAGGAATGCAATTAATGCACCAGATTTGCAAACAAAAGAAAATTTTGCCCTTTCTCTCCTTACTCTTTTTCCAGATTATTGTTTTACTCTTAGATTCCATAATTTCTATTCCTAGGAGAATGAATCTGCTTAAGACTTACAGGAACAGGGAAAATGAAAGATGAGTTTATTTGGGAGCTATTCTCCTGCTTGTATTGAAAAGTAGGTGGATGTTTTGTAGTATATTTTCTCTTGAATATATATGATGGTGACTAGCAAGTGAGAGAAGGATATTGTACATGGAATACTCCATTTGTGTGAAGGAAAGGACAATTCATTTGTCCCTAGTCTGATTTTATTATCTTCCTGACCTCCTGTCTCATTTTCTTCCTTATTCTAAATACACTCTCTGCTCCTTGTTTTATGGAATAATTCCTCCCTCTGCAACCATTCTCCTTCCTCAAGTCTTTTGCTCTACTTCGTCTATCTTTTCCTTCTGGCCTGCCACTTTACTTTACAAAAACAATACAAGTAAAAGATTAAAATGGGTAAAAACAGCACATGTTGGGCACGGCTGCTGGTCCTCCTGATGGTGATTCTCCCTTCTGACTCACAATTTATACTAGTAAAGCTAATCCGGGCACTGCTTACTAATCCTGGTTAGGTCTGATTTCTTTAAATAAAAAAATAGAGTTTTAAAGTTTCAGTTATTTTCATAAGCATATCACAAGCTGTGCTGATCTTTTTAGAGCAGATGAGAAAAAGCTGAACTCCTTTGGTTGTGCTGACCAAATCCACGTAATCCTCTGACATGCACATGTGGCCTTACCCTCTCATGTTCTTAAGTAACTGACATTGCAGACCTGATGAGAACATTTCATGAATGTCCAATGCAGGTGCATTTGTTTATTGAACCACTTGAACCATAGTAATTCCTAAAATCTCAAAATTAAGTAGAAATGGAATAGGTCAAACTTCAGCAGCAAAGTCAAGGACAAGGGAGGTTATCTATTCTGCCTCCTCTACTGGCCTAAGAGAGCATTAAGGAGGGGCCTCTACCTACTTGTTCTCTGTACCCACAGGAACTAGTGTTCTACTTAGTTCATACTATGTGTTGGTGAAGTGATTCTCGGCTGATTGAATTATACTACTTGTGGAAGAAATTGTATTTCAAATCCATTAACATAATATACCACTTAGCCCCAACCTTGGATGAAAACTACACACACACATACACACACATGCTAGAAGAATAATACTCAAGAACTTGAGACTACTGGTCAAGACTGTCATTCAAATTCATGCTTTAAGACACCTTCCAAATACAGAGTTAAGTTGAACCTCTGCAGAGAAACAGGAACTAAAATGCACCCTCAGGAGGCAGGAAGCCAAAAGAAAGCTCACTGCTTAAGAACAAGTGCTTAGTAACACTCTCTCCTTCTCTTGCCTCCCCATATTATCAAATCCCACTCAAGAAAAGAATCTGAATAACACTGCTACTGACTGTAGCCAAAGGCTATATCTCACAGGGAGTAAGACTGTTCCAGTCTAGATCTGGTTCAATTCATCAAATGGCTTGGTGACCGAATCTAAGAATTATCTAATGGCACTGTGGGGTATCAGACCTGAGTTATCAGTTTAAGACCTAGATTTGAACTAGAGAACTTAGGAGACAACCTTGAGGCAAGCATATCAGAGAAGAGTTTAGGGGAAGAAGGAGGAAAGGAGGGAGGGAGTGAAAGAGGAAACAAGTAAAGAAGAAGAAAGGAAAGCCATAGCCAACAAAAGCTACTTGGGAGATTAATTCAATATTGATGAAATGAAAATACCACCACAATCTGGAAGTTACTTTAAAAAGATAGGTATATTTAGTGCCCAAAGAAGAATTAAGAAAATAAAAGCAGGGCTTCCCTGGTGGCGTAGTGGTTGAGAGTCCGCCTGCCGATGCAGGGGACGGGGGTTCGTCCCCCGGTCTGGGAGGGTCCCACATGCCGCAGAGTGTCTGGGCCCATGGGCCATGGCCACTGGGCCTGCGCGTCCAGGGCCTGTGCTCCGCAACGGAAGAGGCCGCAGCGGTGAGAGGCCCACATACTGCAAAAAACAAAAAAACAAAAAAACAAAAAACAAAAGCAAACAAAAAACTCACCATGGCTTTTTAAAAAAGAAAAGATATCATAAAAAAAGATTAAACAAGGTCAGGTAGATATGAAAAAGAACCATTAAAAATTCAGAAAATGAAAAACTATATAAAATAATTTAAATTTAAAATCTCACAAATTAAACTGAACATAGTTGAAGAGAGAATGGGTAAATTAGGAGAAAGTATTAAGGAATTGCCCCAGAATGTAGCACCAAAAGATAAAGGGAATAAATGACATGAAATAGCAGTTAAAAGAGAAGGAAATTAACTTTTGAGGCTTCAACATACGTTTAATATAAATTCCAGCATAAGACGTTGGTGGAATGGCAGAAAAGTGAAATTTTTAAAAAGATAACACTTAGGAATATTCCAGGATTGAAGAAAGACAGGTTTAAGTGTAAAATGTAAACATAGAGTTGGAAAAATGAACTAAAATATAGTGTTTGTCAAATTTAACATTATTTTTAAGAGTTTCAAAATATTCCAAAATTAGAAAGAATCATGGACAATAAATATACAATCACTTATACAACCCTTCTAGCCCATCTCTTAATATATTCTGTGTATGCTCAATTTTATTTGTCCCGTTTAAAAAATTTCTTCTCACCTTTTGTTTGTTATCTTTACTTCTGCCATATTTTGAAGAGAACATGAAAATCTTAAACAAGAAACACACTTTAGACGTTTATCCAATTTTAAATGTGTTTAGCATAAAACTTCGTTAATGTTGCAAACTTTAAATCTCAGAAACTCTATAATCCCACTTTCATTTATGATAATAAGATACAAGAAAAAGCAAATTTTTACAGCCTCATATTACAATAATATAGGAAACTGGTCACTGTACTGCTACACAATAATGGTGCCTCATTTGCTAAAGTTCCTAAGAAGTTTCCAGTGCGCATGAAACACTGGAAACTATTTCTCACCACATTTTTGTAGAGGGGAATCTAGCTACAAGGGATTGAGATTTGTATCTATTCTGAAAACCTGGGTTCATCAGACTCAGCTAATACGAATATAAAATACAAGTCAACATGTTTGAATTAAAAGGAATCATAAATTATAGAAAGTGATTCACTCTTCAGTAATCAGCATTTTATTTCAGTTCATTTGAGAGTCTAGGGGTTTTATCTGATGCTGTTACCTAGAAGGTGGAACAAACAGTATCTGGTTGCCCCAGGCATGGAGGAAGGGAAGAGGGACAGAGAGACAGACGACAAGCAAGAAATGTCTGTTCTAGTGTCTGTATTTGGATGTGTTGTTAAGACAGATGATTGGTCTGTTCTATCCTTTAAAATTAGCACATCAAAGCCTCAATAGCAGCTGACATCACCACAAGTGGTGTCCAACATGCTCTCATGCAGCTCCAATGGCTTCCCCCAGCCTTTCCTGCTATCAATTCTTAACTGCTCATGATCCCTAAGGCATTCTTTCTGCTTCTCTCCTTTGTTCTTCCATTTGCTCTTTTGCCCCTCCTTTCCAAGACTGCTTGATGTCCATTGCAGTCCTCTGGGTCTTTGGGTCAGAATAACTCTACCCAATCCCCACCCCCAGGAGCCTGCCACCTGGTTTGTCAAGCCCAGTGCTGAGGGAGAACTCAATACCTTCATCCTAAAAGAAGGTCATAGCAGAATGGGACCAGAAAACACTTCATATCTAGGGTGCTGAGGAAGCTCTTCACAGGGAGGGATCTGCTATTAAACTGCATCTGAGGGTGCTGCAGGAAGTTGTCGGACACCGGGTGCTGCTGACCACAGTGGCCTGCAGGAACTGGGTGTTGCAGGAGCCTTGCACTGGAAGTTACCCTGAGATGCAGGCAGGACTGGCTACATAATTTGCAGGGCCTAGTTCAAAATGAAAATGTGGAGCCTCTTGTTCAAAAAGTATTAAGAATTTCAAGATGGCAACAGCAGAGCACAAACCAAGCATAGGGCCTTGGGTTTCTGCACAGATTGCATGTTCATGAAAATGGCCCCTCAGTGTAGAAAACAGGTACTAGAGAAAACCTCTGTGCTATAGGAGCCTGCGCAAAGAAGCACAAAAGTACCAGGAAGAAAAACCTTCTCCTCCTGCAGTGTCTTGCCAGTGCCTTCCATGGACATAGCTTAACATGGTACAGCAGGAAAAAGGAAAATATTTGAAGGGCTCATCTCTGTTTTTGCAAATCAGTCAATGATGGGTGGATTTGGAGCTGGAGGCATCAAATTGATAACTGCCACAAGTAGCAAAGGTCCATAGTACTGGAATAGGGTGAAATCATTGGCCCATGTAGAACTCAAATCCACAAATTTGACCTCATTAAATTTATTTCTCTATATACTTTTTACTGAGGAAAACACTTAAAAACATTAGTTGGCCATTCTGCTTTCCACACAGGCATAGTCAGCATACCACTGAAGCTCAAATACACAATTCTCTTGACCAGAACAAATACAGCCTTAGGCTCAACTGTCTAATCCTTCAATTAGTCTAGTAAGTGTACATAGACTATGATGCTCTGTCAATCTAATAGTCAGCCATTTATTCTATCAGAGTGTATTTCTAACAGTTTCCTTTTTCTTTCTTGTATTTTTTTTTCCAAAACAGAAAAAAGTTGAGTAATTCATAATATGTTTGTTAGTTGACTCAAAACATTTCACTAAAACAGAGGATTAAGATGCATTTGACAGACAAACCCATTAGATCTTTTCCTGCCCTGGGCAGATTCTTGGCTTCTGGCTCTATTACCTGATTGGCAAGTGATTGAAACTGATTGACAGATGTGGCAGTGAACACCTCAGTGCATTAAACCCAGAATGTTTGGTTTTACAAATGCAATGCTTAGACTAAGAGAGGAGATTCACAACAGGTTGACTGTAGCACAGGGACTTCCTACATCACTGCACTTGGAAAGTAAAGCTTGCAGAGGCAAAGCTGGCATAAAGGCTGAGACGCCTCAGCTTGGTATATGCTACCAAGGCACAGGGAGGGTGCCATCACCATGGCAGTTTCTGCCCAGGGAACCTTCCTCATGCTGCACTATTTACAATAGTGATGAGGGCCTAGGGATGGCAGGGGGCTGAATCAACTTCTGGAATCACCTTCCTCTTCATTTTTATCCCTGAGAGCTGTGCAGAGCAGGAGTGCCCTAGACCTGTCCCCTCTCCTTTTATACTTTACAGCGGACTCTAAGCTCCATCAAGATGGAGAGGCTTTGGCTGTTTTGCTTTCTTGGTGTGCTTCCAGCTACTGGAACAGCATCAAGCACTGCTTAGTGGTGGCATAAATAGCACTGGATCTAGAATGGAACCACCATGAGGACAGGGATTTTAATCTGTTTTGTTTACTGCTGCATAACCAGCACCTAGAAGAGTTGATACTTCAGTAAACTCAACTTTTCTCTCTACCCCTCTCCTAAGAATACTCTTTCTTTTGGTAGTGACAATACGGAATTGCCTGCCCAGTCCCTCCCCTCTTACTTCCCCTTGGATCTGCACTGGTGAAACTACCTCCTCTGTCCCTCAATATCTATATGGTGAGACTCATAAGTTCATTCCCAAATACAGTTGTTTAGCTCAGGAGTAGCCAATTAAAGTCCTCCCCTGAGATATTTCACTCTGTTACTGGGGGATAGGTTTGATTCTGATGGTAGAAGCCATGAAGATATAAAACTTAAGAATGGTCTGTAGCCATGTTGCCTCACAAGAAAGAAATAGTTCCATCTAAATTAAGGGAAAATAAAGTTTATACAAGATATATAGGATAAAAAGATAGAGAAAAAGAGTCCTGGTAGCATCTCAGACTCTAGTTTTCCATTGTGCCTACCTGGACCCAGCTACATCTCTCGCTTTCCCATGGGTTGGTTCTCCAAACTGCCCTGGGTTTTCATTACTCAGTAGATTTCCTTTTTCCCAAGATAGCTTAGGATTAACTTAAAGAGTATGACATTCTTGAACTCCATGATCTATTTTCCACATAGCAGCCAGGGAGACATGTTTAAAACATCTCTGCTTTATTAGAATTCTCCAGTGGTTTTCCACTGCATTTAGAATAAAATCCAAACTCCTCTTTTACAAAACCTCTACATTCATCTTTAACCCCATCCTCCTCCTTGTTCCCAGCCATTTTTAAACTCTTTAAACAGTCTAAGTCCCATCCTATTCAGAATTTTTGCACAAGCCAGTCTCTTTGCTGGGAATGTCCCTTCCCCCCATCTTTACTTTCCTGAGTCTTTCCTGTCATTTGAAGCTCAGTTCAAGTGTCACTTCCTCAGAAAGGCTCTTTCTGACCATCTGATATAAATGGCTATTCAATCATTCTGTATGTCAGTACTTTTTTCTTTTGCAATAGCAGAAAATTATCACTACATGGCATTTTTCTTTTTTATTCATCTTTTAAATTGTTGTCTGCCCCTTCCCACCCTTAGTCTGCAGAACAGAAACTTCATGTGTCTTATTTACTTACATATCCCCAATCCCCTAGAACTGTGCCTAACACATAGTCAGTGTCAATAAATATTCCCTGACTAAAGAAATTAATTACACACCTTGCCATCCCAAATTCCAGGCATCCACCAGGCTCCAAAATGAGGAGAGTAGCTCCTATAACAAACAAAGAGTTTGGGGACCTTTCATTCTACTAAATTACCTTGGTAAAATATTTCAACTTAAAAACAGTATACAGGACTCTCTATTTGATATTCAGCAAGTAGAGTACCCATAATGATTAGATAGGTAGATGATAGATAGATAGATAGATAGATAGATAGATAGAAGATAGATAGCAAACTGTAGGTGGTTAGGCATTAGGTAGGACATCAGCCTACTTACCAAAGGACTTGTCAATGAAGAATAACTGATGTTATGAAAGACGTATATAAAATAAAACAGGTTATCTTTACTAACCTATTACAGTATGCTAGGCACAAGTGCTTACATGTATTAACTTGTTTAAACCCCATAAAACCCTATGAGGTAGGTACCATTATTTAAAGATTAGGAAACTTGCCCAAGGTCTCAGGCCCAGTATGGAGTTGTTCCAGGACACAAACACACAGTCTGCTTCATGCTTTTAATATCACCCTGCACCATTTATATATGCTATGAGAATACACCAGAGCCATCAACTATGTTTGAGCAATGTTAAAGAGCCATCATCTATTATTTGATTTGGGGATTCTATGTAGCCCATAACTACATAAGAGCTAGCTAATATCTCTTATATGTCCAATAAGTAATAAAAAGCACTTATCAACATAAGGATAATTTTCTTTAAAAACAAGCACAAATATTAATGATAGACACCACAGAGCTAAGCATGGGGCATTGGAGGGTGGGGTACTTCTTCATTCCCATTCTCATTATTTTTACTTCAGCTCATGAATAGCTAGATGGAGTTTGTGGTCTTCTTTCCAAATCAATGAAATGATATTCAAGTTGGGTAATTTAAATTTACTGTCCATATATCTAAGTCATTGCTACCTCTCCTCTAAACCTCATATATATGATTATTTAGGTATCTTTCAAGTTTAAAGCTAGTGTCTACATGATGAATATGCAGGTCCCCATATCAAACACCCCGATTAATGATAATGTGATCATTTGTCAGTGTTAAGTTATCAACATAACAGAAGGCGAAGCATAATGCTCCTCACCCACCACTCCAATCAAAACTCGCTGGGTCTCCACCCACAAGAGAAACATCAGCCCTTTAACACAGCATGTCACACCACCTGCTGACAGAGTCAAAAAAATAAGAAAAAGGGTATGTGTGTTCGTGCTTCAGTGCTGCCTTATTAAACATGGTTTACTTTGTGTCTAGGTATTGAAGGGAACACTAGTTTATGGACAGCAACTTTTATTAATAAAAGAGAACTAATTTTTGAAAATCCTATCATTGCTCATTTCTCCTCCAAGGGACTGAAATTTTTGTCCAGGAATTTATTTTTGAGCTGAAGGAGCAAAACAGTAGATGAGTCCCTCTTTTTCTGTCTATAGCTAGAATCTAGAGAAAAAGGAAAAATAGAACATACTATGTATGCACCAGTAATTGGACCATTATGAGGGTAAAGTTGGTCGAATGGAGCACTTTAGTAGGGAATGTAATTTTACCAAATCATCACTGATTATCTTAAGTAATTCTTTGAGAACAATTATAACTCATCTTACTTTATCTCAGTAAATCCTGCTTTGGAATTTTAAAAATACATATCACTATAATGACTGTAGTATAGGCCTCTGAAATATGTGAGGACAATAAATTCAACAGTGTTGCTCAAATAGAATAGATGGAAAGCAAATGATACAGGTTTAATGCATGCAGCAATAGACAAATTAGTTTGTCTCATTGTCTCAGTTTCCTTATCTGTAAAATGATTTGAATATACCTAACACATGGAGTTACTGGAAGTTGTACATGAACATTTATATACATCACCTAGCATAGTGCTTAAGGCTCACAGACATTCCATAAATAGTAGCTATTATTATAATTAATAACAATTTATGCAATTATTATAATTATTTATAGCCATTGTGAGAAACTAAAGGGTTGCATCACTGGTGATAAAGATTATTTAAAGTTTAATTTGAGTTTCCGTTGATAACATGGAATTTTTTCAGCAGCAATCTTGTCTATCTTATTCTTAAACATGAAATATTCAACTTGTTCTGTTCAGTTATACATATATTCTACTATTCAAATATGTACATTAATGTATGTAGAATTAACCCTTAGTTTATATATTATGGAAGAAATAGGGCTATTAAGTAAATATCACTTACATAAACTTACATAATTTTCATTTTTTCATTGCTCTCCATGACTTTTCTACAAGAAAAAAATCTCACAAGTAATTAAATTGAAAAATTGAGTTGAAGAGTAGTGTGTTTTCATATTTAGCATATCTTCTTAGCTATGGCATCCTTCCTTATCATTTACTTGACTTTCCTCTTTTCCTTCTTCATTTCAATTGTTTCCAGGCCATAAGAATGTCTACAACTAATAATAGCACTCTAACAAACATCTCAAATGTCTGGAATTTCTCTCTCCGAGTCCTCTTTTAGTCTGGGTTTCTATAAATCAGCAGAATTGGGATGCATTAAAACCTTTTTTTTTTTCCATGTTTTCTAATTATCTTAGTGTAATGACTCTAAAAATGGGTTTCAAGGTTATACTGCCTGAGTTCAAATCTCTGTTCTGCCACCTTCTAGCTGATAATCCTTGGACAAGAGACTTCACACTCAATTCTGAAGACTTCTCTTCTATAAGTGAGAATTTTGATAGTAATCCCTATCTCAAAAGGTTGTTATGAGGATTAAAGGAGTTAATCTGTTTAGCACCTGCCACATAAAAATCACTCAATTTTTGTGATTTAATGTTTGTTATTATTATAATAGCTCCTACATTTTTTAGTTTAAGATATTTTCAAGCACGACAAAATAGTTTTATGACCTTAATTAATGTTTCCCCCGCCTTTTTTCCCCTCAATTTAATGTCTCTAAAGTTCTGTTAAAAATGTCTACTTAAAATACAGTCTTAAAAGTGTATGGTATTTCCTACGACTAGTACTTTTCTACTAGTGAATATCCAACAACATCAACTTATCAGCAGACCAATTCTACATTGACACTTTTTTTTAACCATGTTTTATTTAACTAATTGATAGTTTCTTAGGGTTTATTAGCACATCAAATGCATGATTCTTAAAGTTTGGCAAGGAGAAAAGTGATACATTTATAACTTATTCTTTGTCCTACATAATTAACTGTTAGCAGCAGATACACCTTCAGCTGTCCTAATTGGGGAAAAGTAAGCCACAAATGAAAGAGAAATATTTACAGGCTAGAATGTTGCCCTAGTCATTTCTTCAATTGCTTCCACCTTTAGAAATGCATCATGGAGATAGAAATTTTAAATTACCTAGGAGGGCTCTAAAAACAAGTTCTGTTAGTTTATCGACTTTTAAAAAGTCTTTGCAACCATAAAAAAAGATTTGAAGCATCTTTACAAGGTCTGAGATGCAAGTTTGGAACTAACAAACTAGACACTTGGGTAAAGTCTAACTTCTGTGAGACTTATGAAATCTGCATAACATAGGAATACCATCTGCATTCCTGTTGAGAAAGCTCCCACTGAGTGTCGTTCAAACACCAGTAAGAATTTCTTATGATACTCAAATGGTTTGTAAAGTATCATCAAATGCAGTTTCTCTGGTAACAGGAGACAAATTTTACCTGTTTTATTTTTCATCCTAGCACAGATCAGGTCTCTTTCAAATCTTTGTATAAGATAGTCATTTATCAGCCTCAAAGTCTTTCTGATAGCTTGGGCAGCCACTCTAGTTAGGGTCTGTGTCTTTTATTGGTATGCTATTTTACTGACTGGTTTCATATGTAGGAAGACCTTTAGGCTATATTAATTCTTGTAGTTTACAAATTAACTTCTGGTCATTCCTCTTATGTTCACTTTTTTGAGTTGGGTAATTAATTTCTATTTTTTTTATTCATCATCACAAAATGACATGCCCTGCTTCTCCCTACAGGCCTGCTGTGTTGCCCAAAATAGGAGAGAACTCTATAGAGGAGATATAACTTTCCACATTAATGCTAGGTTTTTACTTAAGTGCAAAATTCTCAGAGAACACAGAATGCATAGTCTCCAAAGCAAAAGAAAAAAAAATCTCAATAAAAAATATTTTACCTCAGTGGAAAAGAAGGGCAGGGGTTTTAGAAGATCATTAACTCCTAACACTGAAAATCACAATGTTACAAACACGAAAGCCATGGCATTGTTTTCATTTCAATGATGTCTTTCTTCTTTAAGGTGAAAAAAAGAAGTGATTGAAAATGCAATTTCTGTTTATTTACAATGTGTTAAGTAACAAAAATATTTGCCAAATATTGGACATTTTATTTATTTTCATGAGCCGAGGGGAGCAGAGTCTTCATCAATAAATATTTTTCATTACCAGGTTAAAAGCATGACTTTCATGAAATTGTAGTGTCATTAATCCTTTACAACGAGCTGTCATTTTTTTAAAAAAGAGTCTACAAAGGATTATGCTTTGTTGCAGGAATATTATGTAAAAAAAAGTTTTCGCTACTGCAGATAAAGTCACAGCCGGTATTCCTTCTGGTCTCACATGATCTCCACTTGTTCTTTCCTCATGTAAAAGGCAACTGCACTTACAATGGACGTTTATTTGAAACTCATATAAATAATGCATGTTCCCATTGTTTGTCAAAGATGAATAAACAAACTGCTCCTATGTCTCAGGACTAGTTTTTGCCAAATCTATCTAAGGTTTTTATGTTCTAATTTATATGAGATTGTCAGTGCTTTTTACTTTCAAGAATTTCCTTTTCCAGAGACCAGACTTGAAAACACTTTTCGAGCCAAGTGTTTACCTAAGGTCCTGGGTGATTGACAGATCTAGGGCAGACCCAAAGTCAGTTTTGAGCTTGAAGATCAGCAAGAGGACAATTCAGACTAAAATTAACTTTGCTTTTACTCTGGTTCACTACTGAACTCGCAAGTAAATTCTGTGAAGAATATATAAAGTAAGGAGACAAGCAAATGCACCACAGCTTACTGATGCATCTCTGGCTTCAAAGACGTGTTCCTAAAGTAATTTGATCAACTCAGCCCAAACACAGTGAAAAATCTGCCAGGAGACAGGAACTCCTGATAGGGACTCGCTGCCCTTTCGACAAGGGGCCATGTCCACACCACAAAAAGTGGCCATAGTCCACTCTACAACCATGTAAGAATGTCTTGCCATAAACATTCTTCTGATTCTATGACACACTGTGTAGGTGGGCCTATGGCAGGTTGGCCATGGCTGATGGCTCTGTTTCTTGCCAGTTAAGTCATGTACAATCCTCTGTCATTCAAAGCACTTCATAATTTGGGCCTGCCTTAATGTACAAACATCTGTCTCTTCTCTCTCCATCCCTCACAACCCTCAGCCCATTCAGCCCTTTGTCTATTTATTATTCACATGATTTCTACCCCATGGAATAACCCCTGCCACCTGGAAAGGTTTCTCTTCTCCTTTCTCTTAGTTGTGTCTATACTTAAACATGAAATTTTTCCTAACAACACAAACTCATCCCAGCTTCTCATCTCTCCTCATCACTGACTCCCCAGCATTTACTGCTGTTAACAAGTCTACACAAATTAGAAACTAATACAACTTAGCTCTTAAAATCATCAAGTTGTATACATCAATTTTCTACAGCTTTTATATATCAACAAAAATTAAGACTAAAGACATAGAGTTACAATGAATGGGAGGAGAGAGTTTAAAAAATATTAAGAGCCTTCACAATTACTCACTTTCCATATTCATTCCTGTCTTTCATACTCACTGTTCTCAATGGTTTATTTTTCTTCTACTCTCTCATCCCCTATGCATTTATGTACCCAAAAAAGTAAAACCTGAACATTAGTGGGAAAATTAGCAAAACCTGGATAAAGTGTACTTTAGTTTCAAAAAAATAAGAAATCAATACAAATAAAATATTAAAAGTGTGTAAGTGCTTCAAGGGCAAAGAATATGTTTTTATGACTCATAATTCCATAATAGACACTAAGTATTTCCCACTGCTGTTTCTGCTAACAATAATTATTTTGGATATTCTTCGCCCTTCTTCTAGTTCTACCTTCCACCCTCTCAGTCTCCTGTACATCCTGACCTCTATGGACTGCACCAGTGTAGCTCCCAGTTGTGCTCAGACAATGGGAGGCACAAGCAGTTGATCAGAGGTGGCAGAAGAGAGATTGGGGTATTTACTGCCCAGGCTCTCTCCCAGCTAGACTGCAGATTGGCAGAGACTGAATTTCTCCACCAAAGTTTTACAGCTCTTATTGGTCATTCTACAGCTGCAGCTACCAATCCCCCTCCAGGTTCTGGGAAATACTTCATCTTCTTGCTCCTTCAAGCTTAATAGTAATGGCATCTTGTCCCTGCTAGTCCCAGTATGCTTCACTATCTCTTGTTGGTTTCCCTTAATTCTGTCCATATCTATTGAAATGGTCCTATTGTAAACTCTCTGCTGTCACCCCATTTAAGTGCCATCTATTTCTTGAAGGGTCCCAGAGAAATATGAGGAGGAGGAGGATATGTTTTATATCCCATCAAAAATTCATCAATTTGCTTCTATTTAGCAGCAGCTCTCAAACATTTTAGTGAGAAGAATGGCATTTTCACATATTTTTTGATATCTGACTTAATAAAAGAGTCTAGATTCTCATATTTGCTTCTGCATTCAATCTGTCGTGATATGTTGTGTTGGTGTAGTACATGAAGAAAATCCAGCTTCACATAGACATGTAGATAGAAAAAGGAGTAATATAATTATCCTTTCAGATACTTATGGATGTTCTTATTTGATAATACATCAAAACTTGACAATTAATAGTTACTTAAAGGTTAGTGGCAATGTAGAACCTGAAATTTGTCAATAAGCTTTTCATTTCTCTTTCCATTAAAATCCACTGATTGCATTTACGTGTCTTTTACTCATACATGATTTTGTAACATCATAAACTAGTCATTTAGAAAATATTATCTCACCATATTATATAGATCTTTCAAATGTCACATTTTATTGTATAGTATCAAAAATAAAATTTAATTATATCACCAACAAAATTATGAAAAAGTTTTTAAAAAATATTGGAATGCTATTAAGCTCATTATGAAGAATATGAGTTTTCCAAAATCACACAACAGTTACACAAGTGCTTTTCCTCAAGATAACCATTATACTTAGGCATGCAGCAGAAGCGCTTTATCCATATTTCCCATAGATTAAAATATATATATATACATTAAAAGAATGAGATTTAATAAAATTTATAATTGTTATTGTTTCAAAAAGGACATTCTTAAATGAAACTAGTGTTTATTTTACTGTGAGTGCATGTTGGTGATGAATTCAGTAACTGCCAGTACAGTTGGGTGCCACTGCCTTGATTCTTGCTAAGGAACCAGCAATTTTACCCAGCAATGTTTTTGCACCATCAGAGCAAATAACAAAAAACTGTTGGTCCAGGACAAACTGTGAGATCCAAAACAGCTATTCAATACTTTAAAGTACTGTGAATATTTCAGCAGTACTTGTTTGTTTGCCAAGTATTCACACACACAAACAAAGATCTTTGCTGATTTGTTGATGCAGAGACCAGGAAAACATAAGCAAAACAATAAGTCCAGCCGTGGCTGTAAAGTCACCCTTTTGTAAGGCAAAAAGCATCATCTGCACAAAGATATTAACTCAGCCTTCAGGTTTAGAGCTACATCTTTAATTCAATGAGTCAATTGGCACTGCCATGATTTTTCTTTTTTACTGATTTTTTATCCAGCAGGAAGTCAGCACTGTAAACCGTACAAGCTATCGTGTGTATTTCTCCAGTCAAGGCAATGCGATAACTTACCCTGTAAGATGATTCATTTTTCATTTCTAGTTTGAAAAAATGTAATGAACAATTTTTGCCTTTTAAAGTGTTCAGCATGTCTACATTTAATATCTCAAAATAATGCTACAACATAGCTGGCACCTTCCTACTATTCAAAAATATTCTGATGCATAAGATACACTAAGGTAAATGTCTAACAACTATAAAACCAAGGATAAGATAACTTGCATCATATTTCCATTTCTTTTTTATGTTTTTCCCAATTTTATTGAAGTAAATTTTTCCTTCCATGAGATTTCATCCTTTTTGGCAACTTTAGACAAAGCACACAACTATAGAGAGAAGGCAAGTCTTCTACTCTCCTTTTTTAAAGCAAATGATCCAACTTTAAATACAAAAATACATTAATTTTAAAATTTTAGAACAAATATTACTAAATACTAAATACAGCTTAAATAAAACAAACATTTATATAATACTCAAAAATATTTTTCTTAATATTATTGCAAAACAAGACACAAGGTGCACTTACTTCTTGTGTTTCTATGTAGTTGCAAGGGAAATTTCTGCACTTAAAAGTAAAAATTTATTGAATAATAACGAGTTACAGAGATTATAGGAGGCATAATCAAAAATAATTGGTAAAAGCAAAAGAGAAATAATTGAGAACAAATGGAGTTAATTTCTAAAACCACACATGTATTTATACCCCCAAATCACTACCTTAGAAAATTCTATTAAACAAAAGAATTCACAAGCAAAAAAAAAAAAATCTATTATTGTCAAATAAATAACAGTAGCACAAGTTATGTGGCATCTGGAAAGCTTTATACTCCTGAGAGAATGAGAGTGAAAAGGCAAAAACATCTTAGTGTTACTATGAAAATAGCTTGTCCTTGAAGACATCCTGCAAGGATGTGAAGGACTCCTAGGGGTCCCTTGAGCCACACTTTGAGAACCACAGATTATAAATTGTTATGGGTAGAATTATTTTATCATTTGCCTTTGAGTTATCAATTTTGAACAGCGAAGTGGCTTGAATTCATTGGCTCAGCAAACTAAATCCTGGCACTACTAAAAACAAGGTTAGAAGTTAAAAATATAATAAATCTCAAGTAAGGGGCAGGACTAGTTTACAAACATACTGCCAAGTGTCTAGTAATTTTGTAAGCTCATATGATAAATGAGCATGAATAAGATTATGACTTTTTAAGTCTAAGGACATCTTTTTTAACCTTCAAAAATATTTGCAAAAATTCCACGTGATAGCAAATGTACTTTTAGTTTCCATTCATTGAAAAAGGAAAGGGGTGTTATAAAGACTACATGGGATAATAAATGCAAACTGTCTAGCACAGTGACAGGCACCTAGTAAATGCCAATTAAGTCTATTCCTCCTCACGCCCAGAAAGTCTTTCTTCAACCTACTGAGTAACACAAATTTACCAAAATTTCCAGGTAAGAATTTAAACTCTGAATCAATGCCACAAAAGGTCTTAAGTGCAAAAATTTCAAGAAATATCTTATAATAACCCATAAAGGGATATAATCTGCAAAAAAATGAATCACTATGCTGTACACCTGAAACTAACACAATATTGTAAATCAACTATATTTCAATTAAATAAATAATTAATTAAAATTTCAAGAAATATGTATTTATCATAGCAAGGATTTGCAAATTGTTTAGAAAGATTTAAGCTGATTCCAGATAAGGTGGATATGACCTTGGGTTGGCATCAAACTTCAGGATTATATATATGTAACTGAATGATGAATTTTAAAAGTTTTATTTGCAAATTCCTTTGAGGTCTTAAGACTTCAGTGTTTTCAGTATTATAGAACCTTTGTGTCTATTGGTAGTTATCTCTTCTATCAATTAAAACTCCCAGGTATAGAGTATTTATTTCTATAGATCGATGTCATTTCTAATACATAAATGATATTAGAAAAGTAAGACATACTTTCAGCTATTTTTTCCAAAGGGCAATAACAAACCCTGAAATATGCTCTGAATTTATTATTTTTCAATTTGTATCTCTCAGTTGAACCCATCCTTACTGCCTTTAGGCAGACTTTTTTTAAAAAAGAAATTCTTACAATTAAATCAAAACATGCCATGTAAGTGATCAGCAAGACAAACAAACAATAAAACAAATGTCAACCCATTCTCAAAACTAACATCACCTTTTAAAACAAATTTCCCTGTCTCAGCAACAAGTTCCCTGGAGCATATGCTCTAGCAAATTGATGGATCTTGGCTATGAAATTAAAATGCCCAGAACCTGTTAAAACAATATTGGAAACTGGTTCCATAAAGGATTATCTTCTATTTCAAATGGTGTGTCTCCTATACTCTATACTGTAAATCCATGGCAAGCAAGGCCTGTGGTCTAGTGGATGGCTTTAGGATCAGAAACCTGAGTTTATGATTTGGCCTGATTACTAGTAGTTGGTTCTCAGTAACATTTATTAAATATATTAAATTATTGCAATATACTCATGAGTCCACTAAATAGTTAAACAGTGAGCAATTTTAACCAAAACAATGACATAGAGAAGAAAGAAAAAATCTTACATTGTAATATATATGATGCAAAGGGCTTTTAACTAAGGAGTCCCTTCCACAGAGCTTTAGCTTTGTGGAGGATATAGCAGTATATATAAATCCCTTCTCACTAGAGCAACACAGAGAGATGGTAAAGCATTTAACGGCAATGGTGGTAGGCATATGAACAGAAACTAGAGGATTTCAAGACCTCTTGAAGTTCCAGTATGTGCAAGAATGATGAAAAGCAGCTTAACAAGTGAGAATCAACAAGTGATCCAGAGGTAGAAGACCAAGAAGGAGCAGAACTCAGATCAGAAGCAAGATGCAGTCACCTCTCTTTATAGCTCCTAGTTAAGATTTTCACATTATCTTCTTAGTGGATTGGTTTACTGTATGTAAATATTATACAATTCAGTGTAATAATAAAGTTTAACAAATAGAACTGTGATACAACTATTCTGAGGTCCAAAGTACATCAGTACTTCTTCATATAACATGTCCAGTTATTTCAGTTAAATCCTGTCTCTTTAGTGTGTACTTTATGTGACATTTCCCTTCCTTTGCTAACTTCATCCTCTCTAGGCAATGAGGTAATTCATAAACTCACATTATGTAGGTTTTTATGCAGTTGGACTCTGTTGTGTTGTTTTTTGTTGTTGTTTTTTTGAGTCTTGCTTTGTTTTATTGCCTTAAGCATTGCTTTCAAGCATTTTTTGATAGAGTAAACTCTATGGATTCTTAGATAGCTTACTGCTTCCTGTTTGCTTGATTTCTGACAATTTTGCACTTCTTTAACTTTTCATGAAAAGTCAAGGTAGGCAAAGAGATAATAAGTCAAAGAGAGCACTATTTGGCTTGCTTATTGGCAGTTTGGTAAGCGTACTGAAAAATTAAGATCATTAATTTAAGTTTTGTATTTTGTGTGTTTTCATTTAATATTGTATTTATTTTCTTTCCTCCTATAAGCAAAAGTTGGCTTGGTAAATAATTGTTTTTGTTCCTATCTGTATGCCCTTGATTAGCTGTGGATGTTTCTCTGCTTTGTTGACGTCTTCTGCAAATGTTTCAGCTCTTACCAGTAAAAGCTGAAATTGAAACAACCTAAGCAACTCTTTGGCCTTAACCTCTCTAGTGAAATTTCATGATCTCTTCTGACTTACTTCAGGACTAGATTAGTCAATGGTGGCCTGCAACAGAATAGAGGGGTTTACAACAGCCTGGGAAATAAAGCTTGAAGCTGGTCTTCCAGGCTACTTTCTGTTGAGGAATTTGTCCTGCCTCCATACTACCATCTTTGCTCAATCAACCTTCATATCTCAAAAGTCTGTGCCCCTCAATTTGAACTTAAGAAATAAATTATGCAGATCTTTCAAAATTGGAGCTCTGTCTACCAGACATCGGTCTCTCCCTGCAAGAAGTGGAATAGGGTGTGGAAGTGAGGAGGGAGGCAGGCAAGTTGAGAAAGTGGTGAACTCTCTATGCCCTAGTGAACAGAGACAGGATGAGAGTACATTCCATTCTCTCAGTAGGGCAATGCCCTCATATTCAAATGTAAATGAATATAAAAATGTCCCTCCAGAGACAAATACAAACACTCTGAGGATTTCCCTTCTATCAGTGCCGAAACTTAGAAGTTGACAGTACCTTGCTAGCTAGGGCTATCTACCCTGCAGTCTTTATCCTTTCAGAAAATAGCTAGCCAAGAAATGCCAGGCTCTGCTCTACAGAGCACGAAGGATATCACTTAAATAAATAAAACCATTCCCTAAAAACATCACCATGTTTGGATTTCTAAAGCTAAACAAAACGATATACATTTAAATATGGCATGGGTTTCTAATCTATGGGTTTCTACCCTTTGCAGATTGAACCATCACGGTTTTTTTTTTTTTCTATGTAAACACAGATCTTGAAGTAGCTCATAAAAATGAAGTATGTTCACTTTTCAAAGAGAGTTAGTCACTGGACTTTTAGAGAAAATGCCCCAATCTTCCGCTTCCTTCTATTCTTTTAAATATATCTTCAGTGGAAATAGTGGCTTCGTTTAATCTGGCTCAGAAACATACCCAGTTAACTGGAAAAGGAAAACGTTACAGCTGGGCCAGATTACATGGTGTTCATGGTAGGCATTATGCATTTTTGTGTGTTGTGTGTGTGTGTGTATTTGTTCATTTATACTTAATGAGCACCTGTGGAGAGACAACATAAGTAAGTCAATATTTATTCTCCTATGTACTTTTAAGAACATTTGGCAGGTTATTTGTTAATGGGTAGGAGGAAAGGAGATGGAAGAGCATGGCCAAAGCTTTTTGGCATGGACTGCCATTTCTGTAGATAAAGCATTGAACAGATAGCTGTGGCTTCACAAAATTCTAGTTTTAAAGTTGATCACTCTTAAAGGAGCTTGGATAAACCCTTACAAATTCTGGTTACTTTAAACCAAACTTTTATTCTTCATCATACAGAGTAAGTCAAGTTCTCAGTATGCTTTTGTCATTAACAAAAACTCTGAGGGTGGTTTCACAGGGATTTTTATTCATTGTTCTATGTTCTTTGATTTACAAACTGCTGAGGGGAAATGGGGTTGTAAACCTAATCCAGGTTTATGATATAAAAGGGCAGCACATTTTAGAAACACCTTGTGGTCTTACAAATAGAGTTAACTTTAAGCAATTTATTTAGCTAAATAACTGACTCAACTATGTATTAAATTGCTGCCAGTTGGAAATAATGGAGCTTGGCAGCTTTACTGTCAAATATAGTGGGTATAGGAAAATATGTGGAGACTAGAGACTTGCAAAAGACTGAGCTGCTGTAGCATTTAGTGATGGAAAAATCAAGTAATTCACCTTGACTATACTCAAAGGGAAAAATTTGAAAAGCAAGCTTCCACTATTAAACAGTTAATTATAGTGTGTTTATGTGTACAGGGCTTGATTGTTAATTGCTAAAGCTAAGTTGTCCTATAAAGACAAGTTCTCTCTTAGATTCCTATGTGCTTAGAGATTGATCTGAGTGGTGAGCTGGTCTGTTTTGCAGGGTGTAAATTGATTGACATAAATTTGTAGTCTGAATTTTAGAAAAGAGGTTTTATTGAATGTCTTGAGCGTAAGACAAACAATGTGGAAAACCCACAGCATTAAGAGTAAAATTTAAAATATTACATGCTCAGTCTTACCACTTTTGAAGAAGCATTTCTTAGCCTCTTTATTCCTATCAGTGAGAAAAAGAAAAAAAGAAAAGGGGGGAAAGAAAAGAAATATAACAGATTCTGGATTATAAGATTTTATGGGTTCAGAGGATTTGTGATTAGTTATGGAAAATAAGATCCCTGGGAAAAGATCAAGAAACATGGAATTGTTTGGTGCCAGATCAAGGAAGGTGGAGGATTAATATAAAAGATCTTCAAGCCTATGAAAGCCATATAGGAAACAGACAATCAGCTATTCTTTTTGAACATGCACATGAAGCTTAATAGGCAAAAGTTGCAATAGAAACAATTTGGGATGGAAATAATATGAATCTATAACTGTTCTTAAAGTTTTTTTTAAAAATTAGACACTAGGATTATAAGACGATATAGTGGCATTCCATATAGAAAATAGACCCATATTTCAAACTCTGCATTACAAATTCTTATAAACTTTGGTTTTCAAGCCTTCAGATTTGATCAGCATAGGCTTCAGGAAAACTATTACTATGACTTATAATTTGTTCAAATTATGTAAACTACACCATGTAGTTAAACTGTAGGCTTATAAATATCCAGAAGAAAAAGAAATAATGATAAAAAGTAAACCCAGTGTCAGGTGAGGTCATTCTGTCCTTTAAATTTAATTAAAATTGGCTCAAGGTCCCTGCCCCATGTCCTTGAAAGGTCCATGCCCTCCAAGATTTCTGAAAATTTTCCAAGGCTAAGAGCCCCATGGCTTCAAGGCTAAGAGCTCAAGGCTCTTTCCCAAGGCTAAAAGCCCCATGGCTTTCTTTGAACTTAGAACACTGAGTCTCACTTGGGTCTCAAATTCCAATTTAAAAAGTCATAATAATAAACCCAGTGTTATAAGGCATTGTGTGTAAAACGGACTTTCACATCAAACCAAAATTTTCTTCTTATCTGAATCTCTGTGTAGGTATACTAGTATTCTCAGACGTTAAGTGCTGTTAAGTGAGTGAGCCTCCACTATGTTGAGTAAGGATGGTCTACAGAAAAGTATAGCTAGTCTTTGTAATAAATCTGGGAAAAATATACCAAGTCAATTCAAAATGCAAGTCACCAAAAGCAAGTTTCATCATGCCTTTCTACATTGCCGGCTGTCTGTAGCTTACAGAGAAGGGGACATCTGATAGAATTCAGGAGAGTAATTAACTGAAGGACAGCATGCAGTTTTGAAGTAAGTTGTGTCTGGTTCAAATCAGGAGTAGAGAACAGAGCTTTTTGTTCTTTCCTTCTGTGAACTTCAAGCTCTGTGGCGTAAAACTGTTCAAAAAGGGAGTGTGATGGATTAAGCTAAGAGATAAGTATGATCTTAAAGTGATATAATACCTCAAAAAATCATTTTTCCCATTAATAATGGAAGTAAACAAAGGCCTTTCCAACATTTCTTATTTATAATAGTCCCTGTTTATGTTGTTTTATCATGCTTGGGGCTTTTCCCCATTATTCTTACTAGCTTTCTTTGAGTTAAAGTATGGCTCTATAAAAAGGAATGAAATCATCTGTTCAGTAACTTTCTATCCAGTAAACTTTTTTTTCCTCCAACTACAGCACTCATAATTTTACTAGTTACCATTCTTCTCATCTATTTTCACATTCTTTAGTTTGCATGTCAGTCCCAAATACCTCAACCCATCAGTTAAATTAGTTCTGTTTTTACAACAGCTCACAAAGGGTTTACAGCTGAAACTCTTCCTCTAATCTAGCTCTTCTCACTACATGTACTATTTCTTTATTGACCTTAGCTTGGGAGAGCTTTAAAAATAATACATATCAGCAAGAGTTGCATGCTTTCTAATCATATGTTTTCTCCTGCTAATCATTGTTACCTGATTAGAAACAGATGCAACCTATTTGAAACGTGAACTTAAGAGTGAACTGCTCATAATGGTTGCATATTTTTGAGATATTCTATGTCTATGTTGTGAAATGCCCTAGAATGTTTTCAATAGCAAGCATTTAGATGATATTTCATAGCTACAAGCCTTTTTCCTACCAAATTACCCATTCCAACCAATACAAACTGATAAACAAAACAAGCAACAACATCCAACCAACACTGAAAGCCCTGACATTTATAAGTAATCAGCAAACAAGAATACTGTAACTGTGATAATACAATTTTAAAACAGACAAATCCCCTGCTTTCAAAGAGCTCATGGTATATTGGGAGAAGTAAACATATAAACAACTATTTATTATCCAAAGCAAATGTGATAATTACTTTAAATAAACTACATACAAAGTGTTAAGTAAAGAGAGAGGAGAGAAAAGAATACTTCTAAGAAGTGATCCATATCAATAGCCCAATGCCAACCAAAGGGACTTGAACTGAGCCATGTACAAATTTTGTTTGTAGAACTCCAAATATAAATATACTCAAATATTTGTTTAATCAGACTGCCAACTGAACTGAAATTTTCTTAAAAGAAAAAAATGAGTAGAGTGAATCTCTTCAAATTAGAACTGAACCTATGTGGGCTTCTTTATTAAGACTTTCTTTTTTTAGGGCAGTTTTAGGTTCATGGTAAAATTAAGGGGAAGGTACAGAGGTTTCTCATCTACCCCCTGCCCCCAAGCACGCATAGCCACCCTCACTGTCAACATCCTCCACAAGAATGGTACATTTGTTACAACTGATGAACAATGGATTGACACATCACAATCACCCAAAGTCCACAGTTTACATTACAGTTGATCGTTTTTACTTTTATAAAAATAACAAAATCAGGGCAATCAGCATGTTCTCAAAATCAAATCTGAGCTAAACTGATATTTATTACACCTGGTTCATATCTGTGGTTATCAATAAAACACCCATTAGGTCACCAAAATTTGAACAACAAATTTTAAGTCTTAGTAAACTGAGGCTTTTACAGCGACTATTGACCATTTGGAGAGTTTTTGTTTAGAAATTCTCATCAAAACACAGGGAGAAAGTTTCTAAGCTTAAATTCCCTGGTTCAGCATTTAAATTACATTCTTTCCTGTGGCCAAATGGTTTGTTCAGACAATTCAGGGTGGATACAGAAGTAGTTGTTGGGGGGGATATTTTTGCTGAGGACCAGTTAGTAATAATAATAACCAGACACACCAAAATTTGCTGCTTCCTAATAAATAAATGCTTGTCAAGTGACTGCTGAGCTCATCCCAATGTACACTCTTTGTACACATGGTCCTTTCAGTAACCATGAGAAGCAGAGAGGCAGGGATCTGACAACTAAAAGGCCCTTTCCCCTTGCTTTGATCCACGACCAATTCTATTTAGTCATCTCTGCTCTGAAAACCGAGTTTCTCCATAACTCTGAGGGCACACGATGGCTTGCTTTGGCACTAACTCTGTGGAGCTAAAACTCTGGGCTACAGAAGCAGAAAGATTTAAGAGCCTCTCACCTCACAAACTTGAGTTTCAGGTTGGGGCAGTGACAACCTGTCAGAATCTCGTTTGTGGCACCCAAGCAAACCAAGCACATGGACAGCGGAAATGGCTAGAAAAATCCTTAGACCCTGGTTCTCTTGGTCATTAATTCCATGGATGATTTTGGTGTTTAAATACTGAGACAGGCCCTGGTGCCAGCCAAAAATACAACTAGTCAACTCACATTTCCCTTGGCCTTTTAGAAAATGCAGACGTGCCAAAATCCTAAAAAACAGCTGAGTTAAAAAAAAAAAAAAGGTGGGGGGTGGGGGAGGAAAAGAAAGGAAAAGGAAAGAAGCAGGGCGGAAAAGTGTTCCAAACAAACGAAATGTTGATCTGCCTTTTATTAATTTCATTTTTTATCTTCTTGTGTACAGACGTTTGACAGCTGTGACATTCATGGGCAATGCATTTGAAAAAGAAGACATAAATATTCAGAGACATATTAGAATGCTGTTCAATGTAAGCACCTGTCTACTTAGTGTTGACAGAAAATCATTTACTTTGCTTTATGCATGTTCCCTCCAGAGACCACAGAGGTCCTATTTTATTTAAAGAGCTGGTCCCAATATCAGTGCTTGCTCTCGAAACTGCAGTATATACAGCTAATTATATTTATTGAGGAAACAATTTTGTTTTATATTTTCAATAATACTTAAACAATTTTGTCAATCTTGACCTCAGAAACAATTTCCCCAAGGATTCAGTTAACAAAAGATTTCATACAAGGCCTGATACCAATGTCCTTACACTACACTATTTCCATTATCACCTAGGGAAGTTTTTCAAGTATAACATTCATGGAGGAGAAGTGTACAAGATGAAACTGCAAGATCTCTGTGGATATTATGAAAAAACATCACAGTCAATGAAATCCATGCTGGTATCTGTACATATGCATTTATTATTTATTATACTTTGATTTATATGCTCAAACAATATTAGTTTTGTGTAAAGTAATACATTATTAAAAGACACATGAATCATGACTTTTAAATCATATATATCAAATTTGGTAAATCTTTGTTCCTTCTCTGGTCAAATCACAAAAGTAATCTTGGAACTTAATTGAAACAGGTGGCCAAGCACAGAGAAAAGAGAGAAAGAAAGAATAAAGAAAGAGCAAACTTTGTCAGGATCCTAAGATTGCTGTGGGGACCTCATGAGGTGGTTTTGATATGTGTTCTAGAAGCCTTCCGACTTGTTCCCAAGTGATTAAAATAGGTATGCTGAAGTTAAATTAATTATTCACCCAAAATTTAATTTCCCTTCCTGTACTTGGTACAATGTCTATCTTGAAGGTGTATGGTTTGCAATGGGTTAACGTTGGACTACAGAGAAGCCTCCTTTAGCTGAATCTCGGGTCAGAATTACAAATGTACCATATTATCAGAGATATAATGAAACACAGACCGAAGTGAACAAAGCCTAATTTTTTGGCTATGACATTTCTCTCCCTTTTAGTTTTACCTGACCTGAGTGTGTAATGATGTTAGCTCGGCATGATGAGGTGGGGCCGGAGGGTGCGGGGGATGTGGGCTGTTGTTGAGGGGTGCAGGAAAAGCAGAACAGGCGAAGACCTCAGAGCTCAAGACTTCCAAAACCTTACAATGCTGCCACCTACAGGCCAAAACTTTCCAGGCGGATTCCATCAATGTTGTTTTCCGACGCTTTACAATGAAAAACATGTCAAATCGTGGTAGGAGACCAGAGCCCCAAACTCAGAATCCCGCAAAGAGTTAAATCGCCAGGTGATATGAAAGCACAGGCCCTCTGGCTTAGCTAGTTCAGTGCCGTTACATAATTTAATTAGGATCATCACACGGCAACCGAGGCTGTCTAAAGGAATTATGAGCCACAAGTTCAGATCACATGTGAATCCTTTTGCTCAATTAAAGCTAAGCAATTTTTAAGGTTTTTTTCCTCTTTGCAGTATATGCAAAGAGCACTGAAGCGTGGCCTGCATATTTTTCACATTAAAATTATATATAAAGCCTGTAGCATTTGAAATACTTATGGAAATCAAAATGTTACACTCTGATCTTGGGCATTTAAACTTCGTCATTTTTAAAGCTATTGTTGCCATGCTCTCCTTTGTTCTAAGAAAATTACTGTGGTTAGTTATAAAAGCAGAATGAATACTTACCGCGAGAAGAACAAAAGTATGTAATAGTGCTGAAATAATTCTTGAGCCTGTGTTACCACTGAACAAAGTTTTATTCTGTTTTGAAGACCCAGCATTGTGACTAAAGGCATTATCCTACTTCTCCTTACCCTACTGTGCCTACCAATAAAAGTCACCATTTCCCTCCTCAGCAGACTATTCAGTCTGCTTACCTGTATGTCAAGGAAAACTCTGCTAAGAACTTGATGAGGGGAGAAAATTCCTGGAGGAGTCTGTATTTTATGCTGTAAGCACATGTTAGGTTCCTTACCAAGCTTTTTTCTAAAGTTTTAAACTTCCTTCAGGCTTTTAGCTTCCTTTCTCACTGATTGTATCAAGCAGACAGAAAAGATGGCAGTACTTCCTAGTTTTAATTATGCTTTAAACTTATATAATCAGACACAAAATTATAATTTTAGTTATTTAAAATTACAGCTTGGGATCATACTTATTTGTGCTTATGAAAATGAATACTTTCAAATCAAGCTACTTTAAATTCCCCAAACTAATGGGGATTTAAAGTTAATTTTTAAATGTTTATTTTGGGAAATAAGTATTACTCTTAATAAAAGATCATTCTAATAAAAATGACAAAATGGAAAGATGCAAAGAAATGTCAGCACTAGGCAGAAGGTTACATTCAGTTGAGAATCTCGGCAACTTGGAGTTGTTTTATTTTTTATTTGTTTGCTTTGTTTTAAAAATCCTCAGTATTTCTAGATCTATTGCTTAAGACAGTTGAAATTAGAACAAACAATAAAACTTCCAGTGAGTACTGTGGGAAATTCTTCACTAACTCATAGATCAAAGAGAATAGGCAAAACTCATTTTTCAGTAGTACAGCCTACTTATTATTTGCAATAGGAAAAAAACATTTCTAGATTTGAAGGGCACGCAGTGTTTCCAAGTCACATATTGTTTATTAATATCTTAGACAAGAGGTACACAAAATGCAAAAATGAGGCAATCCTTATTTTCACAAAATCTGAAAAGGTTAATTCTTTCTTCTTTTGCAACCAGATATTTGCAGGATTAACAACTTCTTTAAACACTAGTTGGATTTGGCTATAATAAGAATATAAATACAATAAGACATTCCTAAGGAGAATACAATTTTTAAAAAATTTCCATATTTGCTACAATAAATGTTATGCCTAGAAATTTTATAGCTAACAGAAACACAGAAAATACTATACCCAGAGCTAGAAAACTGTTCTGGTACAAAGCAAGTCTGATATATTACCTCCCAAATACACAGCATATCCCTGGTAAAGTTGTAAATTATGGTTGCAAATGAGGCCACAAAAAAAATTTTGCTCAAGGCATGAATCATAAATTCAAACAATAATCATACCCTACGTGATGCATAACTACTTTGTTTACTTCTAGACACTGTTTCCCAAACATGAAGATGAAAGTAGGTCAAGGAAATTTAGCATCTTTTTCTCACGAAGCATGATCTGATATTGGGTGCACCGTCTTATTTACAGTTGCACAAACCTTTTAAATATTAAAAATGTGTGTTTTCACAATGCTGGGTCCTTAAGCATATTGATGCTTTACCTCATGATGACACAATGTCATCAAAACTATAGATGATTACTGAGGAAAAACAAGCACATCAAAAAGTAACCTGCTATGTGGAAGTCAGAGGTATTTTTCATTTTGAAAATAAAAGGATATTAAGCTAATGTTCAGTGGTGCTTTTAATCTACTTATTAGATATAGTTGTTTGCTATCACTTGCACGTATCTGAGGAGTCAAAGGTTTTTCTTTTTACATTTTAGAATTTCTAAAAGCCTAATACCACTAAACCCTTTTTAAGCATGAAGCTTAAGAGGGCTGTCCTTTAATTAAATCTGTTCAAATCATAGAAAGAATCATTAAGATAAATCACTTAAGCACCAGTTCTGAGGATTACCTTGAAAGAGCATACACTTGTAAAATATTGTTTGGAATGCAGATTTTGAATATTAACCTAACGATTTCTATTTATGGATAATAAGAATGAATAGCAGCATGCTTGTTCACCTCTAAGGGACCTAAATGTCACAAACTTCCTGTTTTTTCAGCATTGAATGTCAATAGCAATAACAATCATCACATTAGTGTTTACAATATACTTAAAACTGTGCTATGTACTTTATGTGAATTATCCCATTTAATTTTCACAATAACTCTTTAAAGTAGGGGTGATGTTTATATCTGTTTTTGATTATGAAACTGAGACTTAGAGAGAAAAAGTAAAACACCTTTTCCATGTCACCATGAGCTAGGCACTGGGTATTCAAAGATAGGGGGAAGGGCAGCCTATTTCCCGAAGAAACCGTTACAATTTTGTACCAGTGTATAAACCAAGGGGAGACACATAAAATTTGATTTCTTTTAAGTCTATTCAATTGAAATAAGACAACTTACGGGTAGTCATATGAACGAATAAACTGGCACAATGAACTATGTGATGCAATCATTCACAAAGTATTTATTAAATGCCTAGTGTGCACCATTATCTACTAGGTGGTAAGAATTCAGTGATGAGCAAAATGGAGGTATCCCTGTTTCTGCCCTCAAGGAGTTTTTGTAGTAGTGGAAAATCAAACAAAATATTTTTAGGAGAAACCAGAGTATGTATGCACCAGGAACAGGTGTGTGGTGAGTCCAAAATGAAGGGTCTTTGTTTTCACATCCACCCACCAACCTTCTCCGTCTCATTCACATTACCTCCACCCAACTGTCCAAGATGAAAAGATAGCAGTTGTACTCAATTTCTCTTGGCCCTCACACCCCGCATTCACTCAATCCACTAGCCCTGTTAGCTGGAACACATTATTCTGAATCTATCCACTCCTCTTCTATTCCCCATCCCAGTCCAACTTATACCCATCTCTTGCCTGGACTACTGCTATAGCTCCCTAACTGGGCTGCCTGCTTCTACCTGGCTTCCTTCAATTCCATTCTCCTCACTGCAGCCAGAGTCATCTTTTAAAAATGTAAAACAGTTCACATACCTAGCCTTCATAAAACCCTCCAACAGCTTTCCTCTGCTCTTCCTTCTGATATCTATATGATGTGTTCCATCTTGTCTCTCAGATTTCCACTTAAATACCACCTTCTAAATGAGGTCTTCTTGCATAGCTCAATCCAAGATGGGACCTGCTCATTCTAGCACATTATATTTATTCTTTTTAACTTTCTGTTTATGGTGTATCTTCATCTCCTGGAACATATGCTTTTTGAAGAAGAATCTTGTCTATCTTAGAAGCTGTGTCTCCATCACTTAGAACAATACCTAGCAGACAGCAGACACTCAAACTGAAAGGGTTGAAAAAGTATGCAGAGGTCAAATCATCCCTGGATCTTTTGGCCATAGTAAAGAGTTAAGGTTTGTATTCCAAATTCAATGGGGAACTTTTGGGAAATTCTAAGCAGGGGGACAGAAATCACGCTGGCTATTCTTTATGTAGACTGAAGACGAGCATGAGTAGAAGCAAGAAAATGGATTAGGGGGCTTCCCTGGTGGCGCAGTGGTTGAGAGTCCACCTGCCGATGCAGGGGACATGGGTTCGTGCCCCGGTCTGGGAGGATCCCGCATGCCGCGGAGCGGCTGGGCCTGTGGGCCGTGGCTGCTGGGCCTGCGTGTCCGGAGCCTGTGCTCTGCAACGGGAGAGGCCACAGCAGTGAGAGGCCCGCATACCGCAAAAAAAAAAAAAAAAAAAGAAAAAGAAAATGGATTAGGAAGCCAATTCAGAAATCCAAGAGAAAGATGGTTGTAGCTTGTACTAGGATGGCAGTATTAGAGATAGAGGAGAGATGGGTAAATTTGTGACATAATTTCACTTGCTGATGGAGGAAGGAAAGTAAGAGATTAAGAATTATTCAGGGCTTCCCTGGTGGCGCAGTGGTTGAGAGTCCGCCTGCCAAGGCAGGGGACACGGGTTTGTGCCCCGGTCCGGGAAGATCCCACATGCCACGGAGCGGCTGCGCCCGTGAGCCATGGCCGCTGAGCCTGCGCGTCCGGAGCCTGTGCTCTGCAACGGGAGAGGCCACAACAGTGAGAGGCCCGCGTAGCACAAAAAAAAAAAAAAAAAAAAAGAATTATTCATATACTTATATATTGTATGTCATATATATATGACATACTATATATTTTATATATATATATATTTGGCCTGAGATGGCAGGAAAGGAGGAGTTAAAGGAGGATGGACCTGGAGGTAAGACAATGAATTTGAATTGGATGCAGTTAATCGCCCTGAGCCAGATTTTATTTTCTGGTGACACATTTGGGTTTGCTTCAGGTCTGGTATTTCTCCTCAGAGGGGCAATTTAAGGAAAGGTCAATCTATGAACGGAAACAAATATTTCTTTAGCAGCCTTCCTGCCTTGATTGGATGGAAGCACCATAAGATGCAAATAATAGCCCAGGAAGGACGATGAACATTTAGCTCTTTGTTTTTTTATACCGGTTTTCCAAAGAGGCTGAAAATAATTTTGTCAAAGAATTTCCAGCCCTAAATATAATACATGGAGGAACCCATGGATTAGTAAGCTTTACTGCACTTAGTTGAAAGATGATGATGCTGTAGCTGTTTACTATTCCATTCCACCTCAAAATCCCTCCCGGCAATCTGTAGCAACAGGGAGATGCAGGACAGAGAGGAGTAGAGATGGCCGGATGCCATTAGCAATGTGTTAGTCATTGTTAGTGAGGGAGGCCTGAGAATATGAATCATGGCAGTAGAGCTGAAGGAGAAAGCCTATGTAAGAGTCCAAGAGTAAAAGTGATTGTGGTAGGAGCAGTGGTTAAAGGATAAATAAAATTGGATAAAGGAGCATAACAAGAGAATGCAAAGTAGCTTGGGTGTCTCTTGATTCTCAAATGAAATGAAATGTTGCTTTTCAGAAGGTTTCCTAGTCCATTTGAAGATTGATGTTCTAGTAGTTATCAGATTATTAAGAAATTAAAAATCCCTTTCATGGATATTTTCTTTATGACCAAGGTAGGTGTTATATTCATCTTCATTCTTCTAGTAATGTTGTTTATGAAACAAGAATGTACTTGGCTCTAATATAATTCCAAATTTGTGAACATCTAGTAAACATAGATTTTTAAATGCATGGTAAAGATTCAGAACGCAACCAAAAGTAGGTAAATGACAACAAAGATGTTACTTTAGATATAAATTGTTCTTAACGTCCTTGCAGAAAAAAATAACCATTGAATGTGACTTCTAAGAAAAAAACAGAACCATAGTCAATATTCTACTTGACATAGGTTATAAGAATTGAATGATTAATATTTCTAATTATAATTTTAATGTTGTAAAAAAAGGAGGGGAGAGAATACCAAAAGTAATATGATTGTAATGAACATAATTGAATTTTAATAGTAACCTTAATACATAACCAAATAAAACATGGATAAAGGGAAAGCATGCACTAATGTAGGATCAACAAAATAAGCTGGAAATCTCCTTTACAACATCCTTATATTGTTAATTAAGAAATTTGTGCCAGGGATGTCTACCCGCTGCTCACCCCAGCTGTGGATGGTTTGAAGTACTTAAGTGCAGGCATAAACTACAGGCACAGGAGTGTCTCTCCCTCCATTCTACTGGGTCCAAGGTCCTGTTAGGGATTCTAAGTCTCCTGGTCTCCTGGGGCACAAATAATCATATTCCTCAAGGGTCCAAACATCAAGTAAGCATACATTCAGCCCCCAAATAGTACTGATTCCCTCCTGTAATGACTGGACAATATGCTGGTAGGATGAATCCTCCTTTGGCCTCTATTTTGGGGCAGGTTCTGATGCTCTTCTACATAGCTCCTGGGTACTTGAGAATTTAGCTTCATAGCAGTTCTTCTCCCAGGCAATTGGCCACAGCACCTTTTGACTGCAGGCTGCTTAGTGAATAACTTTCAGGGATGGGGGACACATGCCCAAACATTCCTGTCCCCCTCTCATTATTTTTCGAGCTTCCTTTCTTTATTTGCACTTCCTCTATCTTTTGTCCTTCATCCCACTTGTTTTCTCCCCATAGGACTTAACATCCCATCAGAAAGAGAGTGTCAGCAAGGACCTCAGCATTCAGCCACATGTAATTTATTTACCTTCTTTGAAGTAGAAGGTGTCAAATCCTCAATACACAACCTCCTTTCATAAAGGAGAGAGGAAATGTTTTTACTCCTCTTGGTGTCTTGGACATTTTTAGGGTGGCTTGTAAATAGAAAACATTAAATAGTAAACATACACACAGAGGGAAATGTGTTTTCATACCTGATTATAAACACTCATATTTAGATAATTCCTTTCCATCAAGTGACTTCCTAAATCTTTAGATCTTACCTCCTTTCTCTTTTGTAAAATGGACTAAAAATGACTCCTTACATGACAGTGATGCTTTGAAGCATCAGAGAACCTCAAAAATGTATCTTGCCAGCCTAGAGCAAAGTGCTATTTTAACCTGAAACCAAAAAACAAAATGAAAAACCCGAAACCAAAAAAAATTTATCAATACTAACCTGACTCAATTTGCATATGGCAAAATTAGTAAATAGAGCAGAGTATTCTAGAATACACAGTGTCCTTAAGTCCCTTTGAGAAAGAAGACAGAATTTCTAAAACTTTAATTCTTCCAAAAAATAAAATGAAGTGGTTCTTGTTCTCCCACTTCAGGTGAATATATATTTATATATAGTGAAACCATTTAGGCATATGATAAAGCTGAAAATGGTGATACACCTGCATAACTGAATAAAAGCCAGCATAGTTGAAAAGCCCACCAGATCCCCCCAGTAGAAGTGATGCCATCTACCCATTAGAACATATTTGTAAAGATATTGCCATAACCTGTTAGGGTTAAAGCAGACTATTTTGAACTATACTTTACCATAATTTAGACCCCCATTCATATTAAACACAGCACTCCATTGGTTTTGAAAATTTGTACTAATTCACACTTCAAAACTGACTGAGATCTCATCTTCTGCGCTTCAGTCTGGGCAAATATTTTATAGGCAAGTCATAAACCCTAAATATGGACAGTAGTGATGAAAAGTACAAGCCCCCCAAAAATGATAATAATACATTCAATAAATCTTTTCTTTCTAGTCTTACCAAACTACACGTGAAAAATGTAAGCATATAAATTCGTACCATGTGTAAATAGAATGGAGGAATAAAATTCAGTAGGAAATGAGAATCAGAAGCTGTAGCCTTAAGTATGCAGGTACAGTGAGAGTTTTGAGAGCTATTTCTCTGCTTCCCATAATTTCATTAATGTGTGCCATCTAGCTTTGCTAATGTCTGATACTCCATTTTTTTTTTTTTTTTTTTTTTTGTAGCAGCCTGTAAAACAGTCCTGTGAACTGCATCAGTACTATTCCTACATTACAAATGAGACACTGAGGGAAAGAATGGCCACACAGCTAGCCAAAGTAGGTAAGGAGAGATTCCATACTCTTTGTGTTTGACAGCTCTGCACATTAGGGGTCAGCAAACCATGAGATTCACGGTCAAAATGTAGCCAAAAGCCATCAGACTGCCCAAAAGATTGCCTTCTGGATTCAAGAGGAAATGCTAACATAGACAAAATATGATTCTGGCAACCTCAGATTTTGTTTTAAATCCATCAATGACAAGTACATGTTGTCTTTCTCCTCTTTGTCACTATTTTCTGCTACACTGTGTTGAAGGACTATACCCACATGTATGAACTGATTGGCAAGGCTATATAGGCACTTATATTAAAGATATGGGTAATTTACACATGCCTATGAAGACAATACTTTGTATCCTTGGACCACTTTCATGATAACAGTCTCATACACCAGAAGTCAATAGATCAGTGATAAAAAGAATAAGACAATCACCAAGTAAATGAGTACTGACTGATCAACCAAGAAGAGAGAAACTCAATGCTTACCTGCTGTTCAGTCCTCTAAAGAAAGAACTAGAAGAGACAGTATAGCCCACTAAAAACTTTTGCTAAAGGCTTAGAGGCATGATATCATTTGCTTCAAGAGAATTAAGGAAGTAAAAAAGCATTCTTCTTATTCTAGAGAAGTATAAAATCCCATTGAGAGGAAAAACAGATACTATTGGGGACAAAAGAGACTTGAAACCCTTCAAAGCAATAAAGTCAAGAATGAAAAAAGTAAACAGTTAATTTTCATAATGTGATAGTAATGTTGAAAAAGGAGGGATTTGGAGTCAGAGAACCAGGGCTCCATCATTCAGTGGTCAAATGGCCTCAGGCAAATTCCCAAATTCACTGACCCTCACTTTCTTCATAGTGAAATGAAGACAATACTAGCAATTGTTACCACAAGAGTGTGTTGTGTGCAATAAGTTAGTTATTATAATCCAAAATGAAGTCAAGTGGAAACCTCACCAGGAAAGCCTCGTGACTAAGATGTCAAGTCTAAATTTGAATAGTTTATCTTGAAGAGTTTTCCTTATCTATAGCGTGCTGTCAGAGAACCCAGGAAATTCAAAGACAGTGTCTAGGTAGAGAGATTTCAAGACATTTTAAAATGGAACTGAGTAAATGAAAAATAATTTATAAAGTTAAGGAAATTAAAGCATACGGCAATTAGTTACTTACCCAGACTTCTAAAACACTTCTAAATGTATAGAAGTATTTTAACCAAGAGTCCTTTCTAACTCTTGATAACCCACAGTGACAATAGGAATTTTATCTATAGAAGTAGCTCTAAGGCAAGGCTTGAGAGCCTATCTTGTACTGCAAGAATCAACAATGATTATTGAACATCTATATGCCTTCCCAATGCTGTGATATTACCAGGTACTCTAAAGATTTTGCATTTAACAAAAATCACATGTTTTTTTTTTCTTATCCTCCTCCAATTTAACTGATCTCCATGCCTCATAACAGCCTGAGGTCTGGAGGCCTGGCTCATATAAGGACTCACATCTGCTGGTTCTGTAGAGTCTCAGGGGTTTCTGCAGTAGCAACATTTACATTTTCATTACAGAAACTTCCCAACCAGATAATGTCACCTCATGCACTATAGACCCTCTGAGTCTTCCAAACGCTTGGCATCGGCTCCACATGAGCCTGTTCTTATTAGACAGTTTCCTTTCACTCTCCTTGCACTAAGCTGCTTGCTAGGCCAAAGATTCGCCTTACCTTGCTTTATGACCCATTTCTTCAAGATTTTCCTTTGGCAGCAAGACTTCCAGGGGAGTCTAAGTATCGAATCCCTGGGTGCTTTTAGTTGCACCTGTTTTATGCTTTATGGAGTCATTAGAATTTGGCTGAGATGACTGAGCAGCAGGTAAGCATTGAGTTTCTAAACGAGCAGCTCAGCATGGCATTTTTTTCCAAAGTGCAATGGAGTGCATCTTATAACAGAAAATTAAGCCACAACCAACCACCTTAGAGTTTTATAATTTGGTGCTCTCATACTATCCGTTCCTAGGATTTCTCCCTCTGGTCTTGACGCTTCAGGCAAACTCTGAATAATGAATGGGAGGAGCTGGGGTGGGGGGGCTGGGGAGAAAGTGTCAAGAACCCTATACCAGGAAATGAAAATAAAAAGACCCTGTGCAGTCTATATTGGATACAGATGTACACAAGGCAGCAACTCCGTCCTGTAAAGTTGCCAAGAATGCACCAGCTACATATGGCCTCGTAGTAGGATGGAGAACAGTGATAGGATAATCTAATAAGCATTCTTTTACTATTAGAAACAGAGCTATAAACGGCGCTGTGGTCCTGGATCTACCTGATACCTCAGCAGTTAATGAATACCCAGTGTGGGCAGAGGACTGGGTTAGGGCCTGGAACCATGTCTCTCCTATTTGCCTTTTTTCCTCCCATGCCCACAGTCACTGGTCAGGCTCTCATTAATTCTCAGCTGGATTCTTAAAATCATTTTCTAATAGATCTCTCCCCTTCCAAACCAGCTTTCCCACCACCATAGGATTGATTTTTCTAAAATATAGCTTTGATCATTTTACTCATCTGATCAAAAGCCTTCAGCAGCTCTCTACCATAAACCCAATTAAGTCCAAAGGTCTCAGCTTAGCATTTAAGACCCTTTACAAAATGGTCCTTTTCTCCTTGCCTTTCCCCTCTGCTCTCTCTGGTCTGGCTTCCGGGCAAATCCCATGAAGTCAGCAATTCTCTAGACTCTCCAAGGTAAGCAAGTGTGAAACAGCCAGGGTGTCAAGGCATTCTGGGAATTTCCTCTAGGCTCGGGGATTGAGGGGGTGCAGGAGTATCCCTGGTGGAAGGAAGGTTGGTGATGGCCAACAAACTGTAGGAAAGGATTCATGGTAAAGCTAGGAAGGGACCTCCAACCTGCAGAGAGTGTAGATGTTACGTGTTTCACTCACATCACTCAGCCAGATAGTTCTCACTGGAAGCCATTCTCAAAAGCACAGAGCTAATATGTATAAAATGGATAACTAATAAGAACCTGCTGTATAAAAAATTAAATGAAATAAAATTCAAAAATTACAAAAAAAAAAAAAAGCACAGAGCTAAGCCCACACAAGGCTAGTGATCCCTGATGTTTGCATATGAGGACATGGTGGTAACAGCAATTATGCCCAGCTTTCCTTTTCTCCCTCCCTTCCACCAGCCTAAGGACTGACCATGCAAGCCATCACTTTTTCCTGCCTGACTTGGAGAGTATTCTTTTCTTTTTTTTTTTTTTTACAAAGAGCTCCAGATTACATAAGAAAACACTTGTTACTTCAAATATTGTCACCCCATTCTGACTGGCATTCTATATGTTTGTGTACCTTAAAAGTGCAGGAAAGAGCAACACTGAAGTCCTAAGAGGTAGAGATCTGAGTAAAGTGAGTGCAGACTGAGTGTATGGATCACCTGCATGGCACAATCACCAACACCTCCTCCCTGAGATGAGAAACCAGACAACTATGTTTGCAATTTCCACTTCCATCAAACACTATACTGGAGGTCCTGGAGAGTAAAAAAAGGCAAAAACAAAGAAACAAAGAGTTTATAAGACTTGAGAGCTCATTATTCACAGATGACATGACTGTGGCTGAATAACCTACACATACACTCTCAGAATTAACAAATTTAGCAAGGTCACTGGATACAAGAGCAATGTACAGAAAGTAATTACATATCAGCAAAAACAATTAAAAACAAAATTTCAAAATTTTAAAAAATATCATTTACAATAGCATTAAAACCAATAAATACCTAGGAATAAATGTAACAAAAAGTTGTACAAGTCCTCTAATAGAAAACTAAGACCTAAACATTGGAGGAATATGTAATGGTTGTGGATTGGAAGACTCAATGTTCTAAAGATCTTAATCCTCCTCAAATTGATCTATAGAGTGAATCAAAATCTGACCAAATGAGGTGGTTATTTTTGTTTTGTTTTGTTGTTGTTTGGGAATACATAGTATGTATGTGTGTAGAAATCAACAGGCAAATTCCAAAATGCACATATAGACCTGCAAGATGTCAAAAATGGCCAAGACAATCTTGAAGATAAAGAACTAAAGTGAAGGATTTATACAACTAGATATGTAAATTTATTATAAAACTGTAATATTTAAGATGTGTGGTACTGACACAATGATAACCAAAAGGATCAATAGAACAAAAGAGACCAGAAACAGATTCATGTATTTATAGAGACACCTACTTTATGACAAAGGTGGCATGACAGTGTGATAAGGAAAAAGGCGGTCTTCAGAGTCAAACAGTGATCTATATGGAGAAAAAACTCATCTTGACCTCCAAACCTAATATCATACACTAAAATTAATTCCAGTTAGACTGTAGATCTACATGTGAAAGGAAAATCAATTCAGCTTTAGGAAGATAGGAAATATTTTCATTAGCTTGGAGTAAAGCAAAAACTTTCTTAAACAAGACACAAAAAAACCTTACCATAAAGGAAATGATTGACTTGAAATACATTAAAATTAGAAACTTCTTTTCATCAGAAACACAATTAAGGGAGAGAAAAGGCAAGCCACAGAATAGCAGAAATTGTTCAGAGTAAATATGATCAACAAAGGACCCATTTCTGGAATGATAAACAACTCCTATAAATCAATTTATAAAAGACAGATAACCCAATAGAAAAACAGGAAAAGATTTGAGTCGATGCTTCACAAGAGGCTATGCAAATAGAAAATTATCATAAGAAAATGTGTTCATCCTCAATAGTAATCAGGGAAATGCAAAATAAAACCACAGTATACCACAACATACCTGCCTAAAATTGCTAAAATTAGGAAGACTGACAATATCAAATGTTGACAAGGTTGTGGAACAACTGGAACTCTCACACTGCTGCTGGGGCAGTAAATTGTACAATTGCATTTGGAAACTGTTCAGCCTCATCTATTAAAGCTGAGCATATACTAACTCTAAGACCCACCAATTCCACTCAAAAGAAATGCATACATATGTGCACTACAATTATGTACAGGCAGCTCCTCAAAAAGTTAAACATAGAATTAACATATGACCCAACAATTCCACTCCAAGAGAAATAAAAACATACATCCACACAGAAACATGTTTGAAAAAGTATATAGCAGCATTATACAATATATATTTTGAAAATAGTCAAAAGGTAGAAACAACCCAAATGTCCATAGATGAATGCAAGAACAAATGGAGGTATATCCATGCAATGGTATCTTAATCAACCATAAAAAGTAATGAAGTGCTGACACATGCTACAACTTGGACGAACCTTGAATACTTCATGCTCAGTGAAAGATGCCAGATACAAAGGTCACATTTTGTTTGATTCCTTTTATATAATATATCCAGATAGGTAAATCCACAGAGACAGAAAATAAATTGTTAGTTACCAGGGAATGGGGGAGGGAAAATAGGGAGTGATTACTAAATGAGTACAGGATTTTTTGTTTTCAGTGTGATGAAAAATTCTGAAAGTTGAGAGAGGTGGTAGTTATACAAAATTGTGAATACACTAAATGCCACTGAATTGTACACTTTAAAATGGTTAATTTTATGTTATGTGAATTTCACCTTAATTTTTTTAAAGATATTAAAAATGGCCCTTTTCCATCCTTACTTTAATATTCTCTGGAAACTATATCCTTATTCTATACAGGCAGTCCTCACCTTGTGTAGCACTTGTGTGAATTTCAGTTACCGCAGTTAAGTTCAATTATACCAGTCCCCCAACAAAATGGCTCCAATTTCAGTAACCACAGTATACTTACTATGAGTAATTGCATGAAGTACAAACTTCGTACCTAGGTCTTCAGTCCACAAATCACTATGTAAATAACAGCCAAGCATCAGAATCAGTGACCGATCACATCACTTTTTCAAAGTCTGCCAGTGCAGACTGCACATCTGATACTCAGTTCCAGCATGAACAGGGAAGCATACAATTGTGTTGTTCCCCAGTGATAAACTCACATGCCATTCTATAAGCATGGATAAGTGAAAGAGGGAATTGGCCAACAAATATAAAAATGCTAGCAAAGAAGTGAAAAGTGATAACTTCAAAAGTGAAATTCTAATCCAATGTAAATAGAGTTATGGAAGAAATAGCTGACCATGGGATTGTTGACAGGGCTACCATTTGAGAGACTCAGGATATACAGCCAAAGTAACTTAGTAAAGGTGAACTTATCAACATACATGAGGAAAGTGGTTTTGACAAAAAGAATGAAGATGTCCCAGAGGAGACGATGCTGGCAAACAACTTCAACATTAAAGGAGCTCTCAGAAATATTTTGCAACATTGAAAGCACGAACAATAAAATGTTGGAAATTAATCAAAACTTAGAAAGGAGTATAACAATATGCTAGTGCATAGAAAAATGTTCACTCCCTATCATAAATTATAGGCAAGAAAATAACAAGTACCATTAAAACTACTTTTGATAGCTTTTTACAAAAATAATAATGTATTTTAATGTTCAATGTTTCTCATGTATTTGATTACAGTGTATTAAATAGTTTCAATGTTTTAATTTCCCTATATATTTATAACTGAGAACAACACAGTTTTTTCTCTTCTGACAGTAATTTTTTAAAAGTCACTGAACAATTGTAATTTTCCCATTGATTATTTAGTTCACTTTGCATGGTTTCAGCTTGCACAGCCATTTTTATGATCCCACAGTACTATGCAAAACTACAACAGCCTATACTCTATCCTGTATACTCCATATCCCAGTCAAATATTCACTATTAACACCAATTTAAAATATTTCTATACCTCCTAGCAATATCTCTGCCACATGATATTGGCTTAAGAAATTTTATTTCCACTACTCCCTCCCCACCCAGTGACTTTGATTGATATTTCCTTACCCTATAATTTCTTCCTCTTACAATTTTAAATTCACATTCCTTCATGAAGACATTTTCTGATTTCCTGCTCCCCAAATTAAGGGGATCCCTCCCTCCCTCCTTTGAAGTTTCTGCCTACTACAATAAAAATACTTCTTTAGAATTAGCAACAAGCACCTCTTAATACACCTTTGTTGTAAAGTCATATATGTCTGGGTTTTGGTTTTGGTTTTCTTTTTTGTCTATGTTTTTGCAAATTGAGAATTGTGTGATTAAAATGGCATATAGTTGAACATGTGCCTATAAAAATAAAGGCAAAATGGATAAAGGAAGGGAAAACTAGAACTTCTCTTTTATTTTTAATAAATATAAAAATTCCAAAGCAAAATTTTCCTGGAAAACAGTTAACATACTATTATGGCTTTTTATTTGAGTATTTATAGAATATTGGATACCCCTAAAACATCTATGTTAATAACAAAGACTATGTGAGTTTTATTCCTCAAGGGTGTGGGGAAAAGACAACACTGTGCACTGTAAGTATTTCAGCAGTCAGTCTAGCAACCTCCCAATTGCTGTGTTCAATTGCACTTTTATATATTGCCCTTGAATAAATAGTTACTTGGCTCTGAAATTTCTTGAACCGACAGCTCTTTGTTGAAGACCTCACAAGACTTTTAATAAAGACAACTAAAAAGCAATTGATTTTCCCCCTGGTTGGAGTATGTATTCAAAAGAGTGGTAAACAATATCCACCATGTTCTCCCTTAAGAATGCATCCTTTGATTTGTACTTTGAAAAAATATATATAAGTCAATATTTGTTTTCTTTGTATAATAACCACATGCAGAGTTTTCTGGGACAGTAATACAATATAGCTACTGTTGTTGAAGATTGGGACAAATGGTTTCTGTTCACACTCTCATTCTATGTGACTTAGTTGAAATTAGTTCTAGCTGATACATCAGTTTCTGCCCACATCACACACAAACATGCTATATTACACTGCTGGGCACTCTACATCCACTGCCACTCCATCCATGAAGGTAGACACATCAGCTGTCACTTTATTTATAAACCCACCCCCTTGGCCATGCTGATGGGACCAAGGATGTGCACCTGCCTCAATCTCAGCCTAACAGACTCCCTTCTCTCAGAAACTGAATTTACAACTTAAAGGCAGTCCTTTTAAGTGTGTCTGGACCTGTGAGATGTATACTTAGAAATGTGAGAGAAAGATTTCATTTGTCATGCAGAAGAAACCAGTCTTCCGAAAGGAAAAAAAAAAAGTTTTCTAGTCCTTGGTTTCAACTCCTTCCTAATCCCAAATTCCTTCCCACTACTAGATTCCATGAGAAATCCTTGTATCTTTTTTTTTTTTTGCGGTACGCGGGCCTCTCACTGTTGTGGCCTCTCCCGCTGCAGAGCGCAGGCTCCGGAGGCGCAGGCTCAGCGGCCATGGCTCACGGGCCCAGCCGCTCCGTGGCATGTGGGATCCTCCCCGACCGGGGCACGACCCCGTGTCCCCTGCATGGCAGGCGGACTCTCGACCACTGCGCCACCAGGGAAGCCCTCCTTGTATCTTTATAATGTATTCTTCTTGCCAACTTAAGCTTACTAGAATTGCTTTATGTTACTTGCTACTGTGACTCATAACAAAAACAAGGAATTTTCTAATATGGTTCTGTGTAGAAACTTCATCTTTGAAACAGGAATAATGATGACATTATTATTACAAATCTCAATAGTAGACAAGCAGAACAATGAATGCCATTTTAAAATTGGAATCACCTACTAACTATTTTTACATACAAAATTTTCAAGCTTTTCTCAAGAAGGCTTTCTTACCTGTCCTAAGCATGCTGTGTAGGTCTAAACTGATAATTTGCTACACTCAAATTGATCTGCTACTCCACAAAAGCACATCAGCCTTTTAAGCCTGCAAGTAACTCTCCACCTGAGTGGGATATGTAGTCTCAAACAGTGTAGTACATCTTCTATATGAGATACTCTTCTAAATGAATAGCAATTTCAACACCTTAACAGAGTTTGTGTTGGTTTCCCTGGTGCCACAAGGTCCTTGCTGGGTAAAGTGTCTCTAACCTGACTACTGACCATAATGGTGCTTGTTTGATTCCTGTCTAATATTATTTACTTTTAGAAATGTTTAGTTATGAATTTTTTTGACTTAATATTTTCTAAAATGCACCTCATATTCTCTCCCAGAGGATTTTTTCTCTTTTCCTATTCAATTTCTCATGGGTCTTTAATCCCATTCTCATCACAAAATGGTATACAAGAATAGAATATCTAAACTTGCTATAAATTGGGAGAGCTGGATAAACGGATCCTAAGTATAAAGGTAGGAGAAAGGCAATATTGTAAGTTTAGCAGACAATGCAGACCATTATTCTCCCCCAAGGCCATTCTTAATTTATTAAAAATAGAATGATTATACAATCAAGACCCAGAATAAAGAGTCATTTCTCCTTTACTAAATACACAAACAGTAGGATTTATTTCCAATATTTGTACTTACCTTTGAAACAGTTCTCAGTTATCATCAGATGGTTTAAAGGTATCTAACCTCCAAATTTTTACTGGTCCCAACAACACAGTTCAGGCTAACATTTCAAACAATCAATTAGCTAATCATTTATAGATATCTAGAGAACAGTTGGGAAAGCCATTAATTTACTATTGTACTGTCAAGGTTAATAGTATCTTTCTTTTAATTGTGATGTGTTCTTTTTTTTAAGTCTTCTTTCCTTACTGTAAATTAAAACGTGTTTGATTTTTATAAATATGTTTAAATAAAATAGAACATTTCACAGTTAGGATATGGGTCCAGGTAATCTTTTCAGGAAAATGGGGTATTATATAAATAAACAAAAAAAAGGGTAAATAATAACTATAAATAATAACTATTATCAATGTAATTCCTAAAAATGGCTATTTATTTATCTATCTATCTATAATCAACTATGTAACATTGATTATCAATTATTAATATAATCATTTTTTTGGTTTGTCTCTAATACTGGCTGCAATGGCATAGTAAAAATTTTGAGTCAGAAAAGTTTAAGGAACAAGGAATGGGTGTTTAAACTAAATTCAACTTAACTATCCAATACATAAAATGGAACTCTAACCAAGGAATAGTTTGAACAGAGAAGTTACAGTAAAAAGAAAGCATAGGAGGGCTTCCCTGGTGGCGCAGTGGTTGAGAGTCCGCCTGCCGATGCAGGGGACACGGGTTCGTGCCCCGGTCCGGGAAGATCCCACATGCCGTGGAGCGGCTGGCCCCATGAGCCATGGCCGCTGAGCCTGCGCGTCCGGAGCCTGTGCTCCGCAAGGGGAGAGGCCACAACAGTGAGAGGCCTGCATACCGCAAAAAAAAAAAAAAAAAAAGAAAGCATAGGTAAATTGATAGAAATAGGACAGTTGTTGAATGTCAATTATACATTATTGACTTATAAATACTTATATTTTTGCTGCTTTGGAACACAGTTTGGAAGGTCCTCAAAAAGTCAAACATGGAATTACCATATGACTCAGCAATTACACTTTTAAGTACATTCTCAAGAGAATTGAAAACAGTTGTTCAAACAAAGACTTGTACACGAATATTCATAGCAGCATTATTCAAAATAACCAAAATGTGGAAACAATGTAAATGTCCTTCACTTGATAATTGGATAAACAAAACATGGTTTATTCATACAATGGAATATTATTCAGCCATACAAAGAAGGAAATAATCAGCAAACTGATTCAAATTTTATACGGAGAGGCAAAAGACCCTAAATAGCCAACACAATATTGAAGCAGAGAACAAAGTTGGAGGACTGACACTGTTTAACTTTAAGACTTACTCTAAAGCTACAGTAAACAAGACATTGTGGTGCTGGTGAAAGAATAGAGAAATAGATCAATGGAACAGAATGGAGAGCCCAGAAATAGATCCCCATAAATATAGTCAATTGATTTTTGAAAAAGGAGCAAAATCAACACAATAGAGAAAAGACAGTCATTTCAACAAATAGTGCTGAAACAAATGGACATCCACCATGCAAAAAAATGAATCTAGACACAGATCTTACACACTTAAAAAAAATTAACTCAAAATGGGTCACAGACTAAATGTAAAATGCAAAACTATAAAATTCCTAGAAGATAAAATAGAAGGAAAACTAGATGACCTTGGGTATGGCAATCCCTTTTTAAATACAACATCAAATCATTGATAAACTGAACTTTATTAAAAGTAAAAATTAAAAAATTTCTATGAAAGACAATACCAAGAGAATTGGAAGAGAAGCCACAAACTGGGAGAAAATATCACACACGTGATAAAGCAGCAGTCCCCAACCTTTTTGGCACCAGGGACCAGTTTTGTGGAAGATAATTTTTCCATGGACCAGGAGTGGGGGTGGGAGGGGGGATGGTTCAGGTGGTAATGCAAGTGATGGGGAGCCACAGATGAAGCTTCACTCACTCGCCTGCCACTCACCTCCTGCTTTGTGACCCAGTTCCTAACAGGCCACGGACTGGTACCAGTCCGTGGCCCGGGAGTTGGAGACCCCTGTGATAAAGGACAATTATCCAAAATATTCAAAGATCTTTTAAAACTTAACAATAAGAAAACAAAACCCAATTTAAAAATCGGCCAAAGACCTTAACAGATACCTCTCCAAAGAAAATATACAGATGGAAATAAGCATATAAAAAGATGTCCCACATTATATGTCACTGGGGAAATGCAAATTAAAACAATAACATACCACTACACACCTACTAATATGGCAAAAATCTGGAACACTGACAACACCAAGTGCTGGTAAAGATGTAGAGCAACAGGAATGCTCATCCATTGCTGGTGGGAATACATAATGGTACAGTCACTTTGGAAGATAGTTTGGCAGTTTCTTACAAAATTAAACATACTCTTACCATATGATCCTGCAATCACACTCCTTGGTATTACTCAAACTTTGTCCACACAAAAACCTGTACACAAATGTTTATAGATATTTTATTCATTATTGTCAGCAACTATGACAGCAACTATGATGTCTTCAGTAGATAAATTTGGTACATTCAGACAAAGGAATATTATTCAGCACTAAACAGAAATGAGCTATTAAGTCATGAAAAGACAAAGGGGAAGATTAAATGCATATTACTAAGTAAAAAAAGCCAACCTGTAAAAGCTACTGTATTATTCCAACTATATGACATTCTGGAAAGGCAAAACTATGGAGACAATGAAAAGTCAGTGGTTAACAGAAGTGGTAGTGGGAGCTGTATAAGTAAAGCACAGAGGACTTTTAAGTCAGTCAAAATACTCTGTAAGATAGTATAATGATGGAAATATGTTACTACATACTTGTTCCAACCCATAGAATGTACAACATCAAGAGTGAACCATGATGTAAACTCTGGACTTTGGGTGATTATGATGTGTCCATGTAGGTTCATCCTTGGTAAAAATGCACCATTCTTTTTTTTTTTTTTGCGGTAAGCGGGCCTCTCACTGTTGCGGCCTCTCCTGCTGCGGAGCACAGGCTCCGGACGCGCAGGCTCAGCGGCCATGGCTCACGGGCCCAGCCGCTCCGCGGCATGTGGGATCCTCCCAGACTGGGGCACGAACCCGCGTCCCCTGCTTCGGCAGGCGGACTCCCAACCACTGCACCACCAGGGAAGCCCCAAATGCACCATTCTTGTGAGTGATGTTGATAACGGGGAGGCTATGCATGTGTGGGGGCAGGAGGAATATGGGAAATATCTGTAACTCTCTCTTAATATTGTTGTAAACCTAAAATTGTTGTAAAAATGAACTCTTTATAAAAATAAAAAGAATGAAATACTGATACATGCTACAACATGGATGGACCTTAATATATTATGCTAAATGAAAGAAGGCAGACACAGAAGGCCACGTATAGTATAATTCCATTTACATGAAATGTCCAGAATAGGCAAATTCATACAGAAAGTAGATTTGTAGTTACCAGGAATTGGGAAGAGGGAAGAGTAGGGAACTGACTGCTTATGGGTATGGTGTTTCTTTTGGGGATGATGAATATGTTCTAGAGTGGGGTAGTGGTGACGGTTATATAACTTTATGAATATACTAAAACCCACTGAATTGTACCCTTTTAAATGGTAATTCTATAGTATGTGAATTATATTTCAACTTGAAAATTTATATGAGGGAAAACATTTTTTACAGATGAGAAAATTAGGTAGAATATAACCAATGCATGTGATAATAAATCATTTGATTCTGGTCATCATATTTCATCCTAAAAATGGATTCAATGCTGTTATTAATCTGTGTGCACAGAAGCATTCTCTCACAAATAATCACCATGCACAAACAACACTTCCTGGGTAGAGTGGGAGCCACACTGGAAAGGACTGGGAGGGATCCAGAGAAAGAGAATGGTGTAAGCTGTAAGCAGGCCCAGAAAAAAAAAATAGTGTTGCACTTCAGAAGCATCTTTGGGACTTTGGATCCTAAATTATTAGAACAGGGGTCCCCAACCCCTGGGCCATGGACTGGTACCAGTCCGTGTCCTATTAAGAACCAGGCCACACAACAGGAGGTGAGCGGCGGGCGAGTGGGCTGTATTTACAGCCGCTCCCCATGGCTCACGGTACCACCTGAGTTCCGCCTCCTGTGAGCATTATGGTGAGTTATATAATTATTTTATTATATATGGCAATGTAATAATAATAGAAATGAAGTGCACAATAAATGTAATGTGCTTGAATCATCCTGAAACCAACCCCCAACCCAGTCCGTGGAAAAACTGTCTTCCAAGAAACCGATCCCTGGTGCCCAGAAGGTTGGGGGCCGCTGCATTAGAAGACTGCTAAAGTAGAAATACGAATTTAGAACAGCTTGCAGAAAATGGACTGAAGTATCCATCTAAATTTGGATGTTAGTCTAGTGCTAACCACATGACGTTTCTCTGACTCTTTGCGTACCCTGTGTTAGTCCTAATGCCAGGCTTTCCCAGATGTTTTTCTTTGCCACAAAACATCCAAGAGGGAAAAGAAAATAAATTTTCAGTAGTCATGCAAGTGAACACGGTTGGGGTTTTTCATAGGAGTGATAGAACATTTCACCTTTTTGATGCAGTATCTTGATAACACCAACCCTCATTTTGTTCCCTCCCTAGGCAGAGCCTTCTATTTCCCCCAGTGCCTCAGAGAATGAGATCCCAATTCCTTAGTGTACAAGTGTTGAAATTTATCTGTAGTCCCAGGCGATGTCAGTATACCAAAATGGATGCATTTAGTGTTAAGTACCTTACCAGCAATTTCCCTTTTGAGCACTGGAATGTGATAAAGCATCAGAGTTTTACTCTTTGGAGTGAAATGTAAAACTGCATAGGCTGCAAGAAAATAGATTGGGGAGAACTTCTTGCAGCCATTTGTCCCAGTAATTGACCAATAGAGAACAATAAAGCAGTATTTCTCAATGCTAGTATCATATTGGAAGCTTCTTGCCCTTCCTCTTACACATTTTATAAAGTAGAATGCTAGTAGGACAAGCACACTTCCCCATTAAATGGATAAATTTGGTCCCTGGAACATGAGCAACAGCACCGTAGCACCTACAAACAACAATGAGGAGATCCATTTCCATTGCTTCCCAGAACTTCTGGGCCTCTTTAAGGATGAAAGTAATCTTTTCACATTCCATCTTGAGGTAGTGACCGGATTGGCTCTGAAGCTGGCACCTGCATCTGTCTCATTCTGATAAGAAGCATCTCCAGCTGACTTTCTTTCCAAGTAACTCCCAAACTTTACATAATTAAATAAGCTGATGGAAAGAGTGAAAGGGTTCCACTGCAGAAAGAATACCACAGCAAACAGAAAAGTGAGGATTTCACCAAAGACTGCTTCTTTCATGGTAAAAATGCATCATGCACATGTGCAATAATTAAGGGATCCTGTTCATCTGAAAAGCATCATCTCCTAACACATCATTTTACATGAAAGATCATCCAACAATCTACTCATTTTTGGCTTCAGTCTATAATAGCTCAGTTGGAATAGTTTCACAGAAAAGAAAAACGTTCTTTCCCTAGGTAACAGTCTAGTAGGTTTTCCTGCCTCGGTTCCTTTTTCTCTCTACTATCTCTGGCCCCAGTGTGCAGTTTTTTTAAAGCATTGCAAAATGTCAATACACAAACAAAGGAGACCAGAAGCAAACCTCTGCTATCACAGAATCTTGTTGTATAAACTGAGAAACAGTGACATGTAATGAAACCTTATTCCCTTTTTTCCCTCCTCTTTGTAAATGATTTGCTTCCCCCTCCTTCTTCATGTATAAATAAACAGAAAAGTGTCTGTGTATTTGGTGTTTTTTCTCCTTTGGTCTTCATAATCAAGGGCTATTACAGCAATAGATCTTATCTGTAGAATGGCAGTCCCTCTGCACCTTCAGTTCAGATTTTTGTTTATGCATGGCTGCCATTGTGGCTGTTCCTGATAGTTTCAGGTCAGCCATGACAGACTATGGGTGACACTAAATAAACAAGCTGGGAGTCTGGGACCAGCCAGGAAGGAGTGGTACTAGGGCTCACAGTTTGATTTTCCTTGATTAATCACCTCTTTTACTTAGAATAACTTACTGTGTACAGTACCTGCTTGTCTGGCTAAGCAAATTACACCATCAACAGGCAAGGACTTAGAAATCCTCATAAACAAAGAGAAACAAGGAAGACAAGTACAGCTTACTCAACTGCAAAGTGAAGCTGCCGGCTTTAGGAGCATGATCACGGCTGTTTATTTATTTTCTTAAATAGCATATAGCTCTTTCTTCTGCTGCTTGTTATCCTGCTCTGACCTAAGTAACCTTGTCAAGCCACCTCCCAGGTTGCCCAGATGGCCACAACCAGCAGACTAATCATTCTGAATGATAAGAAAGGGTATGATTCCTAGTGATCAGTGTCTCAGTATCCATCTTGGCTCCCCAGAAGCACTCTGCATCTGAGTGTGTGTGTGTGTGTGTGTGTGTGTGTGTGTGTGTGTGTGTGTGTTACAACTATTAGGTTTAGAAAAGAGGCTGCTGAATGGGATCACACTTTATTATATTTTCTGCTCTGAAACTTGGTTCAGAATCATCCTCAGTTCCTACTGTGTGTCAAGAGCTGTAGCACTTCTGTAAATAATCATTATCCATTAATTTCCTCAAATTGTGCTCATGAATTAAGAAAGACTGGTGACTTGTGTAGCTGACTATAACCATTTGGGAAGAAAACAATTTATTCCTCAAATTTTATGTAGTTAAAAAGCATGTCTGTCAGGAATATTGAGAATCTTTCAGTTCAAATTCAGCAGGTTAACAAATGGTCCTAGGAGTTGTCTGCATTGCAATAACGAAGGTAAGAATAAAAATAGAGTTTAGAAAAGTATACAGATATTTAGATGAGAAAAACAGCTACCAAATGCTATGTACAGAGAATTCATGGACAAATATTAATAAGGAACATCACCAGTAATGAAAGAGGATAAATAGTATTAAAATATGAATTTTCAATTATTAAAACTGCAGAGTTTTTTTTTTTTAAATTAAGGGTAATACTCCATGCTGGTGAGATTATGGTGAGTTGAGTTTTCTTATACTGTCCTGCTACCAGTAGAAAAATAAATTGATACTATCTTCCTGGAGTGTTAGAATTCCCATGGCTACAACCATATTCTAAGAAATTCCTTTTAACTTTAAGAATCACTTGGAGATCTTTTTAAGAATGTGGATTCTGATTGCATAAGTCTGGGTGAGGATTGAGATTCTTCATTCTAACAAGGTTCAAGACAATGGGGATGTTTCAAGTTCAGGGACCATATTCTAATTTGCCAGGCGTTAGAAGGCTTCTCAATAGTTCCCCCAACAGAGCCTGTACTAAGGAAGTAGGTGTGGAAGGCAAACACCACACATGTGATAACCATGGTACCGGACACTGAAAGAGTAATGACCCAAAAATAAGGTCAAAGCTTTAAGCTTAGAAATTTCCTAAGAAGATGGTAAGTTCCATTTTGGATGTGTTACTTGTGAGGTTCCTATGGTGTAATCATGTGGATATGTATAAAAGGCAGGGGGACATACAAGTTTGGAGCTTCATGAAAGTTTAGAGTAGAGACGTACCAGGTTGAGCCATATGAAATTTCCAATAGCCAACAACTTTCAACCTACAAAAATGGCTGTGTCATATGGTTCCACCTAATAAATTTGAGGATCATTTTCATGGAGGTAATACTTAAATATGTGAAGGTATGTGATATTAGCAAAGGTAAGCATGAAGACTGAGGTAGGGACTGAACTTTGGGAAATGTCTACATTTAGGAGATGAGTAGATAGAGAGAAAAAAATGAAAGAGTCTGTATTTGTTTGCTAGGGCTGCTGTAACAAAGTAAATGGACTGGATGGCTTAAAACAGAAATTTATTTTCTCAGACTCCTTGATCTCTGGAGTCTGAGATCAAGGTACCAGTAGGGATGGTTTCTTTGGAGGCCTCTATCATTGGCTTGGCTTATAGATGGCCATCTCCTCCCTGTATCTTCACATGGTCTTCCCTCTGTAAATGTCTGTGTCTTAATTTCCTCTTCTTACAAGGACACCAGTAAGGCCAACCCTAATAACATCATTTTAGTTTATTTACTTCTTTAAAGACCCTATCTCCAAATATAGTCACATTCTGAGATCCAGGGAGTTAGGGTTTCAACATATTAATTTGGGGGGAACACAGTTCAGCCCATAAGAGAGAATGACAAAGAATTTTCAAAAAGATAGGAAGAACTAGCATTGCACTCTCAAAATCTTAAAGAAGTAGAATTTCAGTAATGAAGCCCAGAAACAAGAATGTAATGGGAGGAATGTGGATGAGCTGTTGGAAGAACCACTGGATTTATAATTTGGAGGTTTTGTTGACATTTGGAAAAGCAGTTTGAGTGATAAAACTGGGGGTGGAACTCAGAGTAGGAAGGGGAATAAGTGAAGACCTCACAAAAAGATTAAAGAGACCCACTGGATCAAGTAAAACAAGCATAAATCCTTAGGCAGTCCTTGGTCCAGGCTTGCTGTGACCTAACAACTCCCTTTCTATCCCACTGAGGTACCGCTTCACTTACGCAGAAGGAACCCAAGTGTCTATACCTAAGAAAATGTGTAGTCCTAGGTCCTGGGACCACACTCATTTCAGTACTACCCTCTGAACATTCTGGTACCTTTAGAGTAAAGTGTACAGTGGAAATCACTGACAAATCATCTGCCTCCAGTAGATAGAGTTTACCAAAGATCACTAGCTTCAAAGAGAGGAAGACAAAAAGTTCTTTTTTTCTCAAAATTATTCTGGGACAAAGGGTCAACAGTGAGGCACCCAAGTGCCTTTGGTGTTTATATATCATTTATATCGTTTATGATATCATTTCCACAGCATCATATGGCAAGGTCATGAAGTTACCCACACCACTCTGGCAAATCTCCCTACTGGCAGATATCAGGGAAAATGAAGTAAATTTAAATTTAATAAATTATCTCAGTCATTCCAGTGTAAAGCTGCCTTTTAGTTTAGGCATTTAATTCACTGATAATTCATTTTTAATCAAGATCCACTCAAGTACTCTCATTTGGATATCTGCACTTGGCAAATTTTGCCACCTTCTCCCTTCTCTTCTCAAAATGGTATCTGGGTATATGTTGGGGAAGGGGCTTACCAGGTCTTTGTGTCAGTGGACTGAAGGAGTCCTCAGAGCTGATGGTAACTCTGCTATCATATTTCTTTTTTGCCTGGTTGCTACTCCCTCTGCTGGCACTCAGGTCTGAAGTCAGTAACTGGTGTGCTTGATGGGTGGTCCGTTCCAACTTGATTGGGGTCTGATGGTAACCCCCTGACTCTTACTGTTGACTTGATAAGGGCATCCAGCATTCAGGCTGTGCTTTGATTTACCTCACCAGAGCAGATACCATCCCATCATAGGCCCACTGGATCCCAACTCTACCCCAACTAGAATAAGAGCTCAGCAAGGGCAGAGATTTATCAATAGATTTTATTCACTGCTATATTCTCAGTGCTTAGGAGGGTCTCTAATCCATAGTCATCATTCAATAAATATTTGGGAGAAGTGAACTTTCTAGGCTTGGCTCTCACCATGCTAAAGGAAGAAAATCCTTTCTCAAGCTCTCTCTCTCTTTCCTCTTCTCACCTAGTTTCGAGTTTCTTTGTCAAAATCCTTATTCGAATATCAGCAACTGAATGTTAACTTTTTAAAATTTGTATCACTTCTCTAATGAGTCTAAATCCTTCCTCCTTCCTCTCTTCTCACCTCTCACAGAGGGAGATAGTTCTCTCAGCCCACAGAAGGAAGGCCATTCAAACACACACATGCATGCGTGCATGCGTGCACACACACACACACACAAACACACACACATTTAGTGGCCCCAAAGTTCATAAAGAAGGAAGGTGCTTCCAAAAAATCTTAGGTTCCATGTCTTTCATGGCCAACTGAAAGGAAAAACCATAAAAGGCAATATCCACCAAAATTCAAGCACCCTTGTTAGGAGGCACTGTTTCTTCCCCCTCCTATGTCTTCCTGTGAGGGAATTCAAGGACAGTAACACTGACCTTTTTGCTCTCCTTTCATTTCACCAGCAAAGATGAGAACATAAGAGGCAAATGGAGTTACTTATCAGATTAATAAATGTGATAGGACCCCACCCCTCCCCTTGCCCCTGGGAGCAGTCCTGTCCACCTGCCATAGGTCACTGTTGCCTGTGACTAGTGCGTGAAGCCCACTGGATTCTGGGATTCAGCTCTAGCCCATCTGAATGCACTCTAAGATATATTGTTCGAATTTTATCAGTAATAAAGGTGATCTTTCAGTACTCCATTAGCTTACTGCTGATTTATTACTTGATTAGTTCAGATTCTGGGCAAGGTAGAGAAGCATTATTTATTACACTGCTTCAGAAACCCCCAAATTGGAATATTCTCCTCAACCTAGATCTATCAATAGATACTTAGTCATGAGATAATGAAAATCCAAAGTGTGTATAGTATGGATGAAATAAATGCCTAGGTTGAATCATTTAATATGTTGCAGAGTGTAGGACATAACAGAACTCCAGCATTCTGACACTAACCAGTCCCCTCTCTTTGCTTCCATCTGTGCCAGGGCCACTTATCTTCTCCAGATTTGTTGAAACAAATTTCAAGAACTTTCTTTGTTAACCATTTCCATTTCTTTTAAGATTAGCATTATAAAATTCTTCACTGGCTTACAGTAATGCAATGGAAGAACTCTCAGCTAAGAAACAGAGAAACTTAGTTTATATCCCAGCAGTAAAGGGGACAGGTAGACTAGATGTGCACTAACATGCCATTCTGTACCTTTTCTAGACAATTCAGCCTTTTTTTCTCATAAAATAAGAAGAAACTTGTCTCAGTTAGAAAGCAAAGATAATTGATCAGCATTCTTCATTAAGTAAACTTTTATAAAGTCACCTTTAAATTAAAGACATTCTTAAACTCTATTTTTCTAATCTTAGTAAAATCACCTTAGCATATAGCTTCAAGATGGTGGAGGAGTAAGATGCAGAGATCACCTTCCTCCCCACAGCTATATCAAAAATACATCTACATGAGGAACAACTCCTACAGAACACCTACTGAACGCTGGCAGAAGACCTCAGACTTCGCAAAAGGCAAGAAACTCCCCACGTACCTGGGTAGGACAAAAGGAAAAAAAAAAAAAAAAACAGAGACAAAAGAATAGGGATGGGACCTGCACTTCTGGGAGGGAGCTGTGAAGGAGGAAAGGTTTCCACACACTAGAAAACCCCTTCACTGGCTGAGACGGGGACTGGGAGGGGGGGACGCTTCAGAGACACGGAGGAGAGCACAGCAACAGGGGTGCAGAGGGCAAAGCGGAGAGATTCCCGCACAGAGGATCGGGGACGACCAGCACTCACCAGCCTGAGAGGCTTCTCTGCTCACCCACTGGGGAGGGTGGGGGCTGGAGCTGAGGCTCAGGCTTCGGAGATCAGATCCCAGGGAGAGGACTGGGGTTGACTGCACGAACACAGCCTGAAGTGGGCTAGTGCACCACAGCTAGCCAGAAGGGTATCCGGGAAAAAGTCTGGAACTGCCTAAGAGGCAAGAGAGCATTGTTTTGGGGTGCGCGAGGAGAGGGGATTCAGAGCACTGCCTAAATGAGCTCCAGAGACGAGCGCGAGCTACAGCTATCAGTGAGGACCCCAGAGACGGGCATGAAATGCTAAGGCTGCTGCTGCAGCCACCAAGAAACCTGTGTGTAAGCACAGGTCACTATCCACACCTTCCCTCCTGGGAGCCTGTGCAGCCGGCCACTGCCAGGGCACTGTGATCCAGCGCCAATTTCCCTGGGAGAACACATGTCATGCCTCAGGCTGTTGCAACGTAACCCTGGCCTCTGCCGCCGCAGGCTTGCCCCATTCCGTACCCCTCCCTCCCTCTGCCCTGAGTGAGCCAGAGCCCCCTAATCAGCTGCAACTTTAACCCTGTCCTGTCTGGGCAGGGAACAGACATGTCAGGCAACCTACATGAAGAGATGGGGCCAAATCCAAAGCTGAACCTCAGGAGCTGTGCGAACAAAGAAGAGAAAGGCAAATAGCTCCATGCAGCCTCAGGAGCAGCAGATTAAATCTCCACAGTCAAATTAATGTACCCTACATCTGTGGAATAACTGAATAGACAACGACTCATCCCAAACTTGAGGGAGTGGGCTTTGGGAGCAACTGTAGACTTGGGGTTTGCTTTCTGCATCTAATTTATTTCTGATTCTATGTTTATCTTAGTTTAGTATTTAGAGCTTATTATCAATGGTAGATTTGTTTACTGATTTGGTTGCTCTCTTCCTTTATATATATATATATATATATTTTCCTTTTTCTCGTTTTGTGAGTTTGTATGTGTATGCTTCTTTATGTGACTTTGTTTGTATAGCTTTGCTTTTACCATTAGTCTTAGGGTTCTGTCTGTCCATTTTTCTTTTTTTTTTTTAGTATAGTTTTTACCGCTTGTTATCATTGGTGGATTTGTTTTTTGGTTTGGTTGCTCTCTTCTTTCTTTCTTTATTTTTTTAATTACTTTTTTCTTTTTTTCTTTTTATTAATATATTTTTTATTTTAATAACTTTTTAATTTTATTCTATTACTTCTTTCTTTCTTTCTTTCTTTATTTCCTTTCTTCCTTCATTTATTCCTTTCTTCCTTTCTTTCTTTCTTTCTCTTTTCTTTTTAGCCATGTGGATAAAAGGCTCTTGGTGTTCCGGTCAGGTATCAGGCCTGAGGCCCTGCGGTGGGAGAGCCAAGGTCAGGACATTGGTCCACCAGAGACCTCCTGGCTCCATGTATTTCAAATGGCAAAAGCTCTCACAGAGATCTCCTTCTCAACGCAAAGACCCAGATCCACTCAACAACCAGCAGGCTACAGTGTTGGACACCCTATACAAAACAACTAGCAAGACAGGAACACAACCCCACTCATTAGTAGAGAGGCTGCCTAAAATCATAATAAGTTCACAGACTCCCCAAAACACAACACCAGACGTGGTCCTGCCCACCAGAAAGAAAAGATCCAGCCTCATCCACCAGAACACAGGCACTAGTCCCCTCCACCAGGAAGCCTACACAACCCACTAAACCAACTTTAGCCAATGGAGACAGATACCAAAAACAACAGGAACTACAAACCTGCAGCCAGTGAAAAGAAGACCCCAAACAGAGTAAGGTAAGCAAAATGAGAAGACAGAAAAAGACACAGCAGATGAAGGAGGAAGGTAAAACCCACCAGATGAAACAAATGAAGAGGAAATTGGCAGTCTACCTGAAAAAGAATTCAGAGTAATGATAGTAAAGATGATCCAAAATCTTGTAAATAGAATGAAGAAAATACAAGAAATGCTTTAAAAGGACTTAGAAGACTAAGGAGCAAACAAACAATGATGAACAACATAATAAATGACATTTAAAATTCTCTAGATGGAATCAATAGCAGAATAACTGAGGCAGAAGAACAGATAAGTGACCTGGAAGATAAAATAGTGGAAATAACTACCACAGAGCAGAATAAAGAAAAAAGAATGAAAAGAATTGAGGACACTCTCAGAGACTTCTGGGACAATATTTAACATACCAACATTCGAATTATATGGGTCCCAGAAGAAGAAGAGAAAAAAAAAGGACTGAGAAAATATTTGAAGAGATTATAGCTAAAAACTTCCTTAATATGGGAAAGGAAATAGTCAATCAAGTCCAGGAAGTGCAGATAGTCCCATACAGGATAAAGCAAAGGAGAAAATGCCAAGACATATATGAATCAAACTATCAAAAATTACATACAAAGAAAAAAACATTAAAAGCAGCAAGGGAAAAGCGACAAATAACATAGAAGGGAATTCCCATAAGGCTAACAGCTGATTTTTCAGCAGAATTTCTGCAAGCCACAGGGAGTGGCAGGACATATTTAAAGTGATGGAAGGGAAAAACCTACAACCAAGATTACTTTACACAGCAAGGATCTCATTCAGATTTGATGGAGAAATTAAAATCTTTACAGACAAGCAAAAGCTAAGAAAATACAGCACCACAAAACTAGCTTTACAACAAATGCTAAAGGAACTTCTCTAGGCAAGAAACACAACAGAAGAAAAGACCTACAATTACAATCCCAAAACAATTAAGAAAATGGTAATAGGAACATAGATATCAATAATTACCTTAAATGTAAATGGATTAAATGCTCCAAATAAAAGACATAGACTGGCTGAATGGATGCAAAAAAAAGACCCATATATATGCTGTCTATAAGAGACCCACTTAGGACCTAGGGACACATACAGACTGAAAGTGAGGGGATGGAAAAATATATCCCATGCAAATGGAAATCAAAAGAAAGCTGGAGTAGCAATACTCATATCAGACAAAATAGACTTTAAAATAAAGACTATTACAAGAGACAAAGAAGGACACTACATAATGATCAAGGGATCAATCCAAGAAGATATAACTATTGTAAATATTTATGCACCCAACATAGCAGCACCTCAATACATAAGGCAAATGTTAACAGCTATAAAAGGGGAAATCAACAGTAACACAATCATAGTAGGGGACGTTAACACCCCACTTTCACCAACGGACAGATCATCGAAAATGAAAATAAATAAGGAAACACAAGCTTTAAATGATACATTAAGCAAGTTGGACTTAATTGATATTTATAGGACATTCCATCCAAAAACAACAGAATACACATTTTTTTCAAGTGCTCATGGAATATTCTCCAGGATAGATCATATCTTGGGTCACAACTCAAGCCTTGGTAAATTTAAGAAAATTGAAATCATATTAAGTATTTTTCTGACCACAATGCTATGACGCTACATATCAAGTACAGGAAAAACATGTCAAAAAATACAAACAGAGGCTAAACAACACGCTAAGCAAGAGATCACTGAAGAAATCAAAGAGGAAACCAAAAAATAACTAAAAACAAATGACAGTGAAAACATGACGGCCCCAAACCTATGGGATGCACAAAAAGCAGTTCTAACAGGGAAGTTTGTAGCAATACAATCCTACCTCAAGAAACAAGAAAAATCTCAAATAAATAACCTACCTTACACCTAAAGCAATTAGAGAAAGAAGAACAAAAATACCCCAAAGTTAGCAGAAGGGAAGAAATCAGAAAGATCAGATCAGAAGTAAATGAAAAAGAAATTGAGGAAACGATAGCAAATTTCAATAAAACTAAAAGCTAGTTCTTTGAGAAGATAAAGAAAATTGATACACCACTAGCCAGACTCATCAAGAAAAAAAGGGAGAAGACTCAAATCAAGAGAATTAGAAATGAAAAAGGAGAAGTAACACAGATACACCAGAAATACAGCTACACATGGAACAACTCCTACAGAACACCTACTGAACGCTGGCAGAAGACCTCAGACCTCCCAAAAGGCAAGAAACTCCCCACGTACCTGGGTAGGGCAAAGCGGAGAGATTCCCGCACAGAGGATCAGTGCCGACCGGCACTCACCAGCCCGAGAGGCTTGTCTGCTCGCCCGCTGGGGCGGGTGGCGCTGGAAGCTGAGGCTCGGGCTTCGGTCAGAGCGCAGGGAGAGGACTGGGGCTGGCGGTGTGAACACAGCCTGAAGGGGGCTAATGCACCACAGCTAGGCGGGAGGGAGTCCGGGAAAACTGTGGAGCTACCAAAGAGGCAAGAGACTTTTTCTTCCCTCTTGGTTTCCTGGTGCGCGAGGAGAGGGGATTAAGAGCGCTGCTTAAAGGAGCTCCACAGACGGGCGTGAGCCACGGCTGAAAGCGCGGAGCACAGAGACGGGCGTGGGACGCTGGCGCTGCTGCTGCCGCCGCCAAGAGGCCTCTGTGCGAGCGCACGTCACTGGCCACGCCCCCTTTCTGGGGAGCCTGTGCAGCCCGTCACTGCCAGGGTCCCGGGATCCAGGGACGGCTTCCCTGGGAGAAAGCACGGCGCACCTCGGGCTGGTGCAACGTCATGCCGGCCTCGGCCGCTGCAGGCTCGCCCCGCACTCCGTGCCCCTCCCTCCCGCCCGGCCTGAGTGAGCCAGAGTCCCCGAAGCGGCTGCCCCTTTAACCCTGTCCTGTCTGAGCGAAGGACAGATGCCCTCCGGCGACCTACACATAGAGGCGGGGCCAAATCCAAAGCTGAGACCCGGGAGCTGTGAGAACAAAGAAGAGAAAGGGAAATCTCTCCCAGCAGCCTCAGAAGCAGCGGATTAAAGCTCCACAATCAACTTAATGTACCCTGCATCTGTGGAATACATGAAAAGACAACAAATCATCCCAAATTGAGGAGCCAGGAGTCAGTGCTGTGCCTCTGAGGTGGGAGAGCCAACTTCAAGACACTGGTCCACAAGAGACCTCCCAGCTCCACATAATATCAAACGGCGAAAATCTTCCAGAGATCTCCGTCTCAACACCAGCACCCAGCTTCACTCAACGACCAGCAAGCTACAGTGCGGGTCACCCTATGCCAAACACCTAGCAAGACAGGAACACAACGCCACCCATTAGCAGAGAGGCTGCCTAAAATCATAAAAAGTCCGCAGACACCCCAAAACACACCACCAGACGTGGACCTGCCCACCAGAAAGAAAAGATCCAGCCTCATCCACCAGAACACAGGCACTAGTCCCCTCCACCAGGAAGCCTACACAACCCACTAAACCAACCTTAGCCACTGGGGACAGACACCAAAAACAACGGGAACTACGAACCTGCAGCCTGCAAAAAGGAGACCCCAAGCACAGTAACATAAGCAAAATGAGAAGACAGAAAAACACACAGCAGGAGAAGGAGCAAGATAAAAACCCACCAGACCTAACAAATGAAGAGGTAATAGGCAGTCTACCTGAAAAAGAATTCAGAATAATGATAGTAAAGATGATCCAAGATTCTATTTCCAAGATCCAAAATCTTGGAAATAGAATAGACAAAATGCAAGAAACAGTTAACAAGGACCTAGAAGAACTAAAGATGAATCAAGCATCAATTAAAAACACAATAAATGCAATGAAAAATACTCTAGATGGGATCAATAGCAGAATAACTGAGGCAGAAGAACGGATAAGTGAGGTGGAAGATAAAATAGTGGAAATAACTGCTGCAGAGCAAAATAAAGAAAAAAAGAATGAAAAGAACAGAGGACAGGCTCAAAGACCTCTGGGACAACATTAAACGCACCAACATTCAAATTATAGGGGTTCCAGAAGAAGAAGAGAAAAAGAAAGGGACTGAGAAAATATTTGAAGAGATTATAGTTGAAAACTTCCCTAATATGGGAACGGAAATAGTTAATCAAGTCCAGGAGGCACAGAGAGTCCCATACAGAATAAATCCAAGGAGAAATACGCCAAGACACATATTAATCAAACTGTCAAAAATTAAACACAAAGAAATCATATTAAAAGCAGCAAGGGAAAAAAACAAATAACACACAAGGGAATCCCCATCAGGATAACAGCTGATCTCTCAGCAGAAACTCTACAAGCCAGAAGGGAGTGGCAGGACATAATTAAAGTGATGAAGGAGAAGAACCTGCAACCAACATTACTCTACCCAGCAAGGATCTCATTCAGATTTGATGGAGAAATTAAAACGTTTACAGACAAGCAAAAGCTGAGAGAGTTCAGCACCACCAAACCAGCTTTACAACATATGCTAAAGGAACTTCTCTAGGCAAGAAACACAACAGAAGGAAAAGACCTACAATAAGGAACCCAAAACAATTAAGAAAATGGGAATAGGAATATACATATCGATAATTACCTTAAATGTAAATGGACTAAGTGCTCCCACCAAAAGACACAGAATGGCTGAATGGATACAAAAACAAGACCCATATATATGCTGTCTACAAGAGATCCACTTCAGACCTAGAGACACATACAGACTGAAAGTAAGGGGATGGAAAAAGATATTCCATGCAAATGGAAACCAAAAGAAAGCTGGAGTAGCAATTCTCATATCAGACAACATAGACTTTAAAATAAAGACTACTAGAAGAGAAAAATAAGGACACTACATAATGATCAAGGGATCGATCCAAGAAGAAGATATAACAATTGTAAATATTTATGCACGCAACATAGGAGCACCTCAATACCTAAGGCAAATACTAACAGCCATAAAAGGAGAAATCGACAGTAACACAATCATAGTAGGGGACTTTAACACCCCACTTTCACCAATGGACAGATCATCCAAAATGAAAATAAATAAGGAAACACAAGCTTTAAATGATACATTAAACAAGATGGACTTAATTGACATGTATAGGACATTCCATCCAAAAACAACAGAATGCACATTTTTCTCAAGTGCTCATGGAACATTCTCCAGGATAGATCATATCTTGGGTCACAAATCAAGCCTTGGTAAATTTAAGAAAATAGAAATTGTATCAAGTATCTTTTCTGAGCACAATGCTATGAGACTAGATAAAAATTACAGGAAAAGAGCTGTAAAAAATACAAACACATGGAGGCTAAACAATACACTACTTAATAACGAAGTGATCACTGAAGAAATCAAAAAGGAAATTTAAAAATACGTAGAAACAAATGACAATGGAGACACGATGACCCAAAACCTATGGGATGCAGCAAAAGCAGTTCTAAGAAGGAAGTTTATAGCAATACAATCCTACCTTAAGAAACAGGAAACATCTCGAATAAACAACCTAACCTTGCACCTAAAGCAATTAGAGAAAGAAGAACAAAATTATCCTAAAGTTAGCAGAAGGAAAGAAATCATAAATATCAGATCAGAAATAAATGAAAAAGAAATGAAGGAAACAATAGCAAAGATCAACCAAACTAAAAGCTGGTTCTTTGAGAAGATAAACAAAATTGATAAACCATTAGCCAGACTCATCAAGAAAAAAAGGGAGAAGACTCAAATCAATAGAATTAGAAATGAAAAAGGAGAAGTAACAACTGACACTGCTGAAATACAAAAGATCGTGAGAGATTACTACAAGCAACTATATGCCAATAAAATGGACAACCTGGAAGAAATGGACAAATTCTTAGAAATGCACAACCTGCCAAGACTGAATCAGGAAGAAATAGAAAATATGAACAGACCAATCACAAGCGCTGAAATTGAAACTGTGATAAAAAAATCTTCCAACAAACAAAAGCCCAGGACCAGATGGCTTCACAGGCGAATTCTATCAAACATTTAGAGAAGAGCTAACACCTATCCTTCTCAAACTCTTCCAAAATATAGCAGAGGGAGGAACACTCCTAAACTCATTCTACGAGGCCACCATCACCTCGATACCAAAACCAGACAAGGATGTCACAAAGAAAGAAAACTACAGGCCAATATCACTGATGAACATAGATGCAAAAATCCTCAACAAAATACTAGCAAACAGAATCCAACAGCACATTAAAAGGATCATACACCATGATCAAGTGGGGTTTATTCCAGGAATGCAAGGATTCTTCAATATACGCAAATCAATCAACGTGATACACCATATTAACAAAGTGAAGGAGAAAAACCATATGATCATCTCAATAGATGCAGAGAAAGCTTTCGACAAAATTCAACACCCATTTATGATAAAAACCCTGCATAAAGTAGGCATAGAGGGAACTTTCCTCAACATAATAAAGGCCATATATGTCAAACCCACAGTCAGCATCGTCCTCAATGGTGAAAAACTGAAAGCATTTCCACTAAGATCAGGAACAAGACAAGGTTGCCCACTCTCACCACTCTTATTCAACATAGTTTTGGAAGATTTACCCACAGCAATCAGAGAAGAAAAGGAAATAAAAGGAATCCAAGGGGCTTCCCTGGTGGCGCAGTGGTTGAGAGTCTGCCTGCCGATGCAGGGGATGCGGGTTCGTGCCCCGGTCAGGAAGATCCCACATGCCACGGAGCAGCTGGGCCCGTGAGCCATGGCCACTGAGCCTGCGCGTCCGGTGTCTGTGCTCCGCAACGGGAGAAGCCACAACAGTGAGAGGCCCACGTACTGCAAAAAAAAAAAAAAAGGAATCCAAATCGGAAAAGAAGAAGTAAAGCTGTCACTCTTTGCAGATGACATGATAATATACATAGAGAACCCTAAAGATGCTACCAGAAAACTACTAGAGCTAATCAATGAATTTGGTAAAGTAGCAGGATACAAAATTAATGCACAGAAATCTCTGGCGTTCCTATATACAAATGATGAAAAATCTGAAAGTGAAATCAAGGAAACATTCCCATTTACCACTGCAACAAAAAGAATAAAATATCTAGGAATAAACCTACCTACGGAGACAAAAGACCTCTATGCAGAAAATTATAAGACACTGATGAAAGAAATTAAAGATGATACAAATAGATGGAGAGATGTACCATGTTCTTGGATTGGAAGAATCAACGTTGTGAAAATGACTCTACTACCCAAAGCAATCTACAGATTCAATGCAATCCCTATCAAACTACCACTGGCATTTTTCACAAAACTAGAACAAAAAATTTCACAATTTGTATGGAAACACAAAAGACCCCGAATAGCCAAAGCAATCTTGAGAACGAAAAATGGAGCTGGAGGAATCAGGCTCCCTGACTTCAGGCTATACTACAAAGCTACAGTAATCAAGACAGTATGGTACTGGCACAAAAACAGAAAGATAGATCAATGGAACAGGATAGAAAGCCCAGAGATAAACCCACGCACATATGGTCACCTTATCTTTGATAAAAGAGGCAGGAATGTACAGTGGAGAAAGGACAGTCTCTTCAATAAGTGGTGCTGGGAAAACTGGACAGGGACATGTAAAAGTATGAGATTAGATCACTCCCTAACACCATACACAAAAAAAGCTCAAAATGGATTAAAGACCTAAATGTAAGGCCAGACACTATCAAACTCTTAGAGGAAAACATAGGCAGACCATTCTATGACATAAATCACAGCAAGATCCTTTTTGACCCACCTCCTAGAGAAATGGAAATAAAAACAAAGATAAACACATGGGACCTAATGAAACTTCAAAGCTTTTGCACAGCAAAGGAAACCATAAACAAGACCAAAAGACAACCCTCAGAATGGGAGAAAATTTGCAAATGAAGCAACTGACAAAGGATTAATCTCCAAAATTTATAAGCTGCTCATGCAGCTCAATAACAAAAAAACAAACAACCCAATCCAAAAATGGGCAGAAGACCTAAATAGACATTTCTCCACAGAAGATATACAGATGGCCAACAAACACATGAAAGGATGCTCAACATCTTTACCCATTAGAGAAATGCAAGCCAAAACTACAATGAGGTATCATCTCACACCAGTCAGAATAGCCATCATCAAAAAATCTAGAAACAATAAATGCTGGAGAGGGTGTGGAAAAAAGGGAACACTCTTGCACTGCTGGTGGGAATGTGAATTGGTACAGCCACTATGGAGAACAGTATGGAGGTTCCTTAAAAAACTAAAAATAGAACTACCATACGACCCAGCAATCCCACTACTAGGCATATACCCTGAGAAAACCATAATTGAAAAAGACACATGTACCAAAATGTTCATTGCAGCTCTGTTCACAATAGCCCGGAGATGGAAACAACCTAAGTGTCCATCATCGGATGAATGGATAAAGAAGATGTGGCACATATATACAATGGAATATTACTCAGCCATAAAAAGAAACGAAACTGAGCTATTTGTAATGAGGTGGATGGACCTAGAGTCTGTCATACAGAGTGAAGTAAGTCAGAAAGAGAAAGACAAATACCGTATGGTAACACATATATATGGAATTTAAAAAAAAAATATGTCATGAAGAACCTAGGGGTAAAACGGGAATAAAGACACAGACCTACTTGAGAACGGACTTGAGGATATGGGGAGGGGGAAGGGTAAGCTGTGACAAAGCGAAAGAGAGGCATGGACATATATACACTACCAAACGTAAGGTAGATAGATAGTGGGAAGCAGCCGCAGAGCACAGGGAGATCAGCTCGGTGCTTTGTGACCACTGGGAGGGGTGGGATAGGGAGGGTGGGAGGGAGGGAGACGCAATAGGGAAGGGATGTGGGAACAGATGTGTATGTATGACTGATTCACTTTGTTATAAAGCAGAAACTAATAATAAAAAAAAAAAAAAAAACTACAATGAGGTATCATCTCACACCAGTCAGAATAGCCATCATCAAAAAATCTAGAAACAATAAATGCTGGAGAGGGTGTGGAAAAAAGGGAACACTCTTGCACTGCTGGTGGGAATGTGAATTGGTACAGCCACTATGGAGAACAGTATGAAGGTTCCTTAAAAAACTAAAAATAGAACTACCATACGACCCAGCAATCCCACTACTAGGCATATACCCTGAGAAAACCATAATTGAAAAAGGCACATGTACCAAAATGTTCATTGCAGCTCTGTTCACAATAGCCCGGAGATGGAAACAACCTAAGTGTCCATCATCGGATGAATGGATAAAGAAGATGTGGCACATATATACAATGGAATATTACTCAGCCATAAAAAGAAACGAAACTGAGCTATTTGTAATGAGGTGGATGGACCTAGAGTGTGTCATACAGAGTGAAGTAAGTCAGAAAGAGAAAGACAAATACCATATGCTAACACATATATATATGGAATTTAAAAAAAAAAAATGTCATGAAGAACCTAGGGGTAAAACGGGAATAAAGACACAGAACTACTTGAGAATGGACTTGAGGATATGGGGAGGGGGAAGGGTAAGCTGTGACAAAGCAAAAGAGAGGCATGGACATATATACACTACCAAACGTAAGGTAGATAGATAGTGGGAAGCAGCCGCAGAGCACAGGGAGATCAGCTCGGTGCTTTGTGACCGCCTGGAGGGGTGGGATGGGGAGGGTGGGAGGGAGGGAGACGCATGAGGGAAGGGATGTGGGAACAGATGTATATGTATGACTGATTCACTTTGTTATAAAGCAGAAACTAATAAAAAAAATAAAACAACAACAACAACAACAACAACAAAAAAAAAAAGTAAAAATAGAACTACCATGCAACCCAGCAATCCCACTACTGGGCATATACCCTGAGAAAACCATAATTCAAAAAGAGTCATGTACCACAATGTTCACTGCAGCTGTATTTACAATAGCCAGGACATGCAAGCAACCTAAGTGTCCATTGACAGATGAATGGATAAAGATGTGGCACATATATACAATGGAATATTACTCAGTCATAAAAAGGAACAAAACTGAGTTATTTTTAGTGATGTGCATGGACCTAGAGACTGAAATACAGAGTGAAGTCAGAAAGAGAAAAACAAGTACCATATGCTAACACATATATATGGAATCTGAAAAACAAATGGTCTGAAGAACCTAGGGGCAGGACAGGAATAAAGTTGCAGATGTAAAGAATAGACTTGAGGATATGGGGAGGGGGAAGGGTAAGCTGGGACGAAGTGAGAGAGTGGCATGGACATATACACACTACCAAATTTAAAATAGATAGCTAGTGGGAAGCAGCCACATAGCACAGGGAGATCAGCTCGGTGCTTTGTGTCCTCCTAGAGGGGTGGGATAGGGAGTGTGGAAGGGAGATGTCAGAGGGAGGAGATATGGGGATATATGTTTATGTATAGCTGATTCACTTTGTTATACAGAAGAAACTAACACACCATTGTAAAGCAATTATACTCCAATAAAGATGTTAAAAAAAATCACCTTAGCATTCTTTCTTATGTATTATTTGTTAAACAGTTCTGAATGGTAACTTTTTGCTTCCAAAATGCACTTTAAACAGTGATGCTTTTTTTTAAGTGGATATTGGCCAGGGTATCTGACACCAGGATAGTTTAATTAGTTATGCATTTGCCTCCTATCCGGGTCCAATAAATATGCATTCATCAGCACAGCTGCATCTCAGCATGCACATTTAAATTAAAGAGGCTTTCTCAGAGGCTGAGGCAGTCCTTGCATCTCTTCACTTTGCCAGAAGACACATCAAATACTGAATCAGTTGTTTCCTTAGAATTTCTTCATAGGTTCTTCTTGTGACAATCATAAACATGTTGCCAGATTAGATTTTCACATTGTTGCCTAATAACCTAGGGATTATTTTTAAATGAAATAATAGCACCTAGTTCTTTAATAAAATCAATTTTTTCCTCTCTGTCTCTTAAATATAAGTGCATAAATGATATTTGATATAAGAGACTCAAGACTATTGTCCCATGCTTTTCCTTTGATATTCACTGCAGCTTTTCTAGAATAAAGCATCATTAGTTGAAAATGAAATTAAACCCCTAAGATTCTATTTTTTGTACATTAGAATCCAAATGTAAGCTACCCTAGCTAATAGACATCAGATTAGCAGTTATTCAAAATGGGATGCTATTTCTTGAATGTTAACATTTAAAATGATGTAGATATTATTTTCTTCCCAGTCAGAAACCCCTAGCTCTCAGGGAAAAGGGGCATTGTTATGGAAGTTCTAACCAGTGTCAGTCTCTGAAAATTCATCCACAGCTTGCACCTGACATAGGCAATGACGAATGAGCCAACTTGCTGTTTGCTCTCCCCTGTGGAGAGGGCAAGCTTCCTTTTTTTCTAGAGAGCCAGAGGGAAAAAGATGAGAAGGAGATGGATGGGTATTTAAGAGGTATCTGCAGGGGCGCTGTATGTGTGACAGGCATCAGTAGCACCTTCCACCACATGGAACCAGGCCAGAAGGCTTTAGGACCTGCATCAAGTCCCCCCAGACTTGGTCCTCAGGTCCTCTGGTCCTCAGGGTCCATCCAGAGCAGAAAAGACGTCACATAACCATGTGTAAGTGACCTACTTGAGGGCTGCCCACATTGAGACTTTACAGATGGGCACCAAGTTACAACTGCTGCTATCCACATGTAAGTAGGGAACTCTACACATCTCAAAGACAGCTATAGCATAAATGAAACCGAGGGGAAGAGTATGGTGGGGTGGGATGGGAAGGGGCCGGGGTGGATGAAGAAGGGGGAAGTGAAAAGAGAGGTGGTGAAGAAGATCTTAGATTTTCTTCCAACTGTTCACTTCTTTAAATAACAAGAAGGTTAATGGTTTCTGCAGTCTTAAAATATACCTATAACTGCCAGGTTCCTGAAGGTTAATTGCTGCTTCTAGGGAAGCTGTCCTAATTTGTTCTGCCTTATAATGAACTTCCTATAGGCAAACGCCAGAAGAGGCCTGCCTGCAGGTGTGCTGCATGCACAGGAGATGATGACCCCTCCTAGAGAAATGGGGAATATGAGGTTAAGTTACTGGAAAAGTTTATCAGTGATTGGCAGTGATTGATATTCAGGGGCAAATGTTGCTAGACATTTTCACATTTTCATCCGTCTTATAGGCTTTTTTAGTGGAGTTTTCAATTACATGTCATCTGTTCCTTTCCTGTCACCTTGAAGTTCCTATACTATCCACAACATGCTCCTGTAATACATTCATACCTTTGAGAGGTTGACAAGAGAAGTGAATGGCATGAGGTACCCAAGATCACAGCCATACTGTTTCCCTTTCCCCTGGTGACGACAAATATGTTCAAATCCAAAAACTGAGATATACTGACACCTGTCTGAAACGGGAAATTCCAGGACATGTAATGACCATAACTTTTTACAACAAACTAGTTCTTAGTGACTCAGTGATTAAACTGAACTACATTAGGCCAATTTCCTAACCTGAAAAGTGTATATTAAAGATGTATATGATGCTATTATTTTGATAGAAATGTAGAAACTGTTACTATGCATTCAGGTTAGTTTAGCCACTCATTTTCACTAGCAACATTGAGAGATTCTTTGCTTTCCTTTGAAGCAATTCTCACACACATGACCATCTCCCATCTTTTTAATCAACTGACAATGAGACACACTCATACCCCCTGGTCCTCTACCTCAAGCTATTTCTAGAAGTAGGTAGAGAAGCAGGCAGCCACCTTTGTGCTGTGTAAAAGGAAAGGAGAAAAAACCTTCTTCCAGTAGTAGTCATAATTCTAGAATAACTCCATTCAGGCAGTCCAGAGGGGCTGCCCTTACTATCACTGTAGCTTCATTTCTTTGGTTCTGGAAAAAAATTTCTATCTTCTTGGGGTCCTCTTTTTTATGGTAATGAAATTGGTAGGGGCTACATGCTTTATTTGCTCACTGTATTAAGTATAGTGTGGGAAAAAATAAACATAGCAATGGGTTTAGTGTGGAAAGATATGATTTTGAGTCTCGGCTCTATCACTGGGAATTAGAATCAGGCACTTTGCTTCCTTATGCTTCACTTTAGTCATCTGTATAAAATGGAGTTAATACTCTTTGTCCTACATATGTCCCTGGGTGGTTGTGAGGGTCAAAGGAGATATTTTAAATAGAAATGCTATGTAAACTATAAAGTCTCTATCAATTCAATATGTTATCATTATCAATTAATATCTTGATCAAAATCAAGTAATAGCTCAGTTAAATCAAGTGCAAAATGTAGAAAAATGCCTGGACTGAGGTGGGTAGTTCTAAGCTGATGAATGCTGATCATGGTGAGGGAAAGAAAAATATAGAGAAGGAGTGAGGCATCTAGGGTAATCAATAGTACTATTAACCAAGTATTTATTCCTTTCCCAAGCACATGGAGGGATTTAATTTCCTTGCCCAACTAAAGATATTGTGCCCATGTTATTTGCTTCGTAATGAAATATGAGCAAAAGAAAACATGTTCATCAGCAGGATACTTTTACCTACTAGATCCTTGAGAGGCTATAACATATAGGAATCTCTGATAACCAATCTTAGATATGAAGTATGAGTAAGAAATAAAATTTTGTTGTGTTAAGTCATTGAAATTTTAGGATCTGCTAGCCTATTCTGCTGCTATGGATCAAAAGTAAATTTTGTGCATAAACCATCTCCTAGATTTGACCATATCTCTGCTGTACTTTATATCCTGCTCTTTGAGGGAGACAGAACTTTGATAATGGTTTCCCTATGGATAATTTACATTGTATAATAGCGATTCAGGGTTGGTCTAACCAGTAAGTTATTTTGGTTTACTTCATTAAAAAGTACAGGAGTGGATACGGACTGTCTTAATTTTTTATTTGCTTAACATTTGGTGGCTTATTCTGATGCAAATGCTAAGGGATCTTCTCTGTGCAGGGAGAGCCACCTTTGATGTTTGGCAAATAGCAAATGACTGGTAAGCAAATTCTGGAGGAACGCTGAATGCAGTTAGTTTTCATGAAAAAAAGTGAAGTTTGAATAAATACCATAAAGGATGAAAAGGTAAAGTTTAGTAGCATGAGGAAGGAAGAAATTTTAGGAAAACCAAAGAGTAAATTTCTAGTCCCAAAAGAGCCTGTCCTGCTCTTGACCAGAGGTGGGAAAACCAACTGCACTGGAGGATATTTGAGGCCAATTCCATTATATCTCAATTGGAAGTCTCTGGTTTGTAATCAACAAAAACCAACTCTAATTTAATCAACAAAAACCAACACTAAACAAAAGTTTATTGGGAGGATAATGAGTACTTCACATCATCATGAAGAAAGCTGAACAGTCAGACTCAGCAAGGATAAAAGGTACAGCAACATTGGGGGTGCAGGGAGCAGGGGCAGATGGGCAACCTCCTTGGGGTGAATGAGCTCCTATCATTTTCAGGCTTTTTGTCATTCTGCTCTGCCAAATTTCAGGGAAAAGGTTTGGATCATGGACTTTTGCCTAGGACAAAGGAGGTCAGGGCACCTTTATTGACAGTTTCAGTAGATTTTATGCAATAGAGCAAAATTGAGGTAATGTTACCAGGAGAAATGAGTGTTGTGTGGTAAAAAAAAGTTCCACCAAAACCAGCAATAGAAATGTAATCCTGTGGTCATAAGACTGAGTTTATATTTGGCTTAACAAATAACTAGAAGGTATAGTAGGTAGACTGCACATGGAAATGGCATTCCCTAAATGCCATGTACTTCTAGTAGATGATCCTTACTTTGTGTACTGGACAAAAAAGTAAAGAAGATAAAACCAATAGTGGGGTAATCGATTACTGGAATAGTATGCATTCATGTGAAGTAGTCACTTCCTGGGAGGTGCTGACTTTTCAAAAGAAGGGATGAATCTGAACCCTCTGAAAAAAATGTCAGGGGGCAGCTAATTTGGGGATTGAAAGAGGGGAGCTAAAGGCAACTCATGCTGCAGCAAGACAATCAAATCATGTAGAAAAGTTTAATACTGAGCAGATAGTAGTAATTAAAAATGATTCTCATTTAACAACTTTGAATGCAGTACACTGATTTAAGATCTCTGCAGTGAGTAATCTTTTTCTCTACATGATAAATTGAACTGAATTTCTATGTTTGGACTCAGTGAATGCTGATGGGTCCAAAATCTCCTTTTAAATACATTTTTTAAAAATTCTTTGCCTCTCTTCCTTCAATTCATCACTGTGAGGAATGTTCTTCAGATTGTGGTGAGTTCTAAATGGATTGATTGCTTGTTTTAAATAGCTCTCTCATTTCCTTTGGGGAAGGAATTGTACTTTTAAGAAGGTCTGCTCTGAGGCATAATGCAAGATTACAATTCAGGGCTCCTCTTATATTTTAAATCAATAATATGAAACAAGACATCTACAGTACCTGAGGAGAGTTAGAACTTTTCTCCGAAGACAGGAGATTTTGGTTTTTTATCTGCATTGTGTGTGTGAATGTGGGGTACACACATGCATATTCACAAGGCTTCAAAGATAGGCAGAGAAAGGGCAATAATGTTGAGAAGTGTGAAAAAAGCAGCACTAAAGGAAGAGAACGCATCCTTATAGGGAGAGAGGCTGTGACAAGGAGGAGAAGAGGCTTTCGGATGACAGACTATGAAGTGGGAGGATAGAAACTTTCAAAGGTTAATAACTTAATGAACTTTAAATTTCCAAAAAAGGGGGGAAAAGAAGATATATGTTCCTATTTAAGAACTCTATACTCAGAGTTAAGAATGTTATTTTACTTAAGCAAAATAACTTGTACAGAGGAAAGAGTTTGGAATCTAAGTATTAGGTTTAAAATATACCTTACTCTAGGAATAATGAGCTCCAAGTTCATCTGGCTTTGCACATCTCCCCCTACCGCTACAGAGGGACTAATTGAAGAATGGACTTTGAAGAGAGATCTTTACTGGGGCCTTTCAGAAGATCTTCAGAACCAAAGTATTTTGTAGTTTGAATGGACTAAAATGAGTCCCTGAGGCTTAAGACTCTAAAAGAAATCCTAACTCTTGGAGCAGATTTGGAAGGCTTTTTATTTATAAGGTTCACATACAAAAAATGGTGACAAGCTGTTCTCCTGGTCTGATCCTTGCCAAGACCAGAACAAGACGAAAGGATCTAAATCACAAAAAGAGGGTTGTTTAATCATAAGGAAAGACTTCCTGCTTTGATTCAGCAGGGAAAAAAACACTGTACTATAATCCCCAAAACACAGATTTAGGCAGAGCTTTGTCACTAACTATCAGATTGAAGAACACAAGTTATATAAAGTGTATGAGCCCCAGTTTCCTCTTCTTTAGAAAAATGGTGTTGAACTAGATTCTCATTCATGTCACTTCTACAGTAGTGGCAGAGCTGCGTCTAGAATCCATGATTCTAAATGCCATTCACTTCCTTAACACACCATCCTCTTACAACCTATGTAATAGAAAGCTTGTATAGACTGGGGAGAAAAGAGGTCAGGATTTCTTTGGAAAGAGTTGATTAGAGTTACACATTTGAAGGGAAAGTGTGCTTCCTTATGATCAAGCCAACTTGACAAAATGATTCAAGAAAACCTTGAGGATACTAGAACTGTCCTTCACCTGGAAAAGTTTAATGATGAGTAGCTGCCTCTATTAACAGAGAATAAGGACTACAATAGATGCAACACTTTAATCAACCGCAGGTAAATGTGCTTCTTTCTCTTAAGTGGCATATAGTAGCAGAACTTGAGTACTTGAAAGAATCCTACCCAATAGATCTGATAGACTGAAAACATCTGTGAGTAGTATATCACCAGAAGCAGGAACCAGGAGTGGTCATGCAGAAGGTACATCATCTGTTCCAAGGAATGGTTAAGCAAGAGGTCCCTGCCAGGGATCTCAAAAGAATCCACAAGATATTTCATGATACAAAGGGCCAGTACCTTGCCATGTGCTATACATAGGACCCCAATTTATATTACAGAAGACTAGCCACATTAGAACTTGCTCTTTCCTTCTAACCACCCTTCTTTCTGGCATTCAACTTTGAAGAAGCCAGAAATAGCATGTAAAGTTAGAAAGCAGGAAAGCAAAGAAAGGAGAAGAACGGAAAGAAAGAAAAAAAGAAAGGGAAGGAAGGAAGGAATAAAGGAAGGGAGGGAGGGAGGGAGGAAAAGAAACTGGCCATGCTCCCTTTCCCCACTACAGACTTCTAAATATGGATCAAGCCTAAACTACAGTGGGGAAAGGAGAAATTTAGGATTCAATAGGATATTAGAAATGTGATATTAAACTCAACTGGAGCTAACTTTTTTTCATAGTATATAGATGATTGTCCAGCAATGATTCAACCCTCTCTACCTCCTGGAGGAGCACGCCTCTCTACTTACTCAAATATGTTGGCTGGAAATGACTGTGTGAACATTCCAAGCCTAGACCTTTAGTTAGAAGCATGAGTGTTTTTTGTCACCTCTCTGGGAACTCTGGCCTACTACAAAAAGAACATGTCCCAGAAAGTCTCTGCCCCTCCAGCTGGGGACCCAAAATAAGACAAATGAAATAGAGCCACCACAGGCAATCTGCACAATTGCAGCCTGAAGCAAGCCACTCAGCCGAACCACTTGTCTATGAGCATGAGAGTCAATGCTTATGGCCCTGAGTTTGGGAGTAATTGTTATTATGCATCATTATTGTGGAAATAGCTGACTGAGCTCAACAGCAATACATTCAAGTAGATTAAAAGTCAAAGAGAATAAAAAGACAATCAGTGAAAAGTTTCCTTCCCTGTACAGTTACCCCAGCCAACAACTTCACCTTCCCATGGGCACATATTTTTATTAGTTCCTTGGTGATATCCCAAGTAGTATTTAATACACATATAATTAAATATAAATATGTATGTTTCCATTTATTACATATTGGTAGGTTATATGTTCACTCTCCTGTTTTTTTCCTCACTTAATATTTTGTTTCAGTACATAAGGAACATCTTCATTCTTTTTGCCACCACATGGTATCCATTATATTAATGCATGGATTACAATTTCTAATACAGTACCTGAAAAGTGATCAAGAGAAGTTAGGGGATCTGCTCAATATATTGACCAGGGGTAGTCATGGAGAACTAAGGGAATGAGATTGAAAGGCTGTGTTAGGAAGAGAAAAATTATTTCCTGCCTTGAACCCTACTGAGCCCAGTCCATTCAATAAGCCAGTTGTTAGGATTAAATGACTTAATACATGTAAATCACTTAGAAAAGTGTTTGGCACATGGTTAAGAGTTCAGTATATATTTACTATTATACTTAACAATCTGAGGTCCACCCCAATCAACATATTAGAAAACTCTCTGAGGTGACATCATGGGGCGTCTTGCCACTCACCCCAAATTTTTAAGTTCTCACCCCTCTTTTCTGCCACATTTAATGTAATTGTTCCCTCCTTTCCTTCTCTCTAGCTTTGGCTGTACTTGCCTCATACAACATAGAGGGTTTTCTCCCTCTATCCCTTGGAGAACATGCATGCAGTGTCCTCATCCCTTCCCCTTATTGTCTGTGTTTCACACATCTCCATCTTCTTAAGACCTGCATCATATAGATTTGGAAGTCAGACAGACAGGTTCAAATCTGAGCTGTGTGTTCATTCTTGTGTGATCTTGGACCTTGCTATGCATCAATTTTCTACTTTGTAAAATGGGGAGAATTATATATATATGTCACAAGATTTTTGTGAACTTTAAATGAGATGTAAATAACATGCCTAGCACAGAGTAGCCTCTCAATAAATGTTAACTCCCTTAACTCCAATCTTCTCTCCTGTCTTTTTTATTGAGTCTTGTCTTTTCCATTTCATGACTTCACCTACTATCTCTATGTAAGTGACCCTAAATCTCTATAGATCATCTCATTTCTATTTTGCAAATGAGAAACTGGAGTCTTGCTCTGTCTCAAGTTTCCAAGGAGCTATCAGATATCAGAAAAAGATGTCATTGGCCTCTCTATTGCAACAGATCCAAACCTTTCTTTGCCCACCGATTCCAAATTGTTCTCTCTGCCTGACTCTCTTGTCTGTGAATGACACTAGTCACCCATTCTTCAAACCATGTTTGATTCTTTCTTCTCCCTTCCTTGTATTTCTATTCTTTTGCCCAGCCCATACATTCACAATAATTTTCATGTAATTAAAGTCTTCAAAGCTAGGAGGAATTTAGGTGATCACATAGGAAACCATCCCCATTGCACAGATGAGGAAAACAGAGGCCTGGAGAAGTAAGGGGAGGTCTAGTTAGAGGAGAGGTAGGACTAAGACCTGAATCCTTTGAGATGCGGGACAGTGTTCTTTCCATGTCACTTCACTAATAGACGTCTTTCTCAACATTTCTGCTGCCTCCACCAAGGTTCAGGCCATCATTATATCTGTTCCATTATTGCAGTAGCCTTCTACCTCTTCTCTCTACCACAGTTTATCTATATATACCTCCTGACTAATCTCATGACAGTACAGTCTGCCATTATACAGGAGTATGGCATCTGTTCTGGTTCCCACAGTGCAGACCTAGGGTATTGTTTTTCATACTTGGTCATTTTGTAATCACCTTCACAGCATCAGTCATATTCATATTTACATACATTTAACATTTACTTAATAGTTTATCAACTCAGCCTTACAAAGACTCACTTTCTCTTTCCTTAACTTCATCCTATGCAATAATAATCTGTGAAATCATGAGTTTGGTACACTAGTATATTTTTTGAATGTATGTTGAAACATATAGTACCATTAAAATTCAAAGACAATTTCCTGTATGTCACCTAAAACCATGTCAAATACCACATTTTGCAAGACACTAAACCAGCAAATGAGTGAAAATCCAAGGATGGTTGGTTGAAAGAAGAATTTTCAAACAATTAGAAGGTTCTGAAAATTAGGTAGTAAGTTTCCTCTCACTAAAGATATGCAAGTCAAGATTTGTTAATCCCTTTTTTTTTTCTTGCGGTACGCGGGCCTCTCACTGTTGTGGCCTCTCCCGTTGCGGAGCACAGGCTCCGGACGTGCAGGCTCAGCGGCCATGGCTCACGGGCCTAGCCACTCCGCGGCATGTGGGATCTTCTTGGACCGGGGCACGAACCCGTGTCCCCTGCGTCGGCAGGCAGACTCTCAACCACTGAGCCACCAGGGAAGCCCTGGTTAATCACTTTTAAGGGATATTGTAGAGGGATCTTATGCATTAAAAACTTAGAATAGGTTATCCTTAAGGTTTTGTCCAACCCTGAGATTCCATGATTTTAGGGACTAATCTAATACTTTTTAATTAGTTACTATCAAATTATTGTTTTGTAGTATAAATTTTAACTCACTCGTCCCCTATGAGAAAGTTGTGATTATTCTCTATTGCCTTCTAAATGAAGTATTTTGTGAAATGAGTAGATTACTCCTTCCTTTCAACTTGGAAGTTTCTAATGAATAAAACCTACTTATTTCTTCAATCAAATAATTTCTTTTCACTTACACTCCTCCAGACTCTCATTTTAGCTCCTCTCCCAAAAGAAGACACTTCAACCCCAAGTCTAAGGTCATTCCTTAAGTAGGAACTTCATTAAGCCAATAGAAGGCATGAGTCTTTTAATTCTTTTAGAGTTAGGAACATTTTTGCCTCATACTAGATCACAGAATTAAACCTAGACTACTCCAATTCCTGAATTTCTATTTTGTTTTTACTTCCTATTTCTTTAAAAAATAACAACTACAATATTCCTCAAAAGGGTGAGAGGGTCTAGACTACTAATCTCTCTCTCTGAAGAAAAGAAAGAGAATTTATAGCTTTTAATGGTTGTGAAAACCAGGAAATAATAGAGAAATCATGCATTCTGCAGGAATTCTCCTGAGTGTATTAAATTAAACTGACAGCGTTGATATCGCTATTCATGTTGAAATAATTAGCAATTCTAAGGCTATTAATGGTGTATTGTATCACTGTTTTAGAATTGGTAGGATGAATGCAAAAACCTTTTGGTGACTTTTGCTCCTACTAAAATTTAATTAGCCTTAGTTACTGACCTCATGTTTTATGTAACAGTACACTCCAAAATGATCTCATAAAGAATTGAAGTTTAGAAGAAAGTCATTCTTGCTTTAAAAACTAGCATCACATAAAAGTTCTCTGAGTGTTTTTTAACTACTTTTGCAAAGTATTCTTATAATTGCTAACGTTACATATGGGACTGACTGATTTTGAATTTAATTGAAGCAAAAATGCATCTCTTTGACAAGGTCGCTTTTTAAAGTGGAGCTGTGCTACTTTGCATTACAGTTCTGATTTTTTTCTTTCTAAATTAACTATGATCTATAAAATTATCGATAAAGAGTAATACCTTGGCCATCAAATATTAATAATGACTACAAGAGGGGGAAACTACCTTTAATGCACATAAAATTTATGGATGGTAATGATCTCTGCTAAATCTGGAAGACTGGGTCTCTGTAGCTGGGGGTGGGCAATGCATTGGGGTTCAATGGAAAGATCTGAGCCAGAACAACTATGCTTCATAAGAGATTGGAGACTAGCAAATCTAAACTAGCTGAGACCAAACAAAGGCTTAAAAACAAAACAAACAGGAAGTACCACAGATGGTGAGGTGATGTTGTTGTTTGGGGGTAGGTGGGAAGGAGTTAATCCACCAGTATCTCTATGTTGCTTAATTGGAGTTTTACTAATGCTTTGTGATTGTTCACATTGTTCTAAAAGCACATTATGGAAATGACTATTTTGTATTAATAGATCATCTTTCTTTGACAATTTTGTACACATTGGACTTTCTGCTCTTTAAGAAAGTTGCTACTAAATGTACCCTCCTCATTCTGAGAAAAAGGTATCTGCGAAAAAGGTAAAGGATGTTCTAATCTTCCCCCTGGTGGGTCAATTGGCCCAGAAGCTTACACTAAACTTCCTTTTGAGCTAAAGCCAGAATCATGCTGGTCAAATGAAGCAGGAGAGCTCAATATGCTCAGAGTGCAATGTTTGAGCTACATGTGGCTCTTTTTCATGCAACTTTCAGTTCTTTAAGGCCTCTTATTTCAGTATTACAATTTTATTATGCTAGAAGCTACCGAGCATATAGTAGTCAAGGGGCTCTCTTGGTTAACAGTATTTGCAAATATCTCTTGAGGCAGGGTTGTTACTTCGGGATGAGTCACAAACTGTGAGCATTGCAGTGATAGCTTTATGGAATGAGAAGCAGCCTGGTGGGTTGGAAAGAGCATGAACCCCAGAGGTAAAAAGAAACAAAACAAAACAATACACTGGGTTCAAGGTTCGACTACTTGTAAGATGTGAATATGGACAAATCACTAAATCCTTGGGAGCTTCTGTTTTCTCTGCCATAAAATGGAATCAATATATTGACTCCCAGTTTTCTTGTGAGAATCAAATGAGATAATATATATTAAAAATACTTGAATTTCCAAAGAACTGTTATTAATAAAGATAACTCAACTTTGCCGGGTCAGATCATGCTCTCATTTGGCACTCCCTGAACAGGTTACAGGAGCTACTAGACGCACTCCTCTTCTGGTTCTATCCCATCTCCACAGAGAAGAAAGAGTTGTACTAATCCTATACATTGTGAAATAATTTATCGTGCCCATGATTCATGTCATATTATGATCAGTCAAGTTTATATCTATTGCCTGCTCTGTATGGAGCTATATGTTAGGCCCTTTGGAGTTAAAAAAAAAAGTGATTAAAAAGAGGAGTGTAATTAAAAAACTGAATAGACACATCAAAGAGCTAAAGAAGGGATGTGAAAAATATATGAGGTGAAATGAAGCTATCTAGGTATTCATAGATTACTGAACTATGTCAATAAAGGAGGCTTAATTAAAGAGGCAACTTTTTAAAAAGGTCTGGTCCTGGAATAGCAGAGTACAAGGGGGAATGGCATCTTCTGGGAGAAAGAATAGTATGGACAGCAAGGACCTAGTCCATAGCCTCCTGCAGTTGCCTGTTTCATCTAGCAATCATATATTCTCCCCTTGCTTCTCCTCCTGACATTTGTCTTGACTGCTGTAGAGATTAAATATATATCTGCCTTTTAGAAGCATAAATCCTAAAATAAAATTAAAGCAAAAAATGAACTCTATTAGGAAGATTTTAAAATATTCCACATATGCCCTTCCAATAAAGAGGGCTTCTTGGAAAAGATGATTTTTTTTTTTTTTAACACAGTGAGCTTCAATGGACACACATATACATTCCTAGTTTTTCCTTTTTCTTTTCTTTTCCAAGGGAGAACAGGGTTGTGTTGGGCATTTTTTTTTTTTCTCATAGATACAATCCAGCACTAGAGGTCAAAAATGTGAGTTTTGTGTACAATGAGAATTGGTGACCTTGGCAAGTCACTTACCCTCCTGAATCTCAGTTTTTCTATTTCAAAATAAAAATTCTTTGTGCTAGCCAGAATTTTTACAACAGAGTATATTGAATTCTTCATAAAAGAAAAAATACTATAAAGATTATTTATTTCTGTTAATACTGTCTGAAAAACAAAATCTAAAATACCTGTAAAAAAAACTTATCAGCCTTCCTTGAGCACAACATTTTCATAATAGTTAACTCTTATATCAGCTGGAACTGAGCCATAAGAAAGTCTGCGATAGATAAGAAAAGCCTAAGATGAAACTTGGCCCTTGTTGAACGGAAGTCTATGACCCGGAGATGTGCAAAAATGTATCCAACCAAAGAAGAAAGGATTATTCTACCTCATCGTGGATGACTGCTCTTCTGCTTTTATTGAAAATTTTCTAAATGCTCTACTAATTACTGCTAAATGTATACATAAATTAGCCACTCAACCAGAATAGTTAAAATTTCCTTCCAATTATATTTCTGGACTTCAGCTTCTCAAACTAGTCAGGAAAAACAAAGAATTCCATTAAAAAAAAAAAAGCTAACTTCTCTTAGATCTTTCCCATAAAATGATCAGGAAATATGCCTTCTTTAATGACAGTATGATGCGATACAGTATAAATCAAAAAAATGTGGGAGAGGGTATCTGATCCAGAGGCCTACTTTAAAAAAAGTAACAAGTGAGTAAAAAAATCATGAATTCGCAGTATTTTCAATAATTCTACATGGGTGTTCAAAAACAAGGACTTACCTCTCATTAATGCAAGAGAATGTAAGAAATGCTATGTTTTATTTTTTCACATGAATTTTAGGTGAAGACTTGAAAATGGATTCTTTGAGTGGACAGCAACTGTAGTCAAATCCTATCCTCTAACCCCATCCCCAAAGGTCAGGAAAAGCTCTTGAAAGTGGCTTATTTTACATCATAGCCCCAGGTTAAGCCAAAATAATCCAGGAGGAGGAAAACAACAATCATAACAACAAAAAAATTCCCACAGTGAGCTACACACCCCAGATGCCCAGACTTTCCATGGGATCTTAATGAGGGTCAGAGGTCAGTGCTAAGGAGCCTGGTGAAACAGTGAGAACCAAGATCCTGTTTCCATTTTAATGCCCTTGTGTTTATGTTTTGCGCTCTGCAGGGGAAAGACGAGACAATCTCACTTCCAGGGAGGCCAGAGAAAAATGCACTGGATATAGTAGTTTGACAGAAAAATAGGGGTGTGCCATGAGGCCAAGGGTAGCCTCAGTTCAGAAAAACACAGAACTGCCAAAAAGTATACTGTTAGCTGAAATTTCTCCTCCAACACTGGCCTAAAATTAAAGTTCATTATGAAAAAAAAGACCATTGTTTTCAATCTGCCCCTTCACCTCTCCACCCACAGAAGTCCAGAGAAGGCTGCTCGTGTTTAAATTTAGTGGAGATGTTAGTTACATAACAGTCATGAGCCAGCTCAACATTCCAGTCTCCCAATTTGTCACGCCTGACCTTCCTATCGCACTCTGATAAACTTCATTCTATTATAGCTGCTTATTTTGTTTATCTTAGAGACTCAGATTATAGTTTATCATTAATTTAAAGTTACCTGTTTTCTTGGACACTATTTCAGTCAAAACTTGTTTTCCTCTCTACAGAATAATTTTCCCCTATGGGTAAAACGCTAGATGCCCTCCCACCAACACTTAAACTTCCATCCCTTTCTCAGCTCCTGAACCTTTGATAACCTTTGAAACTAGATCCAAATCAACATTTCATGGAGTTCCTGAGCTTACAGCTTTGGGATAACTTTAGCTTCTGGTTTCCAGGACAGGCCTAGCTGGAAATCCTGAAACAACATGAGTATGTTCATCCTAGAGGGAAGTCCAGTGGGGATCGGAAATGCCAGTCTCTTCTATTCTGACCTCACCAAATGTCTAGTTTGTCCTTACTGAGATTTAGAAGGAACGAGTTTCACAGACCACTTTGTGGTTAAACAGATGAGAGAAAATGATATGACAGCCTCATCCAAGAGACCAGGGAATGTGGTTCTTCAGCCTAAATCTAGTACTAAAAATAAAATAAGCCACAGTCCCTGATGGTTAGCAATAGCAAAGTTTATTGAATCCCTATTCTGCACCACATCCTGGGATGTGCACTTTTTTTTTTTTTGAGGGACTTTTTTTTTCTTTTCCCTTTGTGCTGAGTCTAGTGTCACTTTGCCCATAGAGGGCAGCATTCAGAGGCCTTGCATGGTTTACTTCAGACCAGAGTTCCTGGATTTTATATGGATTATCTCCTTGAATCCATCCAATGGTCCTATGATGGTAGTTATTTTTATTCTCCCCATTTTATAGATGAGAAAACTAAGGCTCAGAGAAGTTAACCTTAAAGTTAAAAAGCTAAAAAGGGCTAGAGCCAGGTTTGAAACCCAGTCTTGGTTGAGAGGCAGCAGCCTGTTCTCTTCACTAGGGACACATTCTGTTAGCATATGGCTGTGTGCCAGAATAACCTGATGAATTCTGATACTGTACACCTACCATCAATACCGATTCCCAGAAAGATTCCATTCTCTAAGTCAGGTTGGGTTGCAAACATCTGCATATTAAAAAAAAAAAAAAAGTCTACCCAGGTGATACAAACCAGAGTTGGAACCACTGACTACTATAGATAATAATGTAGGTCAGGGACATCCCCAGTGGCACAGTAGTTAAGAATCTGCCTGCCAATGCAGGGGACACGGGTTCGAGCCCTGGTCTTGGAAGATCCCACATGCCATGGAGCAACTAAGCCCGTGCGCCACAACTACTGAGCCTGCTCTCTAGAGCCCGCAAGCCACAACTACTGAAGCCCATGCGCTGCGCAACAAGAGAAGCCACCGCGATGAGAAGCCCATGCACTGCAATGAAGAGTAGTCCCCGCTAGCTGCAACTAGAGAAAGCCCGCCTGCAGCAACGAAGACCCAATGCAGCCAAAAATAAATAAATAAATTTATTTAACAAAAAATAATAATGTAGGTCAATAGATTTATGAACTGTCAAGCACTCCATGAATGCTTTTAGAATCAGTAGGCTCCTTGTGGGCAGAGAATTCATCTTACAGATCTTTGCATTATTTTTTCCACCGCATTCATTGAACAAGTATCTACTAAGTGCCTACTATATTCCAGGAAGAGCAAGCGTCTTTCATAAACATCAGACAAGGTCTCTGGACTCATAGAGCTTAAGCCCAACTCTGTGACACCCTATGACAAAGCAGTGCCACAATGGGCATTCAAGACTCAACTATTGAATTGTTAAAGTATTTAGTATATGTATTGCTTTGCTTTAACCTTTTAATTGTAGTTTGGGGCAGATATAATCTCTAAGAATCACCTTTATAGTTTAGTACTACTACAGGAAAAGATCGTACAGCCTGAATGAACAGTCTTCTAGTACCATCACCCCAACCTCCTTTCTTTTAAACACTAAGCCTCTGCTTCTATGTGGTTTGTAGCACAAACATGATGCTACCTGTCCATCAGTGGGGAAGATGTTTTTGATTTTCTTTTCTAATACTGGTATTGGTTCTATGTTCTTAATTCATCATCTGTGGAGACCTTTGAAATCCACTGTAAAGTGGTAGTTCGGATTGACTACATTCCTAAGTTCTCAAATTTTAGTTTGGTTTACCTCCAGTTTCCCCTTGGTCATAAATCAAGCATTTTTGTTATCATAACCAAAAAAGCAAACAAAGAAACAAGATTTATTGTTTAAAATCCTAAAGAATCCTAAAAACATGGGTTGTACACTTAGAATTTTCTTTTTTTTTTTAAACAATTTTTTAAGAAATTTGTTTTGTCTTGGTTTCTATGCCTAACAAACAGGAAGTATTCCAGTAGCAGTCATAGATTAATACATTTCAGGAATGTAAACTGTTAATCTAAAGAAAAAAAATTATACCTGTGAACTAGCATATATCAAAGTATATAGCTGAGATGACTTAAAATACAGTTTTCTTTCATCAGACAAATATTCCTTCTTTAGTGATCAGCTCTCTACTGTCAACTCATTCTCATGCCATTCCACATTTATTTTTTCTTAAGATAATGATTGTAAAAATAAGTATCTAATAAATCACTCCTTAAAATGAAAAAACAAAAAAAAACCCTTTCCAATCTCTTTTTTTTCCTCCTTTAAGTTGCTCCCCTTTTAAAATATACCTAATTTCAGGAAATTTTCATGATTTTGTTTTACATGAGCATGAAAAATAAGCATACATAATATTTAACAGTAATAATTCAAAAATAACATATATTTTATATTAAACATTTCCCAAACAGCCAAGTCCTTCTTTGGCTGTCTAAAAGAGGTGATACCTAAAATAGGTGATTGGAATCCAATCTAGGAACTTCTGTTTAATTGGAATCATGACCATGAACTTGGGAAAAGCGATCAGGCCAAAAGTTTGACTTCTCTTTGAGGCAGTTTTTTAAGAGTGAAAATAAAAGATTCCTTTACACAGAGGTTACTCTAAGGACCCTCACAGGCAGTCTAACAAGGGAAAAGCATTGTTATTAAAAAGGAATGCAGAGGAATGGAGGGTAGAATCATCTGGTTGGTGACCCTAACCTCAAGAGCCTAAGCTTGCCTCTCAAGGGGCAAACTGGAAACAGAGTGAGGCCCAACAGAGTCTGGGTGATCTCTCTGGACCAGAGAACTCGAAATTGGGCCTGAGAACCTTTTCACTTTGTTTTGCAGTCAGACTATAAACAAAGATATTTTTATTCCCTTCTGAACAATTTCCCTTTCCAAACACCATTTGTCAATCAATTTGGGCATACTCAAAGGTCTGTGAAAGAAAACTTCCCTATGTAGGCTTGAGTAGCATCCAACACAATACCCAGTGCCTATTTTTTGAGTCTCTTCTGCTTACTAAACACTGGAAATTCAATGGAAAATAAGACAAGCAGGGTGAGGAAGGAGAGTATCAAGAGACCTGAGATGAGGCTGGGAACTGTGTCATAAATAATGGAGTAACATTTGCTCAATGAATCAGTTCTATAAATTGCAATCATACCAAGGTTTTTCTTCCCAGATTCACTATATCTGAAAGTTAAAATCTAACAAAATAAAAAGTAACAAAATCTATAAATTATTTTATTACACAGTTGAATTTCCATTTATTTTATTTTATATTTTTGTTGTTTTTGTGTGTATAAGAAAGGGTCAGAATGTATAGCATCTAGAGGAAGTAGCCACGGAAATCAAATTTTCATTAAACTTATCCATGGCCCTACTATAGCTAGATGTCTTAGAGTTGTTTTACAACCCACAGACGAGCACTTAACTGTGAGATGTTTGTAAAGAATAAACTTTAGGTTATGGGACAAACCTTTTAAAAACACGCAGTCTCACTTCAAGCAAATAAATGTTTTGAATAAGTTGAACACCTTCTGTTTTCTTCAGCTATAAGGAGATTTTACACCTCAGTCAGTTCAGATAATATCTTAGTGTTTGGGGCAGTGTCTCTTTCATTGTCAAAAGGATCCAAATGATCTACTGAAAACATATCTTTTTTAATCAGTCTAAAGGTAATGGATATTTCCTTTTCTTTTTTAAAGGCATCTTAATGAAGGGAAAATAGTTAAATTTCTCCTTCTTTCTAAGAAACACATTTCCTACACTTCTACCCCAATTAGCCCATTAAAAAGTTACCAGACCTTTAAAAAAAAAAGGATATATATATATATATATATATATATATATATATATATATATATATATATATATATATATATATGGTATTGAATTTGAGGTCCCATGGGGGCTCACCAGATACAAGCAGAGAAAATAGGATTTGATCCCTTTGGAGTGGTTTTAATACCAAATGTTCCTATTTAGGTTTGATTAACTGCTCTCTAAAGGGGTCTTAACACTAGAAAATGCAGGCTTTATAAACTCCTTCCCTAAGGATGCAAAGTTACTTATTTCACAGGTATATGCAAAGATTCATCATATTATTATATCAGATTGGATCAAATTGTAGCACTTCAGAAAGTGTGTGTGCTTTTCAAAGAGGTTAAGGAAAATGGGCTCCTGAAAGTCTCTCAGATAGATAGCACAGTGGGAAGGAAACAAAACGCCCTTCTGTTTTCCATTAAAGTTATGTTCTGCACCAAGTTTGATTGCTAAACATCTGGCAGTCTTTTCTCTGATAACGTAGTTCAATAGGGTGGACAATGCTAAGCCTTTGAAGCTCTCCCTGTAACTCTTAAGTGGTAGGTGAACAAGAGAAAGAGATAAGAACTCTAGATCTTTCCCTTCTATCAAAATTGGCAAAAGAGATTTACAGTCTTCTCTTATTTTCTTTATTCTTTGAGGTCTCATTATTCCCTTTCCCTTGAATAGGATATAAGCAAAACACAGAGAAAGTCAGTAAAATGTTTTACCCATCTCCACAGCCAGACACAAAGCCTTCTGGCTTTTCCTTCACTGTTAGAAAGGAACCAAGAACTGACTGAAATATTCATAATCATTTCTTTAAATTCTTTGGGTAAATCTGTAGTGAGAGAGAAAAGAAATATCCAAAGTGATAAGATCTGAAAGATTTTCCTATATCATTTGGCTCTGATAATATTATGCATCACTTGTTTCCTGAAGAGTATTCTCTTCATTTATCCATGCTATCATCTTCAACAACAAGAAGAACTTACTTACATTATAAATCTGCATTTTGAAGCTGGAAAAAAAACATAAAAATCACCTAGCTCAGCTTTACATTTTAAGAAGGAACTGTGTCTCAAAGAAGCAAAATGACTTGCTCAATGGTGCACAATTATAAAAGAATAATTGATGTGGTTTACAATATGAATACAGTAAAATAATTTTTACAGATAAGGACATGGATGTTTATGAAACTAAAGGAGGGAGAAACAAAAGTCTATGATGCAAGAGTCCTGTGTAGATAACTAGAGATGTGTTGGTTACAGATTTGCCTTTGAGATTCCTAGCAACCAATGAAAACAAACAAAAAAATTATCTGTTACATATTCACTGTCCATAGATTTTCAAACACCAGTTTTTACCCAGATTCTCATTAAGAAGTCCCTGCATTACAGTGTGAATCACTCCTAGAGTAAATGCATGCCTACAATAGTAAGTTCCATGGGGAACATGTCCCTCAAAACAGTCTTATGGCATAATGCTGAAAATTCAATAAGCTCACTCCTATTAGAGACCAAAATGATTCCATGTAGGTATATAGCCTTGAGGTCTGGCTTTATCTGGGAGAAAATTTGTATGAAGCAATGGAAGGACTAAAGATCTTTCAACACAGATTTATTGATTGAGCACTTACTCTTTGCCAGGCTGTATTCTAGGAGTTTTATGTGCATGAACCAATCTCATCCTCAGCAACCCTGTGAGATACATACTAAGTCTTCCAGTTTTACAGATGGGGGAAATAGGTGCATGACTTGACCAAGTGCATGCAGCTAATGAGAGCTGGAGACCCAAACTCTGGCTCCAGAGCCTGGGCTGTAAGCCAGTCCTGCTTGACTCCCTAGTAGGCCATCTTTCTCTCCTATGTGTGCTAACATTCTTTCAACAGTTCTCAGCCATAAGGTCTACTAATAAGTAAATATTGATATCTTTTTGGAGAGTATAGTGCTGTTTTTCCAACCTGTACAACAAAAGTAGCTGAAAGTTGATATTTTTAAGCCCTGAATCCATGCTGAGGAGAAACTATTTCTTAAATTAATTTTTACCAAAACTAATCAATCCTTAGAAATGCTAAAAAAGGACAGTTTTCTCCTGATCTCTGAAGGAAAATAGAACAAGAAATGCAAGTCAAGTTCCAGGGCTTCCATTGCAATAATTCACCATAGAAAAGTCTCCTGACACCAGAGGGAAAAGGCATTTCTGTTAACACTTCTAAATGTCCCTTAGCCATGCTCTCCTACTTACTTTGTAATAATTGCATGTTTTCCCTTTGGGCCTACTAAAGTATTTAATTGCAATTACACTCATTTACATAGCAGATGAGGCTAATTGCTCGTATTAGTTACCAAAAGTATGCTTGTATTGTGAGGGTGAAAAAAATACCCTACAGAAAATAAAACGACTTTGCCTCTAATTAAGGAGTTATGAAGTCAGAATGAGCTGGCTCCAAGATGTAAATATGAAATTGAGGGCTTTCAGGACTCTATAATGGTTTTTTATGACTCCATCTCACTTCCTTGATTACACACAATGTTTAGGGACTAAAGATAAATACAGTGCAACGTTCATAGTGCTGACCTGATTGCTAGTCACATTCTCTCACACTTAGATCGAAATAAATGCAGTTGTCTGGCAAACCCATGATAAATGGTGGGTTATGAGTACCTGGTCTTTATTTACTTGGCTATTCAATTGGTAATTCTGGCTCCACGTATTGCAAGATCAGCTTTGGCATCATCAAATACACACAAATCAGTATTTGAAGCTTGTTAGGCATACTTGATATAGAATAAACAAAGAAATAATGAAATGTGGTACAAATTTTGGGGGGAAGACCAAACGTTAGAGACTTCTAGATGTACTGTTCTTCCCTGATTCATTTCTGTGTTGGCACTATAATGTCTAAAAATGGAACTTTGTGGCGACCTACCTTGAGGACGCTTACAATCTCATTAAGGAGACAGAATTCATCCCCCTGAAACCATACCCATATATGTATTTTCCCACCTATTTAATGCCAGAACGATTTAAGGCAGAATGGTAACCAACAATAAAAGATGGCAGTATTTAGTACTAACTATAAACCAGAAGGTCAGAAAGGCAAGCTGTCAGAAAGGACAGGAGCCTTTTGAGAATGTGTCATAAGAGAATGTCTTCTCTTAATAAAGATTTGCAATGAACAAATATGCAACAACTCTCACAGTCACAGAATTCCAACTGTGAATTGGAATCAAACTCAGTTATTTAAGAGTTTTCGTTTTTTACAATGATTTTTCTCGAGTAACTTTTTTTTTTCTTTTCTCATTCCTTTCTTCTTCTTAGTTCTGGCTTCCCACCATCACCTCCCACACCTTCTCTTAAATTGTGTTTTTAGAAAGAGAGGGAGAGAGAGAGAAAAAATGAAGGAAGGAAGCAAGGAAAGAGAGAGAAAGAGAGAAAGAAATAAAGAAAGTAAGAAAGGAAAGAAAGAAAGAAAGAAAGAAAGGAAGGAAGGAAGGAAGGAAGGAAGGAGAGAAAGGAAGGAGAGAAAGGAAGGAGAGAAAGGAAGGAAAGAAGGGAGAAAGAAAAACTTTTCTGGCCTTAAAATATACTTGCTCTGTTCATTTTCTCTTTACTGAATGCTTAGTTATAAAAATATTACACTGTACAGTGTTCAGTTACCTATGCAGGTCATTTCATGAAATGAGTCTGGCTGTCAGCCAAGCTTCTGCCTCTCCCTTTTCTCTTTGTTCAAAAAAAAAAAAGTATTGAGGGAGAAAAAAAAAGGAAGAGAAAGGATAAAGAAAATCTTCCATGCCACCAAAAACTGCATTCCATGGATGCCACGGCCTCACCCTTCTTAGTAAGCATTCTTTTAAAATATAAGCCCTTGATAAACCAATCCCAGGTGGCATAATGACAGGGTCAGCTGAGTGTTATTTTTTAAACTTGTGTGAAAAATCCATTTTGAGTTTCATCTCATCTCTGGGGCACTCAGGCAGTGCAATCACTAGGCTCTGGTGCCAAATGTAAACAGGACATCCTTTCAGATATCCAGGTCCAGCTGGTAAGAACACACACCCACTAGTTCTTGCCCAGTTCGGGAAACTGACCCCAGTCCTTTCACAGAGAGATGCTGAAGCAGGGAAACCTACTTCTGCATGTGGGATGTAAACAGAATCTTTCAAAACATCTTTTTCTCGCTATTGTTTGATGTGTTCCTCCCCATCTCTTAATTCTTCTTACACCACAGCAGCACCTGCAGGCTAAAATTGTCACAAACACCCCATGGTTGTGATTTGTCACAAAATTTTCCATTCACTGGGGAGAGTTTATATCTTAGACCCTGGAATCAGAGAATGTTAGGGCTAGAAGACATTTGAGAGATCATCCAGTACAATTTTTTGATTTTTCCAGTTAATAATAGATGCTGAGGAGTAAAGAAAGGGTACAGCCCTTAAGTAGCCCAATCTCCAGGTGAATCACTGCCTTCAGTGCTCTTGGGAAAAGGTGGGTCATAAAGAAACAAAAACATGAATCCTACTCTGAAGAAGGTATAAATGTATATTCTTACCATTTCTCTGCATAACACAACACTTAAAATGAGATATTATATTAGCAAGAATACAACAAGAATTATAGACTTTTAGAGGTTAAAGGCATCTGTGAGAAATGACTAGTCAGAAAATGCTTTAAGTAAGAGGTGAAGTTCTCACAGCACTCTCCACCTCCATGCTGGTAAAGGAGAGGAAATATTCTCAGTCAGAAGTGTAAGAATGGCTGACTCTAATCCTGGTTGATAAAAAGTTACTTTTACGTCTACTGCCTTTTATTTCTTTTATCTTTTACATCTTCCTTTCACTTTTCCCTACCCTGTTGTAAAGTTTGAACCCCGTTTCAAACTTTATGCTACCACTCTTGGGCATCTATCCAACTCAGCTGACTTACCCCGCTTTGGAAATTGCTCAAAGTAGCAGGTGGTCATCTGGCTAGTCTTCGTTAGTTCAGTTCCCCACTCACCCCACCCATCTCTATCATAAAGAGGTGATTCGATCAAGGTTCGATGGCTGATCCAAGTTGGGTCAATCCATTTCTCCCAGGAATTTGGAATTAGATTATCAGAGAGTTCAGTTAGTTTCAACATGCGATTGGAAGTATAACAAATTCCTGTGAGAGCTGTGTACTGTCCATCTGTACCTGAAGCAGAAAGATAGCTGGAGCTGGCTTTCATAGGCACTACTTCAATCCCTTTCCAAAGACTGGCTGCACTTTTGCCCTCAGGTACCTAGCGATGTCCCTGTATTCCTATAATAAATTCCTAAGTAGTTTGAGTTGTTTTCTGTTGCTTGTAACCAAAGAGTCTTAACTAAACTTAAGTCCTGGACTTGAATATTTTCCCAGTAGTTCCACGTGAGAAAAAAATGTCTCCTTTTCCTGACCATCTAATTCCAGAACCAACCTATCCCCAAGCATTAAGAGTGAATCCAAAATTGTCCATATCTATTTTCACCCTCTGGATCTGTCAAAGGAATAGCATGGTCAAATTCAAACAGGATTTAAGACAAGTTAGCTAAAATCAGATTCCTCCTAGCAGCTTTTAAAATAATAATTAAATTTAAGGAAGTACCCACTGGGATCTCCAGTGCTGCCTAACACCTAGTGTATTGACTTATCAGAGCAGTCCCACTTTAAGTAAGACTTGAAATAATATTGTTACTTCATGTTTTTACAAGCTAATATTTATATAATTTAATATGGTAGTTTGCTTTTCTAAAATAATTAGTAAAGCAAAAATATGCTTATATAATTGCATGGGACAATTATTTAAAATAAAATATTTATAAAAGAAATTTGGTTTTATAATAAGAATTCCTAAGTAAATTTGAGTAAAGAAACAACTGACTATGGTTAAAGTTGATTTCACTAATTTCATGTACAGGTCTGAAGAGAAGAAAATATCTATGAGAAGACTGAACATTTTCATTGGACTATCAATGTACATTGCCCATTGTCAGGCAAATACATCAGGAATAACACTTTTAGAGACATTGATCCTTACAATCAGACTGATGTTTTCTGAATAATCACTAATTTCATGTTTCCTCAAGAAGGTCATAAAGACACCAAATCATCACCTCCCCCTCCCATGTCTTATTTCCTACCAACTCTCCATCAATTCCCCATCATCATCATAGATGAGCTCAGGACCAAGTCCAAGCTAAGTTGTGAAGCAGAGCTCTGTTTTAGTATCCTCTCCCAAGATAGGCTCTCAGAATCCTCACACCACCTCTACTGACCAGGGATCCTCCCTGTGGCTCACCCCACTTCCACCCCCCACACATTTCTCCTGGACAAAGCCCAGTGTGCTTGGCTTCACTATCCTCCACCATCATCATTTATCCTTCCAAGTCTTTTTACCTTAGGGCCCTGTTGTTAGCTGATAAAATGATAAGTATTTAGTGGTGTTGATAAATTAATTCATTACTTTGTCCAGTTAACTAGGTTTGCATTTTAAGAAGCCTTCTAGAGGCAATGTTTATACTCCAGAAGGTCAGGAATATGTCTTAACCCTTTCTACACATCCTATAACATCTAACATGGTATAGATCTGGTAATAGGTGCCAAATATAAACTTGAATTGAATTCCTAAAAAGAATTAAACCAGATGAGTCATTCTAGGTTTTTCCCAATGTCTTTCCTTCCATCTCCCCTTCCTTCCCTACATAACCATCTGTTCATGCCAGAAGAGATTATATTAGTCAAACTATATGTGGCTCTAGGTAAAAACCACAAAGTTAATTTAGAATTTAATAGCTTGTTTCAATATTATGGCCCCATTGAAGTCATTTGGCCATACTTTGTCTCAATTTCCTCTTCAATGAAATGGGGTTATTATTGATCTATTACTCCTAGAAATTTTTGGTAACATTCTGTTTTGGTAAAAACATTTTAGGAGCCTTCCAGGAAAACTGTCAGAGAAAATTAAATATGGTCTTAATTTTTTAAAACAAATGTATTGAGCACCTATGGTGCACAAAGCAGTGTCAGCTCTTATGGAAGACACAAATATGGCTAATATTTTCTGCCTTTTTAAAGCCTGCAGTCTAAAGTGGAATTTTATAATCTAGGTTGTTTTACTAATGATAAAATCACAATATAAGCAACAACATTTCTGTAACTGTTGTGCAAAAGAGACAAGCATCATTTTTACTTATCTTTCAGAATGTTTCCCATAAATAAATGTGGAAAAATTATGACAAACCTCACAACTTACTAAAAGGTGTGGCCCAAAGAATTTAGGCAAGTACCTGAACAATTGTCTATGCTTGATCAGATAGCTCAGCAGAAATTGACCTTATGTCTTCATAACTGTCCTGTAAATGCCATTCATCTCTATGGACTCTAGGAATTTACTGTAGAGTGCCTTGCTAACAGTGTTCACCTTGTTAACGATAACCATGAACTTGAGGTCCTGCTGGATGTACTCAAGGGACAATATAACACAAAACTTCAAAGCCCAGAGATAGCTAAAGAGAAATGAAAAGAATAGTTAAACTAGGGAAACCTGGAAAATTTTGAGTGGCTCTAAATAGAGTTTCCCCCAACACACACACCTGAGCCATCAGAAGGCACATCAGGTCAGATGTTTGACTGCACACTTGACCCTGTCACACAGCACAATTGCTGGAACGAATTTATATTATTCCAAGAACTATCACCTCTAGAGAGCAGATTCATCAGAAAAAATGATGCTGTGTTATAGGGAAATGCTGAAATTTTAACACTGAGTCCCCTTCTATCAATATTACTTTATGGAAAATCCCAGGAATTATAAGGTCAAATATGCCTAGGGATGTTCTGAACATTCATCAAAGATGCTGCTATCTCTAGGATTAAGGCGAGTCATTATTTTTCTTCCTAGTTCCTGTTCATATGGAGGAAATGCATTTCTGAAAAGAATGGTCATTGAATGTTCACTCCAAAAACAAGCAAAGGAAATTTAAGAGAGAATCAAATTCTCTCATTCTGGACTTGGAGGCTGATCTGCCAGCTTCTTAACCAACATTCCAAGGAAAAAAATTCTTTTCTAAGAATGCAAATAAAAGCATCTCTCACTTCAAATTTTCCTATCTTTGGAAATCATAGTTTTTGAGTCAGGATATGAACCTAGCATTAAAAGCAGCTGTCCAAGAAGTAGGTGTGTACAGGAAATGGGAGGGTGACAGACAGGGGACATTGAAAGGGCATTTTTAACTGGCCTCTGAGAAAGCTTATGGAAAATTTTTCCAAATATTTTATGGAATGACAAAAGGAGTCAAATATTTGGAATTTAGGTAAAAACTCTTCCAATGGAGGACTATGGCAGACGTGTTAAGGCACAAACTTTTCCAATTTTAGGCTTTGGGAAGTTAATATTGTGTGTGTGTGTGTGTGTGTGTGTGTGTGTGTGTGTGTGTGTGTGTTTTAATTGGGAAGTGCTAAAAATAACTCAAGTCTTGGACAATCACCTTTTTCCTTTCTTATCCAAAAATGCCCACCTATATTAATTATGGGTATGGTTAACTTTGTCTCTTATTTGAGTATGATCCTACTACAGAAATTAGGATCCACCAAAAAAAAAAAAAAGAAAAAAGGATTTTCTCTACCTTCCTCTTCTATACATTTTCAATAATAATCTTTCCTTACCACTACTCCCTACACCTTTCCCTGTGTCCACTTTGTGAATTCAGCACACCAAGTCACAGTATTAGGTTCTGAATATCAAATAAGTTTTGTTACTTGCTTGCAAAGAAAGTGAATATAATTTATTTAAAAATCAATTTACCTCAAGAAACACAACTAAGAACTTAGAACAGAAAGATGGATCTTGGCCATCACTGTATCTCTGCAAGCTACTCTTTTTTCATATTGGTCTTTGGCCTGAGCTGGTGAAAATTTTTCAGTTTCAAAGAAGCCTGGAATTTAACAAAAAAGCTAATATTCTCCCCATGTATCTGCTCCTTTTGTTATCATTTTGTGTTAAAATAGCCAGGTTGTCAAGGGCTTTGACTTTTCAGAGATGAGCACTAGAAATACATAAATACATAGATGTCTTTTTACATAGGCTCTTTCTAACCAAATTTAGTTGCAGAGGGATATAAAAGACAAACGTGTTGACAAATGACAAGATGTTACTCCTTGTAAAAATATTATTGCATGCACACAATTTCCTGTTATGGTGCATATATTGAATGCAACTTTGTTCAAGATGAACTGCATATTAAAGAGAAATCTTGCCTCTGATCTGTGCTAGCTTGATTTTGAATGCTCTGGAAGTAGCTGTTTAAAAAAGCTTGCCCTGAACCTAATAATCACAAATAGATGTGAATTTTCCCCAAGAGATGCCACAAATTTAAAAAATGGATTTTATTTGGATCAAAAGTAGTTTTGGCCAGAAATTGATTAAAATATTTCAGATAAAGTATATGAGGGATGTGACTCTGGAGACACATTAGGAGTGTTACTGCCAACCTCTGCTAAAATGCGTGCTCTTCAATAATGATGTACAGATAGTCATGTGGCTATTTTAATTTATTATCTATATTTCAGTTAAGTCAAAGTCTTAAAGATAAATCTGGGCATCAGAAATATTATTCATCTTTTTGTGGACCTTACAAAGTAACCTCATAAGTGTTTATGTATAATTGGTTCTAATATATTGATTACCCAAAGAATATATATTATACTTCCAATATCTACTAGCATTAATAACAAGATCTTGTAGTCCAATTTATTATTTAGCTGAATTAGATTATCTTTTGGTACAGATATCAAATGTTAAAAAGGTTGTAACAGGATTTCATATATTCTTATTCTCCATCAAACCTGGCATATTTAAATCTAGGTTAATATCACATCACATCATCATAATTAATGAGTGAAAATTGAAGCCAGCAACTGGAATAAGTTACAAACAAAAAGAGCAAATCTGAATGCACTTTTATTAAGCAACTCAGGACTCTTGGACATAGAACTCATTTGGCTTCAAAAAAACATGTCACAGAGGGCATCAGACCTCGGCTAGGGTTATGAACCTAGATGTCTTATTCAACTGTTGAGCCAAAATAACTCTAGCCAAAGGCTATTCAGTATTCTCAGTGTTAATTACAGTTGTCCTGGTGTTTTATGTTATGTCTGGAAAGAGCATGACAAACAAGCCCATTCTGAATTAGACAAGGCACATGGTAGACACAACACTGAACTCCACGTCTATATTTGGGCTTCAGCATGGGCAAATCCTAACTGTGTTTGGCAGAAATGCAGGTCTAATGATCCTCCCAAGACTAATCCAAACACAGGCAAATGGCTGGTTTTAGTAAAGTTTTGAGCATACCACATTTCATATAAGAAATAGGTCCACTGCTTTGCCCAAATTTTATTTGAAGTCAATATTTAACTGTAAATTTTTCCTACTGTCTTCTCCAGCCTACATATCTTACAGAGCCACCACAAACAACAAGCCAAATATTTTCCCATTAGATCTTAAGGGTGGGGATTCTATTGAGGTCAGTGTTTCAGAGCTTGGTACAGGATGTCCCTTCAGCTTTCTGAATCCTGGCTCAGTGAAATCACTGATAAGCTGAGCCTTTGCTCTTGATTTCCCACAGAACTGAGGGAAAAAAAAAAAGGATAGCTGAAGTGACTTGGGAGAAATGGGTAAAATGTATTTTCCCAGCACCGCAAGCTCGCCCTGCCCCCCACCACATACTCCCACACATCATCTCTGTCTCTTTTTAATTTTTTTCCTCCTCTTTGGCTTATGCTGTTCTTTTTTGGTCTCTGGCCCTAGTTATGACAGCTGATTGACATAGCTGGCAGTTCCCTTGGTGTCTGGTTAGGCAGAATTCCCCCTGCAAAACTAGGATGCAAAACAAAGAACAGACAACAGTGTAGAAAGGAAGACCGAACAAAACAAAACCAAGAAAGAAGCAATGTTGTTTGCTGACAATATTTTTAAATTTTTCAGAAAGAGAGAGCAAACCTTTAAAAGATTGTTTTAATTTTCTGTGTTCTTTTTTCTTCCCTCTTCTCTTTCTAGCCATCCCTTCCCCCCACTCCATACACACCACTTTTTGGCTTCCATTTCTCCATCTGCCTTCTTCCTTGTATTTTTTTTCCTGAGTCATAAACATTTTATCAATAAGAAGTCTTCCTATTTCTTACCTTCCTCAGAGCCAAGCATTTGTATTATCTTATTTATTTTTCCATGTGGAGGGTAGAATCATGATTGCATCAAGTGAAATTGTGAGCAATTATTACTCTGCCTCCTTTTATTTAAGACCTTTCTTCTATTCTTCTACAGGAAACTAGACTTCATGCTGCCCCCAACACTACCACTAGGCAGGGTACAACACCCGCAGCCTGAGATACTCTTCACTAAAATCTTCTTACGTGATAGATGGCCCTCTCTATTTTCCCTCTGTTGGGTGGATCATTTGTCTGAGAAGTTTCTCTCAGTTCTCTATCACATTTCAAAAGATCATATAAAATTACATTCATTGAACTGTTGGTAACTTAATACATCATCCCTTTGATAGTATATTCTTTTTAGTATTATTAAGGCAAAGAAATAAATATAAGATGGAAATGCAGGCTTCAGCAACTGGTCTTCTGAATTTTTTTTGATTTTATAATGCAACTAGCTATACTGTTTAGGAGAGAGATTTGTCCTATGTATCAGGCAGGGTCCTAGAAACTCCTTAATCCTCTTTTTCTTATAGTAACTTTGTATAAAATTTGAGCTCAATACTTTTTTTTGCTCATATTTATGCATTTAGTTTTCCTGAACTTTTAGATGGAGGCTTAGCTTACATAGCCTTTTTACCTTCACAGAGAATTCTCTTATGTTATTTTTGTGTATGGTATATATATATATATATATATATATATATATATATATATATATATATATATATATATATATATCTGATAAAGGACTTGCATCCAGAATATACGAAGAACTCTTAAAAGTCAAAACCATGAAAACAAGCAATCCAATTGAAAAATGGCAAAAGACTGAACAGATGTTTCACTTCACCAAGAAGATACATAGATGGCAAATTCCATGCATAGAGAGATAAGATACAAAGATGTTCAATATCATTAGTCATTAGAGACATACAAAGCTGAAACCATGAGATACTACTACACACCTATGAGAAGGGTTAAAATTAAAAACACTGATCATGCCAAATATTAGTGAAGATGTGGAGGAACTGGAACTCTCCATACACTGCTGATAGCAATGTAAAATATTACAACTTCTTTGGAAAACAGTTTGGTAGTTTCTGAAAAACTTAAACCCATACCTACCCTATGATCTAGTGTTTCTACCCCTTGGTGCTTACACAAGAGACATTAAAGCACATGTCCATGCAAAGACTTGTATGCAAAAGTTCATAGCAGCTTTATTTATAACACTCTCACACTGGAAACAACCTAAATATCCAACAACAGGTGAGCAGATAAACAAATTGTGACATATCCACGCACTAGAATACTACTGAGCATTAAAAAAGAATGAATTAATGTTATATACATGCAACAACATGGATAAATCTAAGTAAAAAAAAAATAGAAAAAGATAACAAACTTTATAATGCAATTTATATAAAACTCTAAGAAAATGCAAACTAATCTACTGTGACAGAAAGCAGATCAGTGATTGCCTGGAGGGGAGCTGAGTTAGGCAGGAGGGTGAGATCACAAAAGAGCACTAGGGAACTTTCAGGGATGATGGATATGTTCATTATCTTGAGTGTGGTGATGGTGTCACATGTCACAGCTTGTCCAGTTGCACACTTTAAATATGTGCAATTTATGTATGCCAATTATATCCCAATAAAAATAATCTAGTGGCTTGCCTTTTGAGACTTCTTTGCTCTGTTTTCTGCCACCTACATTTAATTGACTTTCTCTTTCCTTTTTCCATTAAATTTTAATTCTACCTCCAGCAGTTCCTCCTCATTATGGGACCCTGTCCTGCAAGGGAGCCGTGGCATCAGTTTTGAGAGTGTGTGGGAGCTAAGCAAGGGCCATGGGTTGCTTGAACTTTTCAGCTCTTAGAGTAAGCAAAACCTCTTCCAGTTTGAGCTGCTTCTTAAATTGATCCACCACACTGCAGGGAGCACCTTTTGTCTACTTTGAGGCTCTATTCTTCTCACCCCATTGCTTCTTTCCACTTTCTCTCTCACTGACATCAATAGCATGCAGCTCTTATGGCTGTACGTGGTTTGCCCCTATCCACTTGTCTTTTGGGGTTCATGAGGATACCTTATCACCTAGTTTTATCTTAAGGGTTATCTATGGGGTTTTTATTTAGCTATCTTTTCTCTCTGTTTTTATACAGATTTTATAAAGAAAATTCCAAAAACTGCACTGCCAACGCTATCTCCATCTTCTTAACATCCCTGATTGACATTCTTTTGAATTTTTCAGATTCCTTTTTTCAGGAATATTTTTCTTTCTCTGTTGACAAGAATCAAACATCGTGCTTTGGTAAGGCATCACATACTAAAATTGGTCATTCATTTAAGTAATATTTGTTGAGTGCCTACTACATGCCAGGTACTGTTCCAAGCTTTGGAGATGCAGTGGTGAACAAGGTAGATAAGGCCCCTGCTTGCATGTGGCTTAAATTCAAGAGGGGAGACAGGCTAACAAATAAAATAAATAAATAATACATTGATATGGTCTGAATGTTTGTGTCCCCCAAAATTCATATGTTGAATTCTTAATCCCCAAGATTATGGTATTAGGAAGTAGAGCCTTTGGGAAGTGATTATAAGGGCTTAGTGCCCTTATAAAAGAGGACCCAGAGAGCTCCCTTGCCCCTTCCACCATGGAGGACACAGCAAGGAGATGTTATCTATAAACCAGGAAGCAGGCCCTCACCGGCCACCAAATCTGCTGGCACCATGATCTTGGACTTTCTGGCCTCCAGAACTATGAAAAAGAAATGCTTGTTGTTTAGAAGCCACCCAGTTTATGGTGTTTTGTTATAGCAACCTAAAGAGACTAAGACATATAAATATAGTAATATATTATTTCAGTTTTTAAAATTGTCAGCATGGGTTGTAATTGAACCCCTGGTACTAAATGATGTTACTTGGAAAGAGTATGCAGAATTAGAAGAAACATAACCCTCAATCATATTAAAAGATTAGGTGCAGAATTAAAAGAGAACCCATGAAACAGACTGAGAAAGAAAAATCAGAGAAATGGAAGTAGGATGGGAAATCAGGGTTAGAAAAGAAAATGGAGAAGAGTTTATAAAAGGAGGAAGATTATGATTTCATGGAGCTTGTCCATGAAGAAATGAGAAAGGGCAGTAGCAGAAAACAAAAGATGCAGCTCTCAACAGTTTGTTTTGTTAGAGAGAAACTTGGTGGTTTCAGTTACAGTGAGGAAGCAACAGGAAGGGAGAAAGTATTAAAAAAAAAAGAAAGAAAGAAAGAAAGAAAGAAACAGTCATTTTTGCACCACTAGAATCCCTGTATGGAGCACATCCAAAAATTTCCCAGCAAGCTTTGATGGAGTTAGGGCCAGGCACGGTGCTAGGCACTGGGTATGCAGAGACATAAACCCATCCTCTCCTGCCCCATAAAATAGTCACAATCTAGTGGAAAGGGTAGCAAATAGACTTAATTTATAAATTACATTAACTATCTTAAATTGGCTATATCAGCATTGTGTGCCAGATTGTAAATTAGCTGGTGGAATTTTATTCCTTCAAGGGGCCATAGCAAATATCTACTGCCTTTTTTACATGATAAAACTATGTCACAAAAAGTTTAATAGAAGATTCACAATTAGGACAGAGTGTCCAAACTCCCAGGAATGTTTTTACTCGAAAAGCACAATACCTTACTAAAAGCATACATATTCACGTTACTTTTAAATACTCCATGCATGTTTTAAATATTTAAAATCTAAATAGTCAATTTCAGCAAGAAAAGCAAACTTGGATAAATCTGAAACCATCCTGCTACCAACATCTAAAATAATGGAAAAACACAACAAAATTTTTAATGCATGTCCAAGTTTGAAAGGAAAAAAGGGAAAGTCCCAGGTGGTAGAAACCAGGGAACTAAAAGCCCTAATTGTAAGCACATGAGCTGACTCTGCAGTTGCCCTGAGGTAGGGTCCTTTAGTTTGGTAACAGCCAGAGGCTTAGGTTTACAAAACACAGGAGACAAAACCTTGGGCCTTTATGATGCAAGGTATTAGAACTGAAACTGAGCATAAAGTCAGAACTTTCAAAGCCACACCCTCAGAGTAAAGGATAACAGAAAGAAAATAGACCACCACCCAAGGGAGATTACAAGGAAGTTTGTCTATGAACTCTAGGGAAAAGAAAATGATAAAAATCTCAAGCAACATGCACAAATTTAGAGACTGAACTTAGATCACCTTCATAGTTCAAGATTCCCCTAAAAATGAGAAATTAATTTAAAAATTAATTTTTCTCTAGGGACACAAAGCAGAAGTAAAAGTAAAACCACTGTGGAGGGATACTTCTTAAATCCGAAGGCAGAGAATTCACAAACACACACACACACACAAAACACACATCCGCCGACACAGCACCACTAAAGATGAGCTCACAGTTCAAACTGACAAAACACACATAAGCAAAAGTCAGCAACAAACCAATGGGAGGATTAACTGCCTGTAGCAAATGTTGATTGCCCTGCCAGTATGCTTTTGGCTTTGGACTTTACCACTTCATGTTTGTTGTCAACTCCCAACTGCAGGTACCAGCATGACTGCCTGAGGGCTGTTTCTAAAGCAGCAGCAATAAAGATGCAGACATAGAGAACGGACTTGAGGATACAGGGTGGGAAGGGGAAGCTGGATAAAATGAGAGAGTAACATTGACGTATATACACTAGCAAATGTAAAATGGATGGTTAGTGGGAAGCTGCTGCATAGCACAGGGAGATCAGCTCGATGCTTTGTTGACGACCTAGAGGGGTGGGATAGGGAGGGTGGGATGGGGGCTGAAGAGGGAGGGGATACGGGGATATATGTATACATATAGCTGATTCACTTTGTTGTACAGCAGAAACACAACATTGTAAAGCAATTATACTCTAATTAAGATATATAAAAAAAAAAGCAGCAGCATAAGCCACTCTGTCCTTGCACATAGCAGGCTACATGTTCCAAGGAGTTAACACACTCAGAGCAGCCCTCAACCAACGATTAATATGTAAATATCCCAGCACCCTTGCTCCTGGGCAAGGGAGGGAGGTGTGATAACTCTGAGAAGTATTCTAGCTGTTTCCCACACATTTCCTTCCCCTCCCAAATAAACCACTTGCACATGAATTTTCTCAAGGTTGACTTCTGGAGAAACCAGAGCTAGTAAAATAATAGAACAACAATTTGAACAAGAATATAAAGCAAATACATTTAACAGTGTTAAAGACATGAAAGAAGGGACAGAAACTGTAAGCCAAGAGCTATACCTATGGGCAAAAGAAAAGGCATATTTAGAAAGAAATGAATAGAAGTTACAGAATAAAAATTGCCATCATTGAAACTTTAGTAAATGAGTTAACCAGAAGTTTAGACATAAACATGAGTTAATTAGTAAACAAAAGCATAAATCTTGGGAAACTATTAAGAATACAGCACAGACAGTAAAAGAAAAAAATCAATGAAAAATATTAAAAATAGTTAAAAGCTTAGGGGATAGACCAAGAATTACCAATATATCTCTAATGGATAACATAAAATAAATGGAATAAAAATAGTATTCAAAGATGCAATAGCTTAGATTTTTCTAGAATCAAAGAAAGTCAAGAATACCCAGATTCAAGAAACACAAGTCCTGAGCAGGATATATATAAGAAGTAATGATCACTTACTTAGATGGAGGAACTAAAGCCAAGGTTGTACTAAAATACTAGGTAATAAAAGCATGCTAGATAGAGATGGTTATAGAAGTTAAAATACTCTAATGATTTTGCATTGCTTAAAAAGGAACATAGGGGCTTCCCTGGTGGCACAGTGGTTGAGAGTCTGCCTGCCGATGCAGGGGACACGGGTTCATGACCCGGTCTGGGAAGATCCCACATGCCGCGGAGCGGCTGGGCCCGTGAGCCATGGCCGCTGAGCCTGCGCGTCCAGAGCCTGTGCTCCGCGGTGGGAGAGGCCACAGCAGTGAGAGGCCCGCGTACCAAAAAAAAAAAAAAAAAAAAAGTCAGGATAACTACTGAGAGAAATCAAAAGTATTTCTAACGGATTAATAGAGGGGAAAACAGGAAAATAAGAAACTTTGTCAATTCAATATAAAGCAAAGAAGAATAAACAATGGATAACAACAAAAAAGTCAACAGAAATCACAAAAGATGCTATGTACATACACACATACAGACAACATAATCACAATGAAAGTATATAGACTAGTATAGTATATGCTCAGATCAGATTTACAGTTATATGATATTTTAAAGGTACTCAAAAATATAGCAGAAGTAAGACCAATAGAAAACTAATGGTAAAATGGCATATTAAAAAAGAATATTAGGGCTTCCCAGGTGGCGCAGTGGTTGAGAGTCCGCCTGCCGATGCAGGGGACACGGGTTCGTGCCCTGGTCCGGGAGGTTGCCAAATGCTGCGGAGCGGCTGGGCCCGTGAGCCATGGCCGCTGGGCCTGCGCGTCCGGAGCCTGTGCTCCGCGGTGGGAGAGGCCACAGCAGTGAGAGGTCCGCGTACCGCAAAAAAAAAAAAAAAAATATTATCAGTAATTTAAAAATTAAAGTGACAAAGGAAAAATTTTAAAGGCATATTGTTTGTGTCAGTTAGCTATTGCTCTGTAACAAACCACCCCCAAATCCAGTGACTTAAAAATGTAAGTATTTATACTTGCTCACAAGTCCCAAATCAGCTGGGAACTTGTGCTGATATGGACCAGGTTCAGCTGTCTGTGACTTGGCTCACCCATGCATCTATATTCAGCTAGGGAGTTGGCCAGAGGCTGCTGGCCTAGGATGGCTTCACTGCATGCTAGCTCTTGGATGAGGCAAGGAAGGAAATGGGCCATATCACTCATCATCCAGTAGGGTAACTTGAATAGTTGCAGGATTCTAAGAAAGAAAAGAAACGCAAAAGGCCTCTCAAGGCCCAGACTTAGAAGTGGCACTCTGTCATTTCTACTTCATTCTTTTGGCCAAAGCAAGTCACAAACCAACTTGGGGTGGTGAAATAGACTCCACCTTTTCACAAGAGGAACTACAAAGTCATGGCAAAGAGCATGGACATCTATAGAGGCCATCGACTGGAATTATCAGTATAATCAAACTACCACACTCAGCAAGTACAAACAAAAATAAAGCCAATAATACTACATTATAATAGAAAATATATTTTAAGTTTAAGAGCAATTAAAACAATCGGAACCAGTATATCTTATGAAAAATGAATATGTCATAGAAAGCTATAAAAATGTCAAACCTATATCTACTTAATAAAAACAACTCTAAAAAATCTGACTAAATTACATAGAAAATTTACAAGTTCATAATTACAATGAGCGGTATTAAGGGACCACACAAATTGATCAAAAAGACTGAAAATTAATAAGGATATAGAAGATGTGAACAGCAATATAATCACATTTAATCTAATTAACATATATAGAGTTCTGCATCTGAACATTGATGTATACACATTTCTTTTAAGCTTATATTGGAACATTTACAAAACTGATCATGTAATTAGTCCAAAACAAAGTACCAATGAGTACTGAAGAAATTATACCATACCTACCATCTTATATCTCTGACCACAAAGCACAAAAGGAGAAAAATCAGAAATTTATATCAATAAGATAGCTACTCCCTAGTATTAAAAGATAGTCCCTGCACCAAAACAAACAACAGAAACAAACAAAAAACTCTTAAGTTTGGAAATTTAAACACACACACATAATGAATCAAAACTGAAGTCGTAATGGTAATTAGCAAAATTTAAACCTGAAGAACAATGAATATATTGCATATTAATATTGAAGGGTGTAGCTAAAGCAGTACTTAGAAGAAACTATATGGTCTGTGGAATACCAACTAGCAATAAAAATCATGAGACAAATATAATAGGTAATGTTAATTCAACATTAATGCTCTGTATATTTTCATTTAATCTCAGAACAATCAACCCACTGAGTTGACTACTATCATGATTTTACAAATGAGGAAATTGGATCTCAGAACTTCACTAATTTGCCCAAAGTTACAGAGTAAGCAACAAAGACAGGATTCAAACTGAGGCCTTCTTACACCACAGCACATGCACTTAGGTGATATATAACTATGCATGTATGTAGTGCCATGAAATGATCTCTAAGAGGCATTTTTTAGGTAAAACAGCAAGATTTCTAGTAATTCCTATCCATAAACCCATTTATGTAATATCAAATTCTAAGACTAGGTATAGATTTATATAAATAAATATTTTATTTCTTAAGTATTAAGAATGGAAGTGAGGAGAACATAGAGGGGATGTTCAAGTTTTGGACTACGTACTCACTGTTTGAGTATTTTTATATTGTGAATATACTCATATATTACTTGCATACTTAATTCAGAGTGGAAGGGGAAATGGTAAATTTGAAAGTCATGTTGGAAAATAGTTCTAGAGCAAAAACTTCAAAATATAAATGCACAAAAATCTATATACAGTTGACCCTTGAACAACACGGGTTTGAACTACACAGGTCCACTTACAAGTATATTTTTTTTCAATAAATACATGTTACAGTACTACACTATCCACTGCTGGTTCAATCTGCTGATATGGAACTGTATATATGGAGGGCAGACTGTACTGTTATATTCGGATTTTCAACTGCGTGGGGTCAGTGCCCTAGCTTCCACATTGTTCAAGCGTCAATTATATATGCATGTAAGAGCAAACAAGTTGTTCAAACTAGTAGTCTGGAGAAACAGTGCTAGGTGTGTGTATGTTCTATATACATACAGTTTCAATTTGCCCTTTGGAGTAAGTTTGGATTATTCTCCAGGTTTGGATTATTCTCACATCGAAATAGCCTTCAAAGAGCTAACAAAGACTTGATTATATAAAGATTAACTTGCTTTATTTAACACAAAAACTGTGTACCAATCACTATTCTAGATTCTGGGATATAACAATGAATTAAGATCACAGTAATTTCCCTAAAGAAACTTAGAGTTTAGTACAACTTGATGGATCTCTGTGCTCTATATTTAATACTAGATGTCAGGATGTCAGTGGCTAATACATAGGATTTCTGGAGAAAAGAGAAATCAGAACTGATTTAAAAATGCAAAAAATAAGTAGGTATCTGAAGATCCAAAGCAAAATTAGCAAAGATAAAAAGACATAAACAATGGAGGGGGAGGGTGGTTGGAGACATGTTTTGTTTTGTTTCCCTGAAATCACCTGTGTGCATCACTTTTTAGATGATGAAAATCTTTCTTCTATTGCCACCACACATTCACAATCACCTTCTTATAACATTTGTCCTACCCTTGCTTATATCCCAAGAAATAGCTGCAACACAAGCATTCCAAAGGGTATGGTGAATTTCCCTCCATCAGAACAGTTTTCAATATCAGAAGCATTTCAACCTGTTCTGAACTTGTTATTATCATACTTTCTTGCTGCTTTGGGGTTTAATCTTCCCAATTTAGCTGACAAGTACAGAGCAGGCAGGCAAATTCTCTAAGCAGTTATGCCTAGGGGGTCCATGACAGAGTAACGTTCTTACAGACCATCAGAGCACTGGAATGACTAAATAGTTTCTGAGAAAAAGGAAAAAACAGCTGAGCATGTCAAATTAGATTGAAATCCTAAGTATTTAACCCACTGAGGTACAGAAGACTAACATGTGGACCACAAAGAAAAAAAACTGCTGTCTTCTTTATTAAATTTCTAAAAACCTGTACAATCTATTTGGGCAAATAATGGTACTAGAAGAAATAATCTGAAAGATTACAGATGGCAAATATTTGACATGTTTTAGGAGGTGAAATTTGTGACTGTAACCAAAGTGTTTTTCAGAGTATTTTGTATTTAAAAAGGATTTCCACTTTTATTTTCTCAACAGACTTTAGAATAGCAAAGGAAATACAAATACCTCATGTTAGATAGGAAAATAAAAACTCAAAAGAGTAAAATGACTTAACCAGGGTCACACATTAGGATTCAACGCCTCTGTTATTAGCAAAAACAGAACAATAAATCTGTTCCTTCTGACCCTCTTTGTCTTGATGACTACCTATTGCAAATTTAATTCCATCCTTAGGAGTTTTCTCTAGTTACCCAGGTTTGCTTGCTAAGTTTACAAATAAGGAGATCCACTTGAGGCTAGGTCTCTTCTTCTTGAATGGATTCCCAAAGTATGAGGCAAAGAAAGAAAACTGTTTATCTATATTGGATATTTTTACATTACCTGAAAGTTACTGATTTTTGTAACGGAGGCATTTGTGGCTAGAGCCAAAATAACATACTGTCTGATTAAAAGATGTTATAATAACACTATTCTTTTGAGAACTGTTTTTTTTTTTTAATTTAGCTCCTGATAAGAGAGAAATATATGCTGAAGGGATAAGAGAGAACAAGTGTCAATGCACTGACTTGAATCTTTGGCCGTAAATCATGTTCCTTAGGCCATTTGTTAGTCGTAAATATCTAATCACCTCAATACTCTCTTTTACTGCCTAAGGAAGATGAGACTCTGCTAAATATTTATAAATGGCAATTGTGTATACAAACTATGCTATTTCCTGGTATGAGGGAATGCAAATAAGACTGAGCAAAAAATATATATAAATAAAAGCACCAGCTTGCTCTTCCCAGGAAAGTATATCGTGGGACCCTTGGCACTTTTCTATTTGCTATTTCTATATTAAGCTAACCTTGAGCTAAAGTACTATGAGACAATGAAAAACAAAAAAGAGCAAGAAGCATGCAGAATGGTTAAAGAGGGCTGTGGTCATCAGTCTAGGTGTGGGGGAGGAAAAGGAGAAAGAAATCACAGAGTTATAATCTAGTTGGGAGGAGAATACCTACACACATGAACTGACTTATCTGGTGTGATGGATTATCAGCAAGTGTAAACTAATATGCACGAAAATTCCATTAAACAGCACCATTAGGCAATTAGCATGGACTGAAATTAATTCCGTTTTTTCAGTCATATGTGTTTAGCTTGGCGGTGGGGAATGGCAAAGCACCACACACACACATTTTTATCATTTAAAAACTTTCCAAAATGTGCTTTTGGACCTTTGCTGTTCTAGAAGTAAAATATAGTTACAGTAACCATGGATATTGGATTTTCTGGGACAGCTCCCATTTCAAATACTTGGCAACACTGCTTCCATTAATCTTTCAATCCAGATTTTGTAAAGACTTGAGGCTATCAAGCTGAATATCAGCAACCTCATATAGATCTGCAGATTAAGAAGTTATAACAGGTTGCCATAAATGCATGTAATGCATGGACATACTCTGTAAGTTTCTTTTATGAAAAATATGTTTATTTTATTACTAGATTTTCTTTCAAAATAAAGCATATCAAAGAGATTACAGTTTGTCCAAGATCCTAGTTAATTTGTCTAACAAAGAGTTCACAAGTATAAAGAAAACATTCATAGAGACCTGACCAGAGTCAATGAAGTTACTCCAGATGTTGGACTCTAGTCATGACTATGAAAATATAAACTGGCATTTTAGATACACTGCAATATTAATTACAACATCATGCCAGACAGTGTAGATTAGTTGACTCAAAACTTTTTCCCCCAAATCTTTCTTCCTTACCTTCCTCTACTCTAAATATTGGAAAGCTGAATATTCCATTTCCCAGCCTCTCTTGTAACTAAGGTGGCCATGTGATAGTTCTCTACCATGGGAGATAGGCAGAATTCTGTTGAAAAAGGCTTTCCTTACAGAACAAAAGGGCAAAGCATCACAAAGTACTGTTTTTGCCTTTTTCCTGTTGAAAATACAAATGCCTGGAGGTTCAATAGTCATCCTTATACCAATGAATTAACACAGTAAGATAAAGACGAAGAAAACCCCAGAGATGTGGACCCTGGTAGTTCAAAGCTACTACATCATTGCCAGAAGCAACACATTGTGACTTTTGTTGTATGCAGCACCAAAAAAAAAAAAAAATCAAGCCTTTTTTTTGAGGTATTGTTTACTCTGGTACTTAAAGCTGAAAACACTCCTAACTAATGAAAATGTCTCCTATTTTTACACACTTTCCCCTCATTGTTTCTAACCACAAACATGTGAAGTAAGCTAAGTATTAGTGTAGAAGTAGTAACAAGATTAACAATTATAGTAACAATAGTAATAATGATGATAATAATAATAGCTTAGATTTATAGGAATTACCATGTGCTGTCAGTATGCTTAGTGTTTTGTTTTTTGGTTTTAGTTTTTGTTTCTTTTGGTTTTTTGTTTGTTTGCGGAACGCGGGCCTCTCACTGTTGTGGCCTCTCCCGTTGTGGAGCACAAGCTCCGGACGTGCAGGCTCACCGGCCATGGCTCACGGGCCCAGCCGCTCCGCGGCATGTGGGATCCTCCTGGACCGGAGCATGAACCCGTGTCGCCTGCATCTGCAGGCGGACTCTCAACCACTGCGCCACCAGGAAAGCCCCCTGGTTTGTTTTTTAACATCTTTATTGGAGTATAATTGCTTTACATTGTTGTGTTAGTTGCTGCTGTATAACAAAGTGAATTAGCTATACTTATACATATATCCCCATATCCCCTTCCTCTTGCGTCTCCCTGCCACCCTTCCTATCCCACCTCTAGGTGGTCACAAAGCACAAAGCACCGAGCTGATCTCCCTGTGCGATGCGGCTGCTTCCCACTAGCTATCTCTTTTACATTTGGTAGTGTATATATGTCCGTGTCACTCTCTCATTTTGTCTCCACTTACCCTTCCGCCTTACCATGTCCTCAAGTCCATTCTCTATGTCTGCATCTTTATTCCTGTCCTGCCCCTAGGTTCTTCAGAACCATTTTCTTTTTTATAGATTCCATATATATGTGTTAGCATACGGTATTTGTTTTTCTCTTTCTGACTTACTTCACTCTGTATGACACACATGAGAACCATCCACTTCACTACAAATAACTCAATTTCGTTTCTTTTTATGGCTGAGTAATATTCCATTGTATATATGTGCCATGTCTTCTTTATCCATTCATCTGCCGATGGACACTTAGGTTGCTTCCATGTCCTGGCTATTGTAAATAGTGCTTCAATGAACATTGTGGTACATGTTTCTTTTTGAATTATGGGTATATGCTCAGTAGTGGGATTGTTATGTCATATGGTAGTTCTATTTTTAGCTTTTTAAGGAACCTCCATACTGTTCTCCATAGTGGTTGTATCAATGTACATTCCCACCAACAGTGCAAGAGGGTTCCCTTTTCTCCACACCCTCTGCGGCATTTATTGTTTGTAGATTTTTTTGATGATGGCCATTCTAACCAGTGTGAGGTGATACCTCATTGTAGATTTGATTTGCATATCTCTAATAATTAGTGATGCTGAGTATCTTTTCATATCTTGTCAATCTGTATATCTTCTTTGGAGAAATGTCTATTTAGGTCTTCTGCCCATTTTTGGATTGCATTCTTTTTTTGATATTGAGCTGCATGAGCTGCTTGTATATTTTGAAGATTAATCCTTTGTCAGTTGCTTCATTTGCAAATACTTTCTCCCATTCTGAGGGTTGTCTTTTCGTCTTGTTTATGGTTTCCTTTACTGTGCAAAAGCTTTTAAGATTTATTAGGTCCCATTTGTTTATTTTTGTTTTTATTTCCATTTCTCTAGGAGGTGGGTCAAAAAGGATCTTGCTGTGATTGTTGTCATGGAGTGTTCTGCCTATGTTTTCCTCTAAGAGTTTTAGAGGGTCTGGCCTTACATTTAGGTCTTTAATCCATTTTGAGTTTATTTTTGTGTGTGGTGTTAGGGAGTGCTCTAATTTCATTCTTTTATATGTAGCTATCCAGTTTTCCCAGCACCACTTATTGAAGAGGGTGACTTTTCTCCATTGTATATACTTGCCTCCTTTATCAAAATAAGGTGACCATATGTGTGTTGGTTAATCTCTAGGCTTTCTATCTTGTTCCATTGATCTATATTTCTGTTTTTGTGCCAGTATCATACTGTCTTGATTACTGTAGCTTTGTAGTATACTCTGAAGTCAGGGAGCCTGATTCCTCCAGCTCTGTTTTTCTTTCTCAAGATTGCTTTGGCTATTCGGGGTCTTTTGTGTTTCCATGCAAATTGCAAAATTTTTTGTTCTAGTTCTGTGAAAAATGCCATTGGTAGTTTGATAGGGATTGCATTGAATTTGTAGATTACTTTGGGTAGGATAGTCATTTTCACAATGTTGATTCTTCCCATCCAAGGACAGGGTATATCTCTCCATCTGTTGGTATCATCTTTAATTTCTTTCATCAGTATCATACAGTTTTCTGCATAGAGGTCTTTTGTCTCCTTAGGAAGGTTTATTCCTAGGTATTTTATTCTTTTTGTTGCAATGGTAAATGGGAGTGTTTCCCTAATTTCTCTTTAAGATTTTTCGTCATTAGTGTATAGGAAAGTAAGAGATTTCTGTGCATTAATGTTATATCCTGCTACTTTACCAAATTCATTGATGAGCTCTAGTAGTTTTCTGGTAGCATTTTAGGATTCTCTATGTATAGTAACATGTCATCTGCAAACGGTGACAGTTTTACTTCTTTTCTAATTTGGAGTCCTTTTTATTTCTTTTTCTTCTCTGATTCCTGTGGCTAAAACTTCCAAAACTACGTTGAATAATAATGGTGAAAGTGGGCAACCTTTTCTTGTTCCTAATCTTAGTGGAAATGGTTTCAATTTTTCGCCATTGAGAATGATGTTTGCTGTGGGTTTGTCGTATATGGCCTTTATTTTGTTGAGGTAAGCTCCCTCTATGCCTACTTTATGGAGAGTTTTTATCATAAATGGGTGTTGAATTTTGTCAAAAGCTTTTTCTGCGTCTATTGAGATGATCATATGATTTTTCTCCTTCAATTTGTTAATATGGTGTATCACATTGATTGATTTGAATATATTGAAGAATCCTTGCATCCCTACAATAAACCTCACTTGATCATGGTGTATAATCTTTTTAATGTGCTGTTAGATTCTGTTTGCTAGTATTTTGTTGAGGATTTTTGCATTTGTGATCATCAGTGATATTCGCTTGTAGTTTTCTTTTTTTGTGACATCTTTGTCTGGTTTTGGTATCAGGGTGATAGTGTCCTCATAGAATGAGTTTGGGAGTGTTCCTCCCTCTGCTATATTTTGGTAGAGTTTGAGAAGGATAGCTGTTAGCTCTTCTCTGAATGTTTGTTAGAATTCGTCTGTGAATCCATCTGGTCCTGGGCTTTTGTTGGTTGGAAGATTTTTAATAACAAATTCAATTTCAGTGCTTGTGATTGGTCTGTTTATATTTTCTACTTCTTCCTGGTTCAGTCTCAGAAGGTTGTGCTCTTCTACGAATTTGTCCATTTCTTCCAGGTTGTCCATTTTATTGGCATATAATTTGCTTATAGAAATCTCTCATGATCCTTTGTATTTATTTTTCTACCATCTTTATTGGAGTATAATTGCTTAACAATGCTGTGTCAGTTTCTGCTTTATAACAAAGTGAATCAACTATACATATACATATATCCCCATATCTCTTCCCTCTTGTGTCTCCCTCCCACCCTCCCTATCCCACCACTCTAGGTGGTCACAAAGCACTGAGTTGATATCCCTGTGCTATGTGGCAGCTTCCCACTAGCTATCTACTTCACATTTGGTTGTATATATAAGTCCATGCCACCCTCTCACTTTGTCCAGGCTTACCCTTCCCCACATCTGCATCTTTATTCCTGTCCTGTCTCTAGGTTCATCAGAACCTTTTTTTTTTTTTTTTTAGATTCTATATATTTGTGTTACCATACGGTATTTGTTTTTCTCTTTCTGACTTACTTCACTCTGTATGACAGAGCCTAGGTCCATCCACCTCACTACAAATAGCTCAGTTTCATTTCTTTTTATGGCTGAGTCATATTCCATTGTATATATGTGCCACATCTTCTTTATCCATTCATCTGTCGATGGACACTTAGGTTGCTTCCATATCCTGGCTATTGTAAATAGAGTGGCAATGAACATTGTGGTACATGACTCTTTTTGAATTGTAGTTTTCCCAGGGTATATGCCCAGTAGTGGGATTGCTGGGTTGTATGGTAGTTCTATTTTTACTTTTTTAAGGAACTTCCCTACTGTTCTCCATAGTGGCTGTATCGATTTACATTCCCACCAACAGTGCAAGAGAATTCCCTTTTCTCCACACCCTCTCCAGCATTTATTGTTTGTAGATTTTTTGATGATGGCCATTCTGACTGGTGTGAGGTGATACCTCATTGTAGTTTTGATATGCATTTCTCTAATGATTAGTGATGTTGAGCATTCTTTCATGTGTTTGTTGGCAATCTGTATATCTTCTTTGGAGAAATGTCTATTTAGGTCTTCTGCCCATTTTTGGATTGGGTTCTTTGGGTTTTTTTTTTTTCTCTAAGAGCCTTACTGGTTTTTCTATTTATAAAAGGATGCAAACCCTTTGAAATAATTTTAAAGAAATACAGAAAAGGAGAAAGAAAAAATAAAAATCACCCCCAAATTTTGCTACCCAGTGATATGACCACTGTTCATGCATGGGTGAACATCCTTCTAGATGCCTGTTGGCATATACAACAGCTCCCATTTATTATCCAGCCTTACAAGAAATTCATGAGATGGGCAATATTATCTCTCTTTTTTTTGTTTTTTTTGCATTTTTAAATTTAATTTTATTAATTTTTTTATACAGCAGGTTCTTATTAGTCATCCATTTTATACACATCAGTATATACATGTCAATCCCAATCTCCCAATTCATCACACCACCACCCCAACTCCCCGCCACTTACCCCCCTTGGTGTCCAGATGTTTGTTCTCTACATCTGTGCCTCAAACTGTGTTTCTGCCCTGCAAACCGGTTCATCTGTACCATTTTTCCAGGTTCCACATATATGCGTTAATATGCGATATTTGTTTTTCTCTTTCTGACTTTTTATTGGGTTGTTTGTTTTTTTAATATTGAGATGCATGAGCTGTTTATATATTTTGGAGATTAATCCTTAGTCCATTGATTTGTTTGCAAGTATTTTTTCCCATTCAGAGGGTTGTCTTTTTGTGTTGTTTATGGTTTCCTTTGCTGTGCAAAAGCTTTTAAGTTTCATTAGGTCCCATTGGTTTTTTTTTTTTTTTTTCCATTACTCTAGGAAGTGGATCAAAAAAAATGTTTCTGTGACTTATGTCAAAGAGTGTTCTTCCTATGTTTCCTCTAAGAGTTTTATAGTGTCTGGTCTTACATTTAGGTCTCTAATTCATTTTGAGTTTATTTTTGTGTATGGTGTTAGTCAGCGTTCGAATTTCAATCCGTTACATGTAGCTGTCCAGTACTCCCAGCATCATTTATTGAAGAGACTGTCTTTTTGTCATTGTATATCTTACCTCCCTTGTCACAGATTAGTTGACCATAGGTGCATGGGTTTATCTTTGGGCTTTCTATCTTGTCCTATTGATCTATATTTCTGTTTTTGTGCCAGTACCATATTGTCTTCATTACTGTAGCATTGTAGTATAGTCTGAAGTCAGGGAGTCTGATTCCTCCAGCTCCGTTTTTTCCCCTCAAGACTGCTTTGGCTATGTGAGGTCTTTTGTGTCTCCATACAAATTTTAAGATTTTTTCCTCAAGTTCCATAAAAAATCCCATTGGTAATTTGATAGGGATTGGATTGAATCTGTAGATTGCTTTGTGTAGTATAGTCATTTTCACAATGTTGATTCTTCTCATCCAAGAACATGGTATATCTCTCCATCTGTTTGTTTCATCTTTAATTTCTTTCATCAGTGTCTTATAGTTTTCTGCATACAGGTCTTTTGTCTCCTTAGATAGGTTTATTCCTACATATTTTATTCTTTTTGTTGCAATGGTAAATGGGAGTGTTTCCTTAATTTCTCTTTCAGATGTTTCATCATTAGTGTACAGGAATGCAAGAGATTTCTATGCATTAATTTTGTACCCTGATACTTTACCAAATTCATTGATGAGCTCTAGTTTTCTGGTGGCACCTTTAGGATCTCTTAGGATGTCATCTGCAAAACAGTGACAGTTTTACTTCTTCTTTTCCAATTTGTATTCCTTTTATTTCTTTTTCTTCTCTGATTGCTGTGTCTAGGACTTCCAAAGCTCTGTTGAATAATAGTGGTGAAAGTGGACATCCTTGTCTTGTTCCTGAACTTAGAGGAAGTGTTTCAGGTTTTCACCATTGAGAATGATGTTTGCTGTGGTTTTGTCATATATGGCCTCTATTATGTTGAGGTGGATTCCCTCTATGCCAATTTTCTGGGGAGTTTTTATCATAAATTGGTGTTGAATTTTGTCAAAAGCTTTTTCTGCATGTTTGAGATGATCATATGGTTTTTCTCCTTCAATTTGTTAATATGGTGTATCACATTGATTGATTTGAATATATTGAAGAATCCTTGCATCCCTGTGATAAACCTCACTTAATCATGGTGTATGATTCTTTTAATGTGCTGTAAGATTCTGTTTGCTAGTATTTTGTTGAGGATTTTTGCATTTGTGATCATCAGTGATATTAGCTTGTAGTTTTCTTTTTTTATGACATCTTTGTTTGGTTTTGGTATCAGGGTGATGGTGTCCTCGTAGAATGAGTTTGGGAGTGTTCCTCCCTCTGCTATATTTTGGTAGAGTTTGAGAAGGATAGCTGTTAGCTCTTCTCTGAATGTTTGATAGAATTCGCCTGTGAAGCCCTCTGGTCCTGGGCTTTTGTTTGTTGGAAAATTTTTAATAACAAATTCAATTTCAGTGCTTGTGATTGGTCTGTTTATATTTTCTACTTCTTCCTGGTTCAGTCTCAGAAGGTTGTGCTTTTCTACGAATTTGTCCATTTCTTCCAAGTTGTCCATTTTATTGGCATAGAGTTGCTTGTAGTAATCTCTCATGATCTTTTGTATTTCTGCAGTGTCAGTTGTTACTTCTCCTTTTTCATTTTTAATTCTATTGATTTGAGTGTTCTCCCTTTTTTTCTTGATGCGTGTGTCTAATGGTTTATCAGTTTTGTTTATCTTCTCAAAGAACCAGCTTTTTGTTTTATTGATCTTGTTACTGTTTCCTTACTTTCTTTTTCATTTATTTCTGTTCTGATCTTTGTAATTTCTTTTCTTCTGCTTGCTTTGGGGTGTTTTTGTTCTTCTCTCTCCAGTTGCTTTAGCTGTAAGGTTAGGTTGTTTATTTGAGATGTTTCTTGGTTCTTGAGGTAGGATCATATTGCTATAAACTTCCCTCTTAGAACTGCTTTTGCTGCATCCCATAGGTTTTGAGTCATCGTGATTTCCGTGTCATTTGTTCCTAGGTATTTTTTGATTTCCTTTTTGATTTCTTCAGTGATCTCTTGGTTGTTTAGTATTGTATTGTTTGGACTCCATGTGTTTGTATTTTTTAAAGTTATTTTCCTTTAACTGATATCTAGTCTCATAGCGCTGTGGTCGTAAAAGATACTTCATATGATTTCAATTTTCTTAAATTTACCCAGGCTTCATTTGTGACCCAGGATATGGTCTATCCTGGAGAATGTTCAATGACACTTTAGAAGAAAGTGTATTCTGTCGTTTTTGGATGGAATGTCCTATAAATATCAATCAAGTCCATCTTGTTTAATGTATCATTTAAAGCTTGTGTTTCCTTATTTATTTTCATTTTGGATGATCTGTCCATTGGTGAAAGTGGGGTGTTAAAGTCCCCTACTATGATTGTGTTAGTGTTGATTTCCCCTTTTATGGCTGTTAGCATTTGCCTTATGTATTGAGGTACTCCTATATTGGGTGCATAAATATTTACAATGTTATATCTTCTTCTTGGATTGATCCCTTGATCATTATGTAGTGTCCTTCTTTGTCTCTTGTAATAGTCTTTATTTTAAAATTTATTTTGTCTGATATGAGAATTACTACTCCAGCTTTCTTTTGATTTCCATTTGCATGGAATATCTTTTTCCATCCCCTCACTTTCAGTCTGTATGTGTCCTTAAGTCTGAAATGGGTCTTTTATAGACAGCATATATATGGGTCTTGTTTTTTTATCTATTCAGCCAGTCTGTGTCTTTTGGTTGGAGCATTTAATCCAGTTATATTTAAGGTAGTTATTGATACCTATGTTCCTATTACCATTTTCTTAATTGTTTTGGGTTTGTTATTGTAGGTCTTTACCTTCTCTTGTGTTTCCTGCCTGGAGAAGTTCCTTTGGCATAGCTGGTTTGGTAGTGCTGAATTCTCTTAGCTTTTGCTTGTCTATAAAGGTTTTAACTTTTCCGTCAAATCTGAATGAGATCCTTGCTGGATAGAGAAATCTTGATTATAGCTTTTTCCCTTTCATCACTTTAAATATGTCCTGCCACTCCCTCTGTCTTGCAGAGTTTCTGCTGAAAGATCAGCTGTTAACCTGGTGGGGATTCCCTTCTGTGTTATTTGTTGCTTTTCCCTTGCTGCTTTTTATATTTTTTCCTTGTATTTAATTTTTGATAGTTTGATTAATATGTGCCTTGGCATGTTTCTCCTTGGATTTATTCTGTATGGGATTCTCTGTGCTTCCTGGACTTGATTATTTCCTTTCCCATATTAGGGAAGTTTTCAACTATAATCCCTGCAAATATTTTCTCAGTCCCTTTCTTTTTCTCTTCTTCTTCTGGGACCCCTATAATTCGAATGTTGGTGCATTAAATGTTGTCCCAGAAGTCTCTGAGACTGTCCTCAATTCTTTTCATTCATTTTTCTTTATCCTGCTCTGCAGTAGTTATTTCCTCTATTTTATCTTCCAGGTCAGTTATCCATTGTTCTGCCTCAATTATTCTGTTATTGATTCCTTCTAGAGAATTTTTAATTTTATTTATTTTGTTGTTCATCATTGTTTGCTCTTTAGTTCTTCTACGTCCTTGTTAAACGTTTCTTGTATAATCTCCATTCTATTTCCAAGATTTTGGATATCTTTTCTATCATTACTCTGAATTCTTTTTCAGGTAGACTGCCTATGTCCTCTTCATTTGTTTGGTCTGGTGAGTTTTTACCTTGCTCCTTCATGTGCTGTGTATTTCTCTGCCTTCCCATTTTGCTTAACTTTCTGTGTTTGGGGTCCTCTTTTCACTGGCTGTAGGTTCGTAGTTCCTGTTGTTTTTGGTGTCTGCCCCCAGTGGCTAAGGTTGGTTCAGTAGGTTGTGTAGGCTTCCTGGTGGAGGGGACTGGTGCCTGTGTTCTGGTGGATGAGGCTGGATCTTGTCTTTCTGGTGGGCAGGACTGTGTCCAGTCGTGTGTTTTGTGGGTGTCTGTGAACTTAATATGATTTTAGGCAGCCTCTCTGCTAATGTGTGGGCTTGTGTTCCTGTCTTGCTTGTTGTTTGGTATGGGGTGTCCAGCCCTGGAGCTTGCTGGTCATTGAGTGGAACTTGGTCTTAGCATTGAGACAGAGATCTCTGGGAGAGCTCTCACCAATTGGTATATTGTGGGGCCAGGAGGTCTCTGGTGGTCCAATGTCCTAAACTCGGCTCTCCCACCTCAGAGCCTCTGGCCTGACACCCAGGCAGAGCACCAGGACCGTGTCAGCCACACAGTGTAGACAACTGTGATAAAAATCTTACTGGTGTCTTGGATTTTTTTTTGCTGGGCGATTTATCCTGCTGGCTGCTCATGGCTGGCTGCTCATGGCTGCGAGTACGCACTGGTGGCAACTGGTGGCTCCTGGATCGCTCCTGCCTGCTGCCCTCAGGAAGCCCTCGGACAAGAGATGTAGCCCCTGGGGACAAGGTAGTCTCTGCTCCCCATGCTTAGTGTTTTATAAGGCATTATCTAATAGGAACCTTAGTCTTTTTAAAGCACCCAAGAATTTTTTAAACTATGAGTTTCAAAAACACACCACAAATCATTCTTAAATACTTATCAAATTTGAACTCAAAGAGCAAATACTTCTTAGCCATTTTTTAAATGTTTTTCCCAAGAAATGTCAGTAAGAGGCAGTTAGCCATATTCCAGTTCTATGTAGTATTTTCAAGTCAGGACATTCTTCCTTCCACCCTGCCCACTGAGCTGGATTGGATATTGTTCCTGTGCTCTCAGAACAACTTTTGAACATCTCCATCATATCTCTTGCCACATTCTATTAAACTTATCTCTCTGTCTGTTTCCCCAACAAGATTTTCTTATGCATCTTTGTAATAACGGTACCTAGCATACTTCATATAACGTTGTTGTAAGTATCCAGTAAATGTCCATTAAACAAAGAAACCTTTTAAAAATTGTCTTCAACTTTTTTTCTATAATAACTTTGTTCTTCCCCTACAATTATTTCATTGGGTTATACTGTCTTTAATTTCTGTCTCTAGTAAAATTTTTTCTAGTAAAAATCTGAAAAGGGCTTAACAGCAATTTGACTTTGTGATTGTGGGGACTGGTTCACCTCCAAGATGTTAGCATATTTTGTTTAATTTATAAAGATGGTGAGCCTCTGATGTTCCTTCCCCTCACTGAAGGAAAAAAAGCGAAAATAGTAAATTTGATGTTGAGTCACATTACTTGTTTCACTTAAGGAATTGCTAATTCAAACACAATGGTAAATATTATCTGTTCATAAAGCACAACTTAAGTCCAGATTATATGTCTAAAAAGTGGAAAATATTTCCTCATTGGCTAAGACTTACCTGTATCAGTTTTTTTTTCCATTATCAAAATAACAGAGGTAGTTTTTCCAATGTTAAAATATACAAGCATTTATAGATATATGTATACATACATGTACATATATACAAATATGTATATATACATGTAAACATATATGTGTATTTATGTATGTATACATGCTTGTGTGTGTACAGCAGCCCCCCTTATGCATGGTTTCAATTTCTACAGTTTCAGTTACCCTCAGTAAACCAAGGACTAAAATTATTAAATGGAAAATTCCAGAAATCATTCATGTATTAAGTTGTGCACCATTCTGAGTAGCGTGTTGAAACCTCACACCATCCCACTCTGTCCACCCAGCCCAAAATCTCCAACCATTGACGTCGTCCACTCATGACATCCAACCATCAACATCATCATGGCTCTATGATCCAGGATCACCTGAAGCATATGATACTCATCTGCAGATAATTCTCATAAGTCACACGTCAGAAGGTCAGTAGTAGCCAGCGCTACCTCACAATGCCTATGTCATTCACCTCGCTTCTCTCATCAGGTAGGCATCTTATCATCTCATATCATTATAAGAATAAGGATGAGTACACTAAAATAAGATATTTTGAGAGAGAGAAAAACCACATTCATGTAACTTTTATTACAGTGTATTGTTACAGTTTTTCTATTTTATTATTAATTATTGTTGTTAATCTCTTAACTGTGCCTAATTTATGAATTAAACTTTATCATAGGTATGTATGTATAAGGTTGAGTACTATCCACAGTTTTAGGCATCTACTACGGGTCTTGGAAGTTGTAGGTATGCCACACAGATAAAGGGGGACTACTTTATAATACACACACATAAACTACATGTGTGTATTATATATATTGGCTTACTACATGTGCTCCAGAATTCATAAAACTGGTAAATTTCAACCTCAAGACACTTTACAAATAATGACAAGATCAATGAAACCCCAAAGTTGATGCACAAATCTACATGCTTAGTCTCTGAATCCTTTAAGTGAATAATTTGCATTCACAAGATCTGCTGAACTTGGCTTATATATTTACTATCCTAGTATATCTTATATATTGAAAAATCAACAAAATTATTTAAAATTCAAGGAATAACATTTGTGTCTTTGATAACTGTATTCTTGGAAATAATCTCATTATTCTAGCTATCAATACATAGGGTTTTAAGCAAAGGGTTATATAAATGTTATTGGTCTATGTCTTGTTTAGACCATTATCAGTTTGCAATCATATGATTTTTAAAGTGCATTAAGTCATTAGATCAATAAGCATAGAAGGAACTAAGGAAGGAAAATTGTTACTGCTATAATTATGTCATGGGTCTAAAACTGTACCTATGAACAGATTTTTGAATGAAAAAATTCAAAGTTATAAAATTATGGTTGCATGTGGGATTGCACATGTTTGGGATTATATTATATAAGGCAACAAAACTGTAAGCATCATCTTTCCTTTCTTCCTTCTGAGAAAGCAAGATCCCCAAAGTAGCTTTGAGGATACTTTATTTATGGGCCTGCTAGTTCAGGAGCCACACACCAATTCATCATGCTCCTGCTTTGTGCCATCTGTTATAAATAAATATCCCTGCCTGCAACTTTCTGTCAGGGCATGTGTTTACTGTTATGCAGATGAATGCAATATGGGAAGACATTAAAGTTAAAAAAGAGAAAAATTGCTTATGAAAATGTCTATCGAACGTGTGTATTCCTTCTACTTGTGTACAAAGGTTAGGATCACATGAAGGCCTGTAACCCAAGCAAGTCTGACTCAGAGCTCCTCGTTTAGCTTGCAACTACCTGGGGAATAGGTAAAAACAAGCAGGGAGGACGTGGCCAGATTTACAAAGAAGTGCACAGCCAAAGCCTCTTCCCTGAGCCCTTTTAGCCATTTCACACAACATATTGCTGTGACTTTGGGAAGGGAAGGACAGATAGGTAATGTGGGAACAGTGTGAGAGAGTTTTGAAGGCAGCAGTCAACATCCAAGCTAAAGAGTGAAGAGAAGCCTCTGGGGGTCTGTGAGAAGCAGACTGACATGGTCAGAGTGCTCGGAAAGCGAAATAATTCTGAGAAGTGTGTAGAAAATGTTTGAAGTGGAAGGAGGCTGGGAGGTTGGGAATCAAGCTAAACAGAAAAAATGATGACAGTGACTCCAAGAGCAAGAAACCCTAAGCATTTTGGTGCATTCTGGAACCAGTTACTGAATGCACAAACACACTTGAAACAGTAGAAGGCCCTTTTCTTCTATAGCATATTATTCCTCTTCTTTACCACCTTGCCAGAATTCCCACAGACCTAGAAGTAGGAAGGATCCAGCCCCAAGGAAAGAGCAGAGTATATCAACAACACACTACATTCCAGTATGTAAATAGAGTTATCTGTAACCCCACATGTTGATGAGAAGACATAAGCCCCAGAAAAGTAACATGTAGATATATAGTGATGAGAAAACATCTCACTGACTTACTAAAAGCCTGAACCAGCCTTTTTCCCCAAATAGGAAGAACAATAAAATTAAGACAAGCAATCTAAAGACATTTATTTGACTTTTGGTTGCTTCAGCTAAGTTTAGAACATATACAAATAACCATACATAGTATTTTTCATAGTATCTATTCATTAGTATCTAAAACATCACTGTTTTCTGTGGTGAAATGGAGAAATTTACCATTTACTTAATATGAGTACTTAATATGAGTAATTTTACCTTAAAAATTTATAATCATGATTATTCTTCATATTATAAAATTTTTTAAAAATACGTATCTTGGCTGTAAGTTTTTTGGAAGTACTTATGGCCCAGGTAGAATGTTTTACTTGATAAATCTATAAGAGAAAAGGGTACCTCCAAATTAATATAAAAGAATAAATGATTTCCTGACTTCAAGATAAACTACAACCCTCATCCCCAGGGTGTCATTAAAGACTTGATATATTTTCTGAAGAATATTTTTGAAAGTCTCTTCTATTGGCATTATAATATTCCACAATGTTTTCTGTCAGTCATTTTATTATTTCCTTTAAAGATTTAATTCAGTTCTCTTTAATGTGTTTCTCAGAAGATTAATTTTTCCCATTATTTATTTTTAGAACAAGATTTTTCCTTGAAAATAGGCCTTGATCCTTTCCTTTCTTATTTGACTTAAATATTTCTGCTTGGAAATGAGAGAGTTTGCAGTTGAATTTGAATTAAAAAACAGAATACCTTTCAGTAAATACAAATATTATCACTCTAACCAAATTGTTTTATTTGTGGTGTTTTCCAATTTTGAAGATTTCCAGAATGCTAATTTTAAAACTGCTTGTTGTAGAAAATAGATTGCTGATAAGAAAGCATCTACAGTTACTCATTTTATATCAAATTGCTTGATTTGGGGTTGCAGTAATTACTAAAAGTGATAAATACTAATTAATTGTAGGGCAAATTAATAAATGCCCAATTACACTTCTAAATCATGATCTGAATAGATTTAGAGGTCAGGAATGTAGACATTACCTGTGTATTTCTCCAACTGGAAGAGTTAGAAATTAAGAAACAAGTTTTACACCTGGACTCTTTAAAGTGGCAGAGTGAATTGTACTTTTAATTCTCATGCTCCTTTAAGCTATTGCACCAGCAGTTACTGGAAATGAGCTTTGTACTAAACAAAAAATCTAAACTTAAGTAAGGCTGAGCATGCATGAGTATCTATGGCTAAACACAAGAAGGTTGCTGTGGGGCACAGGGCAAGTTTCAGGTCTTGATATTTTCTACTTTGCCAATCAGGCTGTTTCTTATTTCCTTTGCACCTGGACTGTTTGCTGAATAAGAGATGGCAAATAATGGAACTGATAGTAACTTTCCAGTGAGTAAGAACAGTCTCTTCTATCTGAGAGGAAGAATGTCAGGTCTGAAAAAGCCAAATGATCCAAAGCACCCAAGAGGAAAAACGCCCGAAGTGACTCCAGCACCTTGGGTCTCCTCCCCAAACAAACCCTGTGCTGCTATCTGGTTTGATAAGCAGGCTTTCCTCACCCATGAGGCTATAACATGATAATGTCATTCAATAACCCTCACACCCTTTCCTGCTATTTGTCCAGCACAGGAAACTGAAGATTTTCTTGTCGTGTGGACACAGCGGAAATATCTAACCCACAAATACTGACCCTCGCATGCAAACAGACCTATATCCTCTTTCCGCCTGACAACTTCCTTCCTGCATGCCAAGAACAATCTACCCTTCATTTTTTTCCGGACTTTATACTGACTACTCTGAAAGTCCTTGGGGAGAAGACCCATGTAAACTTCCACTCAACAGCTGGATTCTCAGACAAATAGGCTGCCATGGTTGAGATACTAAAGATGCCCTCTAAATATGGTGATATTGTATTGGAAATGGTTACTACATACCACAAATAGTGCTTGTGTTTTGACAATTACCTGAAGAATTTGGCCTGTATGGACAATTGCACTAGATGTTTCAGACTCAAATCTAAGATATTTAAAATTATACCATAGGCCAGAAAGTTCTCTTTTCTAGTTATCCTGCAGAACTAGACCTGATATCATTTTATGTTCTTCAAACCTGAGAATTTAAGACATAGACATTTAAACCTAGAGAGGCACAGGATATTACAGTTGCACATCCAAATTAGCAGCTAAATCCATTTTGCTCACCCAAGCAGATTAGGCTTACTAGAGATATTGAAAATCACTATTCTTTGAGCTAGGTAGTAAGACTGATGAGGCATGTTATATTGCTGCTTAATCACACCTCACACCTCAGGCAAGGACAGTGTGGCTTTTCAAAGTTCTTTCTGAAATACTGAAAGCTTGAGACTGACAGTCAAGGGACTTCCCTGGTGGCGCAGTGGTTAAGAATCCATCTGCCAATGCAGGGGTCACAGGTTCGAGCTCTGGTCTGGGAAGATCCCACATGCCACGGAGCAACTAAGCCCATGTGCCACAACTACCACGCCTGTGCTCTAGAGCCCACAAGCTGCAACTACTGAGCCCACGAGCCACAACTACTGAAGCCTGCGCGCCTAGAGCCCGTGCTCTGCAACAAGAGAAGCCACCGCAATGAGAAGCTCGCACACAGCAATGGAGAGTAGCCCCCACTCACCGCAGCTAGAGAAAGCCCACGCACAGCAACGAAGACCCAACGCAGCCAGAAAAAAAAAGACTGACAGTCAAAAACCTTATTCATGTATATTTACTTATCAGAATAACTTCTTGATATTAAAAAGACAAAGAGCTCAAGCTCTGAAAACCTAACCCAAACTTGAAAAAAATGTTACTAGCTTTTGCATCCTTTTATGAAATCAGTTTCTTAGAGTTAGGTGGTTTATAATGGGCAAAGTTAAAATGCTTATTTAATAATGTTGTCAATAATTTCACTTGGTTTAAAACATTTTACTTCCTGGACAAGCCTAGTGTCAGGATATGCCTATGCAGCTAAACCTCAGAAAAGTGTAGCAGGGAGGAGGAGAAGGCTATACATTGAAAGCAATGCTGCCAAGAACAAAGTCTGTTATCACCAGCTGCCTTTCTCCTCATATGTCCTCAAGTGCTCTCTAAAACTTCTACATATAAAATAATACCCAACAATGATAGAAAATAATAAACACTTCTATTTCTTTATGGCAGTTGTTGAATTGGTAAATAGTATTCATGGCCAAATGATTAACTTTTACCAATTTATCTAACTAATAAGTTTTTACATTTTTAATCCACACAGTTTATTTAACAGTTTATTTTAAAATATGATAATAAAGGACATTAAAAAGTACTTTGAGAGAGTTGTCACCAGCATTCATGTGAAGGAAGGACTAAACCTGTCTTTCAGTCTCCAACCAATAACTCATTTGAGTGTATATTTCATCACCATGATGGCATAGAATAAACATAAAAATAATATTGAAAGGACTCCAAACACTAATTGCTTCTTTTTTGCCAGGAAATGTCTAAGCATTTTTCATGAACTATCTTATTTAAACCTAAAAAGTAGATATTATTTTACACTATTGTGTTAATAGCTGACACTGACCACTTACTACATGCATGTCACAGTTTTTAGAAAACTAATTAAATTAATCCTAACAAGAACCCTAAGATGGAAGTGTTATCCCAACTTTTACAGATGAAAGAACTAAGACACAAAAAGACAAAGTATCTTTCCCAAAGTCATAGAACTAGTAAGTGGTGGGGCTGGGGTTAGGAATCAGGGAACTTGAAAATTTAGAGCCTAAGACCTTGAGTGAGTCACTTGAGTTACAGGTTCCTCATCTCTAACTTGGGTCTAAAATAACTGCCCCTCCACATCACAGGGCTGTTACATGGACCAAATGAGAAAAGGCGTGTGAATAATTACCATGGACTTTCCCTTACCCTTAACGCACACAATTTTGAATCACTAGGGCTAAACAACAGGCTGTATGTCAATTAAACATAAAAGCCACATTTCTCCTCTGTGGCTTTTTGTTACTTCACTTCCTTTAACAATTTCTGACATTTTCATAAGCTTGTTCAAAAGAAAGAAACCCATGCCATTTTGAGAGCAAAGAGCAATTTACTTCATAATTGATTGGGTAAAATGTCAAGAAAACGAAGAAACAGAAGGGTATTGGTGTTGGCTGCAGCTATGAAAACAACCCAGCACAACTTGGATGAAGGTTCTTAAAAAGTACTATAGGAGAGAATTTTATGCATCTATAGTTATTTGCTCAAAGATGCTGCTACATCAGCTCTTAATATGCATCCCTGGAAACAAAGAGGCACTGATTAGCCCATTTTAGTTCAGTGCTTCTGAGAGAGACCTGGTCTCAGAGGGAAGGCACAAAGCAGGAGGGACACTCATTGTTTTTATCATGGGATTTCAGTCTTAGGGAGGCCCCTGCTCACATCTGCACACCCAAACAAGGCCCCAGTCTCACAAAGGCAGCTCATGGGAATACTGACCCTTCCAGGAGTGAAGGTTGGCATGAATGAATTAACACATTCATTTCTGAGTGATTCCTTGTCTTGGTTTGAATAGATAAGAATCCAGAGCTGGAAAGGAGAGTTTTTAATAATTTTCTATATTATCTGCTTCTGTTCTCCCTTCAGTAAGGATGGCTGGATGGTGATAATAGTTAATGTTTATTGACTACCTCCATGTGTAAGGCACTTTGCCGAGCAATCCACATTCTCTCTCTTATTCCTGACCACATCCCTCCTGACCACAGTATATAGACACCATTAAAATACCCATCTTAAGCACAAAGAATCTGAGGAACAGAGAGGTTAAAGGTATACAACTATAAGTGAGAGAGCTGACACAAATCCTTATAGCTAGATTTTAGCCCTTGTACTCTATACATTAAGGGATAGCTTCTGAAAAAAAACAAAATAGAAGAAGAAAAAATGAGTTTATTTCAATCCACAAATCAACAGACAGTTGTGCCATGCTAGGTAAAAAGTGGTAAACAAGGCAGGCATGTCTTGCCTCTGTCAACATGTAACTTTCTATGTACGAGGGAAAACAGATACTGAACAGATAATTTTAAGTGTATTGAATCTTATTAAGTACATATGCTAACAGAGCATTCCTCAAAGAACTTTAACCTAATCCAGGGGATACCTGAGGTAGCAGTGTTTAGATGGAAAGAGGAAGGATGAGCAAGTATTAAGTAGATAAAAGGAAGATGAAGAGTCTTCCAGGGAGAGGTAGTGGTGTGTGTGTGAAGACAGAAGAAGCATTTCAATACCAAACTCCATACATCCCTATTCACACACTATTCATATACAAGGGTTGACGTGATTATTCTGAACTATACAAAGATGAGTGAGGGGAAGTCACCTCTTCAGTAACTAACAATTCAGTGAAAGAGACAAAGCCATACATAAATACACAGAAAACAGTGGTAGGTGGCATAAGAAGATACAAACAAGATGTGAAGGGAAGGCAAAAGAAGACATTAACATTGATGTGGAGGGGAGCTTTTAACTGGTCCTTTAAGGATAGGTATAATGTTCAAAATGTAGTGAATTCTCTACTCTTAAGTGGGGAATAACTGGGAGAGTAGGAGTTAGCCCAGCAGGTAAAGGCTGTGCAACACGCATCCTGCAAAAAATGTGAATGAGATCCCAAACTGAGGGAAACAGAAGTAGCTAATGAAAAATGAGGCATGGAGATGACAGCAGAGACAGCAAGAGGAGATGAAGTAGGAGGGCTATGCTGAGTAAATTCCTGAGTAAATGGGACATTGTTCCCCATTGGTTTTTACCTTCCCCGGAAAATGTGCTGTTGGCAGGGCAGGCTAACTTTAAAGGCAGAGAAAAGACCAGTCAGACATCTGTACCCTATGCAGCAATGTGAAAAGAACAAAGAGGTTAAAGAGAGAGTGAGAAAAGACATTATCATACTTCAGAGAAAAACAGCAAAAAATGTAGTCCAGAGACCTTTTTGTAGTTGGGACCACAAAGCCCCTGAAACATAATAACTAGTCACTGAGTAAGTGTAAAGAGAATCTGAAAGTCCACAAAATATACACATGAACTACATAGAAGCAGAAAAAAGTAAGATGGAAAATGTGAATGCAGTTAAGAGAAGGAAGAAGCTAGAGAACTGACCTGTGACTAATAAACAATTGTTGACTCCCTAGTACAATATACTGTAATAAATAATAAGCAGAACTATACCTATACAGTATACCTGCAATAAATAACAAATAACAAATATCTGTGGAATTATTTATAGTGCCTAAAGCGTGTATTTTGACATATATTATTTCAACTAATCTTGTAAACCACCTTGTGCGATAAGCGCAAATCATGTCAAAATGTAATGTCAGTAGATACTTATCTATTGAGAGATAAATGGCCGAGAAATAAGATTCTAAATTCCTAAATCCTGTCCTACACCAGTCATCTCTCCACAAGTTCCCTGAATTAAAAAAAAAAAAAGTGCCCAAGGAGACAAAGAGCAATTTATTATTATCTTACTATCTGGGGCTTTGACCCCAACACTGACGTGGACTCTAGCCTTCTGGTATGGGCCATGTGGAAGACTTATTTTGCCCTAGCAAAGTAGACTTAAGTAGAGCAATGTCAAAGCAATTCTAAAGGCCTATACTGCTTCTTACCACTGTAATCCAAAGCCTGACTATCAGATCTTACCATTCCAATGGAAGAAAAGACCAATCTAGAATGCATGTGCCATTAGGCCATAGTAGAAATTCAAATCAAGAGATCTCAGTCTTCCAAGTCACTCTCATTTCATCATCCATGTGACAACCCAAGAGATGGCCTGTTCCCCCTACAGATAACTTACCGAAGCTCGTGGGGAGAGGGAAAGGGGACCTAAAAGGGCCAGGTTCAAGTGTGAGCCAGTCTTTAATCTGGCAGAGCTCTTAGTGCTGTGTCAACAAAATGAACCCAAACAATTCACAGCAGCAATCCTCCAGGGAAAAAGCCCTCAGCTTCTTTCTCCTGCAAAGAATTATTAGTATCCCTGCTTTATAGTTGTCAATGGCTTGACTAAGAGCATACAATAATAAAAAATGAAACTAGAAATGGAATTCAGATCTTCTACTTCAAATTCCCTGCTCTTAGTTAAAATGAAAACTTTAATGTTTTATTAAATCAAATCTTCCCGATAAGATTTGTATATTCACAAATAATACCTTTGTTTCCTAAATCCCAACTTCAAAACTCATCTTGGGGAGTAAAAATGCCTGAAGCAAGGCATTTTTATATATTAAATAAAACATTGATATTATCATTATGCTAATGTCTTCTTTGAAACACTCACATTAGTGCCCAAGGAGGGTCTTGAGAGTGAGGACCACAACCCTGATTTGTGTGAGGAGTACACAAAGTACCTGCAGACCTGAGGCCACATGTATCTGGTGACCTTGAAGCAGGACTATCGTGTTCCTCAACGTCTTTCCAAACACGGGGGAAAGCCCCAGTAGTTGGAAATCTTGTTCTAAGAATCAGGGTTCTGTATCATGGGAGTACAATGACCTGCCAACAAGTTGATGGGTATATTTTGGAAGCCATTTTTATCTAATATTTTGCCTCAGGAGAGCTTGTTTGGTTTTAATAAAAGTCCTCAATAAAAATGGATGAGCTAGTGCATCAATTCTCTTGCTTCTAATTTAAGAATCTGGTACATAAAAGCACAGAGAGTATGAAGGAAATAGATCATGACCTTATGACATTTGGCATGATTTCTGAGGCAGGTGTCAGATAGTTTCATAAGCAACTATCTTGCCCAAATCTTATCAAAACCTAAAAGATGAAAAGAGAAAAAAAATACACACTTTATAATTGACATCAAAAAGGAAGTCATTTTATTTTTAGTACATTTGCTTTGGAGGGAGAGCCAACTAATTGGAAAGAGTCCATAATTTAACCAACATCAGATCTCTTCACTGCATTCCCCATTGAAACTTAATAAATGTTAGTTTCCAGATTCACTGACTTTACAGTTTTCTCTAGTTAATGATCAGCAAGCACCTTTTATTACTTTAAATGAAAACAAAATGAAGACCTGAAATCTCGTGATCAGGAATTTGCTGGCAGATGAGCAAAATTGTTTGGTCTATTTTTATGGTTGATATAATTGTATTCAAAACCCGTAAACAATGTACACCCACTTCAATATTTTTCAGCCCATCTTTGGTCATAAACTTTAATTAAAACAAAACATCCCCTAGGTAAATCAAAGGAAGTGCCATTGAAATAATATAAACACCCAAGGAAACGTTGGGCTGTTTCCATGCTCAAGTCTGATTAGGTGGAAAAGCACCAAGCACTTGTGTCGGTAGACCAACCAATAGAGTGTGTGATTATAAGTACTTTCTCTAGTATTAAAGATCTTTCACATAGTTTCTGGGAAAAGTGGTGCCAAATTTCTCTGTTCCAAGAGAGGGTTTTCCACTTGGAGGCTGTGGTATCTATAAAGGCTATCTTTCATGAGCAGGGTGTCCTCTATTTAGCTGTCAGAAGGCCTGTCTATCGCAGGACTTAGACTGTCTGTCCCATTTGGCTGATGTCAGAAACTTATGCTAGAGTTATGGCAGAGAAAACATGTTTTCCATTACGCCTGCACCAAAGTGTTGATTAAGGTGGCACATGTCAGACCTGGGAGTAGCCAGCACTCAAAAACCGTATAGACTTTTACAGATGCTGAAATTGTTTCCAGAAAATTCAGCATCTCAGCTTATCTTTTTTTCTTTCTCTCTCTCTTCTATTTTTTTTTTTTTAAAGAGAGAAAAGAACCCAGGGCATTTTGCCCTTATTTTTAAACTAGCACTTTAATCATGTCTGATTTTTTTTTTTTTTTTACCACATTCAGACATTTCCTTTGTGTTTGTAGTCAAAGAACCTTTTGATAATTGGCAAGTAGATTCTACAAGAAGCAAAGATTCCAAATTTTACTTGAGATCTGGTGCTCTCTGTAAAGGGTGCTCTCTATAAGATGATTCTTAACATTTTTAGGATTCTGAGCCCTTTCAAAATCTGTCAAAACTATGCATTCTTTCTCAGAAAACAACTGCGCAAGCTCACAAACCTATGTGGAACACCTAGAATTCCAAGGGCCTCAGGTTAAGGACCATTGTCTAAGTGAAGACAGAAATAATCATACAGCTGGCAGATTGAGTTTTTACTAGTAGATAGGAATAGAATTCCTTCACAAAACATAAATATTAATGAGCCCATATAATTTAAGCAGCTGTTGGCAGTTGGTAGATTCTTCTCATTCTGGAAAGTAGGGAAAAGCAGAGGTTATCCCAAAGGCCAGCAAGCCCTTATGTGTAAATCTCCTTAGAAGGCCAACTCCTTAGAGAATATATTGGTTTCCAATGACCATCAGTCAAAACTACATTGTTTCAGAAACAGAATCAGGGACATAGAGAATAGACTGGTGGTTGCCAAGAGGGAGGTGGCAGGGAGAGGGATGGACTGGGAGTTTGGGATTAGCAGATGCAAACTGGTATATATAGAATGGATAAGCAACAAGGTCCTACTGTATAGCACAGGGAACTATATTCAATATCCTGTGATAAACCATAATGGAAAAGAATATGGAAAAGTATGTATATATGTATAACTGAGTCACTTTGCTGTACAGCAGTATTTAACACAATATTGTACATCAACTATACTTCAATTTAAAAAAAAAAGCTGCTTTGTTTCTCCTTAAGGAAATACAGAGTCTCAGAGTGATAATGAGTAGGCTTGCCAGATTTAGCAAACAAAATGAGGGACACCCAGTTAAATTTGAATTCCAGATAAGTGAGAAATAATTTTTAGTACAAGTATGTCCCAAACATTGCATGGGACATGCTTATACTAAAAATTATTCGTTGTTTATCTGAAATTAAATTTAACTGGGTACCCTGTATTTCAGCTGACAACCTTATAAGTACCCAAAATTTTACAGCCAGGTCACTGGCTGAAAGTGGGATCTGAGTTTCTAATATTTTCTAAACAATAAGTAATGAGAATTACCACTAGATTTCACAATATCACTTCAGTGAACTCTTGGGCTATTAGCAGTTAAGGCAAGCCAAAGTGATGAGATTGATATTCAACATTTTGGTTTTTGCCCTTAACTGTCTGACTCTGGTTCATTAATCCATTTGTTCTTCTTTCACTCACCCCTAAATTTGGGTATTTGACTATCTTTGGTCCTCAACCCTGCCTATTCTTTATCCTTTCAAACTTTCTTTGCATTTTCATTTACCCTACCACATCAGTATTTTTACCAGTGACTCCCCAATCCACACTGCTATTTATTCTAACTCAAGACTAATTTTTCCATTTGCCAGCTGAGGCTTATGCCAGAAATGGACTCATTAAACCCCATAATGACATCTCAACCTACCACCAAATAGCAAAGCATCATTTGTCCTCTTATTTCTTTTTTCCTTATTTCACATTCCTAAAATTAGTTAACTAAATCCTGTATATCTATCTGTTAAATATTTTCCCATTCACTACCTCCTTTCATTTCCCTTTTCCTGTACTCTAGTTCAGATCCTCATCATCTCTTTCCTGTATTATCGCATTAGCCTTGAATTCATTTCCCCACTTTTAGTATTTTGCCACTGTACTGCATCTACATTATAGTTACATTCATCTTCCTTTTCTATTTAACCATTTATTGAGAGTCTACCATGGATATACAAAAGCAGTAAGACTAATATTTGCCCTCAATAAAAGTACATTCCAGTGGAGGAGGTAAAAATATGCACAAAAGAATATAATTGGCCCTTGGCCAGAGAATAACACAAAATACAGCGGTTACAGAAGTATGTGAGGGGCATGGGTGATGGTGGTAGGAAGGTATTCTGATGCTTGGATGAGACAACACCTGAACTGAGTTTTAAATTGGATCAGCTTTGGCCATTAATCAGGGAGACCGGAGTTCCAGGCAGAAAGAATACCATATACAAACACATGGCAGTATAAAAAATGTGACACTTTCAAGAAACTTCAGTAGTCCATTATGGCTGGAATATGTGATTCTAAGACAGGAGGGATGAGGTTATACAGGTAAGATGGGCCACAGAAGTCACGTTAATAATTTAGATTCTACCATGAAAGCAGTGGAGAGTCTTTGAAGCTCTTTATGTAGAGTGATGACAAGATCAGATTTGTATTTTGAAAAAGGGTGTGAAAGGTTATGAAAAATGGTTTTTAGGTGGCAAGGCCTGAAGGAGAAAGATGGTGAGATGCTATGGCAGAGATCTCTGTGGCAATGATGCAGGCCTTTCCTAAGTCAGTAGCAATAATGATACAAAGAAAATATTCAAGAGATATTTAGGAAGAGTTTAGATTACTTGGTGATGGCTTATATGTAGAAAAGAAGGAAAAGCATTTCTTTGATTATATGAAGGCTTGGTGAAACCTGCCCTGATTCCCATTGTCTACAGTAGAGATTTTAAGTACCCAGAAACTAAAGTAATAATTTACTATGAACCATTTCAACATAAAATATTTTGCATTTATCACTTGACACATGCTATTCTTTAAACATTGTCCTGGGAGGCAGAGGGGGGAGTGGCAATTTTCCCCCCTAGGGAATATGGTAAAGTCTGGAGACATTGTTGGTCATCAGAAAAAGGGAGATAAAGAGAAGAATGCCACTAGGCTGGGGCACAGGACAGGCCCTGACAACAAAGAATTATCTGGTTTCTATTCTTAGTGCCAAAATATCCATAGTGGCAAGGTTCAGCAACTGTGCTATACAGCATCAAGTGGATCTCTTACCCTGAAATGTAAGGCTCTTCAAAATATTGCCCAACTTCCTTTCCAGACTAAATTCCTATAGCCCTGCAAGTCTTCTACAGACCAAGCAAAAACAACCTATTCCTGGTTTCCCAAATATATCTCTTACTTTCCACCTAACCAATCTTACTTTTAATATTATTCTCTCACCCAGGAACATTTTCTCACCACCTGTTGGGCTGCACCCCACAGGCCTTTAAGTCCTGTGCTTGCCCAGCTTCAAGACCAAAGAAAGAGCCCGGAGTCAGCAAGAGAGACATCAATGGTTTAATGGATAGCAGGGGAGCTTACACGTCTGAAGCAAGGTCCTGGAGCAACACCCCACCATGTGCAGCACACGGCAGGCAGGACATGGTGGCAGTCTTTGCTCCCAAGGTGGAGGGGAGATTGCCAGTTATAGGGGGAGTTGACTTCAGGTTGGCTCATTAGTTACCAGAGAAACCAGCAGAGGGTCATGCCCCTCACCACCCCTTTGATAAGCTACCACTAGCTGGGACCTGGGGCAAGTACATAGGAACGTCAGTCATGTGCATTGGGTATAGGTGAAGCAGGCACTGATCTGGCAGGGGATGGACAGAGAGCAAGAGAACAGCCATCTTGAGTGGCCTGACTATACACCACCCCACCCCAACCCCCAGTTGATTGTCAAAGTACTACCACTGTCTCCTCCATGAAGTCTTTTATAATTTGCCCCTCCAGATAAACCGTCTCCCTCCTCTGCATCCATTTTGTGGCATTCATTACATTGTACCTGGTAAATGTACTACTAGTGGATTGACTTTGTCTTATCCTCCTCCTTGAAGAAAGACCCTATCAGGCCAAGCACAGTTCCTTCAACAAAATAAGAATTCAATACATATTTGTTAAAATTAAGCATGATCTTCTAAATCAGTTGTCTAAAATCAATGCCTAGGCTTCCATTGCATTCATGTGGACAATTCAGAGTTGACAGGTTCTCACTTATAAATGTTAAATAATATGTAGTGCCAGTAAACTGTAACCAATACTTAGTTCTACAAATATTGTGCTTTTAATTTGAATATGCTTGTCACCACAGCCCACGAAATATCTGAGTTTTGTCCTTAAGTTCTCATTCCAGTCCAGGTTTTGGATTTGCTTTGTAGAATAGATGCTTAAGATTCCTTATACCTCTTTATGCACAGATTTACCTATCTACCAGGTGTTGTACATTGCCTTCCAACTGCTCACTTTAAGCTATTTAATTCTGCAGTGCATGTTTCATTGTTGATATCCTTAGAAAATTTTTTCTGCCTGGTAAAATAAAACCTGTTCCTTGTCAGCTTAATAGATAACTAAACTACTTCATAGAAACACTGGGAAATATGAATGGTATGGGTGGCCAAGACTTTGCTTCTAGATTTTTACTTTATTGCCTTTTGACTTTTACAAGACTTACTTAAGGACAAGGATGGAATATTGCTTAGTCCTCTGAGGGCCATGCATTCATGACAGGCATTTCCTTTGCCTAAGCACTAATTCATTTCTACCAACCCTGAGACAGTTTTTCCCCCCCCAAACCCAGTAAGGTCTATGAAACTGAAAAGAACCTGTGGATCACCATGTTACTTACCATACACAGTGAGGGTAGGCTCGGCAGTTCTGGTTTCTGCTGCCATGTTTGGCCTTAGGATATGTGTAACAGCCTCAGCAACAGAACATGCACAAATCTTCAGCAGGCAAGGTGATGTAGAAACCAAACAACCTTCCAAGCTATAGAGAAATTTAGTTGGTAAAAAATAGATCTAGGCCAAGTATACTGTTTCCAAAGCAGATATTTGTAAATCATCTGGACCAGGATGGCTTTGTGCACCCAGATCAAAAAGCTATGGCCTGACCCCTTCCTCCCAAACAGTTCCATCTTCATGGCAAGAAAGTGTCTGAGTTGTTGGCCATTGTGTGATACAAAGGATGAAGGATGGGCTCTAATTTTATTCTTCTGTCTTAGTCTATAATTGGTGTCAATTAATACTCTGGGAGATGATAGAGAGATAGATAGATAGATAATAAATAGTTTAAAGATAGAAAACGAAGCCCTAAGAAGCCAATTCCTCCTGAGAAGATTAAAATTTGGAAGAGAAAAAGAATGTTTTTGATTTTTTAAATTTAGGTATAAGCAACATATAACATGAGTTTTAGGTGTACTACATGATTTGATAATTGTATGTATAGTGAATGATCACCACAATAAGTCATTAACATCCACATTTTTGGGGGCTTCCCTGGTGGCGCAGTGGTTGGGAGTCCGCCTGCCGATGCAGGGGACATGGGTTCGTGCCCCGGTCCAGGAAGATCCCACATACCACGGAGCGGCTGGGCCCGTGAGCCATGGCTGCTGAGCCTGTGCGTCTGGAGCCTGTGCTCCACAACGGGAGAGGCCACAACAGTGGGAGGCCCGCGTACCGCAAAAAAAAAAAAAAAAAATCCACATTTTTAATATTTTCTTGAAATAGTTATTCTAATTAGAATAATAAGCGATTTATTTCCATCCTCCTTCCACTGGACTGACATGGGGAAAATGCATTTTTCATATTTATGCCTGATCAAATGTGAACATATTTCACTACAACATGAGACCCTGAAGACCATGGATCATATCTTATTCATCTTTGTTTGTCTTCATATCACCTGGCCCAGAGCTTTGTATGGTTTAAGTGTATAGTAATTGTTATTGATTTCATATTTGATCAGTCTTGTGGTATGGAGACAGGTGTGGTCTGCAGTGGCACTACCAAGCGCCTCTATCAGTTCTCTCTGTATATTGATAAGTTTTTAGACTTCAGTTTTCAGATGAAATTCTCAACTTAAATTTATCATACTGACATAAATATATATTTGTCTATCATGAAATTTGAAAAATATCAAAAAACAATTATTAAGAAAGAAAAATGGAGGAAAATGAAGAAAATTATTAATATTATAATAGTAAGAAACTGAATACATTTAACTGTTGAAAAGACTAAAATAGTAATACAATGGAATTTTGTCAATTATATATTTTATCCAAGTGTTTAAATTGTCCAAATGCCTATTGTGATTCACTGTTTTGATACAATAGTAACAATGAAATGAAATCCAGTAAGCTGTAAGTAAAGGGCATTAAACTGCAACTTTCATTCTCAAATGGGTACCTCTAACAGCATCCTTCCCAAAGTATTCAAATAATATTCAAGGTCTACTTCAGGGCAACTCCAGCCAACATAAAGTGAAGCACTTGTCAATTATATGTTAAATATTACAACTTTTATAATAATGATTCTATATACAGAGTCATGAAACACTTTTTACTTCTTCCAAGAGCTTCCACACACTGCTCTGATTATTATAATCTTGAGGTGAACAGGCCAAACATCATTCTTTTCCAGTTTACAGATAAGAAAACAGGTCAAGATTTTAAATAACTTGCCTGCATACGTCTTCTTTCAGTAAGGGTCAGAGAGGAATGACACTCCTCAATAACTCCAAGGCAGACTGTGACTGCCTCCCATACTTGTTTTACCAGAACATATATAGAAGAGTTCTGGCATACCATAAACACGCAATCATTTCAATTATTCTTTTATTCAAAAGTGATACTGAGTATTCATAATGAAGGAATAAACATCATCTGACTCTAAGACCAGAGTTTTACCTTAAATGTATAGGTAGTAAATTCAGAAAGCAGAGAATGCTGTGGTGCAGCACCCAGGTCCCCCTACAGGGCTGAGGCATTCTTTCTCCCAACTCGCAGATCACAACTGCATCCTCCTATAGAAATTGCCCTTGGCCAATGGAAACTGTTTGGCCCAAGATTATGTTTCTTCCTGGAGTCCAACTGTATCTAATGACTGGTCAATGCAAGATTAAAAAGCCTGGGCCCTTCGCCTCAATTTGGGAAATCTTCAAAGGATCATTCCAGCTTCAACACTCCCAGTGGGATCATCTGAGGCTGTTATTGCAACCACACTACAGTTCAGTTTCTTCAGCTGCCCATTCCTGCTATCTTTGTCCTCTCACAGGTGTTGTTCCTGAGAAGGCACCTCAATAAATCTCCTGCGTACAAATCTCCAAGTCTCAAGTCTATTTCCCCAGGATCCTGAATTGTGATGGTTAGTACAAGAGTCCAGTGGGACAGATTCTAAAGTGGAATTTTCATTTCTGGATACATCCAGAGTCTCATTAAACATTAAGTTTCAGGTGACTCGTGGTTACTTTGGGTTCCTATGAACAAGAGATTAGCAGATAGAGAAAGGAGTCTCCATCCTAACAGAGACAATTGACCCTGATCATCAGGAAGATGTGGGTCTATTTTCACACAAAAAGGACAAGGAAGAATAAGTTTTGTGTCCAGGTGATCCACTGGGGCATCTCTTGGCAATCCAATGGCCAGTTTTAATGGCAAATGGACAAGTACCTCAGTCATGGCCTAAGAAGAGTATGGTGACCATAGGCTCATGGATGAGAGTCTAGTCACCCTTGCAGGTAAGCCACGTGGACCAGCAGAGTTGTTAATCAAGGGTGAGGGGAAATCTAGAACGTATAGTTAAGGACAGAGATGGTGAGTATCAGGAACAGCTTTGAGACCAGCTGTCCTGACTGGGGCTAGAATTCCTCTTAACTTTCTCTTGAAAGTTTTCCCAGGAAAAGAAACCATCCAGAATGATGTAGGTCTTCCCAGATGGGTTGAATTTACTATATGAAGCAAACAGATTTGAGTGGCAGAGGGAGTGGACTGTACTGGATTCTGTAGTGTGCCCTTCATATTTCCCCGAGGACCAAGCCATTTATTTTTTCAACTGTAACCCTCTCCAAAAATTGCCCTTGGCCAAAGGGAGCTGCTTGACCTAGAGACAGACCACATCCAATGACTGATCATTGCACGGGTACAAAATTTCAATCCCCTTGCCTCCACTTGAGACATCTCTGAAGGGATATTCTAGCTTCAGAACTCTCTCTGAGTTGGCTGAAGCTATTGTTGCAGCTGCATCACAGTTTGATTCCTCCCTCTGTCCAGTCCCACTTTCCTTTGTTACTCAGTAAACTGCCTGCAACCAAATAGCCAAATCAGTCTGTTTCCCAGGGAACCTTGTCTTTGACAACCAAGAATCCAACTGTATATAATTCCATCCTTTATATTATACATCCTTAAATGATCCAAAATTTGTTTTTTCTTCCTCTGGGTCAGAATTTGTCATTCAGGTGACAGAAGCAAAAGCAAAAAAGCAAAATTATTACTTTATTTTCCTCTAATGGTTCTGGCTCTTGGGTTATGATCACCTTACTTATCTGAAAACTGACTATAACTGAGCTTTAATTTCATCTTATGCAGTGGCTTTTCTACAGCAAATATTTTATAGGGCTTGTCTTCCTGCTGAATCAGAACCCATGTGGTAGCAGGTCTGACAAAATAGATTGTCATGATCTATTAAATCAATAATCCATGCACTAAAGAAAATTTACACTATGAGTTCCACTCTACTCTCCAATATGCATCACTATAAAGCTTGAGGAAAAAAGCCAGCTGCTGCAATGGTTCATAAAGAGGTAATTTTTAGGTGTTTTTCTTATGTGATACTGGGATCATTCAGTGAAATTTAGTCCTAAGGCATTCTAGTCAATCACACTAAAATTTAGCATCACAGAATCAGAGAGACATCAAAGTGAACAGGACCCCAAGAGATCATTTCATGCTGCCTGACTCAAGCAAGTTTTCTTGAACTATTTCAAATACATTATTTTGTAAGGTATTCTTCAGCTTTCAAAGAAGTTACCCACTGCAGGATCCCCATATCCTTACTGTTAATAAATTCTTCTGCATGTGATAATAGATTTTTTTCATTTCCTTTGTATTGGATAAGTAATGCATTTGGCCAACAAATTTCTAATCATCTTTCCTATACTTGGAGAAAAGACTGTTTCAACTTTTCTTTAATAAGCTTTTTTTAAACTTTCATTAGATCTTGTTTTCCAACCTTGCTTGTAAGTTTAAATCTTTCTGTTAAACATAGAGGAGCTAGAGTAAAAATTTGACCGAAAAAAAATTAGTACAGCCATCAACAGTGAGATTTAATCTTATGATCACTAAACAAAGTTGATTAATTTGTGGCTGAAACAGTTGATTGGCTCATGAAAATCTCCATTCCCAACCATGTAGTAGCAAGCAAGTGAACAAAAAATCAACACAGCAAGGACAGTGGACCAAAACTATAGAAAAAGAGCTTGAGTCCTCAATGGCATCTTTGAGCAACTGACCAATAGCACCAGCACCTATAATAGCCTGTCTCCTGACTTCTCATCATATGAAAATAATGAAACCTTGTTTTAGTCATTCATCAAGTGTTCTGTTACTTACAGCCCAGCACAATTATAATTGATATCATGATCATTATAATGAGGTATTTACTGTGGGACTTCTACCAATGAGGTATATCCAGCACCAGTCTTCCCATCTTAGTGGAAATATTCAGTCAGTACTCTACCTATTATCCATTTATATCATTTTCATTAATGCAAAATATTTCTCAAATTTGTAAGTTGTTTTCCCTCTCTAACTGCACCACTCTTCTCAGTCCAGGAGGGGACAGAAAATTACAAAAGCAGTGATGGCAAGAGAGAAGGCATAAGGTAAATTACAGAGTCTTTGGTTTTTTTGGGTTGTTTTGTTTTGTTTTTTAAGAATTCACATGCAGCAACATACCTGCCATCTCCTGGTCCCTCCACAGGGAGGTCCCAATCCAAAGTTATAAATGCCATTTGTTTTTTTTGTTTGTTTGTTTTATAAATTTATTTATTTATTTTGGCCTCATTGGGTCTTCGTTGCTGCACACGGGCTTTCTCTAGTTGCGGCGAGCGGGGGCTACTCTTCATTGCGGTGCACAGACTTCTCTTTGCTCACGGGTATTTTGAATGAAATTATGTCATTCTGGCTTTGGGTGGGTGGAGAGGGATGTGGGTAGGGAGAAGAATCCTTAGTCATCTCAGGATCCAGCTGCATCTGAATTATTTTTCTGTGGGTGTCTTGTTTCCATTCTTTGCCACATGAAAAGTAATGAGACAAGTATACTAAAACCTCACTCAAAATTATTTCTTTAAAGAAGAATGTCTGACAAAGACAGTTTCTTTCCCAACCAAGGATTCATTTTCAATACCAAAGGTCTTTTTAGTAGGTTTAGCCATCCACTGGGTGGTCCTACAGCTTCAATTCCAGTGACAGCATCAAAATGAGATTCCAGTTTTTATTTTTGTGGCCATAGGAAGCAGGCATTTGCAAAAATTTTATATACAGCAACATTATCAGTAGGATCAGAGTATTACCCTTCTGAATGCTACCCCTGCATAACCCATAAACACCACCAACTGCTTTGGTGGATGCTATTTATTTCTTGGGTTTCTAGGAACAAACGTACTTTATAGATGTGAAAATACATGGTTAATGGAGAAACATGATTCCATGTTAATTTTTTCAGATATGTGCACAGTGTAATTAAAAAATTACACACACACACACAGAAAGAGAGATTGAGAAAGAAAGAGAAGAACAGGGAATAATTATGCACAGTGTAAATGCCAAATTATTTTAGTTTTCTTGAAGTATTTTCATATTCCTGAGCTTATGAAAGTAGTGACCATGTCCACTGACCTATAAATAATTTTTTAGGAGGTGAAAGTCGAAGGAACTAGAGCTCAGTAAGAATTCTTAATCTGTGATGTGGCTTTGCTAACTTAGATGAAGAAAAAAACTCCGTTCCTCTGGGAAATGAGACAACCTTGGCCTCATTATAAAGGTGTACTGAACACAATTCAGTGATCTAAAACACCCCATTCTTCCAAACACTATTTTTAATCAGGAGGTTACTATAAAATCACATTACATGCCATCACAGAAACGTAGATAACATTTTGAAGTTTATCCATCATGCTTGTCATAATTCAATAGGAATGTATAAGATCACTTATAGATGTCATCAATTATTCACCTGCCTTCTTTGCATCTTAAATAGCCAATACAATTCTCTACTTTAAAAAGGAGTTCATTTTCTTTATTGAAGACTATAGGAGAACCCCGTTTACCTAAGAATCTTTTGTAAAAATATCATAATTAATGAACAAAAGATGCCAAACTCTATCAAGATTTATTGGCGATTTGCTATAATCAGACTAACTTAAGCACAAGTTTGTACCTTGCCCAATTTTATCTAAAGACTACATAATGAAAAAACGTTTGACAAGTTGATTAATAATACTGAGCTGTTAAAGTCCAGCTGAGTGAGCAATTAAACATTCCAAACAGCAATGAACCTTCAGAAGGTAATTTATGATAATTTTATGCACAAGAGCTCAGTGGCTTTTTAATTTGATAGAATGTTAGTAGCACGAATTTCTAACAAGGGAGTGTCAGGGTTCCATACATCACTGAGATTACTTAAACATTTCAAACGTGGCTGATGAATGAAGTTTCTTGAGACGTGGGGAGATACAGGAGGTGTTGGTAGGTTGAGATTATTCATCATATCAATTATTGAGAGTAGATGCACTGACATCACACTCCCTGATCATATTTTATGTCCACAGTAAAGATAAGTCAAGCTTGAAATAACAGACTTTCCCAACCACAATATCTGCAGGTAATTCAACTCCCTTTACCTCCTTCCCCTCCTTCTTTACACCTTCCTTCAAATTCATTGCCCCTCTTTTATTCCTACCCAGATTTTTAAATACCCAGACCCCTTACTTGAAAAATCACAGGTAAATAAGTAAGAATAAGGACAAATAGAGAAGTGAGAATGAGTACAAAGCAAGAATCATATCATAGACTCACAGAACCAGAAAGAACTGATGGAATAATTTAGTTTAGCTCCCACTCTTTTCACCAGTACACAAATACACACACATACACATACCACACACTTTCATGCCCACACACACACACATGCACACATCTCAGATATGAAAATCCCCTCTACCACATCTGCAGCAATGGCCATCTAGCCTCTCCTTTAGCATCTCCATCCTTGAATTAACATGCCGCCATCTCTGGCAGGCCTTTCTCTTTTCAGATCGTTAATGACATAGTGTGTTTTGAGTAGAAGTAAATTTCTTCTTGCTGCAATTTCTGTCCTCGAGTCCTCAAATTTTAAAACCAGAAGACCCCCTGGAGATCCATTAGTCTAGAGTCTGCATTTTTAGCTCATGGAGCATTATGTAGCCTGTTAACCTGATTATTTGATCCACACATTTTTTTCTTTTCTTTTTTTAAAAAATTTGAATGAATTACCCTCCTTGAAAAACTGAGCTATTTTACACAAAATCTAGATTTCTAAACTGAAAAATTAGAAGCTTTGGAAACAGGTGTCCTTCCATTCCCAAATAGCAATATTTGCCTGGAGCTTGGTAGCAGCTGCCCCTTTAAAGGAAACATGCTCTCTCCAGTTCATCACAAGCCCCACCACCACCTACAGGCTTACACCTGGGCAGATGTACTCATGTATGATACCAACCTGGACCGTGTAGAAATTTGAATTTGTTACCATTTACTTGGATTAACGTCTTTGTTTTATAGTCTGGGAAATGAAACCAGTAGTAATAACATGACTTTAACCAAGGTCACCAGCTAGTTAATGGCAGAACAAAAATCTTTTAACTCTTGATCCCGTGCTCATTTCATTACACAAGAATTTTAGCTCATCATCTTTCTCATCACTTCTCTGTGTTCTGTTATCTTTTAATGTCAAAAGGGGAAAAAATACACTAACCTGATCATAATACAAGTTATGCCTCTGTATCAATTTCAATTCAGTGAAATAAGAATAAGATAAACCAGGCTAAATTTAATCCATAAGCAATAAAATATCTTTGACATGAAGGTGCTTTATTGTCTACTCAGTTCTCTCCATCTTCTCTAAAATCAAAGTAGCACATTAATTAGAATTACATCACTAAAGTAATAACAAATATGGACTGTCTCAATACCTACTTTTGTTTTCTTCTATATGTGTTAGATAGTTACACAGCAAATATCAAATGCTGACACAATGTCAGTTATGTTTCTCTGCTACAGACACAGAAATTGAGTGCAAGATCTTCGTGACTATTTCCTAATGTTTTTATTTCATCAGATGGGTTGGAAAACAAAACCAAACAAGTAAACACAAGCTCATCTAGCTATCATCTCTGCAGATGTCGTTTCTTGGTAATGTGCTATTATAATTCATGTCAGGTAAACAGTCTTGCAGATGAAGTCAGAATTATTCAGGCAAGTTTCTTACCACCCTGTAAAGCTGTTTCCCACACATAAGAAACTTCCACAAAGACTACTTGTTTACAGAGACCATGTGCCACATGATCCTCTTTTGTGTTTCTCCCTCCCTAGTACTAAGCATATGTTTTTAATGTTAACACTCCCTCATCTATAGAGACCATCTGCTTATTAAAAAGAGTGTTCTCCTCCCTTCTTAGCCAGCTTTTTTGCATGGTGAATCCTCTATGCCAGCTCCACAGATTCAGGGGAAGGAGAAAAGGCTATGGTTTCCAGTTCCGAATGAGACAGTTTGGAACTTGAGTGGCCTTTGTAGAAGGAGTGGAAGGTGCTCCTGTGGATTCAGAGAAAGAGAGGATGTCACACACCTGAGGGCCTGAAGCTGCTTTTTCTGCCCATGTAGCCAGTGGATAAATCTTGAGGGCCCTATCTCCCTTATTTCACCACCACCTAACCTTACAGATTCAGGTACTTTATTTTCCATCTTTGCATCTCTGCCCAATCTCAGCAATACAGATATTATGATAATAAGATGGAGGTTTCCCTGAAAACAATACACTTAAAATCCTGAAAGATGCATAGGAATTGATCAGGCAGATGATAGTTACAGGCAGAGAAAAAAAAGTCCACATGCAGGGGTAGTTTAAGAGCATGTGATCTATAGAAGGATAAATTGCTTGATATTTTTAAAGCTTAGGGTATGAATAAAGAAGAAGCAAGAAACAAATGAAAGAGAACTGGAGGAAGACAAAATATAGACTATGAAAAACCTCATAGTTATTTAAGACTGATTTGGCTTGTAAGTCCTGAAGTTCAATTTTGATGCCCTTGGTTTGAGGGAGATCTCACTTCAAACAATAAGAAAGGGCAAGAAAAGTTGTTGCAGCTGCCTTGATTTGGAGACTCAAAAAGGAGAGTAATCTTGGCACAAACTCCTTATATGGGCTGTGTATCCAGTAGTACAGGAGTCCTGAAAAACCTCAGCTGTCATCAGCCTCATGGAGTCTTCTCCACCCAAACCACAGCTGCTATCTACAACCTTACTTTGTACTGCCTGGAAGAGAATGGGTTGAGAAAGAAAGTTTCATAGTGTGGTATAGTGAACTTTCCCCCAGTGAAGCAGTGCCCACTGGTATATGGAAGAAACTTCATAACTTAATTGGGAGTTAGTAATGGGGAGCAGGCAGTGATGAGCAGCATGGGAAGGCAAGAGGAGGGAGTATAGCTCCTCTGGACTAAACTACCAACTACCCACTCTGGAAGGAGAGATGTGGCCAGAAAATGGCGGGGAAAGCAAGCTGCTAGGATTATGAGCTCTCCTCTCTGCCACGAGGACATAATGAAGCCAGGAACGGAACTGGAGAAGTATTGGTAGTTAACATGCCCAGATGCTTTAGTGCCCAAACTGGTATATTTTTGAGTAAAAAATGGCATAATTAGTAATTGTGGGACAATAGCCATAAATTAGACTGTCCTGGGAACAGCAAAAACAAATAATCACACTACTTAAATGACACCAGCATTTAAAAGGCTGCCTCCTAACTGATCTCTCTTCACTGGGTTCTCTGTTTCCCTCTCTTCCCCCCAGCCTTCTCCAACTTAATGGTTAGTATCACCATCTACCAGGTGACTGTGCCAGAAAATTGTTCCCACATTTCTCTCACCTCAGATGCTACTCCCTTTCTTAATAATCTGCACTTAAAAGAAGAAAATCCATACTCCTTATCATGGCCTACACAGGTTTGCATGACCTTGCCCCTTGCCTATCTCTTGAACATCACCTCATGTTATTTTGTGTTGTTTTTCTGTCTTCTGGTCTTTTTTTGTTTCTAGAATCAGCTAAGCACTCTTCTGCCTTGTGACCTTTTACTGCTGTTACCTGTGCCCATTATGTACTTCTCCTAGTTCTTCATATGCCTGGCTTATCATCCTTCATCTTAACCCAAGCATCTTCTTCTACAACAGGTCTTCCTTGACCCCCATCTAAAAAAGGGTATCTTCCCCTACACACACACACACACACACACACACACACACACACACACACACACACATATCAGAGCAGCCTGTTTTATTTTCTTTATAGTATTTATCATAGTCTGGAATTATCTTGTTTATCAAGTTAGCTCACTTACATAAAAACAGACCCATAGACCAATGGAATAGAATCAAGAGCCCAGAAATAAACCCATGCATATACAGTCAACTAATATTTGATAAAGGAACCAAAAATACTCATGGGAAGTGAGAGTCTCTTCAATAAACGGTGCTTGGAAAACTGAATGACTACATGCAAAAGAATGAAATTGGACCCTTACCTTACACAATTCACAAAAATGAACTCAAAATGGACTAAAGACTTAAATGTAAGATGCAAAACCACAAAACTCCTAAAAGAAAATGTAGGAAAAAAGCTCTTTGACGTTGGTCTTGGCAATGATTTTTTTTGGGATATGACACCAAAAGCACAAGCAACAAAAGCAAAAATCAATAAATGTGATTACCTCAAACTAAAAAGCTTCTGCACAGCAAAAAAGCAATCAACAAAATGAAAAGGCAACCTAGGAAATGGGAGAAAATATTTGCAAGCAATATATCTGATAAGGGGTTAATATCCAATATTTACAAGGAAAATATATAACTCAATAGCAAAAAAACAAATAATCTCATTTAAAAATGGGCAAAGGACCTGGCTAGATATTTTTCCAAAGAAGACATACAAATGGCTAACAGACCAAAGAAAAGATGTTCAGCTTCAGCTATCATCAGTGAAATGCAAATCAAAACCACGATGAGATATCACTTCATACCAGTTAGAATGGCTTTGATCAAAAAGACAAAATATAAGTGAACAAGAGGATGTGGAGAAAAGGGAATCCTGTGCACTGTTGGTGGGAATGTAAACTCATAAAGCCTCTGTGGAAAACAATACAAAAAATTATAAATAAAACTACCAAGTGATCTAGCAACCTCAGTTCTGGGATATATCCAAAGGAAATGAAATCACTATTTGGAAGACATATCTGCACCCTTATGTTCATTGCAGCATTATTTACAATAGACAAGACATGGAAACAATCTAAGTGGTATCCATCAATGGATGAATGGATAAAGATGTGGTATATATAAGCAATGGAATATTAGTCAGGCATAAGAAAGAAGGAAATTCTGTCATTTGCAACAACATGGATGAACTTAAGTGAATTCTGCTAAGTGAAATAAGTCAGACAGAGAAAGACAAATGCTTTATGATATCACTTATATGTAGAATCTAAAAATGCCAAATTGATGGAAAGGAAAGTAGACTGATGGTTGCCAGTTTCCTGGAGGTGGTGGGGATGGGAGATAGAAGTCAAAGGATACAAACTTCCAGTTATAATATGAATAAGTTCTGGGGACCTAATGTACAGCATGATGACTATAGTTAACAATACTGTATTGTATACTTGAAAGTTACTAAGAGAGTAGATCTTAAATGTTCTCACCACATACACACACACACACACACACACACACACAAACAAGGTAACTATGTGGGGTAACGGATATTAACAAATCTTAATGTGGTAATCATTTTACAATATAAATGTATATCAAATTACTGCATTGTACACCTTAAGCTTATACAATGTTATATGTCAATCATATCTCAATAAAGCTGGAAAATAACAGTCATAAGGAATTTTTAAAAGTTAGCTCACTTGCATATTGTTTCTCACCCAGTAGTAAGCAGGAAATAGGACTGTTTTGTCCACATTAACTTGCCAGTGATCTAGCCCAGTACCCAGCTTTTGGTAAACATATACTAACTCTTTATTTGACTGAATGTTGAATCATTGAATAATGTCTAAGGCAATTTCCCACCATCAGAACCTACCATCAAGACAAAGAGAAGGAAAGGGAAGATAATGAGTCCTCACCTCTGCACACCAAAAAATAAAACAAGATGAAACAAACCTCCCAGGACAAAATTTTTACCCTATCCCTTGAGTATCCTTCAGGATTTCCAACTCCCTGCTGAAGAAACCACCTAATAAAGGACTGTGGGGACCTATATGGGGGACATTAGGGGTCACCTTATAACTCCCAGAACTCCTCTCCTGCTGTCTCTAGTGTTTCAGAGATATAAGCTTGATATACTTTGAACATGGCTAAGAACCAAAACTGGGCCTGCTGGTGGATTTCTCATAGCTCCAGGCTAAACATCTTTAGTTATCTGACAATCAATATACACAAATGTTATTATTTGTTTTCTAGGAGTTAGATGAACAAGATCACTCTAAATTCTTGTGTTATTAATACATGGTAATGAAAGTGAAATATTAATGACTTAGTCAAGTGTATTAAGAATTTGAAGTGCTGTGCGAACTAAAAACTTGCATCTTAGAGGGGGAAAAAGCTCAAATGCACCAGATGGCTTGGTGACAGCCATTTTATTTAATGCCATCTCAGCAGATATGTTTGATAGCCTTCAGGAAAGGCCATCAGCTATGCAAGGGAGGGTGCTATACCTGATTGTCTGGGAGGGCCAGGCCAAAGACATCAAAGGGATGGAGCTGAACTGTGCTTCTTTGTGTCTCAAGTGTGCACGGCCCTGAATGAGATATTAGGGCATCTCGGGCTGTCAGTGAACCATGGTGGCAAAGTCTGCTGGTTTGTCCCCCTTCCCACACCTAGCTGTCATATCTATGACTGGCCTTAGAGTAACGATCTTCCTACATCTTAAAATGTGACAGAGTGGAAACAGCCCTAGACTAGGAGTCAGCAGAACTGAGCTTGGGCCAGCCTGACCACAGAGCAGCCGATTGGCCCTGAGCAAGCAGACCATGGATTTGGGTTGAAAATTCCTTGTCTCCAATATGCAGACGATAAAACCTAGTTATCTTACTCTCTGAGACTGCCAAAAAGATTTAAAGAGATAACACTTTATAATAAATAAACAGACTATGTAAAATGCAGAGTGAAATTGTTTCGAGGCTGAATGTACTTTATCAATTCTGTTACATTTTTGTGTCTGGCTTATTTATTCTTGTATAAGAGGCACATCATTCAATAATAATAGTTTCTTTTTTGTAGTAAATATATACTCAAGGATTGTCTTTTTCTTTTTTTTTTTAATCTATATACCAGGCACATAGATGCCTTTTCTGTAATTTCAGTGTACTGTTCTTAATTTATTCTGCATACTAATTTCAACATTCATTAACAGTATTGAGGTAAAAGTCCTAATAGGACAGGTGATATCTATACATAGATCTATCTATAGATATCTAGGTAACTATATAGATATATCAATCTTAGATAGATAACTCCTATCATTTTACATCCTTAAAAGAAAACTAATTAATTAGTGTATTCACAATTTCACAGTCTGATGTTCTAGCTAAACATCTACTGGCCACAATACCCATCCTCCATCAAGGATCTGGAATGTTGGTTTGCCCTAGAGCAAATAGAAAGAATTGGCCCTGGTCACATGACAGAGAATGGAAGGTAATAATGACTAGAGAAATAATTTCTGCTTTTTCAATAGTGAGAATGTGTCTCTTCCTTGTACTTTATTATGATCCTACCAACTCTATGGAGAAGATGTCCTTTGAGTCAGGAAGTATCAGCTAGATAGAGACTCCCCAAGAGATAACTGAGAAGCTGACAAAATTTCCTCATTAGCCCATACCCATTTCCTGCTCCCAATAAATCACAAAAAACAGTTTACCACTGGACACTACTAAGGGAGTTCAAATTCTGCAAATTTAATAGCAATTTTCATTTGATAATCTTTAATCTCCTCTTTGCTAAATTCTGCTTCTAACTCTAGATAATGTATATTAGATATTTCTGGATTTTATCACTAATTATTTCCTCTGGCTCTGTCCTAATGTTTTCTCCTTATAACTACCCTGAGTTTGTGTATTAATCTATCCAGTGAATATTTATTGAAAGCCTGCCATATACCTAGCACTGGTCTGAACACTAAAAATGTATACATGAACACAAAATCTCTACTCTCAAAGATCGTATAATTGAGTCAAGGTTATTATCATTCAAACATGTTTAATCTACTCTCAAGGATAGTATAATTGAGTCAGGGTTAATATCATTCAATCATCTTTAATGATTTGATCATCAAAACACATAAATAAAATCATTACCCTAATAATCAGGATAGAATAGGCTATGCTTTAGTAACAAATAACCCCCCAAATTTCAGTGGCTTAACATAATGGAGAATAATGGAGATGTATTTCTTATTCATGCTACAATCTGATACAGGTTGCATGCCTATTCTGTGCTGGTCTCTACAAGTGGAAATTCAGAGCACTAGGCTGCTTCCAACTTAAAACTGCCATCTCAAAGTCTTTCAATTCCAGCCCCAGAGGTTAAATGTATCCCTTACTCTCTCCTGCCTCCAACCAAAATGACATTACTTCTTCTCACATTCTATTAGTGAGAATTTGTCAAACACCCCACACAAATGCATGGGAACTGGGAAATACTGAGGAGCAAATGAAGTTTTGGTAAATACCAATATTCCCTGACAGTCCTCTAAGAAATATATGAATAAGCATATTACTTCATTTTTTTTTTCTTTTTTTAAAGTGATCACCATCACAAGTCTAGTTACCATCCATCATCATACATTAGACATCCTTCACCCATTTCACCCACCCACAGATCCCCCTCTGGTAACCACTAATCTGATCCCTGTATCTATGAGTTTGTTTTTGCTTTATTTTGTATGTTCATTTGTTTTGTGTTTTTAGATTCCACATATGAGTGAAATCATATAGTATTTGTATTTCTCTGTCTGACTTATTTCACTTAGCATAATCCCCTTGAGGTCCATCCATGTTGTCACAAATGGCAAGATTTCATTTTTTTATGGCTAATATTCCATTGTGTACATATACCACAATTTCTTTATTCATTCATCCATCAATGGACATTTAGGTTGTTTCCATATCTTGGCTACTGTAAATAATGCTGCAATGAACAAAGGGGTGCATATGTCTTTTCGAATTAAGTGTTTTTGTATTCTTTGGATAAATATGCAAAAGTGTAATAGCTGAATCATATGGTAGTTCATTTTTGAGGAAACTCCATACTATTTTTCATAGTAACTGTACCAATTTACAGGCCTACAAACAGTGTATAAGAGTTCCCTTTTCTCCACCTCCTCTCCAACATTCATTATTTCTTGTCTTTTTGACTATAGTCATTTTAACAGGTGTGAGGTGATATCTCATTGTGGTTTTATTTGCATTTTCCTAATAATTAGTGATGTTGAACATCTTTTCATGTGCCTGTTGGCCACTTGTATGTTTCCTTGTAAAAATGTCTATTCAGATCCTCTGCCCATTTTTCAATTTGTCCATTTGTTTTTTTGATGTTGAGTTGTGAGTTCTTTGTCTATTTTGGATATAAATCCCTTATAGAATATATCATTTGCAAATATCTTCTGCCATTTAGTAGTCTGCCTTTTTTTGTTGATAGTTTCCTTCTCAGTCTGATGTGGTCCCATTTGTTTATATCCACTTTCATTTTTGTTTCCCTTGACTGAGAAGACATATCCAAAAAAATATTGCCAAGACCAACATCAAAGAGCAAACTGTCTATGTTTTCTTCTATGAGTTTTATAGTTTCAGATCTTACAGTTAAGTCTTTAATCCATTTTGTGTTTATTTTTGTATATGGTGTGAGAAAGTAATCCCTGACAGTCTTCTAAGAGATATATGAGTGAGCATATTACTTCATTTATTTTCTTTTTTTAAAGTGATCACCACCACAAGTCTAGTTACCATCCATCATCATACATGTAGCTGTCCAGTTTTCTCAACACCACTTATTGAAGAGGTTGTCTTTTCCTCATTGTATATTGTTGCCACATTGTCATAGATTAATTGACCATATATGTGTGGGTTTATTTCTGGGCTTTCTATTTGTTCCATTTATCTATGTGTATAATTCTGTGCCAGTTCCATACTGTTTGATTACTGTAGTTTTGTAGTATAGTCTGAAGTCAGGAGTATGATAACTCCAGCTTTGTTCTTCTTTCTCAAGATTGTTTTGGTCAGTTATTCAGGATCTTTTTTGTGGTTTCATACAAATTTTAGAATTATTTCTTTTAGTTCTGTGAAATATACCATTAGAATTTTGATAGGGATTGTATTGACTCTGTAGTTTGGAAATTTTAATAATGTTAATTCTTCCAGTCCATAAACATGGAATATCTTTCCATTCATTTGTGTCTTCTTCAATGTCTTTCATCAGTGTATTATAGTTTTTAGTGTACAGGTGTTTCACCTCCATGGTTAAATTTATTCCTAGGTATTTTATTCTTTGCAATGCAATTGTAAATGGGATTGTCTTCTTATTTTTGCTTTCTGATAGTTCATTATTAGTGTATAGAAATTCCAAAGATTTCTGTGTATTGATTTTGTATCCTGTGACTTTACTGAATTTATTAATTAGTTCTAACAGTTTTTTGGTGGAGTCTTTAGGGTTCTATCTATATAGTATGATGTCATCTGCAAATAGTGACAGTTTTACTACTTCCTTTCCAATTTTGGATTCCTTTTAGTCTTTTTTCTTGCCTAACTGCTGTGGCTAGGACTTCCAATGCTATGTTGAATAAAAGTGGAAAGAGTGGGCATAATCTTGTTCCTGATCTTAGAGGAAAAGCTTTCATCTTTTCACTGTTAAGAGTGATGTTAGCTGTTGGTTTGTCATATATGGCCTTTATTATGTTGAGGTACATTCCTTCTATACCCATTTTGTTGAGAGTTTTTATCATAAATGGATGTTGAATTTTATAAAATTCTTTTTCTGCATCTATTGAGATGATCATGTGATTTTTCTCCTTCATTTTGTTAATGTTACATACCACATTGATTGATTTGCCAATGTTGAACCATCCTTGAATCACTGGAGTAAACTCCACTTGATCGTGGTGTATGATCCTTTTAGTGTATTGCTGGATTTTGTTTGCTAATATTTTGTTGAGGAATTTTGCATCTATGTTCATTAAAGATATTGTCCTATAATGTATTACTTCATATATTGAAATGTAGAATATTAATGTCCACATATAAGCTAATTCCCAGCACAAAGTCTAATACATAGCAGACACTCGATATATTTTTGAGAAATATAGCAAAGAATAAATGATGCTAGTGGAACTAATGATTTACACAAATATAAAAAAATGCATAAATGAAAAGTTACTTTAAAATACAAAAAAACACACTATACCATTTTATATTGCACATAACTGACAAGTAAATTATATGGATCATACATACTTAAGAGATGGAAGCAACCACCTTGTACTGGCATAGGCAATTATGTTGTTTTGTTTCATTTTATTTTATTTTATTTTAAGGTGGTGGGATTCGGTTGAAGAAACCGTTAAGATTTGGACAGTGAAAAAGGTCATGTCTGATAGAGACCTTTGTGATCAAATATATACAAATAGACAAATGCAAAATGTGTTTGAGAATCACTAGGTCAAACAACCTGGTAGGACAAGAAGATCAGTCTAGGAAAGTTACTGTGAGAGAAGTTTGGAGCAAAAGATTCAGAAATTTAAATTTAAATGACTATCTGCAACCTACACGATAAAAGTTTTTTTGTTTTTTGTTTTTGTTTTTTTTGTGGTACGCGGGCCTCTCCCGTTGCGGAGCACAGGCTCTGGATGCACAGGCCCAGCGGCCATGGCTCACGGGCCCAGCCGCTCCACGGCATGTGGGATCCTCCCAGACCGGGGCATGAACCCGTGTCCCCTGCATCGGCAGGCAGACTCTCAACCACTGCGCCACCAGGGAAGCCCTAAGATAAAAGTTTTGAACAAAAAGTAGCAACCTAGAGGTCACAGAGGTAATTTTGGCTCCTGATGCTGTATTCCAGCCTACTCTAGATATAGATCTTGAGTGAAAGTCCTGTCTCAAAATAAATCAGGAGGGTAAATACAAAGTATAAATTCCTGCACTAAACCACTGTAAAATAAGTGCCCCAACATTATGGCAATGTCAAACTATATAGACTAAAAGGTATAGACCATGAAATTGGTATAGCAAACTTCGGCCAATTTTGTGAGCCCTAGGCATCTATGAATGACAAATAACTCAAAGATATGAAAGGAACTTAGAGTTGGGTTGGGTGCATTAGCCAAACAGGATATATTGTCTAATCAGTTAGAAAAATAATTTATACATATTTATAACTTATTTATGATTATATTGAAAACATTTCTTTTGGAAAGGGAATGAATATAGATAATTGGGCCCTTGTAGGTGTTTTAGTGGTTCTCTTTAGAAAGCTTGTTAAAAAAAAAAAAAAAAGCCAAATTTACAAGAAAATTGAACCATAGGAGTGGTTGTTCAATTTACAAACATTTAGCAACTATTTCCTTTAAATGTTTTTTCCTGATATATTTAAATATAGTTCTATGTTTAAATCGTTCACTTAAAGTCTCTAAAAGTAGTTTGCAAAGCACTTCCTTGCAAGTTATCCCTGGCAACATTGTTCAGCTTCATCTGTAATTAACCCTAAAGCAGGTCAGTACTTTGTTGGAAGTCAAGGGGTTTAGCTCAGATATTTGCAATCAAGCTATTATACATGATATTGAGTCTCATGAAGCTACTTATCTTACCAAAGGTAAAAGGAAACACTAACTAATCTTTTCAATAAGAAGAACAAGGCAAAATGTATTTGAGTAACAAAGGAACGAATGACAGGACTGAATCCATTTAGCCAATAAACTGTCCATAATCTAGACCAGTGATTTTCAAACTGTGGAATGCCACCCAGTTGGTGAGCCATGACATCAGTTTAGTGGGTCACAGGGTTGCATTGTTGAGAAAAGGAAGAGAATAGATCCAAATATAACTCAAGTAGTAAAGACAGATATTTATGAAAAATTTTAGTTACGTGTGTGTGTATATATTGGAGTACAATTAAAGTTATTTCTTACTGTAGGTCAGGGTCAAGAAGTTTAAAAATAACTGACATGCAGTTATCGTAAAGAAAATGTGTAAAGTCATGTCAAAATAAAGTAGCTATTAGTATTCATTGTGATCATAGCATAAAATCACATCCACAAAAACTCATTTCTTCTTAAGGATACTAGGTAGATATTGAGAGCATCTTACTATTTTCTAACCATTTTCACAGAAACATTTCTCTCTTAATTGTGGTAGGTTCATCCCTTCTTGACAGAGGGGAAACAAAATTGGGATTAATTGGCTCTGTTTTATCTGTTATCCTTCTTCCATTTGCTCCTAGCAGAAGATCAACGCCTTTTTAGTTTTCTTGTTCTGAACATAACTGAAACCAAACTCTTTGGTCACCAGCATTCCTACCTGACTCCACCCCTCTGCCTTTAGTTTCCTGATCCCATTCTAATTTTTAAAAAATATATTATTTCATTCTAACTGATTTGTGCCAAACTCTATATTGATCCCTAGTCATGTAATTTTTTTTTGGCTAATGATTGTTGGAAGGATGGATTCATTTGAGATCTCTTATGCAGTAACAGTAAATTATTCAGCTGTCTCCCTTTTCCTGTATGTCATTTACAATTTCATACCAGCAGATTGTTTCACTTATTGTTAAGCATCTATTTTAGGGTCCTTCGGGAAGCAGCCTTGAACCCAACTTTCCCAACATTTTATTTTCCCTTGGTTGTATCCTACCCTCGTTGCTAGAACAGATCTCTTACCACAGCAGTACTGCTTTATTCTCCACTGACCTCTGTTCTGATTTATTTTTCAAATGTCCACTGCTTCTTAGTTCTCGGAGATGCTCTTGGACTTTTGGTAAATCCTTCATTTTCTCCTGCTTCACTTGACCTTTCTCCTTGGCATCCATGCATGATTCTTTATTCTTCAATTCAATTTGAGCACTAAAGCCCTGTAGCTATTCCCTGCATAACAGTCCCTTCGGATTTCAGTATAGACTAAACAGTTTTTCTCTTGACATTATTCTCTCCTGACCTCTTTGCTTCCAAAAATGGTGACCTAGCTTAAGTAGGCCTTTTGTGAAGACGGTTTTCTCTATTTCCTGAAATATTAGATACTTTCCCTGAAGTTATTTCACTTTTTACAAAGTAATAAGCAAGGGAGTCACTGTGTAATAAACATGGGTTCTCCCACTATAATAATAAATTGTAGGACAATTTATTCTAATTTGATGAATTTTTGAATTATCGTTTTCTCCTTTACATAAGGAAAATAATGTTGATGACTCTGAAGGTCTGTTCTGCCTTCCCTTCCCTCACAAAGCAGAGTATTGCTCCCTTTTCCATTGCTCACTGGGACATGCCACATAGTACTGCAATGGCCATGTCTGCAAAGGTGTCAGAGACATTTCAGCACAGAATCAATCACCATTAGTTTAGTAAAAGCAGCCCAAAGCACATTTTATCAAACTGCTTAACCCTCACTGTTTCCCTCTTTCTGAATGAACTCTGTTTCCCCTTTGCCCATGTGCCATTCCCTCCAACCCAACATTCCCATGTACATAAGATCACTCTTAATATGGCAAAAGATAAATCTGATAAGCTAACTTGTATTAATATGTTATTGACTTATATTGTTACCTGTTGTAAGAGAACTTGCTTAAGGAAGGTAATATTTTATTCAAATATATTACTTTCATTGGGAAATTCAGGCTCCCTTAAATGTGTTTCAGGAGAAGAACTGGAAGCAGAGGTGACTGGCAATTGTGCCATGTAGGTGACTGATCTTTGCATCTTCATAGAGATTTAACCCAGAGACCAATTTGGAAAAGGCCTTGTTTCACTTTGTTTCTAAAGAGACATTCATCTTCTAAGGAGTTCACATCTGTCAGGGAAAGGCAGCCCATTTCCCATTGCTCATTATTACCTCTGCAAAAATAAAAGCAGAGCCCAGTTTCAATCACTGTATACCTTGAACTCTATGGAATGTGGACAATAATTAACTACAGAGAATTGACTAACATAGTTCTCAATTATTAACTCTGCCACATTTTGATGTTCAATAAATTTAGAAAGATATACTAAAGTAGAAAGGGTGTGAATTCCAGGTAGAATATAATAAAGATTTATAAGGTTTTTGCAAAACCCTTGCCCTTTGAAAATATTAAGAGCCGAATTTACCTGCTCTTCAGCCTAAGAGAAAATGGCACCTGAAGAGCCTCAGGAATTAACAGTTTTAAACTCTGGTTGAACCCCGGGTGCTAGCTCTACCACAGCACTATCTTTCTTTAATAGAAAGTTATAAGTTTCCAGAATTCACAGGAGTCTGGCTGGCTTCCATCCAGGACAAGAGTGTAGAGGAGAGGTAATCAATATGCCCTAGCCTATCCTGCAAGGTTTATTTTAAAGATTACCTTGAGTTATGGTAAGGTCTTTGTGAAATACATCATCCTTACAGAGTAAAGCAGATCCATGGGGGTGTCCTAGATGGGTCTTCAGGGAACCACAGCAAAATGTCAAAAAGCCCTCGAAATCTCTGTTTTTATTTTATGAGGAGCAAAGGATCGATAGTAGTGATTGGTAGAGCCCAGTTGATGAAAAGGTCCATAACTTGGGAGGATGCTTCCAGCTGTGATTGGCAGAGGGACCAGGTTGCAGCTTAGAGCCAAGAATTAAAGTTGCATAAGCAGCATGAACTAAGTCCAAATGCTGGGTAATCTAGAAATAGCCTTGTCAGAAAAGCCATGATAGAGAGAATAACAGAAATCAATTTTGGTTGCAAGCGAAGCCTTGTTTAAAATTTCAGCTTGCTAGATACTAACAACTATGAGACATTCTTCGATTCAAGAAAATTGGAGGTAAATGCTTAGGGATATGACTGTGTGATTGACATAGTTGAGTTCCAGGAGAGAATTGTGTTGTCTTTATAATGAGGTTTGGAAAAGCTTCACATACTGCTATACCATAGTAGTAGTTTTATTATCACTCTAAATATTACCAGTAGGTGAAATAAAAATCTCTATGAAAGTCTTCATAAATTAAAGTGCTTACATTCATAAATAGTTGCTATCAGTTTACTTCAATATTAATTCATTTGCTCAGAATTAGTAGAGTCCTCTTTTTCAATCGATCAGAGTTTGTGATAGATGAGAGTAAATTCTGTGACAACTGAAAGCTTAAGTAACATAGCAATTGTGATAGGACTGCTTTTGGTAGTGATGAGAGAAGCAGATGAAAGCTATTGGCAGTCCATTTGGCCTGTGAACCTGATGAGATAAAATACGCATAGAGGTAGTTTGACTAAAGTCGCTCCTCATAAGCTATGGATTCTGAGGGAAATTTCTTGGCTCTGTTGTTTTTACTCACTACATCTCCTCTCTGCCTTCAGTGCTTATGCTTATCACTCAACTTGTAAACCTTTGCCTTGGTCCTGCCATTCCTTCTAAATATGGGACCAATTCATAACCAATCTGCCTTAATTTCTTCTTCTTCACCTTCAGTGTAACCACTTAACTCCATTGCAATCTGGCCTTTATCCCCATAATTCCACTGCAACTAAATTTCTCCAAGCTTATCAATAGTTTCTTCTACATCATACTCTTTCAAATTCTGTATGACATTTAATGTTTTGATCACCTGCCTCCCTTTAAAAAAATTGGTTCTCATCTAACCTCTATAACTGCTCTTTCTCTGTTTCTCATTTAATAGTTCTAGAGGTCTCCCTTCCCTCCCCATCCCCCAGCTGTCATTCAAGTTTTAGTCTTTGACCCTATGCTAACTGCCCTCTGCTTTCTCTTCTTCACAGAGTTCTTGAGGCTTCAACCATCATTTTTGTCTTCCAAATGTTACATGCCAGGTAACACTTCTCATGTATCTCTGCTAATTAATCTTCAAAAACTATTGTTTTGTTCATGTTGCTCTCCATTTTGAGAGTAACAAAGATGCCTGGATTCTGAGACCCAATCTCCATGCTTGACATCTTCCATGAGACATATCCAGGCCAATTCTATTTCAGTAATAATACTGCCTTAATGAAACTTTTCTACCTCTTTTCTATGTCACACAATCTAGAATGTACTTTCTGTTGCCTTTTATTATCTAGTCTATCTAGATCATCAGTCTCAAAAGATAACATACTGTATGATTCCATCATATGATATTTTCAAAAAGACAAACCTATAGTTATAGTAAACAGATCAGTGGCTGCTAAAGGAAGGGGAGGATGTGACTATAAAGGGATAGCACAGAGGGCTTTTGGTGGTGATGGACCTGTTCTGTTTCCTAATAGTAGTGGTTGTTACATAAATCTATCTGTGTGTTAAAATTCACAGAACTTCATACTGAAAAAAAGTTGATTTTACTGTATGATCATTTGAAAAATAAAACTTAAAAAAGACTTAGGGATATGAGTAACTTTTCATTTCTTTTTCATTTTGAAAACTTCAGAATAGAAAAGCTATGAAAAGAGTAGAGCTGGTCTGTGGATAAAGCTTTCAAAAACCAGATTAATCTTCTGGGTTATGCATGCTTCCATGATGAGAGCATGGACACATGTGGATTAGCCATAAATATGAAAAGGAAGCACAAAGTAAATTAAGGTTTTACACTGTCACTCAGCCAATGTAGCAAATAAGCAAAGGCTAGGCGTCCCAAAATATCTTCTCATGGATTGCAGCTATGAGTGAACATGACAGTAAAAAGCTAAGGTCTAAGACATAGGCACAAAGTATTAACTCTGAGGGTGATTGATAGAACTTAGAAGGCATCCAGGTCATAATTCTTTCCCTTAACCCTAGGTCATTAATAACTAGTAAAGAGTCCAATTTCATCTAGATTCCATAGCTTCTCTGTGTTTTCATTTCCTATCTTGATGGAAACAATTATATTTTTACACAACCGAAGAACAAATATGACCTGTTTCACAATTTATGCAGCTGACCTGCATGTATTTTTGACAAAATTATCAAGTTTCTTAGTTATAAATGTTTCTCCTTCTGAAATTTGGGATACAGTGGGGAGCAAGGGGGAATATATCATCTGTGACTCCCTTCTGATGCTACATTCATGGCTAACTTCTTGATTCTGGATGAGCCTTACCAACAATCTTCATTCTTTGGAAAGATTTTCCTAGTCTCTTATAATCTTCATCAATCAAAAGTTACCATCTGAGGGACCATGCTTTCTTTGCAGGTAGCTAAGACTTCCACACACTTCGTTAAGCAGAACTCTTTTTTTTTTTTTTTTTTTGTCTCCCTTCCTTATCCAATCACTAGGTTAATTTTATCTCCTATGTAATTCTTTAATTTTCCCTTGCTTTCCACTGTCATTGCCACTACCCTTTTTCAGTTTCTCAGCATCGCTCACCTGGAGTGAGATATAAAGACATGTAAGGACACAAGGAGGAAGGCCACCTTTCCTTTCTGGTTCCCTTCCTCCAGTCTTGCCTTGCACTCCAGGCTTGATGGATATATCTTAAAGCTAGAGGCAGTTCCTTTTGCTAAGGTTATCTACAGCAATTTCTTTTATTGCCATTCACAGCTGGAGACTTTCTTATTGAAATGTAATCAGCGCCATAATAGCCTTGGTACTTTCAATGCTCCCAGTGATCTCTTCAGAGGCCTTGAAACACTGCTCCTTTAGGAAGACTGGATCAAGCGTAAGAGTTCATATAACATCTGCGATGGCCCCAGGTTCTCTGTGGGACATTTCAGATATTAAGTGATGGATACTTGCCCCTCCTGAAGCATCTCATCCAAGCGTGCTCTTCAAGGTTCAAATGCTTCCTTTCCAGGAGTGAAAAGAGGACTTGAGCATAAACTCCTTTATAGACACTGGGTTCAACAGGGGAGAGCTCTAACACTTATAGAATGCCTCATCCCAGGGCTTTGGGCTGGATCACCATGATGTCAAAGAGCACCAAAGAGGCCCACTATATCATTACTACTTGTCCCCTCTACTTCAAGCACTATTGCCACATTCATATGGGTACTATCTCAAAACCATTTTCTTAAAGAACTCTGTGTCATGTGAGGAAGGTTTACTTAGCTACCTTCAGGCACACCCTTTAGGGAGTTTAGCAGGTTCTGTTACCACTGGTAGGCTATATGACCCTTTTAAAGAATTGTTTTTGTAAACATAGAGCAAAAAAACACTAAGCCAGAGAGCACAGGCTCCTGCACAACTTTGGGATTATTCTTAGAGCCCCACCACCCATAGGAAAATGGACCCCTAAGTGGTCAGATAGCACCTCCCCGGCCCAGCTGTTAGAGAATAAGCACAAGTCATGGAAGAGAAAGGGTATTGAATAGACAAAATTAGGGTAAATGTAATGCTAAATATCACCAAAACAAGCTCTAACCAACAAAGGATGGTTCCTCTCCCTTCCTCACACTTCATAGGGAAAATTCTGAATCATATTTCACATAATCTCTGAGTTCCCCAGCAAGGCTAAGCCCAGTTGCCCACAGTGAAAACTCACTTATTAATATACAGGCCTCCCCACCTCCCACTCCCACCCTCCTACCCCGACTTTCTGAAAATTCTCTTTACACCGTTTCACTTTTACAAAAGACCTACATTAGTACATTTTTTGCTAACAAAGAAATACGAAAAGATTTTAACTTTTGCAAAAAAAGCAAAAAGTAAAAATAGCATCTAGCCTTTTTTTGCAGTGAGCCCTGATAGAGGCATCAAGCTCCTTGAGCAGCAGCGAAAGTGGCACCCCCAAGCTCCTTCCCGGGAACTACACTCAGCATCAGGCCACCATAGCTTTGAACTATTTCTGCGAGCAACTGTGCTTTATCTGGATTTATTTTATACATCCATTAGCAAGATGTGTCCTAGGGTACTTGCATCTTCTTTGCCTTATGCCATTTCAGCTTAGAAATGTTTCACAGGAATGCTCTACTTTCAAACATCAGGGGAAAACTGTACTCTTTATTGACTTTTCCCTTTCTTCCATCTCTCACTTCCTCACTCACAGTGCTTCCTAAGGTAACTTTCCAAAAAAAACTCCTTATACCCAATCATTGTCATAACATTTGCTTTGGGGTTGGGGGCAGGAGACCTAATTTAAGACCCTGTCTTTTACTCATACACAAAATTTCTGTGATTTCAACTGCCAGGCTTTCTGCCGATTGGATTCGATTTATTTTTACTCAGAGAATATTCATTGAATACCAGCAATTTTATATTACCATGGAATTCTTAGGTTAGAAAGAGAAATAAGAGCTGCAAGTAAAAAGTTGTACTAGAGTATATAAAATTGGAGTAATAAAAAAGTTACAAATATGAGAGGCAAAAGAGGGAGCTCAGAGGACCAGGACAGAAGAACTGAAGAAGGTGACATTGGAGCTGGACCTTGAAGTGCAACAGGATTTGGGCATCTGAAAGCCCTGAAGAAGTGCCTGATGGGCAGAGGGAATGATGAGTGAAGACACTGAGTCAGGAACGTACAGGGTGTACATGAGAAGCAAGAGGTAGTTCCATCTGTTTCAAGTACAATATGTAATAAGGGCAAGTAGAGAAAGATAAAGATGGAAAAAAAGGATGTTGTCAGATGAGACTTCCCTGGTGGTCCAGTGGTAAAGAATCTGCCTTCCAATGCCGGGGACATGGGTTCGATCACTGGTCGGGGAACTAAGATCCCACATGCCATGGGGCAACTAAGACCACGTGTCACAACTACTGCACTTGTGCGCCTCAACAAGAGAGCCTGTATGCCGCAAACTACAGAGCCCACGCTCCCTGGAGCCTGCACACCACAACTAGATAGAGAAAACACGCAGGTCACAGCTAGAGAGAAGTCTGTGCGCCACAATGAAGATCCCACATGCCGCAACTAAGACACGAGGCAGCCAAAAAATAAATAAATAAGTAAATAAATAAATAAATCTTAAAAAGGATATTGTCAGATAATTGATTCTCAATCTAAGTAGTTTATAAAGAAAGCAATGGTAAGCCATTGAAAATATTTGAAAAAAAATAGTGATATCTTATCTTTCATGTCTCAGTTTGCTATCAGTTCAGGTACACTACTTTTACCCCCTTATACTACTGTCCCTATCCCTCTCTATCTAGGTTCTTTGCTTTTTTCCTTTATAACATTATTATAATACTATGTTGGTTTTATTAATTTCTGTACTTATTTTTTTCTCCCTCAGTAAAAAGTAAGCTGTCAGATAACCCATTTAATATTATGTATCCAGTGTTTTTTATGGCATCCTGCAAATAGTAGGTACTCAATTTGAGTTTTGTTGAATAAATGAATGAATGATGTGTTTTCTGATGGCTCTGATACTTTATCTGATATTTCTCTGACAAAAGACTCTTCACTTTCTCCTCTCCTCATAGAATCAGTGTATTCAAACACAAATCAAACTCACAACACCTAATGTATCCCATGGTTTCCAGACTCACACAAACAAGTTTAACTTGAACTATGGTTACATATGATTTGAGAGTGTACCAAAGACCCATCTAGCAGGCTCTAAAACTTTATTTAATCAAATCTGAACAGAGAACTTGACTGTTTACTCTCCTGTTTACTCTCCTGTTACATCTGAAGCCCCAGACTTGAGGGCATGGCTGGTTGCAATGCCGAGCTGGTCCTTCCACCAGGTAAGGTATTCCTACCACATCACAGGTTAACCCAGGTGAGTACAAGAAAGCAGAGTGGCATGCTTTTGTTGTGACTGGCACAAGCTTTTGATTGTTCCATCTAGGACTCCATCTTTATAAGTCTACACACCCCTTGGTGAGAACACAAATTCCTGTGTTTTAATGTTGACTTTTGATGTTAGGCGCTAACAAGAAGGCCATTAGACTGAGGTGGCCTGCTTAAGCAAACCAAAATCTAAGCCTGTAAATGTCTCAAGGTAATGAAAGCAAAACCCAAGGACAACAAATCACAAACAGACAACTATAGCCAATTAAATAATTTCTTCTCTGCTTCCATACCTTCTCTGCATAAATCCCCAGCTCCTGTCAATGAAGTGTCCTAATTGATTCTGTTTTGGCACTGCCTGATTTAAATTGATTTTTGCTTAAACTCTTAAAAATCTTTATATGTCTCAGTTTATCTTTTAACAAAACTGAGTGTGTTATGGGAACCCAAGTCTCCCATCTCTAAAATTAAGAAAGGATGTACACCAACCCAGGGAAACAACTCCCCAGGATTTACCACAAAAGGAAGAAACTCTTGAGCAGACAGATGATATCTGTGACCACCTGACCTGAGCATAGGTCATTCCTCTATTGGTGCAGGAATGGCCTCAACACATTATTGCAATACTCTTGGGTAAAAGAATGCATAGAAGCTGATAGCCCCACTGATTATTGGCTATAGACACATCAAAAAATAATCGGAGCAGATAAAGTAAGAGAATTCCTCTCCCTACCCAGAACACTGAGAGACACGTGCAGGAACTCAAAGAAAATCAGCATAGTTAGCCACTACGGTGATTAGCAATAGCAGTGATCATAATAGGAGGGAAAATTTAAACAACAACAGGAAAATTACTAGATAAAAGAGAAGACAGGTGGAGATAATCTTAATTTCAGTCTGAAAATGCTGGATTTTGAATCTTTCTGAAAGATATTCCAACTTCCATCATCTGTGGCCTAATTTTTCAACTAGTTCAATCAGTGCCTCTTATTTTCAATTTTCTAGCCCAAACTCCCAAATGCTTGCCTGTTTATCCATCCTTCTCTTCTCCCTTTCCAGATCCTCTTTCCTTTCATTTCTTTGTTCCTCCGTGTCACCCATACTTGTTAAAATTATTTGCATATAACATTCATAATAACTTCATACCCTAGCAAAGTGACTTGCATGGGGGAGGTTTTCAATAAATATTCATTTAAGATGACTTTTTTCCACTCTTCTTTTGTCATAGCTCCCCATCCCACCAAGCCATGAGACATTGGTCTTATTGTAGGTCACAAAATAATGAAGTACAAGGATTTCACTTTAGGAAGAAACAGGAATCAGGACTTTTGTCACTGACTTTCATGAACTGGGCTTCCAACTTTTAAATGTGGTGCATAATTGACACTTTGATACTTTTAGGCTATGGTGTATTCTCACACTCTCATGGGGAAAAAATACTTGCTGACACAATCAGGAAACAGATGGTGACAAAGATCTTATACTTTGGTGCCAATCAATATGTTTTACTTGCCACTACTAAAATCTCATTTGAGGGACCCAGGAATTTAAAGGAATTTTTCTGGCTTTTTTCTCTATCCTTTAAAGACTATTTTTAAGAATCTTCAGGGCTTAAAAGTTTTACTTCATTTTTCCTCTTCAGTTTATTAAGTCAATTCTAGAAGGGTTTTGGCTTGTAGCTAAGAGAAAATAGTGAATTCAAGTATTTTGTTCTTTACCATCAGTGACAGAATAGTGTCTTAACTCTTGCCCCCTTCCTTCCAGACACCACCCTTGAGTACAACTACCCTAACCTTGAAAAATTAATCTTCTGGAGAATGATGAGTTCTGTAATTGTGCATTGACATAACAACAGAAATGTTTCTCCCCATCCCTTCATTCCTGCTTCCTTTACAAAATAGCAACTGTCTGTCAAACAAGAAAATAAAAGGAGGGACTTCCCTGGTGGCGCAGTGGTTAAGAATCCACCTGCCAATGCAGGGCACACGGGTTTGATCCCTGGTCCGGGAAGAACCCACCTGCTGCGGAGCAACAAAGACTGTGTGCCACAACTACTGAGCCTGCGCTCTAGAGCCCATGAGCCACAACTACTGAGCCTGCGTGCCACAACTTCTGAAGCCGCACACCTAGAACCCATGCTCCACAACAAGAGAAGCCACAGCAATGAGAAGCCCATGCACCGCAACAAGTAGCCCCCACTCACTGCAACTAGAGAAAGCCCGTGTGCAGCAACGAAGACCCAATGCAGCCAAAAATAAATAAATACACAGACCCTTAAAAAAAAAAAGGAATGTTTCTGGAAGGAGTAAATGATAACATTATTATCCAGAATACAAAATATTAATGAGTTGAAACTCTATGTCTGAGGAGAAAGAATCAGATAATCACATCCAACTAGGAACTTCTCCCCCAGACCAGAAACTTCTGAAGGGCAAGGACAATGTTTTATTCTACCTCAGAGCCCACATAGCCATTTTTAACAAATATTTGCTGAGTTGAATCTACAGCAGTCCATGAACTGGCCAGAGAGATGTCCACCAAAAGAAGCCCCCTTTGTTTATGTATCTCTAGTATATTGGATTTGCATTGTGACTTTTAGGGTTTGGGATGCCTAAGAAAGGTGTAGGTGAGTGAGCCTTTATGCATCACCTGCCTAGGCAACTATGGGAGCCTGATTTAATCAGGTGTATTCTATTTCATTGTGCTTTTTCTCCCCACTGCTTAAATTGGTCACTAACATCTCTCAGATAATTTGAAAATATTTGTTGAGTATGAGTTCCATAGAGGATACAGAGGAAGAAAACTACAACGTGTTGAACATATACAATACTTTATGCCAAGCACACATAGGATATATAATTTAACCCTTAAAACAATTGTGTGAGGGTGCTGTTATCGATATCCCTATTTTATAATGAGGAGACACAGGTTCAAAGATATTAATTAAGTAGCCTAACATCACACAGATCATAGCATAGCTGGGGTAGAAACCTAAGTCTGTCTAGTTGCAATGTCTATTGCACAGGAATGAATATTAATTTTACTTCAATTTTCTTGAATCTACACAAATTCTGTGCTACTACTTCTAGGATCATAAATAGGTCATTACTTCTAATTTCTCAGTTAATTGTTCAGTAACTTACTCAGCAAGATTTTGGCTCTGACATCCTAACAGAGTTCTGATATGGGTTTGGTTTTCACCCTCACAGCAGTCCTTCATAGAAATCCACAAAAGGTCTAAAGTGTGCTGATCTTACTCTTCTTCATCTGCCAGGCTTCCTGAGAAACTCTACAAACTCCACACTGGTCACAATCTGAGCAAACATGTTTTTGTAGAAACAAATGTATGGCATACACATCACATAATTCCTCTGCTCAAAACTCTCTAATAAATCTCCATCTTGCTCAAAGTACAAAATTTTTGGCTTTCCAATAACCTAGAGGGCATTACATTACCTGGAGCACCTCCCTTACCTCTCTGGTAGTCCCTTCTACTGTTTTCTCCCTGGCTCATGTTCTCTGGCCACACTGCCCTTCAATGCCTTCCAGTCTTGCACCCATATCAGAGCCTTTGCATTGGCTGTTTCCTCTGCCTAGTGCCTTCTTCCCCAGATTTGGAGACAGTTTACTCCCTTATCTTCTTCAAGTTTTTGTTCAAAAGTCACCTTCTCAATGATATCTACCCTGATCCCCCTATTAAAAATTATAACCAAACAGTCAAGAATTCTCAGTCTTCTTTACACTACTCGGCATTTTTAGGTAACATTTATCACTTTCTAACAAACTATATTTCAACTGTTTTTTAGGCTCATTATTTATTGTCTGTATCCCTTCACTAGAATATAAGCTCCACAAGGACAGGGATTATTTTAAATTTCATGCATGGATGTATCTCAAGCACCTAGAAACAGTATATATAAGAGATGCTCAATAAATGAATAAATATGCATGTAAACACACATACATTTGTGAACTCTTAAACACCTGAATCTCTCAGGAGTATCACACACTATTAAGAATTATAATAATTACCTGATTTATGAGTTTAGATTCAACCCACCCGACTTTATAGTTCTTTTTAATCAATAAATTCAACAAGAGTATGTTAGCAGTGAAAAAATAGATCCAGCTGCATACATTCCTTTAAAAGGCACTCAGTAACATTGAACATTTTCTTTTCAGTAGTAAAATGACTTATTTGAATCAGAGACCTTAAAGTCCATTTATGGGGAGGAAAATATTCTCACATAAACTGAAAAGTATATGCAGGTCAACATATAAAGACTGGTCAGACTCTAGTTTGCATTTTCATCTGTCTCTCTCCGGCTGTCTGCGCATCGTTCAGCTTCCCGCTGCCTCTTTAAATCTATGCTCTTTTCTAAGGTGTAGTCCTCTATCTCTCCCAGCTCAAGAGGAAAACAGTCTTCCATCAAACATGGTGCTCAGGCTCAGACTTCCTTAAGCACTGCATCAGATTTATTGCTGGCTTCATCACTTATCAATAAAACCGGCTTACACACCTTGCTCTATCTTGACAGCCGTCTCTCCAGACATCAGGAACCAAGGTTTACATAGACTCTGGACTTTATCTGGGCCCTGTGATGTACAATATCATGGCAACAAGGCCTTTTCTCTTTGTTCTGGGGAAACTTGAGCCATAATGTGCCAGCCTGGTGTTCATGCTGATTGTGATAAAGAGCAGCACACAGCTTTTTCTCTCACTCTTCTTTCTCTTCTCTAATTTTTTTCTCCTCTCTCTTTTAAAGAAACAGGTGTTGGCATGGATTAGAGAAAAATTACATCATCTTGAAGAGAAGAGGAGAAATGGAAAGGAGGGAAAAAAATAGGAAAAAAAAAAAGTGGCAACCAGACCCAAATACATTTGCACATATAAAGCTGTTCTAATGAGAGCCAAATTGATTTGACATTCAGTGGCAGTTTGAAGCCAAGAAAAGCAAAGCAGCCTACAAAAGGCCTAGCTCATTGTTTATGGAGTGTCATACTCTATCATCTGTGAGACCAATAACAGGGATGGGAAGGCCTTTAAAGGCAGGGTGTGTGCTGGGAAGGGCTGTGTGGATACCACCAGTGTCAGATCTGATAGACTGATTGAACGTGGCTTCCTGAGCTGAGATGGGGTTTGTCAGATGAGGCGGATATTATCTGCAGATTACACATTAGCCAGCAAATTTATAAAGTAGTAGCATTCTTTGAAGATGTGTACAATGCTTAGGGTGGCACATTTTACACTGGTCTAGGGAGAAAAAATTCTCATAAAAATACTAACCAATGAAAGACAGTAATGAATTATATGTCATTCAAATGGAACTATATGCATAATATAACAGAAGCATCATTATCATCACAAAAAGAGTATGGTTCCCTCATAGCAAGCAACGTACACTGCAGGTATGCACATGTATACAGCTGACAGAATGAAAAAAAATCATACTAAAATAGAAATTTTTTCTATTAACTTTATTTTTCAAGAAAGAATGTTTGGTCATTTCAATATTTGTTAACTGGCCAGGGATTTAGCATTCTGCAGCTCACTGTTAAGAATACCTGGGGAGGAATGAGGTGTTTATTAAATGTCAGCACATGACAAGGTAGATTAAATAAGTCTTTCTAGAAATGTGAGAAATGCTAGAGTGTTACAGTCTGTGTACAAAAAAGAGTTCCTCTTTCGCCATCCCCTCCAGCCTCAAGCCCAGTCTAAGTATTACTTTGATATTAGATTCAGTAGAAGATTCGGATACTAGTGTTTACTTTTGGGCTTCACAAAGGAAAGTTGATTTTATTGCAGGGTATTGCTGAGTGATATCAAATCCAAAATTTCAGCCTCTTTCATCTCAATTTTCTAAACACTTATGGGGTTAAAAATAAAATTTGACCTTAAGTAATCTAGACTTCAGTGTGTTTCTCTGGTATAGATTTTATGGCACCATAAAATACTGTGCATATGAGACAAAGATTAAATATCAAAATGGTGTCAAAGGAAGCATATTAATACACCATGAATAAATTCAGAACTCCTATTAATTTAAGCATATACATCTTTAATATAAATTCAAAAAGAGAAATGGAAAGTTTTTTGTTTTTTGTTTTTTTTTGTGGTACGCGGGCCTCTCACTGTTGTGGCCTCTCCCGTTGCGGAGCACAGGCTCCGGATGCGCAGGCTCAGCAGCCATGGCTCATGGGCCTAGCCGCTCTGCGGCATTTGGGATCTTCCCAGACCGGGGCACGAACCTGTGTCCCCTGCATCGGCAGGCGGACTCTCAACCACTGCGCCACCAGGGAAGCCCGAAAGTATTATTATTGATAGGAATAACAGTGCAGATTAGAATTTTGTTACGCACATTTATCTCATACAGCTATGAGATCCTTACTTGATATTTCTTGGGACTGGATAAGCCTTGATGCTTCTTTGCCCCATATTGCTGAAGGTCAGGAGGACTGGGGTTTCTGAGGAATTACATGTAAAGAACAACTGGAATTGTTTACCAAGCCCATTGCCCCCTAGTTACCTGCATTCAAATAGTGGGTTACAGGATTTTTATAGAACCCTTAAGGAGCATAAACACCTCACTCTAAACCAAAACAGAATTCCTTAGCCTGTACCCTGTGCAGGATATAAGGCTGAAAACAGAGGCAGTGGCCAGGCTGGAACACAGTGTCCAACACACAGCTTCTCTCCCTCCCTGTCACCACCAGACCAATGGAGTCACCACAAGGAGTTCAATTCCACAGACATTTATGCTGGGAACACAAGTTAAATAAGATCCTAGTCTTTACTCTCAAGAAGTTTAACATAATTTACGGAGTTCCAGACAAGGACAGCTCTTACTTTCTCCAAATCTCGGGCCCTCATGCTACCATCAGAGCTTATGCTATCTGGTGGCATATTGTATGCCTCACTGAACAGAGGGATAAACATTTCCTAATAGGGATTTGATGGACCTGGAGTCTCAGAGAGTCTAAGTGGACAGATATGGAAGCCTAAAATTAAAACAGTAACCCTTACTTATGGATTACATGGCTAAGGAAAATAGGGGTTCAAAATAAAAATATAACTAATTGTATAGTGGTTGTTTTCAAAATGCTTTTACATAGGTAATTTACTGTGATAATGTCAAAGAATTTGGCCATTTGATGGGACAGTTAGAATTCGGAACTGATAGATAGATTATAGTTATACTCAACTGTTATGGACTGAATATTTTTGTACCCCAAAAAAATCATATGTTGAAACCTTACCCACCCCAAGTTGATGATATTAGAATGTGGTGCCTTTGGGAGATAATTAGAATTAGATGAAGTTATGAGGGTAGAGCCTTCATGAATGGGATTAGTGCAATTATAGGAGTCACCAGAGAGTTTGCTTCCCCTCTCTGCTCTCTGCCATGTGAGGATACAATGGGAAGCTGGCAGTCTGCAGCCTGGAAGAGGGTCCTCACCGGAACCCAACCATGCTGGCACCCTGATCTCAGACTTCCAGGCTCCAGAACTGTGAGAAATGAGTATCTGTTGTTTATAAGACACTCAGTCTATGGTAGTTTATTATAGCAGCCTGAATAGACTAAGACATCAAACTAAAAGAAAGATCTGGCATGATTAGTGTAGACCCCACAGATTGCTCATTAAAAAAAAATGAAGATCTTCAGGAATTTCTCTAGCTTTGACAGAAGTTCCAGGGGTATACTTCCTATGGATACAAATAACAATAAAAAATGATTTGAATTCTTCTATCTATAGGTATTAGATGACTTTGTGAAATATTTTAAGGACAATTTGGGTAAAACCAATCAGTCTATGTGTTCTGTAAGGAAGAACAATTAATACAATGATGCTTCCAAGTCTTTGTCATATAAACTGATCCCTGCTGATTAAGCTAAAATAGCTATCAAAATCATTCTGCCCTCACTTGAAAATTAAAAGCAACCTGCCTGTGCACCCTTCTACACTGTTGGTGAGAATGTAAATTGGTGCAGCCACTATGGAGAACAGTATGGATGTTCCTTAGAAAACTAAAAATAGTTATGATCCAGCAATTCCACTCCTGGGCATATATCTGGAAAAGATGAAAACTCTAATTCGAAAAGACACATGCACCCCAATGTTCATAGCAGCACTATTTACAATAGCCAAGACTTGGAAACAACCTAAATGTCCATCAACAGATGAATGGATAAAGAAGATGTGGTATATATGTACACTGGAATATTACTCAGCCATAAAAAAGGATGAAATAATGCCATTTGCAACAACATGAATGGACCTGGAGATTATCATACTAAGTGAAGTAAGTCAGAAAGAGAAAGACAAATATCACATGATATCATTTACATGTGTAATCTAAAAAAATGATGCAAATGAACTTATTTCCAAAACAGAAACAAACTCACAGACATAGAAAACAAACCTATGGTTACCAAAGGGGAAAGGGGGTGGGGAGGGATAAATTGGGAATTTGGGATGAACAGATACACACTACCGTACATAAAATAGATAAACAACAAGGACCTACTGTATAGCACAGGGAACTACATTCAATATTTTGTAATAACCTATAATGGAAAGGAATCTGAAAAAGAATATATATATGTATATATATATAACTGAATCACTTTGCTGTACACCTGAAACATTGTAAATCAACTATGCTTCAATAAAACACACATACACACACAAAGAGCAACCTGCCTGTGTTCAAATATTGCCTCTGCCTCTTTTTAGCTAGGTAACCTAACACAATTTAATAAGCCATTTTGTGCCTCAATTTCTTCATCTGTAAAATGGGGATACTAAAGGAGGTGTTGTAAAGATTAAACAAACAACACTTGTAGAAGGCACTGGCCATATATTAAAATAACAATGCAAACAATGATAATAAGTTTTAATTTAAGGAATATTCCAACAACATATCTAAAGCAATTCAATAATTGTTTCACTAGATTTGTAGTGAATTGTTTCTTTTTCAATTTTGGAAGCTCTATTTCTTTAATGTTGATGGTAATGTTAGGGAAGTATAAAGAATGATGGCAGAAAATTTACTGATCATTTCTACTAATCCAATAGTATTCCTTTTAAAAGTCCTGGACTCATTGTACTTACATCCTCCTACATGTATCTTTTCTGGTACATGAATATGTAGTACTTCATATTGACCAAATTAATAGTCTTTCTTTCTGGTGTGAAATATTATCAGCTCTTTGCAGGGTTTCTCACTATGTATGCTGTCACTGCTTTTCCTCACAAGCCATAGATGCCTTTCTGTAAAGCTGGCCGCCTTATCCTTAGTTGAATTACTTTAAAACCCAATATCAAATAAACCTGAATGTTGCTCTTTTTCAGAAGGAAAAACTATAGATAAAGATTCATGTTTTATTTTCTCAATTTTGTTTAAAAAGTGTCACTGGGCCAAAATACAACAATAATAATAGCTACACTAACTTAGTGCCAGGGAGTAGGTATTATTACTATCTCTACATCACAGATGAGTAGGGAGGAGTGTAGAATAGAAAGGAAGCATCATACAGCTGTTACACAGCCAAAACAAGATTAGCTCCAATCTCTCAAGCCCTTAACCCCAGTTGTACTGCCTCCTGGGACTATGTCTGAACTGTCACCTCAAAGGAATCAGAACCCTCGGTGGCTAAACAATAAATGGGCATCTCCTAGAGATAACAAACTGCCCTTTCAGACTCAAAGATTAGTGACTGTAATTTGTGGCATGTGCAGCTCCAACAAGTTCAAGTGTTACAGAGAGAGATAAAGCAGTGCATTTGAACATTTTTTGGTACATGTTGCAAGTTAATCTTCAGTAGTTGAACCTATATTTTTGGTTATAAAGTTTAGATGAAATGCCTCAATAAACATACAATTAACAACAAAATATGATAAAATAGATAAAAATATCCATCCAAGATCACTGACCTAACCAGAAATCTGACTCTCTACTTTTAAATTTATTAATTCATGTTTAACATGGGTATTTTTTGTAATCCACATGGTTATGCTTAACAGAGTGCTACAGGCTAAATAAGTCTATAAAGTAACATTACTAAGCACTTGGCAAAGTTATTTTGTCATTAGTTCCACTCCCATCCCCTTACTTTGCACAGACTGCCATGTTAAGAAATAGTGTGTGAAATAATGGAAGACACCTGAGTTCTAAATTGATTCATGAGCTTGGCTCTGGAAGAGATAGTTTAGTGTTGAATCTCAACAAGCTGAAAGCCTTATGCCTCTTCCCAATACAAAGAGATGAATTCCTGTTTGGCAAGCCAGAACAGGTCCATTATTTCTGACTCTGTTATCACAGTGAAATTTATCATATTTAGATCTCAGATATTTGAAACTTTAGTTATCAGGCAAACAGTCTTAGGTCACAGATTATAAGAATGAAACCAAAAAACAAAAAAAAATGCCCGTGATTAAACAAAATGTCTCAAAATCCATCATTGTAACTTATGCATAGATGAGAATCCTCAGAACATATTTACACTTGCTTTTTCTACAGTTCAAAAGAGGCTTTTTCCCCCCATTTCCAGTCCCACAGTCGATTAAATACAACAAATTAATGGGTGATGGTTGCTATCTGCAGACACATTGAAAGTACAAGAATGTGTTAGTTAGTGGTCTGATAACAAGAGGGAATGTAAAGAAATATAAAAACAACTTGAACCATATTCCCACCTGGGGCCATTTAATGTTGGAGAAAGCAGCTATTTGAAATTCAAAACCCATAGTATTATGTGGATCATTAATATATTATAGAAAACTATAATTTACATCCATGATGATTATCTTGTATAAATAGGATGTCACAAAAATTATGTTCAGTATATTCTTTAAAAGAAGGCAAAAAGTTTTTAATATATTTAAAGAAATATTTCCATACAAAATGCTTCACATATTGGCTTAGCTTTGATATTTAAAGGATAAACACTAAAATAACCAGAATGCTCAAATGCAAAAAAATCATGCATTCCCTGAAGGCTCTAGACTATTGTGGTTTTATTAAATATAATTGTTTTTGAAGAATAATACTGGTATGTCTGAACTGGTTGGTGCCCTTAACAGCTCCCTCTCTACCCACAAACAAGGCCAAGTGTTTTCTATAACCACAATTCCAATACATGTTCCAAAAAATATTTCTAAGCTCTATTTCCTACCCACCCTTCCAAATCCACTAGCTCTGGCTTGGTGTCCCTAGTCACTACCCTGTTGCCTTGTTCCTGCTTTGTGTTTCAATTGCTTATTTAGTTCCCAACTCTGGCTTTAGCCCTGGATGTAATTCAGATATCCCATAGCTCCATGCCCCAGAATAGCACTGTCTAAGAGAAATACAATGTGAGCCACATATAAAATTTCCAATTTCCAGTCACTACGTTTAAAAAGTAAAAAGAAACAGAGACAATTAACTTTGTAATGCATTGCATTTAGCCCAATATACTGAAAACAATCATCATAAAAATATTAATGAGATTTTTTTACATTTTTTCAATACTAAGTTGGAAATCTTGTGCATCTTTTACACTTATATCTCATTTTGGACTAGCTACATTTCAAGTGTTCAATGGCTACCTGTGGCTAGTGGCTACCATATTGGACCATGCAGCTATAGAGCACTTAGGTCATAATCACTCTCAACTCCCAGAACTCCCATCCTGGCTGGAGCTTCAGATTACCTAATGGTCTCTGAGGGTAGTTCTTAAAGTACGCCACATTATTGGCTAGAAGTTCCATGTATGCATTGGTATGTACCTAATAATAATCTCATTTTAAACAACTTTGTCTTTTATAAGTTTCACTCCAAAACACTTTTAAATCTTTTTCTCTTCCAATGGCACCCACATCAACTATGTGATGTAGATAAAGCAGGCATGAATATCCCCATTTTATAGATAAGGAAACTGAGACTCAGAGAAACTTAGTGATTTATTTAAGGTATTTATTTAACTTAAGTGATTTATTTAAGCAAAGATAACAATTCAAGGGGAAGTTTGTGCTTTCTAGTTTACAGCTGTTTCTACAATTCCTTATTACTCCTTAAACAATTAGAGGAAGAATCTATTTACTGATTCTTGGATGCAAATTCCCAAATAATGCAGACATCTGGTCATCAGTAGCCTAACTCTCTCTCTTGAGCAATGATATCAAATATATATTGAAACATGCACAGTCAACCCAGAGATATCAGGGATAATAGAAAAAAGTCTGCGTGAAATATGTGGGAAAGAGGTTTTCTCTTCACGTATAAGTAGAACTAACTCTTGGGCAATGATTAAATCACATTGAGAAACCTCAAAGACACATAAAAAGGGAAATTCTTTGGGGGTTTGCTTATTGTTTATTTTTCAGAAATGAAGTGATCTAAAAAGAGAGGACAAGTTCATTCAGTTATAGCTTTCATATAATTACCACAAACTCTAATGCAAAGTAGACTGTAGGTCTGCTCAATGTACATTTCTGTGCTTGCCAAATTATGTTTGGCAGTGTGGTCAAGCAAGAACAGATGCACACTGGGCCGAGTTTTCTTGGGCTGTTCAATAATTAGGAGGACCATGTATTATAATAAACCACATCCCCTTGGCTAAGATTTGGATGCAAATTGCACACTAATTCACTTCCAAGTTTTTTGGAAGCTCACCAAGAGAGATGAAAATCAGGGAAATATACTGTTTACTTCAGGAAATTTGTTTAAAACTAAATATGGCTCATTTATAAGAGGTGTTGCGGAACTCCATAAGAAATGTAACAATAGCTTTTTTTCAGGTTCCATTCAGCAGGAATAAGGAAATGCTAAGAGGCTCCTTTGAAGAGGTGTCCTGTGTTATATGCCAGTTCTAACCATCTTCTTATGAATGCATTGGAAGAGTTCTAATTGGATGATAAACACTCATATTTGTAAAATATCATGTTGCTCAAATGGAGGGTGAAATAAGTTCACCCTCAGTGAGTGAGGCCTTGTCAATATTTTATACTACTAACTGATAGGTAGCAGGCTGCTTCAAATTTGGAAGTGGGTGGGTTGAAACTTTTTTTCTGCAAAGCCAAAATATCCATTATAATAAAAGCTCTTGCATCACTTCATCTGGTATTGCTTAGTAATCCAACAATTGCAAACACTATCTAGAATGAGGTATTTTTAAAAAGGCAAGACCTAAAAGACCAAAGTCTATGCCATATTCCCTGCATATCTTTTTCAGCTTGCAGAGAGAAGCCAATGCCTTTCAGCATCACGCTTGTTCTTAGAAGAAATTACATCCAATCATGTTGTGAACTGCATGTGTGTTCTCAGTCTCATTCTCCAAATTACATTTTTAAACTACTTATTTGAGTTCAATATTAGCTCAGTCACTGACCTGGGTCTTTGTATGCCAACTGTGTCAACACAAAGATACACTGCCTGAATCCTCCTTCCAGGCAGGACTTGCTGCCCAGCTGTGGGGAATGCAGTCAGCAGAGAGCCTGAAGCTGCCAGCTTTTTCAGGATCTGTCTCAGTTACAGAGAGCCACTTCACCTGAGGTCATGCCCTCTGAGGGTTGTCTACATTTGATGACTGAGTAAGGCCATTGGGTACAGCTGAGGATGACTCTGCAAAGCAATACTCCATCCAGAGCTTGAGTCTACTCAATCTTTCACTTTTCTTTCATAGGTGTCAATCCTTAACAAACACCCTAAATTCCATCTCATCATCTGCTTCCAGAAAGCCTAGCCTACAGTCAAGCTTCTGCTCATTGTCAGTGCCCTTCTGCTCAACCTGGACCTATGACACGAATGCTACCACTTGATCATGTCCTCCAACTGGACTGAATACTCCAGCCTCTAATCTTGGCATCCATTCAGGATTCACAGTAAATCACTCCTTTCAGCAGAGTTCCCAACACTTTATGACCTGATCCAATCAGTCACTTGATATCATTCTCAGGCTAGTGTCTGCAGAAATGGTAATACACACTCCTGTAGTGGATTCATAATGGTAGTGAATAATCATTTTCTAAGTTTTTATTTTGAGATAATTGTAGATTCACATGCACTTTTAAGAAGTAATTCAGAGAGGTCCCAAATACCCTTCAGCCAGTTTCCCTTAATGGTAACATCTTGCATAACTAGAGTACAATGTCACAACCACTAAATTAAGATTGATAAAATTCACTGATCTTGTTCAGATTTCATTAGTTTTATATGCATTCATTTGTGTCTGTGTATGTATGTAATTCTATACAATTTTATCACATATGTAGATTGGTGTGATCACCCTAACAGTGAAGATACAGAACAGTTCCATCCCAAGGCTTCCTGGTGCTACCATTTATAACCACAGCAGTGTTTCTTCCAATTCTCCTCCCTAAACCCTGGAAACCACTAATATATTCTCCATTTCTATAATTTTGTCATTTCAAGACTGTTATATAAATGAAGTCATCCAGTATATAACCTTTTGAGAGTGACTTTTTTCACTCAGTATAACTCCCTTGAAATCCATCCAGAGGATGTAGCAATAGTTCTCTTGATTGCTGAGCAGTGTTCCATAGGAAGCATGTACCACAGTTTGTTTAACCATTCATCCACTGAAGAACATTTGGGTTATTTCTACTTTTTTGGTTATTAAGATAAATCTACTTTGAATATTCGTGTATAGGTTTTTGTGTGAATGTACATTTTCATATCTCTTGGACAAATGCCCAAGAGTGCATTCACTTGGTCATATGGTAAGCACATGTTTAGTTTTGTAACAAATTGCCACACTCTTTACCAGAGTGGCTGTACCATTTTAAATCTGCACCAGGAGTGAGTGAACCAGTGTCTCTACACCATTGCCAAGATTTGGTGTTATCATTATTTTTTATTGTAGCCATTCTGAAAGGGGTGCATGATATCTCATTGTGGTTTTAATTTGCCCTTCCCTAACAGCTAATAATGGTGAACATCTTTTCATGTGCTTATTTGCCCATCTGTTTATCCTCCTCAGTGAAATGTCTGCTTATGTATTTTGCCCATTTTCTAATGAGATTATTTGCATTATTACAGTTAAGTTTTGAAAGTTCTTTATAGATTCTGGATACAAGCTCTTTGTCATAAATGTGGTTTGCAGATATTTTCTCCTAGTCTAGTTTGTCTTTTCATTCTCTTAACAGAGTATTTGGCAGAGCAAAAGTTTTAAATTTTGATAAGGTCCAACTTATCAATTTTTGTTTTAATGGATTGTGCTTTTGGTGTCTGAGAAATCACTTTTCACTGTGACTTTTTTTTCATTTTTGAATGTGTAATAAGAATTTTATTTTACCTTTTACAAGTTAGTATATGTACAAGGTAAAAATAAAATTCAAACAGTCCTGGAAGGTATAAAATCAACAATGTATGTGTTTTTATGGAGCATATACAAATTATTTTTTAAATCAAAAAGCAGGAAGCTTTACAAAGTGAAAAAATTATAAAAGACAGCCAGCTTGTACAACAGTGAATATAATCCCATATTTTATTATAAAATATTTGCAGATGATCTATTTCTTTCCAATTCAGTGAGATTCATGGTTAACTTATGAATGGGGATAGCTCACATTGCATTCAATATTTATTCATTTATTCATTCAACCAATATTTTGAACAATTACTACATGCTGGGCATAACCTGTCTCACTTTCATTCCAAAATGCTTAATGATGTAGTTTTACATCAATCTTAAACCAATGGATTTCTTTTACATTGCATTAAGTCCACAGAAGATGTAAAGTTAAAAACTTTCAGTTTTATTCCAAAGCAATTCATAATTTGTTAGAGGTAAAGGAGCAGTATCTTTTTTGTGATGGAAAAAGGTCAGTAGTAGGTGTCAAGTGATGACATAATTTACTACAAAGACAATTGATATGTTATGTATTTAATATACTGTTCAAATGTAAAAATTATTGACAGCACCAAGCAATTAAGTTGAGGCAAAGCTGAGAAGATATGATGGCTTCCAAAAAAGCCTTGATAATGTCAATTAGACAATGGAATGAAACAAAATTGAGACCAGATGAACATAAAGTAATAAACAATGGCAGGAAATTTTTAATTATATCTGTATATATGTGGGTTCTAAATCAATTGTAATCATTCAAGAGCAAATAGACATCACTACAAGTCAATCAATAAAACAATAATAACAGTGGTCTTTAAAAGTGAGTGGGACTTTAGATTGTGCAATGGTAAAAAAAATAATGTGGAGAATATTTTGATACTAACTATATTGCCATATCAAATAGTGAATTCAAATTAGTATTCTTACCTACCAAGCACTATCTAAGTTCATCAAGATTTAATAGCATTAAGCATATTATGGAAAATAGGTAAAATAATATTGTTTCAATAATATTTAATAATATATTTTCTAGTAATCTCAAAGTGTTTTGCAAATAAATTCATTTTGTAAAGGAAAATACTACAAAAAAAAGAAGTTTCTACAAGTCAATGGAACAATAATATGTAAATCTGGCAACTGTGGAGTGGACACATTTAACCATACAGAATGGAGAAACAGAGAAAGCCAGTCCACAGAGACTGACAGAAAGATGTAGAGATAAGAGATAGGGAAAGGAAGTATTGCCTGGGATGCTGAAGGTTATAAATTCCTTATTCCTAAATCTTGGTTGTATTCTTTTCCTTGAGTTTTTTTATATGCCCTTCTATACCATAAATTCCCCCTTCCCTTTTATTTTTCATTTAAAACATATTATGCCCAGCCATGATAAAATATTAGCTACTCGATTTACCCCATATCAGTAAACAACTTAAAAAAAAAACAGACAAAAGAGATAGAAAAAAAAAACCACACACACACACTGGACAACAGGAAGCACTAGACAGTGATCCCTGAGAGAGTAGAAAAAAATATTTGATCCCAATAAATGCTTTAGCTCACTATTTGAAGAGATTTTCCAGGTCACCGCACAAGGAGGGGAAACCAAAAAGAGACTGCAGTCTTGCTGAGTTTCAGAGAAATAATTCAGAGTTTGGGGAGGCCAAAGTGGGTATAATTTTCAGAGCAAAGAACCAAAGAAGGAGGAGGTTGCCACTAACAGAAAGAACGCAGGAGAGCTCCAGAAAAATTCTTCTTGAGTCATTGGCTGGGTACTGATCTACACATGAGTGTGAGGCCAGGAAAGAAACCACCAGAAAAGAAGAAGCAAATCAAATCCTGGAAGGCTAAATTGGCCCAGAAATAGGTTCCATTCTCAACATAGTAGAAAAACTTCCTAATACATAAATGGGGTAGAGTCTTCAGAAGTATACTACCTAAATAATGACAGCAAATTAACCTAGAATTTGTCTGCACTCATGTTAACAAATCTTGAAAGGAAACCCCAAAGGATAAAATTGGGTCCAAGTAACTTAAATTTATCCCAGAACCAAGCTCCCAAATATTCAAAGTATTACCCCCCCAAAATCCACAAAACAACAACCTAAAATCCTAGCTAGCTTCCAATCAAAATTTACCAAACATGCAAAGAAGCAAGAAAATATGACCTAAAACCAAGAGAAAACTATTAGAAACAAAACAAAAATTACACAGAGAATAGAATTAGTTTAAAAAATAGAATGTTAAAACAGTTAAAATATATATACTCCATATGTTAAAGAAGCTATAGGAAATCATGAATATTTTGGAGAGGGAAATGGAAAATCAAAAAGAAAAATTAAATTTCTAGGGATGAGAAATAAAATATATGAAATAAAAACTACACCAAATGAGATTAAGAATAGAATAAGCTTTACAGAAGAAAAAGTCAGTGAACTTATAAACAGAGCAATGTAAATTACACAAAATGAAACACATAGAGAAAAAAAGAGTGAAATTAAAATAAAAAAGAGCACCAGTGGATTCTTGGAAAATAACAAAAAACTTAACATAAGGGTAATTGACATCCCAGAATGGGGTCTGGGAGGGCAGAAAAAATATTTGAAGTAATAATGGCTGAAAAATAATCCAAATTTGATAAAAAAACCATAAATCCACAAATCTAATAAGCTCAGCAAAAGTTAAGCAGAAGAAAAAAAAGAAAACTATACAAAGGCATATCATAATAAAATTAATATAAACTTTAGGGGAGGAGGGTCAGTCACAAAGGCAACCAGAGGGAAAAAAAGACACATTGTATACAAAGGGAAAAGAATGCACTTCTCATAAGAAACCATGCAAAGCAACATAGAAGACAATGGAATATCTTTAAAGTACCAAAAAACAAAAAAAACCCAAAAACCTGTCAACCTAGAATTCTATACCTAGCAAAATATATTTTAAAAATGAGGATGAAATAAATAGCTATTAAGGCTTACCAAAGCTGAAAGAATTTATCCCCAGCAGACTAGAACTACAGAAAATACTGAAGGAAGTTCTTCAGGCAGAAGGAAAATAAATCTAGATGGAAATGTAGATCTACTCAAAGAAATGAAGATCACAGGAGAGGTAAGTATGTGACAAAATATAAAAGATTTTTTTTCTCTCCTTAAAGCAAAGTAATGATCACATATTGTGGGGTTTGTAGATCTGGAAGTACAACGTATTATAAATATAGCACAAAGGCTGGGAGGGACAAAATGAAAATACATGATTACAAGTTTCTTACATCATATGCCAAATGATATGACATTATTTGAAAATAGACTGTGATAAATTAAAAGTATTTAATGTAAACTCTACACTGACCATATAGAAAATGAAATAAAGACACATAGCTAACATGATAATAGTGGAATAAAATAGATATATTAGAAAAAAAAAGTAATCTGACTAGAAAAAGTAACATAGAAAAAAAAGAAACAAAGAAAAGACAGGATAAATAAATCCTAAATAGCAAGGTGGCAGATTTAAACCTGACAGTACCAATACTCATATAATAGCTTATACTCATATAATACAATAGCTCAGTGATGGAAAATTTTATTATTTGACTGTTGTGATGTTTTTATGGCTGCATATATAAGTCAAAAAAGATCTAATTGTATACTTTAAATATGTACAGTTTATTGTGCTTCAATTATACCTCAATAAATTTGTAAAATAGGTAATGAAAGAAGATAGAAAAAGAAAGAAAATAATGCAATTTTTAAAAGTCTCAAAAATATAAAATACTTAGAAATAAATTTCCAAATATTCCAAGTAAAAGGCATACATTATTAAATTACATGAAAAATAAACACTGCCAACTTTATACTGTATTAAGGAAATTCACTTGATATATAAAGTTATAATATGTTTAAAGTAAAAGCATACCAAAAAGATATACCATGAAAACCCTTGTCAAAGAAAGCAGAAGTGGCTGTATTAATATTAGACAGAGTGGACTTCAGAATATTACCAGGGATAGAGAGGGAAATTCATGATGATGATTGAGTCAATTTTTCAAGAGGGATTAATTATTATGTTTTTGTACTTAATATCAGAGATACAAAGTACATGGAGCAAAATCTGATAAAACTAAAGGCAGAATTAGACAAATCCATAATTATAGTTAGAGATTTTAATACTCTCAATAACTGATAAACAAGTTAGAGAGAATATCAGTATGGCTACATAAGACTTGAACAACACTATCAACCAACTTAACCAAGTGTATGTTTATACAATACTCTAAAGCAATAGTAAAATGCATATTTTTTTCAAGTGCACATAAATCATTTAGGAAGGATAGAGCATTTTTTGTCTTCAAACAAGACTCAATAAAACTTAAAAGATTGAAAAAATACACAGTATGTTCTCTGATCACACTGATTTACATTAGAAATCAAATTTTAAAAATATCTGGACAATCCTAAAATATTTTAAGTTAAATGACACACAGCTAAGTAAATCCTAAGTCACAGAAGAAATCACAACATTAATTAGAAAATATTTGTAACTATGAAAATTAATATACAATATAACAATATTTCTGAAGCAGTGCTTAGAGGAAAGTTTATAGCATTAAATACTTATGTTGGGAAGACTCCAATCAACAATCTAAGCTTCCACTTTAAGTAATTAGAAAAAGAAGAGAAAATTAAACAGAAGTAAGGAGAAGAATTGATATCATAACGATCAGAGCAGAAGACAATAAAATATAAATGGAAAAACACTAGAGAAAATCAGAGCTGCTTCTTTGAAAGGAACAAGAAAATTGATAAACCTTTAGTCATGCTAATCAGGAAAAAAAGAGAAGACACAATTTACCATTATCATGAATGAGAAACAGGACATCACTACTGATTCTATAGTCATTAAGAGATTAATAAGGTAAATTTATGAACAACTATATGCTAAATAATTTGATAACAAAGGTAAAATGGGCAGTTTCCTTGAATGACATGAACAACCAAAACCCACTGAAGTAGAAATAGATAAGCTGAATGTTCTTATATATCTATTAGAAAAATTAAATTATTACTTTAAAACATCCTACAAAGAAAACTTCAGGCCCAGATTAATTCACTTGTGAATTCTACAAAATACATAAGAAGGAAATAAAACCAATTCTGCACAAACTCTTCCTAAAAGTAAAAGAGGAGGGCTTCCCTGGTGGCGCAGTGGTTGAGAGTCCGCCTGCCGATGCAGGGGACGCGGGTTCGTGCCCCGGTCCAGGAAGATCCCACATGCCGTGGAGCGGCTGGGCCCGTGAGCCGTGGCCGCTGAGCCTGCGCATCCGGAGCCTGTGCTCCGCAAAGGGAGAGGCCACGGCAGTGAGAGGCCCGCATACCAAAAAAAAAAAAAAAAAAAAAAAAAAAAATTGATGACTAATAAGGACCTGCTGTATAAAAAAATAAATTAAATTACATTAAAAAATACATGTAAGACCTTTATACTGAGAACTACAAAACATTATTAAAAGATATTAAAGATGTAATAAAGATATTAAAGATATTAAAGATATATATTGTACTCATGGATTGAAAGAATCAATATTGTTAAAATGTCAGTTTTCCCCAAATTAATCTATAGATCCAATGCAACCCCATTCAAAACCCAACAGACTTTTTTTTTCAGAAATTGATAAATTAACTCTAAAATGTATATGGAAATGCAAAGGACCTAGAATGTCCAAAAAAATGTTGAAAACAAAAAATTGTGAGATTTACATACCTGATTTTAAGGTATAATAAAGCTACAATAATCAAGACATCGGTACAAAAATTAATATATAGACAAATGGAACAGAGTCCAGAAATAGACCAATATATATATGTGGTCTGTTGAAATTTGATAAAGGTGCCAAGGCAATTCAGTGTAGAAAATTGATTTCCAATGTGCTAGAACAATGTGCTAGGACAATATACACATGTCAAAAAAAAAAAAAAAAAAGACCACAACACTGGACCCTTACCTTTATATATATAAATTGACCCCAAATCGATCATAGACCCAAATTTAAAAGCTAAAATTATAAAATGTCTAGAAGAAAATTTTAGTCATCTTAGACCAAGCAGTTTTCCTAAATGACTCAAAAATTACAGACTATAAAAACTGGTAAATCATATTTTGTTAAAGTTAAAAATTTCTTCTTTGAAAGACAGTGTTTAAAAAATGTAAAGGCAAGCTTATATCTTACTCAAGAGCTACAAAATTAGTATCTCCAAAGATGGGGTTCCACATGTCATTCTGAACCATGACTAATGAGAATTACTGCCTTAAGTTCTCAAAAACAAAAACTTGAGAATTTTATTATACTGTATTCATGGCCTCCACAATGAACCATAGAAGAGTCATATGGAGAAATAAATGACATATATTTTCTTTTCTCCACATCCTCACCAACATTTGTTATCTATGTTCTTTTTGATGATAGCCATGCTGACAAGTGTGAGGTGATGTCTCATTGTGGTTTTGATTTGCATTTCCCTGATCAGCAATGTTGAGCATCTTTTCATGTGCCTGTTGGCCATCTGCATTTCCTCTTTGGAAAAATGTCTATTCAGGTCTTCTGCCCATTTTTTAATTGGATTCTTTTGGTTTTTTGATGTTAAGTTGTATGAGCTGTTTATATATCTTGGATAAAAACCCCTTACTGGTCATATCATTTGCAAATATTTTCTCCCATTCCATAGGTGGTCTTTTTGTTTTGTTGGTGGTTCCTTTGCTGTGCAATAGCTTTTAAGTTTAATTAGGTCCCATTTGTTTATTTTCAGTTTTATTTTCTTTGCTTTAGGAGACAGATCCAAAAAAATATCGCTACGATTTTGTCAGAGTGTTCTGCTTATGTTTTCCTCAAGGAGTTTTATGGTTTCTGGTCTTATATTTAGGTCTTTAATTCATTTTGTGTTTATTTTTGTATATGGTGTTAGGGAATGTTCTATTTTCATTCTTTTACATGTAGCTGTCCAGTTTTCCCAGCACCACTTATTAAAGAGATTTTCTTTTCTCCATTGTATTTTCTTGCCTCCTTTGTTGTAGATTAATTGACCATAGGTGTATGAATTTATTTCTGGGCTATCTATTCTCTTCCATTGATCTATGTGTCTCTTTTTGTGTCAATACCATACTGTTTTGATTACTGTAGCTTTGCAGTATAGTCTGAAGTCAGAGTGCATGATTCCTCCAGCTGTGTCCTTCTTTCTCAAGATTGTTTTGACCATTCAGGGTCTTTTGTATTTCCATACAAATTTTAGGATTATTTGTTCTAGTTCTGTGAAAAACACCATTGGTATTTTGATAGGGATTGCACTGAATCTGTAGGTTGCCTTGGGTAGTATGGTCATTTTAACAATATTAATTCTTCCAATCCAAGAACACTGTATATCTTTCCATCTGTTTGTGTCGTTTTCAATTTCTTTCATCAGTGTCTTATAGTTTTCCAAGTACAGGTCTTTTACCTCCTTAGGCCCTTGTACACTGTTGGTAGGAATGTAAATTGGTGCAGCCACTGTGGAAAACACTATGGAGATTTCTCAGTAAACAAAAAATAGGACTACCATATGACCTAGCGATTTCACTCCTGGGTATGTATCCGAAAAAAACAAAAACACTAATTTGAAAAGACACATGCACCATAATGTTCATAACAGCATTATTTACAATTTCCAAGATATGGATGCAAACTAAGTGTTAGTCAACAGATGAATGGATAAAAAAGATATGGTATATACATACAATGGAATACTACTCAGCCATTAAAAAGAATAAAATTTGCAGCAACATGGATGGACTTGGAGGGCATTATGCTAAGTGAAATAAGTCAGACAGAGAAAGATAAATACCATATGATATCACTTTTATGTGGAATCTAAAAAATATAACAAACTAGTGAATATAACAAAAAAGAAGCAGACTCACCCATATAGAGAACAAACTAGTCATTACCAGTGTGGAGAGGGAAGTGAGGTGGGGGCAACACAGGGGTAGGAGACTAAGAGGTACAAACTATTATACATAAAATAAGCTACAAGAATATATTGTACAACACAGGGAATATAGCCAACATTTTATAATAACTATAAATGGAGTATAACCTTTAAAAATTGTGGATCACTATATTGTACACCTATACCTTATATAATATTGTACATCAAATATATTTCAATTTTTAAAAGACATATATTTTCTAAAGGAAATTAGACCTAGAGGGATCTATTAATATTGGCCTGCAAGTGCATGAATGATCTCTATGTGGAGATCTGGACACAAATGCAGTAAATTAAAAGAATGGAAAAATAAATATGAGAATTTTAGGCTAAAAAAAATAAACCTCCTTTTTGATAGCTCCCAAATGAGGTTGTGAAATCTCCTCAAATGCTCATTAAGATAAATTGTCACTCAGTAGGTAAAATTATCCTAACCACAAGAAGATAATCTAGAGAATTTAAAGTTTTCTCCAAGGGAGAAAAAGGATTACCACTGGATTAGACCAGTGGTCCCCAACCTTTTTGGCACCAGGGACCAGTTTCATGGAAGACAATTTTTCCACAGACTGGGGTTGGGGGGGATGGTTTTGGGATGATTCAAGTGCATTACATTTATTGTGCACTTTATTTCTATTATTATTACACTGTAATATATAATGAAATAATTATACAACTCACCATAATGCAGAATCAGTGGGAGCCCTGAGCATGTTTTCACTTGCCACTCCCTGGTAGGGTTTTGATATGAGTCTGCAAGCAATTGATTTATTACAGTCTCTGTGCAGTCAAACCTCTCTGCTAATGATAATCTGTATTTGCAGCCACTCCTCAGCACTAGCATCACCGCCTCAGCTCCACCTCAGATTATCAGACATCAGATTCTCATAAGGAGTGTGCAACCTAGATCCCTCGCATGTACAGTTCACAGTAGGGTTCACGCTCCTATAAGAATCTAATGTGCCACTGATCTGACAGGAGGCGGAGCTCAGGTGGTAATGCAAGCGATGGGGAGCGGCTGTAAATACAGATGAAGTTTTGCTTGCCTGCCCGCCATTCACCTCCTGCTGTGTGGCCCGGTTCCTAACAGGCCATGGACTGGTACTTGTCCATGGCCCAGGGGCTGGGGACCCCTGGATTAAACTCAAGGGGCCCACTCTATGAAGCTCAAATAGTGACATCAAAGTCCATTTGCCAAGAAGTGCCCATTCACAAATTGGGTGTCCAGAAAATTCCTACACAAACAATCTATATCCTTCTGTCCCTGTGTTAAGTTGTACAATGTTAATGTAATATTGAAAAACTACAAAATGATAGTTTCCTCTTTGTCAGTCTACTTATAAGCAAAGAGTAGTGGGTAAGAAGGGAGATGAGGAAAAGTTGTTAAACTGTTTGAATTTATGTGTGTCAGAAACAAGATCCCTCCAGGTAGCAAGGGTATGTGCCAGGGTAAAATCTAGTTAATAATCAACCCTAGAAACCAGTGAGATAGCAAGAATGAAACAGCTGAGGGTTTGTTTTTATTGTATACCCTAATTTCCCCCAACTGAATGCTGGAAATCAGGATGTATTGCATCTGAAGGAAAATCACAAAGCAGGCACTTTGAAAATAACTTTTATTATTACAAAAGTAATGCATGTTCATTTTAGAAAATAGAGTTAAACACACACACACACACACACACACCAAAAGAAAATAAAATTTTTCATAGTTCCACCACCCAGAGATAATTACAATTAATACTTGGGTATCAACCATCTATGTGCTGACCCATCCATAACATCAAAATGGAAGCAGGCAGTACATATTGTTTGTGATCTTGAGAAGTACATTCTCTTGGTAATATATGGATGCCTCTGCTGTTCCAGCTATTATGCAGGATGAAATTCAGCAAGCCTTAATTAAACATGTGGTCCCAAAGAAATGTAAGAGTAGATTCCTAGCGAAAAAGAGTTCACTTACACCAAATATGTATGTTGAGAGTTTGGTAACCTGATTTATCTGATTACAACAACCACAATTGAACGGTGTCTTTTCCTCCTTGTCACCTTGTATTCTAAACATAGGGATACCATTTTTAATAGCAATGTCTTACTTTTTCTTTATCTCCAATTTTCTCCATTGGAAACTACAATTTCCCACTTAGTTGCAAAATGGATATTAATTATCAGCAGAGATCAAAGGATCAAAATTTACCATCCTTACAGAAATTCAAATTCCTTCCTACTTTTTCATGAGGCTTTGTCCCTAAACTGTAGCAGTAATGACTTTCTCATATTAAAAAAAATATACTATATAAACAGAAATTATTATTGTTGCTAATTCTTACTGTCCTTTTTCCACAACCACAGGGAGCCAAATTGCTAATTCTTTATTGGATTTTTCATTGGAAATGTTGCCAACGTGGAATTAGAAAGAGAAAACAATCGAGCTTCCTAAGAGCACAAATCCTCGAATTAACTCTAATAATTAAGGCATCTTGTAAAGGGCTTCAATGACAGGATAAACTCATCTGTCCCTAGCACAGGACCCATATCAATTACCCTGGGCATGGGGAGGCTGGTACACAACAAAAGGAATCAAAATACAGAGGCTGACAATCTAGACAAAGCCTGGCTCTGGTCAAAGGCAGCCTCTCCAAGTGTTATCTTTAAGCCAAGTGGTTTTAAATACCAATAGGGGGTTAATTTGGACCCAATTTGATTTTATTTCTGAATTAATGCTTTTAAAATCTGCTTTTATAATTTCTGCTTATCAAGGATTGCCCTTCTGGTATAAAAACTGAGCCAAGACTCAGTTATCAAATACTATGAAGGGTTCTGTTAATTAGATAGTTTATCTGTGATGAGTTGTTGACACTGAGATGATGTGTTAAATAATTTTAAAATATTCTGTGGGGCACTAACTTGGTGGCTCAAAGCACTGTTCTTCCATTTTTCAGACCCTGATTTGAGTCAAACTAGAAGCTCTTAGTAAAAATTAATCTGATGGTTGTAACACATTTCTTAAATATAGAATCATTCATATCTCAAAATTATACATATGAGAGAATAAATCTTCTGGCACTCTTTATTAGGTTGCTCTAGACCATCCTAATTCAGCCTCTCTCACATGCTGGTTGGTCTTTAACTGCTCAGTACAGACTGCCAGGAAATTCATCCTTGCTGTTATTAAACACAATTCTCAGGATTTGCTCTTTTCATAGTGTTTCTTTTAAAAGCTTTTTTGGTGATTTTTCCTCTGGCTTCTCCTTCTACCTTCAAATCAGGCAACCCAGGAGAAATCTCAGAAAATGAAATATTTTTTCCCATGTAGGTAAATTAAAGCTCTAGCTGTTAAGGTTTTTTTCTTTCTGTCTGTCAATTTTCTTTTTCTAGTTATAGTCTGTGACAGCAGAGGCCAAGAACAGTCCACAGGGAATGGCTTGGAGCCTTAGAACAAGCTGGTATCTTTGTATTTTCCAGAAGAAAAAATATTGGACACTAGTCTTTAACATCAGGAAAGCTGCTAATTAATGAACCCATAATTGTTAAAAGCACAAATCACTATTATCTATGGAATTTCATTTTAAGTTCCATTTTAAATATTGATTTTTATTTATAATTTTGTTTAAATGTTTGCTATTTTCTTTCCTCACTAATTCTCTAAGACACATGGTATACTAGAACAGCTGTGTCTTATGGAATCTGGAGCCCTAAGCCTTCCTTGTCTTTAATTTAAATTAATAGCCATAATGTGTTCAACCATCATGCATCTGGCTCAGAAGAAGAGATGGCTCTTCCAAGGTAGTGAAGCTCTCTGCAAGTCACTAACCTCAGAGAAATGCTGAGTTCAGAGCCCAGTGTTACCAATGTCTGTGTCGCCTCAGGCAAGTTGACTCCCTCGGCCTTGGTTTTTATATTTGTAAATAAGGAGATTAGAATCCATAAACCCCTTTCAATTCTAATATTTTATGATTCTTTTCATCAGAGGAGCTTACTCTTGTGAAAGAATAAGAATGGAGCTCACATGAGAAAAAACTTGGCAAGCAGCCATTCTAAACTAGCTTTGTTCAGTTTCTTCAGAGGAGGTTTTGGAGAAAATTATCAGAAAAGAAAGGAGAACATTAGGCATCAGGTAAAAGGAAAGAACACTAGAAAACAAGGAGGTATCTTGTTCTAGTCACAGTTGTGCCATTAGCAACTTAGTAATCATGAACAAGTTATGGAATTGAAACCTCTGAGGCCAAAGAGTAGACTCAAAATTGAAGAGTTTTGATTTTATTATCTCTTAGTCTCTTTCAGTACAAAAATCCGATGATTCTATAAAATGTCCCAAAAGTCATGGAGGAGGTGTACCTGAAAATGTTCTAACAACTATTGACAATGAACTCTGCTCTTTTGATCCAGGGTGGAGAATGTTGTTCAAAAGCATGCTGTCCCAGGCTGTCAATTCAGAAGTAAAACATTAGCTTGGGGACCCTAAAGAAATGCTAAGGGTAACTTTCTGAATCTATAACATCTTAGTTATCATAATGGCAATTTCCCTCATGCCCACTCCAAGAGTTAAGGATTATAAACAAAACTGTTCCACGCATTTCTTTTATTCCACTTCTTGATTTCTTCTGTCCACTTCTTTACCCAGAATACAGCTGAAATAGCTAATAAAAATCAAAAAACAACTAAAATTGTTAAGTCCTAGTGGTACATCACAGGACCTTAGGGCATGTGAAGTGCTTGCTCTTTCTGCAAACCTTCCTAGACTAGGTACTCTCTAAAACACTGAATTTGGCAAAGCAACTATAATACTAATGCATCCCAGCCTTTTAGCAAGAGAAATACCATCATTAATATTTTTCAAGTTCTAGTCCAGTTAATAAATCTGAAAGAACCAAGTATCAAAGGGAAAAAATGCCAAAATAATGGTAGTAGGAAGGATAACTTCCAGATTTCAATAATTTACCAAGTGAAAAATATAAAAGGTAGTGGGATTTTTTTCTCCTGAAACATCAAGTACTGGACACTGCCCAAGGTAAGACTATGAAGGCAGATGGTGTCATCATCCATTCCAGATAGTCAGTTCTGCTTTTTTTTCTGATCGCCTCCTTGGAACCCAGCCAAATGCTTTCCTTTTTTCTTCAGGACATTGACCCTTCCCCTTAGTGTCTGGAACCTCCACTTTTTGCAAGCCCTACTTATAGGATAAGCAGCAGCTTCCAATAGCCCATGCTTTGAATCACAGTAAAGAAGATGGAGATTCTGGTCCCAATTTTTTATGAGCCTTATATGCTACCTGGGCCAAATCCCTTTAACCAACTCCTAGTGTCATGCTTTGATTTTTCTTTCATTGGTAAGATAATAAGTGGCAACATTTGAATGAACTTAAATATGCATTAATGATTATAACACATTGTGCCCAGAACATGAAACTCACAGCTAAAACTTTCGTTAATGAATAAATAAGAAATCTGTACTTTAAATTTTGATCCATAGAGCTCTTGAACCACAGCAAACAACTAACTTATCTTAGCCTCCTACACAACTATACCATTTCCCAAATGGGAAACTGGAACAGAGGTTAAGGGAATTTCCTTAGGCTACAGTTCAGGTTCAGGGAATAACTTCTTTGCTCAACATAAGTAATTCACTTTAAATTTCCCCAAGTCAAAAGATTTCCAATATGAATCTCTAATGTATACAGAGCACCCACCATGCATAGGAAAAAAAATCTCAAAATACTCATTATTTGAAAATCAGCAATAACCTAAACTAGGTTATAATGCCAAAAACTGTTCCCTCAAAATAAGCTCTCATGTTGTACTCCCAGTGCTTGGTACATAGTATGGACTTTGCAAATGTATGCTGAATGGATGATGGATGGTTGGTGGTAGTCTTAAATAAGTTAGCAAGAAGATGGGAATTGACGAAAGTGGATGGTCTATAGAACTATTATAAAGATAAAAATTTTTTAAGTTGGTAATTGGATGTAGAAAATATGTTGAAGAGGGGCGAATAGGGCTTCCCTGGTGGTGCAGTGGTTGAGAGTCCGCCTGCCGATGCAGGGGACGCGGGTTCGTGCCCTGGTCCGGGGGGATCCCGCGTGCCGCGGAGCGGCTGGGCCTGTGGGCCATGGCTGCTGAGCCTGCGCGTCCAGAGCCTGTGCTCCACAATGGGAGAGGCCACGACAGTGAGAGGCCCGTGTACCGCAAAAAAAAAAAAAAAAAGAGGGGCGAATAGAGGGATTTCCTGGTTTCTGACTTACGTGACCAGATAATGCCTTTCAATAAGATAAGAAACACAGTTAAGGGGGAAGTAAGTGAGTTGGTGCGTAATGAGTTCAAGATTAGATGTGCTAAATCAAAAGGTTTGTGAACATCAAGGAGATTCATTCAGTAGGAAACTGGATATATAGATTTGAGCTTAATATAGACATTTTTTACTTGGAGCTCACCATCATGTAAGTGATAACTGAAGTTATATCCATAAATGAAATAAACCAGGAATAATTGAAGAATAGTTTATCAATGTCCAGTATAATTTTAAATGGTTGGAAGGGAGAGCCAATAAATGGTTGTTAAATTTTTACTTTTTTAAGGACATTAAAAGTATACATAAGTAGCCATGTACTATCACTATTATTTCATAGAAGAAGTAGAAGACATTTCAGCTTTTAAAAATATGGATAACATAGTCTTAAAAAGAAGGATAATTTTTCTAATTAACCAATTAAGGCACATAAAATGCTCACTACATTGTCCTTTATCACAAAATGACTCTATCATGAAATGATATCATTAACAGGCCAGCATTTGGGAAACACTGATACTGGTGAAAAGGAACACCAAGGACAGATGCCCAGGGAACACTCATCTTTAAGGGTTCATCAGAGAGGAACCCACAAAGGAGACTGCTTCTAATGGAGAATTAGGAAGCAAAGCCAGGGAAGTGTGGTGTCCTAGAAGGAGGGAGAGAAAATATTTCAAGGAATACATGGTCAACAGTTCAGATGCCACTGAAAGATCCAATAGATTTATTAACAAACAGTTTACTGATGTTCTGAGTAAGAATGGTTTAACACTGAAATTACATGATATGAGGACTTCATCTCAGGGTTGACTCAGGCAATACAGTCTTTTGTTATGACTCCTAAATTCAGGTCAATAAGCATTTATTGAGCACTCAGTGTGCCTAAATCAATTTAACAGGTCCCCTGAGAGATTAAAAGATTAATAATAATTCCATCCTGAAGAAACCTGTAGTCTCAGAGGAGAGATAAGAAATGAACATAAAAGTCTATGGAATAACTCCAAAGATACACAAACAGCAAACAAGCACATGAAAAGATGCTCAACATCGTTAGTCATTTGGGAAATGCAAATCAAACCCACAAGAGATGTTACTTCACATCCACTAGAATGGCTACAATTAAAACACACACACACAAACACATATATACACACAGAAAATAACAAGTGTTGGTGAGAATGTAGAGAAATTGGAACCCTCAAACACTGCTGGTGGGAGTGTAAAGTGGTGCAGCTGCTATGGAAAACAGTTTGACAGTTTCTCAAAATGTTAAACATAGGGGCTTCCCTGGTGGTGCAGTGGTTGAGAGTCTGCCTGCCGATGCAGGGGACACAGGTTCGTACCCCAGTCTGGGAAGATCCCACATGCCACAGAGCGGCTAGGCCCACGAGCCATGGCCGCTGAGCCTGCGCATCCGGAGCCTGTTGCTCCACAACGGGAGAGGCCACAACAGTGAGAGGCCCATGTACCACAAAAAAAAAAAAAAAAAAAAAAAAAAAGTTAAACATAGAGTTACCATATGACCTAGCAATTACACTTCTAAGTATATGCCTAAGAGAAATGAAAACAGGTATTCAAATAAAAACTTGTACATGAATGCTTATAGCAGTAGCATCATTCATCACAGCCAAAAAGTGGAATCAACCCAAATGTCCACCAACTAATAAGTAGATAAACAAAATGTGGTATATCCATACAATGGAATATTATTCAGCCATATAAAGTATTGACACAGACTACAACTTGAATGAACATTGAAAACACTATGCTAACTGAAAGAATTCAGACAAAAGGCCACATATTATATGATGCCATTTATATGAAATAACCAGAATAGGCAAATCCATAGAAATAGAAAGCATATTAGTGGTTGCTAGGAGCTGGGGGACAGGAGAATTGGGAAAGACAGCTTAATGGGTACAGGGTTTTTTTCAGGGGGGAGTGATGAAAATATTCTGGAATTTGAAAGTGGTGATAGTTACACATTGTGAATGTACTAAAGTCACTGAATTGTACACTTTAAAATGGTTAAAGTGGTCAATTTTATGTTATGTTAATTTTACCTAAAAAAAGTGTGTGCAATACAATGTGATGAGCCATAAGAAAGTTGCCAAGCACTGTGAGAATTAGAGCAATCAGAACACTAAAGAAGATAATGGTGTTTGATCTAGGCCTTAAGGGCAGACTAGAGGAAGAATAGCAGTAGAAGCAGAGAGAACACTTTCAGTGGGGCAAGAAAGGGCAGGAAAATGTAGGTCATGCACAGATAGCAGTTGACAGCCCTGCTTAGCAATCATATGATAGGTAAAAGGTAGTAGTAAAAGAAAACATTGGGGCCCACGTAGTTTGGAAAATCAGGTGCTGCTCTTTCCTCCTACAGGACACATTTCCTCTTGGCGATGAGCTGTGACAGGACATTCTTTGAGTAGATCTGAAACACAGATCCTTGAAACGATTCTCATAGTAAATGTCTAAATTGGAAGTTTTTTCTGTGCCCTTCCTCCCCATATTTCTTTTTTATCTTGAATAGACTTAGGATAAACAAGACAATTAATCATGAAAAGTTCTTGATGCAGTGAAGAAACAACGGTCTGTCTTCTCAAGTGGTCCTTTGCTGGGTATAAAATTCTTAGACATTGACAAGCAGTGACAGCCTTCCTATTGTAGCTTTGTTAGTTACAAAACCCCAAACAGCCACAAGTTACCAGAGTGATTATTTTCCTTTCCATGATTTCAGAATATAAAAAGGCCAAGATATATTAACCATCTACTTTATATATCTAAATCACAGCAGAGGACATGGACACCTTAAGTCACCAAAACATTGTGGAGGGAATAAAATATTCAAAAACTGCAAGCTTATGAGATGCATAGGATGGAAATTTAGCTTCTGTTTATAAAACATTTTATCAGGATACATGTCACCATTGCTGGAGAAGGTCTGTAACCTTAAGCTGTTCTTTCTTCCTTAGAGCCCTTACACAAATCTCTGGTATCTGGCCCTGCATCTCCATGATCTTCATCATTATTAGAGTCATTGTCACTACATAGCCTAGTCTAGACTGATTTGTACTTTGAATTTATATAAACAGCATTATACCTCTGGGGCAGAAAGATCCTAAGACAGCCCTCCAAGATCCTTGCCTCCTGGTATTCACATCTTTGTGTAATATCGTCCCCTAGAGTATGGATAGGCCCTGTGACTTGCTTCTAGCCCATGGACTATGGAAAAAGTGATGAGATGTATGTGATTACATACTAGCATAGCACCCAACTTGCTCGAGTCTCTCTCTCTCTCTCCATTGAAGATTTTGAAGAAACAAGCTGCCATGAATCCTACCGCTGCTAGGAAATGAATCCACCAACAACCTAAGGAGTATGAAAATAGATCCTTCTCCAGTCAAGCCTCTGGTGAGAATCCAACCCTATCCAACACCTTGATTGCCGCCTCGTGAGAACCTAAACCAAGGACCCTGTTAAGTCATGTTCAGACTCTCAGCCCACAGAAACTGTGGGAGATAATAAATGTGTGTCACTTTAAACCATTAAGTTTGTGGTAATTTTTAATGCAGTAATAGAAAAATAATAAAACCTCCAAGAAGTACACTGTTTAAAACAGATAAGGGAAAACACAGTTATGCAAACAACAAAAACGTGAATTAAGTATAGCTGTGGGCATTTTTACTCTCTCTGCAGGGAAAAAGAAATAGCATGAAATTTATTTTATTATCAATTAGAGAAGTAAGGCTTAGAAATGTATATAAGTTCTCAATGTTAGGGAGCCAAATAAAAAAGAGTAGCACATCATGACATCCAACAAAGTAATTTAAGCAGCATTAGGAAAGTTCCTATGGCACTAATACTCCTCAACCCAATGACAGAAATACACCCTTCATCATTTTAGCCTAAGACTTCGGGTTCTAGGCATATGTATATATTCCTCAGAAGGAAAATATTTTAAACTATTGTCAACATTTTCACTTATTGAGAATGAAATTTTATATGAGTCAAGAAGAGCATAAGAACCTGTTAGGTCAGCTCTATCCTTTTAAGTCTATGCTCTTAACCTAGCAAAGCTTTCTAAGATCTGCATTAAAGCAACACTACCAAAGATACTACAGGTTTTCAGACCTGGATATTGAATCATTCACTTCAACAGCTAGCACATTTCCCTGTCCTCTCTCTTCCTCATTGTGTTGTCCTGGTTAATGTCTCTGCCTTATCCTTCCAGTTGACGTGTTGATTGATTACCTTCCAATTTCCCCACCTCCAAGCATGGATCCATTATTGCTCTTATTTTTCCTACCATTTATTCTGATACTCCAAGGGTGAATTTCCAGATAACATCCCCTAGGACTTTCCCTGGTAATACTGAAGCACTCTCCTAGCCAGCATCTCACCTGGGCAAAGTCCATCCCCCAAACAAGATCCAGATATAGGCACGTGAGTAGAGAGGGAAATAGTGCTCAGGAAGAAGGAAAGACCATGAAAACAACTTCACCTACTATAGAATTTTGCATAATTCTGTGGGGTTGTTATTAAGTTATCTACACAAGCAGATATTTAGACTCAGTTGAACTTGGTCTTCTTCCTCTCCACTGTCCGGGACTCAGCAGTGGTATTTGTGGGAAATAATGAGAATAGAAAATTATCTTTCTCTTAATTTCTTCCAACATTTATGAAATGTAAAACAGTTATATGCAAGGCACTTTCTAAAGTGCTGTTAGTGACCTCAAAATGAATAAATCATGTCCCTTCTGCTGAGTTGCAAGAGGGGAGGACATAATTTATATAAGTATAATGCAAAGCAGAAAAATAATTCTATGATAGAGTCACAAAGAGTTAGAAGGGAAAGATTATATAAGATTGGAGCAATCAGGAAAGTATTTTTGGAGAAAGGAAGTTGAAAGCAGTTGACCAGTGATCCATTTCTTTCTCAATTACCATAGGGATGCCTCTAGAAAAAGAAAGAAGGCAGTGACTCAGTCTAATATTCTTGCAAATATGATTACTGGAATTCTGGGGAAATAGACTAATGATGTAGGATGTTTCTGGTTTAGGACTGCTTAGGATGAAAAAGCCTATAATCTATGGATTTATCATGCTTGGTTCCCTGTAGAATGTGATATAAGCTAAACACCTCTCTGGAGCGTAATGTGGAGATGTTTCCTAATTTAAATGCTTCCCACTGTGTGAGGTGACCTGCAGTCCGCATTAGAGACCTCATCTATTATTCTGGGCTGGAGAGCACATCTACCAAAAAAGGGACGTGGGGAATCTTGTGGGATGTCTCAACCTTCTCTCTGCCCTGCCTGTGTCTTTTGAGTGCTTTTATTCTTGAAACTGTATCAAAAGCTTGATACAGGGTAAGAGCTGTGATTTGTGTGAGTCTTGTTTGACAATCTGATCCTTGGTGTTAACTCAGTCTTCATGGAAGAGGCAGAATTTGAAATGAGTTTAGAGAGGTGTTTAGGATTTTAAAAGGCAGAAATAAAGCAAATGGCATTCCAAGCAGAGACACTGAGAAAAGAAAGTAGAAAAACATAGGATATATTCAGGCTACAATACACATCCTAGTTTAGCTAGAGTATATGCTATATCTAAGGGAACAGTCATGAACATAAAGCTTGAAAAGTAAGTGGAGGCTTTGAATTCCAGGCTGAGGACTTTATACTTAATTCTGTAGAAAATGAGGAGCCATTAAAGGATTTTTACAAAGACAATAACAGTATCACAGCAGAGCTTCAGTAGATTTTTCCAGCAGATCTGTGCAGGTTGCTTTGGAAGGTGGAAAAAGTTTCCAGAGTGAAGCTTGAAATGGCTTAGCTCAATGATTCTCAAATGAGGTCTATGAACTCAGTGGATGTCTAGGCACAATTTTAAGTTCTTTTTGAGGATTTTTCTGTTGTTATTATTTTTTTTTACCATTTAAAAATATTGAATATTTATTTATTTTGATTATAATTTTTTTGATTCATGTAATACTGCATGCCATGAAATGGCCTTTTTTTTAAATTGAAGTAGAGTTGATGTACAATGTTGTAGCAATCTCTGCTGTAGAGCAAAGTGACTCAGTTATACACATAGAGACATTCTTTTTTAATATTCTTTTCCATTATGGTTTATTCCAGGAGATTGGATATAGTTCCTTGTGCTCTACAGTAGGACCTTGTTGTTTATCCATTCTAAATGTAACAGTTTGCATCTACCAACCCCAAACTCCCAGTCTCTCCCATTCTCCCCCTTGGCAACCACAAGTCTGATCTCTATGTCTGTGAGTCTGTTTCTGTTTTGTAAATAGGTTCATTTGTGCCATATTTTAGATTCTACATATAAGTGATGCCATATGGTATTTGTCTTTTTCTGACTTACTTCACTTGGTATGATAATCTCTAGTTGAATCCATGTTGCTGCAAATGGCATTATTTTGTTACTTTTTATGGCTGAGTAGTATTCCATTATATATATATGTACCACATCTTCTTTATCCATTCATCTGTCAATGGACATTTAGGTTGTTTCCATGTTTTGGCTATTGTGAATAATGCTATGGGTAAAAGCTATGATTTGTGTGAGTGAACATAGGGGTGAATGAACATAGGGGTGCATGTATCTTTTTGAATTATAGTTTTGTCCAGGTGTATGCCCAGGAGTGGGATTGCTGGATCATAGGGTAATTCTATTTTTAGTTTTCTGAGGAACCTCTATACTGTTTTCCATAGTGGCTGCACCAACTTACATTCCCACCAACAGTGTAGGAGGATTCCCTTTTCTCCACTGATGATAATTTTAAAATACAATTTATGTTCAGCTAGATGAACATATCATAATTAAATATGCCACAAATTTCAGTGCTTATGTCTTCCTTCTGTTTATCATCATGTTGGCACTAATTACAATTTAAATTGTCATGGACTACTAAGAAAAAAAAACAGGACTTCAAATGTAAATTTGTATTCATGCCAAGGGAAAGACAAATCTTTTTTATTCATTTGAATTTTTAAAAAAATGTTATGGGAGAACTATGTCATCACAAAGTACCTGATAGTACATACTGAACTCCAAAGAATTTGAATAAATATTTTTCTTTACCTCTCTAGACAACTCTCTCTACCCTTCTCCATTCTATTCTGTGCCCATAACCTTCATCAAGGGGTTTCCTTGATCTCTGACTGGGCTCAGCAAATGGGAGTTAGTAGCAGGAGGCTGAAGAATAAGAAGGGTAAGATCAAGGTATTTATTTTGATGTCTTCCTCCCTGCTGGATTCCTGCAAATTCACTGTATCCCTCTAACAAAGAGCATAGCTTCTCTACATTGTTCTCCTATAACTGCAGCCACTCTCTCCAAGCTGTGATGATCACTTCTTCATTTACCTTTACAGTCTCACAGTGTTAGTGGCTCTTCACTACTAAAATACTCAATGCTCTTTAGTTTCTTCTGAGCCTGTCTACACCTTTATATATATTTCTTTTATTAAATCCTCTTCAAATACAGCTAAAATAAATGCCTTTCATTTTCCACCATGATTCATCTGATACAATGAATCTCAATGATCAGTACTCTGTTCGTATTACAAGCATCAATTTGGTTTCAGCAAAACAACATCTGTCACATTGAAATAAATATATTACTCTGAATTTGATTGGTTTTATAGTTTCATTTTATTTAATTTATAAAGTTATTTTTGTTTATGGTTGTATCTAAGCTCTAATCATAAGAAGTGTATACCTAGTTTCATGTTTGTACATTATTTAAGAAAATTAATAAATAATAATAATAATGTCAGTCAACACTAAGGAGGTCCTTGAATTTTTTCTCCTTCAAATGAAGGCCATATATCATTCAGATCTGAGACTCACTAGCCTAGCTCACTGCTTCCACCACAGCTTCCAAAACATCTCTTAAAACCATTATAAAAATTGTCAGAGTATGAAATGGACAATTGATAGTGAATGCATGCCAAAAGCCAAGAACTTCATAAAGCCCATTATGACTCCAGAAGCCACAGCTGGAAACAACTGCACATTCTCCTACCCCCACAGCGCTCTGAGAAGGCCTACATGAACCACTATGGTTTTTCATGAATTCCAATCTTTAAACTCCAGATTGGAGAACTGTATTCGAACGTTTTCTTAGTCAAGCTAGTAAATTCATGACTTGACACACCCCTCTACTAAAAACATAAGCAAGTTTGAAAAGGAAAAAAAATAGGCATTTTTTTTCAAAAGATAAGCATCTCTGTGAACCAGAATTCATAGTGGTATGTGGGGCTGAAGCTCCTGACTTGCTGGGTATCAAGTCCAGAAGAGATTGGCAGGAGGTAGTTCAGCCTCAGAAGCATAAGGTATTCTAGATGAAGAATAAGAGTCAGCTTCACAACTTGTAGCCAGAGGTTGGAGAACTTATGGTGATTGCTGCCTGGGACTAAAGAAGGCTTCAGACCTATGGAATTGGGAGTATAGAGACCAGCCTTCTATACGAACTGAACTAATCCACCTGCTGGCTTGGTGGATTAATCTTCAATATCTCAAATATCATAATAGGGTAGGAACTTTGAATCATCATTTTATAACCTAGTTCTGGATACAGGTTGGGGAAAAAGGTAGGTTGGCATGTGTATATCAGCTAGGGCTAAGTTATGTTGCAGTAAAAAATTAAACCAAAATATAACCAGATTTAGATGACATGGAAAAAAATTTATTCCATGTTCACATCACCATCCATTTAGGTCAGATGATTCTCCTTGACAGCTGTCCTCCAGCAGTGGTATGGGAATCTGGGATGATTCCATCTAGTATCTCTGCCAATTCAGTGCTTTTTACACCCATCAATAAGATAGAAAATGTGGCTATCCCACATATGCAGACCAATGTTTCTAAACATATGAAGAAATTTACCAATAAGAAAAAAACATAGAACAACAATCAGAACATGAAGTTGCTTCCTAGGAAATTAATTTCTTATAAAAGATTGACAGACTTCAGAATAAGTATATTTTGAATGCTCATAGAGATATGTGAGTTAATAACTTCTATTTAGAAATTAATTATGTAAAAGGAAGAATTATTTATATCAAAAATGACCAATTAGAAACATAGGAAATATAGCCATTAAAATTAAAAATGCAATGGTTGGATTAAACTGAATGATACATAATTGAAGAGAGAATTAGTGACAGTAGGAAAAAGGAGCAAGGAAGCCACCCAGTATGCCAGAGACAATGAGCTTTTTTAAATAGGAAGAGCAATTTTGAGAATGTAAGACAAATTGAGAAACTCTCACATTCATCTAATAAAAGTCACAGAAGAATAATATAGACAGTATGAAAGAGAAGAAATATTTGAAGAAATATTTGAAGGGAATTTTCCAGAATTGAAGACATACATGAAATAGGGAATGTATCCAAAATAACAAGAAGATTAAGCCCATATCAAAACCTATATTAAATGTAAAATATCAAAAAATTTAAAAGCCATCTGAAAATCTACAAAGGAATGAAAATAGATTAACAATGATACCTCATCTAAGGCAATAGAAATCAGAAAACAATGGAACAACACCTTCAAAATGTTGAGGAAAAAAAGTTGTCCGTTTATAATTTTATATCTGCTTAAAGTGTTACTTCAGAATGAGGGCAAAGTAAACACATCATCAGACCTACAAAGACTTAGAGTTTGCCACCCACAGATCCTCAACATAAACATTGATAAGACATGCACTTCAGCAAAAAGGAAAGTGAACCCCACAGGAATATATGTGCTACAAAATGTGTGAGGACAAAAACCAATAAAATTATAGTAACAAAAAGTAACTCTTGTCCATAGAAAAGTAACAATAACTAGTAATTTATATTAAAAAGGCAAAAATAAAAAATTTAAATGTCGTAACAAAAAGGAAAGAATATCTAACAGTAATTAAAGAATGCTAAGACCCTTATCATGGTTGCCTTCTGTTGCTCGGGATTTCAGTGTTAGAAAATATTGGGAGTGAAAAAGCATTCAAGAGTGATAGATTCATGCCTATCTCCAAGTAGGTAGCTGTGGTTGTCTTTGATAAAATACAATTTTTTGTGTGCCTTGGTATATTCCCTCCGTCCTATTTATTTTAAGTGTTGAAAGAGAATACGGTCTGATATGTTTTCCAATATTAGTCTTTTAAAATGTTTTATATCAATCCAGATGAGTGATTGTATTTTAATGATTCATAGAAAGTATGAGTATTTTTGAGATTGCAGAGAGGTGTTATATTTCTGACTTTTGGTGGGGAGAAGTACATAGTATCTTTGTCCACTTCTCTCCATGGACCACAAAATTACACACATGCACACACACACACACACACATACCCCCCACACACACTGAATTATAACGGGCTTTTACCCATGTTGCTAGGTTCTGTAGCTTAAAAACACACAGAACAAAAACTGCATGAGGCTTTCCAATTGCTTCATAATGGTATCTTACTTGAAATTTAATTTGTCATCCACAGGTGATAAAGATGAAAAGAATCTGATAGGTTTCTTAGTCTGAGTTAGCTTGTGAGTTAAAAAAAAATGTTTTGTGATCAGGAAAAGTGGGAGATGCTATGTTATATCCACCATTTTGAGCTTTAGTTACCGTAATTGTTTGGGTTTAGTGATGGCCGCTATCAAACTTTAAATATTTGGGGTCTTTTTCTCTAGCTAAACTGGCTTTGGTAAGAAAGGAGTGAAAACTTCAGGAAAGGTGATGTGTAATTGGTGTTTGATGGAAGGATGAAGCAATTGAAATGAATTCATCCATAGCTCATTATTATAAGCAGCAAGTAAGTCTGTTGCTTAGTGACAGTGATTATGTAATAGAGATAAGCAGAATTTTATTGTAGAACAAGTATTCATTATATAAAATTTGTTATAACAAGATCATTCTTTTATAGAGAAGCTCATTGAATGGAATAAGCTTTGTTATAAAGAACACCTTTTGTAAAGTAATTTGATACAGTGACTATTTTTACTTTTTTTAAATCATATTTTAAGCCCAAATCATATGAAATGAATGGTCAGTTTCTTATTGCTCTTTGATCTGTGTCACAAGAAAAATGCAAAAGTAATAAATTATTGACTACATCAAAGGAACAGAGAATTCATGCAGTGACAATGTAAAACATGTGGGAAATGTGGTTCAAAGAAGACCATGACTTATAAAACTTTGGAATTTCAGGACTAATTTCTTGAAGTAGGAAAAAATCTAATTTTAGCAGCTTTCTTTAGTAACAAAGATTGGAACTGGATTTTCAAGAACCTATATAATTAATCATTGTTCTCAGAGGCATAGATGTGGCTTCCACCAGTTTACTATTTAAATTCAATACCTTTTGAGAACCAAAATTCCTAACCATGTAGGAAGTGGGAAAATATCAGATTTCATTTACCATGAATCAACTCAAATCATTTGACAAAACTGAGCTACTTCTAGTCTGTTACTTCTAGACTCCTGACTCCTAGTAAAAGAAGCATGAGTGAGACTACCAGTATTTATCCCTAATCAATTAGCTACTAAATTGTTACTTGTTACTCCAAGGTATGGGGTGAGCAATACAATGTAAGTGAGGCTGAAACTAGGAGAGAGGCCTGAGTACCAGAAGTTTAGCAAAGTTGTAACGAGATATCACAAGTTTGCAGGAAGGAAAAATCAAGCATCCAAATATTGTATCAAGTTAAAAGTACAACACAGATAGGCAGAACAACACAAGAAAAGATTGATCTTGTAGTTTAGGGGATTTATCTTCCATATTCTTTATCTTTCTGATAAGATGCAAAGTGGTCACAGGGTAGAAATAGAAAAGACATATAATAGAAAAGCTTTGCATATACATACATTTATACATATAAAGTTAAACAGAAGACAAAACAGTTTGCAGTTAAATGCTAAATAGTGATAACATATAAGACTGAGCCTAAATAATTTTCAAGAAAGGTCAAATGTTTGTTTACTTGGCTCATTTGAATCTTACGTTTAAATATGCTGTTTGGCTATTGTTTCTTGGGAGGCAGGCATCATGTATAGACCAAAATTACAATCAACAGGCCCTTTAGCTCTTGTCTTTCCAAAGTCAATTTACCATAGCAGCTACTATAGATTCATCTAGCATGTAATTTTTTACATTTTACTGTGTCTATTATAACCAATTACATGTTATTTTAAAGATTGTCTAATAAAACTGAACACATAGCTCTAAATAAAGAATCATTAGCAGCTTTCACTGCAGAATGTAAGAACAATGGAGAGGCATGTTGATAATACTCAACAATTTCACCTCTGAGATGTGATTTTCTGTCTGTGCATGATCAAAAGCAAAACAAGCTTACTGATATTAATATAGCCCATTTTTCAAACTCTGCCTTAAGCTATTCAACTTCAAGCTTTCCATTTTCAAAGATGTTGGGTCTTAAGGGACATGTATTTTAAACTACTATGTCAAATTGATCAATTTAAAAATATATCTATGATGCACATCTCGAGCAAAATCCATAAGAAAAAAATGGACAGTGTTTGTTGGAATCTAGATAAATAACTCCACTAGAACAGTATTTTGGCTTAAATTCAAAAGCATCCCAAAGACTTAAGTTTCCATGACATTTTTCTAACTTTCAAAAGTTCATAAACAGGAACAATATAAGATACTCTCCCTTTCTCTCTCTCTCTCTCTCTCATGTCAACTCTAACTAGTATTTCCATTTTTAGCTCTGAAAAATTGATGTATCTGAAGTTGTACCATTTTCTTCTAATTCAAGGAAAGATTCAAAATAGTAGTGTCCATATTATTTAGTGTTAGGCAATACCTGGGCATTTTACTAACAAGACAGAGAATTTGTGCCCTCAAGCCCTTTAATTGCCTGTGAGTTAATAAGTACTCATAAATAGATTTGAGAAGGAAACACAAAATTCCTGCTGATTATCATGTGAGTGCTGGTAAAACATAAAGCAAGTAAAGTTTGCTTTAGAAGTCCAATCTCCCCATCAGCTCCATCACTCCAGTTCTCTTCACTCCACTCTCCTTCCTCTACCCATAATACTGACAACTTTAACTCATCTTCTGTAGAAGAAGATGTATACAAGACAAGTATTTTGGAGAGAGAAAGGATTTTCAGCAGATAGGACTCTACGGCAGTAACTCTGAAAACAAAACATCTATGTGACTGTGTTAGGATGCTTCAGGAATCCTTTCTGAAACATTTTGAATTATTGCCCTGATCTTTTCCAAAAAGCATTTAATAATTCAGTCAATAAATATCAATGGCATTAACTATGTTTACTAGTAAGAGGGTATCTTTTTTATTCCCCTGATTCTATAAATTAATTACATTCAAACTATCATTTAATGATAATTCCCTGTTTTTAAGTGGTGCTCGACACTGAGTGCCAGAACTGGCATCTAAATACTCCACCTTCTAAGTTCAAAGGAATGCCAGTAATTGGAGCCAGCATCATCTTCCACATAGGGCCTGTAGAAAGGCACTGTTTCAACATAACCATAAAGATCACCACCATCACTACCAATATAAGAGAAAGACTGGGTTTGGGAAACGAGGCATGGCTTTTATGGAGAGTGCAAGAGTTATAAATTTGAAAAGCAAGGCTATTGCTCTCCCAAGGAAGAATAGAGATGGCATACTTCTTACCAAAACAGAGAGAGAAGGGCTCCAGGAGAATTACTCTCAGTGACTGTCTGAACATTCCTTATTTAAAAATTTCCAGGCTACTAGGCCAGCAGAATGTCTGATACTGAGTGTGGACAAAGAGCAAGAAGAAGATGGCATGTAAGAGAGGTCAGTGAAACAGCCTGCATTCCACTGTTAAATGTGGACCTCGATCCATGATTTCCTATGTAGACACTGAGTAGGATGGCTGGCTTGAGCTGACTTGCTGGTATTAACCCCAGGAAGGCTGTCTATTAACTAAGAGGATCCCAGCAGTAAGAATATATAGAGTGGGTGGCTTGTGAGAAGGGTTGACCTGGCAGGAAAAGATTAAAGCCAACTTGGATCTCCCATTCCAGGAGATTATAGAAGGGGCATTCCTAGGGCCCTCCAAGAAACCAAAGGAGAATGATGGCCAATCAGCATTAGATGGAGATTAGCCTGTTGAAAATAAACATATAAGAAACCATGTCCATCAGAATAGAAGTACAGGAAAGAGGGAAGGGAAATGAGTCTTGTCTTGGTCATTTGGGGCTGCTATAACAGAATACTATAGAAGGGTGGCTTAAACAACAAAAATTTATTCCTCATAGTTCTGAAGTGTGGGGAATCCAACTTCAAGGTGCAAGTATGGTTGGGTTCTGGTGAGGCCCCTTTTCCTGATTTACAGACAGCCACCTTCTCACCACATGCTTGCATGGAGCAGGCCTCTTCTTATAAGGGCACTAATCCCATCGTGAAGACTCCACCCTCATGACCTCATTTAAACCTAATTACCTCTCAAAGGCTCCACCTCCAGATACCATTACACTGTGGGTTTGGGTTTCAGCACATGAATTCTGGTGAAGCACAAACATGCAGTCCATAGCAAGTCATAAATCTAACTAGAGCTGTGGGGGAAATGGGAAAGTTTTGAATTGAATGTGAGATTGAAGTTGCAAAACACACAGGACTGAGTTTTAAAAAACTAGAAAGACTGTTCTGATAACTGAAAAGACTGTTAAGTCATAGAATTGGAAGTAGTACCTCAGCAAAAAATAGAGAGGTCAGCATAGTACAGAGTTATCAGAGAAATAAATCTAATTCATGTTTATCCCTAACAAGTTGAAGCTCCTCAATAAACTCATTACAGATTTAAAATTTTATCATATTAAAACAAATTTTAGAATAAAAATAAATCCCTGAAAATCATACTACATTGATACATTGATACTATTTTATAAACATCCTTTTAGTGTTTACACATATAGTTACATATTTTACATAGCTATATCCACAGTGTAATTTAAATTTTGAATCTTTTTATTTCCTGTATCATATGCTAGCATTTTTTTGTTTGTTTGTTTGTTTTTTGCGGTATGCAGGCCTCTCACTGTTGTGGCCTCTCCCGTTGCGGAGCAAAGGCTCCAGACACGCAAGCTCAGTGGCCATGGCTCATGGGCCCAGCCGTTCCGTGGCATGTGGGATCTTCCCGGACCGCGGCACGAACCCGTGTCCCCTGCATCGGCAGGCGGACTCTCAACCACTGTGCCACCAGGGAAGCCCATGCTAGTATATTTTAATCATCCATTGTAAAAGACATATTATATTCCATTGAACTATTATTTTATAATTTGTAACTATTGTGCTTTTTTTCATATTTGCTTCTAAGTTTTGCTTCTATAGAAAATATAGCAGTTACTCTTAGTTCATGTAGCTTTTAAGATTTTATTTAGTTATTTCTTAGGATCACTGGTCATAAACCTGTCTCAAGGCTTTTGATATAATAAAATGATCAAATTTGTTTCCAGAAGTTTTACATTGCAGCCAGCAATAAATACAGATATTGGCTTCTCCACAATCTCACTAGCATTATATAATATCACTTTTTAAAGTTTTCCTTACTTTAATAGATATAAAATGGGCCTTTATTGCTGTTTTAATCTGCATGTTTTGGATTCCTCCTGAAGGTGAACATTTTCTTTATTTCCTGGTTTTATTTTCTCCTGAATAATTATCTCAGTAACTTTTGTCCATTTATCTATATGGGATCTTGATGTCATTCTATGTATTTAAATGAGCTTTTTATAGGTTGAAAATATCAACTCTGTTCCACTTTAAAGCTGGTTAAACTTCTCTAGTACTAGCCCTCCCTTACAGCATGCATATGCATGAGCATGGCCACAAGCATCCCTAATTCTAAGGAGGGTCCCCTTATATTTAATTGTTTTTTCCTTCTAAATTATTCAAGACTTCATGCCATTTGGGAGGAAAGGTTCATCATTAAGTATATGATTCCGACTCAAGTAATTACATTCTGCTAATTGGGGCTATTCTTGTGGCATTCCTGAGGGATGGGATTCTCTGAAACTGAGACACTTATTTTGAACAGTCAGGGACAATGTGCTCCATGTAGGGGCAAAGAAATTCTTCTCTAACGTTTCTTGTTCCTTGACAAGTATTGGAAAAGATCCATTTACATTTATTCTACACATTCTCATCCCCCACTCCCACCCAAGGGCAGAAAGTTTGGGGCTATTACATAGTCCAACAGAGAGGAAGACCCCAAACAGCCTCAGAAGGAGGCCTGCATGGGAGATACTAGGACAGAGACAAGAGGGTGTCCTAGAGCAAATAACAGAAGAGACAATGCCCATTCAGATGTCTCTTGTCCAGATACACCTAGAGCCCAGGTTCTCATCCTCTAAGGCAAGGGCTTCTAGCAATATGAGTAAGGAGAGGGTGGTGTGCATTTCTGTGAAACTTTAGAATGAGAGTTTCTGTTCATATTATTGCAGTATAAGGGTCCCTCAGAGCCCTTCTTGTAAAATCAAGGAAGTTGTTCTGGGATCTGTAGCTACACTCCTTGAGCCTGGCTCCCATGCAGAAACAACACTGCTTCAATAAGAAGTCAATGAATATTTCCCATAAGCCTTCTTCTTTGCCAAGAATGTTAAGCCTGCAGGCAAAAAAGGAAAATTACAGGACCAAGCGGGGTGGTGAGCAGTAAATACATAATAAGTCTGTGTGGTTTTTAGGTGAAGACAAATTGTTTTGAAGACTACAAAGATTTTCTGGGTGCACATACAACATTCATGAACACCTGCAATGACAGCCTCCACTGTTTTAGTCATTAACGACTTATTCCCTCCCCTCTTTCTAGTTTTCTTAAATTTACAAGGGATCAGCTTACATTATACCTTTCTGCCAAACATCTCCCTACATTATATTAATAAAAGCCTTGGCCTATTATAAAAGTAATGAAACCAAGGAAAGGGCCAGAACCTTAACAAAGATTTGAGCATCTCCAACTCCTAACAAGTATTAAATTGCTTATGTTTCTATGAGCAAGGAGTCATAGAATTACATGATTCACATAGGTCACCTGCTAAAGGAATCATTGTTCCATTGGCACATTGTCAAGTATTAAAGAGAGAAAGATTATTATTACCTTTATACCACTCTTGGTAAATAAAAACAAAGTTCAGTTCTTAGATAAGAAAGACAACTGCCCAGATGGGTGACTACATAACTAAGGTTAAGTTTCCTGAATTCAAAAATATCCCTTTTGGCCACTCTTTCTGAAATTAGAGCTAGACTTTTAGGCAATCATCCCATTAAACCTCAAATAGCCCCCATACAGGACAATATAGAAAGACACTGTCAAACATTAACATTTGGGTATGAATTTCTTTATAATACTCCTTCTCAGAGAGCTATTTAGAGAAAATGGTTTTGAAAGGAGAAATAAGGAAGAAGTTGGTCCAGATAATAGAAGACTTTAAGTTCAGGGCAGTAGAAAGGAATTTTTTTTCCCTAGGCCACAAATACAGGATGAAAATTCATCAAGAAATCATCACCTATTAAGTTATTTATGAAAACAACAAGGTCTGAATTAACTCAATCATGAAAAAATGTGCGCTAAAACTGTTGCCCCACAGAACTACTTTAGTCTGAATTTACTTTTAGAAGGGTGAAATCAGAGAAGCGCTGTTCAGATTTTATGTTATGACAGACTAATTTCTTCACTTCAGTCCTGGGGCAGACATGGCTAGATGCCTACCCAATGTCTTTCCTCACTTCTGCTTTGTCTAATAGGACCCTGGCTTTTTGGAGACGTAACAAACTGTCTAGCTAAAATCATTTGCTTTCCCATACTCCATGGCAATCTAATCATGTGGCACAGTCCTGCTCTATGAAACGTAAGTAGACATCTGCTGGGATTGGTGGGAAATCTGTTGCTTCTTGATGCAGTCACCATCCATGCCTGACTCCCTCTTCACTTTATCTTTCCTTTTGTCTGATAAAATATTAGCATAAGACATGGCAGCAAGCATCTTTCTTGCAATCATAAGATGCCAAGCTTGAAAGCAAGAGCCTGCAAACTATGTTTGGCAGAACAAAAAGATGGAAAGAATTGAGGTTCCTAGTAGAATTACTGAGCTGCCACACCTACCCTGTACTACCTACTCCCAAACTTCTTGCTGCAGAAGACAAATCCTGGTCTCTTAGGGCCACTGTGGTACTCTTCTGTTATTTGTAGCCAAATACATCTCTAACAGACCCCCCCTTTTTTTTTTTTTTTTTTTTTGCGGTACGCGGGCCTCTCACTGCTGTGGCCTCTCCCGTTGTGGAGCACAGGATCCAGACGCGCAGGATCAGCGGCCATGGCTCACGGGCCCAGCCGCTCCGCGGCATGTGGGATCTTCCCGGACTGGGGCACGAACCCATGTCCCCTGCATCGGCAGGCGGACTCTCAACCACTGCGCCACCAGGGAAGCCCCTCTAACAGACCCCTTTGACCCTGTTCTGACCATAGACAAATATCAGATCAGAACAGATATTAGTACACCCTTTATTAAAACTTGCTTCAAGTCTTCTCCTCTGGATTTCTGAGCATACTAACATAGAGAAATAAGCTCCACTGTGATAAACACATCACCTGTTCAGAGCTGTGTTCTCTCTCTGACATGTCACAAACCATTGATTTCTTTCTCCCATTCAACAAATATGTATTGAATGCCTCCTATGGTGTAGTCACTAGCAATACAATAGTGAGCAAAATCTATAAAATCTGTCTGTTATTAGAGCATATATCTAGTTTCCATAAAAAATATCTTTTTTTCTAAGAAACATGCTCATTGATTGGAATAGCATTAACTGAATATTTCACTTTTTAACTGGTTAGCCTGGTAACATATAGAACTCAAAACATCCTTTCAATATAGGTTCAAGAATATAGTGTTTAAAGTGGAAAGTATTACTAATGTTATATTGAAATTTAAAAGCAGGGTATCCATGAATGAGTGCTGCAATTTCCAAATTAAAAAAAAAAATCTTGTCTGAACAATGGACTTTTAGACACTTATGGTTTTACTTTTTTCCTTTCATTGGTCTTAATTCTTATATTAGTCTGAATAATTTAGTAGGGGTGGGTGAAAAACAACTTTTGCTGATGCTCAATAAAGTATGTTTGTGTGTTAGATACTGTGGGAAGTGTTTGGAGAAGCAATAGGCTTGCAAAAGATTTAACCAGCCAGGCTCCCCAACTTCATGACAGCTTAAATTATCTACTCCAAACTGCCAGCCACACTCTTCTTGAGACCAGCTATTAGACTTTACTTAGGCGGGGTTTCAGGAGCATCTGATGTTTAGGAACCAGAATTTTTTTGTGCATTTACATAGGGAATAGTTTTTACTTTGACTTTTCCCCAATGGACAAAGCATTCTTGGACTGGTCCTGAGTGTTCCCCTGACTCCATAATGCATGAGTCCCTTATGGAGACAGCTGATTTGGGAAGAGACACAACATATAATAACCCAGTGTAAATTATAAGGAACTGGAGTGGAATCCAGGCATAGAGTAAGTCATTCATGAGTACAACTCAAAATGCTTAAGGCTGGATGCATTATATTTCCACCAGCTCGGCTCCCTGCTATGATTTAGATCTAATAGGATACACATGCTGTTTGTTTGTATTTCTATTGGCAATATGCTTATTGAATTGTACGGCTTCCATGAGCATACTAAGGATTGAGTGAATTAATTTTCCTGTTTGGTGATACCAGCTTGTCCTATTCCAATGCAAAGTGTCAATGATGTCAGAATTGTGCTTGAGCATGAAGTATGAATATGTGTACTTACGTTTGAATATAGGTCTATGGGCTCTTTTTTACTAGACTATCAGACGTGTGTGTACATACACACACATCCTTACATACAAATATATGCCTTGTTCTTAGGGTGGTCCATTCAAATCCTATACATTAATGTAGTCTATATATTCCTTTACTTTCCCAGAATAACACATATTGATTTCAAAGGAAATTAATTTAGAGGTAAGCTACATGTTCATTCTCTAAAAGTTCTTGTCTGAAAGTCTAGAGGTAAAAATCCTTCCCTGCATGACTTGGTCAGGGAGCCACACCTGAATAACCATGCCTGACCTGCAATCTTGAGGTAGCATGAGTTCATAAATATTCTTTAGACCATAGTGCTCTAGTTTTGACAAAAATTATTTTTAAATTTCTATTTTTGATCTTTTTTCAATGATGTGATTAAAACACAACATTATGTTTAAAGGATTTTGCCACAAGTCTAAAGACAGGAGAGATATTAAAGTTGTGTGTGCCACCTTCCCCCAGATTTCACACTCATATACCTGGAGATCCACTCTGACTGGTGAGACTATCTTTAAAAATTACAGACATATGAGGACTGGGGAAGAATTTAAGAATAATTTTCAAAATCAAAATACAATATAAAACAGTTAAAGAAAATAAACAGATTTCTCTAGGCAATTCAGCTTTAATAGATTAACTGATGAATTTTTTTTTTTTGGCTTACAAAAGAAAAATAGTAAATTTTGCTTTATGACATTCAAGTGTTTTGTCAAAATATACCTGGCTGTACTTATTATCTTCCCTTCCAACACTACCAAACACACACATACTCTGTCAGAATAAACCTGAAGAAAACAGGTGCATGCATGAATGGTGTTCTGGTACACATCGTAATCATTTGAATATAGGTTATCCAGTCACAAATGATGCATAAAAATGGGAAAGAGATGAAACTCCTTCCTGTCTTCTCTAAGAGATAAATAGAATCACAACAAGAGAATAATAATTCTCAACTCAGAAGAAGAGGTCAAAGGGTGGGATGCTCTCCGAAGCAGGAAAATATCAAATCTTAACTGAGGACCAGGTAATGCCACCATGTTGCAGAGCATATTCGTTCTCTAGGGAATATACATTATCATTGCTGTTGTTGAGTCTATTTGTATTATTGCAACTATTCCTGTCACTGATTGACATGAGGTTGTCTGGCATACTTCCTTATATGTGAATCTCTGTTCAGACTAAATAAGTACCTGGGACTGTGTACGGGGCTTGATATCGTTTGAGCAAACCAAACTTCTAAATATATGTTCTTGGTTCTGATAACAGATTAATCTGGTGAGCTCTCAGAGTCTGTTCCTAGGTTCCTTTGTTCCTCTTTACTTAATGTCAATATGTCTGAACAGCAGGTCTGATACAACTCATCATAACACTCAAAGTTGACATATGCAAATAAATATTACTTTTCAAGTCAAATTCAATAGAGAGACAATGATAAGAATATGAAAAATATTGCTGGTAAATAGAAAAAATAGTAGCAACAATAGCAGTTTTTTACATTTGCAAATCATTTATAGATTCACAATTTCACGATTAAGTTCTTAAGTCAGAAAATATCTCCAGTCATTATAAAAGTTTATTATTAATTTACAATAGAAATGTCTTTGAAAGTTAGTCAGAAGGTAGTCAAAACCAAGCCTTTACTGTGGATTTAAAAATCTACCACCAAGTCCACTATGCATAGACTCTAAACTTTTATAGAGTTACTCCCCTCAGTTTTCCTAATATACCTGTTAAAATTTCATCCCATGAAAATCCTCTAAAATGTGGCTGTATTATTCTGCTGGGAGTGTGGCAACTCAAGCAGCAGTTCTGACATTAAAACTGCTGTTGGTGTTTTATCTTCCTTGCATCACTTACCCCAAACAGGCCTGATAGCTACTTGCCTGGAGCTAGGTCAGGGCAGAGAAGCCTTCTGAGCTGGCTCACTGAGGATGCTGCAAGCCCAGTTCCGACCTTCCTACTCCAGCAGTAAGTGGGCTTCCTCTGTGTCATTTCCACACTTGTAAATATTTCAGATAGTAGGATCCCACAGGAGCAGAAAAAAAATCTGACTCTTGCTTCTTCTTTCTTCTCACATCTTTTCCTCCTCAGAGTGGGGGTGGGAAGCTGGGGGAAGGGTTGGTTAGGCTTTGATTCTGAGAAACGCCAGTGAGGCTTTAAAAACTTGGTACTTTTCAATAAACAATCAGATATTCCTTTCAGAAAGTTTCCTCTTAACATTGTTCATGACAATGCCAATGTTAATGATAAAAATAAAAACTATTTATTGGTTGGTGCTATAGGTCAGGGATTTCTAGATTTTCAAATTTTATGAACCTAAAAATTAATCAACAATAGAAAAAACTGGGAAAGTGATATAAAGCTGCCAACTTTTCATTTCCTATGAAAGGTAATTTGAATAAATAAGTACTATCTTTTATCACTGTTGTATAAAGAAAAGACAATTTGATACCAAAATTGTAGGAAGAACCCCTGAATAAGATGTAGTTTCTTGCGGCTTCCCTGGTGGCACAGTGGTTGAGAATCTGCCTGCTAATTCAGGGGACACGGGTTCGAGCCCTGGTCTGGGAGGATCCCACATGCCGTGGAGCAACTAGGCCCGTGAGCCACAATTACTGAGCCTGCGCGTCTGGAGCCTGTGCTCCACAACTAGAGAGGCCGCGATAGTAAGAGGCCCGCACGCTGTGATGAAGAGTGGCCCCCGCTTGCCACAACTAGAGAAAGCCCTCGCACAGAAACGAAGACGCAACACAGCAAAAATAAATAAATTAATTAATAAACTCCTACCCCCAACATCAAAAAAAAAAAGATGTAGTTTCTTATTAAATTGAATAAATTTGGCTAAACAAAATTCTCACTACTTTTTATTTTTGTTTTTGTTTTTGCCAGCCTAATACTATCATCACCCACTAACCCCAACTGATACGTATCCAAGATATAAGCATGTGCACAATGAGGAAAGAGATGATATGCTGTCTCTTTAATTGGTGCTAAGTTTTCCATTACTCTTTTTACATTCAACATTGTATCAGTGCTTTAGGGCCTAGAAAGAATTTGACTAGATGGTTGCTTCTCAGAAACAGAGACCATTAGAATTTCAGTGATCTTCCAAATCTACCTGTTTTAAGGCCTTATTTTGTAGGTAAAAAAATCAAGGACCAGCAGGGCCCAATTTCTAAATACCACACAACTTCCCTCAATGAAAGGTGTTAGCCTCCATCTGTCTATAGCAATATGGTCACCTTTCAAATTTATAGTCAACATTTGTCTAGTAAGCATCAGATATGTCTACATGTTATTTCACTTACGCTTATAGACTGGTTAACCTTTTTGGTAGAAGTTAGCAATCCCGTTACACAGATAAGAAAAATAAAATCAATATGTAATTAACCCAAGTTCATACTGCTAGGAAGTGGTAGGGTTGCCATTTGGTGAGATCTTCTCCAAGTTAAATGTTTGTTATTCCTTACCATATAATTAGAAGGTATTTATTGAGTGGCTCTATGGGTCCAGCACTCTGATTAGTGCTATAGCATTTGCCAGCTAGGTTGAGAATCTTAGGGCTGTCATGAGAAGAAAAAGGGGTGCCTTGAGCTTCAGTTGCTCTCTTCTATTTATTAGGAGAAGAGAGAGTGAAAAAATCTATTTTAGGAAGAGTAATCCAGTGTGGTACATGTCTAGGAGTATAGGGCAAGTCAGATAGATGCCCCTCCAGACCCCAGTACATTGGTTCAATACCTCTGGATTCCAGGCCATAATGATGGCTCCCTCCCCCCAAATTTTTATCATTTCCCGGTTAATTCTTCCTGTACTACCTGATGATATCTCTGTATTGTTAAATGAAATGATGATTTACTTTATGTCGCTATATACATTTTCATATGCTTAAATGAAGAGCCCTACTCTCCTCATCCTAGTGCCAGCCCGGTGCTTAAATCTTATTTCCCCTTGAGGACAAAGAACAAGAATCACATTTTAGGCATTCTGGCGCACAGCTAGCGGGTCTGGCGCTGAGCGGGGATGGAGCTCGGTTCCCCCACACACACACACCCCTCTCACTCAGGAGCGAGCCCCACCCCTCCGCCGGCCAGGCCCACCCTGACCAAACTATCCCCTGCGGCGCGAGCCCAGCGTGGCTGCGGGCGCCCCCCAGCAGAACCCCCGCCATGGGTAGCCAGAGCTCCAAGTCTCCCCGCGCGACGTGAACGCGGAGGAGGCAGCAGGCGCTTCCCCCGCTAAGATCAACGGACAGGAGAACGGCCACGTGAAAAGCAATGCAGACTTATCCCCCAAAGGTGAAGGGAGTCACCCCCACCCCCGTGAACGGAACAGAGGAGGCAGCCGGGGCCACTGGCGATGTCATCGAGCCGGCACCCCCTAGCCAGGGCGCTGAGGGCAAGGAGGAGGTCTCCCCCAAGGAGACCCCCAAGAAGAAGAAATTCTCTTTCAAGAAGGCTTCCAAATTGAGTGGCCTGTCCTTCAAGAGAAATCGGAAGGGGGGTGGGGGATCCGTCTGCTTCCTCACCCACAGGAAGGGCAGGAGCAGGGGGGGTCGGTGCCTGCAGTGAGGAAGGCACTGCCCAGGAAGGGAAGGCAATGTGCCACCCCTGAGAGCCAGGAGGCCCAGGCCACAGGGGCAGAGGCTGGTGCTGCCTCCAAGGGAGGAGACACAGAAGAGGCAGGGCCCCAGGCACAGAGCCATCCACCGCTCTGGGCGGAGAGGCGTCCTACACCAGCGGTTGGGCAGAATGAGTAGCTGGGTGGGGGCAGGTGGGTGACCTTAAGCTGCAAAAACTGTGCTGTCCTTGTGAGGTCACTGCCTGGACCTGGTGCCCTGGCTGCCTTCCTGCGCCCAGAAAGGAAGGGGCTGTTGCCCCCTAGCCACGTTCCCTCTTGTCCTCTTCCTCCTGTGGATTCTCCACTCATCCATCTGGTCTTCCTCTTAAGGCCAGTTGAAGATGGTCCCTTGCAGTTTCCCAAGTTAGGTTAGTGATGGGAAATGCTCCTGGCCCTGTCCCTATCTCCTTCGCTGTCCCCACCTGTGCAGAAGGCAATTGCTGGTTTTCTTCCCCAATTCTTTTCCAAGTAGGTTTTGTTTACTCCCCAAATCCCTGAGCCAGATCTAGGGGTGCCTACACTCCCAAACCCTGAGTGTCCAGCCTTCCCCTGTTGAGTTTTTAGTCTCTTGTGCTGTGCCTAGTGGCCCCTGGGCTAGGGAGGACACTGCCCCCGTTTAGGTTTTTATAAATGTCTTACTCAAGTTCAAACCTCCAGCTTGTGAATCAACTGTGTCTCTTTTTTGACTTGGTAAGCAAGTATTAAGCTTTGGGGTGGGGGAGAGGTATGTAATGTGACACAACTTCTTGTTGTCTATTATTTTCCCCTCCCATTGTTTTAAATAACTTTTAATGGCCAAACCCCAGATTTGTAATTTTTTTTTCCTAACTGCTAAAACCATTCTCTTCCACCTGGTTTTACTGTAACCCTTAGAAAAGGAATAAATGTTGTCCCTTTAAAAAAAATCGTATTTTTTTATTTGTTTGCTTTTTGAATCATATTTTGAATGGCACAGTCCTTTAATGTAGAGGCCCAGAAATTATTTATTAATTGCTTCTGTTTTGGTTGAAAGTACCAGAAGTAGGCAAATTGTGTAATAGATAATGTTTGTCTCTGGCTGTATTATCTCTTCTTTCCATACTTTTTCTCCTCTTTTATGTTACTCTCTTCTACACCTACACCCCCCAGCCCAAAAGAAATTAGCCCCTTAGTACTTCCTACTAGATAAAATTATGTAGCCCTTTCCAGAAAATTTGTCTTCCCTCTGATTAAAACTCACATTCCTTCTGTGCCCAGATCTCAGCTACATATCACCTGTCACAGAAGTTCAGCTGATAAGCCAATTAGCACTAAAGTATGATGACTACAAGAAGTAGTTCATTAATCTGTTAATAGAAGCATTAGATTATAACTGGGGATATTTGGAGACACAAAATTTGAACCTATTCACTCAACTTTTAATTAATATTTGAGTACACATTACGGTTCTCAAATTTTTCACCATTAAGTAAAGCTTTTTAATTCATTAGACTCCACAGTCCTTATGTTTTGATATATTTTGTTTAGCAAACAAAATTTATTTTAAGCAATATTTGGTTTCCTGTTTTATTACACATACATATCTGTTAATCAAAGTTTCTGGTCATCATGAAGTAACCAGGATATAATCTTACTGAACTGGTAGAATCCTAGCCAACAGCCGAGAAACTCATCTCTTTAAACAGTCTGTGCAGTCTTATCATTGTAGATGGATCACTTTCTTTGACATTTTAGAATACTGACTGTAAAACACATGGATTCTCCAATATTATCATCACATCCCTGGTGGTCCAGCAAACCCAGGTTTAAAATCACTGGTGGAACACTCACTGTACACTGAGCTTGGTGCTAAGTGCTCAAAATATGAAACTAAATAAGCCAAGGGCCCTGCCTTGATATTCTCAGGGTCTACTTTCCATTGTGGGTAACTTTGGCTTTTGCGTGCACAACACCTGCCTGGATTTCTAACTTCCCCCATTTTTACTCTGCTTATTTCTTAACCACCTAGGGCTCTCCTCAGGACAGAGCACTTAACACTTTTATCTTTTGTTATCTTGAGCACTATGCATAATTCAGGTACTTTTTGCATAGGAGGCAGTCTAGTAGCTGCTTCCAGGGAGAAACTAAACCAGAAGGCAGCAGAATGTGAGGTTAAGATCGCTCACCTGAAGTGGACACTTCTCTGGATTTGAATCCCAGCTCTTCCACTTTTGAGCTAACGGAATTAGGGCAAGTTTCTAACCCTCTTTATGCCTCCCTCTTCTCATCTGAAAGACAGAAATAATAAGAGTACTTACCTCTTATTTTTTTTGAGGATTAAATGATACAATGTATGTAAAACATTTATCACAATATTAGCACATAGGAAGTGCTTAATGGATTCCATCTATTATCATTATTAATACTACTATTACTAAAGGGGAAAAGAAGAGAAATAGAAATATTAGGGTACTGAGGTTTTAAAAAAGGGATGCATTCTTAATGGATCTTTAGCCAGAGAAGTATCAGGTTTGAGGAGATCATTGTTTTGAGAGTTAAACAAAGGACAGGTGAAGGAAGACGGGAAAGAAGAGGAGAGACAAAGAGCAAAGAAAGTGAAGTAACAGGGCAGAAGAGCTTAAATCATAGACCATGGAACGTGGTGTCTCTCTTTTCCAGGTAATTTTGGGTGCCTATGTCTATAATTTTAATGATCATAATATACTTAAAATGGAATAAAAATAGACATTGCTCGTTTTAGAGAAAAAGTGTTCAGAAATTATAGATTATGTAGAGAGATTTTCCTCGGACATAGTTCAAATGAAAATAAGAATAATAATGAATCTAAATCAGGCCAAGACTTCCAATTTTTGACTCTTGAAGTTATGTCAATAAACTCCAGCATTGGATTAGTGAGAAATCAAAATTCATTCTGTAATCTTGGAATTTGAAAGCTGTATTAGTCTCCTGTTTCTGCTGTAACAAATTACCACAAACCTAATGACTTCAAACAACATGAATTTATTATCCTACAGTTTTGGAGGTCAGAAGTCTAGAATGGGTCTCACTGTGTTAAAATCAAGGTATGGGCAGGGCCCAGAGGAAAGTCCATTTTCTTGCCTTTTCCCGCTTCTAGAGACTGTATGCATTCCTTGGATCATGGTCCCCTTCCATCTTCAAAGATAATAATGGTGGTCAAGTCTTTCTCTCAGTGCATTCCTCTGACACTGACTCTTCTGCCTCTCTCTTCATTATTCCTTGTGTTTTCTTGTGATTACATAGGACCCACCTGATTAATCCAGGATAACCTCTCCCTAGATCCAGGTCATCTGATATGCAACCATAATCCCATCTGCAACCTTAATTCCCTTTTGCCATGCAACTTAATATATTCAGGGGATCCAGGGATTTGGATATGGTAATTTTTGAAGTGTCCTATTCTGCCTACCACAAGAGTGTACTGACTGCATTCTGCTTTAGCTTTTCATGCTTACAGAAATTAAATAGAATAGATCCAAATTTTAATATATATGGGTAATTAATACCATTAATGGAGGTTACTTCTGAAGTCCAGTTAGAAAGAAGTTCTCACTTACTAACAATTTGGGAAAACTGATTAACCTTTCTGTGCAACAACCCTCTCATTTTAAATGAGAATCATAATATCTACCTCATATTGTTGTGAGAATTAAATGAGTTAATTAATGTAAAGAATTTAGGCTGACATAAAATGAGCAGTCCATAAATTTAGTTGTTGTTATTATTATTAGCCAGCTTTATGATCTATTGAATCTTTGTTTGTTTGTTTGTTTTTGCAGTACATGGGCCTCTCACTGTTGTGGCCTCTCCCGTTGCGGAGCACAGGCTCCGGACGCCCAGGCTCAGCAGCCATGGCTTACGGGCCCAGCCGCTCTGCGGCATGTGGGATCTTCCCGGACTGGGGTACAAACCTGTGTCCCCTGCATCGGCAGGTGGACTCTCAACCACTGCACCACCAGGGAAGCCCAATCTATTGAATCTCTTAAATGTATGTGTGGTTTTATACATTCATCAGTCATTATCAATACATCCATGAATCTAGTCCGTCCACTGATCCACCAGCATTTATTAAACATCTATTGTGAAATGAGCAGCATACCACACATAATAGAAATAACAAAAATATGTTACAATTACATAGCACTTTACATTTTCACGTTTTTATCTTATCTGACCCTACTTAGAAGTTCCTGTCCTTAGAAGTTATAGTCTTGAGAAAACAACAGATTACATACAAATTTAGCCAAACACCCTAGACATAGTATTGAAGTTTTGCAACATTGGGAATGGGCACTCACTCAGGCCTGAGATTCATTAAGAGTAAGTCTATGGATTAGTGAGCACCACATGGGGGAATGACAATGTCCACCGTCTCAGTCTAGATTGGGCTCTTCTCTCACACAGGGCTGTGAAGTCTAGACTCATCAGGTTAATGAGGTCCTAACAGTTCAAAAGAAAGAGAACAACAACAAAGTAGGCAAAGAAGAAAACAATCTACGGTGTGGTGGCTGTAATACCTCCATGAGTTCCTCCACTAAACAGTTAAATCTACACTACAAATTTACAGTTTTATTCTTCTTCCAAATAAGGAGGGGTGGAAAACCCAAGACAAAATTATTTGCACAAAATTTCTCAAGTTGTGACCTGAGAAAATTTTATAGGGCAAGCACTGTGTCTCTTTCCCCAGAGTTGATATTTTGATGTATCCACTTGCTGTTTCGTATGTTGATCGCTGATTCTGACAGTCACTTCATACTATAGAGTATAGGGTAGGGGGAGTTTGAGTAGCATTCTCCAAGATAAAGAAAAGACCAATAAAAAATAGGTGGAATGGGAAACCTCCAAAAGAAACAGTAAATGAGGGCACAAGGTTAGAATTTCAGTCTGAGTGTTCCATTCCTCCCACTAACCTCTTGAGTCTGGCTGCCCAGTGGGAGCTTTGCTCCCAGGTGGATTTCTGGGAAGAGAAGGCCACCATTTGCTCGCTTTACCCTGGGGCCACCCAGCTGCCAAGTGTCAGCTGAACAGAGGTGCATCAGAGGCCTGCAGTCAAAAGGCAGCAGGATGGCCAATTGCCATGAATTTCTGAAGCAAGTCTGGCATCTTGGCATCTTGCTGCTCTCCCCCTCCCCCAGATTAATTGCTGAGAACCTCCGACTTGAAAGCTGCTTATCCTACCAACTTCAGCTGCTGCCCTCCTTTCCCTATGCCACTTCAATTCCTACCTCCTAACACCCTGGAAGTGAAATGAAGTCTCTCATACACCTGGCTCTACTCGTCAGACCACCTAAGCTCTAATGTAAATACTTCTTTCCCCCTTTACACACCCTCATGGGTAAACGCAGAATTGCCACATCCCCCTTGGACCTGATTGCTAGGCAACACTCAGCCATGTGAATTTGTCACTTCTGTTTGGCGCAAGTTTCAATTTCACCTCCAACTGTAACACTGCTCGATATATTTTAGATGCCACTGTGGTTGGACGGCATCCCAGGAAAGATGTGAAGTGCTACTGCCAGGAATGAATGATTGGCATTGGGTAAAGCAATTCTCTGAACTCAGCCTTGGCATACCATTAATTGTTAAGTCTGTTCAGCTACCACCAACCTCTTGTCAGAATCATGTCTATTGTAAGTCTTTGCAGCAAGAGTCCAAATGGTAGAGCTCTCTCCCTCTGTAAGATCTGAAGAATTATGTCAATAATGAAAGCAGTGGATTTCTCAGCTCACAACATATTACTTCTTCCTACTTTCATCTATTGGCTGCACTTTCATGTGCAAAGAAAAATAGTTCCACGTTTGAATATTACTGAGCTAAGAGCTGCCAATTCAGGTTCTGGCCCTGAATAAAAGATTTACCTTCCCTTCATTTCTTCATCACAATCTGCTTTCATTCATGGTAACAATTAAATGCTGCTACAAGGAAACATGTTATTAATGGAAAAAGATAAAATTAATACTAAACTTACTCTGGTGACAATAAATATATATTTGACATGTAAAATTTACATACTGACATTGTCAGAAAACATGCAACACAAAAACAATTATAATTTTTGAATAAACGCATACCATCACTGGCAAGATATAATACTATAATTCCCAAAGCCTCCATCTAATGTGGTCTACCCAATGTTTATATACATATATAATATTATTTGTCCTTAATGACACATTCAATTGCCTAGCCACCTACATCGAATATCCTTAAATACTACACAATTGCTCTATTGACTCTAAGATGCTACAGTGTGGAATGCTTTCATTTCTGTGCACTGTGCTAATTAATGATAAAAATAGTAAATCTGCTTTGATTCCCCTTCCGTCCCTCCAGCCACCAACTTTTTAGTCAATTGATTATTTTTTTTCCTCAAGTCTAAACATCCTCAGAAAGCTTGGAAATATTTCCCCGGAATGAGTCTAATTAAATAGAAGAAGTCAGTCAGCTAGGAGTAAGAATAGTGTTTCAGACTTTACATGCATTCCCTGATTCACTGGAAACAAAAGGAGTTTCTGTAACAGTGTGAATGAACCATGAAGTGTGCATGCTCTTTTAAGAAAGGCCAAGGGTGCAGTTCTGTTTTCTTAGCTCTGCTTTCATATTTATGTGTCTCATTTACAGCTCATTGCTGATGCCTCAGTTGCGCTATCCATCACCACTTTTATCCTCCTTGTTCCTCAAAAAGAACATAAAATCCTTTTTTATGTGGTGGTAATATTATTGCAAATAAAAGCAAATACCAAAATCTTTATTAGTCTGCCAAAATAATAAACTATTTAATAAAAGCATGCTGTAAAAATAAGGTCATTTGCATCACTCAAGTTACTTGTAGGAAATACAGAGAATTATTGGTCAAAAAAGCACAAACTGACAGCAATTATTTCTGTTGTTCATCTGACGCACCATGCAATAGGGTTAAAATTTTGTTTATATTTTGCATATTTTCTGGGTTCAAATGTCTTTAATATTGCTTAAAACTGGTTGCTCATTGGAAAATGAAAAAAAAAAGATCCAATTCTCACAAAATACTGATTTCCTCTTTGTAAAAAAGACTTTTGGTAAGGGAGAAGGACTAAGTAGACTGGTCTGTTTTTGAGGCCTTTTTCACAAATGTGGAAGTTGACCTACTGATAACCTTGATATTGTAAGATTTATTGCCTAAATATTTACCACTTTAATATACAATATTAATTTCATTTGCTTTGGATTTGTGTCCATGCTTCAGCTGTATAATTTTTACCTCTTTGTATTCACCTTTTGTCATTTCTGCATGCACACCAATATAAGATATTTTATTTGGGAAGTTTAGTTTAACAGTGAAGGTTAACAATAAGTGTACTATTTCTAAATAAATGTCTAATGTTTGCTCTTTTAGCCTATTGTAATATAAACCCACCAATTCTTTCTCCTTTGCAATTTCCAACCTCAGCTGGCAGATTTGCAAATATATTATTGATATGTTTGTAACATAGCAAACTCAGTAGTGTGGTGAGAATTAAAATATAATTTGTATAGTCTTTCCGTTGCCAAGAATAACTTGTACACCAATTCTTCTACATTAAAAGCAAACATGACAATTAAACAAATATTATAAATGTTTTCAAAACTACATATTAATTATTTACATTACTTATTCCATGATGACATTTAAGACCAAGAAAAGCTCTTCAAACTACAGTTATTACTATTTTCTCTTTATAAAGCCTTCTGTCTGTGGTTGTTTTCTTTGGGCCACAAATTAACCATTGCCAGTTTTATTGACATCAGGTTAACATAAGAAAATGAGGTGCAATTTCTATACAATGTAATGTTTCTGAAGGATAATTCAAGTATGAAAATTTGGAATTTGAAATAACAGTTTTAGGGGCAAATAAAGGCAAGTAAATTCATATACTAGTGTTACGGCCTGAACTATGTCTCCCCCTAAATTCATATGTTGAAGCCCTACCTCCCCCATCCCCCCACCCCCCATACCTAGGAATGTGACTGTATGGGAAATAGGGCCTTTAAAGAAGTCATAAAGATTAAATGAGGTCACATGGTGGATCCTAATCCAATCTGACTAGTGTCTTAAGAAGAAAAAATTTGGACGTATGAAAAGACACTAGGAGTGTGAACCCACAGAGGGACAATCATAAGAAGAGGCTGCAAAAAGGCAGCTATCTGCAAACCAAAGAGAGACATCAGAAGAAACCAACCCTACAGGCACCTTGATCTTGGACTTCCAGCCTCCATAACAGTGAGAAAATAAATTTCTGTTGTTTAAGCCACCCAGTCTGAGGTATTTTCTTTTTTTTTTTTTTTTTTTTTTTTTTTTTTTGCGGTACGCGGGCCTCTCACTGCTGTGGCCTCTCCCGTTGCGGAGCACAGGCTCCGGACGCGCAGGCTCAGCAGCCATGGCTCACGGGCCCAGCCGCTCCGCGGCATGTGGGATCCTCCCGGACCGGGGCATGAACCCGCGTCCCCTGCATCGGCAGGCGGACTCTCTACCACTGCGCCACCAGGGAAGCCCAGAGGTATTTTCTTAAGGCAGCCCTAGACAACTAATATGCTATCCTATATAAACAGAAAATTTTAATAAAAATCTATTTGCAACACCAAATCAAATATAATATTTATTTTGTCCAATTCTACCACCCAAATGCATTAAAGACACACAATACAACTAATTAGTATCAACTCAGTGTTATAAGTTATCAACAAAAATCCAATTTGATGCCCTAAGCTCTGTGTTGTCACACAAATGTCTGAAAATCTTGCTTCATATTTGAAATTCTTTGTGTCTCAATAGTTTTTAACCTGGGGTCCACAGACCACAAAAGCCTCTTGATATTTCTTATACACCACATTTTGTGGGCTTTGCATACATTCACTGTCATGGGAAGGAGTGTGGCATCTCCAAAATTTAAGAACTGGGGTATTGTTTCTATTTGACCAATCAGTAGGCAATAGAGATATTCTCTAATGGAAAAAAAAAATCTAATGCTGTATATTTTAATTAACAGGTTTAGATGGACAATCATTTACCATCAAAGGAATGATCTGGCTGGTCCACAGTGAGATGCTTGACTCAGTGAGTAAGTCATGTGCAAATTTTGTCAGAGGACAAGATAAACCATTGTTTTCTGGTAACCAAATGTTTTCTAAGACCGTTTACTGGTTTGTAGCTTCTGGGCTCATAAGGATGGCATAAATTCTAAAGAATATGCAGTATAGTAGGTTCTAAGGAAAACGTCTGCAAATTTGGTGAATTCTATTTTATGCTGAGAGGAGCATTAGAGATTACATTTCTGATCTGGGCTAAGTGTTGTGTCTTAGTGACACTGTTGGATAGCTCTTAGAAGGTCACAGTTCTTTCTTGATATAATCTACAAGAGATGAAGAAGCTCTTCTAAGTAGAGCTGACATCTCCCAATTAATACTTGGATTTGTCAACTGTGGGTTTATCTAAATTTTACTTGGCACTATCCTTCTGGATTCATCAAATTCAGTACTGGCGATAATGCCCAGGGGAAAATAATCGTGTGGGAGAATCAAAAGAGCTTAAAAACATAAAATCTTCAGGATGCCTCTTTGTGGCCAGCTATCTGCTATGGAACACACCCTGACTAAGTGTAACATAGAAGGAAGGACATCTTTCACCTTCTGCCTGGCCATTCACCTCAAGAATCCATTCTTGCCATTTTTTTTTCTTGAAGACCCAGTGTAGATATGTTCAGAGGGCACCAGAGCATGTTGCAGCCTGCCTCAGAAGTACTGCAGGCAGCGGAGGTAGCACCAGGGCCTCTGGAACCAGAAGATACCAACATTTTATAAGGGGCCAGCAGTGTTGAAATCCAGCTAGAGGCACCATCTGATTTGCTGCTCCATTCTCAGGCAGTGAGTGGAGACGAATACTCAGAAACATTCGATGAGGGGAGCCTCTGGAAAAAGGATAGGAGTTCCTGATTCTAAAGGCAATGTGGACTTGGAGCACTGTAATCTGGTTATAAATAAAATGAGACCATTTTTATCACAAATGGCCCTTTAAAAAAATTCTTATCTTATGCCGGAGGAAACTGTAATCCAAGGAGGATAACGGTCTCAAAGTTTATAGTAGATCTAGGATTCAAACTTGGATTTCCCTGGCTCCAAAGCCAGTACTTTTCCACAACACCAAGAGTTTCCCTGCCTGATCCATCCACTTTTTGCTTTGTAAAATGTGGCAGGTCTCTATGCTTGTATTTAAGACAGCTACCTAAAAAGTAGTATCATCTTACCTCAGATTAGCAAATTAAAGTGTGCATGTCTGAAGTGGTAAATTAAGCATAGAACGAAAGCTAAAAGGGTCTCCCACTAAATGCCCATAGCTCTGTCTGAATTCAAGTCTCCACTCACTGCCTGAGAATGGAGCAGTAAATCAGTTTTGGACACTGGGATGGGGAGGAGGAGGGTGGAGAAACCTTACCAGTTTGTAAAATTTAAGCAAACAGATCCCTATTTTGACTACGTAAACCAGATAATAATACTTTCCCATAACCATTTCACGCCATAGCACATGGTTAATTTAATTAATTAACATGTGTGACATTACATTAGTTTCCTGTTGCTGATGTAACAAATTACCCCAAACTTAGTGACTTAATGGAAATGTATTCTTTTACAGTTCTAGAGTACAGATGTCTAAAATCAGTTTCACTGGGCTAAAATCAGGATGTCAGGAGGGACTTGCTTCCTCTGGAGACTCTACGGAGGAATCTGTTTCCTTGCCTTTTCCTGCTTCAAGAGATGCATTCCTTACATTCCTTGGCTTGTGGCTCCTTCCTCTATCTTCAAAGCCAGCAAAGTAATCATTTTGCTATAGGCATCACATGGCCTTCTTCTGTATGCAGATCTCCCTCTGCCTCTCTTTTATAAGGACACTTGTGGTTACATTTAAAGCCCATCCAGATAGTTCAGGAAAGTCTCACTATCTCAAGATCCTTAATGTAATCATATCAGCAAAGATGCTTTTGCCATATAAAGTAACATTCACAGGTTCCAGAGATTAGGACTTACCTGGATCTCTTTGGGGGATATTATTCAGCCTATTACAGGCATTCATACAAAACCTCTTTTTAAGGTATGCTGGAGAACTGAAGTATTTATTCAGATATTTTAACAAAAGTCTATGCTTTTAATGGCAGAGTAGTAATATTTATTGAGTGCTTACTTTGTGTCAGGCACAGCTCTAAATATTTTAAATATATTATATAGGTTGGTAGTAACAAAACAAATTATGAGATGGGTTCTTTGTTATTTCTATTTTAAGGATGGGGAAACTGAGGCACACAAAGAGAGATTATCAAATTTGCCCAAGGTCACAACTACTTCTTTAAATTATCCAGATTAAGTATCTGCATATATAAGCAAACTCCTTAAACTATCATTTCATATTGCCCATGTAGTTATTCTAGAACACTATGCAGTTTATAGACTTGCAGCCACAATGTGTTCTTTGTATCATTTTCAGACAAACGTTAATTTCCTTGCTTTGGTATTCTTTCTTAGAATGGTTTCTAAACGATAAACCCACTAGTCTCTCATTTTGCTACCAGCAATGATAATCCTAATTTTATTTCCTGAGTATCTTTCTTTCTTCTAAAGGTCACAAAGTTCAGGATAGGGTTACATAGTAAAGGGAAAAAAAAGCAATTTCTCTCACCAAAGAGGCATGAGATATCGGGGCAGGCCTTGGCATATGCTCAATTCCTGTTGTTACCCACCTCATTAATTGCTTGTTTTCATTTGAAACTCTTCTCTGAATGTGTTCCTTATAACTTTTAAAACTTCTTTTCATACCCTTGTTTTCAATGGCCCCTTATAGGCTTACAGATGGAAATCTGTTTCCCTTATCCTTATAGGTCACCCATGTTCTTGTTTTTCTTTGTAGCAAAGGAGGGAGAGTGAACAAAAACAGCTCTGTCACTCAAGATCTTTTACACACATTCCTCAACTTTTGGAGCTTTCTCTAAACCTTAGCTATGTAATAGTGTGTGGGGAAAAAGATTCTTTTTTTTTTCTTTAATTTTTTTCTGGAGTTTTGAAGAATCCATCTTAAATAGTGGAAAAGTTGTAGAATTTGAAGACTCAGTGAAAAGTTAAGTTTGGTCGCAAACCCACTGGCAAGGATTACGGGTTTTATTTTGTTTAGATAGGTTTCAAGTTACATCAAGCATGTTATTGTTGTGATATTAAAGTACTTCCTTGTAACATTATTAGATTATATAATTGTCGTGACCTATTCAACTTAACTAAAAACAGTGACACTAATGGTGAGAGTTTCATACACCACACCATGTAGGAAGAAGAACGGTTTACAGTAGACTCTGGCCTTTTAGCATCTCTTAACCCATGACACTATTAGTGGTTTATTACATTTCTCTCTATTGCAAACAAAAGAATAAATATACCATGAAACTATAAATGCATGAAGAGGTAGTGTCTTAATAAAATGGTGGACTAAATAGCTCTATAATGATTGGTCAAGTCATACTCAAATGAAACCTATAGAAAAAGGTTAATTTAATTTTTAAAACTATGAACAATACTGAGAGCAGATGATACTGAGAGAAGGAACTGTATGGTTGACAGAGTCATGAAATTTAGAAGTTAATTAATACTTTGGTAGATATCCATGAGATAATTAGAGAAATGAGACAGATGTTGTATTTGTAGCTTTATTTCAGCCTGTAGGACAGCACTTATTTTTAATAAATCTGAAGAATTATAGACATATATACACACATAATAGAGGGGGGAATCTAAAAGCATTGCTCTTATGACTCTAAGTTTAGGGTTCTCTGTAAAGCTTTTTAATTAAAAAGTTACTGAAGAAGAAACATCTGAAATAGAACAGGGAGCAGGTTCCGCAAGTGACTTAGCAGTTTGCAGTAGCATCAACTGTTGCAGTGAAAACAAAGATTTCTAATCTTAGAACTTGGCAGGTGAGTGAGTAACAGATTTCTCAATATAATGTTTTGATTTTTAAGAAATAAATGGATTTGTCACTTTTTTCTTTGGCCTGCTTCACATTCAGTCACATGTTTTATTAACCACTTGGGAGGTTGATTACAAATATTTTTAGTTAAAAGAACTCTTGGTTCTCTATTAACTGAACAATTTCCTAGACCTTGCACCTCTCTGGGGATCTGTAAGGTAGTTCAAGCCTGAAAAAGTGAGTATATTTTTGAATATGCTGATATTAAGATATATGTAGGTCTGTGCATGTGTGTGTTTGAAATGGAAGAGAGGATGTAATTAAGAAGTTGAGGCTTTTAGTGTTAGAGTTCCTTTTTGAACATGATTGGTTTCTGTCACTTTATTAATTTCTCTCAACTTTTTGATTATACTGATTGCACATGTTGGGAAGAAGGTGCAGAGTTGTTTGAGATATTTTTACCCCCTCCAGCACACCATCTTAGGTTTCTTTAAGTGTGATGAATGTTGTATTAATGAGGACTGTTGTCAGCGCTATGCCAATAAAACTGCCAATTAAGACAAGAAAAGGTATGCCTAGAGATTTTTTAAAACATAAATTAGCTAGGTAGTTGGGCTGTATAAAAATACATTAAAAAATAAATTTCTCACTAATAAAATGCTTTTGAGTCAAATGGATTCTACCTATAAACTCTACTCTTCCTCATAGTCTCTGTACCAGTCTTGCAAATATTCCCTTATTCACTTGTCCATTGCAAGTAACCATGGGGGCTTCAGGAGTAATAAAGACTATGAATTTACTGTTCAAATATATTTCTCCTGAGGTGAGGGCAGGTAGGGAAAACAATGAACAAGTTAATTTTTGAAAATTATTTGCAAGGCTGCTATAACACACTTTACAGAGAGAAAACAGATGGTCCTTAGAATTTGCCTTATACTGACAGGGCAATTCTAACGCAGAACACAAAGGCCATTTCTTACTATGGTGGCAAAATGATAGAAGCCAAAATCTCAGAGAATATGGTACCTTACCGTAACAGAGTAAATTGTGAAAATGCCATATTTCTACAATATTACATCTTGCAGAATGAAGTTATCTAACAGTAAATACTTTTAGTTGTCTTTCTTCAAGGGGTCAGAGTTCTTTACTAATTGTACATTAATATTTAGAACACAGTATGGTTTATTTTATGTGGAGCATGTTATGCCTTAAACTCAAATACTTTCAAACATCAGCTTAATTTCCCTTGATCATTAACATAAATTTAAAAATCACTGACAAAAGTTTTTTCATGACACACATAGCTGGAACAAACTTAATTGTTTAGAAATGGTATAAAAATAACCACACCCTTTGGTTATGGCTATTTAATATTAAGCCAATTCAGTATGCATTTTGCTTCCATAAACTGGGTAACCCTCTGAAAAATCTCCTCTTACACTACTGTGGACTTGTTGGCTTGATTTAAATAAGTTTCTTTTTTTCCTTCTCTATCAAAAGAAAATTACTTCTTTAAAATTGTCATTTTTCACTAGAGATTTAATTCTTTTCTCTGTTTCGTCTCAGACAAAACATAGAAGCCTAATGTCTCTGTGTCAGTGAAGAATTTTTGTATAATTTAAAATATTTTATCTTTCCTTTCTTTTGTATTACTCAAACTAGGTTCAACCATCTACCCACCCACCCGTCCACTTAATCATCCAACACTGATTAAATGCTTACCATGTTAGGCACTAGGACTAAAGAAATAATAACACATAATCTCTTCCCTTAAGAAATGTGTACTATTCAAGGTGCTATTAGGGAAACCAAAGAACTTAATGAAAGAAACATTTGTAGATGTGTGTGAAGAATTAAAGAATCAGCAAGAGATGTTGAGGTATTCAGGGACTGGCAATCGTGGGAAGCCTAAATCATTCCTAAGCCTGAAGAGGGAAGAGGAGGAAATGGTGTTACCAGCACCTAGTGAAGTCTGGAGCTAGGCGAGCAGAATTATGAGGCAGAAGAGCACAGCTACTGCCAGAAACACAGCATGAAAGCAGAAAAAAAGCAGGAAAAGAAATATTTCTACTACATTTCTATTTCTCTTTCATCTTTTATTCTTCTGCCTGGACTTGCCATTGGTAAAACCCAACAGAAAGCCAGAGGGTATGAGCCTCAGTGATGCAGTCCAACTGAAATCCATATCAGGGCAGAATCGGGCAGAGAATGAATTGAGGGTATGAGAAGCAGCCTCCAAGTGGCTCCCAATGATCATTGCCTCCTGGTATTCATTTCCTTGTGTATTCTCCCCCTGAAGTGAGACTGGAAAAGTCGTATACTTCTGATGAATAGAATATGATAAAAGTGTTGAAAAGTCACTTCCATGATATGATTCCATCCTGGCTTCCATCATGGGCTTCCATATTGGACACCATCCTTTGCTCTCTCACTTCCTTACTCTATGGGAAGCCAGCTGCCATCTTATGAGCTGCCCTATAGAGAGTCCCACATGGCAAAAAAATGAGAAAAGTCTCCAGCCCAACAAGGAACTGAGGCCCTCAGTCCAACAACCCTGAGGAACAGAATCCTGCCAATAGCCATGTGAGTGAGCTCGGAAGTAGATCCTTTACAAGACAAGTCTTTAGATGGGCTTCAGCCCTCCGAGAGAACCTGAGTCAGAGTATCTAGCTAAGCTATGTCTGGATTTCTGACCCACAGAAATTATGGGATAATAAAATATTGTTCTTTTAAGATGCTAGGTTTGAGGGCTTCCCTGGCGGCGCAGTGGTTGAGAGTCCGCCTGCCGATGCAGGGGACACAGGTTCATGCCCTGGTCCGGGAAGGTCCCACATGCCGCGGAGTGGCTGGGCCCGTGCGCCATGGCCGCTGAGCCTGCACGTCCGGAGCCTGTGCTCCGCAACGGGAGAGGCCACAACAGTGAGAGGCCCGCGTACCGCAAAAGCAACAACAACAACAACAAAAAGATGCTAGGTTTGGGAAGTAATTTGTTATGACATAATAGATGGGAAGGTGGGCAGGACAGAGCATAAACAGCTTAGTTGACAATTTTTGCCTCATAGCATTAATTTTTGCCTCTCCATCACATGAAAAAACTCTTACCCCTCACACAAAAGTGACATCAGCTATTCCATAAATATGGAGTGATTTCAGTTCATTCATGCCCCTTCCTGAAACTTAAATTATAATTAACCTCCCATCAGACCTTTTTATATTCAGTAGCAGAAAAAGGGGGGAAATGAAATTAACATAAGATACAGCCACTATAATATCTGCTTTTGTAGCTGGTTATGAGACCTAAAATTATATCCATCACTTCTTCCATGTATTTTTCTGATTGGGGTTGTTTACCTGGAAGGGTGACCTAAACCTTTATTTCCACAATTTAAAATTCTTAGTGGTGCTGACTTTATTGAGATTTCACAGTTTCCCAAGGACCATTCTTATGGAACAGTAAGAAGTTCCTCAGTGAAACCCCCGAGTTCCACACGTGTTTTTCTTGCCTCTACTGTATCACAGTAACCCAATTTCCACATAGCAATTACCTTAGCCAATAGAGTAAGATCTTCCTGATGGTTCTTCAGCATGAGAAGCCCCAAAATAGCCAAAAGATTGACTCAGCTCTTAATTTAATGGAACAATGACTATGTTTCCTGGCAGAAATTGTTCTACCTTGGAAATTAGGATTTCTAAATCTTCTGAATACTTAATTGAAGTATGAGATACTAAGACAGGTAACTCCCACCTCCATTCTTTGATTCCTGCATCTCTGCATTCTGGCTAAAAGGGCACTATATATCTAATGTTAGTTTAAGGCATATACTACATTCTATAGCATAGCAACCTAAACTCACCAGTTGTTGTTTCTAAGTTGATGCCTCAGCTGATAAAAAAAAGTCTATTTTTTAATATATTCAGAAACTGTGGAAATAACTACAGGATGGGTCTGTGGACTTATTGAATCCATTGTCAGATTAAATGAAGTCAAGACTTCATTTATCACTTGACCTCCGTTAAGTCCATACTCTGACCACTGGGCCATAATAGTGCTTTGTCTCCTAAGGACTATCATTATCTCAAATTCACTATCTAAAAACCCCCAGAAGGACTGGGGATTTCCCTTCCCCAGTAAAAATCATCCTGGTAAATGACCATAGGTTAATCTGGAAAAGCCATGGATGCAATTTGTGGCCATATTTCAGGCTACATTCTTCCTCAAAGGGACCTGGCCTGCTCCTTAATTAAAGGACTTCAGATCTGTGAATTGGGAACTGGGCATGAGGCTAATTCTCACTGACAACTTAAATTGGTTTTTATTTTATATAAGTCAAGAAACACCTTACAAGATTGCCCATATATTTAATTGCCAGTGACCTTGTGATCAATTAGTCACTGGCACACGTCCATGTTGGTCAAAACACTCTGATTACCACTCTGTAAACTGTGTCTAATAAGATATTATTAATAAAATATATTATTCTCAATAATAACATATTATTATTAATAAGGATATTGGGATAATTGTGCCCACCTTGTCTCTGACAGTTAAAAGCAGCCACTTGGCCCTGCTACTCAGGGAGTTCATTTTCATGGCAACATTCTCATGTCCATCCTCAGCGGTTAGGGATGCCACCACAGAGGTTTTCAAGGGTGCTCTCTTCCTTAACCCATTATATTTTAGTATGTTTTGAATGAAGGAGGTGTCCTCCAGGATGTTCTGGAGTAAGGAAGGTGAGAGGGTGTGGAACAAATTGCACATTTTAAATCTGTTCTAACATTCTTATTTCTCTAAGCCATCAAGCTTCCTTTTCTACATTATGTCAAGGTAGTTCTGTAATCTTAAACTCATTAACTACAGGAAACTGTTGAGTCCAGGCTTTCATTTACCAGCCAACTGTTTGACTCACTCCCAATTTTTCTACCTAAAATACTAAAATCTCATATTCTAGTAGAGGCCACATACATACATTTAGCATATTCCAATGGTTCTCAAATTTTAGCATGTACCAGATCACCTGGACAATTTGTTAAAACAGATTTCTAGGCCCCATGACCTAGAATTTCTGATTCATTAGGTCTAGGATGGAATCTAGGAAATCTGCATTCCTAACAAGTTCTCAGGTGATGCTGATGCTGGCTGGTCCAATGACCACATTTTGAGAATCACTGGGCAATTAAATCTTACAATTCATTTACCTTGACCTAATCTCTTTAGCATTCAATCTAATTCATGCTTGCCAGATTCTTGTTTATATAAATTGGCAAGATGATCTCCCAGAGCAGACCTTGCAATTTTCTCTCAGGATTATGCTGGGTCTCATGGTTATGTTGGGATTTAATTCTCATTATGGTCCTGGAGGCAATAAGGCATGGTGAATGGGGCAGGAGTGTCTTGAGGAGAACAGGTAGCCCCTTGAGAGGCAACTGCCCCAAGCGAAGTTATTGAAAAGTTCTTCTGGAAGGAAAGACTGGTTTCATTGGACAGTGGGAGAAAGCATCTTCCATTGTAAATGCAGCTTCAAAGGAATTTGAGTTTCTAAGTTCTCAGCCTCATCTATGCCTGCCCAAATGTCCCTATTTCAAATAATAGTTTTCACTTCTTCCCAACAAGTGCCCCTACCTTAGATAAGAAACATGAATTCTTAATGTGGATTCTAGGTTAGGAAACCTTACTTAAAGCTTCCATAGAAGCTTTCTGATATTCTCTTCATGTCTTTGGTTTAAGAGTTCAAGCACTAAGCTTATTTTTTTTCTTTTTTATAAGCTTTACAACACAGAGATAATCAGCCCATCCCACAGTCTCTTAATCATCATTGTTGCCATAGTGATCAAATGTCACAACCACATGATCTCCTAATGCCTTGCCCCAGCTGACACTCCACCAAATATCAATACCAGTGATAATTTGAGTAATTGTGTGTAACTGCATGCCATGAATTACATTTTCTGACTCACCTTCTTCACTTAATTATCTACTCAATAAACTTGTTCAAATTGAGTCACCTCAATTTTGCATACCAATACGATCTCTTTCACAATTCCTTCCGCAGTTACTTTACTTTTTAGTATTCTTCATAGGAGTTCAAAATGTGGTTTAAAAGTATTCAATATAAATAGCTAAAACCCTCTCATGACAGTATTCAGCGACAAGACAACTTATTGAAGTAAATTAATTTCCTAAAAAAGCCAAGAAATGCAGCCTGATCTTAGCATCCAGATTAATTACTTTGCTTTTAATGTCTATGTTCTTCATTCTTTCATCCATTAAATATCTTTCAGTATTCCCTATGCACCAGGCAAACAAACAGGAATTGGGAATATAGCAATAAGGAGGTGTATAGGTTCTTCTGTTTGCCCTTCCAAGACCAACCCTTCATCCTACTCTGCCTTCTCTGCCAACCCCAAAGGGCTGATCTCTGTGAACTGTATCCACATGCTTCCATATCCTCTTCCTGTGAAATTCAGCCAGTGGGAGGCACTGGTAGGAGATGGCAAAGCAGATGCAGAAAGAGATCAGTGATTTCTCTTTCTTGGTGCACTATTATGGTAATGACCAGATTCCTCTATCACTACGGCTCCTATTGAGTGACTGACCCCTCTTCCATCACTCCAGTATCTAAAAAGATCCAATGACACCTTTTCTTCCTTTGCCTATTTCGAGTTTGCTGCTCATGCAAATTGGCAGGATTATCTCCTCCCTGAGATAACTTGGTGGACTTCGAATTTCAGTGACCTCTAAAATCTCAGTAGTTTGCAACAATAAAAGTTTACTTCTTAATCATTCTAAGTATCCATCCCAAGACAGTCAGGGGCTTTGTTTTAGGACTTAAGCTAGTAGAGCAATGAGCAATCTGATTACCAGTCCCTTGGCAGAAGAAAAAGAGAACCAGTGAACGATGTACTGGTTCTTAAAACTTCTTGCCAGAAGAGACTTCTGTCACCTCTGCTCATTTAATTGGTCGAAACAAACCACATGATCTTTGGGCAGAGATTAATGGTCTCTCAGCAAGGGACTTCAAAGGGAAGAAAAACAGAATATTTGGTGAACAGTAATAAAAGCTACTACATTTACCAGATGGGATCTTGCCAATGGATGGGAAATCATCCATTGATAATTGAAAAGTCTTGATAAGTCTTAGGAAGCAAAAGTCTTTTCCATAAGATACAAAGTTAATGTTGAGTTTTTAACTAGGACTGATATGGGCAAAATGTTCCCAGCCATCCACACATCAGTGTTCTGCACTAATAACATTAGAATATTTCAACTGATTGGACAACAATTATTGTGCATTTCGAAAGAAAGCAGAATTAAGGGTGTATAAATTTCCTTTTGCCTAAGAGAGAAAAAGGAGTCAGTGATGAAGAAAAACAAAGAAAATCCTATAAACAAATCAGGTAGGTTAACTATTTGTTCTTTATAGATTTATATCTCTACCATTTATTTATTTATTTATTTATTTATTATTATTATTTTTTTTTGCCGTACGCGGGCCTCTCACTGTTGTGGCCTCTCCCGTTGCAGAGCACAGGCTCCAGACGCACAGGCTCAGCGGCCATGGCTCACGGGCCCAGCCGCTCCGTGGCATGTGGGATCTTCCCGGGCTGGGGCACAAACCCGTGTCCCCTTGCATTGGCATGAGGTCTCTCAACCACTGAGCCACCAGGGAAGCCCTACGTTTTATTTTTTAAAAAAATTGGAGGAGATTTTAGAGAACGATTCTTCCTCATTATTTTTATTTTCAATATTTTAAAATATCAAATGCAATTAATATCCACTGTACTTTTTAAAAGAATTTCTTATCTATAAAAAGTATTCATTTTCCCAAGTCAGAACACAAAATTACATCCCCTCAAAATAACAATTATGTTAAATTATGTTTGTATATATGTACAAACAAAATTAAATGTGGAAAATTAAAATTAATATTGGTAAGGAGATACAGAATTTTTTTGTTTAATTCTAGAAATATAATACCAATTGTGTGATGAATAATTTAAAGTGTTCATTGCTTATTATTTATCATCAAAATCTCCCATTATTTTTATTACATTAATGCTTACATAGTATATTTTGCTTGCTTAAAAATCCTACCTATTTCATTTCTATCATGTTTTTTACTGTAGATAAATTAAATCATGTCAACTATATGCTCTCCTTCCTCACAGCCGAATAGTTCTCAGATATCACTTATTCTCCAAGCATGTGCACATGCTCAGATACAGAGATGAGAAATGAAAAACAATATTAGAATTATGTTCACACATAATCCAAAATACACATTGCTAAACACAATAAAAATTCAATCTAGTTCCGGGTAAGATGGCGGAAGAGTAAGACGCGGAGATCATCTTCCTCCCCACGGATACACCAGAAATACAGCTACACGTGGAACAACTCCTACAGAACACCTACTGAACGCTGGCAGCAGACCCCAGACCTCCCAAAAGGCAAGAAACTCCCCACATACCTGGGTAGGGCAAAGCGGAGAGATTCCCGCACAGAGGATCAGTGCCGAGCGACACTCACCAGCCCGAGAGGCTTGTCTGCTCGCCCGCCGGGGCGGGCGGCGCTGGAAGCTGAGGCTCGGGCTTCGGTCAGAGAGCAGGGAGAGGACTGGGGCTGGCGGTGAGAACTCAGCCTGAAGGGGGCTAATGTGCCACAGCTAGCCGGGAGGGAGTCCGGGAAAACTCTGGAGCTGCCGAAGAGGCAAGAGACTTTTTCTTCCCTCTTGGTTTCCTGGTGCGCGAGGAGAGGGGATTAAGAGCGCTGCTTAAAGGGGCTCCACAGACGGGCGCGAGTCGCGACTGAAAGTGCGGAGCCCAGTGACGGGCGTGGGACGCTGGGGCTGCTGCTGCTGCCGCCAAGAAGCCTGTGTGCGAGCGCAGGTCACTGTCCACACCGCCCTTCCGGGAGCCTGTGCAGCCCGCCACTGTCGGGGTCCCGGGATCCAGGGGCAGCTTCCCTGGGAGAACGCACGCCGCGCATCGGGCTGGTGCAACGTCACGCCGACCTCTGCCGCTGCAGGCTCGCCCCGCACTCCGTGCCCCTCCCTCCCGCCCGGCCTGAGTGAGCCAGAGTCCCCGAAGAGGCTGCTCCTTTAACCCTGTCCTGTCTGAGCGAAGAACAGACGCCCTCCGGCGACCTACACGCAGAGGCGGGGCCAAATCCAAAGCTGAGACCCAGGAGCTGTGAGAACAAATTAGAGAAAGGGAAACCTCTCCCAGCAGCCTCAGAAGCAGCGGATTAAAGCTCCACAATCAACTTGATGTACCCTGCATCTGTGGAATACATGAATAGACAACAAATCATCCCAAATTGAGGAGCCAGGAGTCAGTGCTGTGCCTCTGAGGTGGGAGAGCCAACTTCAGGACACTGGTCCACAAGAGACCTCCCAGCTCCACATAATATCAAACGGCGAAAATCTTCCAGAGATCTCCATCTCAACACCAGCACCCAGCTTCACTCAACGACCAGCAAGCTACAGTGCTGGACACCCTATGCCAAACAACTAGCAAGACAGGAACACAAGGCCACCCATTAGCAGAGAGGTGGCCTAAAATCATAAAAAGTCTGCAGACACACCAAAACACACCACCAGACGTGGACCTGCCCACCAGAAAGACAAGATCCAGCCTCATCCACCAGAACACAGGCACTAGTCCCCTCCACCAGGAAGCCTACACAACCCACTAAACCAACCTTAGCCACTGGGGACAGACACCAAAAACAACGGGAACTACTAACCTGCAGCCTGCAAAAAGGAGACCCCAAACACAGTAACATAAGCAAAATGAGAAGACAGAAAAACACACAGCAGGAGAAGGAGCAAGATAAAAACCCACCAGACATAACAAATGAAGAGGTAATAGGCAGTCTACCTGAAAAAGAATTCAGAATAATGATGGTAAAGATGATCCAAGATTCTATTTCCAAGATTCAAAATCTTGTAAATAGAATAGACAAAATGCAAGAAACAGTTAACAAGGACCTAGAAGAACTAAAGATGAATCAAGCATCGATTAAAAACACAATAAATGAAATAAAAACTACTCTAGATGGGATCAATAGCAGAATAACTGAGGCAGAAGAACGGATAAGTGAGGTGGAAGATAAAATAGTGGAAATAACTGCTGCAGAGCAAAATAAAGAAAAAAGAATGAAAAGAACAGAGGACAGTCTCAGAGACCTCTGGGACAACATTAAATGCACCAACATTCGAATTATAGGGGTTCCAGAAGAAGAGAAAAAGAAAGGGACTGAGAAAATATTTGAAGAGATTATAGTTGAAAACTTCCCTAATATGGGAAAGGAAATAGTTAATCAAGTCCAGGAGGCACAGAGAGTCCCATACAGAATAAATCCAAGGAGAAATACGCCAAGACACATATTAATCAAACTGTCAAAAATTAAACACAAAGAAATCATATTAAAGGCAGCAAGGCAAAAACAACAAATAACACACAAGGGAATCCCCATCAGGATAACAGCTGATCTCTCAGCAGAAACTCTACAAGCCAGAAGGGAGTGGCAGGACATAATTAAAGTGATGAAGGAGAAAAACCTGCAACCAAGATTACTCTACCCAGCAAGGATCTCATTCAGATTTGATGGAGAAATTAAAACGTTTACAGACAAGCAAAAGCTGAGAGAGTTCAGCACCACCAAAGCAGCTTTACAACAAATGCTAAAGGAACTTCTCTAGGCAAGAAACACAACAGAAGGAAAAGACCTACAATAACGAACCCAAAACAATTAAGAAAATGGGAATAGGAACATACATATCGATAATTACCTTAAATGTAAATGGACTAAGTGCTCCCACCAAAAGACACAGAATGGCTGAATGGATACAAAAACAAGACCCATATATATGCTGTCTACAAGAGACCCACTTCAGACCTAGAGACACATACAGACTGAAAGTAAGGGGCTGGAAAAAGATATTCCATGCAAATGGAAACCAAAAGAAAGCTGGAGTAGCAATTCTCATATCAGACAAAATAGACTTTAAAATAAAGACTACTGGAAGAGACAAAGAAGGACACTACATAATGATCAAGGGATCGATCCAAGAAGAAGATATAACACTTGTAAATATTTATGCACCAAACATAGGAGCACCTCAATACATAAGGCAAAGACTAACAGCCATAAAAGGAGAAATCGACAGTAACACAATCATAGTAGGGGACTTTAACACCCCACTTTCACCAATGGACAGATCATCCAAAATGAAAATGAATAAGGAAACACAAGCTTTAGATGATACATTAAACAAGATGGACTTAATTGATATTTATAGGACATTCCATCCAAAAACAACAGAATACACATTTTTCTCAAGTGCTCATGGAACATTCTCCAGGATAGATCATATCTTGGGTCACAAATGAAGCCTGGGTAAATTTAAGAAAATTGAAATTGTATCAAGTATCTTTTCTGACCACAATGCTATGAGACTAGATATCAATTACAGGAAAAGAGCTATAAAAAATACAAACACACGGAGGCTAAACAATACACTACTTAATAACGAAGTGATCACTGAAGAAATCAAAGAGGAAATTAAAAAACACCTAGAAACAAATGACAATGGAGACACGACGACCCAAAACCTATGGGATGCAGCAAAAGCAGTTCTAAGAGGGAAGTTTATAGCAATACAATCCCACCTTAAGAAACAGGAAACATCTCGAATAAACAACCTAACATTGCACCTAAAGCAATTAGAGAAAGAAGAACAAAAACATCCCAAAGTTAGCAGAAGGAAAGAAATCATAAAAATCAGATCAGAAATAAATGAAAAAGAAATGAAGGAAATGATAGCAAAGATCAATAAAACTAAAAGCTGGTTCTTTGAGAAGATAAACAAAATTGATAAACCATTAGCCAGACTCATCAAGAAAAAAAGGGAGAAGACTCAAATCAATAGAATAAGAAATGAAAAAGGAGAAGTAACAACTGACACTGCTGAAATACAAAAGATCATGAGAGATTACTATAAGCAATTATATGCCAATAAAATGGACAACCTGGAAGAAATGGACAAATTATTAGAAATGCACAACCTGCCAAGACTGAATCAGGAAGAAATAGAACATATGAACAGACCAATCACAAGCACTGAAATTGAAACTGTGATAAAAAATCTTCCAACAAACAAAAGCCCAGGACCAGATGGCTTCACAGGCAAATTCTATCAAGCATTTAGAGAAGAGCTAACAACTATCCTTCTCAAACTCTTCCAAAATATAGCACAGGGAGGAACACTCCCAAACTCATTCTACGAGGCCACCATCACCTTGATACCAAAACCAGACAAGGATGTCACAAAGAAAGAAAACTATAGGCCAATATCACTGATGAACATAGATGCAAAAATCCTCAACAAAATACTAGCAAACAGAATCCAACAGCACATTAAAAGGATCATACACCATGATTAAGTGGGGTTTATTCCAGGAATGCAAGGATTCTTCAATATATGCAAATCAATCAACGTGATACACCATATTAACAAACTGAAGGAGAAAAACCATATGATCATCTCAATAGATGCAGAGAAAGCTTTCGACAAAATTCAACACCCATTTATGAAAAAAACCCTGCAGAAAGTAGGCATAGAGGGAACTTTCCTCAACATGATAAAGGCCATATATGACAAACCCACAGCCAGCATCGTCCTCAATGGTGAAAAACTGAAACCATTTCCACTAAGATCAGGAACAAGACAAGGTTGCCCACTCTCACCACTCTTATTCAACCTAGTTTTGGAAGTTTTAGCCACATCAATCAGAGAAGAAAAGGAAATAAAAGGAGTCCAAATCGGAAAAGAAGAAGTAAAGCTGTCACTGTTTGCAGATGACATGATACTATACATAGAGAATCCTAAAGATGCTACCAGAAAACTACTAGAGCTAATCAATGAATTTGGTAAAGTAGCAGGATACAAAATTAATGCACAGAAATCTCTGGCATTCCTATATACTAATGATGAAAAATCTGAAAGTGAAATCAAGGAAACACTCCCATTTACCACTGCAACAAAAAGAATAAAATATCTAGGAATAAACCTACCTAAGGAGACAAAAGACCTGTATGCAGAAAATTATAAGACACTGATGAAAGAAATTAAAGATGATACAAATAGATGGAGAGATATACCATGTTCTTTGATTGGAAGAATCAACATTGTGAAAATGACTATATTACCTAAAGCAATCTACAGATTCAATGCAATCCCTATCAAACTACCACTGGCATTTTTCACAGAACTAGAACAAAAAATTTCACAATTTGTATGGAAACACAAAAGACCCCGAATAGCCAAAGCAATCTTGAGAACGAAAAATGGAGCTGGAGGAACCAGGCTCCCTGACTTCAGACTATACTACAAAGCTACAGTAATCAAGACAGTATGGTACTGGCACAAAAACAGAAAGATAGATCAATGGAACAGGATAGAAAGCCCAGAGATAAACCCACGGACATATGGTCACCTTATCTTTGATAAAGGAGGCAGGAATGTACAGTGGAGAAAGGACAGTCTCTTCAATAAGTGGTGCTGGGAAAACTGGATAGGGACATGTAAAAGTATGAGATTAGATCACTCCCTAACACCATACACAAAAATAAGCTCAAAATGGATTAAAGACCTAAATGTAAGGCCAGACACTATCAAACTCTTAGAGGAAAACATAGGCAGAACACTTTATGACATAAATCACAGCAAGATCCTTTTTGACCCACCTCCTAGATAAATGGAAATAAAAACAAAAAGAAACACATGGAACCTAATGAAACTTCAAAGCTTTTGCACAGCAAAGGAAACCATAAATAAGACCAAAAGACAACCCTCAGAATGGGAGAAAATATTTGCAAATGAAGCAACTGACAAAGGATTAATCTCCAAAATTTATAAGCAGCTCATGCAGCTGAATAACAAAAAAACAAACAACCCAATCCAAAAATGGGCAGAAGACCTAAATAGACATTTCTCCACAGAAGATATACAGACTGCCAACAAACACATGAAAGGATGCTCAACATCTTTACTCATTAGAGAAATGCAAATCAAAACTACAATGAGATATCATCTCACACCAGTCAGAATGGCCATCGTCAAAAAATCTAGAAACAATAAATGCTGGAGAGGGTGTGGAGAAAAGGGAACACTCTTGCACTGCTGGTGGGAATGTGAATTGGTACAGCCACTATGGAGAACGGTATGGATGTTCCTTAAGGAACTACAAATAGAACTACCATATGACCCAGCAATCCCACTATTGGGCATATACCCTGAGAAAACCATAATTCAAAAAGAGACATGTACCAAAATGTTCATAGCAGCCCTGTTTACAATAGCCCGGAGATGGAAACAACCTAAGTGTCCATCATCGGATGAATGGGTAAAGAAGATGTGGCACATATATACAATGGAATATTACTCAGCCATAAAAAGAAATGAAATTGAGCTATTTGTAATGAGGTGGATGGACCTAGAGTCTGTCATACAGAGTGAAGTAAGTCAGAAAGAGAAAGACAAATACTGTATGCTGACACATATATATGGAATTTAAGAAAAAAATATATCATGAAGAACATAGGGGTAAGACAGGAATAAAAACACAGACCTACTAGAGAATGGACTTGAGGATATGCGGAGGGGGAAGGGTAAGCTGTGACAAAGTGAAAGAGCAACATGGACATATATACACTACCAAACGTAAGGTAGATAGCTAGTGGGAAGCAGCCGCATAGTACAGGGAGATCAGCTCGGTGCTTTGTGACCGCCTGGAGGGGTGGGATAGGGAGGGTGGGAGGGAGATGCTAAAGGGAGAGGATATGGGAACATATGTATATGTACAACTGATTAAATTTGTTATAAAGCAAAAAAAAAAAAATTCAATCTATTGAGTTCTGCAAAAAGAGCAAAGCCAATGTACAGAAATCTATGAAATGAAAGCTCAAACAGATAATGACCATAATTAAAATGTTGTTTGATCAAATTCTAACATATTACTATAATTACAATGAAAATTTACCAAGTGTAAATTCTCTTTTTATGACTGTTTTTTTCAGTTTTTCTTGCAAATTGCTCTACTTCAGAGAAATATAGGTTTTCCGTTTAAACAAACACATTTATTCAACTATTCCTGTTGCCATTGAGTCACTGTTTAGAATTTAGTTTGCTGGATTATTTAATTCATCTAATTACTCAGAAATACATAGCTGGACAGAGAAGTTTATTCATAAGCTTTTACCAGAGCCATGAGATATTGCTATGAATGAGTACAGACTATATATGTTCCATGATGAAAGAGAAGTGAGAGATGGGCATGATGTTTATGATGCACCCAATATTTTCAAAGCTGTAGTCGACCAGTTTCAAATGATTGATTTAGAGTCTAGGGCATTTATATGTTTAGACAATAATTTAGAAGAATGAAAATAGGTGTAACATTGAGCCTGATGTCGTCACATTTTAAGCTCATTTTACAACAAAGTTCTTGATGAAGAGAATCAGTGGTTGAATACGTATTCTCTACATTTCTTGAGAAATGTTCTTTTCCAATGAGATTAGAAGGAAGATTATTTTTCTTTTTTTAATGGATTATTATTAAGCTCTAGAAATTCAGAATGTGTGAGAGTATATGCTATTACTTTTGCAAAACTGCAGAGGTGACAGTTTTATGATTCTGAAACGTATAATCTGGCTTGAACGTGAGGAAACCTGGGTTCTAGTCCCAGCTCTGTCACTAGCACACTTTGTAGGCAAACACTAATTACCTGATATATCTATGTTTCTGTTCTTTCATTAACAAAGTGAAAAGACAATATTTTCTTCCTATTTCAAGGGGGATATTATTAGGACATATGAAACAGAACTTGTTAAAATACTTGGCACTTGTCAAATGAAAGATGATCCACAAATCCCCATTATAGTTATACAACACTATATATTCCACCAGACCAGAAACATTTTCATAAATAAGAACAATGTATAAAATTATAAAGAAGGAATCTGGAAAGAAACTTTTTAAATATGCAATATTAGAAATATCAATTTGTCACTAAATAACTCTAAGTTTCTTCTACGATGCAAGTTTACAGACAAAACGTCTGGCAATGGAGACTGAAATTGGATGCACATATTAGTCTTATTGGCAGTATATTGAATCAGTAGCAATGAACTTCAAAAAGAATTTCATCATCCATCTCCAACTTACTGGGACATCTTGAGAGTGTAATCTATAAGACTTGATTACAGTTTGGGGAAGGATAAGGGAGAAGGAGAAGTTAAGAATTACCTTGGAGACTAAGTTGGTGGAAGCTTATGTCTTCAAAAAACAATAAATTGGTAGAAGTGTGAGTTGGTGTAATGGTGTAGGAGTGTGACATGTTAAAATATTGACCTTAGTTTTGAATGTGCTGGAGATGCAGGTGTCCAGCATTCTTTAAATTAGTTACATTCCAATCTTATTTTAGAGGGGCTTCACCTAGCCACATTAGCTAGAATTTGGACACCCTGGTTTTTTTTGATGGAGACCTTAAAAAAAGAATACTTTATTCTTGGTGGGAGGGAGACGCAAGAGGGAGGGGATATAGGGATATATGTATACGTATAACTGATTCACTTTGTGATTCAGCAGAAACTAACACAACATTGTAAAGCAATTATACCCCAATAAAGATGTTAAAAAATAAACTTTATTCTTTACTATGCAGTTGATAAAAAGAATGAGATAGATCTATATATAACAGTACAAGATAATGCCCTAGATATATTTGGAAAAACAAAGTACACAACAGTGAATATAGTATGCTCCCTTGGGTGAAAAATAAAAGTGATATATGCTTATATATTCATAAAGTCATTCTGGAAAGATACAGAACAGTGGATAATGTGTTGCTTCACAGGAATGATCTGGAGGACTGGGGGTCTGAAGAAGGAGAGAGACTAATTTTATTCCTTGCTCTGAAATCTACATCATCTGATATGTATATAGTCACCCCAGCTTTTTTTTGAATAGCGTTTGCATAGTACATATTTATATTTCTCACCCTTTTACTTTTACCCTGTCTGTGTCCTCATATTTAAAGTGAATTTCTTGCAAACATGATATATTTGGGTCTTGCTTCCTTGTCTAATCTTTCAACCTTCATTTTAGGTATTTAGACGTTGATATTTAATGTGATTATTGATATTATTGGATCTAAACCTACCATCTTGATATTTGTTTTCTGTCTCATTTTCCCCCCCTTTCCTCTCTTTTTTTGCCTTCTTTTGGACTAATACAGTATTTTTATATGATTCCATCTTGACTCCTTTTTGGCTTTTTAGCTATAAATCTTTGCTTCATAATCTTTTAGTGTTTGCTTCAGGGTTTACATGTGACAGATACTGTGACCACTGTGTGTGTGTATGTATATGTATAAAATCCTAACCTCATAAGGTAAACGTGATTATCCCTATTTCACAGATGAAGGAAAAACATATTGCTGAAATTACAAATGAATGCCTCAGAACCAGAATTCAAACCCAGGTTTTCCTGACTCCAAAACATACATTGTAATATCAGGAAAATTTTATAATAACTTTCAACCTTGATATAATCAGAAGTCTATAAAAAAGACATAGGCTAAAAACTGAATTGTTATTACATTTTTAATTATTGAATATATACGTGAAGATTGCAAAGAGATATAGGGTCTAAACATAATGGATTGCCAGAATTTGGAAATAAATTCAAGAATATGGTACTGTTATCTCTCTCTCTTTGAAGCTAGCTATAGTAAAACAGAACAATGAAGAAATTAGCTATCTGCAGAAGTAAACCTTACCCTTAAGGAAAAGTTTTAAAATATGTCACTGATAATATTAATGTGTAGTGCAAATTTCCTTTCATATATTTATAACTGACTAGTGCCTGATTGAAATCACTATAGTATTTGAAAATGCAACTGCCACTAAAGATGGTTTTGGAGGCTTTAGCCCCCTTATAATCTCTTGCCTCCATTTTTAACTGGATAGCCACTCCTAAAACATTTTTTATATAGAGATTCTAGAACTCCTATTGTTTGGGAAAAAGAATGAAAGGAAAAGGGAAAAGGATGCCCCACCAATGAATGTAGATATTCCGGTCTCCTTCAAATTTTAATTCTTATGGTACATATACTCATACATATAATATATATAGAGAGAGAAAGAGACCTAATGGAATGATACCATTTATCAGATAATAAAACCTGACTCTATCCTTTCCAATAACTGTTTTGTTAATTAAGATATTAATTGCATACAATAAATATTACCAATTTTAAGTGTACAGTTTGATGACTTTTGATAATTGCATATAATTGTGTAACCACATCTTCTATCAAGATGTATTAGAACAATTCCTTCTCCCTAAAAAAGTCTCCTTCAGGCCTTTTGCCCTTGATGACCTCTCCTCATTCCTGACTCCAGGCAATGCTGATACTCTTTCAATACCTGGTAGCTTTGCCTTTTCTAGCATTTCATAAAAATGGAGTTGCATGGGGCTTCCCTGGTGGCACAGTGGTTAAGAGTCCGCCTGCCGATGCAGGGGACACGGGTTTGTGCCCCGGTCTGGGAAGATCCCACATGCCGTGGAGCAGCTGGGCCCGTGAGCCATGACCGCTGAGCCTGCGTGTCTGGAGCCTGTGCTCTGCAATGGGAGGGGCCAAAACAGTGAGAGGCCTGTGTACCGCAAAAAGAAAAAAAAAAAAAAAAAATGGAGTTGCATGAAATATAGTCTTTTGTGTTTGACTTCTTTCACCTTAGCATGCTTTTAAAATTCATCCATGTTGCTGTGTGTGTTGCTGAGAAGTATTCTATGGTATGAATATACCATAATTTATTTATTCATTTGAAAATTGGGGTTGCTTTATGTTTTTAGCTATTATAAATAATGCTGCTATGAATATTCAACTACACATTTTTACATGGATATATGTGTTTATATCTCTGAAGCAAATACAAGGAGTAGAATTGCCGGATCATAAGGTAAAATGTGTTAAATTTTATAAGATACTGCCAAACTGTTTTATAAAGAGGCTGTACCATTTTTGCATTCCTACTAACAATGCACTAGAGTTTTAGTTGCTCCATAACCTTGTCAACACTTATTACACTCAGTCTTTATTACATTAGCTATTTTAGTGGGTATATACTAGTATCTCATTGTGGTTTTAATTTGTTAGGCAATGTTTCAATGAAAGAGCTATATTTCCAATTTGTGCTTTCCTATTGGCAAAAAACAACTGACTTACATACATTCTGGTTTATTATTGAGTCATCCATGAAGCTATGTAGCTTCTATCAGTTCCCTACAGTCTTATCCACACTGGATGAATGGTAAAGACTTTTTGAATCTATGGAGCTGAAAACTAGTTCCTATACTTTTCTTTAATTTCATCAGAGTATTGCCTAACCTGTGAGACCTAGCCTGAAGCAGTCGGGTATCCTGCCTCTCTTCCTTCCTTCCTTCCACTCTCCCAATCATCCATTCTTCCGAATATCTCCTCTATTTACAAAGATAGGTGTTAGTTTGGGAAAATTAAAATGATATAGAAAGATATATATAAGAAAGAAAAAAAATCCATTCAGTTTTACCACCCAAAGACTACCACCATCAACATGTTAATGAATTTTTTCCAGATCTCTCTTTATGTAAAATAAAAAGACTTTGTTATTAAAATGAACTATTTAATTTAATTCTTACAACAACTACGTGTAGTAGATCATATTTTAACCCCACCATACAGATAATGAAACTAAAGAAAAAAAGGTTTCAGTACTTTGTCTCAAATTACAAAGCTTAGTAAGTGGCAGTACTGACATTCAAATTAAGGCAGTCTGAATCCAGACTGCAAGTACTTAACCATGCTTCTGTACTATCTCTCATATATGTGCCTATGTATATGTGTGTGTATATTCTTTGTATGTTAATGCAATCATATTATATCTCATGGTTATATTTACATGGTACATTTATTTAACCAATCCCTAATTATCGATATTTAGTTGTTTTCTGTTTTTCAATATTAGTAACAACATTGCAAAGAACATTCTCTGTACTATTGTCCAATTATCTACTTAAGATAATTCCTACTGATGGGAATGCTTAGTCAGAGTGTATGCACATTAAAGATTTAATATGTAGTCCCAAATTGCCCTTAAGAAAAGTTGTACTTACTTCTCCAGCAACTGAGCATGAGATTTTCCCTTTCCCTGTATTCCTGCCAGCATTGGTCTCTATCCTCACCAGTTTTGGCTTTTTTGTAATCTCTGCTAACCTGAAAGTTAAGAAATTATATCACATGTTATTTTATTTCATTTACTTGTTATTGGAGCTAAATTGTTAGTCTTTTAAAATATACAAGTAATGCATATATATTCATCAAAAATAGTCAAACAATACAGACTTATATGAAGTGAAAGTAGAAGTCCCACCTCCCATTTTTCCCATAGAAGTATCATTGTAACAGTTCAGGATATAACTTTGTAGAGCATTTAATATTTACTTATATATTTATGCATATATATGCTTAATTTTCCTTTGATATAAATGAATACATCTTATGCAACTTGCTTTTTACACTTGAAAATATGTCCTAAATAATTTTTCATTTTTCTTTAACTGTTACATATTATTTCACTGTGTGGAGGTACCATAATTTATTTAACTAGTTCTGTTGATGAAATTTAGGTTAATTACATATATATGTATGTGAATAAATATATACTAAGTACCTACTATATACAAGGACTGTTCAATAAATGAATAATAAAATCAATTAATAAATATAATAAATAATATTATATATAAATATATAATAATTATTTTTATTTAATATATAATAATTTAAAAGTCCCTGTCCTGATGAGATTTCCATTTTGCCACAGTGGACATTCTTATATATTTTTGCACATATATAAGGGCAATGTAAACATTTAAAATTTTGATAAATAAACATATAATAGGCCATCAATAAATACTAGTTGAGTAAAGGAATAAGATTGTTCTCTAAAGTTAAATTAAAAAACTTAATAATAAGCAGATATGTTTTATTTGCTGTGCATAGTGATTAAAACTTTTAAAATTAGTTTCCAACACTGAAAAAAGGAGTTAACTAAAATGGAGATTTCTATCATCTCTTGGAAAATTGGAAGATCTGGTAACACTGGGTTCACATTTGCACAGGGCAGCTACAGCAAAGTGATGAGTGAGTAGTGGTTTGCCACAGTCTTCACCATTCCAAATTTTCTTATACCAACCTACTGCACTCATCTATGTTATCTGACTGGCTCCCATAGCTTCTGAATTTGCCATTCTCCATTATGGAATAAAGAAAAAAGATATCTAAAAGAGACAGAATGAGTCTCAGGCCTATAATGCTTACCCATGACCTCATGCAACATATTAATTCATGTAATACAATTTGTGTTTTTCAAACAATAGCAAACATCAATGAAACTGAAAGCTGGTTCTTTGAGAAGATAAACAAAATGGATAAATCTTTAGCCAGATACATCAAGGAAAAAAGGGAGAGGACTCAAATCAATAAAATTAGCAATGAAAAAGGAGAAGTTACAACTGACACCACATAAATACAAAGGATCATAAGAGACTACTACAAGCAACTATATGCCAATAAAATGCACAACCTGGAAGAAATGGACAAATTCTTAGAAAGGTACAACCTTCTAAGACTGAACCAGGAAGAAATAGAAAATATGAACAGATCAATCACAAGTAATGAAATCGAAACTGTGATTAAAAATTTTCCAAAAAAGAAAAGTCCAGGACCAGATGGCTTCACAGGTGAATTCTATCAAACATTTAGAGAAAACCTAACACCTATCCTTCTCAAACTCTTCCAAAAAATTGCAGAGGGAGGAACACTCCCAAGCTCATTCTACGAGGCCACCATCACCCTGATACCAAAACCAGACAAAGATATCACAGAAAAAGAAAATGACAGGCCGATATCACTGATGAACATAGACGCTAAAATCCTCAACAAAATACTAGCAAACAGAATCCAACAACAGATTAACAGGATCATACACCACGATCAAGTGGGATTTATCTCAGGAATGCAAGGATTTTTCCATATCCGCAAATCAATCAATGTGATACACCATATTAACAAATTGAAGAATAAAAACCATCTGATCTTCTCAATAAATGCAGAAAGAGCTTCTGACAAAACTCAACACCCATTTATATAAAAACTCTCCGGAAAGTGGACATAGAGGAAACCTACCTCAACATAATAAAGGCCATATATGAGAAACCCACAGCCAACATCATTCTCAATGGTGAAAAACTGAAAGCATTTCCTCTAAGAACAGGAAAGAGACAAGGATGTCCACTCTCGCCACTATTATTCAACATAGTTTTGGAAGCCCTAGCCACGGTGATCAGAGAAGAAAAATAAATAAAAGGAATCCAAATTGGAAAAGAAGAAGTAAAACTGTCACTGTTTGCAGATGACATGATACTATACATAGAAAATCCTAAACGTGCCACCAGAAAACTACTAGAGCTCATCAATGAATTTGGCAAAGTTGCAGGATACAAAATTAATTCACAGAAATCTCTTGCATTCCTATACACTAACAATGAAAATCAGAAAGAGAAATTAAGGAAACAATCCCATTTACCATTGCAACAAAAAGAATAAAATATCTAGGAATAAGCCTACCTAAAGAAGCAAAAGACCTGTACTCAGAAAACCATAAGATACTGATGAAAGAAATCAAAGATGACACAAACAGATGGAGAGATATACCATGTTCTTAGATTGGAAGGATCGATATCGTGAAAATGACTATACTACCCAAAGCAATCTACACATTCAATGCAATCCTTATCAAATTACAATGGCATTTTTCACAGAATCAGAACAAAAAATTTACAGTTTGTATGGAAACACAAAAGACCCTGAATAGCCAAAGCAATCTTGAGAAAGAAAAACGGAGATGGGGGAACCAGGCTCCCTGACCTCAGACTATACTACAAAGCTACAGTAATCAAGACAGTATGGTACTGGCACAAAAACAGAAATATACATCAATGGAACAGGATAGAAAGCCAAGAGAAAAACCCATGCATCTATAGTCACCTAATCTATGACAAAGGAGGCAAGAATATACAATGGAGAAAAGACAGTCTCTTCAATAAGTGGGAAAACTGGACAGCTACATGTGAAAGAATGAAATTAGAACACTCCCTAACATCATACACAAAAGTAAACTCAAAATGGATTAGAGACCTAAATGTAAGACCAGACACTATAAAACTCTTAGAGGAAAACATAGGAAGAACACTCTTTGACATAAATCACAGCAAGATCTTTTCAGACTCACCTCCTAGAGTAATGAAATAAAAACAAAAATAAAAAAATGGGACCTAATTAAACTTAAAAACTTTTGCAAAGCAAAGGAAACCATAAACAAGATGAAAAGACAGCCCTCAGAATGGGAGAAAATATTTGCAAATGAAGCAACTGACAAGGGATTAGTCTCCAAAATATACAAACAGCTCATGCAGCTCAATATCAAAAAAACAAACAACCCAATCAAAAAATGGGCAGAAGACCTAAATAGACATTTCTCCAAAGAAGACATACAGATGGCCAACGAACACATGAAAAGATGCTCAGCATCACTAATTATCTGAGAAAGGCAAATCAAAACTACAATGAGGTATCACCTCACACTGGTCAGAATGGCCATCATCAAAAAAATCTACAAACAATAAATGCTGGAGAGGGTGTGGAGAAAAGGGAACCCTCTTACACTGTTGGCGGAAATGTAAATTGATAGTCACTATGGAGAACAGTATGGAGGGTCCTTAAAAAACTAAAAATAGAACTATCATATGATCCAGCAATCCCACTCTTGGGCATATACCCAGACAAAACCACAATACAAAAAGATACATGCACCTCAATGTTCACTGCAGCACTATTTACAATAGCCAGGACATGGAAGCAACCTAAGTGTCCATCAACAGAGGAATGGATGAAGAAGATGTAGTACATATATGCAATGGAATATTACTCAGCCATAAAAAGGAACAAAATTGTGCCATTTGCAGAGATGTGGATGGACCTAGAGACTGTCATACAGAGTGAAGTAAGTCAGAAAGAGAAAAACAAATTCATATATTAATGCATATATATGGAATCTAGAAAAATGGTATAGATGAACTTATTTGCAAAGCAGAAATAGAGACACAGACATAGAGAACAAATGTATGAATACCAAGGGGGGAAGGGAGGAGGTGGGATGGATTCGGAGATTGGGATTGACATATATACATTATGTATAAAATAGATAACTAATGAGAACTGACTGTATAGCACAGGGAACTCTACTCAATGCTCTGTAGTAACCGAAATGGGGAGGAAATCCAAAAAAGAGGGGATATATGTATGCATAAGGCTGATTCACTTTCCTGTACGGCAGAAACTAACACAACATTGTAAAGCAACTATACTCCAATTTAAAAAAAATGTGTCTTTCAGAAAAAGTATTGGTCAGCTTGGAAGCATAGAAAAAGGAAATTCAGGAAGTGAATGATGGTAATGTCCTTCCAAACATATTTTGGAAATAGGATATATTTGCCAAAATAACAAGCTGGCCTTTTCAGTTGCAGATATAGTACAGTGGTTAAGAGTTAGGCTGCCTGGGTTTGAATCTTGATTTTGCCACTTATTAGCCCTAGGATTCAAGGCAGTGCTGCAGACTGAATGTTTGTGTTACCCCAAAATTCATATGTTAAAGCTCTAATCCCCAATATGATGGTGTTTGGAGGTGGGGCCTTTTGGAGGTAATTAAGTCATGACATTGGACCCTCGTGAATGGGATTGGTACTCTTATAAGAAAAGGCTCTCTCCACCACGTGAAGGTACATCCATCCACAGACCAGGAAGAGAGCTCTCATCAGAACCAGACCATGTTGACACTCTGATCTCAGACTTCCCAGCCTCCAGAACTGTAAGAAAGTCTGTTATTTAAGCCATCCACACTATGGTATTTTGTTAAAGCAGTCCAAACTGACTAAAACAGGCAGCTTATTTAACTTCTTTGTGCTCAGTTTTCTCATCTGCAAATGGGAATAACAATGTATCCTACTTCATATATTTGCTGCGATAGTTACGTCACTACACCTAAAACACTTAGGAGAGTGCCTGGCCCATATAAGTTGTCATTATTAATATAAATGCATTAGACACTCATGTAATGATGCCCTTAAATCTTCCAAATAATCACTTAATTCCTTTTTTTCTAAATCCTCACCAGGAAATCTTCCAATGATTCCCTGCATGGCATGACTTCAGAGAGATGCACTGGCTTGAGTTGTATGGATAAATCCTCTCAAGATCTCTGAGGAGTATCTACCTATAGGGTTTTTGATTTGATCATCTGAATCTTTATCAATCAGTACATCATTGAGATGTGTTGCCAAGGAAGCAGAATTCAGTGACAGCTTGCAACTTTTTATTACCAGCAACAGTATTTGGCTATGAAGAGTCTCCCCTAAGAAAACTGGCAAGGAACTGAGATTTTTTGAGGCTGATTTTCCATTCACCTATTTTGTTGGCTTTATAAACTAATACATAGTCATTTATAACAGTTTGAGATTGTAGGAATTGAGCTCACAATGCCTTTGGAAGGCGAATCTTGGGCAAGTCATTTCAATATATTATAAAAAGAATTACTTTAGACTATGCTGATATAAAATCTGTTATCTTGTTGACATTGATTGGGTTGCAGCTACCTTTACACTATCCATGTAGAACGCTATGCATATAGGGGTCCTGCTAAGCCAACTTTTCTTGAAGTTTGGGCAAATTACTTATCGACAAATGGATTGACTACTTAAAAATGAGTTCTCCTTATTAACTTGTGAGTCTTTTAAAAACTACTTTGTGAAGTTTCAATATTAGTATGTTACTATGTTCAGGATTAGTATATTTGTTTCAAAGTAAATTAAAGCATTTCCTTAAAAATACTGGTGTTGAAATTCCTCATTTTGGCTTTCCATGACACTGGATAATCTGGCATCATTTTATCCATCCAAATTATTTTCCCTTCTCTCTTATATACTCTTACAACTTATCAGGCAGGTTTGCCCACTACTGCTGAACACACCATACTCATTCCTGTAGGGGAGGAAAAATTCTCTTCTACCCTCTTAGGTTCTCTGGCTAAGAATTAAACTCGCCTATGGCAGATTAACTGGCAAAAAAAACATACAAGTTTTACTAAAATTTCTTACATGGACATGGGAGCCTTCACAACAGAATGAAGATCCTCCCCACCAGCCCCCAAAAGATGGCAGAACCTACATGCTTTTATAGTAGGTTGAACAAAGAGAGGTATTTGTAGAAAAGTAACTAAACTATATGGAGAGGCGAAAGGAAGATAAGAATCCATATTTTTAACAAGTTCTGTTTGCACAGATTTCTTTTGGCCTTGATTCCCCATTTCCTATCTCTGGCAACGAGAATATCTTTTTTTCTCCTAAGTACAGAGAAGGCACCTTTTACATTGGGCTTTTATCTCCTGCTTTCAGAAATAAAAAGGAGTTCAGAATGCCCTTATTGCACCTGCTATTTCTCAAGTGCCCTTAACTTAATCAATATGCCAAAGTGGCACTTTTGGGGTGACATGCTCTGAATTCCTTCATCTGTCTTTGTTTGTAAGGTCTACCTATTCCTCCTGTTCATTTTGGCCCATCATTCAAGTCCTGTTTTTTTTCTAGAATTTATCCTGTGGATTCAACTCATGGGACTCTTGCCATATGCATTACATAACTTGTTACTTCCAAAATATGCCCTCTTGTATTGTGAATATTTGTTTCATGCAGTTGTCTTATCTCCCCAACTAGACTGCAAGCTCTTTAAATATTTGACTCATTTCATAAATATCCACAATCACAGAACTTTAAAACTGCATTTAGATGCTGAAATGTGTATGCAGACTGTCACTGCTCTAGTCACCCATACTAAGAATAGCAGAGTTAATGAGAACATTATAGTATAATAAAATTGAATGCTTACTGGGTACGAGTCCCTTACATATATTTATTTATTTAATTCATTATGGTGACATCATCCTTCATGGTTTTCTTCCTCTCACATCCAATGTTTAGTCTATGTGACTCTATTGGCTCTACCTTCAAAATAGATCTGGTACATTCCCACTTCTCACCAAAGTCACCAGTACCATCCTGATTCCAGGCTCCATCACTTCTCTCCTGGATTATTGTAAAAGCCTCCTAATAGGTGTATTCGCAACACAGCCCAGTGTCATTCTTTCAAAGTTTTAAGTCATACGTCTGTTCAAAATCCCGCAACGGTCATTCACTTCAAAGGAAAAGATGAAGTCCCTAGCAGCCTACAAGAACCTATGTCACTGGCAAAGCCCACTGGGGTTCCACGGAAAAATAAGATGGAATCTAGGTGTTAAGGTCTAACTTCTTTTGTGCTTAGTCTAGTTTCACTTGCCTATTGGGGGTTGTGTGCAGAGGCCTTGCACCTAACACGTGGAATTAGAGTTCCCAGCACAAAACTGCTGCACCCGACACCCTAAATTGCCTGGGCTGTGGGCAAAAGCCCTAGCGCACAACACCTCAATTCAAGATGGGGACAACATACCCTGTGCAGAAACGCTGCACCCAGCACTTAAGTCTAAAGTGCCCCCAGGAACACAACTGTGCCCCACCCTATTGACAAGAACCTCATAAAGCTGCCCTGCCCATGGCCTGTTGGGGAGACCTTGTCTCCTAGAGCGAGAACTCACACCTCTCCATTCTTTGACCAAAGAATAAAGCTTTGCTTTGCTTCTGAACGAACCAGGCAGGAGGACCCTTGTTGGAGCCCAACTTGAAAGGGTTGGTAATAATAAGACAGGCTGGGACCTGGGACGTGGTACACTTTGCTGCAGTACTTTCACATGGACAAACGGCTCCTTGAGCAACAAAATACAAAGAAACTATAAGGGACTAAAAATAACTGTGTGAATGCTCAGTTGGGGCAAATTATACAAAACAAGATACAAAAAGACCAAAAAAAGAGCTGGGAGCAAAAATAGGGTGTCAGGAGCAAAAGCAGGGTGCTGTGCATGCCTCCTGCACGTAACACCACCAAAGGGGTGGGCAAACCACCTAAGCTACCACTCCCAGCCAACCCCTGGACACCCCCCTACCCTCACCCCATATAAGGAACCAGCTGCCCCCCGACCCCCCCGGGGAGCAAGCAAGGGAAACTGTTACTTGTTATCAAGGGAAACTATTACTTGTTTTTGCTCCTCACTGCTTGCCTGAATTTCTTGTCTGGCCTCTTGTCACCTTCTATTGATTGGGCAAGGTCAAGAACCATGGTTGGTATCAATAACACCTATATGATCTCCCTCCCTGCATCACCAGAACCTCATCTCCCACTACTCCGAGGCTTCAGCCACACTGGCCAGCCTTGTTTTTCCACAAACACATAATGCATCTAGGGTCTCGGCTCTGGTTTTTTTCTTCTGCCTAGAGCAGCGGTCCCCAACCTTTTTGGCACCAGGGACTGGTTTTTGTGGAAGACGATTTTTCCGCGGATTGGGGGTGGGGGAATGGCTCAGGCGGTAATGCGAGCAACAGGGGAGTGGCAGATGGAGCTTTGCTCTGCTGGCTGGCTCTCCCACCCACCGCTCACCTCTCGCTGTACAGCCCAGTTCCCAACAGGCCGACAACCTCCTTCCTGATTCCTCTCAAGCTCTATTCTTTTTCATAGCACTTAACATGTTTCAACCTGCTATGTAACCTTTTGGCAGTATACTGTCTGCTTTCCCCACTCCCATGTAAACTCCAGGAGGGAGGTGATTGGTGGGGTTTTTTTGTTTGTTTTTGCCGCTCTTATCCTTGCAAAGCACACCCGGCAATCTCCCACGGGAGGCGATTGTTTTATTCACGGATGTATCCCAAGAGCCTAAAACAGCGCCAGGTAAATAAAAGGCACTCAATAAATACTTGGTGAATAAATTTAGAAATTAGATTTTCTTTCTGCAAGGACATGAGCCTTAATCAGCTTCTAAGCTTCTTTATTACACAAAGGGCCCAAACCACAGCGAGCCTAGCGGTCCTGGGAGTGGCCCCAGAGGTAAGTTGGAAGCGCTGAGGAGACAAAAGCTAAAAAACTAAAGGGTGCAGCTCTTTCTGGGGAAGGGGTGGGTGGGTGGCTGAGGAAGTAAAGACCAACTTGCTTTCCCTTTGCATGTCCACAAGTGTTTCAATGGGCGGCATAAAGAACTTTGAACATTCTCCTACCCAAACAAATCCAGGGCTCCGAGCGCGAGCGCGGCGACGCGGGCCCTGCCCTTTCCCAGTCAGCTTCAGTGCCCTCACTTAGGTGGTTAGGCAGCGCCTAAACAGCGTTCTTTTCCGGGCCGGGACTCCCTGCCTCAGGGACTAGGCACCAACGTGGCGCGTACTCCGCGTCCAGGTGCCCCGTGGGCGGCCGCAGGGGCCGCAGCACCGGTCGCCTGACAGGCGGCGGAATGAACACCCGGGCGAGGACCTGCGCACGTCACGGAGGCGGCGGCCCGCGCGCGCCGCACGCATGCGCGCTGCGCCCAGCATGAGGGTCGCGGCTCTGATCAGGTAACCGCCCCGGTGCCGCCTTCCTCCTCCCTGCCTCCCTCCAGTCTCTTTCTGCTGAGCGGCGGGAGCTGCCGCCGCCGCCGAACTGACGGTGTCCCTGCAGGAGCCGCGTGTCGGGGGCTCGGCGGCTCCTCCCGGTAGCAGGAAGAGGCGGAGCCTTCGGGCTACTGCCCGGCCCGGCTGGTCCCCGGTCCCGGGCTGGCGCTCCTCCTTGCTGTTCGTCGCCGCCTCCCTGGTCTTCTGGGCCCCAAACTTGGGTTCAGATTCGTTTCACTTTAAAACTACTGATGTCTGGGTCTCACCGCCCGAGAGCTGGTTAAATTACTCCGACCCGACTCGGAGTCGGATTCTCAGAAACTGTAATGGGCTGTGAAGTTTGAGGGGCACTGCTTGACGCCACTTACTGAGTTTCTCCCGCCCTTTTCTCTCTTCATCCTCTTTTATAGTTCCCTTCAGTCTTTCTGCCGGTCCTCCGGCCCTGCCTGGTTCCCTAGGTTGTTACCAGCCCCGCCCCCTCCCGCAAAAGACCACCTCTCCCTCGCCTGCCGTCCCATTAGTGACTGGACTGTTTATGGCATAGATGTGTTTTACTTTGGTGCTCAAGGATAGAGATGGAATTATCCTGTTTTATCTTAGATCCAGTTGCCATTGGTTTGCACACTCATGATTGCTTTTAGAAAAGTGACCTTACGGTAACATACTCCATATTCCAAAAGGAGTTTGAAATCTAGTAACCCATCATGTTTTTAGGTGTCTAAATTAAGTCCTATGACGACCAAAGATTGGTCAGCTTAAATGTCTCCATACTCAATCTGTAAACTGAAGCAAAAGGGAAAAAAACAACAAAATGCAAAAGGGAATTCAGACTACTTGAACATTTGTTTGATGAGTTTTGGATCTGTATAGAGTGAGATGAATAGAGGGCAACCATGCGAAGCCCATTGAAGATTTCATGAAAGTTTTTGTTTAGTGACCTACGAAATTAACACTGGCTGACAATAGTGTGACCTATTAAGGACTCGATATAACATCTTTTACTTCAATGCCATTGTTAGGATACTGGACTATAATGCTAAAATAATTTTTTTTCCCAATGAATTTCTTCTGTAAACAATGTGATTAAGCTTCCAACATTATGGACTTCATTTGATCTAGATAAGTAAGAACAAAAAGCAGTCCAGGAAATGAGTAATTCATATCCACATGCAGTTTACCAAAAGTTTAACCATTAAAGTTAGACACTTAACTAAAGTCTCAGAAATGTTGAAGGGAAGGAGAGAAGAAGATTGGTATAATCCATTACACTAGATATTCTGTAATGTGCATATGTAACTTTTATAATAAAACAAATTACTTTTAAAAAAAGGCAATGTTGGAAAATTGTTGCTAAAATGTAAGATCTGTATAAATGTTGGAAGACATAAGTAGGAGTACAGAACATAATATGTACATACAAATATGAATGCATACATAATACATATATACATTTGTATGCATATACACTTGAATGTATTTGGATTTAAACTTAATACAGTGAATCTGCTTGCAATAAGCAAGCAGTGTGTGCACTGAGAGATGGGATATGTGTGTGTGTTCTAGGGAATAAGTGAAACCAAGATTCTTACATTATCTTTAGACCACGAAGAGCATATTTTCCTAATACACAGAAGATTGCATCATTGAATTTTACAGTTGAATGACACCTTGAGGATTAGTTAGACCATTCTCTAATTTTATAATGAATCATGTGAACCCAAGCACATTGAGTAACTTAGTTTGGTATTCCAGAATTGGGAACTGAAATTCTGATCTTGTGAAGGATGTCTCCCCTAACATATGCTGATGTACTTTGTGATGTTCTAAGAAGTGAGTAAGGTACTCAGCATTTTCTAAACTTAATATGACCTTGAAAACCTTTTGTTCTTAGAGTATTTGTTGGACACTAGTGTTCCACAGAACACAATTTGGGAAATACTATTTTAAAATCATATTTGAAATCTTAGCATATTTTAAAATAAAAGGACAAGTTCTGATTGTGGATGTATACCCTTTAATCTTTAATATTCTAAATATTCTAAAGAATTAGATCATCTTGTCCTGGGGAAATAAAACAGTGAGGTTCAGTAGGAGAAGTTGTGAAAGAGGTACTTGGGGGAAACATCAGAAGCTGAGGAGAGAGAGCATGATGTGTAACTTCACTTTGCCCCTTTCAATCTCCCTCCCCTTGAGAAGTTCTGGAATGACAGTTGTTACTGATCAGAATATGGTAGAGGCTGACAAATGCTGGGAACTAAAATAAAAGGCAAAAGGGCCAACTTCTAGGATAATCAGTCTCTTGGTTTCTTTGCTTATAAATAGGTCTAAACATTATCTGGGGGTACATTTGCAGATTTTAGCAAAGATTAGAATGAAGGGAAACAGGAATAAAACGAAGAGAGACAAAGATAAAAGAAAGGAAGAAACATGCAAGAGAGTACTAAACTGAAATAGTATAGAGGTTGCCATTCAACCTTGTTATAGATGAATGACTATTGGTCTTGAATAAGTGCTTTGCCAGGTAGGTAGATTTGGTACCAGAATTTAGAATTTCCTGTCAATCTGTTTATTAGATTTATGACTCAGGCCTTGTCCTGCCATCATATGTAGTGATGGCTGAAAGATGAAGTACTGATAGTACTGATGTTTAACTTCATCAGTGTAATTCAGCATTTTGGTTTCAACCTCTACAGAATTTGAACCCACCAAGTACATCAAACTTTGTCATTTGATTGGATCTCAGATCTTTAATTTGATCCTTTAATTGGTGATGGTGACCGTTGTTAGAGTTCTTAAAGTGGAACAGAACAGATGTTTTTTTTCTGCTTTTTCATAGAAAATTTCATCTGAGAAGTATATATAATAGTTTAACTGAAATGTAAAATTAAATCATATTTTATTTGCAAAACACTTTATATATTAAGCAAAGCCACTATCGCAAACCGAAGAGTTGACATTTTTTGTTTAGCATAGTCTTTGTTATAATGGCATATAATTTCATAAGCCCTTGTTAGTAGTAGCCTTAGGTAATCAGATTCGTTTGATCAGTTGTGTATGCTATGGAAATTACATGTGTTTTTTGCATTCTAATGTAAAATAGTCCCTCAGATATTCTGAAAGGCTGAAAAAATGTGTTCTATCTCTGTGTCTAATGAGTCTATATCAGATAATGGTCAGTAACCTGATATTTGTCTTATCTGTTTCTTTCTTTATTTTTTAGTGGTGGGAAGGACAGCTGTTATAATATGATGCAGTGCATTGCTGCTGGGCATCAGATTGTTGCTTTAGCAAATCTAAGACCACCTGAAAACCAAGGTAAGTGTATAACTATCAGAAAGTTCTCTAAATGACTGAAACTCCAACCTCATAATCGCATTCTATTGTATGCAGTATGCAAACAATAAAAGGAACTCATATATCTTTAGCACTGGTTACCTGCTGTGTTCTGTGCTAAGTGTTTTCAATTACATATCCTTTATCCTCGTAAGAACTCCTAGAAAGTTTTATTAGACAAAGATACTGAAGCTTAGAGTTTTATAAATTTGCCCAAGGTGAAATAGCTAGAATAAACTTGCAGAGCTGAGACTTGAATCTTCTTACTTCAGAGTGCACTGCTGTTCCACTACAACACTTTTCCAAGTGTCGTTGGCAATGCACAGTTAAATAGGATACAACTTCTTGGAGCTTGGGAAGTAAGACATATATTAATAAATGATAATATATGAATTTTGTTATTAAAAGCATCTAGTTTAGCCACCTTAGATGTAAGCTAAATGTGTGAGACGTGAGAGAGCTGTAGAACAATGTATTTCTACTTTTTATTTGTCTGTGTTAATAAGGACATCTACAAATAATCCATAGACCTTATTTTAGCTACCTTTTTCAGTTTTTCTCCAATGAAATTTCCCCATTTAGAACTGTTTTTTTCTCTGTGTCCATGTCAGTGTCCAGATTTCCTCTTTTAATAAGGACACCAATCATACTGGATAAAGGCCTTACCCTAATGACCTCATCTTAACTAATTACATCTGCAATGACCCTATTCCCAAGTAAGGTCACATTTTGAGGTATTAGATGTTAGGACTTTAACACAAGAATTTGGGAGCAACACAATTCAAACAGCAACAATATCTTTTTTTAAATTAAGATATAATTGATGTATAACACTGTATTTGTTTTAGGTGTATAACATAATGATTTGGTATATATATATATATAGTGAAATGATTACCACAGTAAGTTTACTTAACATCCATCACCACACATAATTATTTTTTTTCCCAATCAGACTTTTAAAAAAAGAAAAATATTCACTGATTTGCTTTTTATACTCTTTTTATTATACCCATACAACCATAGATATTAACTGCTAAAATGTAATAGGGCGAGATTAACACTTGTCTAACTCTATCACTACTTTTCTAGTAAGATCTTTTTATCATCCCCTTTACTCAACTTCTTTCAAAATTCCATGCTTTTGCTCTACTATTATTTTAGGGTGAATTATTAGCGAAAACCCTAATCATAGTTCCTGGCATGAAGTAGGCACCCAGTAAATTTAGTTGAATCTGGATCTAGCACTAAATATTTCCTTCCTCCCTTCCTTCCTTCCTTCCTTCCTTCCTTCCTTCCTTCCTCCCTCCCTCCCTCCCTCAGTGCTGCCAGTATATTAAATTTTTGTTTTTATATCATTTTACAGTTGTTTTCTATTTATTTTGTCTTTTTCTTTTTTTTCTTTATGCCCAAATAGGTTGTTTGTAAGCTTCTTGAGAGGAGAGGTCATATCTTTTGTGTTCCTTTAATTGTTCCTCAGCACTTCGGACAGCTCTGTGCCTCTGATAAGCATTCACTCAAGGTTTATTGATGGACAGATGAATAATGAACTAACTAGAATTAGCCCTGCAAGAGCGAGCAGTTATTTCAGTCAGATATTTGAATTTTCTTTCCTTCTCTGATTAAGACCCAAGTAATCCTGGAAGTGAAGTGGGGAAGATAGAGATTAGAAATATTTTATAGGAAGAAATAGAACAGGTCCTGTGGAGGTCCTGTAGAGGGTCAGGGGTAAACATACACTTGAGGATTTTGTACTGGGCTTCTGATGATTAATGATATTAGCTTTATCGAAGTGATATATTTTGAAAATAACCTCCTATTTCTGACTTTAAATAATAAAGAGAAAATTCTTTGACTAAGGGTGAGTGGGAACTACACTATAACTTCTATATTATAAAAGAAGAAGCAGAATTTCCTTGCAGGTTGTGTTCTGTTACCAAAGGAAAGAATTTTCTTATCCCTTGTGGCCAGTCAGGCAAGTGAGTTTTTTAAGCTTTCTGTCTTTAGAGGTGTTGGTATTTAAAAAGCAGATTGTATTATATAATTAATATGTACATGATATAATTTCATTCCCTGGAGTTTCTATCTTCAGCTTTTCTATATGAATTATTACAGTTACCTTGTACTGAATCATTAACGTACAGAGCTTCCTTGACTTACAGTAGGGTTATGTTGAAATATATAAGTTGAAAATATCCTGTCAAAAATTCATTTAATACACCTAACCTACTGATCATCATAGCTTAGTCTAGCCTACCTTAACTGTGCTTAGAACTACCACTGGGCAAAATCATCTAACACAAAGCGTATTTTATAATAAAGTGTTGAATATCTTATGTAGTTTATTGAATTCTGTAGTGTGTGGAAGTAAAAAACAGAATGGTTGTATGGGTACAGAATGGTTCTAAGTATATTGGTTGTTAACCCTTGTGATCGTGTGACTGACTGGGAGCTGTGGCTCTCTGCTGGGCATCACACAGCGTATCGACCACAGCCTGGGAAAAGAGAATTCAAAAGTCGAAGTACAGTTTTTACTGAATGCGTATAGCTTTTGTACCATTGTAAAGTTGAAAAATCCTACATCTAACCATTTAACCAAAAATCCTAACCTTAACCAAGTTAAGGACTGTCTTTATAACCTTCCATGTGCTTGGGGTTCACTAGCAGAGTGGTAAGATGACACGCAAAGTGTATCTTTACATTACGCCTCATATGGAATGGAGCTATTTATTTAGAATATTGTTAGTGAGAAAAAGTTTAGTAGTAAATGGAATTGGAATATTACAAAGTAAAAGCTGGAAAAAATCAGCTGCAACTCTCATTGTAATGGAAGAGAATAGATGGCTGTGGGTTGGTAGATGGAGAGGGTTTAGCTAATCGTGATTTAAAGTCAGCAGGAAGTTGGTGATTACTGAATGAATCATTGCCTGACTTTTTCCCCCAACCATGTAAAAGGAATCTTAGTGAGGAATGACTGGTAGAGATGACTCCAGTACAAAGTTGGTTAAAGTAAATTCACAGCACTGAGTTTTCAGTGGGTAGTCTGGAAAAGACTTTATCCCCATTAATGGGGATAAATGTGAACTTGTCATAAAATTCACAAAGCCATCTCTTTAAATTTGTAGTAGGAACTTGTGGCGTGTTAATTGAGGTGCTTCAGGCAACAGTGGAGCCTTTTGGTTTTATTTGCTCTCATACCATTGTTGCTATGTAGCTTCCATTAATAAAAGTTACGTTGTGGTTGGGACTAAATGGAGCCTTAAAGGAAAATTGTCTTCTAGGTTTTTGAAGTCAGTAAAGTGTTTTAATTATTAGGCTAACATCAGGAAGTTTCTTGCTAAGTAGGTCAAAGTTATTTAAATATATTAATTCGATTGTATTAATTGCCTTTAAAACTAATACATTTAAAGATCTAGTTTAAACTTGAAATGAAGGTAATCTGAAAGGTTTTTAGGTAACTTTGGCTATATCTCTCCTTCCTACTGGGGCCAGGACTAGATAAATTTATAATAATAATGTGAGTACATGGAAGCCAGTCTGTTCTGTGGGTTCAGAAGTCTGGTGAGCCAAAATCTGATAGCATATGGTGGCAGTTTTGATTATTGAAGGGGCCTTACAATATCATTTTTCATGCCTTTTGATAGAATTCTTTCACATTCAGTGGAAAGCCTAGACCTGCTTGGCATATATGCATATAGAAACATATATGTCAAACATTGTTTTGTAATTTTTTGAAAACTTAATAATGTATTGTGAACATTTTCCCTGTCATTAAGTAGTATTCTACCATAGCATTTTCTAGATATTGTCTTTGGAACACAAATACCATGAAAATATAAGTGTTCTGTGGATAGATAACTTTGAGAGATAATTCATACACTCTCCCCTTGTTAGAGCACCTTAAAGCAGATTAGCCTAGGAAGAACTGCAGTTAAAACACCTGTTTACTATGGTTTATCCTCATTTTTTATAAATTGATTTGACCACAGAGTCCTTTTTTTTCATCCAATACCTATTAATATCTCATGGAATTTCTATTCTGCAGAACATACTTTAGAAAATACTCCTCTTCAAAATTGTATTAATGGCTGCATAGTATTTTATTATGTGAATATACTATAATTTTTTTTTTTTTTTTGCGGTACACGGGCCTCTCACTGTTGTGGCCTCTCCCGCTGCGGAGCACAGGCTCCAGACGCGCAGGCTCAGCGGCCATGGCTCACGGGCCTAGCCGCTCCGCGGCATGTGGGATCTTCCCGGACCGGGGCACGAACCCGTGTCCCCTGCATCGGCAGACGGACTCTCAACCACTGCGCCACCAGGGAAGCCCTATAATTTTAATCTGTTATAAAGAATGCTGTGATGAACATCTTTGCAAATAATCTTTGTGTATATTCATGATTCTTTTTTCTAAAAAAAAAGAGTGTTAAGAAATCAGAAAGCATATTCCAATATATTTCTAAGCTTATTTGTATCACCAAAAAGTCTGATGTGACTCATATGTTTTGAATATTTTACTCATATTGATATTTTTGGAATCTTGTGACAACCAGTGATTGTGTTACTTATTAGCTTAAGTTATGTTTCTATACACATTTGTAACTGCTCTAACAATACTGAATTTATATATGTTTATATGTTTTATTGAAGTAAGAATATAGGATATATCAAGAGCATCTAAATTTTTTTCTTACAAATATTTGTCACTTATTAACTAAGTACGTATTTAATTAAGAGTTTCTTCTACAACTCTAGGTGACTTCATGAATAACTTTGAATGATTTTAAAGAATATTTATGTAATAAAATCTTTAATCAAATAAACTATTCAAAATTTGCTGGATACATTACTCTTCTCTTTAAACGTTCTATATATAGTTTTAAAAATTTATGTATACTTGTATTTCTAATTGCGGTAGAAATGACCAGAGCTGATGTGAACTGGATGCAGCTTGAACAAATGTGCAACTCTTATATATTTTATTTCATTTAATAACTGAAGAGAGATATAGTGTAGTAAGCTTTTAAATTGTGTTGACTGCTCTCCAAGCAGTAAAACTTCAGTGGACTTTCAAATCCACTCTTTTTCACTCTGTTTGACTGATTATTTCCACTTTAATTGTTGCAGTGGGGTCAGATGAGCTGGATAGCTACATGTATCAGACAGTGGGTCATCACGCCATTGATTTGTATGCAGAAGCAATGGCTCTTCCCCTCTATCGCCGTACCATAAGAGGAAAGAGCATGGATACAGGACGAGTGTACACCAAATGTGAAGGTGATGAGGTTGAAGATCTTTATGAGCTTTTGAAACTTGTTAAGGTATGCAGAGTGACTAATTACCTTTACTGAATTTAGTGTGTAATTTAGTAAATTACATTTACTGAATTATTTAGTAATAAATAATTTACAACTGCTAGTAGCCCAACTGTCCTTTGAAAGGATATTTTGTCTTTTTGGTTAGAAAACGATTACTATGCCTTTATATTACATAGTATTTAAAAATAGAACTTTTGGTGTAGTCTGGCACCCATAACTATCAAATGATATTTAATTAAGTTCTCCTTAGGAATTTGGAGCTGATGACCTTTCAGTCATGTTTTTAGCAAGTACTTTTTGAATGCCTACTATGTGCTTGTTCTAGGCACTGCGGATAGGGCAATGAACAGATCAGACTAAGTCCTGTTTTGTTGGAGCTTACTTTCCAGTAGAAGGAGTCAGACAGTAAGCAAACAAATTATATGCTTGGTGGTGAAGAGTACTATGAAGAAGTATGAAGCAGAGTCAAGGTGATCACAAGTGATGGCAGGGTGTGGTTAAGCAAGACCTTTCTGATATGGTGAAATTTAAATAGACCTAAAGAAAGGGAGAGACTGAGCCTTACTTTAAGTTAGTAAGAGGTATGAATTTAATACTTAAGTCCCTGTATATAAGAGTTTGGCAGTCAATGTGCATTCATTATTAATTTCTCTAGACAGAAAATTTAGGAGAGAAAGTATGAGACTCATATATCTAGTAAGTACTATACTTAGTAAATGTTAATTAATAGAGATTCTTTTATATTAAGCAGTTATCTTTTATCTTTTCATTCTCATTGATAGTCAATTACTTAAAAAAGAAACTGGTAGGGAAAACACTTAGAATTGTTACATAATTTACTGTCTAGTTATGGATGGCATAAGAAGTAGATACTTTTCAAAGGAAATCACAGGGACCTGATTTCTTCCCTCTGGGGATGTACATGCTAATAACAACTATTTTGATTATCAAACAAAGGGGAAGGCATAAAAGAAGTTTTCACTTCTTCCCATGTGCACAACTAAAACCTTGACAGCATTCACTTTGAGGTGTGAAATACTGAGCACAAATTCTGCATTTTCAAAATTTCTTTCTCAGGGTACAGAGAAACTGTGTATTAAGTTTTTAGCATAAACCAATATTACAGAATGGTGGGACTCAACACTAGAGGTAATTGGATTGCTTAAAAATCACTGGTAACTGATAACTTTGGAGAAACTGTGATAATAACAGGCTTCCGAGAAAGGGAAAGATAATAAATTACTAATCAGTTTAATTAAAAATGGGCTGATTAGTAGTAATTAAGAAGAAATTTCCCTTTCAATCCATGCTGTCTTTGGAGAAATGGATGCTTTGCCATTATCTTTATAGTAACCGTCAGTTACGACATAAATTAATGCTAATGTTAAATCTTGACAACTTCTGCTTTGGAAGTTCGTACATGATAATTATAACTATAGCTGAAAGAGATGTTATCAGGTTGTCAGGGACTAAATAGTTCCTTCTTTTCCTGTGCAAAAATATTAATTTTACTATAGGATATTTTAAGGACATAAATATTGGAAATATATTGCTTTTATGGAAGAGATTGTATAACCAGGCTTTTATAGTTAAATCCATTTATAAAACACGGTGCAAAGATTCCAATAGAGGTCTTACATATTCTAATGAATAATTGAGTAATTATGGAAAAAACGAATTGAGAGGAGCTATAATTCTTCAAGTTAGACTTCACTTGTTCTAAGGAAAAGATGGAATTGCATTTTTTTAATCCTTTGAATATTAATGAAGAATTGAAAGCATTTAGATTCATTTTCATTTTAAACATTCATTTATAACAGGTTGCAGTTTTGTGACTTTCATATGTATGTCAGTCTTTTGTTTTTGTAAACTCTTTTTCCCCCCCAAGTATTAGAGCTAATTTTTGAGTAGAAGGTACTTGTTTTTGCAAAGAGTTTAATTGACTAATTGCTGAAAATAAGTAGAAAGACTTGGAAGAATTTTCAGAATTAAAAGTTTCCTAACTATTTTCTAGAAGTCATGAAAACTAATAGAAATGCAATAAGCCTTTATGTCTCATAGATTGTCAGGTGATTATGACAGGTAGATATATATATACATATATATTTATATGAAGCTGTTTTCAAAATATCTGGTTATCATATAGCTAGTCTTTTATTCTTTAGAATTTCTCTAATATTAAAATGTCATTTTGGTTCTCATCTGGATTAGTTTGGTATATAGATAACTTGTATTATTTCCTGAAAATATAGTAATTTTCAAATTGTGTGGGTGTTTTCCTTTTAATTCACATAAAGCAATGAAATAGTTACTGAAGGATACATCTAAACATCATATCTCTATAGAGAATATGTTTAGGGATCATGTATTCTTTCTCCACTTGTTGGGAGCCACTTCTTACTGGATCTCATATCGCCCTCTTTCTTGGTTTATTCCCTAATTTCAGTGGAATCCATCATTAAGAGACTTCCATAGAGAAGTTACTTTCAAATCCTTGCATTTTGAAAATGTTCTTATTCTGCCCTCATATTTGATTGATAAATTGGTTGAATTTAATATTTTAGAATGAAGGTTATTTTTCCTCAAATCATTGAAGGCATTGCTCCATTGTCCCCTAGCATTTTGCCAGTGAGAAGTTTGATGCTAATATGATATTTGTTCCTTTAAGCTGACTCTTTTTAAAAATTAATTAATTAATTAATTAATTTATTTATTTTTGGCTGCGTTGTGTCTTCATTGCTGCACGCAGGTTTTCTTTAGTTGCGTCAAGCGAGGGCTACTCTTATTGCTGGGCGCGGGCTTCTCATTGTGGTGGCTTCTCTTGTTGCAGAGCACAGGCTCTAGGCATGCGGGCTTCAGTAGTTGTGGCGCACGGGCTCAGTTGCTCTGTGGCACGTGAGTTCTTCCCGGACCAGGACTCGAACCCGTGTCCCCTGCATTGGCAGGCGGATTCTTAACCACTGCACCTCCAGGGAAGCCCCAGCTGACTTGTTTTTCTTCTCTGTTATCTTTTATGATTGTGTCTTTATGTTTGACATGCTGAAATGTCACAACAGTGCACTGGATGTTGAAGGTTGTTTCCCCTCTATCCCTTCTGCAACATCCTATTGAGTAGCAGCATATCTCTGTCCTCTTTCTCTTAATGATGGTGTAGGGTGACATTAATGCAGGTGAAAGTCAGTCACAACACAGCATTCTGGCTATAGCCATTAGGTCAGGGATGGTTTTGTTAACCTGCATTGTACCAAATAGAATGAAGCCTAAGATGATGGATTGTTGGCAGAAGATAAGGTATTTCTCCTGTGCAGAGGGATGTGTGGATATGAGACCTAGAACTCTTGTGGCTTTTTCTTGGGCGGGCAGGGAAGAGAACGTGCTATCAAATATGAAACACAAAAAATGGCAGAGTCCATAGAATTGCAGTGTGAAGATGGCTCTGCAAATGCTCTCCCATTATTTTTTTGATGATTTACCCGCCTTGACTTTCTTTATTCCCTTTTGCTGGTGCCCTCACTGGTCAGACTTTAAATCTCCCAGATTGAATTTTCATGTCTCTTGTGTTTTCTCACATACTTTTCATCTCTGTATCTTTTTGTTGTACATTCTGTGAGGTTTCCACTTTAAATGCCCTACTTTCTTGTTGAAATTTTCTTTTTATTTTAGCAATCATATTTTCAGTAGCCAAGAACTTGTTTATTGGTTGTTCCTTTTTTAATAACAATCTGTTTTTTGTTCTATAGATATAACGTCCCTACATCCATTTAAAAATACAGATTAGAGATTTTAAACATTATCTTTCATTCCCTAAAATATTCATGTTTTCTTTGGTTTTTTTTTCTCATGTTTCTCTCTGTTTCATGTTGTAGGCTTTTCTCAAATGTCTCGGTTGCTTGTTCATATCTAAGCATAAGGCAAGAGGAAAGCTGACTGTGAACGCTTTTGACATTAGAGTTTTTCCAGCCTCACATTTCATCCTTGTTATACCTAGAGTTCAGAATAATGTGGCCTCGTTTGGTTCCTTTCTTGGCTTTCTTCTCTTCCATACACACAGTAGGTTACAGCTTCCTCTGTTGATTTATCAGTTGTTGTTCCTTATTCTTCTGCTTTCTGACTCAAGAAAACTAAATGAAATTCCTTTTCCATTGGTGTCTCCCCCCTGTTTTCTTTGTTTTTTGAAGATTATAACTTTGTTTTCATTTTAATGGAATCTCTTGATCCAGAAATCTGTCTTAATTTCATTACAGTGGAATTCATTTAATATTCTTCCCTAAGTTGAGTATTCAATTTTAGTCTTCCTCTTCTAATCTTTGGTACTTTTCTTCTTTCATGTTCCTTTTTGCATTAGGCATTTTATCTTGGTATTGATGATGTTAAATATGATGTTAAGTTACCTAGTGCACACTTGTAATTTGAATACAACAATAAGTGAATAATCTTTTTTCTTTTTTAGGTAGAATATTTACTATTATAGACAGGCTTGTAAAAAACTTATTTTTTAAAACTGGATTTTAATTTAAAATTTTTAGAAAACATCAATTGCTACTTTACTCTTTGTATTGGTCAGAATTCTTTTGATTATAGGAAGTAATGTTCAAGCTAGTTTAAATAAAAAGAGAATTTACTGACAATGACCTAAAGATAAGTTTAGCTTCAGGTAGATTAGAAACAGGATACAAACTATGTGACCAACCCGCCTGCTGGGCTGTTTTTATCTCTTGCCTTTCTTTTCTTTTGATTCTCTTCTCAGTCTGGACCCTTGTAGTTAGAAGATGGTTCACAGTTACATTCTTTCTAGTTCCTACCTAGTAGGAAAAGCTCTAATCTTAAATAGCTAAAGGGAAAATCCACTTACGTTTCATTGTCACTCAGTGGCCTGACATGTATCATCCATGAATGCGTTGTTGTTGGGAGAAAATGATTTCATTTGATTGGACAGGCCTAGATCCTGTGCCATTCATGGAGCAAGAGACTGAGTCGTGATTGCTGTAACCACATCTACTGTGGATCTGTGGGAAGAACAGAACCCACTGTTGGAAGGATAGGTCTCCAAATATAAAGCAGGCTGTTGGCGGTAGAAGGCTGAACTGTGGCAGAGGGTAAAGAGTAACAAGTTTCCTGAGAATAAATAGGTTCCAACTGCTTACAAACTTGAGAACCATTCTAAATGGTTCTTCTTTTGAGATCTTCCTCCCTTTCTCCCCACCCCTCCCCCCTTCTTTTCTTTCCTCCCTCCCTCTTTTCCTTCCTTCTTGGCTTCTTTCAAAAGTAGTTGACCGTTGGAGCTACAACAGTAAGCTTATACTCTAGGACCTGTATATTCAGTCGCTCATGATTTCTCCACCTTAATATCCTGTAGGCATGGTAAACTCAACAAGTTCAAATTTATTGTCTTTCTGCACAAACTTGCTCCCTTTTCTGTATTTCCCTCTTAGTTGAAAACTAAGTAAAACTCATTTACCCCATCACCTAAGTCTAACCTGGGGCCTCACTACCAGACTTCCACTTTCTCTCAGTTGCCTCCCACCCCAACCATAACCATTTGATCTACAAGACCTCTTGATATCACTTCTATTACTTCTGAAGTTGGCCCTTTGACTTCATTCCCACCATAAATGGTTTCTTTATCTATACTGTGCAAGTCTTCTAACTGGCCCACTTGCCTTCAATATTGCCTTGTGCACCCTCCAGCCTTGCTACCACATTGTCATCAGCTGATCTGCATACATACTTAAATAACCCACCCTTAAGATAAAGTCCAAACACATTAGCCTGGCAAAAAAAGACTCTTTAGGAAGAGGCCTTTGCAAGCCTACCTGTCTGATCCTGCCATTCCCACACAAGCTTCTGGGTTTGAGTTATAATGAACTAATTAGGTTTCCAGGAGATTGCTTCTTCATATCTGAGTCTTTGCCTATGCTCTTCTATGCCTTTATCTGTTTGTTCTGAAGAATCTCTTGTTGCTTCATACCCTTCTGTGGAATAGGCTCTAATTCACCTTCCTGTCTCTTCCTTGGCAGCTTGTCCATACCTCTACTGTGCTTCTTAGGATTTTATCAGTACTAGGATTGTTTATATGATTGTCTCTTGCTAGACTGTGAGGCCCTCAAAGACAATCTCAGTACTCTTCATTTTTATATCTCTAGTGTCCAGCTATGTTCCTGGCATATGGATGACTTTTAAAGGGTAGTTAAACAAATTAGTCCAAAATTTAACAAATTATTTTTTATATAATAATTTATCTAATGCAGGGGAGCAACAACATTGTTTAAAAATATGATGTAAAACCATTGGCAAATTCATCTTATTTTTGTTTTTTCATTTAGAAGCTTAAATAGAAGTGAAACTTTTATTCATCATAATGAAACTTTTCAAAATAGGTGTCCTATCAGATTTGGCAGTGTCACCACTAAGTGTACCAAGAATAATTCCCAGCTGCAGAATGTTTTATAAAAATGCTAAGCAGACACTTTTTCAAGTTATTTTTGGTATATATATCTTAGAAAACCTGCTTATTATGGTGGAAATTACTTTGTGGATCTCTTTTCACTTTGAATCTCAGGGTAAAACCCTAGATAATTGGGTGGCTTGAGGCAAATCCAAAGGGTTTAGAGCGGGAGGCACATATAAGATGGCCTTAAGATTTTCAGGAAGAACCCATAGAGCTAATTAAACAGGCCCATAGTCCTCTACAGATTGCTTTTGGCTCTTCAACATTGCACAGCTTGCCTCAAGTCCTGTTGGTTCCCATGATTTTGAACATTAAGCCTAGTCCCTTGGCACAAGAAATGCTTTGCTAGTATTGATTCTGGACTCCAAATAGGAAAACTCTGAATTAGCACAGGCCAGTGTCATTTTAACTCCCAGGTGTGGCCTTATAGAGGCTGTGCCATCTCTGGCCCTTTTAATGATAAGGTCAATATGCATGAGAAAGTACATGGTGGATGATCTGTCTGGAAATAAAACGTTGGATCATACTCATCAATTATTACAGTTTGTAAACTTATCACAGGTCTAGAATCTTCATCTATAGATTTCCCCTAAAGCCTGGAAAACATGACTGCTTCATTCTAGCAAAACTATCGTTCTGTCTCCTCAACTTTGAACTTTTCTCCACTTAGTATCAATGAATGTGTGTGTATATTACACATGCACTTATATACTCTTTCTTTTTATCTTTTGCCTGATTCATTGCCTCTCTATAAATTTACCAACAGACTAACTTTTATGTCCTTGTATTCCTTCCTTCTACGAATTATAGATTTCTTTCTATCTTATCATCTACTCTATATATTTTAAAGTATGTTGGGTATGTTTGTCTTGTCTTTCAAATTTCTTGCTTTTATGCTTTTCAACCTCTGATGTTTGTGTCCTATTAACTTTTTGGACTATGCTACTATTTATTTTTAAAGAAACCTTTTGTTGATGTCTACTTCTGGAGTTGTGTTGTCTAAGATGCTACATGTATGTTTCTGTCCTACAGTCTATTATTTCATTTCTAGACCTGTTGTTTACCATGTCTTTGTTATGTTCTCTATTAAATGACTGAGAACACAGTACAAAGATTTATAAGTATAAATTACTTCATTCCTTTATTGTTATCTTTACATTTTTTGTTACATAGGACTTTATTGGTGGTCACACAATAATATGATAGGTCTTGAACTGAACTTTTTATGTCAACTTTCCCTTTTAAGTAAGGAATGTCTTCATTCAGCAAGTTTGTAGTGCCTAAATCATAAAGTAGCCATAAAATCAATGGTAATATCAATAAATATTTAGAGCTTATCTTTTTTATTGGTAAGAAATGATTTAATAGGGGCTTGTTCTGTGACATGTGAGAAAAAATTGAGTGAATCAAAGGGATGTGTTAGTTGACCTTGACTTTTCCTGTTAACTTTAACCTATACTACTACCATTTAGAGACTTCTTATGTCTTTCATTTTGCAAACATTATTTGGATGCTTATAATGTACCACTACTGTAGAGTAAAAAAATGTACAAGATATAGTCTCTGCCTTCACAGACCCTAATGAGATAAGACACATACACAAAGAAACTAATATAATGTAGAGTTGCCATTAAAGTGTGCATTTAATAGGCTTGGGGATTCAGAGGAGAAAAAAGTCCCCTGTGTTGGGGAATCAGGAGAGGCTTTACAGGGGAAGTTACATTTGATATCCTTAAAGGTTGTTTCAATTTTGACAAAGGCAGGCATGGAAAATGACTAAGAGAATGTTGCAAATTAAGGGCATAGTTTAGCCACAGTCATGGAAGCTGGAAATCATGAGATATATTAGGGAAATAGTAGTTCAATTTGGCTAGAACTCAAGAGTTCAAGGAGTAGTGGGAAATACGTCTGAAAAGGTAGGTTGAAGCCACAAAAAAGAGTGTCTTAAATTTTAGACCAAGTTCAGGCAGTGAAGAGTCCCTAAGGCGGTATTTTCCAAACTCAGTTTAGTGGTCACATTTTTTTCCTTTAAATGAAAGAGGCTAGAATAAAATAGAAAATATCAAAATGAAGTGTATGTAGTAAGGTTAATTATTATTTTGGGAAACATGTACGCGTGTGTGTGTGCATGCTAGGCTGTTAACATTACATGTATATATGTGTTTCTTGCTGTTAAACAAATTGTCATGGTCAAACAAGTTTGAAGGCCACTACCTTGAAGGATTTTGCAAAAGAAATGACACAGAATTATATGGTTGAAGGCCATTAGGTTGAACCACTAATAATGTAAGAAATGGATTAGGGAAGTGGAATTCTGGAGATGAGGAGTTCAAATTGAAAACTGAGATACTCGGCTAGCTGAAAGGTTCTGAGGACCTGAACTGGGGGAGTACCAGTGGGAAAGTTGAAGAGAGGACATTGAAGAGGTGGGTTGATAGGGCTTGATGGTAATATTTAAATAAAAAGTGACAAGGAGTCTATGTAAGGTACCTTGTAAACTGACAGTTCCATGGCTAATCTACTCAGCTTTCACTGGGCACTGTTGATAATCAAATGAATTACAATAGCTATCTATTACAAATATTGTGATCCTCAATTTTGCAGCACCCTATCTTTGTCATCTCTTTAATCTGGTACAGGATGGTATAGAAGGTGCTTCATATCAATCTGGGTTCATTTAATCAAGATTAACTCTTAATAAATGTTAGTCTTGATGGTCCTTTTACATCTTCTTCATAGGGTTATATGTAGTCAGCTAAAATAGTCCATCATATTTCTTGACTCTAAATAAAAGCACCTACAGGGAAGTGCAATGTATGATATTAATGCTTTTAACGTAATAGTCATGCATGTAGGTGGGATTCAAATTACCGTGGTCTTTCTCCACTCTCTCACACTCTATAATGTGTCCTGCAAACTCCTGCCAGGTTAGTCTTTCTAGAGTGTAGATCCAGTCACATTTGTCTCCTCATCAAAAACCTTTGCTGTTTACCATTGACCCCCTAGGTGCTCTGCAATATGACTTCATCTCATCTTTCATATTTTCCCAGTATTCCCCCATATAGAACCTGTGTTCCACCTGCACTAGACTATTGTCAGAACTCATTCTTCCCCGTATAGTCCTTGTCTTTCCTGCTGAGTGCTATGTTTTATTCAGAAATAACCTTTCCTCTCCAATTCCTTCTTTAACATGGCATCTCCTTCTTGATGTCTTCCTTGATATGCCCCCACTGAATGTAATATCTTCCTCTCTGGACGTTTCATGTAACATTGTATTTCTCTTATAGCACTTAATCTATCTTGATATCCAGAGCTGCTGGCTCTGTTTTGTTGTGTTATTTGTTTTTGTTGTGGGTTTTTGTTTAAAGGTTATAATTACTTCAAGGGGCAAGGATTGTATTTCATTCTTTTTTATTTCTTATGGACTATACAGGCATTGTGTTCAACTGTTCTCTGGAATTCAGTTTTTCCATCTGTAAAATTTGGATATATCTTCCTTTTATCCTTTTTATCTGTTTTGAGAATAAATGAGAAAATATATGAGAGCCTCTTTAAGTTTCTAGAAAAAAAGATGCTGTATAAGTTAGTTTTTTTTTTAAAGCCTGTCAACTTCATGTCAGTCTCAGATTTTCTTTCTCCTTTATTCCCTAGCTTCCAAAATAATCCAGTACAGCTAAATAAAGTCAATTTTTTTCATTGCATACAAATTTCCACTAGTATATTAATATTAAGTAGTAGCTGCAAGTTGGCATGGAGATGAGTGTAATTCCTCTTGACTTTATTAGTACATTAATGCAGAGAAGAAAAAGAATGGTAATCATTCAAATTGTGAAAGAGGTTTTAATGGGGGCAAATTTATATTATATATTGGATTGAATTTATTCTACTACATTTGTTGCCTTAAGTTTTGGCCCTCTGAGTCTTTTTTAGACTCTTTCAGTCAGATAATTCAACCTTCCAAGAGATGTGTGGAAATAATGTTTTCTGTCTAGTTTCCTATATGAGTAAACTGAGGCATGGATTGTTTCAAAAGAAGATAAAGAAGTGAACCCAAAGATAACAAAGGTTCTTATTAATAGATGCTTTTTTTTCCATTAAAAATTATTTTGGCATGTTCTTTTAGGGTTAAACTATGCTTATTTTTAAAATTGAAGCAGTATATTTGCTATTAACTCATTTGTAAAAAGCCTTAAGCAAGGACTTTCATTGAGGGTTAATGAACTAAATTTAGAGAATTTTGACTTTTGAAATAGTATGTAAAGAATTAACAGATTTAAAAAATGGCTCTTAGAATGTCCAGAGGCAGTAAAATGGGACAATTATGTGCACTCCTGTATATAAGAGCAATTTACCTCTCAATGCCAGCAGAATTTTCCTACCCTTATTCATAGAATCTATGGTGCTGAGGCATGTGGTCACTTCGTGTACTTGCACAGAGTAGGTGCTCAATGAGCAGTTGTTAAATTAGACTTACTAACCTGAGTCTATCTAACCTTTACAAAATTTAGCTAATATTGATCCCTATAGATTTCTATAAAAACAGAGACAAATCAGAAGAGGCAGAACTATTTATCAGACATTTATTTTCCCTTCCTTGTGCAAAATACTTTGCTGCCTACTCTAAGATTAGTTCTAGAGCCATTGAAATGGTCTGTGGTCTCTTTTAAAATCAGTTCCCTTGTGGATTCTTTCCTACATACTAATTTTGCAAGGTGGTGAGGAGAGGAGGAAGAATCATCATCACTTGGTACATAACCCGTGGTCTTCCCTTTTGAGCCTTTCACAATTTCCCTCCTTTAATGATTTTTATTGGTTTCACAGTCATTTTTGTGACTTCTTAACCCTCACCCAAGTTGTACAGATTTTGAGTGGTCATATAACCTGGGCTTGATCACAGAAAGCTAGTAAGAATCAGGCTAGTGGACTTCAGTGCAAGATAACTTGATACTTTAAGACAGGATTTCTTAATTTAGAGGGGAAAGGTGTTTTTGAACCCTGAAATTTTGTGCAAATTTTTTGTGAATGTAAATTTTTCTGGGGAGAGGTCCAAATTTTTATCATAGATTCACAGCGATCTGTTCTTTTCAAAAGTTTAAGAACTACTATTTTAACCATCAATTTCAGAAAGCCTTTTAGCCTAGGGGTGCACATGACTACTCAGGTTAGGAATCTATTGTCCACTGAGCTATGTGCTATGAGATCAGAGGGAGCTTCTGTGGCTTCCAAAGAGTGAAGAGGAAAGTAGCATGGAGGTGGCACCTGAGAGCAGATGGGGATGTCAGGCATTTCTCAAGAAAAATATTAAGATCTCAAAAATAATAGAGTGAAAAGTGGCATCTTATAATTTCAGGTAGGAAATGATGACCAGAGAAGGGCCAACAGGCTTGGACCTTGTGTGTGTTCTGGATGGTTCTTAATAAACCTTTGGATTTTATGTTGAAAGAGAAAAGGATAGGGATACAAAAAGCAGTGTTCCTGATTTTCTCAAATGTAGCTTTCTCTTTTTGAATTTCTGTTGTGTTTAGTAACTCTTTTGGGTTGTTATTACATTATGCCTTGTTTTACGTCATTATTTGCATATGTATTATATCTTCCTTGTCAGTTTATAGCCTCTTGAAGGGACAACTTTGTGTTTTTCAACTTTGGATACTCTGCAGTGTTCATCATGGTGCCTTGTCCATAAGAGGTGTGCAGAATTTGTCACTGTGTATTTGCCCTAGGGATGCTGTTGAAGATTTTCACCATATTACATGTTCAACTTTATAACGATCCAAGGGTGAAATTTCTCTCAGGACTTAGTGTTTATAATGGTTTGCCTTACTATAACTATTAAGACGGTTTTTATTGTATGAACACTAAATCACGCAACTCATTTTAGTTTCCTCTTTATATTGATTGTTAGAAAGCCCAGAGCCATGTGATTTTTTTTCAATTATTTTTGTCTTATTGTAATTATAGTTGCTATTGTTCATGTAGCACTACCTGCCAGGCACTGTCCTAATCTCTACACATTATATTCTAATTTATCCTTACCTCAACCCTGGTTTATTATCCCTGTGTTACAGATATGTCATTGAGATACAGAGGTTAAGTAACTTGTCCAAGGTTACACAGCTAGAAAGTAGAACATGTACTTTTTTTTTTTTTTTTTTTTTTAATAGTGTTTATTTTTACTTGTTGACAGTTTGCTTTATCTATTTATTTATTTTTGGCTGTGTTGGGTCTTCGTTTCTGTGCGAGGGCTTTCTCTAGTTGTGGAGAGCGGGGGCCACTCTTCATCGCGGTGCGCGGGCCTCTCACTATCGCGGCCTCTCTTGTTGCGGAGCACAGGCTCCAGACGCGCAGGCTCAGTAATTTTGGCTCACGGGCCCAGTCGCTCCGCGGCATGTGGGATCTTCCCAGACCGGGGCACGAACCCGTGTCCCCTGCATCGGCAGGCAGACTCTCAACCACTGCGCCACCAGGGAAGCCCAGAACATGTACTTTTAATCACTGTGTTCTACTGTCTCCCAGCATTACATATGTGTTAATTCATGCAGATATTACCATATAACAATACATATATAATACATATATAGACCAATAAGGCATGTGTGAATTAGCTGTGAGACAGAGGGGCAGGTATGTGGTTTGATAAGGGGAGGTGGAGTTACTATGTCTTGGATTAAAATGATCTATCATCTGCGATCTAATCTCATTTCAAAGCTCTCAGAATAGTTGTAGATTATTGCTACTAAGAGTATGGTCTAGGGGCTGGTGCTAGTCCAAGAAGTGTTTGCTGTTGGTGCAAGGTCAGCTATTTATAGAAATTGAAGATAAGTATTTAGAAACTTTTATAGTAATTTGAGAGTAATTTTATATTTGTTGAATCTAATAATAAAAATTTGGCCTTGTGTTTTTTATCTTCTTAATTTTTTCTTTTGTAATTCATTTTAATTCTGTTTTACAAAAGTGTTGGTCTTTGTAGTTTGGAAATCTTTTTTTAAAAAGTGGTCCTTAACTTGGTTTGAGAAGCACTGGTCTAGGTAACAGCTTTTCAGGTTTTTAGGCTATTGTTTGAAAAAGAAAAGACATGATCTGTAGCTTAAAATTACATTCTAATCTAAACCTGGTTCTGAAGATGAACTAGGAATTGGTATATTTGGCTGCATTGTCAAGTTTCTTGATTCTTTTAGAAAAGGCCCTAAATTGAATGGACTTTTTAGGGAAGGAGGGCAGTTTTCTTTTTTTTCTTATATTTAGTACTTTTCTCAAGAAAGACACATTTTATTGATTACTTGATCCAGGATAATAGCATGAGGAACTTGTCTATCATTTATAGTTACAACCTCCTTCCTTGACTTATCAAAGTAGCTAATAAGGTACTTCAAATTTTTTTGTGTTCACATTTTTTCCTGGAATAACAGAAAAGCAAAAAAGATAACAACAGCAACAGAACATTGCTGATGATGCCACCTTGGTGTGATAGCTTCTACATTTATGGAAAGCAAAGGTAGCTTCATTGAAATAATATTTGCAAAACCAGTTCAGTTTTTATTTTTTTGAATTTTATTCTATTTTTATACAGCAGGTTCTTATTAGTTATCTGTTAAACCAGTTCAGTTTTTAATTTTTCTTTTTCTTTTTAGGTGGGTTGGGAAGTCTTCTTCTATAATATAATATGTTGTAAAGTAACTATGTGTTCAGTTACCAATCCTAATAGGGTGTTTTAGTGTCCATACAATTGCCATCTTGTCTTTAAAATAATCTCTTTCTGGTGATCCCGTAAAGTAGCATTTGATGAGTTCTTTTCATCACTTTTTTTTTTTTTGGATGTTTAAAAGCTGGTCTGCAAATAGAGAAATGGGCTAAGGATATGAACAGGCATTTCACAGAGAAAGAAATTCAAATATCCAAAAAATGTTCAACCTCACTAACTCAAAAATGCAGCTGTCACTTGGGCAGGATTAAGAAATGATACTGGTTTTGGAGAAGTGAGTACTTTTATGTGCTGCCAACAGCCGTAGAAATTGGTTCAGCCTTTCTGAGGGTAATTTGGCAGAACTCATCAGACAACAAAAAATACACTGTCTCTTTATCCAGCCCTTCCACTTTGGGGGATATATTCTAAGGAAATAAAGTTGTACTGAAAGATTTAGAAATGACTGGCAAACTAAATTATGGTGTATCCATACAGTGGAATACTGTATAGGATCAAAACTGAAGTTGCAGAAATATATCTATATATATTATTAGGCGAAGGAAATGGAGTACCAAATGTTCTGTATGGTATAATTACATTTTTGTTAAAGTATTTGTACAAGTATATGCATAGAAAAAGATCTGAAGGATAAATTTTTAAGTCTGTATATGGAAACTATTAAGAGCATTGGTGTAATTTTTGCACATTGGAATTTTTGATTCTTTCCTGTAATGAGCATGCATTGCTTTTGAAGCTTCTTTGTTGAAGATTTGGCTTCCATCTTAAAATGCACAGAATGGTATAGGAGTCAAGGAAACCTGATAATCAACAGGATGTCGCCATTCCCCAGGTCCTTTACTGAAGCTTCATCAGGAGGCTGTTTTCTTTTTTTTTTAGAGCTGGTTCTTGAAAGCTGTGTTTGAGGGGTTTTTTTGTTTGTTTGTTTGTTTGTTTTTTTTTCCTTCTGTGACAAATGCCTATCATTTTCTAAACAAGAAAGCCAATGTCCCAGTTAGGTGTGTGGGGTTCTTTTCATTCACTTGCAGCCCTGTTGTGTTAATACTGAATAGGCAGAGACAGCCTGACTGGTGGTGAAAGATGGTGAGCCAGCCTCAGGGCTTTTTCTGGTCAGCCCTAAACCTCTGATTGCCACGTTTTCCTAATTTCGCATTTCCAGGGCATCACTAGAGTGACCTTGCTTGCTGAATATGACGCTCTGAATCTCAAAGATTTTCACATGCATTTGGAAGTGGGCAGCCAGGCGATTGTTTACAGGACTCTGAATGAACTGTGCGCTCACAGCAAGTTTGATAAACACACCATTTCCTCCTTTTATCAGTGAGGTTGCAGAATGTGAAGTATGAGTTTCCAGTTTTACTCATTCTCCTCAACCCTTTTCCTGTTTAAAAACTTAGACATACTAATTGGATGCTGATCTGTCCCTGTTTTTTATTTTGCTTACTGGTAGTTGACAGCTTATTCCACTACTTACCTAGGCAAGGTTTGGCAGTCCTTCAAAAATAAACTTTCCATGTATTCAACTTAAAGGAGATTCATCCCAAGGAATGTAATGTGAGCCCTAATTAACAGTAATGACTGCTAATCACTTTGCTTTTTATACTCCTTTAGGAGCACTGCTATTATCCAGTGTAGTTAAGTAAAATGCTTGTATATGAATCAACAATGCTGCATCCTTTTAGCAGCTATTGCTCACAGTCAAGCTTTGCATAAATTAGAGTTAACCGAAATTGATTTTAGTATGCTACATTTCTTTTTACAATAGGAAACTAAAATATCTACTTAAATATCCTGAATATTAAAGACATAACCTGTTTTTCTTCTTTCTTTCTTTCTTTCTTCAGTCATCCTTATGGTAAATGAAGAACAATATTGCAAATAAATTTTCTCATAGTTCACGACATTTCTCTTAGATTTCTTTGAAATTGCGTGTGACATACTCTTCATAGTCACAGCAGCACTTTGATTCTGTTGTATGCATTTTATCAGATCAGTGAAAAGCAATAGGCTTATGTTTAATTTTTCTGGTTTTGTGCATTTACTTCCTAGAGGATCTTACAGTTTCTTTAAATTACATGGCCCATTTATATAAACTTGGTTTATAGGATTGTGCATTCAGTGTTCATTAAAAGAGGTTGTTTTATTATGTTTAGTGTATTATTAGACTGTTATAAAAGCTTTCTGTTTATTTACATGCACTCAATATACCTACAAACTGCCTTGCCTCAGGAGGAGACTAAGCAAAACTCATAAATTAATAATTTAAGGGAGCAATACTCAAGTAGCATTTTGGTTAAGTTAATAAGTTAAAGCCTTAGAGTCAGTGCTGGCCACTTCAACAATGCTTTACTTTTGACTTTTATTGGCTGAAAATAACTTGTTAAACTGGGGCTTTTGTAATAAAATGAAATCTACATACCATCTGAAGCCCCTTCCCCTCTTTTTGATTTATGAGTAGGTTGACATATTATTGAAGAATTTTTAACACTTTCACAGTTCTGCGCTTTGATTTCAGAGAACGTGCTGATCTCTCTGGAAGTTTGAGAGTGACAAAATTACTTGTATACTGTTTTTCTAGGGAATTTGGGAGTCTTTATTAGAGGCCTTAGTTTTATTTTATTTTATTTTATTTTTTGAGCCGCTCTGTGCGGCTTGTGGGATCTTAGTTCCCTGACCAGGGATTGAACCCAGGCCCTTGGCTTCGGCAGTAGAAAGTGCAGAGTCCTAACCACTGTACCGCCAGGGAATTCCCAAGGCCTTAGTTTTATGATGATACCTTTATTAATGTTGATTCCTCTAACTTCTAATGTGGTGTTATGATTTGATATATATTAATGCATTTCTCATTTCACATATCTCTAGTAGTCTGGTCATGATGTTTTAATTCTTATAACTATATAGTGTTTCAGCAGTTCAGGACATTATTTTTAAATTACCAAAATAAATAATTTAATTTTCCTTTTCCATTTATATTATTTGTGTCAAAAATTTAATTTTTTGTGAATAAACAAGTGGAAACAAATTAAGTGGTAGGGTAATAAGAAGCTTTGTATTTTATATACTAGCCTCATTGTAATACATTGCAAACGTATATATTAAAAAAGATCTTTGGCACTGTACTTAATCGAATTTAGTTGCAAAGAATTGTATCAGGAATGATGTGAGAGGACAGAAAATACATGGAAAGCTTGAATGCTATCTGTATGTAATTATACGATTAGTGAATATTGTTGTATATAACTTATTTCTTTTATATCCCAGAACTGTTGCACAATAGCATAAAATTCATACCTCTGAAGAAAAACTTGTTTTTTCTATTATGCTTTGAGTTTGAGTTTTTACATGTAATAGAATTTTGTTTAAAAAAGGTGAGGATTTCAATTTTGATCCTTTTTTTGTTTTGTTTTTTTGCAGTGTGTTTACTTTCATGTGAGAGTGATGGATCTGTAGCTGTCATTTTTCCCAAAGAGGGGACAAATGGAATTGGCCTTTTAGACAAAAGTATGCAAACAGACTGCATTCTTTCTGTTGATAGAATTATGGAAGGATTGCATGAGGTGCCACATTCGTTTTCCTATTGATTGTGAAGAGGATTTTGCAATGGGGTGCTGTTTCCATTGGATAAGGAGGTGCTATGATTAGTTACCTTTCTCATGAAAGCACTACAAAGGGAAATGCAAAATGTGTGCAATGCTGTGTTCTCAGTTTGACAGTTGTTTTTGTTAAGTTTTTTGCCCCATTGAAGTTCAGCCTATTTTAGAAAAACATACATTTTGGTTTTTTCCCTTTATTAGGCTTAGTAGATTACCATGCATTTGACTCTTTAAAGAAATTACACATTCTAGATGTTTTTCTCAGCTTCTATTGTAAAGCTTCAAAGCTAATGCAACAGTGCCCTCTATAGTCTTTTAGTGAACAGTAGATAAATGTAGATGATTTGGAATATTCAGGTAAGAAGCAGGATATTTAAATTTAAGTTTTGCTCAGACAAGAGACTTCTTTTTCCTAAGCAGACATTCTTGTTTTTCACTAGCGGCTTTACTTTAAACAAAGGGAACAAAAGACCATTCTGAGTTTTCATTTAGAATTATTGGCTACCTCTTGTTGTTATCCAGTGGTAAATCTCAAGTTTTATCAGACATTCATCAGAGTAATTTGAGATAGCAGGAATCTTGCAAGCTTTACTGTCTCTTCATGAAATATCTTTTTGAAGTTGAGTTCCAATAGGAGTATTTCAAAAAATAATTTAGTTCCTTTGTACTCATTTCTTCTATTTAATTAGAGCCTGAGTGGGCTGCCTAGAACTTAACTTTTACTTGTTCCTGAATTGGGTAACCCAGGCTTTATACATGACATTATTTAAATTCAAACTAAGGGAGTTACACAATGACTAAAGTATTTGTCATTAATTAGCATTGATTTAAATTTTAGATTTTCCTTTCTCTTTTTTGGTAACCTATTTGATCATATGTCGATAGCTAAATTTTTCATTGTAAAACAACTTTATGTACAGCTGTTAAATGATAGTAATAGAAGGCATCATATTTAGCTGTGATTAGAAGAGAAAAATTTCATGTGCTAAGTTTATTTTGCTTCTTAAAGTATTTTAATAAAAAAAGCATGGGACCAAATCCTAGCTTCTCCTTGTATTCAGTATGTAATATTGAACACATTTCTTAACCTCTGAGCCTGCTTTCTCATCTGTCAAACGGGAGTGAAAATAGCTTATCTTTTGAGGTTTTGTAAGGGATGAGAGATAATGTGTATTAATTGGCCAAGTCATTATAGACGCTCACATGGTAACTTCAGTCCAAAAATCAGTGTGAAGGTAAGTGGTATTGTTTTACATAGGGAAGTTTTAATATAAATCTAGAACACATTTAATGCACTATAAATTTCTTTAAAAATTCTGATCTCATAACTTCTGATGATTTATGTGAATCTGAAAGCTGGCATGGCGTTCCTTGGTAACGTGGACTGACAAAGTGAGATGGTGCATTAACTTTCAATTCCCTGCAGACCTCATCCCCAAACTTCTTAAATAGGCCATGTTTATTAACTTTACTTTAGTAGACATTTACCCACAAACCAGTATTTGGCAACATGTGAAACTGATAATAAATGAAACTCAAAATAAAAGGGAGTCTTTTATTTTTTTCCCTCAGTATATCTGGGAACAGTTAGGATACTTTTCATTTACCTGTGTTCTTAGAGGTAGTCTAGAGCCCTTATTCTACTTTCTAGGTAAGCGGCTTTTGCTTTCTTCACCTGGCTGCAAAAAAGACATGTGTAAAAATAGATGAAGGTGGAGCTTTTCTGGTCGAAGTGGACTTGGGTCACTAAAGACCCTCCCCTTCGAAGGAACAAAGTTTAAAAATCACTTGGTACTGTACTGTAAATGTATATGTGTGTACTCACACACACACAGACACACACACATACACCCTCTTTTGTGCAAAGGCTTTGTTCTACTTTGGTTTGAATACAGACCACTTAATTCTTTACCTGGCACATAAAAGATGCTCAATTAATATGTGCTGAATACAAAATTTTTTTAACATCAGGCCTTTTTTATTGATATATAAGATTCGAGATATCATATGTATTAAAATTCACAATTTAATGCAGTGACATAATATTACAGTAATTGTTTCTCTGTGAACCATTTAAAACAAGCACACCTTCAGAGTAATTCATATACTTATTCTTTAAAGTCAAATTGTTCTAACTACAAATAATAATGGGAAATGAATTTTTTAAAATTCAGAACTTGTCTTCAAAACGTAAAAGCTGCTTTATTCCACAGGGATGGATTTAGCTAAATATTCAGGCATTTCACATAACCCGATGATAAACATAATCTTTCTCTAAGAACTACTGAATTGAATTTTCTCTACATTCTGTAAAGCATTCTTTTTCTTGTAAGGTTCTTACTTGTGCTTCATATTGATTTTGAATAACCTTGAATTTAATATTATAATAAAGCACATATTGTTTTTAGTATATCACTTAGGTTAACATTGAGAACTGCAAAAGCATCTTTTTAAATCATTTTAAAGAAGCAATCAATGTTTAAGCCTTTAGATTGAAAATGAACAAGCTCTTAATAAACCAAATATGGTAGTTCTTTTTAAAATAATGGCCAGTTGCAGTAGGAAACATGTTTAAAATTAAATTCTGGTTTACAAGACTGACAAGATGCTGTCTACCAAAAAAAACGAATAAGGTATTTTTTCTTTGCAATGGAAGTAACAAATTAGGAATCCGCTTAATTAAAATAGTGATAAATGTAGATTACATTACTGAAGACAGTGAAATACAGCTGCTCTGTCTAGTTAGAGCCTGCATGATTTACCCAGACTGTACAAAGAAGCAATGGAGCAGCCACTGCAGACTGTTAGAGGAAATGTCCTGTTTATTCTACATACATGTCTTTTTTTTAATTAAAATGTCAGTGATAATTTTATAGCAGTCCTCTAAAAAAAAAATCCTTCTTTAAATTTCTTCAAGGTGGTAGAATGTAAGACGAGATCATTACCACTGCTGAATGAAGAAGAATGAAACCTGAGAAAAAAATAGCATTTTATTATTTTTTTACTAATTCAGTTTTCTTTATTATAAGTTGATACTGAAATATGTGATGAAATTTTTTTATTGTGAGTCTTGCATGAGAGAAATGTGGCAAAAATCTTTGAATATACATTTTATTTAAAAATCTTTTGGAGCTACAAGCAAGATTTGGGTGGAGCCATAAGTAGTATTGCTTACAAAAAAAGATGTGTGTATGTATACTGTGGAATTCTCAAGGTGGGTATATCAGGATTAGCTGGGTGGTATTTCCTCCTTAGCTCCATCACTGGGTTGTGATGAGGAATAATATGTTGTCAGTGCTTGGGGACCAAAAAAAGGTTGATAGCCCTTGTTACACTGTATATTTTCACCTTTTACTTTAATTATGACCAATGATATCTTTTTTTTTTTTTTTTTTCGGTACGTGGGCCTCTCACTGTTGTGGCCTCTCCCGTTGCGGAGCACAGGCTCCGGACGCGCAGGCTCAGCGTCCATGGCTCATGGGCCTAGCCGCTCCGCGGCATGTGGGATCTTCCCAGACCAGGGCATGAACCCGTGTCCCCTGAATCGGCAGGCGGACTCTCAACCACTGCGCCATCAGGGAAGCCCAACCAATGATGTCTTCATAATTACATGTAGTTCAGAAAACCAAGGTTGTATGTAACAAGAAATGTTGGGGATTTCTTTGTTTGTTTCCAAGGGCTGAGTGGGGACTCTGGAGTCAGACTTGTCTGTGTTCCAGGCTCTACCACATGCTAGCTGTATGACCTTAGTTTAGTTAATTTCTCTAGCTTTCACATTTATAAAGTGGGGCTTTCATATTTGTAAAGTGGGGCTAGTGATAGTACCTACATCATAGGATTGTCATGAGCATTAATGGGACAGTAAAATAGATCATAAAGGAAGCCTCAATAAATGTTAACTATTACATTATTATCATTATTATTATTTTTTTAGTCACTAAGTATTATGTTTCTTTTGCATTAGAGCAATAGAGCATTGCTCATAGTTAACTAACTTAAGATCATTGTTATCTAAGATCATTGTTATCTGTCCTGGTTTATCTGTTGATCTGGTTCTTAGAGCAGTTAACCATGCTCTTCTGTGTCTTCAGGCATAGTGTGGTAGAAATTGTGCTACTCCTTATTTTGTCTTTAATTGTCTTTCCTCTTTGTGCTTCAGGTATCAGTTTCTTTGACGTTGGTGTATATGATGTCAAAGCTTATACATTTCACTCTGTGTGTTTTTGACTTTGCTTTAGCTTGATATTGCTGGAATTAATTGAATATTTTCCAGGGTTCAGTTTTTCTAAAGGGTCTTGCAGGTGCCCACCTACTAAAATCTTATTAACTGGAAAAGCTTTGTAGACAGAAAATGGTCACATCAGTAGAATTTGAAAAATTTATATGAGAAAACAATGTGAGGAGGAATTCTTCAGATGATTTTATTCTGTACGCTTTTTTCTTTGAGCTTCAATAAGGTGATAAATGCAAGAGGTGCAAAGATAGGAAGTCACATACTATATAACCATTATTCATAATGTTTACACATGCTCTGTGAGTTGTAGAACATTAACATACGTTTATTTTTTCTCTTGTTTTTTTTTCCTAGGTTTTTTTTTCTAGTTGCTAGAGATGTAGATGATTTAAGGCACAGTGCCTGTCTCAAGGACTTAGCAGTTTGAGTTTTAAGGGAAAAAGTTACTGCTATGTATTCATCAAAATTATTATTTGTGATGAAATCTTTGCTCTTTTAAAAATATTCCATGTTTCTTGTAGTGTACCTTTGTTCCATGAGTTTGCATTCATCCTTCCTTGTCTGGCCATTGTCACTGAGTTTCTCCTAAGAGTCCTGTGGTCTTTAAGGCTCAGTATTGCTCCATCTGAGCCTGTTTGTGTATTACACTTACGAATCTTGATTTAGCTTATAATTTTGATTAATACCTTCAAATAACTTAGTAGTTTATTTTTAACCAATTTAGTCTTAGAGTCTCTAAGCTTCTTCCTTGTCCTGGTCCTCCACAATGGAGAGTGGATAATTACATGTTAACAGTTTTTCAGTGCCTCCACCACAGTACTAGTTTTGCCAAAGTGAAGTGTGATTTTTGTACTACATTAGGTCAGACTTCCAATTCAGTGTATCCTGAGGTCATTAATTAGACATTTCTTACTGTTTTAAATTAGTTGCTTTGGAAAGCCAGAAACCACCTCTCCCCTTTATTTATGGAAGCATCATCATATTAATTTCAGATATTCTTTAGGGTTGTCATAGACTAGTTTCTATCAAAGACTAGGTAATTTAAACATTAATTTTAGGTTAATATCAAGGGGCCTTGTTTTCAGATGGAGCTCACGAACATTTATGCTCATGTAGAAATTTTGTCTTCAGCTTTGAGTAGCTTGATTTCTCCTTCATGCTATTGAGCATATATAGTTTCTTCTCAGACTGTCACTTCTATATATTTTAGACAAAACAGTGATGTATAACAGGTAAAACTAATCTAGTTTGTGAAGATTTCACAGAGTTATAAGATGCCAAACTTAGGTTGATGCTTTCTGTATACTTTATGGTTATTTGATAATTACTGATTCCCTACTGTGTATACAATCAGTACATTCACTGAATTCCCTGTTCTATATAATGGATTTAGTGTGACTACTCTTTACTCCATGTTTTTATTGATTTGGAATCAACAGATCAATCAAGCAATCTGAAATGAAAATGATTATGAAGCATTTACAGTCAAGAAAAGTTTAAGGGAAAACACAGTAAGTTACAACTTACTGTTACTAATTAACATAGTAGCTAAAATATTGTTTTATAAAAGAGATATCTTGTGGATTGTACACATTTCAGTACATAATTTTTATCACCTAGACAGTTTAAAGTTGTCTTTTAACTGTGTTTTGTAAAAGAAATGAAAACAGCAGTCTTTGTATCTGTCAACTTCATAGAAAACAAAATGAAGTTCTAGAAATTTGTTTTGTTATTATTTAATAGTAACTAGTTTCTTTCCTTGTATTCAGTCCAAGACTTGGAATAAACATTCTAAAACTAAGTGTTATTATAATTTATTTTCTTAACTTATTTACTGAAACTATTTGGTACTTTTGTAGAGTAAAATATCACATTGGCATTGATGATATCCCCTTTGCTTTCTTTTTTTTTTTTTTTTGCGGTACACAGGCCTCTTACCATTGTGGCCTCTCCCATTGCGGAGCACAGGCTCCGGACGCTCAGGCTCAGCGGCCATGGCTCACGGGCCCAGCCGCTCCGCAGCATGTGGGATCTTCCCAGACTGGGGCACGAACCCGAGTCCCCTGCATCGCAGGTGGACTCTCAACCACTGCGCCACCAGGGAAGCCCCCCTTTGCTTTCTTTGTCCAATTATTAGATTCTAATAGATCTGACTTTTCTACATTCTTTTTTTTCTATTTTTTATTGTTTTTTTGCTTAACTGTTTCATCTGTCTTTTACCTCTCAGGTAGTCAGAAGAAAGAGCTTATTTTTTCTGGCACTAGGTTCTTGGTACTCCTCTTGCAGACACACACACAATTTCTTTATTCAGTGGAATAGCTTCATTGTAACCTTGCAGTATCCTCACCCTTGTTCTTCATACCTTGTCTTTTATCTAAATTATTACTTAATTTTCTTTGATACTTAAAACAATTGATTCTTAAAGAAAATATACAAGAGTATAAGAAAAGATCTTGCTCAAAATTCAGTCATTCAGAGTTAACATTTTGACATATTTTCCACACCCATATATTTAACACACATACATAGATATACACACTCACTTTGTGTGTATAACTTTATACACTGCTTTTTTTTTTTTAGCTTAAAATATCAGGAGCGTTTTTCATGTCACTAAAATGTCTTTATGAATATAATTTAATGGCTACTTAATATTCCATCATGTGGCTGTATAATAATTTCCTTAATGATTCCCTAATTTTGTAAATTAGGTTGAATCTAATTTTTACTATAAATAATAGCACTTTGATGTGGGTACATCAATTATTGTCTACATTAAAAAAAAATTAATTCCTTAGGATAGATTTTCAGACAAATCCATCCTAAGGAATTAATGGATCAAAGTATATGATGATTACTGAAGCCATTGATATACGTTGCCTAGTTGACTTCCATAAATAATAAACCTGTTTATGCAAATATTATTTATATTTGGAAATTTTAAGTCTTTGTTTAATAAGTATCTGAAACCTCAACTTGGAATCCTATTTTTACAATTCCTGGCATTTGGTGAATACAAGCTGGGAGTAGCATTCTGCCCATCTTTGACTGCATTTTTTTCTTGGAGCAAAACCAGAGATATGTATTAGGGAAGCTCAGTCATGAAATGCAAGCAAGATACAGGGTGATTTTTTTTCTCCTATTATTGTGAGAAGTCAGTCTCCAGTGATTTAATGGAGCTACATTCCATAGATGGTCAGCTGCAAAGTGAGCTGAATTTTACTACACTGTATACTATTAATGTGCCATGTGGATGAATACAGATACAGATATATATACAGATACATATATACACATATATATTATTTTTTAAACAGGTACAATATAACATTAATTAAAATTCATTTTTTTCCAGTAAGTTCTGTTTTCTGGTTAACCATATGTTCTCCTAGATATCAACTGGTATATTTTCTATTGGTATCATTAAGTTTGGCAGTATTTATAAATGATTTCTAATTTTCTCTCATTAAATAAATGATAAAATATTGGATTAATCATGGTAGATTAATCATTTTAGGTGTATATATATATATATATATATATATATATATATTTAAAAGTCAAATGTAACATTTTAGGTAAACTTCACACTCTGCAAATTATTACTGCAGGTTTAGGCCATTACTTTATGTCCAATAGAAAATATGTTTCTCCTTTTTTTTGAGCTCATGTTATTAATGTTAGCTATTTTATTATGTCATTAAGAACAATCAAAGCTATAGTGCTACTATTTTGAATTTAGTCTCTTAGTATAGTAATAATAACAGTAAGAATAGTACGTTCATTTGTAAGAATAAAACAAATAATGTTTATTTTATGGTAACTATTTCTAAATGATTATTTAGACTTTGGAAAAAGAATATTAAATCACGTTTTTAGTGTTTTAATTACCTTGTGCTGTTGGTCTCTTTACTTTCTCAGAAGTAATCTTTCCATGTTTACTTGTATTGTTTCATACAATTAGGGAATACTGGTTTCTGTCACAAATTTTGCTTTTAATGCTTATTTCTTGGTAGTTTCTTGTTACTGAGATGAAAGTATTCCCATCACACTGTCTTGGGCATGTAAAAGAGGGAGTGTGTGGGAATGTGGTTGAGAAGGGATATTGCTGCTCTTCTCCAAGTTGCTGGGTTCTCACTTTGTTTCTTCTACTTTTCGGCCCTAAATACATCTATGTATACACCCTATGTACACTCTTACGGTTCCATTCTCTCCCTTTTATTTTTTCTCTCACTCTTATTCTACCTTTCCTTTCTGTCTTCCTCTTTCACCTCTCACATGTCTGTGCATGCACATACACACATATAAGTGAATTTTCAAGTATTAAAAACAAAGATTGCAGGATCTAGATCTAATTTAATTACTTAAGTTTTGCTAACATTTTCTCCCTGTTTTTCATTATTTAAATTGTGGTCATCTGTAATATTATGTGTTTTTATGAGTACAAGCTGTTCTGTTCTTCACTGTTTTATGTCTCTCAATGAGGAATAAATGGTGGAACTAGAAAAACTTAGACCAGAGCTTCTCAGTGCAGATGAATCATCTGGGAGTCTTATTAAAAATTCATGTTCTGATTCAGTTGGCCTGGGTAGAGCCTGAGGTTTTTCTAACAAGTGCCCAGGTGATGCCATTGCTACTGGTCTGAGGCCACACTTAGAAATGTGAGGTTTTAGACGGGTTCTCTGCTGAGAGTACCATTCATTTAGAACAGGAATATTTGAGTTTAAAAGTCAGTTTCTTCACACATTAGCTGTAAAAGTCTAATATCCACAAGGATAGGGAGGTACTTTCTTTTAAATCATAATTTGCCGTGTTTCTACAGTTCTCTAATTTAGGCAATTGTAAAGCAGGTGATTTAAAATATCCATGAGTCTTGGATCTTCTGTGATGTTTCATATACAGCTTCCCTATTTTAGTTTGCTACTTAGTGTAGACTAATGAAGATATGTATCAAGGTTTATTTTTGATGATTAGATTTTACGGTATATCATCTCCCACTGATATTTGAAATTTTTTCTGCTGGGAGGTTTGGGAGTGAAGGTTAGGGGTGGGGAATTGGGAGCAGGCATGTAGGCTGTAGTGTAGATGAGAATTAGGTTACTGTAGAGAAATGCTTTTATTCTTTTTCATCCCTATGGTTATCGCTAGGAGAATCACGGACAACTGGATTGAAATGAATTACCTGTTGAAAGTGAGAAAACCACCCAGTACATATGCAAGAGTTTTTTTCCCATTACACTTTTGAATAAGATGTCTTTTAAATAAAGAGATCCACACAGCTTCCTGTACAAAAGCCAGCAGCTTCTAGCAATAAAGATGTTTCAGAACTGATGGGCTGATTTTAGAAAGGAGATGATATGGCCAAGTTTTTCAGATTGGCCCATTATTTGCAGTCCAGTAGTCAAATGTGACTACCATCAAAACACCTGCATCTTTGAAGCTGGTAATTGTCGAGTATCTTGGTTTACAACATTGTTGAGGAAAATGATCAAATTACGTAATGTGGTTGGTTTCTGAGGTGGCAGAAGCCATGTTCTCTGTTATAAACTCCAAGGAAGAAAGGTGGGAAGCCTTTCCCTTGCACTGCACTTGAAATTAATTGTATTTTAATATATAACAAGAAAGATTTCATCCAGCATGGATTTTGCTTTTTCAGCCCTTTTCAAACATTATTTTAGAACTAGGTATAACATTTAAGTTATATTTTCAACCTTACTTGTCTATGTACTTTCAGTGAATATAGATTGCCCTTTCTTTAGTCAGCCTACATTTAAAAAGCTTATGTTTTGCCATAATACAGTAGAATTATTTGTGGTAATGTTACAAGTCTCTAAACTGCATGAACATTATCCTGCTGTTTTATTGTTTTATAATGTAAAAGTAAATGCAAGCATTAAGAAATGTGCAGTGCTGTCAGGCTCCTTCAGGATTTAAGAAAATTGCCCCAACTATTGAAGAACTGAAAATAATCTTTTCAGGTTGCAAAGAGCAGTTGTTACAATACTGCCTAGCATTTTGCTTTCTTTTTACTCTAACCATGGTGGTGATTTGAGTCAATGCTGAAGAAACTCAGATTTTATTTGATTTCAGCAAACTGCTCTTGCCTTCTAAGAATTACATATAAAATAGCATAGTTAAAAATAGGAAGAAAATACAGGACTCATTCTTAACTCTGCACAAGCCTAAACAGTAAATATGTTTCTTGTAATAGTAAAAATTTTGCAACCCTACTTCTTCATCCAATTTGTGAATTTGATATAATAGCCACAAATAGTATGTGTTAATCACAAAACTGTGAAATTATGTTGCACTACAAGCTCTTCATAAAAATGAAACAAACATACAAACAAAATCTTAAAGCCATACCATACAGAAAAGTTCTTATGAAGCATTTTGGATTTTTAAAATGTAAGGATGGAGATATTCCTTATGGTTTTAGCCTTTTGTCCTATCTGTTTTAAAATATTTCCATTTAAATGCAGATTTTGATTTTCCATCTGGGAGTAGGTAGAAGCCATTCTATTACACTACTAAAAGAATAATCCACTTTAACACAACATTTCTCCCTAAAGGGATGGTCTTTTCTAGTCGTAAGGTATTATTTTTCTCAGAATGATATTAACATTCATGATGTAGCGATTTTATCTTGATTTGAAAGATGTTTTGTTCTGTCAGTGAAAGGGATTAGAAGAATGTCCTTTGTATCCTGTTGCTAAAAAAATAGCCTTACCTTGCTCAAGATTAGGTATTAGTGATTTTTAAAGTGTTTTGGGGTGGGTGTACGATTTATATTTTTATAACATAAGTCTAGTGGAATGGAAATCGCCAGATTCATTTAATTGAATTCTTAAACGTTGGGTTGTACAAATATACATATTTTTAATAGATCAAGAAGCATGTTTGAAAATTTCTAAACCTGTTAGAACATTTTTTTGCTTTCATTTTCTTTATGCCTTGTGAAGAAGCCTTTGGGGTACATAAGAAAAGTGTTAGAGCAACTAGTTACAGCATTCAGTGCCATAGATATGTTGGTTTTGCCTCACCTAAATTTATTAAACCTTTAAGATAAAGAGGGATTACATTAATTAAATGGAATGTCTCAGACAGAAGAAGAAAGGCTCTGAAGGCCTCTCTGCTATTTGTTGGGTAAAGTCTTGGCGTGCAGAATGTAACTATCCAAGGCTTAAAGCGTGTTGGGACCCTGTGTGGGATGCCAGTGCCATGCCCCTAGGCACGCTGTCATTCAGACGCAGGTTAATTAACCAGAGGCTGCAGAGCCTCATGCTTTCAGTCAGCCCATTCTTGAGGCAGAAAATACAAGGTTTTTAAAACCTTGAACATTCAAAAAAGTTCTTATTTTCTTAACAAAATCAGAGTGTATAGTGACAGTTTTTCTGGGAATAGTTTTATTATACATATATAAATATATGTGTATATATATATGTATATATACATATTTATAATTTTTGTCTCTTTGCACCAATGAGTGATTTAAATGGATTAAAATTTTTTTAATCCATGCAGAGGATGACGTGTATAGCCTCCAAAGAGAGGATTTTTCTAGTGTCACTGTGCATCTTTTAAACTTCCTAATTAATGATTTATTAAATCACAGTGAGTACTGAGCTCTTAATTATGATTAAGACTTATGAAGTTTCAGTAGAGTCAACCTAAAAAAATACATTTATATATCGGACTGATCACAAACTATATACATTCACATTTTCATTAAGACCATTTTTTATCTTCAGCAAGGACATTTCCATTCATACATGCATAGAAAGTATTTTGAGGTGAATGAAGATTTTTACACTGTCGTGTTTTGTTTACAACACAGTTTTTAAAATAACTTTTAACATCTGTATATTCATCTGTAGAAATGAGTGCATTAAATTTGAAATGAGCCTTTTTTCCCTTGTCCATTTAGCTTGTTTTATAATTATATTAAGCATTATTAATAGCTTATGGGTAAAATATTAATAACTAATTATTTTCTAAATATAGAGCAAGGTCTATGTTGATAAGATAATGTTTCATTTGTACCTTAAAGTTAGGAAAGAATAAGGCATGTTTTCATTTTTATTTTTTAGCAGTGTAGAATACGACTCCCTCTCCCGCCCTGCAACCTTTTTTCCCTGACACTGTCAATTTTTTAGCGTTCTCACTGGAATTTATTTTGTTGTAGTAAATAAAAGACAAGTCATTATTAAACAGATTTTTCTGTTAATTCAATGTATGATTACCCTTTGCCATAGGTACTTTTAAGGGCTTTTATCCAAAATAAAATTCATTAAAAATGCAATTAGAAAAATCTATTGTTAATGACTGCTTGAGTGACTGGCTCATAATTGGCTCATTACAATAAAAAAGCCACTGTTTAAAAATCTTGACAATGAGATACAGTACAGAGTGAACACTTCATTGTAAGGCCCTATGTGATTACAAGATCCTGAAGGTGAAGCAGAGAAGCATGCATATCTGAGACTCCAGCAGAACTTTCTCTTTTACATCAGTACAGTGAGTTAGGCCGTGACCTAGCATGGGCTGTCAAAGTAGGAGTCCCTCTTATTTACAGTGTCCCACACTGAAGAGTAAACTTAGGTAATATATTCCACTTAAATGCTAGCATTCAGACTCCTCTTTGTTTCCCTTCCCTAGAAATCTTTTCAGTTGACTTAGATTACCAAGTCGTAATCAGGAAATCTTTAGTTCTGTTGGGGCTAAACTAACAAAGACAATATTGTCATACAAGCCATCATTATTACCTGCCCTTTTGTTAATGCAGGAAAGCTTGCAAAATAGCTCTTTTTTAAGCTCCAGAATTTTTGTTTAAGCATTCCTAGAGATTGTTTTTGTTCTGGTATTTTGGTGATTTAATATTTGCATTACATTATTTTTAATTAATTAATTTTAATTCATTTAATTTTTAGGCCATAAATTGCAGGTAAGATAAAAATACAGACTTGGTGATTCAGGAAGGAAAGTAAACTGTACATGATAAGGTTTTTCCTTAACAAATTAGTTTTATTTCTCTTTTTGTGTCTTGGGCTTGACATACTATGGTTTTAATAATGAACTTGCGATGTCAAACATCAGCTGTCCTTTGCAGAGTATCAAATTTTAAAATAGTGACAAGTATAAATAAGAATGATCATTAAATCTCTGCTTAGAGTTCCACCTATAAGGCAAAAATCATAAGTTCCAACAGTAGTTTAAAGGGCTTCTTTAATGAGCCCTATATTTCCAAAATGCTCTTCCTGTTGGAGGCTAGAAAAACAGTAAAAGTTTTAAAGACTGCCGACTCCTGCTTTTGTTTAGTCTACAACAGCAATATTAATGTTGCTTTTGTGTTCTGATGAGTGACTTAGGTGTAATTTTTCATTATATGTATTAAAAGTTGAATTATTTTGAACTTTGAACTTTAGACCAGCCCATGTGTGAACCTTAGTGTATAAACAAGGCAGTAACTTCAGGATCAGAATCACTCAAGACCACTCATATTATTAAATGCAATCCATGAATGTTGACATTAGAATTTAATATAAGTTAGGAAAAAACTCTCAGTGAGATACTCAATAGTTTTTAAAGAAATAAGACACATTTAATTGACTTCATTGTAGCTTAAGTAACTAAACTGCTCTGAGTATTTCATCATTGCTCTGTTTGTGCTACTTTGCATTTCTCTCATCACCTTATTTTGTAACCTTTGCATTTTTTTTTTCTTTTTCTCAATAGAATTAAGAGGAACTGCCTGCAGAGGAAACCACCGTTTAAAACATGGTGGAAACCACATTGCTTAATGGTTGCATTTTTCTTTAAAGATCTACTTAAAGGCAGTTTACCTCTTCTCTTACAAGCAAAAACTGTATTGTGAGTTTCCCCCACTTAAGGCTGAGTGAGACAGCTTCAGTCTACCTCACACTTATATGCAGTTGGGCATGTAAGCTGATGCCTTTGTGATTTATAAGTGTAATTTAGTAAACCATTTAGTAAATGCCATGGTGTGTCATACCAGTGCCAAAATATTTTATACATGTAGGAATTAGAGTAGCGGGAAAAACTATTGAGACTAAACTTCAGTGTTTGTTTGGTTCATGTGGATATCTTGTAATATTTATAATCTGATGGCTATTCATGATCAAGTTTTGTGGCTTGGAGACAGGCCTAACATTTCTGACTTCTTATTGCCTTTATGTATTTTACTGTTTACTTAAAGATTGCTTGTGTAGATGGTAGAGTTCTTTGTTCACTGGAACTTCAAGGAAGAGTCTATACTTGTATTACTATTTAAACAAAAATATTCTCTGCATATTGCCAGGTTTTTAGCCATTTTATAGGCAAATAATTACTAATTAAGATTATGATGTCTCTTATGATATATTCATTTATTTTCCCATGTCCAGAGCACATTGATTTTGAATAGTAAAGAAGAGCTACATCTATTCATTTATCAAATGTGTTCTGAGTGACTGCTGTGTTCTGGGTACTGGAAACAAATATCAGTAAGAGAATGTCCCAGTTCTCTTAAGAGCTCATAGTCTATATTACTAATGACAGAACAATATTATATTGTGATGATAGAGTTGGGTTTTTTTTAAACAAATATTTTGGGAATGTAGAAGTAGGAGAGAGATTAGCTTTACCTGGGGAGGGTGCAGAATGGGTGGTTTGGAAAATACAGATGAGTAATGATTCATCAAGAGAGAATGAAAAATGACTTCCCAAACTGAGAGAACATTCTGTGTGCAGCAGAAGATGTGACAAAGCATGGTACATACTTCTCAGAGTTTGATGATTAGAGGATATGCGTAAGTAATTGCAGGAGTAGAAGTGAGAAGGTAATTTTGGAGCAGGTTATGAAGAGTCTTGTGTGCCTTGCTGAAGAGTTTGGAGACCCTATTTTGTAGGTGATGGAAAGTCATTGAAGGTTTGTAAGTTAAAAAGCATAATGGATAGATTTGATTTTGTAGCAGTGTAGAGGAAGCATAGGGAGAAAAGAGATGGAGGCTAGGTCTTTCGAATATATTGAAATCAAGGTATCTCAAAATAGGAAGTAATGAAACTAAATAGGGAAAAATCAAGACTGGATAGATTGATGGTAGTGATTATTAGTGTATAATTAATAATCAAAGTCATGTGAGTAAATATCCTTACCCAGGGGATGAAGTGGTGCATAGTGGGAAAGAACTGGGCTCTGGTACCTGGTTTCTCAGTTACCGCTTACTAGCTATGTGACTTTGGGCAAGTCACTTTGCCTCTTTGTGCCTCAGTTTACTTTTCCATAAAATGGAAATAAATACCGCCTACCTTATAGAGTTGTGATGAGGACTGAATAAGTTAATGTTGTGTTAATTATTATTATTAATGTTATGCTATTATTTAGAATTGAGAGTCGTTTTTTTTTTTCCCATGAAGTGTTTTGATAAGGAGGAAAAAATGGCTAATCAGTAGAAGGAATGCATTTTATAAGATGAGAGAGATTGGGATGTGTTTATAAGTTAAGAAAAAGTAGTCCATAGAGAGGAAGTTGTTGAAGTCAAGTGGCTGAATGAGATCCAGGAAGATACGGAGGTGATGGTGTGAAGAGCACAGGATCGTGGGTTAGCTCTGGACAGAAGAATATAGATATGTTTAGAAAGGAGAAATGGAATGATAAAGGACTATGTGTCCTTTGCTATTTTTTTTCTGTGGTCTTGGAGGCAAGACCATTTACCTCAAGTGGGTGGAGATGATGGAAGTAATTAAGGGATTTGAGGAGAATTTTAAACATTTGGAATGATCCCTTTGGAGAAAAGAAAAGGGGAATGATTGCCAAACTGCCCGGAGCCCATGTGTGGTTAGAAATCAGAAATTTGAAAAGGAGATAGTTTTTAAAATTTAACTTTCACTTAAATTGAAAAGATTTAGGGATGTTTGGTAAGTAAGATCACTTTTAAGGAAGCAGATCACTTAGGTACTTATATCAAAGGTAAGTAGTAAATATAATTTATTATGGAATATATAACTAAAGCATTCCAGAAACCATAGCAGATAGCAATTGCTAAGTAAAATTTCTATGAGAATAATCTTCCATACTTCAGAGGGGAGAATACAGCATTAGTATGAACTTAAATGAATACAGCTGCTGAAAGATTATATTTTCTGGGCAACAAGCAACAGATGATACAGTCACTTTATGATGGTCACTTAACTATGTCAGTGATGAAAGAATCACATACCAGAAAACAGTTCATAGATTCAAACATAGTCCTCCCTTTCTAGTATTAATAATGATCCTAAATAGAAATAGGTGCCTAAACTGCCTGCTTAAGTGAATTAAAAGCAAAATGAGGGGCTTCCCTGGTGGCGCAGTGGTTGAGAGTCTGCCTGCCTTTGCAAGGGACACGGGTTCGTGCCCCAGTCCGGGAAGATCCCACATGCTGCGGAGTGGCTGGGCCCGTGAGCCATGGCCGCTGAGCCTGCGCATCCGGAGCCTGTGCTCCGCAATGGGAGAGGCCATAACAGTGAGAGGCCCGCGTACCGCAAAAAACAAACAAACAAAAAAAAGATATCCACAAATAAGTTAAATAAATGTCTGCATAACAGTCTAGTGTTGCAATTTTTCTATATTATGTATAAATTGCTTCAAGAGTTATTCCAAGTAGCTTTTTTATTTTTCAAATATTCCTCTTTAAATGTTTATCCTGTATTTAATTTATAAAACAGTAGTCTCATTTTTAATAATTGAGAATAATCTTTAAAATATTGTCGCTGAGTTTACATTAATTTATACTACAAAGGATGAATAAATATCCCAATGTCAACTACTTACTGTTCTTTAACTGCTGAGAAATGGGCAGCTTATAGTTTGGATTCACCAATAGAAAACAAACAAACTGAATGGGCAATTATTTGTCAATAGGAGAACAGTGGTTGGAAATAGTAATGTAGAGATTCTGGTGGTATTTTGTTTCCTATCACTCTGGTGGCTATTTAATTCTTAATTTTTCTTTTTCTTTTTTAACTTTAGAATGAGGAAAATTTTAAGCATGTATAAAAGTAGAGAGAATAGCATTATGAATCCCCATATAGCTGTCTCCCAAATTCAATAATTTTCCACTCATGGAATGCTTCATATAAAGTATACAGATTAATATGATGTCTTGGTGCCAGTATAATTAGCTGTATCTTAATTATAGATATAGAAAACTTCAGAGTAGCATTTAAAATTGTCAATTTGCATAAAAAGACTTTGAAGGAGTAAGTTTTTCCTCTGACTGAGCATTTTTTTTTTTTTTTTTTTTTTTTTGGCGGTATGTGGGCCTCTCACTGCTGTGGCCTCTCCCATCGCGGAGCACAGGCTCCGGACGCGCAGGCCCAGCGGCCATGGCTCACGGGCCCAGCCGCTCCGCGGCACGTGGGATCCTCCTGGACCGGGGCACGAACCCGTGTCCCCTGCATCAGCAGGCGGACTCTAAACCACTGTACCACCAGGGAAGCCCTGACTGAGCATTTTAAAGCCATTGTTTTTATTGTTTTCCAGTTAGGAAAATTAAAGCATCATAGTTCTAGGTTATTTATCAAATGAGAGATTGAAGTCAAGAATATTTGCCACCGCTTACCACGCCAGATAAGGGTCCATACGGCTTTGTTCTGGATGCCCATCGTAACTTAAAGGGAAACTTTAACAATGTCCGGAGCCCTTGATGTCCTGCAAATGAAGGAGGAGGATGTCCTCAAATTCCTTACAGCAGGAACCCACTTAGGTGGCACCAACCTTGACTTCCAAATGGAACAGTACATCTACAAAAGGAAAAGTGATGGCATCTACATCATAAATCTGAAGAGAACCTGGGAGAAGCTTCTGTTGGCAGCTCGTGCCATTGTTGCCATTGAAAACCCAGCTGATGTCAGTGTCACATCCTCCAGGAATACTGGCCAGCGAGCTGTGCTGAAGTTTGCTGCTGCCACTGGAGCCGCTCCTATTGCTGGCCGCTTCATTCCTGGAACCTTCACTAACCAGATCCAGGCAGCCTTCCGGGAGCCAAGACTTCTGGTGGTTACTGATCCCAGGGCTGACCACCAGCCTCTCACAGAGGCCTCTTACGTTAACCTGCCTACCATTGCTCTGTGTAACAGACTCTCCTCTGCGGTATGTGGACATTGCCATCCCACGCAACAACAAGGGAGCTCACTCAGTGGGTCTGATGTGGTGGATGCTTGCCCGGGAAGTTCTGCACATGCGTGGCACCATCTCCCGTGAACACCCATGGGAGATCATGCCTGATCTCTACTTCTACAGAGATCCTGAAGAGATTGAAAAGGAAGAGCAGGTGGCAGCTGAGAAGGCTGTGACCAAGGAGGAATTTCAGGGTGAATGGACCACTCCAGCTCCTGAGTTCACTGCTCCTCAGCCTGAGGTGGTGGACTGGTCCGAAGGTGTGCAGGTGCCCTCTGTGCCTACTCAGTAGTTCCCCACTGAAGACTGGAGTGCTCAGCCTGCTACTGAAGACTGGTCTGCAGCTCCCACTGCTCAGGCCACTGAGTGGGTAGGAACAACCACTGAGTGGTCTTAAACTGTTCTTCCACAAACTCTTAAAATGGAAATAGGTTGATGGAAAATAAACAGTTTCTAAAAAAAAAGAAAAAAAGAATATTTGCCACCTAGGTGTAAGGATTGAACTGACCTTGAGAATGTTCCATGCTAAACTTAAATTGGATGGGTTAAGGTCTGGCTTAAGAATGTCTTTGACCCATTGTGTAGTCCTTTTTACCTTGATTAGGAAATCTCTGAGAACTATTTTAAAATATAGCCACCCTTAAAAGAATATGAACAAAATTAAAATCAGAATGACTTCCTACTTTTTCTCTAGAAGATAAATGTAAAAACTTGAATTTTGGAAGTTTTTAAATGAAGGAACAAAAGTATGATCAGAGTTTTATTTTAGGGTTAACTTTTCAGGAACATATTTATTCTGTATGTTAAAAAACAAAGAAACAAACAACCAGACTGACTCTCCAGTACACAAATCAACTCAGTGGTTCCTAAAATGTTTTCTCTGTGTATAACAGAGACCAAGCCTTTGTTTTTCACTAGGAAGTTGAAGAAAAGTTGTAATGTGCAGCTAACTTTTCTGTGTTTTTTATCTTTTTTGTGAAACATGATGAATATTTCTAGGAAGAATTACTCTTGTTAGAAATTGACCCATGTTAGCAGTGTAGAGGACTAATTGAGTTTTTGACTAAACTAAATACTCATGCTAACAGGAAGGCTGCTCTGGCATCCGTGAGAGTCACTTTGCTGAAAAGTGAAAAAACAAGCTAAGAGGCCATGGTTTTCAACAGAAAGTGATATAACTATGAAAGGAAGCTTCTAATGTTTTTCCATATCTTAGGTTGTTATTATTATTGTCGTTGATTGTCTTTATGAAATTAGGGGAAATATCTTTTGGAAAGAGGATGGGCAATGAGAGGGAAAAAAGGGAAGAAATACACGGACAGTCGTTTGAATGGAGAAATTCATATAATGCCTAAATAGAACTAAGCCCCATTTTATTTAACATTAAAAATTATCATGAAAAGAGAGTACATGTTAAAATCTGCTGGCTTGCAGTTTATTCCTAGTACAAACAAAATGCTGGACAATACCAGATTTGACTGGGCATGGTGCCTTGTTCATATTTGGGTACCCCAGTTATTTTTTAAATGAATAAGTAAATGCCAATGAACAAAGCAGTAGAAGTTTAGCCTTCACGTGAACAAGTATGTAGTAAAATAACCTACACTGCTTGTAGAATGATAGGTTGAGTTATTATTTAAATCACAACAAAGACCCCCAAATCAATATATGCTTGTTAATAAAAATAGCCCTAGCACTCTCATTCTCCTTGATCACTAGATTACATTGCCAGCAGATGCAGTTCTGAAAAAAGGTAGTGAATATCAAATTAAATTGACTGGATCATATTGAGCTTCTTGTTAGTATGCTGAAAACATTTGCAAGGTGGAGAGTATAGCCATCAGTGATCTATTCATTGACTGTAACAATATCATTTGACTCATAGAAGGTATAAGATTCAGGACTGAGAATAGGAAGCTTCTAATCAAGGGAGAGCCCATCACTGACTTCCTAACCGTCAGCATTATATGGAGTGGTTATGATACTGATTATGTTGTGGCATACACTGATACATTCATTATCCTGGAAAATAGAGGACTTACTTAAAGGATAGGACCAAAAAATGTCCTCATATTCAGAATAGGGGTGAACCTAGAAAAATATGACAACTTCCCTAAAATTATTAACTTCACCTCTTATCAACTTCTTAACCTCTTTGCCCAGTGGAAAACAAGCCGCATTACAGTCTGTGACCTTGTTGACATTCAGAAGACTGAATGGTTGCTTTAGCAAGCTGGTTGTTATGGGTATGTTATTGCAGGAACCTTATTCCTGCTTCTTTCTATTGACTCTGCTGCAGCTGTTGGCAAGGTACTTTCTGAGTTAAATGGGAAGCTCACCATCATGACACCTCTGCACCTATGCCCGCCAGGCACACCTGTCAAATACACAGTGGCCAGAAAGTAGTGGAGCAAGCATCTGCTAGACCCACGAACCTGTGATTTTCCTTAGCTGCTGTGACTAGTTATTCTCTTTAATACTTAAACACGTTCAGTTATTGATAAAATGATTTTGGCTATGACAAACATGCTATTCACATTAGGACCCTGGGGCCTCTATCCCTATAGCAGTAGCCAGCAGACCATCTCTCTTAACTCTTCCCTCTTTATCTTCCCTTTCCTCCTAAAACACACAGTGGAAAAATCACTATTTCACATCTAAACCTTTCCCCAGATGTCCATGGGTGTAGGTTCGGGGCCAGAGATATTCTTGTATTCTGTGTCATTAGTAAAATTTGGTAGGTTGGAACAGAGGAGGTACACATATCAGCCTAAAATGCATTTGTAATCAAAAGGTAAGTTAAGTCTCATAATCATCAGAAAAATAACTTGTGGGGGGAAAGGAAGGGAAGGGAGGGAGGGAAGGAGAGATGGGGAGAGAAAGAAAGAGACAGAGGAAGGGAGGAGGGGAGAGAGGATTCTGCCTTGGTGTAAGTTCTATAAGTCCTGCACTTAGACTGTTTCATTTGGTTCTGGTTGTAGTATCTCAAGAGAAATTTTGTCAAGAGCAAAGGGAATTGGAAAGGAGTATGAGAAGGAAGAACAAGGTTATTCTATATTTAGTGTTCTAGAACTGGCAAGAGACAAATTTAGGAAAATAGAAAAGTATAGAGTGGCTTTCTCAGGGAAGAGCAAACTACTGGAACTTGCTACTCTGAGAGCTACAACATTGTGGGATGGTTAAATAAATTATTCCCATGGGATATTTCAGTGCTAAAGCCTACATATTAACACATAAAAATGCATATGATTTAACAAGATAGAAAATTACACGTATACTTTGACAACATCTATGTAAAAACAACTGTATGAATTGAGACTAAAAGGGAAGATCAAAAGATCAAATTGTATTGACTCCCACATTAGGCTGGCCCATTCCTGTCAACAGCGAAGCCTGTACTTCCCACTGGTGGCCATTTCTTAACTGTACTTCCTGGGAAGTGGGGAAATGTGGGATGAGGTGAGGGGAATGAGTAGAAAATTTCTAAATAACTTTAACCTTATGCTTTGATAACCATGTGACAACCTGTGCAAAATATCTGTGTCTTATGGTAGACAAGGAATAAGAGGATTCTCTAATTTTCTCCCAAGAGGTGATTTTATTTTTAAAAGTGAGAGTTGGGAGAAAGGAGTGAATGAGGGCTGGGGAAGAGAGACTCCAGTACTCATATAAGCTCATGACTTTGCTGTTAAAAATGAGGGACCTGAGACTGAAAGGGGATTTTTGTTTTTGTTGTTGTTTTGTATTTTAAACATTTTATCATTCTAGATCTATTTGGGACAAGCCTGTCTGTGAACTTATAAACATCCAAGAGCATGGTTAGAAAGACATTTGAGATAGTATTAGGGGCAGGGGCTTTTAAACTTCTGAACTAAGGGACGTCTCTAAACTCAAGAGAGAGAAAGTACTAACTATTAAACTATGATCTTGCGTGGTGCTGGGCTTAAGAATCTTGTATCTGCTCAACCTATAGCAAGTGAAGAGGATGGTTTGCAGAGTGATGAACTCATGTTGCATAGGCTTCCTTCTAGTATTGAAAAAATACAGCTCTATACAGTCAACAATAATAGGCCATTTTAACAGATGGCAATCTTTTGTTCTGTGGTCTTCCATTTGTGTGGTATTTGGTGTTTCTAAACTGTTATATGATTTTTACACTATTGGGTAATGTTAGTAGAATAATAATTGTTTTTTTAAATACCTCATACTTGCAGTAATGGCTTTGGAATGACAGTGGATAATATTAGCTAAATAAGTTTGAAGATCAGTTTTATGTCTTGGTTTTGTTACTTTTAACTATGACTTTGAGTTATCTTTTTCTCTCCATTGTATTTAGAGTTGATTAAAATTTTGATAGATTGACAGGGTTAGTATTATTTTTCTTTTCTCTCCTCCCCCGGACCCCCACCCCCAAAATATAGAGATTGATTAAAAAAGAGGCTTTTTGAGGTTGTTTTGGTTTTCGTTTTGGTTTTACTGTCAGTAGTTAACCATATTATTGAGCTCTACTTTCTCAACTTCTGACTATGGATATGGTTACAAAAAATTTAGGAGTACCCTTCCCAGGACAAGAAAACTTGCTATGTGAAAAAGGAACACATTTTAGAGAATAAAGTTGATTCCAACTCTACTAGACAACTTTGTATCTTGGTGTCATTGATGGTTTCCAAAATGTGTAAATATTTGTAAATTCACTCCCGAACAACGGCAAGAATAAAAACTGCTGTATAAGGAAGAACTCACTAATATCTGTTTCTTGATTTCATAATATTTTATTTTTCAGTTTCATTAAATTTCATTCATTTATTTAACAAATATTCATTGAGTACTTACTGTGTGACAGGCCCTATGCTTACTGCTAGGAGTATAATGGTGAGCATCTGCTTAGAGTCTAGTAATTAATGTCTATGTTAATTACTAATTAATTACATAATTAGTTGTTAGTGTCTACAGATATTAATCAAATAAACCATCTAAAACATAAAATTGCAGCTACGACAAGTACTACAAAGGAGAAGTGCATGAGGCCATGAGGAGGAATTTAAACTGGTCAAAGATTATGAAAGGCTTTCTTGAAGTGAGGTTTGAGTGTAAGAAATTTCTCCAATTGAACAGTATCTGATTAAGTGCTGGGAAGGAAGAGCGTTTCCATCCCACTGATGGCTGTGAGCAAAGGCCTCTAGCAGGCAGGAGAGCAGCCTGGTGCGTAGTATGAGGCTGAGAGAAAGCTAGTGTGGCTGCAGTGCTGAGAGTGAAAGTTGAGAGTGATATGTGAAGAGGCTGAAGTAGGTAGATTTGGGTAGAATTTACTTAGGTGGTTTTATTTGTAAGTACTCATCAAGGTGTCCACTTTGATACACTTTTCTGTATGTGCATTCTACCTCAATTAAAAAGTTTGCTTAAAATTTGTTTGGGTTCACTTCAGAGAATATTTTAGAAGGGTCCAAAGTTTTATATAAAAGAGCACCGTAGTAATTCTCATATATCCACTCCTGGTTACCACTCTCCCTTCACTAAAGGCAGCCACTATCCTGGCTTCAATCACCATGGGTTATTTTTGTCTATTGTTAAACATAAAATAATTGGAATCATAATATTTATGAGTTTATATCTGGCTTCTGTTGATCCATTTTATGTCTAGGAGATACTTCTGTGTTTGCACAGAGCAGTAACTTGGTGCACTTTTATTGTAACATAGTATCCCAATGTATAAATATACCATATTTTGTTTATTCATTCTACTATGGATGGTCATTTGGGCTCTTTCTAGTTTGGGGCTGTTACAGAATATTTTGTATATATCTTTTGGTGTACTTGTAGACTCATTTCCATTAGAAATGTGTATAGGAGTCAGATTGCTAGGTTATAGGGTGTGCATATGTTCAGCTTTAGTAGATATTACCATATAGTTTTCCAAAATGGTTGTTGCAATTTATACTCCCACCAGTAATATATGAGAGGTCCAGTTGTTCCACGTCCTTGTCAGCTCATGGCATTGCCACTTTAAAAAAAAAAAATGTTAGTCATTCTGGTGGTATATAATGTTATGCATTATGATTTTAATTTGCATTTCTCTGCTGAGATTGAAAAGTTTTTATATGTCTTTTGGCCATTTCGGTTTTTTTAAAATTTTTATTTAATTTATTTTCTTTTTGACTACATTGGGCCTTCGTTGCTGCGCGCAGGCTTTCTCTAGTTGTGAGCGGGGGCCACTCTTCGTTGCGGTGCACGGGCTTCTCATTGCAGTGGCTTCTCTTGTTGCAGAGCACGGGCTCTAGGCGTGCGGGCTTCAGTAGTTGTGGCTCACGGGCTCTAGAGCCCAGGCTCAGTAGTTGTGGCTTAGTTGCTCCATAACATGTGGGATCTTCCCGGACCAGGGCTCAAACCCATGTCCCCTGCATTGGCAGGTGGATTCTTAACCACTGCGCCACCAGAGAAGGCACCATTTCGATATTCTTTCTTGGTAGTGCCCTGTCAAATCTGTTGACAGTTTTTCTGTTTGATCCTCTCTTTCTCTCATATTGACTTAGGAATTCTTTATATTTCTGATATTGTTAAGTCCTTTGTTAGATAGATGAGTTGCAAATATTTTTTATTCTGTGGTAGAAAAATATCTTCTACTCTGCTTAAAAATTTTAAATTATCAATTTTTGTCTTTATTATTAGATAAGGCATCTCTATATCTTGGTTTTGGAATCTTTACCTACCCAAAAGTCAGAAAAGTATTCTTCTATACAGTCTTTTAGAAGCTATTATTCACTTACACATTTAGATGTGCACTTGAAATTGATTTGAGTATAGTGTGAACTAGGGGTAAAGATTCATTTTTTTGTCCCAAATGGATATCCATTTGTCCCAGTATTATATATTGAAAAGAGCTCACTAGACCACATTGTCATCTTTGACGTAAATTAAGTGATCTTATACATGTGGATCTGTTTCTGAATTCCCTATTTTCTTCTGTTGGTTCATTTGTTCCTTCTTGTGCCATTAGAACACTTTTTAAATTAACTGCAGCTTTATAATAAGTTTACTATCTGGTAGTGTAATTTCTCCAACTTTTTTTCTTTTTTAAGAGTGCTGTGCTTTTTTTCCAGCTATTTTAGATCAGGTTGCCAGTTTCTACAAGAATAACCCACTGGCATTTTGATTGGGATTATACTGAATCTATAAATTAATTAGAAGAGATCCGGCATCATTACAATATTGAATATTTAATCCATGAAAGTGTAGTATATCCCTCCATTTATTTGAGTCTTCTTTAATTCCTCTTAATGTTTTGAAGTTTTTTGTGTAGAAGTCATTCACATTTTTTTTTTTTGCGGTACGCGGGTCTCTCACTGTTGTGGCCTCTCCCGTTGCGGAGCACAGGCTCCAGATGCGCAGGCCCAGCGGCCATGGCTCACGGGCCCAGCCGCTCCGCGGCACGTGGGATCTTCCCGGACCGGGGCACGAACCCGTGTCCCCTGCATCGGCAGGCGGACTACTCTCAACCACTGTGCCACCAGGGAAGCCCAATTCACATATTTTTTTAGATTTATGTCTGAGTGTTTTTGATGCTAATGCCAATGTGTATTAGTTTGTTAGGGCTGCCATAACAAAGTACCGCAGAGTGAGTGGCTTAAACAATAGAAATTTATTTCCTCACAGTTTAGAGGCTAGAAGTCCAAGATCAAGGTGTCAGTAGGATTGGTGTCATTCTGAGGCCTCTTTCATTGGCTTACAGATGACCTTCTCCCTATGTCTTCATATGGTCTTCCTGTGTCTGTGAGTATATCTGTGACCTAATATAAGGTATAGAAGACCTACTCTTCTTATAAAGACATAGTCATAGTGGAGTAGGGCCCACGCATATGACCTCATTTTACCATATTTACTTCTTTCAAGGACTCATCTCCAAATACAGTCACATTCTGAGGTACTGGGGGTTTAAGACTTCAGCATTCGAATTTTGTGGAGACACAGTTCAGCCCATAATACAGTGATATCAAATTATTTGTTGCTGACATATAGACATACAATTTTAATTTTGCATATTGACCTTGTATTATATAGTGATCTTGCTAAACTCACTTATGAATCTCATAGTGTTTGTGTTAACTGTTTTGGATTTTTGTGCATAATTACATCACCTGTGAATAATGGCAGTTTTATTCCTGATCTCAGAATGAAAGCCTTTAGTTATTTCACCGTTAAGATACTTGCCATGGGCTTTTTGTAGACACTTTTATCAGATTACGGTAGCTTTCTTTCTATTGCTCATGTTTCTTGTTTGTTTGTTTGTTTTTTAATCGTGAACTGACTTTGAAGCTCTTAGACTGTATGAATGTTAATCGTTGCTGTAATGGAGACAAGTTGGTAGAATTTATTGATGGATAATTTTGATATGGAGAATGGTGGAAAAGAGAAATTTCTTGTTTGAAGTATGAAGTTTTGTTGAAAAAGTTAAGAATTCAGCAAAAGTTAAGAATTCAGCCATCTAGTATTTCTAAAGATACAGGTATTTATAATCATCAACACTTCAGTATTTTAACATGATTTTTATTTTTTTTAGTTCTTGCCAACTAATGTTGTTATCCAGTTTATTTTCAGTTAATAATGGAAATAACTGCTCTGGTTTCTTTGCTTTGGTATTTTGGAGTTTGGTGCTCCAAAAGAGTGAGTATGTGCAAAAGTTAAACTATGCATTGCACAAATAGCTATCATTTTAGAGAAATCTGAAAATCATTAAAAAGTATGTCATTCAGAAATAGATGGATGACAAGGAGTAGTAATGATGGTAATAGAAATAGTAATAATAATAATAGTAATTATTAGTAATAATAACTAAAGGTAGTAATAGTAATAATAACTAAAGGTAATATTTTTTGAGCAAATAAAAATTGCCTACTTTTGATCAGGCACTGTTCTAAGTGATTTACATGTATTAATATACTCCTTACATTAACTCTATACTACTGTTTTATCTTTCCTTTTTACAGATAAGGAGACTGAGGCACAGAAAGATAAGTAACTTTTGCCAGGCCACACAGCTAATAAATGATTGAATCATAATTGGAACCTAGGCAGTTGGCTCCAGAGCTTTCTCTAGAAGACTATGTTAGGCTGGGATAGAAATCTTCAATTTTAAAATAGAATCTTAAAATAGGTAGTAGTACATTTTAATCTCAGACTGAAAAAATATAGCAGGAACAATAAAAATGTTATTAAAATACCCTCATCTGAAATACAAGAGTTCTCCGCATTATGACTTCATTATTTGTCCCTGTGCATTTACTAGGTACATGATTCCTCTCCCTCCTGTTATTCTTTTTTTTTTTTGCGGTATGTGGGCCTCTCATTGTTGTGGCCTCTCCCGTTGCAGAGCACAGGCTCCGGACTCGCAGGCTCAGCGGCCATGGCTCACGGGCCCAGCCGCTCCGCGGCATGTGGGATCTTCCCAGACCGGGGCACGAACCCGTGTCCCCTGCATCGGCAGGCGGACTCTCAACCACTGCGCCACCAGGGAAGCCCCCCTCCTGTTATTCTTAAACCATTTGTCTAACTCTCTGCCCAATTACTCCCCTTCCTACCTCAAGCCACTTCACATGTTTTATTTGTGACTACGGATGAGAGAACCTTGGTAGGTCAGCATGAATCTACTACTTCTGAATAAAGAACTTAAAAGTTAGTGACCTTCCTAAGGTAGAAAATAGAACCATGTTAAAGATGACACTAAAAATCAGATAAAAGTAGTTCACACATTTGGAACTATGTTTGTCAAGTTCTGTCTTGTGTCTAGTAAACCAAAATAGTGGACTTCATTATTCATTTTTTTCTATACCTTTGCCCTGATGTTTCAGTGTAGTGGTTACAAGCCCAGACTCTGGAGCCAACCTGCCCTAGTAGTTGTATGTTCTTGAATAGTTACTTAATCCCTCTGTGCTTCAGTTTTCTTATTAGTAAAATCAAAAGTAAAGGAACATACCTTATGAAGTTATAATGAAGATGGAATAAGATAATACATGTGAAACACTTAGCAAAGAGCATGCACTTATTTAACACCTCAGTGATTGTTAGCAATACTCTCAGACTTGAAAATCTCAGTCAGCGAAGGCCATGGGAAATAATCCTTAGTGAGAAAATGTTTCTGAACTTTAGGAAATCTTATTCCTATAGATTACTATTACTGATAAAGAGGGAGGGAAATTTGTGGATTACCTTCTAGCACCCACATGATAAACAATTTTCATTTGTTAGTTGGCAAATATTCTTTTTTCTGAGTGAAAAACTTGAATAACGTAATAGGTGAATTTAATTGTCTTCCTTCATTGGCCGCATGTTTGATGTTGACCATGGAAGTTCAGATGATTAATTGAAAATGCCACTGAGAAAGTGATTATAGGAAGAACTTGAAAGAACTTGGTTTATGACATTAATTTCAGTAACAGTTTACTTTGTAGAAAAATTTTCTTTATCTACGAATCCAGTCATTTCACTTTTGACCAAGCAAGGCAGTCAACTAACCTTATGGCATTCTAGTTGACTCTGTGCCAGGCACTGTATATCGATATCCATTAATTTTCTCTTCCCTAATGTTGCACAGCCTTTTATCTGTCTTCATTTTTCTATTCTTTAAAAAAAGAATATATATACATATATATGTATCTTTAAATTCCCAAAGCAAGCTGAGATGGCACAGTGTGTTTAAGCATTGTGGATTTCGTCAGACATCACATTCTTCCAGATATATTTTTCCAAATGGAAAGATGGCTCAACATTTTCTATTATTATTTTAGATGAAATGTTCTGCAATATGTTGTTGACATTGTACTGAAGTAAATACTGTATGCTCAAGTCTCTCAGGAACCCTCATGAAAATGAGATGCGTGTCCCAGGAGGCTATCTCAGAAAAGAAAAATTCTAAATAAAATAGCATGAATGAAGAGGCACACAAGAATTTATTATAAGAAAATATTCTTTTTGTACATTCCTGGACCTAAAGAAAGTGAAAGCTTGGCACAACAGATTGCTATCATTATATGGCTCTATGTGGTCACATACACATAATAATTTATAATAGTTTTCCTTTTCTAGTCAAATAGACTGAGGGTATTTTGTTTTACAATGATGGAACATAGTTCATTTATTAACTATATTCCACATTCACTTGATCCACTACAAATCTCTCTTTATAACTGACAATTCAGGCTGCTTTCTTTTCTGGTTTCGGGGGATATATTTTCCTTTAAGAGGGACTAAGTGGGAGCCACAGAAATCTCAGACTTAGTGAAGTGCAGATTCACCCAAGAATTGAGGTGCAGTTGAAAAAGGGCCAGTGATTCTAGAGTAGATTTAGTCCAAGTACAAAGATAAATGCTCAGTCTTCTTTTAGCCTTGGGTGTTTTAAGTTTAGGTGCACCTCCTGCATGAAGAACATTGCTTCAGGGCTTATGCATTTTCAGTAATTTTGTCTAATTGTTTGCTTGCCAAAAATAGTTGATTGCTTTTTGCTACTTTTTAAAAGTAGTCGTTATTAGGTTGTTAATTAAGAAAAATGTTTAAAAAATCTTGTAATCCCATACCCAGATAACCTTTGCTGACATTCTAAAAAATAGTACATTATTAGACAAATAGAATTGCACATGAAGGTATAGAATTTGTTTTCCATCCCCCCAAAGCAAAACGTTTAATAGTTTTTATATATTGCACCAGAAAAAATGGTTTTTACATTTAATATTTCATTATACGAAAAGCATCTTATTCTGTGTACACTGTAATATGAACATGAGAAAGATATGGGCCCTTTCCTGCAAAAGTTTGGTGAATAAGTTTTGGTTGTCATTCTAGTTAATATTTATTAGTATGCATCTTATTCTATTTATGATGTATTAGTTGGGTCTGTTTTAATCTAGAAAAAAATGTTTTAAGGACAGAAGGGAAGCCAATGTCATAAAACTGTAGAGCAAGGGACTGGAGTACTTTCAAAACTCTTCTCTCTTATTTCTGCTTCTCTTTAAAAATCCACTCTGTTTTCTCTGAAAAGACTGGTTTTCTCAGATCCCCAGATTACGTGGTAGAAAACATGGCTGCTCCTAGTTTTCAAGGTTGTAACTCCCTTTACAAGAGTCCGTCTTAGCCTGAGATTGAAATCTATTAGTTTCAATTTCAAATTTCTGAGAAACAACTGTTGGCCAGCTTGGAGTGCCCAGTTTTGAACAATTAGTTATTTCCACAGGGACCAAATCATCTTGTAAAAAATAGTTGTGGTTACCACATGGATGGTAGGTGGGTGTTTTGCACAAAAGAGATGCTGGACAGACAACTAAGTATGTATTTACTGTATTCATTGACTGAAATTCCAAGATGCTAGGTGATTTTATAGCTTGCTATGCCAGAGTTGCAGTATCAATCTTGTATTTTTAGGGAATTTAATATTAATAAAATTCAGAGTCTCATTTTTTTCTGAATTAAAATGTCTATGGCCCTCAACCAGATTTTTAAATTCCCTTGCCTGATTATAATTTCCTTTCCTCATCATTTTTATCTCTTTCATAGCCCTATACAACTTTATTTTACATAATGTACAATTTATTCGTTTTTTGTTCTTTTCAAACTAATATTTAATTACTCAAACTAACTAGTGATTTGTGGTCTCCTAAACTCCAGAACCATTTAGGGAAGAATAGTGGGTACTAGGAATGGCCCTGGACTCAGAAGCAGGAGTTCCAGTGTGAGTTTTGAATTCCCCACTTACGTACCATACTACTATAATCCAAGTAGAGCAATACTGTAAACTGTCAATTTAATTACAGGCTAGTGTGAGAAGGATCAAATAAGATAATATACATGAAATTACTTCATAAATTCAGAAATATTCTATCCAAACAGTTTTTAGACATTTGACTTGGACAGAGGGAGAGTGAAGCATGAGAAAAGGAAGCCTTGCCCTGCCAAGTGATCAGAGACTGATGAAGGCATGTGATCTGTTAGAAGAACAAAAGAGAGTTGAAAAGAACAGCTGGCCACATTTATGATATGTATAAATGAGAAATTACATTAGCTATTAAATATTGCTTACATCTAAAAATAATCCATGCTGATCTTTTGAGCAGAGGGTGAACCATAGAATAAACTTGTCTTTGTAATGACCTGATCCTGTAATGGGGTTGACAAGGGAGAATAAGACCATTTAGTTATTTTGACATAATAACATATCTTGACACCCGAACTGTGTAGTAATGATGTAAACATTAATAAGACAACACATGGCAACACAAAAAATCTTAATCCCCTTCTCCAAGAATTCCTAATTCTGAACTTTTGATGTGTTCCCCATGTGCCATTCAATCCCCATCCCCCTCCCTGCCACCCATGGAACTTTTGGCTCTACTACTTACTAGCTATGTGACCTTGGACAAGTTATTTAACTCTTTGTACCTTAGTTTTTTCATCTGAAGGATATTAGTAATACCTACTGCAGAGGATTGTTGTGAAAATTAAATTACACTAATACATGTTAAATGTTTAAAACAGTATCTGGTATGTGGTAAGTGGTCAAAAAATGTTAAAATAACCATTTTATTGTTTTTTCATTTAACGACATTTTCATTATTTTGCTACTTTGTAGAAACTTCTGAAATTTTGTTAAAAATAAGAAATGTTTACTTGCATTTAGTTTCTGAAAATAATACTTTCTCTCTTGAAATTTTTATAGGGAAAAATTTCAAACATACACAAAAGTAGAAGGAATAGTGTAACTAACCCAATTACCCATTACATATTGCATTTGACAGCCTCTAAGATGGTCCCCAATGATCTCTGCTTTCTAGTGTTCCTGCCCTTTTGTAATCTTCTCCCTTTGCATGTGGGCTAGACCTAATGACTTTCATTTTTTAATTTTTAAAATTTGTTTATTGATATTTATTTATTTTTGTATTTTGGCTGCACTGCACGGCATGCAGGATGGTTCCCCAACTAGGGAATTCCTAGTTAATTATTTGCATTTTATAGTTTTATTGAGGTATAAATGGCAGTGTGCTATAAAATACTCATTGTAAGTGTACAATTCAGTGACTTTAGTAAATTTATAGAGTTGGACAGTCAACCACCATCTAGCTTTAGAATATTTTTACATCCACCAGTTTTCCTGTGCCATTTGCCCTGTTCCCATACCCCAACCCAAGGCAACCATTAATCTGCTTTCTGTCTCTATGGATTTGCTTCTTCTAAACATTTAATGTAAATGAAATCATCTAATATGTAGTCTTCTGTATGTGATTTCTTTCTCTTAGCATAATGTGTTTTCTAGGTTTATCTATGTTGTACATGTATCAGTGTTTTATTCCTTTTCATTGCTGAATAGTATTCCATTATATAGGTATCTCACATTTTGTTTATCCATTCACCAATTAATGGAAAATTAAATTGCTTTCAGTTTTTGGCTAGTATTTGTAATGCTGCTATGAATATTCACATGTAAGTTGTGTGGACATGTGTTTTCATTTCTCATGCATAGGTACCAGGAATGGAATTGCTGGGTCATATGATAAATTTATCCTTAACTTTTAAAGAAGTTACCAAACTGTTTTCAATATGACTACACAATTTAAAATCCCCATCTGCAGTGAATGAGGGTTTCCCTTTCTCTACATTCTCACCTCACTTGTAGACATTTTGATTTTAGATATCCTAGTAAGTGTGTATTGGAATCTGATTGTTTTAATCTGCATTTTGCTAATGACTAAAGATGCTAAGCGTCTTTTATGTACTTATTAGCCATTCATGTTCTCTTTGGTAATACTCACTTTTTAGTTATGTTGTTTGAATTCTTATTATTCAGTTGCAAGAATTGTTCATATATTCTGTATACCAGCCTTTTATCAGATATATTTGCAAATACTTTCTCTTAGTCCATGGCTTATCTTTTAATCTTCTTAATGGTATTTTTTGAAGTGTGAATTTTTTAAGTTTGGCGAAGTCCAATATGTCAATTTTTTCTTTTATTTATTTTTTTTTTTTTTTGCTTTATCACAAATTTAATCAGTTATATGTATACATATGTTCCCATATCCCCTCCCTTTTGCGTCTCCCTCCCACCCTCCCTATCCCACCCCTCCAGGCGGTCACAAAGCACCGAGCTGATCTCCCTGTGCTATGCGGCTGCTTCCCACTAGCTATCTACCTTACGTTTGGTAGTGTATATATGTCCATGCCGCTCTTTCACTTTGTCACAGCTTACCCTTCCCCCTCCCCATATCCTCAAGTCCATTCTCTAGTAGGTCTGTGTCTTTATTCCTGTCTTACCCCTATGTTCTTCATGACCTTTTTTTTTCTTAAATTCCATATATATGTGTCAGCATACAGTATTTGTCTTTCTCTTTCTGACTTACTTCACTCTGTATGACAGACTCTAGGTCCATCCACCTCATTACAAATAGTTCAATTTCATTTCTTTTTATGGCTGAGTAATATTCCATTGTATGTATGTGCCACATCTTCTTTACCCATTCATCCGATGATGGACACTTAGGTTGTTTCCATCTCCGGGCTATTGTAAATAGGGCTGCTATGAACATTTTGGTACATGTCTCTTTTTGAATTATGGTTTTCTCAGGGTATATGCCCAGTAGTGGGATTGCAGGGTCATATGGTAGTTCTATTTGTAGTTTTTTAAGGAACCTCCATACCGTTCTCCATAGTGGCTGTACCAATTCACATTCCCACCAGCAGTGCAAGAGTGTTCCCTTTTTTCCACACCCTCTCCAGCATTTATTGTTTCTAGATTTTTTGATGATGGCCATTCTGACTGGTGTGAGATGATATCTCATTGTAGTTTTGATTTGCATTTCTCTAATTAGTAAAGATGTTGAGCATCCTTTCATGTGTTTGTTGACAGTCTGTATATCTTCTGTGGAGAAATGTCTATTTAGGTCTTCTGCCCATTTTTGGATTGGGTTGTTTGTTTTTTTGTTATTGAGCTGCATGAGCTGCTTATAAATTTTGGAGATTAATCCTTTGTCAGTTGCTTCATTTGCAAATATTTTCTCCCATTCTGAGGGTTGTCTTTTGGTCTTGTTTATGGTTTCCTTTGCTGTGCAAAAGCTTTTAAGTTTCATTAGGTCCCATGTGTTTATTTTTGTCTTTATTTCCATTTCTCTAGGAGGTGGGTCAAAAAGGATCTTGCTGTGATTTATGTCATAGAGTGTTCTGCCTATGTTGTCCTCTAAGAGTTTGATAGTGTCTGGCCTTACATTTAGGTCTTTAATCCATTTTGAGCTTATTTTTGTGTATGGTGTTAGGGAGTGATCGAATCTCATACTTTTACATGTCCCTGTCCAGTTTTCCCAACACCACTTATTGAAGAGACTGTCCTTTCTCCACTGTACATTCCTGCCTCCTTTATCAAAGATAAGGTGACCATATGTCCGTGGGTTTATCTCTGGGCTTTCTATCCTGTTCCATTGATCTATCTTTCTGTTTCTGTGCCAGTACCATACTGTCTTGATTACTGCAGCTTTGTAGTATAGTCTGAAGTCAGGGAGCCTGATTCCTCCAGCTCCATTTTTCGTTCTCAAGATTGCTTTGGCTATTCGGGGTCTTTTGTGTTTCCATACAAATTGTGAAATTTTTTGTTCTAGTTCTGTGAAAAATGCCAGTGGTATTTTGATAGGGATTGCATTGAATCTGTAGATTGCTTTGGGTAGTAGAGTCATTTTCACAATGTTGATTCTTCCAATCCAAGAACATGGTACATCTCTCCATCTATTTGTATCATCTTTAATTTCTTTCATCAGTGTCTTATAATTTTCTGCATACAGGTCTTTTGTCTCCTTAGGTAGGTTTATTCCTAGATATTTTATTCTTTTTGTTGCAATGGTAAATGGGAGTGTTTCCTTGATTTCACTTTCAGATTTTTCATCATTAGTATATAGGAATGCCAGAGATTTCTGTGCATTAATTTTGTATCCTGCAACTTTACCAAATTCATTGATTAGCTCTAGTAGTTTTCTGGTAGCATCTTTAGGATTCTCTATGTATAGTATCATGTCATCTGCAAACAGTGACAGCTTTACTTCTTCTTTTCCAATTTGGATTCCTTTTATTTGCTTTTCTTCTCTGATTGCTGTGGCTAAAACTTCCAAAACTATGTTGAATAAGAGTGGTGAGAGTGGGCAACCTTGTCTTGTTCCTGATCTTAGTGGAAATGGTTTCAGTTTTTCACCATTGAGGACGATGCTGGCTGTGGGTTTGTCATATATGGCCTTTATTATGTTGAGGAAAGTTCCCTCTATGCCTACTTTCTGCAGGGTTTTTATCATGAATGGGTGTTGAATTTTGTCGAAAGCTTTCTCTGCATCTATTGAGATGATCATATGGTTTTTCTCCTTCAATTTGTTAATATGGTGTATCACGTTGATTGATTTGCGTATATTGAAGAATCCTTGCATTCCTGGGATAAACCCCACTTGATCATGGTGTATGATCCTTTTAATGTGCTGTTGGATTCTGTTTGCTAGTATTTTGTTGAGGATTTTTGCATCTATGTTCATCAGTGATATTGGCCTGTAGTTTTCTTTCTTTGTGACATCCTTGTCTGGTTTTGGTATCAAGGTGATGGTGGCCTCGTAGAATGAGTTTGGGAGTGTTCCTCCCTCTGCTATATTTTGGAAGAGTTTGAGAAGGATAGGCGTTAGCTCTTCTCTAAATGCTTGATAGAATTCGCCTGTGAAGCCATCTGGTCCTGGGCTTTTGTTTGTTGGAAGATTTTTTATCACAGTTTCAATTTCAGTGCTTGTGATTGGTCTGTTCATATGTTCTATTTCTTCCTGATTCAGTCTTGGCAGGTTGTGCATTTCTAAGAATTTGTCCATTTCTTCCAGGTTGTCCATTTTATTGGCATAGAGTTGCTTATAGTAATCTCTCACGATCTTTTGTATTTCTGCAGTGTCAGTTGTTACTTCTCCTTTTTCATTTCTAATTCTATTGATTTGAGTCTTCTCCCTTTTTTTCTTGATGAGTCTGGCTAATGGTTTATCAATTTTGTTTATCTTCTCAAAGAACCAGCTTTTAGTTTTATTGATCTTTGCTATTGTTTCCTTCATTTCTTTTTCATTTATTTCTGATCTGATTTTTATGATTTCTTTCCTTCTGCTAACTTTGGGATGTTTTTGTTCTCCTTTCTCTAATTGCTTTAGGTGCAAGGTTAGGTTGTTTAGTCGAGATATTTCCTGTTTCTTAAGGTGGGATTGTATTGCTATAAACTTCCCTCTTAGAACTGCTTTTGCTGCATCCCATAGGTTTTGGGTCGTCGTGTCTCCATTGTCATTTGTTTCTAGGTATTTTTTTATTTCCTCTTTGATTTCTTCAGTGATCACTTCGTTATTAAGTAATGTATTGTTTAGCCTCCATGTGTTTGTATTTTTTATAGCTCTTTTCCTGTAATTGATATCTAGTCTCATAGCATTGTGGTCGGAAAAGATACTTGATACAATTTCAATTTTCTTAAATTTACCAAGGCTTGATTTGTGACCCAAGATATGATCTATCCTGGAGAATGTTCCATGAGCACTTGAGAAAAATGTGTATTCTGTTGTTTTTGGATGGAATGTCCTATAAATATCAATTAAGTCCATCTTGTTTAATGTATCATTTAAAGCTTGTGTTTCCTTATTTATTTTCATTTTGGATGATCTGTCCATTGGTGAAAGTGGGGTGTTAAAGTCCCCTACTATGATTGTGTTACTGTCGATTTCTCCTTTTATGGCTGTTAGTGTTTGCCTTATGTATTGAGGTGCTCCTATGTTGGGTGCATAAATATTTACAATTGTTATATCTTCTTCTTGGATCGATCCCTTGATCATTATGTAGTGTCCTTCTTTGTCTCTTCTAGTAGTCTTTATTTTAAAGTCTATTTTGTCTGATATGAGAATTGCTACTCCAGCTTTCTTTTGGTTTCCATTTGCATGGAATATCTTTTTCCATCCCCTTACTTTCAGTCTGTATGTGTCTCTAGGTCTGAAGTGGGTCTCTTGTAGACAGCATATATATGGGTCTTGTTTTTGTATCCATTCAGCCAATCTGTGTCTTTTGGTGGGAGCGTTTAGTCCATTTACATTTAAGGTAATTATCGATATGTATGTTCCTATTCCCATTTTCTTAATTGTTTTGGGTTCGTTATTGTAGGTCTTTTCCTTCTGTTGTGTTTCTTGCCTAGAGAAGTTCCTTTAGCATTTGTTGTAAAGCTGGTTTGGTGGTGCTGAACTCTCTCAGCTTTTGCTTGTCTGTAAACGTTTTAATTTCTCCATCAAATCTGAATGAGATCCTTGCTGGGTAGAGTAATCTTGGTTGCAGGTTTCTCTCCTTCATCACTTTAATTATGTCCTGCCACTCCCTTCTGGCTTGTAGAGTTTCTGCTGAGAGATCAGCTGTTATCCTGATGGGGATTCCCTTGTGTGTTATTTGTTGTTTTTGCCTTGCTGCTTTTAATATGATTTCTTTGTGTTTAATTTTTGACAGTTTGATTAATATGTGTCTTGGCGTATTTCTCCTTGGATTTATTCTGTATGGGACTCTCTGTGCTTCTTGGACTTGATTAACTATTTCCTTTCCCATATTAGGGAAGTTTTCAACTATAATCTCTTCAAATATTTTCTCAGTCCCTTTCTTTTTCTCTTCTTCTTCTGGAACCCCTATAATTCGAATGTTGGTGCGTTTAATGTTGTCCCAGAGGTCTCTGATATTGTCCTCTGTTCTTTTCATTCTTTTCTCTTTATTTTGCTCTGCATTAGTTATTTCCACTATTTTATCTTCCACCTCACTTATCCGTTCTTCTGCCTCAGTTATTCTGCTATTGATCCCATCTAGAGTATTTTTCATTTCATTTATTGTGTTTTTAATCGATGCTTGATTCATCTTTAGTTCTACTAGGTCCTTGTTAACTGTTTCTTGCATTTTGTCTATTCTATTTCCAAGATTTTGGATCATCTTTACTATCATTATTCTGAATTCTTTTTCAGATAGACTGCCTATTACCTCTTCATTTGTTAGGTCTGGTGGGTTTTTATCTTGCTCCTTCTCCTGCTGTGTGTTTTTCTGTCTTCTCATTTTGCTTATGTTACTGTGTTTGGGGTCTCCTTTTTGCCGGCTGCAGGTTCGTAGTTCCTGTTGTTTTTGGTGTCTGTCCCCAGTGGCTAAGGTTGGTTTAGTGGGTTGTGTAGGTTTCCTGGTCGAGGGGACTAGTGCCTGTGTTCTGGTGGATGAGGCTGGATCTTGTCTTTCTGGTGGGCAGGTCCACGTCTGGTGGTGTGTTTTGGGGTGTCTGCAGACTTTTTATGATTTTAGGCCACCTCTCTGCTAATGGGTGGCGTTGTGTTCCTGTCTTGCTAGTTGTTTGGCATAGGGTGTCCAGCACTGTAGCTTGCTGGTCGTTGAGTGAAGCTGGGTGCTGGTGTTGAGATGGAGATCTCTGGAAGATTTTCGCCGTTTGATATTATGTGGAGCTGGGAGGTCTCTTGTGGACCAGTGTCCTGAAGTTGGCTCTCCCACCTCAGAGGCACAGTACTGACTCCTGGCTCCTCAATTTGGGATGATTTGTTGTCTATTCATGTATTCCACAGATGCAGGGTACATCAAGTTGATTGTGGAGCTTTAATCCGCTGCTTCTGAGGCTGCTGGGAGAGGTTTCCCTTTCTCTTCTTTGTTCTCACAGCTCCCGGGTCTCAGCTTTGGATTTGGCCCCGCCTCTGCGTGTAGGTCGCCGGAGGGCGTCTGTTCTTCGCTCAGACAGGAAAGGGTTAAAGGAGCAGCCTCTTCGGGAACTCTGGCTCACTCAGGCCGGGCGGGAGGGAGGGGCACGGAGTGCGGGGCGAGCCTGCAGCGGCAGAGGTCGGCGTGACGTTGCACCAGCCCGAGGCGCGCCGTGCGTTCTCCCAGGGAAGCCGCCCCTGGATCCCGGGACCCCGGCAGTGGCGGGCTGCTCAGGCTCCCGGAAGGGCGGTGTGGACAGTGACCTGCGCTCGCACACGGGCTTCTTGGCGGCGGCAGCAGCAGCCCCAGCGTCCCACGCCCGTCACTGGGCTCCGCGCTTTCAGTCGCGACTCGCGCCCGTCTGTGGAGCCCCTTTAAGCAGCGCTCTTAATCCCCTCTCCTCGCGCAGCAGGAAACCAAGAGGGAAGAACAAGTCTCTTGCCTCTTCGGCAGCTCCAGAGTTTTCCCGGACTCCCTCCCGGCTAGCTGTGGCACATTAGCCCCCTTCAGGCTGAGTTCTCGCCGCCAGCCCCAGTCCTCTCCCTGCGCTCTGACCGAAGCCCGAGCCTCAGCTTCCAGCGCCGCCCGCCCCGGCGGGCGAGCAGACAAGCCTCTCGGGCTGGTGAGTGCCGCTCGGCACCGATCCTCTGTGCGGGAATCTCTCCGCTTTGCCCTACCCAGGTATGTGGGGAGTTTCTTGCCTTTTGGGAGGTCTGGGGTCTTCTGCCAGCGTTCAGTAGGTGTTCTGTAGGAGTTGTTCCACGTGTCCAATTTTTTCTTTTATGAACTGTGCTTTTGGTGGTGCTTTTAAGCTAAGGCCATTCGGGTATTCTTTTGTATTTTCTCTTAAGTGTTTTATCGTTTCAGCTCTTACTTTAAGTCTGTGGTGTAATATATTTTTAGTTATTTTTTTGTATATGGTGTGAGGAAAGGATTTGAATTAATCATTCGCACATAGATAATCAATTATTTCAGTACCATTTGTTGAAAACTATTCTTTCCTCCATTTAATTGCCTTGAATGTCAAAATTCAATTGGCCATAAATGTGAAGGTTTATTTCTAGACTCTTAATTCTAACAGTTTAAATGACCTATATGCCTATTCTTACTCCAGTACCATTATCTTGATTATTTGATTTTATAGTAAATATAAAATGTTTAATTATCAGATACTATTCCTTTTTGTGTCCTATCTGCATAGGCTTACCATTGTCAGGAATGTGTAGCTAGCTTGGGCCCTCTCTGGTGTCTCCTGCATATATGTGTGTAGAATTTATCAATTGGTTCTATGCTGTTTCATTTTCTGGGTCTCCTGTTATATGTCTAGCTAGTCTGACAGTCCATTGCTTCACCCAACCAGGATTTCAGCCTCAGGCTACCTGAGTCCCTGGTCTTCTCACTTCATTTGCTGGGGAAATCACAGTTGGTACTGACCATGCCCCTGGATGTGGAGATTTTTCCATGGCTCATTCCAAATCTAGTCAGCCTTCTTTAACAATAAAACTGGTGATTTTTTCAGCTTCCCCTGCCTTGATATGGGAGCAGCTGCAGGCAAGAATGCCACGGGCTCCCAAAGTTCAGTAGTTTTTCATGTATTCAATGTAACCACTTCTTAATTTGGTACATACCTTTTATCAATTTCCAGATCCCCAAGATAGTTGTTTCTGACAGTTTCTCCAGGTTTATCATTGCTTTTGTGGGGATAGGATATGCTGAGAGTAAATCCACCAGGCCTTATTTTCTTTTTCTTTAACATTTTCGTTATTTTTTTTTCAAAAAATTTTAAACATTTAGAAAGAAGGTAAAGGGAAGACAGAATCAAGATGGTGATGGGGGAAGACACTGAGTTAGCATCTCCCCACAACTAGGGTGCCTGCTGGCCACTGGTGGGGGACGCTGACGCCCAAGGAGACGGAAGGAACCCCCAAGTGAACCAGTAGGATGTGGGGGGGCTGAGGGGGGAGGAGAAGTGGAGGCCAGACAGGATTGGTGCCACTGAGGCCAGGAAGATCAGGAGAGGCAGGTGCGAGGGACCCTCCAGGAGAAGCAGGAGAGGAGAAGAGGGCAATTGCCCCACCCACTTGGGCCCCAGGGAGCAGGCTGAGCTCCCAGGCAGATCCCCTGCCTTGAAAAGCCCCTTCCAGGCCATGTAGGTCCCTGGGGGCATAGGAAGGAGGCCAAGGGGAAATCAGGAGAGCCAGGTGGGAGGGGCCCTCCGGGACCAGAGGAGCAGGAGAGGAGAGGAGAGGAGGGCATTTGCCCTGCCCACTCAAGCCCAGGAAGCCTGCTGCATTGCCAGGTGCGGTCCCCCACCCTCTGAGACCAGGGGTGGAGGGCATGCCTGGGCCCCTGCTGTTCTGTTGAGCCTAAGCCCCACCGCCGACAGCCCCCAGGGCCTTTTCCAGCCCTGTGGGTCCTAAGCATAGGCCATACCCACTGCCCAAACCTCACCCTTGCTTATGCCCCACCCTCCACAGCCAAGGCCTTCCCCGCCCCCCTTTTTTTTTCTCTTTTCCCTCCTCTTTTTTACTATTATGGTACTATTGTACCTTCTGGTTGTTGATTCATAAATATTTTTATTTTTATATTCTTTCTAACATATCTGTTAGTTTCCTAGTCTAATTTTATGTTTTACTTTGTTATTGTTCTCTTTTTTTTTTTTTTTTTTTTGCCACTCCATGTGGCTTGTGGGATCTTGGCTCATGAGCCGGGGGTTGGGCTGAAGTTCATGCAGTGGGAGCTGTGTGTTGGAACCACTAGACTAACAGAGAACCTCAGACCCCAGGGAATATTCATTGGGGTGAGGTCTCATGGAAGTCCTCATCTCAGCATCAAGACCCAGCTCTACCCAACAGCCTACAAACTCCAGTGTTGGAAGCCTCAGGCCAAACAACCAGTAAGAAAGGAACACAATCCCACTCATAAAAAAAAAAAAGAGACGGCAAAACAATATGTCACAGATGAAGGAGCAAGGTAAAAACCTACAAGACCAAATAAATGAAGAGGAAAGAGGCGATCTACCTGAAAAAGAATTCAGAGTAATGATAATAAAGATGATGCAGAATCTCAGAAATAGAATGGAGGCATGGATTGAGAAAATGCAAGAAATGTTTAACAAAGATCTAGAAGAACTAAAGACCAAGCAAACAGAGATGAACAACACAATAACTGAAATGAAAAATACACTAGAGGAATCAATAACAGAATAACTGAGGCAGAAGAATGAATAAGTAGACTGGAAGACAAAATGGTGGAAATAACTTCTGAGGAGCAGAATAAAGAAAAAAGAATGAAAAGAATTGAAGACAATCTCAGAGACCTCTGGGACAACACTAAACACACCAGCATTTGAACTATAGGGGTCCCAGAAGAAGAAGAGAAAAAGAAAGGGTCTGCAAAAATATTTGAAGAGATTATAGTTCAAAACTTCCCTAACATGGGAAAGGAAATAGGCACCTAAATCCAGGAAGCACAGGGAGCCCCATACAGGATAAAACCTAGGAAAAACACACCAAGACACATATTAATCAAACTAACACAAATTAAATTCAAAGAAAAAAGATTAAAAACAGCAAGGGAAAAAACAAACAAAAACATACAAAGTAATCCCCATAAGATTATCAGCTGATTTTTCAGCAGAAACTCTGCAGGCCAGAAGGGAGTGGCAGGATATACTTAAAGTGATGAAAGTGAAAAACCTACAACCAAGATTACTCTACCCAGCAAGGATCTCATTCAGATTCGACAGAGAAATCAAAAGTATTCAGACAAGCAAGAGCTAAGGGAATTCAGCACCAACAAACCAGCTTTACAACAAATGCTAAAGAAACTTCTCTAGGCGGAAAACACGAGAGAAGAAAAAGACCCACAAAAACAAACCCAAAACAATTAAGAAAATGGTAATAGGAACATACATATCCATAATAACCTTGAATGTAAATGGATTAAATGCCCCAACCAAAAGACACAGACTGGCTGAATGGATACAAAAACAAGACTCATACATATGCTGTCTACAAGAGACCCACTTCAGACCTAGGAACACATACAGACTGAAAGTGAAGGGATGGGAAAAGATATTCCATGCAAATGGAAATCAGAAGAAAGCTGCAGTAGCAATACTCGTATCAGATAAAATAGACTTTAAAATAAAGACAGTTACAAGAGATGAGGAGGGACACTACATAATGATTAAAGGATCCAAAAAGAAGATATAACAATTATAAATGTTTATGCACCCAATATAGGAGCCCCTCAATACATAAGGCAAATGCTAACAACCATGAAAGGAGAAATCGACAGTAACACAATAATAGTTGGAGACTTTAACACCCAACTTACACCAATGGTCAGATCATACAAAGAGAAAATAAAAAGGAAGCACAAGCTTTAAATGACACAATAGACCAGGTAGATTTAATTGATATTTATAGAACATTCCACCCAAAAGTGGCAGAATACACTTCTCAAGTGCACACAGAACATTCTCCAGGATAAATCACATGTTGGGTAACAAATCAAGCCCCAGAAAATTTAAGAAAATGGAAGTTGTATCAAGCATCTTTTCTGACCACAGTGCTATGAGATTGGAAATCAATTACAGGAAAAAAACGGTAAAAAACAAATACATGGAGGCTAAACAGTGCACTACTAAATAACCAAGAAATCACTGAAGAAATCAAAGAAGAAATTAAAAAATACATAGAAACAAATGACAATGAAAATATGATGACCCAAAACCTATGAGATGCAGCAAAAGTAGTTCTAAGAGGGAAGTTTATAACAATTCGATCCTACCTCAAGAAACAAGAAACATCTCAAATAAACAATCTAACCATATTGTTAAAACAACTAGAGAAAGAACAAAAAAACCCAACGTCAGTAGAAGGAAAGAAATCATAAAAATCAGAGCAGAAATAAATGAAATAGAAACAAAGAAAATAGCAAAGATCAGTAAAACTAAGATCTGGTTCTTTGAGAAGATAAACAAAATTCAGAAACCTTAGCTAGACTCATCAAGGAAAAAAGGGAGAGGGTGCAAATCAATAAAATGAGAAATGAAAAAGGGGAAGTCACAACTGACATGGCAGAAATACAAAGGACTGTAAGAGACTACTAAAAACAACTATATGCCAATAAAATAGACAACCACAAAGAAATGGACAAATTCTTGGAAAGGTACAGTTTTCCATGACTGAACCAAGAAGAATTAGAAAATATAAGCAGACCAATCACAAGTAATGAAATTGAAACTGTATTTAAAAATCTTCCAACAGGGCTTCCCTGGTGGCGCAGTGGTTGAGAGTCTGCCTGCTAATCCAGGGGACACGGGTTTGAGCCGTGGTCTGGGAGGATCCCACATGCCGCGGAGCAACTAGGCCCATGAGCCACAACTACTGAGCCTGCACGTCTGGAGCCTGTGCTCTGCAACAAGAGAGGCCGTGATAGTGAGAGGCCCGCGCACTGCGATGAAGAGTGGCCCCTGCTTGCCACAACTAGAGAAAGCCCTCGCACAGAAACGAAGACGCAACACAGCAAAAATAAATAAATTAATTAATAAACTCCTACCCCCAACATCTTTAAAAAAAAAAATCTTCCAACAAACAAAAGTTCAGGACCAGATGGCTTCACAGGCGAATTCTGTCAAACATTTAGAGAAGGGCTAACACCAGTGCTTCTTAAACTCTTCCAAAAAATTGCAGAGGGAGAAACACTCCCAAATTCATTCTACGAAGCCACCACCACCCTGATACCAAAACCAGACAAAGATATCACAAAAAAAGAAAATTATAGACCGATGTCACTGATGAACATAGATGCAAAAATCCTGAACAAAATAATAGCAGAGTCCAACAACACATTAAAAGGATCATACACCACAATCAAGTGGGATTTATCCCAGGGATGCAAAGATTCTTCAGTATACACAAATCAATCGATGTGATACACCACATTAACAAATTAAGGACTAAAAACCGTATGATCATCTCAATAGATGCAGAAAAAGCTTTTGACAAAATTCAACACCCATTTATGATAAAAACTCTCCAGAAAATGGGCATAGAGGGGAACCTACCACAATATAATAAAGACCATATATGACAAACCCACAGCAAGCTTCATACTCAATGGTGAAAAACTGAGAACATTTTCACTAAGATCAGGAACAAGACAAGGATATCCACTCTCACCACTCCTATCCAACATAGTTTTGGAAGTTCTAGCCACAGCAGTCAGAGAAGAAGAAGAAATAAAAGGAATACAGATTGGAAAAGAAGAAGTAAAACTGTCACTGTTTGCAGATAACTTGATAATATACATAGAAAATCCTAAAGATGCCACCAGAAACTACTAGAACTAATCAATGAATTTGGTAAGGTTGCAGGATACAAAATTAATGCACAGAAATCTCTGGCATTCCTATACCCCAACAACAAAAAATCAGAAAGAGAAATTAAGGAAACACTCACATTTACCATCGCAACAAGAAGAATAAAACACCTAGGAATAAACCTGCCTAAGGAGGGGCAAGACTTGTACTCAGAAAACTATAAAACACTGATGAAAGAAATCAAAGATAACATAAACAGATTGAGAAATATACCATGTTCTTGGGTTGGAAGAATCAATATTGTGAAAATGACTATACTACCAAAAGCAATCTACAAAGTGCAATCCCTATCAAACTGCCAGTGACATTCTTCACAGAATTAGAACAAAAAATTTTATAACTCGTATGGAAACACAAAAGATCCCAAATAGCCAAAGCAATCTTGAGAAAGATAAATGGAGTTGGAGGAATCAGGCTCCCCGACTTCAAACTATACCACAAAGTACAGTAATCCAGACAGTATGGTACTGGCGCAAAAACAGAAATGTAGATCATTGGTACAGGATAGAAGGCCCAGAGATAAACCCATGCACATATGGTCACCTAATTTATGACAAAGGAGACAATAATATGCAATGGAGAAAAGACAGCCTCTTTATTACGTGGTGCTGGGAAAACTGGACAGCTACATGTAAAAGAATGAAATTAGAGCACTCCCTAACACCATACACAAAAATAAACTCCAAATGGATTAGAGACCTAAATGTAAGACCATATACTATAAAACTCTTAGAGGAAAACATAGGAAAAACACTCTTTGGCATAAACCACAGCAAGATCTTTTTTGACCCACCTCCGAGAGTAATGGAAATAAAAACAAAAATTTAAAAATGGGACTTAATTAAACTTAAAAGCTTTTGCACAGCAAAGGAAACCATAAACAAGACAAAAAGACAACCCTCAGAATGGGAGAAAAAGTTTGCAAATGAAACAACAGACAAAGGATTAATCTCCAAAATATACAGACAGCTCATGTAGCTCAATATCAAAGAAAAAATCCAATTAAAAAATGGGTGGAAGACCTAAATAGACATTTCACCAAGAAAGACATACAGATGGCCAAGAGGCACCTGAAAAGATGCTCAACATCACTAATTATTAGAGAAACGCAAATGAAAACTGCAGTGAGATATCACCTCATGCCGGTCAGAATGGCCATTATCAAAAAATCTAGAAACAGCAAATTCTGGAAAGGGTGTGGTGAAAAGGAAATGCTCCTGCACTGTTGGTGGGAATGTAAATTGATACAACCACTATGGAAAACAGTATGGAGGTTCCTTAAAAAACTAAAAATACAACTACCATATGACCCAGCAATCCCACTACTGGGCATATACCCTGAGAAAAGCATAATTCAAAAAGAGACATGTACCACAATGTTCATTGCAGCACTATTTACAATAGCCAGGACATGGAACCAACCTAAATGTCCATCAGCAGTTGAATGGATAAAGAAGATGTGGCACATATATACAATTGAATATTACTCAGCCATGAAAAGAAACGAAACTTAGTTATTTGTAGTGAGGTGGATGGACCTAGTGAAGTAGGTCCATCCACCTTACTTCATACAGAGTGAAGTAAGTCAGAAAGAGAAAAACAAATACCGTATGCTAATGCCTATATATGGAATCTTAAAAAAAAAAAGTGATACTGATGAACCTACTTGCAGGGCAGGAGTAAAGATGTCAACATAGAGAATGGACTTGAGGACACGGGGTGGGAGGGGGAAGCTTGGCGAAGTGAGAGTAACATCGACATATATACACTACCGAATGTAGTTTAGTTAGCTAGTGGGAAGCAGCAGCATAGCATAGGAAGATCAGTTTGGTGCTTTGCAATGACCTAGAGGGATGGAATAGGGAGGATGGGAGGAGGCTCAAGAGGGAGGGGATATGGGGAGATAAGTATGCATATGGCTGATTCACTTGGGTGTACAACAGAAACTAACACAGTATTGTGAAGCAATTATGCTTCACATTAAAGACCTATCAAAGAAAAAAAAGAAATGAAAAAAAATAAAATTTTCAGATAACAGTAAAAAAAAGAAGACAGTAATATAAAGTAATAAATATGACGGCACCTATTAGAGAGCTTCAACAACAACGTAGCCAATAACGCATCTTCTTTCATCTATATACCTGCTTACTTACCTCTGTCAATTATTATTTTGAAGCAAACACCAGATATGTATCATTTCCAAATATTTCAGCATCTATCTCTAAGAGATAAGATTTTCCTTTTAGGTATAATGGTAATACCATAATCACAGATTAAAATAATGCATAGTAATTTCTTAATTCATTATATATCCAGTCAGCGTTCAAGTTTTCAGTTGTTTCATAAATGCCTTACATTGTTTTGTCTTGTTTAAATCAGGATCCAAATCAGTTTTATGCATTGTAATTGGTTGGTATATCTTTTAAGTCTCTTGTAATCTATATTTTCTCTCTCTTTTAACTTCTCTGTTGAAAAAACTAGGTTAGTTGTCCATTAGGGTTCCCACAGACTGACAAAATCCCCACAGTGTAGTGCAGTATGTTTCTTTGTTCTCTGATTTCCTGTAAATTCATAGTTCAATCTAAAGCTTTGCTGTCCAATATGGTAGCTATGAGCTAGACGTCATTAAGTACATCAAATTTTTAATTAATTAAATCTAAGTAAAATTTAAAAATTACCTCCTCAGTCTCACTAGCCACATTTCAAATGCTCAATAGCCACGTGTGGTTACCGTATTGGACAGTACAGAAAGAACATTTCCATCATTGCTGAAAGCTCAGTTGAAAGGCACTAATCTAGAAGTTTCATTAAATTCAGGTTTGAATTTTTTTTAAATTATAACTCACAAATGGTTTTATGTTCTTCCATTAAGAGACATAACATTTAATTCTCTATCTTTTCTTATGATGCTAACATCATCAGCTGCTGATGATTGTTGCTTAGATTTATTATTTAGAAGGGGGTTGCAAAATGTTGATATTAATGATTCTACCATTCTTGCTTCATTTATTAGTTGGAATATTCTATAAAAAAAGACTTTCCTTCACCTATTATTTGGTTACTCAGCAGCTACCCAGTAATAGAGTTCATATAAGAAAGACAGGACAAATTCTTAATTTTAACTTACTTGAAAATAATATTTCCTTAAAGATAATACCCAACCTTAAATATTAAAGTAGTTTAATTTCTCTTGTTAAATTATTTTAATGGAATTTTTAGGTTAAATATCAGCATGCCATATGTGAAATATTATAGTGCTTGCTTTAAATGTTAAACATTTCCTTTAAGGATAAAACCGTAAAACTGCTATAAGTTTTACAGGCGTCCTGTTTAAAATCCCACAAATGTATTTGATATATATGTGGTTGGTATTGGATAGAAAACTACATAGCCTTTAGACTTAATTGTTGTGGTTGTTCACTGGCACTTCATCACTGCAGAATAACTTTAGTGTATTAAAGTTTGGGAAGCTTATTTATGTTAAATTCAGTTTTAAATATAACTCATCATCAGGCATCTAATGGTGGTCATTCTTATATATAGGATTTCCTGAAGGAATTGTCTGTAGGAAAATGCTGTGTAAATATTTGAACTTTTAAAGGGAGAAACCACAAAATTCATACATATTTCACTGCAAATAAGCATCTACCTAATATTAGCTTATTTTTTAGCTAATATTGTTATAAAGTCTTCTGGTTGACTTCAGTTCATCCCAGGAACAAAATTGGATTATTACTATAAATTTCTTTTTTAATTCAAGATTAATTTTTATTTTGTTTTCTTCAAAGTTTAATAGGTCATCATATTTATATCTTACATATTTATATTTATATCAGGTCTATATCAGTAATCACCTATCCAAATAAATTTTATCATTAGAATAATTTTTTCTTAACATCTTCATTGGAGTATAATTGCTTTACAATGGTGTGTTAGTTTCTGCTGTATAACAAAGTGAATCAGCTATATATAAACATATACCCACATATCTCCCCCCTCTTGCATCTCCCTCTCACCCTCCCTATCCCACCCCTCTAGGTGGACACAAAGCACTGAGCTGATCTCCCTGTGCTATGTGGCTGCTTCCCACTAGCTATCTCTTTTACATTTGGTGGTGCATATATGTCCATGCCACTACCTCACTTCGTCCCAGCTTACCCTTCCCCCTCCCCATCTCCTCAAGTCCATTCTCTATGTCTGTGTCTTATTCCTGTCCTGCTCCTAGGTTCTTCAGAACCATGTTTTTTTGTGTTTTTTTTTTGATTCCATGTATATGTGTTAGCATATGGCATTTGTTTTTCTCTTTCTGACTTACTTCACTCTATATGACAGTCTCTAGGTCCACCACCTCACTACAAATAACTCAATTTCGTTTCTTTTTATGGCTGAGTAATATTCCATTGTATATATGTGCCACATCTTCTTTATCCATTCATCTGTCAGTAGACACTTAGGTTGCTTCCATGTCCTGGCTATTGTAAATAGAGCGGCAATGAACATTGTGGTACATGACTCTTTTTGAATTATGCTTTTCTCAGGGTATATGCCCAGTAGTGGGATTGCTGGGTCGTATGGTAGCTTTATTTTTAGTTTTTTAAGGAACCTCCATACTATTCTCCATAGTGGCTGTATCAATTTACATTCCCGCTGACAGTGCAAAAGGGTTCCCTTTTCTCCACACCCTTTCCAGCATTTATTGTTTGTAGATGTTTTGATTATGGCCATTCTGACTGGTGTGAAGTGATACCTCATTGTCATTTTGATTTGCATTTCTCTAATGATTAGTGATATTGAGCATTCTTTCATGTGTTTGTTGGCAATCTGTATATCTTCTTGGGAGAAATGTCTATTTAGATCTTCAGCCCATTTTTTGGACTGGGTTGTTTGTTTTTCTGATATTAAGCAGCAGGACCTGCCTGTATATTTTGGAGATAATCGTTTGTCAGTTGGTTCGTTTGCAAATATTTTCTTCCATTCTGAGGGTTGTCTTTTCATCTTGTTTATGGTCTACTTTGCTGTGCAAAGGCTTCTAAGTTTCTTTAGGTCCCATTTGTTTATTTTTCTTTTTATTTCCATTTCTCTAGAAGGTGGGTGAAAAAGGATCTTGCTGTGATTTATGTCATGGAGTGTTCTGCCTATGTTCTAAGAGTTTTATAATGTCTGACCTTACATTTAAGTCTTTAATCCATTTTGAGTTTATTTTGTGTATGGTGTTAAGGAGTGTTATATTTCATTCTTTTACATGTAGCTGTCCAGCTTTCCCAGCACCACTTATTGAAGAGGCTGTCTTTTCTCCATTGTATATTCTTGCCTCCTTTATCAAAGATAAGGTGACCATATGTGCATGGGTTTATCACTGGAGTTTCTATCCTGTTCCATTGATCTGTATTTCTGTTTTTGTGCCAGTACCATACTGTCTTAATTACTGTAGCTTTGTAGTATAGTCTGAAGTCAGAGAACTTGATTCCTCCAGCTCCGTTTTTCTTTCCCAAATTGCTTTGATGTTTCAGGGTTTTTTGTGTTTCCATACAAATTTTTTTCTAGTTGTGTGAAAAATGCCATTGGTAGTTTGATAGGGATTGCATTGAATCTGTAGATTGCTTTCGGTAAGATAGTCATTTTCACAATGTTAATTCTTCCAATCCAAGAGCATGGTATATCTTTCCATCTGTTTGTATCATCTTTAATTTCTTTCAGCAATGTCATAGTTTTCTGCATACAGGTCTTTTTTCTCCTTAGGTAGGTTTATTCCTAGGTATTTTATTTTTTTTGTTGCAGTGGTAAATGGGAGTGTTTCCTTAATTTCTCTTTCAGATTTTTCATCATTAGTATATAGGAATACAAGAGATTTCTGTGCATTATTTTTATATCGTGCTACTTTACCAAATTCATTGATTAGCTCTAGTAGTTTTCTGGTAGCATCTTTAGGATTCTCTATGTATGGTATCATGTCATCTGCAAACAGTGACAGTTTTACTTCTTCTTTTCTGATTTGGATTCCTTTTATTTCTTTTTCTTCTCTGATTTCTGTGCCTATATCTTCCAAAATTATGTTCAATAATAGTGGTGAGAGTGGGCAACCTTGTCTTCTTCCTGGTCTTAGTGGAAATGGTTTCAGTTTTTCACCATTGAGGGTGATATTGGCTGTGGGTTTGTCATATATGGCCTTTATAATGTTGAGGTCATTTCCCTCTAGGCCTACTTTCCAAAGAGTTTTTTTTTTTTTTTTTATCATAAATGGGTGTTGAATTTTGTCAAAAGCTTTTTCTGCATCTATTGAGATGATCATACGGTTTTTCGCCTTCAGTTTGTTAATATGGTGTATCACATTGATTGATTTGCATATATTGAAGAATCCTTGCATTCGTGGGATAAACCCCACTTGATCATGGTGTATGATCCTTTTAATGTGCTGTTGGATTCTGTTTGCTAGTATTTTGTTCAGGATTTTTGCATCTATGTTCATCAGTAATATTGATCTGTAGTTTTCTTTTGTTGTGACATCCTTGTCTGGTTTTGATATCAGGGTGATGGTGTCCTTGTAGAATGAGTTTGGGAGTGTTCCTCCCTCTGCTGTATTTTGGAAGAGTTTGAGAAGGATAGCTGTTAGCTCTTCTCTAAATGTTTGATAGAATTCACCTGTAAATCCATCTTGTCCTGGACTTTTGTTTGTCGGAAGATTTTTAATGATAGTTTCAATTTCAGTGCTTGTGATTGGTCTGCTTATATTTTCTATTTCTTCCTGGATCAGTCTTGGGAGGTTGTGCTTTTCTAAGAATTTGTCCATTTCTTCCACATTGTCCATTTTATTGCATATAATTGCTTGTAGTAATCTCTCATTATCCTTTGTATTTCTGCAGTGTCAGTTATTACATCTCCTTTTTCATTTCTCATTCTCTTGAGTCTTCTCCCTTTTTTTTCCTCTTGATGAGTCTGGCTAATGGTTTATCAATTTTGTTTATCTTCTCAAAGAACCAGCTTTTAGTTTTATTGATCTTTGCTATCGTTTCCTTCATTTCTTTTTCATTTATTTCTGATCTGATCTTTATGATTTCTTTCCTTCTGCTAACTTCGGGTTCTCTTTGTGCTTCTTTCTCTAATTGCTTTAGGTGTAAGGTTAGGTTGTTTATTTGAGATGTTTCTTGTCTCTTGAGGTAGGATTGTACTGCTAACCTCCCTCTGAGAACTGCTTTTGCTGCATCCCATAGGCTTTGCGTTGTCTTATTTTCATTGGCATTTGTTTCTAGGTATTTTTTGATTTCCTCTTTGATTTCTTCAGTGATCTTTTGATTATTTAGTAGTGTATTGTTTAACCTCCATGTATTTGTATTTTTTACAGATTTTTTTCCTGTAATTGATATCTAGTCTCATAACGTTGTGGTCGGAAAATATAACTTGATACGATTTCAGTTTTCTTAAATTTACTGAGGCTTGATTTGTGACCCAAGATATGATCTATCCTGGAGAATGTTCCATGAGCACTTGAGAAGAAAGTGTATTCTGTTGTTTTTGAATGGAATGTCCTATAAATATCAATTAAGTCCATCTTGTTTGATGTATCATTTAAAGCTTGTGTTTCCTTATTTATTTTCATTTTGGATGATCTGTCCTTTGGTGAAAGTGGGGTGTTAAAGTCCCCTACTATGATTGTGTTACTGTTGATTTCCCCTTTTATGGCTGTTTGCATTTGCCTTATGTGTTGAGGTGCTCCTGTGTTGGGTGCATAAATATTTACAATTGTTATATCTTCTTCTTGGACTGATCCCTTGATCATTATGTAGTGTCGTTCTTCGTCACTCGTAATAGTCTTTGTTTTAAAGTCTATTTTGTCTGATATGAGAATTGCTACTCAGCTTCCTTTTGATTTCCATTTACATGGAATATCTTTTTCCATCCCCTCACTTTCAGTCTGTATATGTCCCTAGGTCTGAAGTAGGTCTCTTGTAGACAACATATGTACTGGTCTTGTTTTTTTATCCATTCAGCCAGTCTGTGTCTTTTGGTGGGAGCATTTAATCCATTTACATTTAAGGTAGCTATCAATATGTGTATTCCTGTTACCATTTTCTTAATTGTTTTGGGTTTGTTATTGTAGGTCTTTTCCATCTCTTGTGTTTCCTGCCTAGAGAAGTTCCCTTAGGATTTGTTATAATGTTGGTTTGGGTGTTGAATTCTCTTAGCTTTTGCTTGTCTGTAAAGATTTTAATTTCTCTGTCGAATCTGAATGAGATCCTTGCTGGGTAGAGTAATCTTGGTTGTAGGTTTTTCTCTTTCATCACTTTAAATATGTCCTGCCACTCCCTTCTGGCTTGCAGAGTTTCTACTGAAAGGTCCACTGAACCTTATGGGGATTCCCTTGTATGTTTTTTGTTGCTTTTCCCTTGCTGCCTTTAATATTTTTTATTTGTATTTAATTTTTGATCATTTGATTAATATGTGTCTTGGCGTGTTTCTCCTTGGATTTATCTTGTATGGGACTCTCTGTGCTTCCTGGACTTGATTGACTATTTCCTTTCCCATATTAGGGAAGTTTTCAACTATAATCTCTTCAAATACTTTCTCAGTCCCTTCCTTTTTCTCTTCTTCTTCTGGGACCCCTATAATTCGAATGTTGGTGCACTTAATGTTGTCCCAGAGGTCTCTGAGAGTGTCCTCGAATCTTTTCATTCTTTTTTCTTTATTCTGCTCTGCAGTAGTTACTTCCACTGTTTTATCTTCCAGGTCACTTATCCGTTCTTCTACATCAGATTTTCTGCTATTGATTCCTTCTAGAGATATTTTAATTTCATTTATTGTGTTGTTCATCATTGTTTGTTTGCTGTTTAGTTCTTGTAGGTCCTAGTTAAACGTTTCTTGTATTTTCCCCATTCTATTTCCAGGATTTTGGATCATCTTTACACTCATTACTCTGAATTCTTTTTCAAGTAGACTGCCTATTTCCTCTTCATTTGTTTGGTCTGGTGGGTTTTTACCTTGCTCCTTCATCTGCTGTGTGTTTCTCTGTCTTCTCATTTTGCTTAACTTACTGTGGCTGGGGTCTCTTTTTCGCAGGATGCAGGTTCATAGTTCCCATTGTTTTTGGTGTGTGTCCCCAGTGGGTAAGGTTGGTTCAGTGTGTTGTGTAGGCTTCCTGGTAGAAGGGACTGTTGCCTGTTTTCTGGTGGATGAGGCTGGATCTTGTCTTTCTGGTTAGCAGGACTGCATCTGGTGGTGTGTTTTGGGGTGTCTGTGACCTTATTATCATCTTAGGCAGCCTTTCTGCTAATGGGTGGCATTGTGTTCCTGTCTTTCTAGTTGTTTGGCATAGGGTGTCCATCACTGTACCTTGCTGGCTGTTGAGTGCAGCTGGGTCTTAGCATTGAGATGGAGATCTCTGAGAGAGCTTTCACCATTTGATATTACGTGGAGCTAGGAGGTCTCTGGTGGATCAATGTCTGAACTTGGCTCTCCCACCTCAGAGGCTCAGGCCTGACACCCAGCTGGAGTACAAAGACTCTGTCAGCCACCTGGTGTGTAGCACAGGGAAGTATACTCAATATCTTTTAATAACCTATGTAGATGCTCTTTCTGCTGTTTTCTTTTTCTTTGTGTCGATCCAGGTTTCCATGTGATATAATTTACCTCTGCTAGAAAGATTTCTCTTAACATGTCTTACAGTGCAGGTCTCTCTGTGAAGCATGATTGCAACATGTGCATCTGCTGGTCTTGGAGACTCTCCTCGAGAGGCAGCAGGGACAGCTGTGGCTTACCCTGGGGATATAATCACTGGCAGCAGCCATTCTTGGGAGCTCTTTCTACCATGTGGACACTGGTGCTGGTGCTAGAGTAATTTTTTAAAGAGTAACATTTTCACTATTCAGGAAAATACATTTGAAAATATAGCAAATTGTGTTTAGAACCATAATAAATACATTATCTTAATAAATGATGTTATTCTTATTTTCCTTGCAATTACTTTTAGAGTATGGACCTAGTATTGTAATTGTAGTCTCAAATAAAACTGTGGATAATTTTCTTTTCAAATAGAATTTTTAATTCTTGTAAATTATTACTCTTTTTATTTAAACAAGATGTTAAGTAATACTCTTGCATGGATTTGAAGTTGTGGAGACAGTATTGTGACCATTAATGTGAGACTTGCCGAGGTCAGAGGGAGTGTGCATTAATTAAACCCTGTGGTATGAGAGGAGACCAAAAAGCCCTGGGGATTGCTAGAAGCAGCTAAATTGAGTCACCTCTTGGTGACCGGTTCGAATTTCATTCTATAACCCTAAGATAATTTTTCAGCTGCTCTTTGGTGAATTCTGAAATGTGTGGACGTCTTGGAGAAGCTTTAACCTGGTTTAAGCAGTGTTAGCCCTTGATGGACTCCCATTGTCCCAAGTGTTTCCTGAAAGGTGTATATTGCTGCTTGTAGCAGTTAGGAAAGCAAAACCACTTCCTCTGCACTTCAGGTAATTCTTGACAAAAACAGTGATTTCAGAGAGTCTATATTAAGCTTTTTAATGTATTGAGAAGTAAAACTTTAAGATACAGTGATCCTCTATCCATATGTGGGTAACAAGTTTGAAATTCTGTTGAATAACTTTAATTTGTACTATGGGCCTCTGATGTTTAGTGGTTTGTATTTGCATAGAATTGGCCCAGTTCTTCTCCTGTCAGTGTTCTACTTACTAAGAAGTTGCATTTGATAAAGAGTATGAGAATCTTGTTGAAGTTGAATATATTATCTGATCGCAGTAGAAGAGAAGAATAAAGATGATGTAGTATTAATTCGAAATTTTCTTTGTCAGAGGGTTTGGGACTCCTGCTCTGATTTATAAATGGATTTTTCATAACTACTGCCTATTATGTCTTTCAAAGATAATTTTCCATTCTTTTCAGATTTAGTTTCTTTCTGGCACTTGTTACTGATATATTAGTTTATAAGATAGCCCTCTTCTATAGTTAAAGCAATCTTAATTAGGAATCTGAGAATGCTTTGAAAGTCATAATATTCTCTGAAAGTGTAATGGTTTGCCAGCCTCTGTATATAATAATAATTGTAGGAGCTTTTAAATCCTCTTATTAATAACCAGGCCCCTGATGGTATATATTATTTTAATTGGTAATACTGCAAATGACTGTTGGTGCTCGTTGTTACAGGTAAAAATTGTCTGCTTTCTTAATTAATTTAGGATCTTGCTATAGTTTAATCTACCCCAATTTTTAAAAAATTGGTGAAATTGTATCATTTCAGGCACTAAGTAGAACTCTGTGGATGAATGATCTTGAATTTACGTACACTTTCCCTTAGCCATTAAATATTTGGTTTACTTGGTATAATTTTTCAAGTGTCCTAGAAGTAGTCTTGGTGATAATAAGCACTTTTTCAATAAAATCTCTCAGAGAATCTAGTTTTAAGAATTCCATTTCCCTACTCCACTACATGTTTTTAGTATCTTTTTGTAGGTTAATTTATATATAAGTGTGCATACATTTGTTTTTATGTGTGGGTAAAATATCCCTAGTCTTTTCTCTAAATTACTTTTTTTTTCCTTAAAAACATTTAGAGTAATTTGAATGTTGACTATAACGTTTCTTTCCAGACAGACATTGTTACAGTGGTAAGCAGTTCTGTTTACTTACAGGCTTATCAGTAACCTTTACACATAATGTGATATTGTCTGAATGTCTTATTTTGTTCAGCTTTCCCTGGCGCTGATGAAGCCTAAGGCTGCTGTTTCTTTGAGTTACTGATAATTTTTTATCTGATTAACTGACACATTTAGTTGAAATCAGACACAGCCCTTAGGCTGGGCATGGATTTAATTTAAAAAGTATCAAAGGTTTGCTCTGTGTGCTATTTAATCATCATGTTTATCAGGCAAAGAAAAATTACCGGAAGGACCATAGGGAGAGGGTTATCTTAAGGAGCAGTAGCTTGGGAAATTGATAATAGCTACAAGGTAATTTACTGCTAACTTTTACATTCATTAATATAACATTTCCTGCTAATAATTACAGTGCATGTAATATACTAATTAAATTGAAAGCATTATCACTAATTTTCTTTTTGCTGAGCCCTAAGATGGCTAGATAAGAAGTGAGAATGTGAAATTGAAGAAAACCCATATAGTCACACCAATTTAAACAATTGGTTAGTTGGCCAGTTAAAACATTTTGGAGATAGACAATGAAATTATCATGAGTGTTCAGAAAACTCATTTTAGGCTGTGACAAGGAAATGAAATTTCTAAATGAGTGAAATCACTATGTACTGTAAGTTTATAAAATATTGCACTGGTCTAACCTGTAAGAGTAATACATAACCAGGAACAAGTGCATCACTACTATCCATGTGTATGATGGCACTACTCTAATGAAGGAATATGCTGCACTGATGGAGTACACTGATGCTATGGGGCCTTTGCAGTGCCTTTGTTTGTTATATAGCTCTTAACACTTAATAATATGAGTCATTTTTTACTTGGAAAAACATCTCATGCTGTATAACAAAGTACAGTAACTCCACATTAATATTTAAGAGAAAATCTACCCCCCACCTAAGATCCCTTAACAAAACAACAAAAAAAAACTAAAAAAAGATTTATTTAAAATTTTATGTAATTCAGACAATAAATGTTATACTTTGATATATAGTTATGGTATAGTTGTACATTTTAATCTAGCAATAAGCCTCCAGGGTTTTTCCCCATTTTCATTAATGTTATGCATAGGGTATATTAAAAATGAAAATAACATAATCATTTCAGCTTGTATGAAAAATAAAACCTATAATTAAGAAGTCTTATCTTTGTAGCTATAACAAAGTATTATGCTACCTCTAAATGTCTTTTTTCACAATTCACAAATGTATTTGTTTTTATTTTGTTTGGTTTGGTTTGCTTTTTGAAAGTCTCACGTTGTGTTTATTTTTAGAACAGAAAAGTTTAGTAGTTTCCGTGGAAAGAAAATGTTATAAAAAATGAAAAGCTTTGTTAAGTGGAAATCTGCATAGTCTTTTGCTACCTATATTTCCTAGATTATTTTTCTTAACACTGAGTGTTCTATAACTGTTCTATAATGAATGCTCTGAAGGCTAAGTAATGCATTGGGATTTCTCTATAATACACAATGTAACTAGTAAGTGGAACTCAATCTAAAGTCAGTCTCTCTTGTACCTGATTAATCACAGACTGTGTTTTAAAGAAATTTCACCTTTAAGTGATACCATAGGATAGATCTTGAAAACTTTGTAATCACAAAGTTTTTTTTTAATTTAGTTTATATTTTATATTGGGGTCTAGTTGATTTACAATGTTGTGTCAGTTTCTGTTACAGCAAAGTGATTCATTTATACATATACATATATCAATTTTTTTCAGTTTCTTTTCCCATATAGGTTATTACAGAATACTGAATAGAGTTCCCTGTGCTATACAGTAGGTTCTTGTTGATTATCTATTTTATATATAGTAGTGTGTATATGTTAATCCCGAACTTCTAATTTATCCCTCTCCCCCACCTTTCCCCTTTGGTAACCATAAATTTGTTTTCAAAGTTTGTGAGTCTATTTCTGATTTGTGAATAACTTCATTTGTTTCATCTTTTTAGATTCCACATGTAAGTGATATCATATGATATTTGTCTTTCTCTGATTGACTTCACTTAGTATGATAATTTCTAGGTCCATCCATCTTGCTGCAAATGGCATTATTTCATTCTTGTTAATGGCTGACTAATATTCCATTGTATATATGTACCACATCTTCTTTATCCATTCATCTGTCAGTGGACATTTAGGCTGCATCCATGTCTTGGCTATATTGTAAATAATGCTGCAGTGAACATTGGGGTGCATGTATCTTTTCAAATTATGGTTTTCTCCAGATATATGCCCAGGAGTGGGATTGCTGGATCATATGGTAGTTCTAGTTTTAGTTTTTTAAGGAATCTCCATACTGTTCTCCATAGTGGTTGTACCAATTTATATTCCCAACAACAGTGTAGGAGGGTTCCCTTTTCTTTACACCCTCTGCAGCATTTATTGTTTGTAGAGTTTTTGATGATGGCCATTCTGACTGGTGTGAGGTGATACCTCATTGTAGTTTTGATTTGCATTTCTCTAATAATTAACGATGTTGAGCATCTTTACATGTGTTTGTTGGTCATCTGTATGTTTCTGGAGAAAAGTCTGTTTAGATCTTCTGCGCATTTCTGATTGGATTGTTTGTTTTTTTGATATTGAGCTGCATGAGCTGTTTGTATATTTTGGAGATTAATCCCTTGTCTGTTGCTTCATTTGCAAATATTTTTTCCTATTCTGAGGGTTGTCTTTTCATTTTGTTTGTGATTTCCTTTGCAGTGCAAAAGCTTTTAAGTTTCATTAGGTCCCATTTGTTTATTTTTGTTTTCATTTCTCATGAAGGTGGATCCAAAAAGATATTGCTGTGATTTATGTCAAAGAGTGTTCTGCCTATGTTTTCCTCTAAGAGTTTTATAGTATCCAGTCTTACATTTAGGACTTTAATTCATTTTGAGTTTATTTTTGTGTATGGTGTTAGAGAATGTTCTAATTTCATTCTTTTATGTGTAGCTGTCCAGTTTTCCCAGCACCACTTCTTAAAGAGACTGTATTTTCTGCATTGTATATTCTTGCCTCCTTTGTCATAGATTAGGTGACCATAGGTGCATGGGTTTATTTCTGAGCTTTCTCTCCTGTCCCATTGATCCGTATTTCTCTTTTTGTGCCAGTGCTGTACTGTTTTGATGACTGTAGATTTGTAATATAGTTTGAAGTCAGGAGGCTGATTCCTCCAGCTCTGTTTTTCTTTCTCAGGATTGCTTTGGCTATTTGGGGTCTTTTGTGTTTCCATACAAATTGTGCAATTTTTTGTTCTAGTTCTGTGAAAAATGCCATTGGTAATTTGACAGGGATTGCATTGAATCTGTAGATTGCCTTGGGTAGTATAGTCATTTTGGCAGTATTGATTCTTCCAATCCAGGAACATGGTATATCTTTCCATCTGTGTAATCTTCGATTTCTTTCATCAGCATCTTATAGTTTTCAGAGTACAGGTCTTTTGCCTTCTTAGGTAGGTTTATTCCTAGGTATTTTATTCTTTTTGAAGTGATGGTAAATGAGATTGTTTCCTTTAATTCAATTTTTCTTCTGTACATTGAATATAATATATTGGGTTGGCCAAAAGGTTCATGAAGTTTTTTATATAAGATGGTTCTAGTAGTGCTTACTTAGCTGTCTTTAACATCATTCAAAACAATTTTGTTAGATTGTATTGTGACAGCTGTCATATCAGTGTGCATTTTTAAAAAAACCTTATCAAAATTGGTGAATCTTTGTGTAACCATTTTAATATTGAAGATAGAAGAAAAAAAGCAACATTTTCAGCATATTATGCTGTATTATTTCAAGAGAGATAAAAATGCAGCTGAAACACAAAAAAAGATTTGTGCAGTGTAAGGAGAAGGTGCTGTGACTCATCGAACATGTCAAAAGTGTTTTGTGAAGTTTCATGCTGGAGATTTCTCTCTGGACGATGCTCCACGGTCGAGTAGACAAGTTGAAGTTGATAGCTATCAAATCGAGACATTAATTGAGAACAATCAACGTTATACCACGTGGGAGATAGCTGACATACTCAAAATATCCAAAGCAAGTGTTGAAAATCATTTGCACCAGCTTGGTCATGTTAATCGCTTTGATGTTTGGGTTCCACGTAAGTTAAGCGAAAAAAACCTTCTTGACCATATTTCCATGCGCGATTCTGTACTGAAATATAATGAAAATATTACATTTTAAAAACAAATTGTACACGGTTGATGGAAAATGGATACTGTACAATAATGTGGAACAGAAGAGATCATGGGGCAAGCGAAATGAACCACCACCAACCACACCAAAGGCAAGTCTTCATCCAAAGAAGGTGAGTTGTGTATATGGTGGGATTGGAAGGGAGTCCTCTATTATGAGCTCCTTCTGGCAAACCAAACGATTAATTCCAACAAGTACTGCTCCCAGTTAGACCAACTGAAAGCAGCACTCGATGAAAAGCATCCAGAATTAGCCAACAGAAAACACATAATCTTCCATCATGATAACTCAAGACCGCATGTTTCTTTGATGACCAGGCACAAACTGTTACAGCTTGGCTGGGAAGTTCTGAGTTATCCACTGTATTCACCAGTCATTGCACTTTGGATTTCCGTTTATTTCTGTCTTTACAAAATTCTCTTAATGGAAAAAATTTCAGTTCCCTGGAAGACTGTAAAAGGCACCTGGAACAGTTCTTCGCTCAAAAAGGTAAAAAGTTTTGGGAAGATGGAATTATGAAGTTGCCTGAAAAATGGCAGAAGGTAGTAACACAAAAGGGTGAATACGTTGTTCAATAAAGTTCTTGGCAAAAATGAAAAATGTGTCTTTTAGTTTTACTTTAAAACTGAAGGAACTTTTTGGCCAGTAACAATAAACTAAAATCATCAAGTAGAAATAGCCCAATCTTTGTGCTTCTGTGTAGACTTTTAAAAAACTAAGATTTTTAGATTGTGTATACATTGATAGTGTTGTCATTTTCTGGTATTTGAGAATTAAATATCTTTCCTAGCATTTATTTGTACTAATTTCTTTGATAACCTGCTTTGGAAAAATGAAGCCGTGTTTCATTTATTTATTTATTTGATTTATTTGGTTTATTTATTTGATTCAACACAGCAGGACCAAGTCACATTCTATATTCTCAGATCATCTGTTATTCCATCATCCTAACTTTATGCACAACCACATTTATTAGTTCAGCTGCTCAGTATCAAAATAATAGACACACCAAGTCTAAACTTCTTATTTACCAATGATGGACCTGAGATCTAGAGAAATTAGGAATCTTGGCTAAAGACCCATAGTTAGTGATTATCAAAAATATATACCTGGTAAGATACTATTTCTATCATAGGAACTCAACAGTTAGGAATATTTCTTACTTTTATAAATCATCTAATAATTTTTAAAATTAAAAAATGCCTTTTATTAAAAATTAGTAAGCCTTCTCTTGTCCCAAATGTTTTCTTTTCATGTCTTATGCACCCTTGGTTGCCATTTGCAATGATGTTTTGCTGTTTTGTTTTTATAAGATTTTTTCTTTTGTTCTTTTCATTTACTGTTTTGTATTATTCATATATCTTTTTCTCCAGCTACATGTAAACTTCTTGAGGGCAGAGACTGTGGCTTACATTGCTTTTTAATATTCTTTCCAGGTTTCTTTTGGTTCATGTTTTAATTTATTATTATTTTTGCTCTGCCACTCTTACCCCTCTTCTTGACTGTCTTTCTTATCCAGTATTTTCTGTGTTAATTTCAGGTTACTCTGATTCTTTATGTGCAGAAATTAACACTATTAAAATGTTAACATGTCTACAATTCTGGCAAAATACAAAATACCTCAAAGCAACATTAAAATTCCGTTTTTCACCAAATGCATCAAAAAATTTTGCTTTTCTGGGCTTCCTTGGTGGCGCAGTGGTTGGGAGTCCGCCTGCCGATGCGGGGGCCTCGGGTTCGTGTCCCGGTCTGGGAGGATCCCACATGCCGTGGAGCGGCTGGGCCCGTGAGCCATGGCCGCTGAGCCTGTGCGTCCAGAGCCTGTGCTCCGCGACGGGAGAGGCCACAGCAGTGGGGGGCCTGCGTACCGCAAAAAAAAAAAAAAAAATTTGCTTTTCTGTAATTGACCTCAGAACATCAAAGACTTGAACTAAGAAATATATAATTCAACTTAATCAACATGTCCCCAGTAGCATTGCAGGCTCTTGAATTGTAACTACGTGTCGTCTTAGTCAATACTCGGTCTAGAAAGACCTTGACAAGTTTGGGATACTGGTTCTGATTAGGTTCTCCAGTTTTATGATTTCCAAGGGCCTTCGATTGCAGAGAGTTCAGGGAAACTCAATAAACATTGATGTTTATAGATTCTGAAACCATAGGGCTGATCTTAAGATTTATTTCCAGATCTGCCCTACAGCTGATACTGACCCTGAAACTAGAAAATCACACCACCAATTTCTTGGATGTATGTATGGAAAGAAGATTTATAAAAGACTGTTTCCATGTTTTGTTTAACTCTCATTCTCATCCTATCCCTATTCTATGCAATATTTAATGTTTGGCAGCTAGAACCAGGATAATATACTTTACTAAGTCTGTTGTTGCAGTACTTCATTATCTAGATGCAGGGATGAAGCTGGAAGGAGAGAGAAAATCAAGAATGGTGGTAGCTGTTTAAGTTTTTTCTCCCAAGTGTGAGCAGGTAGCATGAGGGGCAGTATTCTAACTACTCCCCTCATAGGACTAGGCCTTGATGTCCTAACTCTTGATATCAAAGATCTTCTGAATGAAGACCTTTATTATTTTATTTTTGCATTTATTCTTTTCTGATGCAGTTATGGAGCTAATATTCATTAATTAGAGAATGCTGGCTTATTGATGACTAATAACATTGAAAAAAATCTTTAATTATTTAACTCTTTACATTTATATAGTATTCCAGTATTGTTTGAGAGAAATCCTGTTTGGCTGGTGGTCAGCATTCTTTTTCCTCAGGGATGCTAAAATGAATAACTAAAAGATGATCTACCAAGAAAAATTGGCAAATAGATCTGTGCTTTGACTTAATTAGCCTAACCATGTGCAGACCATTGACGGGTTAACCTTAAAAGAATTCTGAAAACTACAGTCTCCGCCTTGAAACTTTAATGTTATGCCTTTTGGTGGCTTTTTTTTTTTTTTTTTTTTGAGTTTATCAAGGGCAAAGAAGAGTTAAGAATGTAACTGGTCTTCAGTATTTGCTTCTCCTTTGTGTAATTCCATATGTTTATGTGGCAACATTCTGTTAGAGTTTTAAACCTAGTGACTCTAAAGTTGTAACAGCACTTCAGGCAATAATATGTAGATCAGGGCTAATTGGAATTTTTCCCTTGAATTTTTCTCTCTCTTAAAAAGGGGAAAAAATTAACTTGGTTTGGAAATCAGTTTCCTGCCAAATTTGCTAAGGGCAAAAAGATTCACAGGATTTTGCTGTTGAAGTTGCTCTTAATCTTGTTTATTTATTGAATAGGCAATGCATTCACCTGGTTCAAAATTCAGAATGTTCAAAATGTTCATGGGGACCTCTGATTTGTAGCCAAATGGGACAGAAATTGTGAGTAACCTGGGGATCTACTACTTGCGATTGGCATCTGAAGGAGGTGTGGGGGCAGTCTTGTAGGGCTGAGCCCTTAACCTGTGGGATCTAATGCTATTTCCAGGTAGATAGTGTCAGAGTTGAGTTAAATTGTAGGACACTCAGCAGGTGTTGCAGAATTGCTTGATGTGGGACAACCCTCCCCTGACATTGGTGTCAGAAGTGTTGTGAGTGTGGTAGTAGTGTGAGAGTAAAGGAGAAACACAGGAGGAAGTGGGTTTTTTCTAACATAATGATTATGTTATTACTGATCCAAGCTTTTATTTTCATTTCCTTAATGAAAAGAAAATATAACTGAATGTTGGGAGACCCGAGTCCTTTTCCTGATAATGATTTATTTGGTGAACTTATGTAAATCAAAGCACTTGCTTCATTTTTAAAGCTGGCACCATGAGTTTTCTTTCCCAGGATTGTTACCAAACTTTATGTAAAAATGAGACGACTCCTGTTTGCTGAGTGACCTACATGGTGTTTATTAATTAGTATATATAAACATGGATTCTCTTTCTATTCCTGACTTCTGGCAAAGTATTCTATAGTTGAAATTGACCATCTTAAAGAGCATTCCTCCTAAATTTCTATTCTGGGTATAGTCAGTTGAAGTTGCTTCTCTTAATTTCGGGAATAGTATCTAAGAGAATCAGAAGAAAAGAACATTTCAAATAGAGCTGGTAGCCCACCGTTCTTAACCATTTATATGGTGATGCTGGAAACCACCAAAGTTTATGATATATTACTATGTCTTATATATTAAGGTTGATTATTCTAGCAAGCCTTTGCTAGATAGTAAGGTCATTAAGGTAAAGATGATGTCTGTATAATGTTCTATCTGTAGTGCAGAGCATGTAGGAACTCGATTATTTGTTGAATAATCTACTGAGTGAAAAAAATAGTATGTTGGGATTTGTCTCTTGCTGATTTTTAGACATTTTACTTTCATAAGTAGTTTTTTTCTTTTTAAAAACATTTTCTTAAATGATTACATACTGTTAAGGTCATTGTACAGGTCCTGGGCCTCTGCCTTCATATCTGTTTTTTTTGCTCCTTCCAGACCCTGCTTTGTATCCCAAGGGGACTTAGTGGGCTTAGATTCCAGAGCTCCCAGTAGCTGGCATTCCCTTAGATAGGAGCCACTGGGGAGATTAAAGTCAGAAGGAAGTGAGAAACCCTGGTTCTTCCCTTTTTCTCTGCCTAGGTGGATTTTGTGCTATGGCTGGCTTGCCTCTTGCTTAGCTCTTATTGGACAGGCCCACTGAGGTTCCAGCTTCCACCAGGTACTTGGTTCCTGGGCTCTGGAAAAGTCCTCCTTTTTCCCTTCAGCCTAGGGATAGTAACTGCTTTCTGCTATTGCTGGTTCCTGGGTTCTCTCGCAATGCTCTGTTTGGCTTCTCAGTTCTGTAACCTGTATAATTAATTCCCTGTACCTTTCTTTAAATTCTCAGTGTTTTTTTTTTTCTACTTGTACTTTGACTGATACAGTCATCAAAGTGCTAATTTTATAAAGTATAACTTTAATATTGCTAAATAAATTAGTCATCCCTTTACTTTTGTCATTGTAGGATCTATAGAAATGACTGAATTCTCATGTACTTTTTTGATGACTGAATGTAAGACACTATACTGGGTGCCTGTGGATGCCAACAGAATCAAATAGAGTTCGTTGTTATTTTATATATATATATATATACATAAATGACATATGTAAAATGCCTCAAGAAGTGTACAGAGTAAGAGGTATAAAAGGGTGAAAGGCAGAAGAGATCACCTCTGATCAGAGAGATCAGGCAAAGCTTCATGGTTTGTGAAGAATGAGTAGGATTGCACTTAGTGGAGATTGGGGCCAGAGGATTGGTAGAAAATTGCAAATGGAAAGAAGAGTAAGATAGGAAATTAGTACATTCAGTCTAAATAGAAGATACATAAAGGATTTATGTAAATAAGTGTAGATTAGAGAGAGAAATGTATTTGGCTGATAGGGAAGTGTGAAGGGATTGCTTTTAGGAAGATAAATCTGTTAGTTGGATCAACTGGAGGGAGAAGAAATTAGAGGTGGAGAGAGCAGTGATGGCTCCATTGCTGTTATTCTAGGGAGAGCTGAGAGGATCTGAACTAGTACTAACGCAGTGAAATGTCTAATTTGCCATACCTAGTGACTGGATATGGGGAGTCTTTCTAGTCTCAATGTCTGTCTGGCTCCAGGTAAGCACCCACAGAGGGTGGAGAGTCTAAGGTCACTTGTACATTTTGAAGCTGGGTGATGTTAGTGACAAATACAGAGAAATGAGAACATAAAGGAGGTTAATGAGGAAATATTTGTATTGCTCTATGATTATTTGAGCACTTTTCCATGTTATACTAGTTGCCTCACACAACCCTATGAACTAGATTACCATCTTTATTTTATGAAGAAACTATGCTTATAAGAGTTGAGATTTGTACAAGATTTTGTTATTTGGTATGTTGTAAAGCTGAGTATTTTAACTTGGGTCTTCTCTTTCCCTGTTTTCTTTTTTCAATAATGGACTTTATTAGCTTTCTTGATCATATTTAAAATCATATATTCTTTTGACCATAAATCACAGCTTCTATAGTAATTATAATAAAGTTAATTTTGGACATGTTTTTAAAGGAAAGTTAGAAACTTTTAAAAAAGTTTTTCTTCTGAGAGTATAATTATTGAGGTAAAAGTAAGTTTTCTCATTTTGTTTTACTTTTTGGAGGACACTCGTACTTTTAGAGATTATGAAGCTACATACATTTTCTTATGGTTGTGTCATTCTTGACCTGGATAGCATTTCTGTATGTTAGTAGAAGTAAGACTGAACTCGGAAATGTTATTTCAAATTCTGATTTTCATGGTGGTGCCACCACTGTGTTTTGTGAACTTGTAATACTAAACATTATGTATCCCTCCTTAATCCTACATTCTCTTCTAGCAATTGCACCATCTCTCTACAACAGATCTTTTTGGAATATTTATATATATTTATTTTCTTTCTCATTGCCCATTCTATTATGCTTTTTCAACTTAGTTCCCATCAACAGCAATGCATTAAAACTTCTCTTCTTAAGGTTAGTAACAACTAAATCCAGTGGACACGTTTTATTCTTTTTTACTCCCAATCTTTGGGAACTTGTAAACTTTTCTTCTTTGACCTTGTCTTCTGTGATATCCTCCCCTCCTAGTTTTCCATCTGTTTTTCTGTCCTTAGCTTTCTTTCAAGACCCTTCTTTCTCTACCCAATTTATAATGTTATAGTTCCTCGTGGTTCATTTTTCACCCTCTTTTAGTCTAAACTTCCTTGCCGTTTGACCCCATCTCTTCTTATGGCTTCAGTTACCACCCAATTATATCTTTTTTTTGAGCTCCATACTCAACTGTCTACTGGACAACTCTCATTGAATGACCAAAGACACGTAAGGCTTAATGTCCAAAATAGTACTCATCATATTCCTCCCCAAATTTGTGTATTTCTTATAAAATTAATGTCATTGCTCTCCATCAAGTAACCAAGCCAAAAACTTGAGAGCATTCTGGATTTCTTTCTCAGCCACATGCCACTAAAATCTGTTGATCTTTTCTTGTATCACAAATCTGCCTTTTCCTTGTCATCATCATAACCACTGCCTTACTTTAGACCTTCATCATTTTTTACTTAGATATCTTTAGGGTGCCCTAAGTAGTTATTCTGCTTCTGTACACTTTTCTGATCGATATTCCTATGTAATCATTTAAAAATGCAAAGCCAATTGCACAACAGTGTTAATGTACTTAACATTCAGTGCTCAGTCGGAAAGGTAATATTGTTAAAATGACCATACTACTCAAAGTAATTTATAGATTCAGTGCAATCCTATCAAAATTCCAGTGACATTTTTTATAGAAGTAAAAAAAAAACCCTAAAATTTTTATGGAACCACAAAAAATCCCCAATAGCCAAAACAATCTTGAGAAAGAACAAAGATAGAGGTAAAGTATATTACAAAGCTATAGTAATCAAAACAGTATGATATTGACATAAAAATAGACACATAGATCAGTGGAGCAGAATACAGAGCCCAGAAATAAACCCATGCATATATGGTCAATTAATTTTTGACAAAGGAGCCAAGAATATACAATGGGCAAAGAATAGTCTCTTCAATAAATGGTGATGGGAAAACCAGTTAGCCACATGCAAAAGAGTGAAACTGGATCCCTGTCTCACACCATAGATAAAAATCAGCTCAAAATGGGTTAAAGGCCTGAATGTAAGATCTGAAACTTTTAAATTACTAGATGAAAACATAGGGGATAAACTCCTAGACATTGGTCTTGGCAATGATTTTATAGACTTGACACTAAAAGCAAAGGCAACAAAAGCAAACAAGTGGGACTACATAAAACTAAAAAGTTCTGTACAGCCTCAGAAACCATCAAGAAAATAAAAAGGCATTCTATGAAATGGGAAAAAATATATGCAAACTGCATGTATGATAAGGGGTTAATATCCAAAATATACAAGGAACTCAGACAACTCAATAGCCAAAAAAAAAGAAAAGAAAAGAAAAGAAAAAAACCCTAGTAACCCAATTTAAAAAATGGGCAAAGGACCTGAATAGACATTTTTGCAAAGAAGACATATGAATGGTGAGTAGGTATGTGAAAAAGTACCCAAAATAACTAATTATCAGGGAAGTACAAACCAAAACCACTATGAAATATTACTTCACACCTGTTAGGATGTCTGTTATCAAAAAGACAAAAGATAACAAATGCTGGCAACGATGTGGAGAATAGGGAAACCTTTTACAGTGTTGATGGGAATGTAAGTTGGACAGCCACTAGGAAAAACAGTATGGAGGTATCTCAAGAAATTAAATATATAACTACCATATGATCCAGCCATCCCACTCCTGAGCATATATCCAAAGGAAGTGAAATCATTATCTCCAAAAGATATCTGTACTCTCATGTTCATTGCAGCTTTATTCAGAATAACCAAGGTATGGAAACAACCTAAGTATTGTTGTTAGATGAATGGATAAAGAAAGTATGATATATGTATATAATGGAATATTATTCAGCCTTAAAAAAAGAAGGAAATCCTGGCATTTTGCAACAACATGGATGAACTTGGAAGGCATGCTAAATGCTAAATGAAATAAGCCAGATAAAGACAAAAAGTACTGCATGGTATCACTTATATGTGGAATCTAAAAAAAAAAAAGTTTTTTTTAAGATGAACTCATAGAAACAGAGAGTGGAAAGGTGGTTGCCAAAGGGTGGGTGATGTGGGAAACAGGGACAGGTTGGCAAAAGGGTGCAAACTTTCAGTTATAATATGAATAAGGTCAGAGGATTTAATATATAACATGGTGGCTATAGTTGATAATACTGTATTGTAAAGTTGAAGTTTGCTTTGAGAGTAGGATTTAAATGTTCTCACCAAAATGAAAAGAAAGAAAGAAAAAAGTTAAATATGTGAGGTGATAGATGTGTTAAGTCAGAATCCTTTCACAATAATATGGATCATCATGTTGAACATTTTAAGTATCTTACAATTTTACCTGTCAATTATTCCTCAATAAAGCTGGAATAATTAAAAAAAACATGTAAAATATAATAATCCCCATTTATATAAGTTGCATTTTAAAAGTTATCTCTAATCAAAGGAAGTTTTCTTAAGAGCTTAGAAGATGAGTTCAGAAAGCAGCTTTTAAACAGATTAAACAGCTCCTACCAAACTAGTTTGTTTAGAAATGAATACTTCTTGATTCTTTATTCTTCCAACAAAGATGAACAATTTAATCCTTTGTTTATTTATGTTGTTGTTGTTAGAGTTTCACAGAAGTCCTCAAAATGTTACCTTGTCTTGTTAGCAAGATGAATATTCTTGGGAAACTAAAGGAAAAATAATAAATAATTGTAGTTCTAGACTTCTGTTCAGTGACTTCTGTTAAATTTCATTTCAGGTTGAATTTGGTCTAGGATGACCAGCAATCTCTAAGTCCATTGAGGTTGGAACACACTCTCTGTAGCAAACGACTGATTTATTACAAACTAGGAGTGTCATACTGTTGCAACTCAGATGGAGACTCAAAAGTAAAAGAATACACATTAGTTTTAAAATGGAAATAAATGACAAATGATTATGATTTTCTGCAGTTTCTTTGTCATTTAATTTCCAGCCTTAACAAATTTTTCCCTATTTAACTGAGAAAGTTCACAAAGGGAAACAGTAATGCTACAAATTAGTGACCTAATACTCTGTCATGAGCTCACTGTTTAATGGAAGAACTCCAGATGGTGATCGTTTCCCATTTTGGAAATATTTTATATTGATGATGCTAAGAAAAACAATAACAAGTCAAACAAAAATTTTAGTCAGATGCCTGAATATATCACTTGGAAATTCTCAGTGTTACTTTCAGAATTATTTCATATAAAAAAATATTCATTTCTGTGGTTATTTTTACTAACCTGGACTGGTCTAATTCTACTAAAGTGAAGAATTAGAAGTTTAAGGAAAAATCATCTAGTGCTTTACTGGCCACATAAATTTCTTGTTTAGTTATCCAGTCCCCAGAATATCATTGACATTCACAAATGTTTCTTATTTAATAATGTCATGCTGCCAGAAGTCCAAGTATCGCCACTCAGAGCTATAATGCAAGTGTGCTTCTTTAATGAATGGTTCATATTAAAAATGTTAGAATGCCTTTCAGATGAAAAACATTTTGAATTCAGCAGTTCATTTTTTTCTCAACAGGCAGGAACCCATTAACAGAATAATACTGGTAACTGAGGCATTTTTCAAAGAAAATAATATCCCCAATAAATGCAAGCTGCATATCTTCTCATCTTTGGAATAAGTAAGCCTAGTTTTCATCTGTAAAAAGGGACAGCTTGTTTTCATCACATTGCACATTTTAAACATCTTACAATTTTATTTGTCAATTATACTCAATAGAGCTGGAATTGTTTAAAAAATATAAAAAATAATAATCCTCATTTATATAAGTTGCAATTTAAAAGTTGTTTAAAAAGTTTATGTTGTTGGCTTTGTGAATCAACTTTTCATTATGAAAATAAGTGAATATTGAGTGAATAAATCTAATTTGGGTCTAAATTTCTACCTTTAAAACTTGTAATTATCACTCTTACCATATGACTGAATGCCTTCATCATCCCAATCTCTATATTGGGTGCCCTTTAACTGTTATATGGTAGAGTTTTGCATGAGGACACATCAGGTACATTTCAGAGTGGAAGCCCATTTCTATCCTTGTGTTCCTGATACCTTAGGGTATTGATTTTAAGAGAAGTCAATAAGATTTAGTAGTTAATAAGGCTTTAGGACTAGGTTATAAACTTATATGGGCAGGTCCTCATAATTTGATGCAGCTCCCCGCCTGGTGCAAAGGCTTGGACTTCTAGGGCCACGCCTGGGCTGGGCTCACAGGAGCTTTGTGGAGCCCTTAGGGCAACTGTCCACCCAGCAGAGGACTCTGGCTTTCTGAGCATCTAGGCCCAGGCCAAAAGCAGTGAGCATCCCAGGAGACACAGAAGAAAGGTGCCAGGCTGGCACAGGACCCGCCCTGCGGCCTTGACAGATAGACATGGTCATATTTTTTTGATGATTATTGATTGCTGTTTTCTATGGAAGATGGAACCACACAATCGGATACCAAATGGAGATAAATGATTAGTATTATGTAGATTCGTTAACTGATAAATTGTATGTATTTCTTTTTAGATCCAGATTTATTTCTTTGAAGAAAAGATAATTGGTGGATTTTGTACATAAATGCGATATGAAGGAGGGTAGAGGAAGACAGTAGAAGGAGCTGTTATCTATTTTCTTATGGTCAAGAAGGGCAAAGAATCAACATTTTTGACTGTTTAGTATTTGCAGTACAATTTTTTTAAGAAGTATTTTCTAATATCATTCCCCCAGCAAGAATTCTTTCCTTTGTGGTCCATTATCCTCTATATGGACTTAAGTCACTTATTTTACTTAATTTCTTAATGTGTCCATTCTGCCACATCCCTCACCACTAGATTTTAACTTCTTAAGGTTAGCAACTGTGCTGTTTTCAAATGTGTTTCATCTTCCTAGTATAGAACCTGTCACAATAGGCCTTTATAAATTACTGTATAATAAATACATGAATAATTTTGTCTGCTAGCTTACCAGCACATAGGATAAGAGATGAGTACGTACATGCATATGTGGATTTTAATAACTTTCCCCCTAATTGAAAAGTAATACACGTGTTGTAAAAATATTTGAGGAAGTATAAAGTTGGAAATGAAATAGGAAAAATGAATTACTATTCAGAAGTAAGCATTATACAATTTGGTCTATTTCTGGTCTCCAGAAGTTAAAATGTATTCTGAGAAGCATGGTTGACCATCTGTATTTAGACCTTGGATTCTTAAACAGAGTGTTGATATATCGATATATTTGCTCTTTCTGAATAAATCCTTGGTATAACTGCACTTTTGCACACAAGTTAGGTGTAGAAATAGTAATAATGAAGTTGTGTTTTGTACCAGTTTATGAGTATGTGTCTGTTTTTGCAAGTGAACTCTCTATTGCTATGATTGGTGAGGTAGGTCAGTAGCTGCCTGGACTAGCTCCCCAGCAGTCTTGCAGGTGTGTTTCACATTGACAGAATTGGGAAAAAAAGAGTGATCTAAGCAACAAATAAACTTGTGATGTCTGCTTAGCTAATCTGATTATTGTATTTACAACTATTACGTAGCATTTACATTGTATTAGGTATTTTCAGTAATCTAGAGAAGATTTAAAGTATGTGAGAGAATGTGCATATGTTATGTGCAAATACTACACCATTTTATGTAAAAGGCTTGAGCATCCTTGGATTCTGGCATCCACAGTGGGATCCTGGAACCAATCCCTGTGGATACCAAGGGACAACTGTACTCTGGTGCTCAAGAGAGAATAGAGAAAGATGGGGGTGCTGTCAGCATGTAGGAGAACTTGAAGCCACAGGAGCAAACAAGAACTTCAAGAAGCAGGACATAGAGTGAGAAGAGGGCTCAGTAACCCCTGAGGGTTCAGTGACTTGTAAGAAGAGAGGGGAGGAGAAGGAAAATTCAGTAAAGATGTTGAGAAAGAGTGGCCGTGATAATGAGACACACAACGGGGATAGAATAATGGTGTGTGCACAGAAACAGAATTTTGATGAAAAGGTAAGATAAAGTAACAATATTACCAAGTTCCTATTATATACCAAGATTTGTGCTAGGTGCTTTGTATATATTATCTCAATTATTCCTTATAACAACCCAAAATATTATTAACCTGATTTTATATGTGAGAACACAGACATTAACCTATTCAGGTTGTCATAGCTGGTACGTAGAATAACCAGCCTTTAAGGCCTGTCTGCCAACCATACTTGTGTTCTTTCTTGTATACATAGTACCAAATTCTGTAGAAAGTTCAACAGAACCACTGTATTTTACAATATTTTACAATTAGGAAATTGGTTATGACCACTGAGGGGAAAGTTGTCAATGTTTAATGAAAGCAAGAACACAACACTTGACACATATTATTAACAAATTCTTCAAAGAATAAATTTCAGACCCTCAGGCAAATAAATATGGTTAATCAATTAATGAGTATCTATTGCTAAATTCAACACAATTCAGAGAATTTGGAGAGTTTTGAACACATATTAAATTATATTCCTGTCATAAAGTAGTTAAGAACAAAGAAGGCAAAAATAAAAATAAAAATTAGTAATGTCAGTAATAGAGAAGTTAGAGACAAGGGCCTGGGCCCTAAATAGTCTGGCACATTACTAAGCCACAGGGACTCCCAGACACAAGTGGAAACTGTTCAGCTGAGGCCATTATCACTATCGATGATGGATGTGTAAGTTCAACTCAGGAAATAATAAAATCAACAGTAGCATCACTGAGTACCAGAAACAGCAGCACATAATGTCATTAATCATTTATATTCGTTACTACCCTCAACCCTGCTCCAAGGTAGATAAACATTATAAGGGATGCTAAGAAATTTTAACAAAATTCTGTGCACACACCATTACTCTATCCCAGTGGTGTCTCTTATTATCCTGGCCACTCTTTCTCAATGTCTTCACTGAATTTTCCTTCTCCTTCTTTTCTTACAAGTCACTGCACCCTCAGGGTCATACATTGAGCCCTCTTGTCACCCTCTTCTCACTCTATGTCCTGCTTCTTGAGGTTCTTGTTTGCTCCGTGGCTTCAAGTTCTCCTACATGCTGACAGCACCCCCGTCTTTCTCTATACTCTCTTGAGCACCAGAGTATAGTCATCCCTGGGTATACACAGGGGATTGGTTCCAGGACCCCATTGTGTATACCAAAATCTGAGGACGCCCAGGTCTCATATACAATGGCACAGTACTTGCGTATAACCTGTGCACATTCTACCATACTTTAAATCCTTTCTAGATTACTTATAATACCTAATACAATGTAAATGCTCTATAAATAGTTGCCAGTGTGTGACAAATTCAAGTTTTGCTTTTTGAAACTTTCTAGAAAATTTTTTAAAAAATATTTTTGATCCACTGTTGGTTGAATCCATGTATGCAGAACCCATGGATATGGAGGGATGACTGTACTCAATATACTTAATGGTCTTATCTACTTTGGATACCTAGCAAACAAATTGAACACAACACGTACGTTGCTAAATAAACTCAGTATTTTCTTTTAAGACATATATTTCCTTTCTCAGTTAATAGTCACTTAAATTACAGTCATTGGCCCCACGCTTTATGTGTGCTTCTTGTCACTGTTCACAAGTCCTACTAATTTTGTCTCTAAATCATTTTTGGAGTTTGTCCTCTTATCTCCATTCTTCAGTTCTTTCAGATTAGGCTCCTTCTTCTATTTCTCTACTCTCTAGTCAATCCTTCACACTGTCGCCACATTTATCTTTTTATTTATAAATATCATATCTCACTTGTTAAATTCTTTAGTGACACAAGAAAAGTGAAAACATATATTAACACAAAGCCATAAAGTAACATTCATAGCTTTATTCATAAGAACCTTAAACTCAAATATCCGTCAACAAGTGAATGGATAAACAAATGTGGCATATCCATACAATGGATTAAAATGGAATAGAAGGAATGAACTATGGGTACACATACAACATGGATGAACCTCAAAATCACACTGAGTGAAAGAAGCTAGAAACAAAGAATACATATTGTAGGATGCTATTTATATAACATTACAGAAAATGTAAACTAATATATACTGACATAAAACAGATCAGAAATTGTATAAAGCCAGGAGTAAAGGGGAAGGGTTGGGCTGCAAAGAGGCACAAGGTATCTTTTGGGAGTAATCAGTAATCTCGATTGTGGTGGCAGTTTCACTGGTGTGTGGGTTTGTCAAAACTCATTGAATTGTGCACTTTAAATAGATGCAATTTATTGTATGTGAATTGTACCACAGGAGTTGGTCAGAAAAAATTTTCTACAGGGAAGGGTTCTCTGTTACCTTCAGGATGCAAGCCACATTTCTGACCAATCTGATCCCAGTTTGCTTTTCCATCCTTTTTTCCTTCCACTTCTTGATGTGTGCTTTCAGCTCCAGCTACCCCACACTGCTGACCACCTCCTAATATGCCAAACACTTTATTTTGTTGCCTTGGTTCATATTCTTCACTCTGTCTGAATTGTTCCCTACTACCTTTCTTTCCTTTCTCAACAAAATCAAATATATCCTTGATGAGTAGGCCCTGAAGTCTACTTCTTCTGTGAAACCTTCCCCACCTTTTTGCTTTCATATCACTTTCTTTATTACTTAGTTTTGGTGCCTTAATCTCCCAACAGTAGAGCTAATCTTATTTATTAAACTGGTACATAGTATGGACATATAAAACATTTTTGGTTACATGTTTTAATATTAGGTGAACCATTAAAGAATGATGACATGACAATTAGCATTATTGTTAGAAGAGGTTACATGGCTGGTTAAGCTTGGGAATATTATTTTGGTGAGTACTGTGGTATAGCTCTCCAGACTAGAGACTTGATTTTGACAATGTACCAAGAAGTTATCAGTCTCTTTAGTATAGACAAATACAGACCAAATTCATTTAAGACTAATGTATAGGCTTGAATGCCAATTTGTTGATTCATAATGTAGACCATTTTTGTTAAGTGGATGAGAATGCTTGTCTTTATGGATTAGCACCATCCTTCTGGGTTTGACAATAACAAGGCAACCTAAGGTTGCTTAGTGGGCATGGGATTGATCATGGGAAGTTGGTTCGAATCTGGTCAGATTTCTGGGTCTCAGATTCTATATTAACTGTTTTCTGCAGCACATTTATTTACTTATTTATTTATTTTAAAATATTTATTTATTTATTTTGGCTGCACAGGGTCTTAATTGTGGCACACGGGATCTTCACTGTGGCATGCCTGTGGGATCTAGTTCCCCAACTAGGGATCGAACCTGGGCCCCCTGCTTGGGAGCGTGGAGTCTTACCCACTGGACCACCAAGGAAGTCCCTGCAGCACATTTATTTTTATTTCAGTTATGTCACAGGGTGATTTATTTGGCTATGTCTTTATGCTGCCTCGGTATAACACCTTTTATTCTGGTACTCTGGTAGCTCAGGTGGGACCTGAGCTTAGCTGTGTATTTTCTGCAGAGTAGATTGACTGTGTGATAGATTTTTATCTTTTATAGATCTCTTTCTTCAAAATTAGTAGTATGTTCTGAATGATTAAGGATTCAACAGAAGTCTTACTTATCCTTGGATTATTCAGGGCTCACTAGGTTAGAAACATTTGTGTGACTGGACTGTAGAGTTGGTTGTCAAGGGTTATGTATTAGTCAGTGTTCTCCAGAGAAACAGGACCAATAGGATATATAAAGATATATAGAAAGAGATTTATTTTGAGGGATTAACTCATCTGATTATGGAAGCTAAGAAGTCCCACGCTCTCCATTTGCAGGCTGGACACCTAAAAAGCTGGTAGTATATAGTTCCAGTCTAAACCCAAAAGCCTGAGAATAAGGGGGCCAGTGTTGTAAATTCCACTCTGAGTCCAAAGGCCCAAGAACCAGGAGCACTGTTGTCTGAGGACAGAAGAAAATGGATGTCCCAGCTCAAGCAGAGAGTAAATGTGCCCCTCCTCTACCTTTTTGTTCTATTCAGGTCCTCAACAGGTTGGATGATGCTCACCTGCATTGGTTAGGGCAATCTTTTTTACCCACTCTACGAATTCAAATCGTAATCTCTTCCAGAAACTTCCTCAGAGAAATAATGTTTTACCAGCAATGGGTACCCCTTAGCCTAGTCAAGTTGACACATAAAATTAACTACCATGGGTTAGTAAGCTAGTTAAAAAGTGATAATGAGCAAGAGATTAAAACCCAGGAATGGGCTTCCCTGGTGGCGCAGTGGTTGGGAGTCCGCCTGCCGATGCAGGGGACACGGGTTCGTGCCCCGGTCTGGGAGGATCCCACATGCCGCGGAGCGGCTGGGCCCGTGAGCCATGGCCGCTGAGCCTGCGCGTCCGGAGCCTGTGCTCCGCAAGGGGAGAGGCCACAACAGTGAGAGGCCCGCCTACCGCAAAAAAAAAAAAAAAAAAAAAAAAAAAAACCCCAGGAATGAAGGGCTTTGTTTGTCAAGTTAGGCCTTTATCTAGTTGCAGTGGTGGTGGTGGTCAGTAGTAGTAATAGTAGAAGTAGTAACAGAAGTAGTTATAAAAGTAGTATTATTGATAACAAAGATTATGATAATGACAGAAGAAAATATTTACTGAGTGCTCACTAGATGCTAGTCACTGTTACTTATGTGTATTATATTACTCAATGTTCACAATGCATGTAGACTAAGAAGAATTAAATAATTATTTTAGGGTTGTAGTGAACATTAAATGAGAATTATAGAACATTAACACGTTTTAAGTGGAGAGTAAATGCCAATTATTATTTTAACAGTGGCTTGACTTAGTTTAGAAAGAAAAACACGAATGACTTGTGTTTGTTTTCATGATCTATAGAGAAACACACACACACACACACACATATACTATTCAGTACCTTATATTTTCTTTTGTCAGTTAAACAATATATGGTAAAAGAATATAACTAAAATTTTGATTTTTGATAACATTATTCACTATTCTATGATCCTATGCCATATTTGCATTTAATGAGGATCACTATGGCGTGCTTTTTTCTAGTAATACAATGACTTTTATGAAAAGAAAATGGCTAGGAAGGTTAGAGAAAGGTTACAAGCAAATGTTCTCACAAAGTTGCTGAAATAGGAAAGCAAAGGAAATAGCTCTTTTCCTGGAATCCTTATCTACTAGAAAGAATCATTTTATTTTGGGGAGGTTTAGAAAGATGTTTCTCTATCATTTTAGAGGGGAAATTTTAAATTGGCTTTATCTTCAAAGACATGAGAGATTCCTGTTGTGCATTTTTGTTTATTTATTGTGGCATCATTTTAGGACATTCGGGGTTATTTTAGAATGTCTCCAAGTATTACATTTATTTTTATGTGAAACACTATTGTTCTTTTTTGTAGGTTTCCAAGTTTGGAAAGACCAGTGTTAATAATGAAGTCATCTCTCTGAAGTAGTTTCTTCTGTACTCCATAGGCTAGGATGACTTTTCTTTTATGCCTATTCAGAGAATTTCTATTCAGGTTGTTATTAGTAATCACCCCCCAGTCACTTCCTTCGTATCTGTTTTCTAGATAACATTTCCCTAGTTTATACCTGTGTTGTGTATGATTCTTCCTTAAGGGTATTATTTTATACTTCTTTACATTAAATCTCATCTTAGACGTGTCCTTTCAAGTCCCCAAGTTGTCCATATCCATCCAGGTACTTGATTGATTTTCTTTTCTTTATAATCCATCCTAGCTTTGTATCATCTGTAAACTTGATCATATTTGAATTTACATTCTCCTCCATGTCATTAATGGCTATGTTGGATAGACTAGTCCTCATCCCTGGGGGACTCTGCTGGATATACTGCTAGATGTTCTCAGCTCTACTGATAATAATTCATTGCTTGCTTCTCATCCTAGATTTCTTTATCCACTATTCTGTACTGTTATACAGGCAGTGCCTCTATCATCTCTGCTTCCTGGATGCTCCTATGTCAATCACTTTAAGATATGGATTAAAATCATTGTATTCCTTTATCTACTTATACCATTGCTTAATTTTTTTTAAAAAAAGGTACTCAACTTGGGAATACATTGTCCTTAAATAGAAATTTCTTGGAAATTTCTATCAAACATCAGTGAATCTTTAAAAATATATCAAGTGAGAAAACATTTTGGAAGTGCTGCCTTTATCTTCTCCATGGAAAATGGTCTCCAGTTATTTGGATTTTAGGTAAAAAGAATAATTATTTCACCCCAGAGCTGAGAGGGTGACTTAAATATATATATTTTTAATATACTTTCTTTTTTTCTGAATGTGGATTGCACTTCCAGTAAGTTATTCTGTTTCAAGGTGGTCTTCTAAATGAAACACGGTTCATTTATAATTTTTAGAACATGATGCAGAGCCACATGTTATTTATTTTTTAATCATATTTTTTTCTTTATTTTCAGGAAAAAGAAGAAGTAGAGGGAATATCAGTAGGTGCTATACTCTCTGACTATCAGCATGTTCGAGTGGAAAATGTGTAAGAAAATGTTAATTTGTCCTATATTTTTAAAGTTTATGTATTTTAAGAATGTGACTAAATAAAAAATCAGTGTGGGATTGACATATATACACTAATATGTATAAAATAGATAAATAATGAGAACCTGCTGTATAGCCCAGGGAACTCCATTTCGCTGTACAGTAGAAACTAACACAACATTGTAAAACAACTATACCCCAATAATAAATAGATAATTGTATCCAAATAATAAATAGATACGGTTTTGCCCTACATGCCCCATGAAACTAAATGTATTGCCCTAAGTAACAAAAGTTGCACTTTTACTTTTTTTCTATCCTTATATCAACACATGAGAAAACTTACTTTCTTACCATAAGGAAAAATAAATTATTTATAATAAAAAATTGAAACAAAGATTTTTTTGAAGTCAAAGTATTATTTTCAATTTTTCCTTATTTGAATTAGTACACCCTTTTAATATCTTAACTTATCATCATTTGTAATAAAAGTGCAGTAATTTTTTTTTAATGTATTAAGAAATCTCTTCTTCTTTGGTCCTTAGAATTCAATTCTTGACTAAAACTATTCATGAGATTGAAATACTTCTATAAAAAGCCATTCAACTTTAAAGGAATTTTTAGATTGTTGCTCCTCCCATCTCCCCCACCTCCCAAGCAATGTAGTACTAGTAAAACATTGTCTGTACAAGTACCAAAATAGTCAACTCCTTTGATCTACTCAAAAAACATAAGGTCAGATGAAAATAATGATTATTAGGGCTTCCCTGGTGGCGCAGTGGTTGAGAATCTGCCTGCTAATGCAGGGGACATGGGTTCGGGCCCTGGTCTGGGAGGATCCCACGTGCCACGGAGCAACTAGGCCCGTGAGCCACAACTACTGAGCCTGCGCGTCTGGAGCCTGTGCTCCGCAACAAGAGAGGCCGCAATAGTGAGAGGCCCGCGCACCGCGATGAAGAGTGGCCCCCGCCTGCCACAACTAGAGAAAGCCCTCGCACAGAAATGAAGACCCAACACAGCCAAAATAAATTAATTAATTAATAAACTCCTACCCCCAACATCTTCTTTAAAAAAAAAAAAATAATGATTATTAAACGTTGGCTTGGCAAAACACCCACAAATGAATTTAATTTTCATTTTTAATTTATTCGGATAAATAAAATATTGCGTAGAGACTTTACATGTCATTATATTAGCAAAACAGAAAATAAGGACTTCACTATTAATCTTGAGCACAGTTCGACGTAGAAATAAATGATTTTGCCATTTAAAAGGGTAAATGAAAATAAGATAAGGGCTGTATTTATGTAATAGTTTCATGTTCTTGACAAAGAAACATTCATATTGACTATCTCATTAAAAACTCACATATTAATAGACTTGAAAACTTGTTTTATTTTTTATTTTATTTATTTTCTCTCTAATTCCATGATGAATTTAAGGCAGTTAAATATATAGAATTTTAAAAGTAAGTGAAGAGAAAGCAGGGCAAAGAATAAATAAACAAAAAGAAGTATGATGATCTCATATTTGGGGGACTATCAGAATCTCTGGACAATGGAGAGTGGAGGTGGAAGTGGGGGAGGAGGTCAAACGTGTATTTGGAAAAAGTTTTCCTTACATTCTGTCTGCCTACATTTGAGAACAGCTGATTTATAGATGGAGATGGATTGCATATCCCTTAGCCATATGTTAAAAATAATATTATTCTCATCAAGTTTTAAGTCATGTTCTCTGAGAATTATTTTGTTTAAAAATCTTTGTTTTTAAATAAGTTCAAACCTACATGGTTCACTGGGTAGCCAAGCTGCAGATAGGGCTGACATCTATTTATGAAAGCTTTAAGGAGCTGAATGAAAATGTGCTCCTGAGGTGAAGCTGCCTTATAGCAGTATCTAAATAGGAGAAGGGCCCATTGATTACTCATAGGTAGAGGCAAGCTGTTTCTCAAAATGCAGTCTCAGGTACACTTCAACACATGGTTTAAGATGCCCAGATTATATACCATAAAGCACATCTGTAATAATTTAATCCTTGAAAATTGTAAAGCAGTGTTATTGGGAGTCTGTTGGTATACAAACTCAGTTTTGAATTAGCTGATCTTCAATTTGTAGTTTGTGTTGCATCATTATATTTTCAAGGTATAAAGCAATTAATAGATGTCACAAGCTCAAATACAACAGTGATTTACAGAGGAAGCTTATTTCAGCCATGATAATTTTTTTTTTTTTTTTTTGCGGTACACGGGCCTCTCACTGTTGTGGCCTTTCCCGCCGCGGAGCACAGGCTCCAGACGTACAGGCTCAGCGGCCATGGCTCACGGGCCCAGCTGCCCCACGGCATGTGGGATCCTCCCGGGCCTGGGCACGAACCTGCGTCCCCTGCATTGGCAGGTGGACTCTCAACCACTGCGCCACCAGGGAAGCCCCAGCCATGATATTTTAAACTGTTAAAGAATTTAAATAGGTAAAGAAGTATGACTTAAGTCTAAAAATAGCCAAAAGATCAGGGATACCAAAGAAACAATCAAGAATTTTGCAATAAGGCCTGGAAGGAATCAAATTTTTTTCAAAAAAAAAAGACAAAACCTTTTAGCTGAAAAAGGTGGAGAGAAGTTTGATTAGTAGGCATTAAAGATTGGTGATAGGACAGCAAAAACTAATGCTTGTGTTACATGGATAGTTACAGTTTTATTATTTTTGTATTTATTAACTGCCTCCACATTGCTTTAGATGCTCAGGACATTTTAGAAAGGTAAATTATATACTGATAAAAGTCTCCACATTCATAAAGATTTTGGTTTCTTTGAAGGTCAGGGTATATGTGCATGAAAAAGAGTGATATTCCTAAGACCATATATGAGCAAATGACTAAACGTGTGGTACATTTAATAGGTACTGGGATTATCTGAGAAAGAATTCAGTGTGTGCTGGAGTAGTCAGCCAGGAAACCTTACTGACACTAGGGATGATGGGGTTTAGAGCTATGTTTTTTTAATTTGAAATCTGATCTCAGCCACAAGGCACTTGGCTCTGACTACCATTTACTGAAGACCTATTTTATCCAGGTATTGTACTACATTTTTTATCTACATTACTTTTAATCAATTAATCAATTTATCTACATTAATTTTAATCAGTTGGTCCTCCCTGAGAAAGTGACATTTAAGCAAGGGCATAAAGCAAATGAGGAAGGTAGGGAACATGGCAAGTGTGTTAGGCAAGAGTGAGCAGGCCAGGGGTGGCGGGTTGGAGTGAGAGGAGAGTAGTGGGAGATGAGGTATGAGAGTCAACCAGGGTGAGATCCATGTAGGTCTCATTTACTAGGAGTAATGGGGAGAGTTCTGAGCAGAGAAATCCCATGATCCGTTTATGTTTTAAAAGGGTCACACTGGCTACTGTATTGAAAACTGATTTTAAAAGGGCAAGAATGGAAATGGGAAGAAGTTAGGGGAGATACTGGTGGCTCAGACCAGCATGTTAGCAGTGGTATTGGTGAGGAGTGGTCATATTCTTCATTGTGGTAGATTGGATGTGGAATGTGAAGAAAAGAGGAATAATGAATGACTTCACTTTCTAATATTTTAATCTTCTCAAGAACTTTGGAAGGAAATATTTTTGTCCGTATGTATGAACTGGGAAACTAAAGGCCTGGAGCTTAGCTCTGACTTGTCAAAGTCATGCAGCTAGTGAGTGTAGAAGGAGGTTTCAAACTCAGATTTGTCTGGAATCCAAAATCTGCATTCTTTCTACAGCAACATAATGTAAAATATGTAGTACAATACCTGCAGCATACTAGGTATTCAATGAATGTACTTTTTGTTCTTACTATTTTCTTTTCACTCAGTGGAATTCTTTTTTTTTTTTTTTGCTGTCATTATGATTATGCTTTTTCTTAATTCTTTTTGTTTGTATTAACATATCTTTATTTTACCTTTCTTCTCTTTTTTTATTGAAGTATAGTTGATTTACAATATTATGTTAGTTTCACGTGTACAGCAAAGTGATTCAGGTATATATTTTTTTCAGATTCTTTTCCATTATAAGTTATTACAAGATTTTGAATATAGTTCCCTGTGCTATACAGTAAACCCTTGTTTATCTATTTTATGTATAGTAATTTTTATCTGTTAACTCCCATACTTCTAATTTATCCCTCCCCCTCTCAGAGTCAAATTCTTTAAAAAAAATTTCAGAGTTATTAGGTAACAATAATTCATATAATCATAGGTATTATAAATGTAATCAATATATAATTATTTTATTAGGATAAATGTATTTGCCTGTGCTTCACAATTTTGATACCCAAGAAAGTTCTAAAACAAGAATAAACATCCATTAGCATTTGGAAGCTTTTTTGCATAGATTTCTAAACTTAGAGTCTTACTAAAATTAATATTTCTAATCTGCCTGGAGATTTCATTTTTATCTGTTTTTGCATAGCCCATGGAAATTAAATATATTTATGTTGTATATATAAACTTCATTATGCAAAATGTGTTTTTTAAAGTATTTTATATGCTAAAATCCTTGAGAGAAGCAGTATGTTTAAAATCAAAGTAATTGCTATGGATCCAAGTATAGAACATTAAGATATCATCTGATTTTTAAAAAATTATGTTATAGGTGTAAAAGGCTTGATCTCCAGCCTTTAGCTTACCTTTGGCAAAGAAATCAGGAAGATTTGCTCCGAGAGATGATATCATCTAACGTTCAAGCAATCATCATCAAAGTAGCAGCTCTAGGTATGTAACCAGAATTCCAAGGGAGCTGTCTGTTACCACACAGATAATCTGAGTTCACTAATAAGCAATTACAAGTAAAAAGGAAGAATAACTTAGAATATAAAAATGTGGAGTCACAAGCTGAAGAAATTGAGTAAGGGGAAGTTTTAAAATGGGCTTTTGGGGCTTCCCTGGTGGCACAGTGGTTGAGAGTCCACCTGCTGATGCAGGGGACACGGGTTTGTGCCCCAGTCCGGGAGGATCCCACATGCCGTGGAGCGCCTGGGCCCGTGAGCCATGGCCGCTGGACCTGCGCGTCCGGAGCCTGTGTTCCGCAACGGGAGAGGTCACAACAGTGAGAGGCCCGCGTACAGCAAAAAAAAAAAAAAAAAAAAAAAAAAAATGGGCTTTTGATTATTAACCAAAGTGATTAATAGTGAGCCTCTTTTCTTTTTTTAGTATATAACTACCTCTAAAACTGGTATTATATTGTGGTCCTTCAATTTAAGTTCTTTTTATAAGATATGGAATTCATATTCATAGGAAACAGAAAATATAGTTTGATTTTTTTGAAGCTTTTTAAAATCTGTATTGGTACAACACATGATATTTTCCTTGTATTTTTTTAACATACATTGAATAATGCTGAAATAGAAGGATTGTCTTTGTTTGTGGTATCAGAAATAAGCCATGTAGTGGGTTTTTGTTGAGGATGATGAGAAATTCATGTTTGAGAAAATGTCATTTGATCAGTTAGCATAGACACAACAGGCAGGTGGTAATCTGATTCAAAAATGGATATTACATACGAACACATTTAATTTGTTGCTTTGAATTTTTATAATTACATTCATTTTCAAGAAACCATGGGATTTGAGCCCAATTCATTTATTTCATGAACCTATTACAGTAAATGCCCTGGAGCCTCAGGGTTCTCAAAGCCTAAAACATGTACCTCATTTGAGAGTGTTCACCTTGCTGATCTCTAAAATAACAAGGTCCAAAGCTGTGGAAGATTTCACAGATAATTTCACATTTTAAACAGCATTAAAAGGAAGATTCCATAATATTTCTTCTTGGTAAACACCAAGCTACTCTCCTCTTGTGGAAGTTGAGGTGTTATCTTTAGTGGAAAGCCTTATTTAGAGAACATGCAGTTGATCTCCTTAGCTGTTAAAAACATTGAGGTGGTGTTGTGTTCTCATTTTTGAGAAAATGTTGCTCAATAACTCTTATGATTGAAGTTCTCACTACAGATATATTTGTCATATGAGTTTCTATATGAATGTATACAGAATATGCTCTCTCACTTTCTTTGTCTCTCACTCTCTTTTGGATTTTCTCAGATTGCATAGTTCTGTAATGAAGTTCATGTGACACCTCACTGGACAGTACATATTCTGTCCCTTTTACTACTAGAAAATGGAATGGATTAGAACCCTGAGAGATCCTGCCCTGTTAGAAAGACAGAGCAATAGAATATGACCTTACTGCACCTTTATTATAGTATGTGGCTGATATTGCTTGTCTTTTCATTTGTGTGTGTGGATGTGTGTGCGCCTCTCTGTAAAGGTTGGGGATGGTGATTAACTGTATTAAACTTTTGGGCAAAATATAAAACTGAGATAATCTGTCCTTGACATCCCAATGACAAAAGTATAGATCCAATTTGAACATTTACAGCACGTAGTTTCTATTGATTGCCTATAGGTGTGCAAAGATGAAAGTTATTCTCAAGAACACTATTAAAGAAAGATTTGTTGAGTGGCACATTCCTTCTAAAGACACAAACATAAATGACGGAATATAGGTTTCCAAGCTTACACACACACACACTTTAAAATTTTCAGAAAAAGTTTTGAACAAAAAATGGGACAATAGGACCTTTCCATTCACAGAGGGGGTCAGCAAAATTTTGTGGCCCGTGAGATTATGGAATGGTCTTATAAAAGGGTTGATTCTAGGGCTTCCCTGGTGGCGCAGTGGTTGAGAGTCTGCCTGCTGATGCAGGGGACACGGGTTCATGCCCCGGTCTGGGAAGATCCCACGTGCCACGGAGTGGCTGGGCCCGTGAGCCATGGCCGTTGAGCCTGCGCCCTGTGCTCCGCAACGGGAGAGGCCACAACAGTGAGAGGCCCACATACCGCAAAAAATAAAAAAAAATTAAAAAATTAAAAATAAATAAAAGGGTTGATTCTATATGGACGTATAAAAAACAAATTTCGAATAATTGTGTTACACAACCTTGGTGTCTTGCAGGCGTGAGTGAACTCGTGAAATTTTCACATTAACGGCTTAGTGCTTAAAGAGGTTTCTGGGTTTTAGACTTATTTACAGAAGTGTTTCCACATTGGATTTAAGAACAATCCTGCCTTTTAGAAATATTTATTTTTAATTGTATGAGTATTACATGAAAACATTCTTGCCATGTAATGTTAAATTTTCATGGTTCCAGAAAAGATTTGATGTGTTTTCTATCTGCTCCTCTGCTGCCAATGATTCCCTTTACCAGAGATACCCACCAGAGTGATGCTGATCATCTTTTAAATCACTTTTTTGGTATGTGTATATGTAATATTTAAAAAGCCATAAAACAATCATAGTACTTCTACATAGAAATATTATATGAAGAGTATCTTACTCTGTGTATTGATGGGCAACTTTGCCTTTTTTCACTCAACAATATGTTTTGGAGATTTTTTTTTCCATGTCAATAAATGTAGATTTACTTCATGTTTTGTTTTGTTTTTAATTAACCTTTTATTGAAGTATAACATAAATACAAAAATTGCACAAATTCTTGTGTCCAACTTGATGAATTTTCAAAAAGTGAACATATCTATGTAATCAACACCCAAATCTAGATATAGAATATTGCTAATATCTCCCTAGTCAATACTTGCCTTGCCCTCCCAGAGGTAATAGCTCTTCTGATACTTAATACCATAGATTCATTTTTCCTGTTTTTGAATTTTATATGGCTGAATCATAGAATATAGGCTCCATTGTGTCTGGCTTCTTTGGCTCAACATTATGCTTATGAGATTCATCCACGTTATTGAATGATGCAATAGTTTGCTCATTTCTCCTTATAGTGTAGTGTTCCATTGTAGGAGTAAACCACAGTTGAATTGTCCATTCTATCTTCCATAGCCTGTGGGTAGTTTCTAGTTTGGTACCATTATAAATAGTACTGCTATGAACATATAGTGTCATTTTGTACATTTTCTGCCCCAGACCTAGAACACCCATTTCTTTAAGAAGGCCTTGGGGTTTTTTTAAATGGGAAATGATATATGTGTATGTGTATATGTATAACCTCGGGAGTTCATGATATTTTGAAATCAAATTTAGGACTATATAAGGACTATAATTATTCTGTCTTCCATCTGTGCTTTCTTCCACAGTGAAAAATGTTCTTGATTCTCAAGGACATAGGAGATGTTATTGATTAGAAGATCCCATAATTACTGGGAACAAAAGATCAAGTAGTAGTAGGTCTGTAATCCATTCTTTCCAGTAATTGGGATAAGTCCCCTGGAAAAAAAGGAAGAACTCTCCTTATAAACATTAATTACAGATGTTATGGCAAAAATAAACAAAACAAAATCACTAATGATATTTACTAGTGTGGAGGAGTCCTTATCTTTAAACTGCCTTTAGCAGGACGTGTCTGGTTGCTATGGTTGGTTTTGGTAAACAAACCTGGAATATTTGGGTTTGGGGGCATGGCTCCCTGGAACATGTCATGTAAGGTATGTAACTATCTGAATAGGAAATCAATCAAGATGTTTTATGACTGAGGTAGCTATTTTCTATGTAAGTGATATAAACTACATACATTGCTTAGAGACCTTACCTGTTGACCTGGTTCAAGGCAGGTTCAGTGTAACCAGAAAACACCTGGAGGGCTTCACTCATAGTTCTGGCCCTCTCCCTGCTTCACCTGGCCCTTTGATTGCTTGAATCCTTGGAATTATTAGTAAAGCTTGATACTAGGTAAGGTCTCTGGTTTGTATGAGTCTGATTTCACAGTACAGTCTTTTGTTATTGCAAATTGGCCTAGTCAGTGAGATTTTGTTTTTCAGACCCACAGATATATAAGACACCTTTTGGCAAGAAAAAAAAGGGTAGAAAATGGTGATGAGGACTTAACTATTGTTAGCAGCCGCGGTAAAAGCAGGACAGTTTAAAAACAACAAAAAAAGAGTAGTTGGAGAAAAAGCTTGAGACTATCTTTACCCATCACTGGAAAACCTTCTGTTTCCATATATATTTGCTAACAAAGTAACTAAATTGATCAGTAGAAATACCATACAGGTAGTTGGAGACCAAGGTCAGGTGACTACTCAATGCTAAGAGTATTCTGTTTAAGAGTTAGTGCTCTTTATAGAAAATAGCAGCAGAAGCCTGGGGAATGATTATTGACATGGTTTTTAGAATTAACAATCAGCAAGCCATATCACTATTCTAGACATTGTTGAATGGAAAGGAGTATCGAGGTTGAGCAGATGGATGATATGACAGTCCATTCTGTATACTTCTGAACGGTATGACAACTAACTTGCTATAGTGCATTATGGTTGGGATTTGGCAATCTTACCCTGAGAAGAGTAGGTGCCTCACCCCTTCCCTGAACTACACATGGAATACTCCTTCCAAAGCAATAATAGAAATGGTATGAGTTACAATTAACCCTAGACTGGCTTTATTAAGACCAGAGGGAGACACATAATTTGATGCCATTGGCATAAATGATGAAGTCATGCGAGTAGGTCATCATGAAAACATTGCTCTTGGGAAGCCAAGAGACTATTCAGGGCAGTAACTGATCTGCTGGCTTAGTTACCATGCATAGGGCTGCATTGTGAAAAAACTGCCAAGTATCCAAAACAAAGGAGGCAGAAAGGAGAGAAATGAATGGGCTTACCTGGTGACACAGTGATTGAGAGTCCGCCTGCCGATGCAGGGGACACGGGTTCGTGCCCCGGTCCAGGAGGATCCCACATGCCGCAGAGCGGCTGGGCCTGTGAGCCATGGCCGCTGAGCCTGCGCATCTGGAGCCTGTGCTCCACAACGGGAGAGGCCACAACAGTGAGAGGCCCGCGTACCGCAAAAAAAAAAAAAAAAAAAAAACAGAAATGAAAAGATAGGAGAACAGTAACTGGCTCAACCAGGTGGAGTTGTTCAGATGACTTCTGAAAAATGGGTTGACAAAGTAGGAAATTGATGGAGTTTGTACTAAGGATCTAATAAAGCACTATTAAGTTTTAGGAAATGGGAGAGGCATTCTGGCACCACCTTTTTTTTTTTTTATGTTGGGGGTAGGAGTTTATTAATTAATTTATTTATTTTGGCTTTGTTGGGTCTTCGTTTCTGTGCGAGGGCTTTCTCTGGTTGCGGTGAGTGGGGGCCACTCTTCATTGCGGCGCACAGGCCTCTCACTGTCGCGGCCTCTCTTGTTGCAGAGCACAGGCTCCAGACGCGCAGGCTCAGTAGTTGTGGCTCACGGGCCTAGTTGCCCCATGGCATGTGGGATCTTCCCAGACCAGGGCTCGAACCCGTGTCCCCTGCATTAGCAGGCAGATTCTCAACCACTGCGCCACCAGGGAAGCCCCTGGCACCACCTTTTAAAATGCTTCAGCAAATTCATTCTATCTGTTCTGGAGAAATTTAGCCCAATTATGAGGATCATGATTTACAATGGAAAATAAAAAGGGGACTGAATTTATTCTCTCAGAAAGCCGTAGAATCTGAAAAACACTGAGAAGTCGGATCTGTTTGCCCAGTCCGTAGCAGGGAATCTTAGGCTACATACACTGTTGGGGTGGAATGCAAAACTATTTAGTTAGATACTGGGCTCAGTATCCTATGTAATCCCTACAAAAGATAGGAATTGTGCACTGAAAGGCTGAGGGTGAAATTTGTGGTATATAGGAATGCTGTAGTGGAGAAAACCAAAGTAGGGCTAAGGTTAGAAATTGGAAAATATAACTGTTGAGCTTCTCCTGTGCTCATTTCATGTTTACCTGAATGCATAATTGGTGTGGATATTATGTGTGAATAGTATATGTTGCCCTTACCCTTTTTACAGGGGATGTGTACTAAGTCTGTCCCTTCATTTTGTTTTAACTGGCCATGCTAAATGGAAACCTTTGGAATTGCCCAGGCCCTTCTTAGTAGTAAACACTTAAGCAATAAGGATTCCAGGAGGTCAATAGAAGATCACTGCTCATGTTTAATCATCTAGTCTGGCTAGTTCCTGGAGGTTAACAATATGCAATCAAGGATTATACAAGGTAGTTCTTCTTATTGCTATAGCTGTACCTGATATAAAAAGACTATAAACAGGAAGTGCAAAAGGACCAGAGGGACTAGTATGCCATTATAGCGCTGACCAACACCTACTTTACAATACCAGTTTCAGAGTCCATCCATGTACAATATGTTCCATTTTCATGGACTGGAACTCAATATACATTTACTGTGCTGCCACTGTAATGTTTAAATTCATCATCACAATCCAGCGAGGTAAGACTTGGACTTGAAAAACATTAATACCAACCAAGTTAGTGCATTGCATTGATAAAATCGTGAGAATTGCCTCTTCAGAGGAAGAAACTCAGGAGGAGTTAAGAACTATATTATATATATGAAAAATAGAGGCTGGCTGACAAATCCAGCTGAAATTCAAGGGCTAGCTCAGTCTTTGAGTTTCCTGAGAATTATATGGGCTGGAGCAACTGTGGTACATTCCTCAAAATGTGAGAATTAAGTTGATATCTCCCACAAGATTCACTAATAAACAAGAATCTAAGACTAGAAGGGCTTTTTGGATTTAGGCAAAAACTTATTCATCATTTAGGAATCCTGTTCATCCCTATTCGCAGAACCACCATAAAGAAATCTAAATTTGAGTGGAGACCTGAGCTAAAACAAGCAAATTGTAATCCCTAAGAGAAAGAAAATGAGTGAGGTGAGTGCTACAATTGCCTTAGCTAACTGCCTGGAGGTAATTTCTACACTGCAGCATAAGGGAAGAGAACCCAAAGAGAGCTCAGGCAGTTTTCACTGAACTGAGGAGACAGAGATCACAATTCAGAGAGACCAAGTGCTGAAATTTTGTGGGACAGAATACCAGACAGAGGGATCTTCATGGAGAGAAACCTCTGTAGACCTACAGAAAGCTTCTCTCAGTCTTTGGCGGAGTATGGATCTGCATATTTGTGAAAGGGAGCTACCTTCAGCTGAAGAAAGAATCATCAAAAAACAGTAGGCTGAACAATTTCCAGAGTTCAGATAAAACTGGAAACATCCATGTTTCCACCAGTGGAAAGACCTCATCATACATGAGATATCAGGTAGAGTCCTCAAACAGGTATCACCTTAGTAGTCATGAGCCTTAGACTAAAGGCTGCTACGAATCCGATCTAGCAAAATTTAAAAGCAAGCCTCAAAAGGATCAAACTGATTTCAAATAACTTAACTTATGCCAGAACAAAATCTAAAACTATTTAAAGGAAAATAATAAAATCCAACACATAGTATAAAATTCATAATGCCTTGCGTCTTAGTTACCAGGCATGCAAAGAAGCAAGAACATGTGATTAATACTGAGAAAATCAATCAAAATACACCCAGATTTGGAACTGGCAGGCAAGGAAGTTATAACAGCTCTTATAAATATGATCATAATGCTCGAAAAACTAGAAGAAAACATGATTATGATAAGAAATAAAAAATATAAAAAGGCCCAAATACTACTTCAAAAATACCTTATCTGAAATGAACAATACACAGCAATTAGACATTGCAGAAAAGATGAGTGAATCTGAAGACAAATAGTATCTGTCAAAAATTAATCATAGAGGGAAAAAAGGACTGAAAATAATTAACGCAGTATCAGTGTGCTGTGGTACCATAACAAGCAGACTAACTTAGGTGTAGTGTCCTAGGAAATAGGATGGGGAGAATATTTGAAAAAATAATGGGCAAAAGATTTTTCCAGTTTGATGAAAACTCTACATCTACAGATCCAAAATTTCAGTAAACCCAACCAGAAGAAACATGAGGCAAATCACAAGGCACATTATCATCAAATTGTTGAAAACCAGTGGTCAAGAGAAAATCTTAAAAGCAGTCAATGTGAAAAAATTAATTCTATACAGAAAGCAAAGATAAAAAAATCAACAGGCTTTGCCTCAAAAGCTGTCCAAAATGGAATACAATGAATTTATATCTTAAGGTACTGAAAATCAGTAAAAGTCACCAAGAATTTTATACCCAGTAAAAATAAATTTCAAAACGAAGACCATATAAAGACATTTTCAGATGTACAAAAATTGGGGGATTCATCATCTTTAGATCTGCATTTCAAGTAATATTAAAGGAAGTTTTTTGGACAGAAGGAAATAATAGTTGATGAAATTTGAATCTTACAAGGTGATAAAGAGCAATGAAATAATAGAGTAGATAAATTTTATATCTATTCTCCTAACTTTTAAAAAGATAAGCTAGATTATTTAAAGCAAAAATAATGGTAGTGAGTTGTGGGGTTTATATGGGACGTAGATATATAATTATAGTAGCACAAATAGTATAAGGGGGAAAGTACAGTGAAATGAAGGTACAATATGTAAGATTCTTAAATTATACATAATTATATAATGCTATTTGATTGTGGTCTGATAACTTACAGATGTAAAATGTAAACCATAAAGAACCACTAAAAAATAAAACAGGTGTATAAGAGAGTAAATTGAATATTGTAAAATAATACAAAAGAAGTCAAGAAAGGGAAAAAACAAGCAGAACAGATGAGAAAAATAGAAAACAAAAGATAAGATGGTAGATTTAAACTTAATCATTTCAATAATTCAATTAAATGTAAATTATTCAGACACCTCCAATTAAAAGGGAGGGATTTGCAGATTCAATTAAAAAAATGAAAAAGAAGGCTATATGCTTTCTATAAGAAACTTGCCTTAATTGTAAAGACATAAATAGGTTAAAAGTGAATTGATGGAAAAAGATACTCCATGGTAACACTAATTCAAAGAAAGCTGAGATGGTTATATTAATATCAGACAAAGTAGTCTTTAGAACAAGGAGTACTATTAGGGATAAAGAGGGACATTTCATAGTGATAAAGGGGTCAGTTTATCAAGAGAGCATAACAGTCTAAAAGATCTGTGCACCCATAACAGTGCCTTAAGATACACAACATGAAACTGATATAGGGAGAATTGGACAAATCCACGGTTATACACAGAGCTTTCAACATTTTTTTTTTCAGTAATAGCTAAACCAGGTACAGTAGACAGAAAATTATTAGGATATAGAAAGTTTGAACAACACTACCAGCCAACTCACCCTACTTGCCCCTCATAAAACACTTCATGCATTAGCAGCAAAATACACATTTAAGCACACATGGACCATTCATCAAGATAAACCATATTGTGGATCATAAAAGAAGTCTCAGTATATGTCATCATACTGAAATCAGACAAAGCATGTTCTCTGAAAATACAAAAATTAACAGATATATCTGGAAAATCCCCCACACTTTGAAATTAACCAATATACTTCTAAATAACCCACTAGTCAAAGAAGAAAGTATTTGAATTGAATGAAAAAACTGCAACGCATCACAATAGTGGGATACAAGTAAAGCTTCATATTATAATTATTCCATTTATATGACATTTTGAAAATAGAAACTTATACAGACACATGGTAAATAACTGGTTGCCAGATGCTGGGAGTTGGGGGAAAGACTAACTGCAAAGCAGGAAAAGAACAGCCTACAACTTCTCTCATGAACTTTTTAGAGTGGTGGAAATATTCCATATCATTATGATGGTGGCTACATGCCTGTATATATTTCCTGAAACTTAAAATTGGTGAATTTTATTTTAAAGCAAATTTTAAAAATGAAAATAAAAGGGCAGTGAATAAAATTTCCCAAAGACAAGGACTGGCATATTAGCTGTCAAGTAGATTATATTGGACCTTTACCAGAAGCCCCAAGAGACTGCAAATGAGTGTTAACTAAGATGATGCCTATTCAACACTAAGCCTTACTCAACTTAAGCAACATTGGGAAGTACAGTTAAAGTTTGGAGCAGCCATTTCCCCATCTTTTGGTCCACTTCAGTATATTCTGACCACTGTATACATTTCACTGCTATAAATACACAGAAATGGACAAGAAATATCTCATGGACCTACTACATTTGTTAGCATCCTTAGAGCAGCGATGTAATTGAAAATTGGAATGGGGAATTGATGCACTAGTTAATTAAAATGGCTGGTAGGGCTTCCCTGGTGGTGCAGTGGTTGAGAATCTGCCTGCCAATGCAGGGGACATGGGTTCGAGCACTGGTCTGGGAAGATCCCACATGCCGCGGAGCAACTAGGCCTGTGAGCCACAATTACTGAGCCTGCGCGTCTGGAGCCTGTGCTCCACAACAAGAGAGGCCGCGATAGTGAGAGGCCTGCGCACCGTGATGAAGAGTGGCCCCCGCTTGCCACAACTAGAGAAAGCCCTCGCACAGAAACAAAGACCCAAAGCAGCAAAAAATAAATTAATTAATTTTAAAAAAAGAGTGTGTTTCTCTATATTAAAAAAATGGCTGGTAAGGAAAAGAAAAGATTTATGGTTAGCTTAATTAGTTAAATTATTTTGTGCTAATATTGACTATGATAGGAAGTAATGCCAAGACTCTACTGGCAAGGGTTCTAGGATTGGGAGATAGGAATGAGGTGATGGGAGATGACGCAAGTACACAACTATATATTTTCCCTATTTCACAAATTTTTTCTTTTGTTTTGCCTGATCTATACTGGTCTCAGACCTGAGTTTAAAGTTATATGTACCAAAATAAAGTGTTATCAATGCACAAAACACAATATTAATATTACTAAATTTGACAGTGCATATTCCTAAAGACTGTTAGGGGTATGTCATAGCTTCACCCATAGAGATGAATTAAGGCCTATCTGTAAACACAGGGCCATGTGTACTGTGATTCTTTATCTGTCAAATCCTGTAATACCAGCCTGCGAGCAGTCCAAGGAGAAGTGCTAACACGGCTGCTGTTTTTACTGCCCCTGTGGGTTTATAATACATCTACTGAGCCAGAAAGGCCAATCATAGGGGAAAGGGTATGGGTCAAAACAGGTAGTAAATGGAAATGGAGGGAATCAGAGGAGATGGAAAAGCACTTATAAGTAGATTACAATTCTGTGGCAGAGTACAGTCATGTGACCTCCATGCCAGAGCCTCTGAGCTAGAGAATAACACTCTTAGGCATCCCTCTCAGATCTGATGCTGACTACTTAACTTATGTTGAGGGAAAACTCTGGACCTCTCTTCTGCAGAGAAGGGAAGTTGCTGATATATGAGCTCTACGTGAAGATTTTACCTAGATAATTTGAAGCAACAAAATGACAGTGTTCCAATTGATGGTTCAGAGTAGGGGTAGTTTACTACAGTTACCATTCAGTTATTGCTTTATTGTCTATAGCTACCATTCTGATCATTTTTCTGATGATTATTGCTAATGAATTATGTAGGTGGAGGATTCTGAACTGTAGAGCTTTTGCACTCTTTGTGGGCATAAAGCAAAACAATATGTTGCTAAGACATCTACCTAGGTATAATGGAGAGCAGATTTTTACTGCTTGATCTAGTCCTTCAAATACAGAATATGTGAATGTAATGGACTTCATTTAAGGAAATTGGAACATGACCCTTGAGGGAGATGGATTTGGTAGAGATATAATGAATTGATATTACTTATAACTTCTCTCTGGAGTTATGAAAAGTACATTTATGGAAAACCTGTGACACCCAGGCAGAGTTGTATTTGGTATAATACACCAATTGATAATCTTATGGGACTTAACGTTATTTTTGTGTACAAGCCATTATCCTAAATTGTACAAATGCCACTAATGTACCATGGTCATAACACATGTTGTGGGTTGATTACTATTGCGTCTGCTGTGACAGATGTTCTGTAGGGATTTTTGATCCTGGTCTTGCGGTACTACATCACACCAAACTATGGAATGTTCCTGGAAGTTCTTCATGTTGAAAAGAACCTGCTAGTCCAAATATAGACACTAGAGGGAGCTCTTTTCCAGGAGACTGACTACATATAGAAACGGCCCTGAAGGGAGAGCAAAGCTTTAAATGACTGGACTAATGGAATATTTACTTTCATGGAACATTGTGTCAGTCAACAGTATAGGAAGAGGGCCTGAATACTTACCCAGGAAAGACTTGAATATTCTACTCATTATGGAAGTTGCTATTTTTTTTTAAATTTACTTAATTTTATTTATTTTATTTTTGGCTGCGTTGGGTCTTCATTGCTGCATGCAGGCTTTCTCTAGTTGCAGCGAGCGGGGGCTACTCTTTGTTGCAGTGTGCGGGCTTCTCATTGGGTGACTTCTCTTATTGCAGAGCACGGGCTCTAGGCGCGTGGGCTTCAGTAGTTGTATAGTGTGGGCTCAGTAGTTGTGGCTCGCGGGCTCTAGAGCGCAGCCTCAGTAGTTGTGGCCCACGGGCTTGGTTCCTCCGTGGCATATGGGATCTTCCTGGACCAGGGCTCAAACCCATGTCCCCTGCATTGGCAGGTGGATTCTTAACCACTGCGCCACCAGGGAAGCCCCGGAAGTTGCTATTTTTAAAGATCAAAGGAGTATGAGAAGCCAAGCTAAGGATGCCAGTATACAGGAATACTACCATTAGCCTAGATTGTGGTAGGACATTACTGGACAGTGTGACCCTTATATTTGTTTTCTAATGGCCCAGGTACCACAGATAGATATAGAGGGGATTTATCTTTCCATGGTGCATTGATTGAGATTAGCTAGATAAAGGAGTAACACTGTGTTGACCTGAAGAGAGCATTTTGAACAATGATATCTGGAAGCCAATGACTGTTAAAACCTACACTGTGATATCTGGGATATAGTTAAATTCTCAAACCAGATGGAATCCACAACTTAATTGAACAGTAATCTCTGGTCACTACCCTGGTCACTGAATGTGAATGTGCATGAGAAAAAGTTGGTTTTGTTGGGCAAGAAATGGAGAATGGTGCTATAATTCTAATTGACCCTTTATGCCAGCCTGGGCCAGAGCATAACCAGTGTGACAGTGAAGGACTTGGAAAGGAGTTCTGATAGTCCTGGACCTCTCCCTGATTTGCTGTGTTGTTTATTTCTGTTCTTTAGATTATCAGTAAAGATTGATGCTGAATAAGGACTTGGATTTGTTTGAGTCTGACTTGACAGTCCAGTCTTTTGGTTTAACTCAATTTCTCATTTATTTTGTACCACATTGTATATGTAGGGTTGTAGAGAAAATAGGCTTATGTTTCTGCATAATTAGGGCTTTCGGAGCAAATTTTGCAGAAACTTGGGACCTCGGCTAAAAGACAAGCATTAGAATTTAATGTATGTTGGAGTAGACAGAGCAGACTGCAGAGAGATTTACTTCTCTGGAGGTCTGTGTTTACATTTCAGGGGTGGGGGTTGAGACCAGGAACTTAAGAGACATCTCCTGGGTTGTAAAGCTGCAGACACTAGTTTATTCCTCCCCAGAGAGATTTTTTTACGTTCCAAAATGAAGACACAAGTCTTTCCCTTTACTTTTCCAAAGAAGCTCTCAGAAGGAGAAGGAAAACAACTGTCTCTTTTTTCCTAAGTAAATATACAGATTTATACCTTACCTACAGAAGATGGAATTACTTGAAAAATTCCATCTCATTCTCATCACCTTGCTCCTGGGATAAGACCTGGGGCCCAGAAGAGCCAGAATGGTATTACCTACTTACCGTATGTAAGTAGTAATAATAATCTGTTCTGCTCCAAGAAACTCATGTTGGCAGTCGGCATTAGTAATAAATATAGGTATTAAAATTTTAACAATGTATGATACAGTCTCAGAATAACCATGCTAATACCACCACCATTAATGTGATTGTTGAGAACAGTTAAAAATAATTTTTTACACGTGCTTTCCTGCATTTCACTTCCCATTTCTTATGAGTTCTATATCTGTTTTGTCTGAGCATATAACTATTATATACTGTACACTATTTTTTAACAGTTTTATGGAGATACAATTAACATGCCATACAATTCACCCACTTAAAGTGTATAATTCAGTGTTTATTAGTATATTCACAGAGTTGTGCAGCAATCATCATAATCAAATTTTAGAACATTTTTGTACCTGCTCCCCCATAAGAAACCCGTACCCATTAGCAGTCATTCCCCATTTCCTCCCAGCCTTCTCCTACTCCAAGTCCTAAGCCCCACAAAGCTGCTTTGTATCTTTATGTCTTTATATATTTGCTGTTCTGGGTATTTCCTATGAATGGAATACTATAATATGTGGTCATTCATGACTGGCTTCTTTCATTTGGAATAGTGTTTTCAAGGTTTATCTATATTATAGCCTGGATCAGTATTTATTTATATATATTGCTGTGTAACATTGCACAGTGAATTGTCCCTTTTTATTTTTTATTTTATTTATTTTTTGCGGTACACGGGCCTCTCACTGTTGTGGCCTCTCCCGTTGCGGAGCACAGGCTCCGGACGCGCAGGCTCAGCGGCCATGGCTCATGGGCCCAGCTGCTTCGCGGCACGTGGGATCCTCCTGGACGGGGGCACGAACCTGTGTCCCCTGCATCGGCAGGCGGACTCTCAGCCACTGCGCCACCAGGGAAGCCCCTGTCCCTTTTTTTAATTGCTTGATTCAGTTTGCTCATACTCTGTTTAGGAATTTTGCATGTATGTTCATAAGAAGGATTGACCCATAATTTTCTTTCCTAGTAATGACAGATGTGGGTGATAAGGTTACCCTGGCCTCATAAAGCTTAGAAGTGTTTCCTCTTTTTCTGTCTTCTGAACGATTTTCTGTAAGATTGGTATTAATTCTTTCTTCAGCGTTTTGAAGCACTTATTGCTTAAGCCATCTGGACATGGAGATTTCTTTTGGGGAAAGTTTTCAATTAGTGATTCCATTGCTTTGTTAGGTTAAGACTTCAGATTTTCTGTTTTTTATTTCAGTTTGGTAAGTTGTGTTTTTCTCTGAATTTGTCCAAAGTTTTGAAAATTATAAATATAAAGCTTTTAATGCTTCTTATTGTCTTCTTATCATCTGTGAGATTAGTAGTGATGTCATTTTTTTCATTCCAATTGGTAATTTGTTCTTTTCCTTACTTTATCAGTCTTGTAGGGGTTTATTGATTGTATTATTGACAAGCTTTGATTTTGTTGATTTTCTAAATTACATGTTGGTTTCTTTAGTTTCTTAATTTCTGCTGCTGTCTTTATTATTCCTTCTCTTATACTTTCTTTGGGTTTAATTTGCTGTTTAATATAATTAACATATAACATTATATTAGTTTCAGGTATATAACATAATGATTATATATTTGTATATATTGTGAAGTGTTTTCTAATTTCTTGATATATACATATACACTAAATTTCACCCTTGTTTTCTAATATATATATATATTTATGCTATAATTTTTCCTGTAATTGTAGCTCTAGTTGTATTTTCATTATCAGTTAGTTCAAACTGCTTTCCAGTTTTCACTGAAATTCCTTCTCTAATCCATTGGTTATTTAGAAATGTGTTATTTAGTTTCAAGTATTGCTTAGTTTCCAAACATGATGACTTCCTATTTGTCTTTATATTGTTGATTTCTGACTCAATCACATTTTGGTCAGGTAACATACTCAGGATTATATCAATTTTTTAAAAATTTAAGAGGATGCTTTATAACCTAGCATATAGTGTAATCAATAAGTTATTTCTTAATTTTTCTTCTTATTTTATCCATTTGATGTTATCTATTTTTCATGATTTATTGTGTTTTCCTTTATTTTCTGCCTTTTGCTGTGTGTGATATTTTCATGTTCTCTGTTGCTCTGGGAGGGGGATTCATTCTACTAGTAATTAGCTTTAATCTTTTCAAAGTTATATTTTCCACTTAAAATTTTTAAAATATTAATATCAAAAATGCAATATCATCTTTATAATACTTCCTAATCAATATAAGGAATTTAAGGGGCTAGCCCATAGGCAGGACAGAAACGTAGTCCTGCCGCATAGCACAGGGAGATCAGCTCGGTGCTTTGTGACCACATAGAGGGGTGGGATAGGGAGGGTGGGAGGGAGATGCAAGAGGGAGGAGATATGGGGATATATGTATATGTATAGCTGATTCACTTTGTTATAAAGCAGAAACTAACACACTATTGTAAAGCAATTATACTCCAATACAGATGTTAAAAAAAAAAAAAGGAAAAGAAACATAGTCCTATTTGGGATCCTTATATCCCAGTGATAAAAAGGATTGACCTTTGATTCAAAATGACTTGCTGTATTTTTTCAGAAGTGTGCTTAACATGTTGGGCCTCATATGTGCTAGTTTGTAAGCTGATAATAGAGACAAATAGAAACATTTTCAGTGCGAGGTGCTCTGGTATCCTGACAGTTAATTTATATATTATACAGGACAGCCTGGTGCAGTACATTTGGGAATGTTACAGCCAAATAAAGACATCTTTACCCCTCTTCTTTTTTCCTCTCCATAGACATATATATCAGGGACCCAGGTCAAATTTCTAGAACAATTGTTTTCAGCCTCGGCTGCACATCAGAGTCACCTGTTGGGCTTTTAGAAATCCCTTTGCCCAAGCTTCACCCCAGAGGAATTAAATCAGAATATCTAGAGATGACACCGAGGCTCGCGGGCTCTAGAGTGCAGGCTCAGTAGTTGTGGTGCACGGGCTTAGTTGCTCCATGGCATGTGGGATCTTCCTGGACCAGGGCTTGAACCTGTGTCCCCTGCATTGGCAGGTGGATTCTTAACCACTGCACCACCAGGGAAGTCCCAGAAATTGCTTCTTTTTTTTTTTTTTTTTTTTTTTTTTTTTTGCATTACGTGGGCTTCTCACTGCTGTGGCCTCTCCCGTTGCGGAGCACAGGCTCTGGACATGCAGGCCCAGCAGCCATGGCTCACGGGCCTAGCCGCTCCGCGGCATGTGGGATCTTCCCAGACCGGGGCATGAACCCGTGTCCCCTGCATCGGCAGGCGGACTCTCAACCACTGCGCCACCAGGGAAGCCCAGAAATTACTTCTTTAAACAGGGGGCAAGATTGGATGAAGATGGGACACAGAAACAGCTATAATTCAGTGAGTGGCGAGTGACCAGAACATTGAAAGGACGAGAAATGGTGCCATAGGAGGACTATTTAAAGGAGCTATATATTTAGCCTGAAGTGAAGGCAGCGGGTTACTGGGTCAAGGAAAATGGGGATTTTTACAGCAATCCACAGTATTTGAAAGGCTGCTGGTACTTTTGTGATTTCAAAGAACAATTCTAAGAGGAAGTGGAAGTTATGTAGTGAAAGAAGTCTTGACTTGGTATCAGAACTTTCCTACATTTGGAGCTCTCAAATAGTTTCATAGGAGGTTGCCACAGGCCCTTGTGTGGATTTCTTCAAGCTTCTACTGCATGCCCTTGCCCTTTCCAATATAATACTGCTCCTTCATGCTGAAACAGAAGTCATCTGAGGTTGTAGAATGGGGCTAGCTAAGGTTGCTTTGGGGAGGAAATTCCATCCTACTCTAATGGCTTCTGGCTCCATTCTTGAAGGGTGGAGGTTTGCCACCATTGGATAACTTCAGAACAATATGCCACTGGCTCTGAGGGCAGTTCTATAGAGAGGATTTTGGAAATGGATTGATTAAGGGCAAATATATACTACCGGAATAAGCATATGTCGTGTGCAAAGGTGACCACTTTGAAGGTACAGCCCTCATTTGACTACGTAAAAATCAGTCTCATTACTTTATTCTTAGTTTTCATTAAAATCTGATGCTTACACAGAGCACAGTGATGAGAAATTTAAACTCAGTTGTGGCATTCAGATTCCATTTGCTAGGTAAAAATTTTGTTACATGCTTATTTTGCCATTGCATATTGGTCTCTTACTGTTTTTTTCTTGATTTGGAAGCACATCTTCCTTCCCTACTGTTACTCTGCATCTTGTGTATAGTGAAATTCTTTTTTTTTTTTTTAATTGATGGTGATCTGTCTGTGTCTGGAAAAGGTAACACGGTGTTAGGGAAGAAAATTGTCCCTGAAACTTTGTTTCCATTACTTAGCAGGTTTTACAGTTAATGACAGATGTTTCTCTTGTGGCCTCTCCTCCCAAAGACTGTGCTTATTTTTCTCCAGCAGTTTCATGTGACCTTGTTAAAAGCTTCATGTAATTCCCAAATAAATTACATTTACTGGTTTACTTCTATCTAGTATTTTATTGACATTTCCAGATAAGTTTAATAGGATGGAGGGAAACAGTGTTCTCTTTATAGACTCAGTGGGTGATTTGACCTTAGCAGGTTAACCTTACCCTGATGTTGAAAAAAACTATTCTTAATTAGACTCTATCAGTTTCTCCATTATCACCAAGAGAGCCACTGGTCTGTAATTCTATAAATCTTAATTTGATTGTTTTTCTTTCTTACAGAAGAGCTACCATATTAGAAAAATTGCAATATTTGGGAACAGTTGCTGGTTTTCTGAATACATTGCATATCCTCATCTGTAGCTGAGCCATTTCACACTTTATTTCCTTCAGAAACTCTCAGTTGAATACCATCTGGTCATGGTAATTTATTACTGTGGAATTTCTCAAGTTGCTCTATTATTTCCTCCTAGGAGATTGCTTTCTGCTACTGCCCCACTGATTTTCTCAGTAAGTGCCCTTGGAATAGTCGTTTCCCCACTATCCTGTACAGCAAAGGTCAATGCCATATAAAACTGAATTAAACTTCTCTGCTGCTTCTCATCCTTTTATTTGTCCTCATTTCAAGTCCTCACTGATGGGGAGAAACTCGGCAGTTAGTCCAACCACTCATGTGGTCTGCTTAGTCCTCATGGTACCTTTTGTCCTTTTAATTTTCAAATTCTTTTTTTTCCCTGACAGTGTATTTTTGGTATTTAATACAGAAAAAAAAGGCAAGTGTTAAAAAAGATATTCTAGATACTTTCAATGTATTCATAAGTGACTCTGGAATTATTTCCAGTTTTTTTTTTTTTCCAAACTATCCACAGATTTCACTTTTGACCTGTCGAATAATGAGCACTCTGTATATGCCTCTCATTGCCACTGTCCTTTTCTGTCTTCCAAGCAGCCTGGATAGTTTTTAAACTCCCTTACTTGCCTCTCGGAGGGATGCCAACCATTTTTTTTCTTCACATTTTTAACACATACTTTTTAAAGTTTCACCCTTTGGGTTAACATTAAGAGATGCCCATACTAATTAGAAAACAGCTTTAATTGTGCCAACATCCCAGTTGCTGAGTTCCACTCCTACGCATATTCACCTGCGGTAATTCCTATATGTTATATTCATCTGTTTCTTCTTTTATAACTGCCCAAATAAGCCAAGGTACGGCATATTAATTATTGCTTCCACACCTTGCACTCTTCTGTCATTCATCTGGATAATAATGGACATAATTAAAATCATTCATTGCAATAGCCTTCCTAGAAAAGATTGCTGAACAGTAAAGGTTAAAAGCAATTTGCATTATTCTTTCATATTCTATGGTTAACATAACTTTTTTTTACACCTGAACTTTGTTCAAATAATTATTTTGTTTAAAAAAGGTTACTTAATGTGCATTCAAGTGTAAATTGCTACTAGAAATATATTTTTACCTTTATACAAAGTACTGTAGCACAGAATTTTTAAACTCAGGTGTTGAAACATCAAAAGTTGAAACTTTTAACATCTCCCAAGTGTGTTGTAAATATGTACCATTTTAAATTAAGGAAGAAAAATCAAGTCTTAAATATCAAATTCTGAGTATATGCAATATAATCTTTCCTTAAGGTTCAAATACAAATACTACCAGTCCCACAGCTACCCATCTCTGAATAGAGTGCCTTTTGCTCAGTCTGTAAAGTGAAGTAACAGATTATAACAGCAGAGGAAATAAATGCTGATTTTGTTCATTTTATGGCTAGCACATCTTTTCCTTTGCCAGGTAAGGCAGGCTGTTCTAAAAATATGTTAGGCATATAACTATTTGGTGCTAGTATGGATATGTTCTTTGAATTTTTGAATACATTAAGATTCTATTCATCTCAAGCTACTTTGTATGTATACCTATTTGTATGTGTGTGTGTGTGTGTGTATAGATATATATATATATATATATATATATATAGCCTTCCAAGAAATATCTACCATGTTATAATTCTAAAACCTGTCTTTCTACCTTCACCCCTACCAATTCCCTTTATTCTTTAACATATACAAAATGTAATATTCACAAATAAATAAGTTCTTATTTTAGTGCCTGCTATTATAAAAGTTATCCCTCTGTAGTAAGTAACCTTTATGGCTGTGTCAGGCAGTTTACACTAAAACAACTTTCATGATAATATGTAGCAATTCACTGAAAATTCCTTCTGGAAAGGTAGGTCTGAGTCTTTTTCTGTTTATCCATTTAGTAGTAAGACTATTTAATAACTATATTGCCCAAGCAGATATTTGTGTGTAGAAAATACCAGTATCATTCTATATTTGCCATGGTTGGAAAGTGGGATTTTCCTGTCTTAGCTGAGGTCCCAACATTTACGTATTAAAACTGCTTGGAACAAGAGTATGTTATAAAGTTTGTAGGGCTTGTCTTCTGACAAAATTTCTTTCAGAAAGTTAATATTGTATTGGTTGATATCTCAAACATATGTAGGTAAATATGTAGAAATATTCATAGGTCACAGTTAGTGTAAAGTTACATAAAAACCAGGTGAGGTAGGCATCTCACAGTGCAAGACCTAAGATATGGGCAATAATCAGGGTTCTCTGAAGTCGCCTGTACTTCTTTTTCTAGACAGTTATTCTTTCACTGGAAAAGTCTTAGGATAGACTTCCTTCTGAATTTGATTCTAACTTCACTCAAGCAAGCAAAATTTAGTTCTAGTTTTGGGCAGTTTCAGTCCTGATGTTTTCCTCTTCCTTTATTCAGTGGTCTTTTCAGTGGAGTTTGGAATGGAGAGGGTACATGTGTTAATAAGCAGGGTTCTCCAGAAAAACTGAACCAACATGATACAAAAGAAGTGTATTATGAGGAGCTGCTCACATGATTATGGAGGCTAAGAAGTCCCACAATCTGCTGTCTGTAAATTGGAGACCCAGGAAAGCCAGTAGTGTATTTCAGTCCAAGTTCAAAGGCTTCAGAACCAGGGGAGCCGATGACGTACATCCCAGTCCAAAAGCAGGAGAAGATGAGGTGAGATGTCACAGTTCAAGCAATGAGGCAAGAAAAAAGGGGTGAGTTCCTCTTTCCTCTGCCCTTTGTTCTGTTCAGGCCCTTAACAGACTGAGTAATGCCCACCTACATTGGAGAGGGCAACTTACTTTACGAGACCACTGATTCAAATGCCAGTGTCATCCACAAACACTCTTACAGACACACTCAGAAACAGTATTTCATCTGGGCATCCCATGGCCCACTCAGGTTAACACATAAAATTAACCATCACAGGAAGAAAAGGAAAGAATTGGATGCCAGTGCTTATGTAACCATCTTGCCCAGAAGTATAAATGAAGGATTTAAAAATGAAGATGACCAGATCAGATTTCCATTTTGGACAGCTCTCTGACTGTAGTGCCCATTAAAGTTTGATATTCCTCAAAGTTCTTGCCTGTATTTTATCTTCTCATTTTACAAGTTCTCCTTGAGTGTTCATCTTGTGGCTTCTATTTCTATATCAGTATCCCCAGCTCAGACTTCCATGCTGGGCTCTAACCCCATATACCTAATTGCCAATTAAATATCTCTTCTTGGGTGATTCCCTGAAACCTCAAACACATGTCTAAAATTGAATTTGCCCTTTATTTCCTTCCCAAACTTTCTTGTGTTCTGTTCTATATCTGAAGTAAATGGTGTTTGGTGCCACCATCTTTTAATTTGACCAAATCAGAAACATGCGAATCATCCTTGCCTTTTCTTTTTCTTGTATTCACGATACCCAATTTATCAGCAAGTACTATATATCCTACCTACTGTATGTTGCTCTCAAATCTGTTCTCTTCCTTCCATACCTATTGCTTTTGTCTGTTATATCCTGTCTCACTAATTATTGCAGCAATCCCTTTATTTGCCTTCTTACTATCAGTCTTGTTTCCTGCCAAGGAATTCAACTGAAGCTAGAGTGATCTTTCTAAAGAAAGATCACTAATTGGATCTAATTGGATCACTAAAGATCTAATTGGATCATGTCATCCTCTGCTTAGAATTTCTCTGTGACCTTGCATTCAAGTACAAACTCTTTAAAATGAAACACAAGGCCCTGTAGGATTTGGCTTTTGTCTACTTTTTTTTTAAAATTTATGTATTTATTTTTGGCTGTGTTGGGTCTTTGTTGCTGCGCGTGGGCTTCTCTCTAGTTGTGGCGAGCGTGGGCTACCCTTCATTGCAGTGCGCGGGCTTCTCATTGAGGTGGCTTCTCTTGTTACGGAGCACAGGCTGTAGGCACGCAGGCTTCAGTAGTTGTGGCTCGCAGGCTCTAGAGCACAGGCTCAGTAGTTGTGGCGCACGAGCTTAGCTGCTCTGTGGCATGTGGGATCTTCCCGGACCAGGGCTCGAACCCGTGTCCCCTGCCTTGGCAGGCAGATTCTTAACCACTGCGCCACCAGGGAAGCCCCCTTGTCTACTTTTTTTAACCTCAACTTTCACCCCTCTAAACGCTCCCTACTCACATCAAGCTTCTTTCACTTTCCAGTCCTCATTATGTTGAAAACTAATATGAAAAATTAGGAAGATATTTCTATAATAAATATTTTAAATCCCCCTTTTAAAAATTAATTTGACTCGCATATCTTCCACTTTTTATTCATTTTTTTCATATTAAAACTGTGTTGTATTTCAAAGGTAGAAGAAGGACCATTTGAGCTATCATCAGCAAGTATTGATTATCATTAACTGCATAATTGTATTTAATGTGATTTATTGGTCATTCATTTCATGGGTGCCATGATCTTAAAAGTGAATCCATGAAGTGTCTGAGTCTCCTTCATGTTACATACACTGAAGTACAGTACCAGTTCATAGATTTCAGAAAGAAGTTACATGTTGAGATGAGTCCTAATACAACCTCTAAGATAGCTAAGCTTTTAGTGATCTAATTGTAGAAATGGAAAATCTGGAAATTCAAATAAGATCCTTCCCCCAATAGTCAACTTTCAAAACATGTGAGCTAATTTTTACCTTAGAGATCACATAATCAGTCTTTTTTATTTGTTCTTTTGACACAAATATAGTGGTTATATTTATAAAGTGCTCAATTGTAGAATAATGGTGTGCTCAGTTGAAGTCTGGGAACAAAAAGGTTATATTTACCAACAAAAACATTAGAGCTTTTGAAATGAAATTCACTTGTTTTGATGGCCAGTGAGCCTGGTAAAAATAGGAAGAGATTATTGGGGGCGGGGAGGGGTTGTGTTTAACTTTTGAAGATACACAGAATGCTCCATTCCTGTCTGCACTGAAATTTATCAAGATTTATAGGCAGACTAGAAATTGCTTCTCAGAGTGATTATACCTTTTCGAATATCACCTACTGATTTTACAGTAAAAGTCTAGGCTACAAAAGTTGAGGACACAATTCATTTTATTTGACTCTGTTAAAAGTAGCATTATCAAACATTTCGTGATGCTTCTCTCATATCATATATTGGGCTGTCATGAAGAAATAAACCTCCACTTGCTTTCATGATAGTAGACAATAAATTGACTGATATAATTCAGTTGAGAAGTTGAAAAATACATTGAAAATAATGGGGCATAACATTGTAGGGTTAACATTTATTCATAGATGATACAATTAAATAGAACAGGCATTAACTTCAAGGTCAATCAGTAAAGTAATAAAATTGAATATTTTAATTGAATTGTAATTACTTCCCATTGATACATGCAAGTAAAGTAAAATAGATGTCAGCTCTGCAAATTATGGTTCTTCCTCCTAATTAATTTCTTAATTCTGCATGGAGTTATCCAGTGCCTAGGTCTTGTTGTGGGTTTATTCATCCACCCAGCTTCCATCAATGAATGTCTGTATGTCATGATTAAATGATTAGGTGTCAGGATTTATAGTAAATTTTTCTGCACTTTGAAGAAAATTTTGTTAGTAACTTAAAGTAGCTTATCTAGGTATTTGAGTTAAATGTACTTTAAATATACTTTATATTTATATAAACATTATTAAATGTTGCCATCTCAATGATTATAAAGGTTTTCATAAGGGAGCTAGACACATTGAGACTCACATTCCACACCTGACTGATTCAGGAGGTAAACTGAACAGACTGTTAGGGTTTTGGTGAAGCACAGTTTCTGTGCATTCATGACCCAGGCTTCACTAGAGAAGAGACACCTAAATTGAGTGAATCTAAAAAAGAAACATCTTTTTCAAGGACTAGGATAAATTGAAGCTTTTAGATAAAGTTGAATTGCATGGAAAAAGCCCATGAACCATTGTGGCTTTTTCATAGGCTTTTCACAGTCCCTCAAAAGGTTTTTACATAATATAGTTTTATATAAAATAAAATGGGAATGAAGACATTACAAAGATTAGGATAGAGATTTTCAAATTGTATTGAAATTGTATTGGGTCTAGATACTAGCATTTATTCAAAGAAAGAGAAGATTATGCCTTTGGACTGGCTGCATTTACCAGTTAAATAGCTACTGTTTAAAAATTGAAAATAAAATGAATACGTAAGATGGATTTTAAAGTTACTGAGGTGTGTTATATATTCATGTACTCCAAAGTGGTTCCATATAGTAGAATCATTTGAGAGCAAATATATTGGTATATTAGCATCTTTCTTTAGTTGAGTTTAAAAATATAATTGGATACTTGTTGATAAAACAAGTAAATTAAACTGAGAAGTTATTTATTTTGTCTAAGCTTTGTGTTAAATTTTAACTCAAACATTGACTTTATTATGTAAAATATTTCTCTCTAAAGCACTTAAAGCATAAATCCAATGATAAATATATTTTATTGATACTAATCTGACCCTGACTTTCCATTCTCAATTATGAAGGATCTGCAGTGTCAGAATTTTCTGTGCATATAATCTAGTTAGAAAATACCAAAACCAAAATACATGAGGTAAAGATTAACATCTTTGGGCTTCATAATTATAGATAAGCTAACAGGGTTTTTTTTAATGTTAAACTGATCTGTTTCTCCAGATGCTTGTTTTAAAATTATCTTAATAATTGTCTTATTCCATTTAGAGAAATTAAATATCATACAGGTTGTACATGCAATGCTAAGATGTTTCTAAATGAAGAAACTTGTGAAAAAATGTGTAAGTGTAATAAAATTAAATATTCAATCCATTATATTTATAAAAATAAGTTACAAAGAGTTTTCATTTGCATATAGTCTAATATTTATGGAAACATCAGTGTTTTAGGCAGTAAAAAATTTCTTGAGAAAAGTTCCATATCTGAGTGTATTCTAGGGTAGGATGAATAATCTTCCTACCACATCCCTGACTAATATCATCCCACGTGTAATAGTATACCAATTTAGAAGAGATCTCGGAGATCAGGGTGGCTTCAGGCCATTGATTTCTCAAGGAGAGGAGCTTGAATTGCTAGGAGTCTCTGGATCTTATCCAAGGAGATATTTTATAAAAACAATTTGAAATGCACGTCTTATGGGCAGTGATCGTGAGGTCCCCAATGACTTGTCACTTTCTAATGAACAGAAAAATGGAAGCAAAGACAGATTGCACTTGCACAGGGTAACCAGCATCAGGAGAAAAGCACTTGAGTAGTCATTACCAACTACAGTAGAACATGTTAGCCTTACCCAAATATGTATTATATACAGTGTTGATTTAAAGTAGAAAGATTCATTCAGAACAATATGTACATTATTGTATGGAATCTAGCCAAGCAGTTTCATTATTAAAACTTAGACATTTTTTTGGAAAAGAATTATAGTCTATTTAAATAGTATCATCTCATGAGATAAGAACTCCTAAATCATTGTTTATGCGAAGATGCCTACCAAAATCACCAGACATAACCTCTGATAAATTTACAATGTGTCAAAATTGTTTGTTTCTCAGTTCCCGCATTTCCTTGGTTTTACACGTCCATTGGGATCATCTATTGATGTGTGTATGTGAAATATCCTTACTGATTGGCCTGCCCTGTGTAAAAGATCTAAATTGTCAGACCATGACTCGTAACAGCATCTCATCCTCACCAAACATGGTGCAGACTGTATTACCAAACTATAATGACTCATACATGCAGCTTATTTCATTATTAACTCTGAGAAAAAATGTAACTCTTTTATTTTAGCTATTTTATAGTTTTACAATAATCTCCTAGTGAAATGATCTATAATGTGTTTCAGAAAAATATTTGAAAATCTTCCTTAAAGTTTTAAATTTCTATTTATTCTAATTGTTTTAGCTCCATAGAATTTTCAGTGCTTATCCTAGGAATAAATAAATTTAAAATATTTCTATGAATACACAAAAACCTTTTTACCAGGGTGTACTTCTGTGATGAATACAGATTCATGTGGAAAAAATGTGCCCAATGTGACTTATGTTTACATATTTTACTGACCGTCTTATCTAAAGGCAAGCCAAATTACTTTACTGCTACATCATGGAATGCAGCCATCTTTGAAATGAGATATTACAGCTATTTCTCTACTTTAACAGTTCAGAACTGGGGCATGATGATTTTGCAATGAATTAAAAGGCTGCAAGGAAAATGGAAAGATTGTTGGCTTGATCTTTCATTGCCTACCTGTATAAAATCACATGCTCTTAAATTCCTTTTCATGCCTTTTAGATAGGCATTTATTTACTCCCAAACCCTTATAGAGAACACAAAACATAAATTCTTAGGTTCAATCATGAGAGACTTTTTAAATGATTTTAATGATGTGTAGCCTGATGCTAACTGCTAAGGTGATATGCATGTGCTATGTGCCCAGTATATATGAGAATCAAGGAATTGGAAGGGCGGCTAAAAAATGACTTCCTGCCATGCTGGCCTTGTACATTCTTGCTTTGAGTTTTCCAAATTTCCACCCCAAACCATGGCAGTAATAGATGAATATATGAAGGAAAAGTATGAAAGAGCTGTGCTGGAAAGCATTATAAACATCTCTGTGAATTAAGAATGAATAGACATACAAAATAATTCAGAAATGAAGCTGTGGGACTGTAATACAAAGGGTCAGGAAATAAGCAAAAGCAATTGGGAGGTCACAGTCCTGTGGGGAAACAGACTGAAAGTGCCCCCTCTGAGGGAGAACCTCAAAGAGATAAAAATAAGACATCCATTAAAGAAAAAGCAGTCAATTAGAAAAATAAATCACTCAAAATGAAATAGCAACAGTATGATGTGAAAAGTAAACAATTCGAAATTTGGGGTGAAACACAGAGTCATTTAAAAAGCAAAATAGTGGGCAGAATAAACTCTAGATGAACCAAGTCAAAGACAGAATGAGTGAAGCAGAAAAAAATAATTCACCCAGAAGACAACATTGAAAGAGCAACTTACAAATATGGGGGATAGATAGGAAGATAGCAGTATTTGTGTAATAGATGTTTCAGAAAAAAATAGAAGGCAGAAAAACAGTATTTACAGATATAATGGCTGAAAACTTTTTAGGTTCGAAGAAAGATGAGTTTTGGAATTGAGAGTGCATATTAGGTGCTGTGCAGTGTAAATAAAAATAGATACTTTGTGTTAAAATTATAGAATGTCATAGGTAAACTGAAAATTGTACTGTCTAGCACAGAGAAGATGAAGATTCCTTATATGAGAACCCCTGTTTGACAGCGTAAATCTCATTAAGAACAACTAAAGCCTAAAGAAGTAATAATATATTACAACTAAACTGTTAAGTGGTGGAGATAGCAAAATAGACATTATCAGACAGGTAAAAACTAGGAGAGTTTACCACTCACAGATCTTCAGTGAAAAAATAAAGATTGGACTTAAGTCAGAAATAAATTGAATTCCGGGAGAAATGAATGACAAACAATGGTGAGCACAGACACTGTAAAATGTGTTCATAAGCTTACATTTTCTTGCCCAAAATGATGGAACTAAAATTTAACACAGTGATAACAACTTAAATGGTAAAACTTATTTAGTGTCTAGTTAAAAACATGCTAACTTGTTTTGGTCAAAAAGTTGCTAAATGGAATTCCCTGGCGGTCCAGTGGTCAGGTCGCTGGGCTTTCAGTGCTGAGGGTGTGGGTTCAATCCCTGGTGGGGGAACGAAGATCTTGTAAGCTGCGTGGTGTGGCTAAAAAGAAAAAAAAATGCTAAACATAAATTCTTAGATTTATATTCTACGGTTCATAAATTCTTAGATATTTAATACTTTAGACTTAAATACTGTGGTTTTGAATGAATGTTAAAAATTACAAATGATTACTGGAAGAGTAGAAATTCAGTCTACAGCTTTCTTTTTTTTATTTTTCAGATTAACATGCATTTATTCACTAAAAATTTCTTGAAAGCTTACACTTGAAAGTGTTCCAGGCACTGTACTAAGATGAGACCGATGAAAAGGATAACATTTTGTTTGTTTGTTTGTTTTGTTTTTTTTTGTTTTTTGAGGTACGCGGGCCTCTCACTGTTGTGGCCTCTCCCGTTGCGGAGCACAGGCTCCGGACGCGCAGGCTCAGCGGCCATGGCCCACGGGCCCAGCCGCTCCGCGGCACGTGGGATCCTCCCGGACCAGGGCACAAACCCGCGTCCCCTGCGTCGGCATGCGGACTCTCAACCACTGCATCACCAGGGAAGACGAGGATGACATTTTAAAAAAAAATTTTATTGGAGTATAGTTGCTTTACAATGTTGTATTCGTTTCTGCTATACAGCAAAGTGAATCAGCTATACGTATACATATATCCCCTCTTTTTTGGATTTCCTTCTCCTTTAGGTCACCACAGAGCACTGAGTAGAGTTCCCTGTGCTGTACAGTAGGTTCTCATTAGTTATCTATTTTATACATAATATCAATAGTGTATATATATTGGGAGATTGGGATTGACATATATAGTCTACAGCTTTCTAATCAGCAGAGAAAACAAACAGACAAAATATCCTTTTTGATCCAGTATGAGGCAGAAAGTGGCAAAGGAAAAAATATATATATATAAAGTTTAATGTAACAAAAAGTGCACAATAAGGTGATGGAAACAGGTCCAGACCAAAAAAAAATTGTAAAATATAAAAAATATAAAATATTTAAAATCAATTCTTTGAATTTGTATTTATAAGATAGGATAAAAAATTTCAAAACCCAGTTATATGTATGTCAGAAAAACGTTAACAAAAGAAAGCTGGTGTTGTAATGTTGATAAATAGAAGATATGATAAAAGTCATATGTGGAGATGAAAAGCTCACTACATCTTGATAAAGGAATAATCCTCCCAAGAAGTTTTAGAAATTATGAATTTGTGTCCATAACAACACACCTCTCAAATGTATAAAACAAAACTTTCAATTATAAGAAATTATTAAAACCAAAATCATAATGGGAAGTTTTAACCACCCCTTTATTTGAAACTGATGGTTCATGGAAACCAAGTATTAGTAAGGTCATAAAAGATATGAACAGCAGAATTAACAAGATCATGATTTTTTATGTTTAGGTATAAAATCTTACTTTGCTTTCAGCAGATCCACTTTCCAAGCACAAATGGGGCATTTATAAAATTTAATCATCTATAAGTCACAAACGAGCTTCACCAAATTTTGAAGAATTATCATATAAAGACTACAGTCTTGACCATATGCAATTAAGTTAGAAGACAACAAAAAGTAGTGAAAGTAAACAAACATGTTTTGACACTTACAAGAGTAATCTTAAATAACAATAAAAATGACAAAATATTGAAAACAGAATGACAAATGTGTCACTTTCAAATCTTCTGGGATGCAGCTAAATTGGTACTTTAAATCTTCCTATTTAAAAAGTAAGAAATGTGTAAATATAAATGAGTCAAGCATTCAAATCAAGAAGCTAGAAATAAATAAGCTATTGAATGAACACAAAGAAAGCAGAAGTAAGGAAGTGACAAAAGTAAGAGTAAAATTTATGAAATTGAAAAGTGGAGAAAATATTAAAAACAACAAAAAGCTGGCACCTTAATGAGACTCCCCAAGTTGCCAGATACATGACAAGATCCATCAAAAATAAAAGACCAATCCAATAAAGTATTCTGCCTTATGTGAATTCATAAAATAAATGGCCTTGGTTTAGAAGTGTTTCAGTATTATTAAGAAAAGAAGATGAATGGTCTATTAGAAAAATAGTCATTTTCACCGTAAAAAAAAAAAAGTTACAGATCTGGCCACAAATTTCTGAAGAACATGTTCCACCTCAATCATACAAGAGTAAAGATATGCAAATAAAAATACCAAGGGGATAAATAACATTTTTTCCTATCAAAATAGCAAAAGTTTTAAATTTAATAATATCTAGTATTGGTGAAGATGTTAGAGAACACATCTCAGTAGATATAGACAAAGTATGTATAAAATTTGGTGTCTGTTCATGCTATAAAACAGCAGAATTAGCAAGTATGATCATGAGAACAGCGAAGAAATCTTAGCAAATGAAGTATAGATGGAAACATCCTTAATCCAACATAGAGAAGCAACATAGTCTGGCAATTGAAAGCCTGGACTGTATAGCCAGACTGCCTAGGTTTGAATTTTCATTTTTATCTCTTGGTAGTGGGTGATCTTAGAGAGTCACTAAACTTCTCTGTGCCTCAATTTTCTCACATATTAAATAGGGATAATTATAATACCACTTATTGGATTGTTATGAGAATTCAGTTAATATTTGCAGAGCACTTATAACAGTGCCTTGCACATAGTACTATATAATCTATATATATTTTTTTAAAATAAATTTCACAAGGAAAAATCATTTCTAACAGACATGTTAATTAGCAAACTTTCTCTTGCTAGTCTAAGATAAAGATAATTGTACCACTAGAAGTTATAGCCGTTGGAGTTATGGGTTCTGATTAGAGTCCTTTAATTGCCAAATAACCATCTCTGAGTGTAGATTAAAACAGACACTTGTATATTTCACTGGATATGCTGAAATATTTTAAAGTAAGTTGTAGGCAACATGACACAGATTTCCATATGTATGGAAATGTTGTTTGGCAGAGGTGGCATATACATCAATAGAGAAGGGATTCCATAAACAGTACCTACCCATAAATAAGAGATACAGTTATAACACTATATCTATGATAACTGAAAGTAAATTCTACATGGATTGAATATCTAAATGTGAATAGCAAAAATTTAAAACTTTGAAATGAAAATATGAGACTAACATGATGACCATGGGCATCATTTATTACAATACAAAGGAAAAACATTTTTAAATAACAATTCTTTTGACTACTATAAGGTTAAAAAGTTTATGTTTATCAGGAGACCCTCCCTCAATAAAAAAAATGTAATGACACAGATTAGGAAGATATTTAGAAGATATTAGGAAGATATTTACCGTTCCCATAATGATGAAGGATTAGCATTCAGAGTATATCAAGAACTATGAATCGTCAAAAAACGTTAAAAATAGGCAAATGATTTTAATAAGCAATTCACAGAAGTGAAACCCTGAATGAATGGGCAATGAAATATGAAAAAGTGCTTACTTTTAATAGTAATCAGAAGATGAAAATTAAAACAAGTATCCAAAACATTTTTTATATGTCTATATAACTCAGATTGGCAAAGATGAAAAATCTGACAACATTAATTATTTTCACCTTATGGGAAATAAGAATTCTATTTCCTTGATGACAATACTGCTTTGGAGAGCAATTTGGCATTATATAATGGACTTGAAGATTATATGTATATGTATATATGTATATATGTATATATAAAATAGCAATTAAATATATTTTTTCTCCTCTATCATATTGCAATAGTAATTTCACATAAAAGCATATTTACTGCAGCATAGAAAGTACTTACTAGTGACAAAACAGACATTAGAAATAAGTCAGTGCCCAACTGTGCATCTATTGGAAGATGGATAAGTAAATTCTGATATATCCATATAATGGAATACAATACAACAGTAAAAATGGATGGACCAGAGCCATAGTAATTACTATAAGTAAATCTCATTAACAATGTGAATTGAAAAAAACAAGTAAAAAGTTATCATTCGTGTTAAAATTTGATATACATGAACAATAACAAATATTGTTTTGGATATGTACATTTGTAATAAAATTATAAAAGCATAGTTGGGAAATAACATACCAACTTCAAAAGACTGAAGGCTAGGGAAAATAGATTGATTAAGGGTAGATATACTGTGAGATTCTATTATGTTGATGGTGTTGAAAGAAAAGTTGTGGAGGAAATGGGGCAAGATGTTAATGCTTATTAAATCTGGATGGTGATTACATAGATGCTTGTCTCAAATATTTTATTTACCTACTCATTTTAAACATTGAATTGCAAAGGTTGCAAGGGTTGACAGGAATAAAGGAACTGGACAAAGTCAACAATTAGTTCATCAAGTGTTTACCCAGCCAATTGAAATTTTGACTTTAATGAATGCATCTTGAGAATAAGATTGCTGTGAAAGGAGTCAAATAATCCATCTAGTGCTAGTAGTCTGAGTTGTTTCCTTTGGGATTAATGTAATTTAATATCAGTAGGAGAAGAATCCTTAATCTTTATCTGACTTCCCTTTTATTATTCTGTATGTGATTATAAGAAATACCATGTTACAAAGAAGGCATTTGACTAGAAAAAGAAAATTATCACTCAGTTTGTATAATTAATAAGCGGATTAGTTTAAACCAATAATAAATAAAAATAGCCTATTTAAATGAACCTAAGCTAATACATGTATTATGGATGTAAATATCCAAAATGAATTCATTCCTTTCATAGCTGACTTGTGGCATGTGATTTTTTTCCTGGCAGGTTAGTTTTGGCATGTGGGAAGAGTTCCTGTTGTCCACAGTAGTCTACCTATACCCCATAACCCACATAAACTCTGCTATTATATCAGTTGGACATCTGTATCAGAGATTATGCAAATGCTATTGGTACTATAATGATTTTTCAGAGTGTTTCTATTTTTTCTTGGAAAACGCTGTCACACCAGTGGTCATTGAAATGAGCTGTCATTTAATTTGGTAATACAATTATTTGTGTCCATATGCTACTAAGTGAATTAATTATATAGGCATACAGTTTACGACTCTTTTATTTTCTACTTTTATTCTCCAAATAAGAAGTTTGAAACAGATAAAATAGAAATGTCAGAAAATTCTCGCTGTTGTCCATGAGTAAAAAAAAATAATAATAATTAAAATACCAAGGATTTAAATTTCATATCTTTGAAATGATACTTTTTTTCCATCCTAATTACAATTCCTCAAAAATGAAAAAGGGATTGAAACAATGCGTCTGGTAGTTGATGAAGTGCAATTGAAATGAATTGGAATGAAACTTATTTTTCAGGAGCAAGAAAACCAGTTACCCAAGGGCAATAGAAAAGTAAGTACTAGTAAGGTACATTTTGCCTTAAAATACACATACACTGGTTTCCTAGGCAAGGAGGAGCCAAGGGAAGGGAAACGTGTCTTTAAACCTCCATTTTAATTGTTATCTGAAAAAAATTTAACCTTTCTTGGCAGGTTTAGATCCAGATAAGCATCTTGGAAAAACCCTGGACCAAATGGAGCCTTATCTCTTAGAGGTAAGAATTTATACTATTTCTCAAAATATAGGCATCTAAAGCAGGAAAATAAACAATGCCATGATATAATGATTATAAAAGCAATTTTTAGAAAAACTCAGATACATTGATGATACAGTTTTATGAAAAAATTAAACCTCTAGTGGATATGAAAGTATGTTTAAAATTAATTACAAAAGTTATATCAGCTCGTTGAGCTCACTGAAAGAGTAAGCTATACCTAAAAGGAAATTGTTCTGTCAAGAAGTTTACTTTTATTAAAATCGACATTGTTAAGTACTATACAGTACCTGATAGTCTCCATCAGTACCTGATCAGGTGCATTTCCATTAGAAATGTGAGTGGAAACTTCCTTTAGAGATTATCTAATCTAACCTCTTCTTTTTTACCAATTAGGAAATTAATTTGCAGAGTAGTAAATAAATTATCCCAAAGCTTCAAATTACAATTGTTTAACCCTTATCATTGTCAAATCCTGAATATGTTCTAAATATTAAAGAAAGGTTTTGTTATTTTTACTCTTTTCTATTAATTGTATTATATTTTATTAGAATTGGGGTCAAATGTTATGATTAGTATGACTATGCTAAATTAGCTAGAATAGTGTAATTATTAGAATTTTTTTTATTCTACAATCATGGTAGAAAAAAGAAAATCACCCTACTTCTGTGACAGAAGTGAACTCCTCTATTATCATTTTCCCCTCCATGTTCTTCATCAAAATTGTCTCTGGACATTGTTAATACCGTTGCTGTAATATGAACTGTTAGCAGGTGTACTCTTCACTAACTATAGATTTCACATTTTCTTTCAGACTTATTTGTACTTGATTATTTTATGGCTTATCAATATGTACCAAATGCCTAGAAATCCCTAAAATGCTAATTCCTTCTTTTATTAAGCATTATTAAGCATCTAATATGTGCCAGGGAAATAGTAATGATTAAAATTAAAATGCAATGCTTATATAATTGTGACAAATTATATTTGATTTCTAGATAATTTGGTGTCATTTATTTAAGTCTATCTAATGGACATGATTGCTTTCCCTGCCCTTCTGATAGGACTCTTCTCACAGCAGTTTGTTCTGTGGCCAACATATCTATGTTCACATCTATCCACTACCATCAGACTAAATTTTGTTTCTGCAAAAACAATGTGTAGATAAATAATGAAATTAAATTTATGAGGGTGAAAGAAAGAGAACTTTGGAAATGGGAGACTGGAGCTTTGGCAAAAGAGCTTTTGTAAGCTGCTTCTAAAATTTGAAGTGAGTTCAGGTTTCAAGCATGTAGAGATTCTTTGTAGAAAAGGTTAAGTGAAGTTTTAGGATTGCCATGATGTTGATTGTGAATGAACCTGTATGTTATCATATATGTTTAAACACAAAAATGCAGAAATTATTTTATTCAACTTCAGCAAGTTCCTCACATGACCTGGAAATCTTACATTTCATTAGAAAAATAATCTACCCATTCTCTATAATGGTCATTTTATTCCTTCTCTGCTCCTCAAATTTCTAATCCCTTCATTTTTTCTCCCCGCAATGAGAGGATGACTTGTTTCTTCCTTCACAGAAAAAATAGAAATCATCATCCTGGGAATCCCTCCACCTCTGAGCACCACTCCTTCTAACTGATATGCACTTACACCTATCCTTACTTGCTGTGATGGGGAGAAGTGTCCTTCATCCTGTCTATGGCTAATCTACTCTCTGTGCTCTAGATCCCATTAGCATCTACCTTCTTAGAGACCTTGCAATCAACCCTTCCCCTCCAGTATCTTCCTCCTCTCTCTCTTTATGGTCTCCTTCACATCACTGTTGAAACATGCCACCATCTCTCCCATCCTAAAGATTCCCTCCCTCTTCTCTAGTTATTTCTCTAGCCACTTCTCTTTATTCTTTGCTTCAAAACCAAAAATTTCAGAAGTGTTATCTGTATTCATAGTACTTCCTCGCGTCTCAGACGCCTCATATACCTAGCATCTTACTTCTTTTTCCACCTCTAAATGGGTACAGCTCTGATCAAGATCACCCATGATCTCCAGTTTTACCAAACCCAACAGACACTTCTCAGTCCTTATTTGACAGTTATAAACATTTCTTCTTGAAATGCTTATACCGGCATTCGTGATGCCACACTTTCCTAGGTTTTCTCCTTTGCTTCTGGACACTCTTAGTCTCTTTTGCTAGTTCCTATTCTAGTCTCCATTTTCAGTCTACAGACTTTTCCTGGGTGATCTCAGTCACTCACATGGCTTTCATTACTAGCTCTATTCTGATAACTCCCAAATATTTCTAGCCTAGATTTCTCTGCTAAATTCTAGTGCCCAAAGGCACTGCAAATTAAATCTCTACAAACTTGATTGTGGCCTTTATATCCATCACTTTTTGCCATTCCCTTTGTCATTGCCTTAATTCAGATGCCTGTCACTTCAAGCCTAGAGTATTACTGATACCTTCAAATTTGCCTCTATTTTCCATTTTATTTCTCAAAGAATTTATTTTGCTACTGCCTCAAAATCATTGTTTGAATATATTCTACTGTAATTGTGTCACTCACTTCAAAACTTTACATGAGTCCCCATTGCCTACAGGCTAAAATCCAAATTCTTTACACTCCTCTCCCTCACCTACTCTATCCAACCCATTAACATGATCTTGTCTATTCTGTCTCCAGAATATATTCCAAATCCAAGCACTTCTCACTGCCTCTGCTCCTACCACCAGGCCATAATCATCTCTTATCTGGAATACTCCATCAACCCACAACTGGTCTGCTTACTTCTGTCATTGCCCTGCTATGATCCATTATTCATACAGATGCCAGAGTGTTTTTTTAAGTGTAAATCAGATATATCACTATTTTGTTTAAAGTTTCAGTGGTTTTTCATTTCAATTAGAATAACATCCAAACTCCTGTGAGATCACAACCACTGAGACCCTGTATGATGAGCATTTTATCAATCTCGTTTTCTCCCAGTCTCTAACTCACTCACTGAGCCATAGCCACATATGCCTCTTTTTATTACTTAAGCACACTTTATTTACCCTTTTTCTCCTTAAGACTTTCCTCTGCTTGAAGTTTTTTTTTCCTCAGACCATCACATGGTTAATGCTTTCTCATAATGTGACAGCTCAAATGCTACTTCCTCAGCTCAAAAGCTCTCCCTGACTACCCCAGCTAAAGTAGGTCTCCTCAAATTATTTTATTTGTTTATCTGTCTACATGTATATTTTCTGTTGCCTCTCTCCTTACGCCACTAGAATGTAAGCTCCAATAATATTACCAAGATTTTGGCAAAAACATGAGTTCTTTAGTTCTTTCATTCATTTGTTCTGTCTGTTCATTCATCGCTCTCATCTTTAAATTATTTAACATTTATTGAGGACCTGTTATGTGACAGATGCTGTGGTGAGCACTAAATATACATGACGAATTAAGTAAACAAGATCCTTGTTCTTGAGGAGTTTACAATCTGCTATTGTTTTCAGACCTGAGAGGAAAACTGGGAACCTTGTTAAAAATGCCTATACTCTTTTCCCGTTCCAAGAAATTTCAGTTTTGAAGGACCAGAAATTTGACCTTTAAATAAGCACAAGGTAATTTTGACATAATGATCAAATGTATAATCTTCTAGTTCCTCAATACCAAACAACATACTTCAGGTCCTATCTTTCTAGATTTCTCTGAAAGAGTGTATGCCTTGTTTGTGTGTTGGGAGGGAGAGATATAAAGCAGAATTTTATTTATTTTATGCAAATCAAACATTCATTTATGGAAATGAAAGATTAGCATATGACTCACTTATGAATCTGTCACTCCTTGCTCTACAGCTTTTGATGACTCCCATTTGCTATAGAACAAAGTCCAAAATGCTTAGTATATACTTTAAGGCCCTCTTTTATCTGGTTTTAACCTACTTCTCTAGGCTGATATTTACCACCCTCTCCTCCCACGTCCAGGAATCTTATGCTCTGGTCTCTTGGACTGATTTCTACTCCTGTTCCCTTGGACCTCCTGATATTTCTTACTCCACTGGGACCTTACTCCTTTCCATTTTCTCTGTCCTTTGACCGTCTATCAGTCTCAGATGCTCACCAGTCTTCCCATAAGGTTTTCTCCATTTTACCTGAAGGAATTAATCTCTTGTAGTGTATACCTTCCACTCACTCCTGAATTTCTGAATACTTTCTTAGCTTCCTCTTGGGGCTTCCAATTATACTGCACCCCTTGTATATTGTGGTTCCATCTACAGCCTTCCTTCTGTGGTGATATTAAATATCTACGTGACTTCAACTACCAATTTTATTCTTATGACAGTTAAGCCTATTTCTCCATCATCTTTCTGTGCCTAAGACATGTGTTATTTATTTATTTATTTATTTTGCCATGCCATGTGGCATGGGGATCTTGTTCTCTGACCAGAGATCAAACCCGTGCCCCCTGCAGTGGGAGTGTGGAGTCTTAACCTCTGGACCACCAGGGAATAGATACATGTATATGCATAACTGAATCACTATGATGTACACCTGAAACTAATGCAACATTGTTAATCAACTATACTCCAATACAAAATAAAAAGTTAAAAAAAAAAAGACATGTATTCAGCTACCAACTGGGCACTTTTCTCTCTTAGGTGTCTTCAAGCACCTCAGCCTCAACTGTGAAGAACCAAACATTTCTTTCCTGACATCTATGCCATATTTATGTTTCCTGATGGTGAAAAGCCCCATTGTTTCCTCAGGTATCCAAGCCCCCCAAAAAAATAAAAATTAAAAATGAATTGTAAAAAATCATTTCACATACTCCATTATTCATAAATAAGGCCCCAAGTCCTTTTCATTCTACCTTCCTAATATTGTATTATCTGTACCTTTTTGTCCTCATGTCACCACATTAGAGTCTTCCCTATCTTCTTTTTTTTTTTAATTAATTTTCATTGGAGTATAGTTGCTTTACAATGTTGTGTTAGTTTCTACTGTATAGCAAAGTGCTTCCCTATCTTCTTTTTCAAGTCTGTATCCTCCCTGTCTTGCCCCTTGAGCTTCCATTGTCCATATATTGCCATGATGATATATATGAATTCAAATCTGATCATATCACACTTTCATTTCAAAAAGCAAACTTTTGAGTTGCTCCCCATTGTCTTAAAATAAAATTTAAACTTCTAACACAGCACAGTCTGTCCGTGGGGAAGAGTGAAGCTTGTAAGGTATACAATCTCCAGCATCTACCCTACCCTTCATCAGCTTTGAATAGTTGATGATTTCCCTAGAGTGAGCATCCCCTCATATGTTCTACTTGCCTTCTCTGCATGCTTTCTCTCTCCTTCACTCTACTAAATCTCCATGTTCTACTCGCCTTCTCTGCATGCTTTCTCTCTCCTTCACTCTACTAAATCCAATTTGTCCTTAAAGTCTAAATTCAGAGTTTAGTACTGTGAGGTTGTCTTGCTTAAATAAGTCTTTTTTGAGCCTGCCATTTTCCTCTTTGCCTCCTGGTATGTAGCACTTCTCACACTATATAATATTTTTCTCTTAATGTTTATTATAAAGTTAAGGCATGTAATATGTAAAAACATAAATTCAAATACTATAAAATATAGTGAAAAATATTCCACTGACTCCAAGTTCCAGTTTTTCTGTCCTTTCCCAGAGCAACAACTCTTTTCTGCTCTAGGGTATCTTGTCAAAAACTTTTTTGCATATGTAAAAAATGTATGCATGTGTTTATCCACTTTAACCTAAATTGGAGTATACTATGCACATTAGTCTCCATCTTCCATTTTAACACATGAAAATTCAGGTCATTTGTTTCCACATCATTGTGTTCTATTACATAAACATAAAACCTGTTCTTTATTGATAGATTTTATTCTTTACTGATCGCTTTCATGTCTTTTGCTGTTACAAATAATGCTAGAATGAACATTACTCTACATATAATTTTAGGCATGTATGAGTTTATCTATAGGATAAAATTCTAGAATGGACGCGCTGGGTCAAAAGTATATATGTTTTTAATTTTAATAGATACTTAAGAAATCCATTTCCAGTTATGGTGGAATAACTTGCATGAGATCAACCCTCCCAATCCAAACAACTAGAAAAGTGGTATGAAATTAAAACAAATTAATATTGGAAGGCATTAGAGAATTACAAAAACTGAAATAATTTGAGGGGCCAGAATTCTAGAGAGGATGGAAGCCCTGAACGTTGCCTCGTCTTCTAATTCAAAAATGCTACAGAAGGGCCAAGAAGCTGAGAAAACTCCAGCTGAGAAGCTGACTTGGACTTTCAGCAGCTTCATAGGGCTAGGGAGACAAAAATTAGAATTCAGGGCAAACCAAAGTGGAATGGACCTGCTTAACCCTCCAAGCTTTCAGCTGGATTCCTACATGGACTCTAACTTAGGAATAAAGGCAAACCAGAAATAGTGCAGCCCTTGCAAATGCTTATATCCAACTTTGAATCGTATCAATCCTAGAGTGGATTAAAGTGATCTGATCCTACTCTTATTGCCTATTTCTCTCTGGAGAAAAATAACGTGATTCAGAGCCTTAGATATAAAATATCTCACATACAGTTTTCAGCAGGCAGTCAAAAATTATCAAGCGTATCAGGAGACCTGAGAAGATAACAGAAACTAAGAAAAAAACACAAAATAGAAACAGTCCCAGAGGAAATCTATTTAATCAGATTATCAGATGTAGACTTTAAAATGACTGTGGCATTGGGTGAGAAGATGAACTATTTCAGGGGATATTTGAAAGCTATATAAAATAATCAAACAGAATTCTGGAACTTAAAAATACAGTACCTAAAACTAAGAACACAATACATGAGTTTACCCATAAATTAGATACAGTTGTATAGACAATTAAAGAACTGGAAGATAGGGCAATGTAAAATATCCAACCTGAAGCACAGAGAGAATAGAATGGAAATAGAGACAAGACTATGAGATGTAAGGAAGAGAAGAGGGGAGAGGCCACAGCAGTGAGAGGCCCGCGAACCGCAAAAAAAAAAAAAGGTGAATGAGTCATTTGTCAAACTCTATCTTCTTTCTGAATTTAGAAAGTTTTTTTTTGTTGTTTTTGTTTTTTTGCAGTATGCAGGCCTCTCACTGTTGTGGCCTCTCCCGCTGCGGAGCACAGGCTCCGGACACGCGGGCCCAGCTGCCACGGCTCACGGGCCCAGCCGCTCCACGGCACGTGGGACCTACCCGGACCAGGGCACGAACCCGTGTCCCCTGCATCGCCAGGCGGACTCTCAACCACTGCGCCACCAGGGAAGCCCTAGAAAGTTTTTTTTTTAACTTATTATCTAGGACTCTCGTCTTCTGCATCATTTTCTAAGACAAATCAGACTTTAAGGAATGCCTGTGTCTCCTTATCTTTATGAATAATGTGATTAACCTCATTAAGTGATTTTAAAGATCAACCACATGTTCATTTTTCAACTTGTTGGCACAACTCTCATGAATAGTCAAGGAGTCCAAAAGAAGGGGAGAAAACAGACAACCTTTGAACTTGCAGGGGTGGGAGAGAAAGAGGTTAGGTAGAGGAGCCCAGTGTGTTTACCTGCCTCAGATCCCCTGAGCCACTTTTTATGTACTGTGTAATGTGGGTTGACATGACTTATTAACCGTAATGTCAATTTTGCTAATATATTAATCTTTGAATATATTGCTATATTCAAGAGTTCATATTTTTAAGTTAGGGAATTTTTGCATATTACAATGATTTCCCATGCAGGAATTAATATTTAATTGTGAGAATTACAGAGAAGTTGGTGGCAGGAGTTGTGGAGAGAAGATGATACCTTTGAGCAAGAGTCCTTTCATAGTTCATTCAGATCCCATAGGGTAAGAGGCAGTGTGGGATAGCAATCAGCAAGTTACCTCTGTACCTAGGAGCCCAGGTGTGAATCCTACCCCTGACTCTACTGCTTACCTGAAACACTGATCTAGTTAGTTTCCCATATATAAAATGGAAGTAATAATAATGAAATGATATATAAAGTACTTAGCTCAGCATCTGGCAATGTTAAATGTTAGCAATGTTTACTATTATGAGTAAAATTTATAATGTTAAATGTTAGCAATGTTAGCAGTGTTTACTGTTACGAGTAAAATTTGCCGTTACTAAAGAATGTTAACAATGTTTACTATTAAATGTTAGCAGTGTTTACTATTATGAGTAAAATTTATAATGTTAAATGTTAGCAATGTTAGCAGTGTTTACTGTTACGAGTAAAATTTGCCGTTACTAAAGAATGTTAACAATGTTTACTATTAAATGTTAGCAGTGTTTACTATTATGAGTAAAATTTGCCATTACTAAAGAATAATTTGGAAACTTTTCTGCCTTACAAAATACACAGAGAACTGGGTAGACACTATAATTGGGGTCACATTTAAAACTCTCAAGGGATTTTTAACTGGCATATATCAGCATGTGAGGCAGCAATCCTAATAGAAAAATGGCAAAAGCTATGGAGAAACAGTATACAGAAGAGAATGTCTTAAAACCTAATACAGATGGAAGAGATGCTCAAACTGATTTAGTATCAGAGAAGTACAAATTAAAGCAACAGTGGGATGTTACTTGTACCAGTTTGGCAAAAATGCGAAAGCTGGATAATGCCAGTTGTTGACCGGTGGGGATTTATAGAACCCCTCTAAGAATGTGGACAGGTACTACCATTCTAGAGGGCAATATTGTAATACCTAGATTAAATGTCCCTATACACCTTGATGAAACAAATCTCCTGTCAGTCCCTAAGGGGACATGAGTGAGACTAGTCCTTTGCAGGGTTAGTTTTGATGGTGTTGGGTTGGGGTTGTTGGAGGCAACATGGATGCCATTCCCGGGAGAGCTTTTAGTTAAAACGTGGTAGGCACACCTTACAAACTACAGATTTACAGTTAAACAAATATATTCAATGTGCAAATGGCAGCAAAGTGCTGAATGAATAAAGGCAACATTGAGATAAATTAAAAATATAGTATACATTTAAATACATTTAAATAATGCATTTTCAAGGACATAGACAAGAGATACACATGGAATACTTTTAAATATTTGCCTGTGATAAGGAAAAAAAATGGGGATAAAGAATAGAGATAAACAGGAATTTTTATTTTTTATTCCTTATTGAAGTATAGTTGATTTACAATATTATGTAAGTTACAGGTGTGCAGTATAGTTATTCACAATTTTTAAAGGTTACACTCCATTTATAGTTATTATGAAATATTGGCTATATTTCCTATGCTGTACAATATATCCCCATAGCTTAGTTTATACATAATAGTTTGTAGCTCTTAATTCCCCACCCCTATGTTGCCCCTCCCCCTGTCCCTCTTCCCACTGGTAAATAAATGGGAATTTTAAAAAAAAACAATATAAGAATACCTGACTATTGCTGAAAATTTGAGATATGATAAAGTATAGGGTAGCAAATAAAAAGCATAGTTCTTCTGCCCCATGATGCACACTGCTATGTTGGTGGATTCCATGTTGTTTTATTGTACACACACTGTTCATTGTACACACAAGCTCATGTCATTAAATACTTGTACATATTGTATTTACATAATTTGGTTCAACTATACATACAGTTTGTTTCCTTTTTTTCTCCTAATATTATGCTGTGTTTATTTTCCCACATAACTAAATCTATTCGAAAATACATTAATTAATGGCTGTGTAGATTCCATTATATTTATATTCTACATATGAATATAGCATAGTGAATTTAACAAGTTATCTCTTGTTGGGAATATTTCTTTCTAAATTATAAATAATGTTATTTATTTTTAAATTATAAATAATTTTGTGATTATTATCTTTCCTAATAAATCTTCATGTACATTTCTGATTATTACTTTCTTTAGATAAATCCCTAGGAATGTAATTTCTGGGTCAAAAAATACAACAACTTCAAGGCTTATACATTTATTACTCTAAATTAACTATGGAATCATTTTAGTCATTGATTCTTAAATTTCTACAGGTTCCTAAAATTATCATCTGAACAATGGAGTTAAAAATCATTTTATCTTTTGTGCTTTTTTTCCCCCAGGATTATTTTCTCACTATTCAAAAAAAGGAGATGAATTTTAATATGAAAATTACATCAAATTTTAAAGGTTTTGGGCTGTTATTTAAATGTTTGTTAAGAGTCTTCCTATTTTGTGATATCTTACAATGTTTGTCAAAGTTAATACTCTCAAATGGTCCTTCAAACTTTGCCATGGGGAGCAACCCTCTGAGTCTTTCCTGCCTCTCACTCATTTCACCATTTCACTTTCATCTCCTATAGTTGATTTTTACCTCTATGTCTATGTATTACTTCATGATTTCCCCCAATTCTAGAACTATTTGTTTACTTCTCACTCTAGATTATACAGATTTAGCTACCTTTACTCCCTTTGCCTCCATCACATATGTGTACTCTTTCCCTCATTCCATCTTCCCATACAGTTATATTGCAATTCCAGTTGGATGACTAGTCAGTGTTTAAATTATGATAACTATGAAAATTCAAAACACAGCTGAGTTAGATAATAAACTCTGGTAATAAACCTTTCCTGCACAACTTTTTATTTTTTCATTTGAATTAATAATTGTCTTGTTTTATTCACTTATTTAGTATTCCATGTACCAATCACTAATTCAGTACTGTACTCACTGCCAATTTTCTAGTCTCTTAGCCAGATGTTCAGACATGTTAAGTAGTTTCTCAGTTTCCTCCTCCTGAAGTCGTTTCCAGGGCCCTCTGACCTGTATGTAATCTGGGCCAGTTTCCTTCTGTGTTACAAGGCTGTCATCCTATCATCTCCTCATAATCCTGGAGACCCCTTTACCTTTCTTCTTTGTTGAAGCCCTCATTTCCTGGATCCAGCATCTACCTTTTTCTTTGTTTTATTCTCATTTTTGTGAAGCACATTCTCTATAAGATTTTAATAAATGGTCCACAGAAGGTAAGTGTTTTGAGACACTGTGCATAACTATAAATGTCTTCATTCTTTCCTTGCATTTGATTGGCTCTTCAGCAGGTCATAAATTCTATTTTTGGAATATTTTCCCTTCTGGATCTTGATAGTATTGCTTCATTCCCTTGCAGCTTGGTATATGCTGTTGAGAAGCCTAAAGTCATTCTAATTCCTGACTATTTGTATGCAACCTTATTTATTTCTCTCTCCATCTCTCTGTAAGAGTATGTAAGATATTTCTATTGCCCCAAGAATTGTAAAGTCTTATGTGCTGTGTCTTGGGTGTGCATATTTTTATCCATTGTGCTGAGACAGGTAGAATTTTCAGCTTGAAAATTTCAGTTCTGGGAAATTTCCTTGAATTACTTCACTGGTGTTAACCTCCCCTTTGTTTTTGCTTCTTTGAATTCCTATTATTTAGATGTCTTTTAATTTTTACCTACATCATTTTTCCCCTTTCTGGGAGACTTTCTCAATTTTACCTTCAAAATTTTTAATTGAGTTTTTCATATCTTATTTTTAATTTCTAAAAGCTTATTTTTGTTCTCTGAATGTTCTTTTTTTAATCTATAATACTTTATCCTTATTACAGTTTTTCTTCTCTCCTGCATAGTCCTTTTTCTCCATTGTTTACTTTGGTGTCTCTAACTTTCATTTTAGAGATGTTTCTGCTAATCTTTGGTGTTCTACTCATATTTAAGAGTAGGGACCTAAAATTTTTGTGGTAAGCACTAAGTGTGTGGATAGAGCTTTGTGACCTTGAGTTTCACTGTAGGTAGTATATCTAGGTCATTTAATCTGAGCTAGTTAGATTTCAAAGAAAAGGATTCTCCAGTCTGCTCTTGAAGTGAACGCATGCTGCAGGTTTTTTTGTTTGTTTGTTTTGTTTTCTGGGAGTTGAACAAGGAAAACGGCTAGAGGTCTCAGAGTCTTGTGTGCATACATTAACTGAATCCCTCTGTTTTTATTATAGTACCTCTGCCCTCAGCTGTGTCTCTTTTCTCCCAGGCTAGTTCCTCTGTCTCACCCTCTGCAGAGAATAAACCTTCAGTGTTCTGCCAGGGTGGAGGAGAGGCAGTTGCCAGCCTAGAGTGAAAGGATCTGGGGATCTGACTGCTTGTTAAACACACTGCCAATCAACCCTTCTTATTTTGGTGTCCTTTTCACATTTTCCCTTTACTTCCAGAGGTACCCAGTGCCACCAACTCATTACCTTATTGTTTTAGAGGAAGGAGTTATTTTACTGTGTAAATTGGTTTGGTCCTCTGCATTCTGCACTGTCGGTCAGCCTAGGATCCAGTGTTCTTGGTTCTATTAAATTTATTGATCCTGTCACTTGCTCTCTGCTTTTCTGCATCTTTTTAAGTTTATGCCATTTTATGAAATACCTCCCATGAAGGTTTTAGAAGGTGGTGGGAGTAGATGCATGGATTCAATCCACTGTCTTTACCAGAAGCAGTTACTCTTTAATGAAGATATTTCTTAAGATCATCCAAGTAAAAGTTGTCTGCTAAATGGAAGAATGAAACCATATTATATAAAATTTGTGAATATATAGAATTGGTTGCTTTTTCCAGAACTATTCACATAGAATTGGGAAATTGGACTTCTAGCCTTGAGTCAAAGGTAAGTAGATATGTACTTACTAAGGAGTGTACCACTCAGCTAGGTGCTATAAGAGCTAAAGCCAGATATGGGCAATGCTGATTTCAACCTTAAAGCTCTATTTCAAGTTCTGTTTTATATGAGTTAGCTTGTCTTCCTTATGGGTTTGACAAAAGAAGAATTTACAGTCCCAGCTACCTATCACTTAAAAAGCAAAAGATAAAGAGAATTTCACTAAAGTTGATTTGATAGTGTGGGTGAGAGAGACAGAATTTTAAGCCTTGTTCCCTGTACTGCTAACTTTATGGGAAAGAACACCTTTAACTGACCTTGAAAGTCAAGAGGAGGTAGAACTTCCTTGAGGGGAGATTTTGAATTTTGAATATAACTGAGTTGGAAGGATATGTGGAATTTTATGGTTGAGTCCAGTGACTATCATAAATATAAATTACAAGGTGTATTAAAATGTATTCTAAAAAAAGTAAAAAATATGTACCATAGAATTTCAAAGAAAATTATATGTTGTTGAGAGAATTCTGAGTAAATTCAGAGATAAATTGACAGCCATACTGGACTTTAAGAATGGATAGGATTTTTGACTGGCTGAACTGGTTGGAGTATATTTTGAGTACTGGGAGGGGAAGCTGAAAAAAGAAGTCAAAGCCATATTGTGAGAGATTTTGAATACTGAAGTGCGGATTTAATTATCTAAACAATGAGGACTAACTGCAGGATTTAGAGGAAGGGACTAAAATTCTGAAAGGTGTAGTTTAAGGAATTTGACCTGGCAGTAGTGCCCATTAATAGCTGTAGTTAAAGAGAAGAGGTGAAGTTCCTCCATACTTAGTGGCTGTTCTAATATATGACCTTGAACCTGTCCCTCACATTTCTCTGATTGTGTTTTATAGAACTCTTAACTGCCAGTGTCATGTGGTACTAATAGAATTGAGTGATAAGTATTTGTAAGGACTTCTTAGGTGCTCAGTTCTATGCTGGCTTCTATAAGGGGTACAAAGTAAGTCAAAGAGTTATTTTTCATGGAACTTAGAGTTTTGTAAATGAGGGGAGGACTCTAATAACTTGGATCATATAAAGCCAAATTGGTATTTACTATAAATGTAATTGGGACCTAAGAGATGGAAGATGACCACATGACCTAGAGTAGCTGAAGGCGATGTCATGGAAGCCTCAGCACTTAAACTGGTCTGAAGGATGGATGAAATTTACATGGGTGGTGTCAACAAAGTGAATCAATATGAAGAAGATTCCTTGGCAAGAAGACATGCAGGGACAATGAGGAACTTGGTTTAAATGAAACTAAGAGCTGGTATTGGTAGATTAATAAGGAAAAGGTGAGGTGGGAATTTAGGACCCAATCATAAAGGGCCTTGAGAAATGGACCAAGCGATTTGGGATAAGAAATAGCAAGATATAGAAGGCTCATCAACAGGGATTTATATTTTTAAAATATATCTCAGGAAATTTAGTCTGGCAGCAGTCTTGGATTGGGAGTAGAAGAAATTGGAAATGAAAGAGTCTAAGGTGCTCTTATAGGAAACAGGTGTGAGGGCTTAGAGCATGAAATAGCTGACAGTAGGGATGGAGAGAGAGAACAAAACTAAAAGAAAGATTTTGATGGAAGAATGAAAAAGAAATTAGCACCAAATGGCCAGAAGCTGGAAAAGGAAGAATCAAAGATTAATCCACACGTAATGATTGGGGAAATTAGAAGCACACATTTTTGCAGAGGAGAGCAGGGTTGAGAAAGAACATGACAAGCTTGGTCCTAAACATACTGAGTTTTAAATTATAACATATAAACCAAAGGCATATGTTTTTAAACTATGAGGTTGGCACACAATTGAGATGTTCAGGCTAAAGACTAAGGTTTGTTATTTATCAGAGCCAGGACACAACTTTAAATTCTGGGTTTGTTTAGTTCTAAGCTACATAACCTTTGCAAATCAACCTAGTTTTCACCTGTGGAAAAGGGAAAAAATAAAATTAGTAGCCATTTCATTGAGTATATATTATGTGCTGTATAGTATATTAGACTTTTTTTTCACATGGTTTTATTACTGAAAACAGCACTCCTATGAGTTAGATGCTATTGTCATCTCCATTGTACAGATCAGTAATCTGAGGCTCCGAGAGTTTGCATGACTTAAGATCATGTAGCTACAAAGTGACAGAGCTAGGATTTGAACCAAGGGCAGTGTGTCTCCAAAGCTACTGCTTTTAATCAGTTATGCAATGCTGCTTTCACCGTGCCTCACTACAATATGTGCTTTACCTAGTTTTATAGTTAAGCTGTGTGTTTACTAAGTGCTTACTAAGTGCCATACTCTGTGCTAAGTGCTTTTTATGCATTATTTTATTTAACCATCTAACAAGCCTATGACATTGCTACTACTAATGTTTACATTTTACAGATGAGGAATCACTTAGGGGGTGAGTTACTTTTCCAAAGTCACAGAGCTGGGAAGTTGCAGAATTGGAATTTATGCTTTAAGTCTATCTGATTTCAGAGCCTATGCTCTTTTTTATTCTTAAAAGTCATTTTGAAGATTAAATAAGATAATTTCATCATTTTATTAACTTTAAGGCATAAAGCAAATTGTCTTTAATTAGTAGTGACAGTGTTCATATTTGTAGCAGCAGAATAACATAAAGGTGATGGTTGAACCCATGGACTGCATAAGCTATCCGAGGGAATAAATTGATAAAGAAGACTATAGAGAGAATCATGAGGGCTATTTATAATTTAGGAGCAGCAGGAGGGAAAGGAGTTGGAGAAGGCTAGCAATAACTTAGAAAATACAGTAACATGGAAGCCTAAGGAAAATAATCACAAAGATTTGAGACACCAGTTGTATCACATGCTACATAAAATTTGAAAAATATAAGGTCATTAGACAGTGTCCCAGCACATTGCTACTTATACTAAAAACCAGTAAACAGGACCACCATCCATCCAGTTTTGCAATGCAGAACTCTGGGAATTTTTCTTACTTTTTTTAAACTTTCTTCACTTCTCCAGTCACTTATTTCAGCCTAGAAAATCTCTCTCAAAATATCTGCCCTCTCCTCTCCATCCTCACTGCTACTTCTCCAGTTCAGGAAAGCTTTACCTCCTGCCTAGATTCCTCCAGCAACTTCTCAGTTCCTTCTGCTTCTTGACTTACTGCCCTCCAGCCCGTTCTCCACTGTGCAGCCAGAATGATGTTTCTAAAAGACAAATGAGATTAGGTCAGTTTTCTGTTTAATCCTCATGGGTTCTCAATGACGTGAGGATAATAACTTAGTATGGCATATGAAGCCCCATAACATCTGTCCTCTTTCTAGTTTTTCAGCCTCACCTCTCCACTATTACTCATCTAGTTATGTTTCAGCTATGCCAAACTTACTTCAGTTTCTAGTACCCATCGTGTGCTCTGGGACTTAACACATGCTGTTCCTTCTGGAACAGTTTTCTTCTCTCCTGCCTTCTCTCTCTCTCTCCCCTCACCCTCTCCCTCTTTCTCTTTCCCTCTCTCTCTCTCCAGACTTTCCTGGTTAACTCATCCTTCAGATTCTTTGAGAAGCCTTTTGAGTTCCTTCCAGTTAGGTCCCCTGCTTTATACTCCCACTGCATCTCATGCATCTACCAAAGCAATCCCTACCCTTTATTGTAATTGCTTATTTAACTTTATGTCTGTACCTCCAGACAGTAAGCTGTTTTATGCAGAATTTATGTCTGCTCCTATTGTTATCCCCAGCACTTAAAACAATGCTAGACCTACCGTAGACATTCAATAAATACTTCTTTAATAAGTGCTATGAATGAATATATGCAGCATGAAATTATTTTGTATGTTAAATACATCATTTATATAATGAAATTGTGGTGAGTTTTTTAAACCTCATGGTTTTCTCTAGGTGGTAGGAGGGATGAGGGAAGTGCAATTTCATTTGGCCTTTTCTTTTTTTTTGTCAGTTTTAAGATTAGTAACAGCAAATGAGGTAGGTTTAAAAGAAAAAATATCTTGATTTAATAAGAAATTCTCACAATTATGGTTATTACAGTCTTTTAAAAGGATAAAAAAATTAAACAGAGAAATCATGATGCCCATAACCTTTTCAGTTCAATAATTAGTAGAGTTCAAATGGAGTTATTATGAATATGAATATTTATCTGTATGAATAAATGTGCCAGAAAAAATAGAATCATATAAGTAATTTCCTTTTCATTTACTACGAATTCACTTTTTAAGTGCTCAGACTCCAAGGCATTCTTATAAGCCATGAAATGACCCAAGTCAGCCACATCTGTTCAAAATGTGTTTTAGAAAGCTTATCTTAGCAATAGTTAGTTGTAAAATTAATGGTCACCTTCCATAAAAATTTTATCCAAAAGAGAACACAGCACAATTTAGATATATGTGAAGCAAGGAATATACTTGTATACAATGGAAATTGTAATATGAAACAAGTAAAAAATGATATTATTTTATCAAAAATAATTTAACTGGTTAGAAAACAGCAACATATTTCTTTTCAGCTGGTCAAGATCCTTTTGAAATTTTATTTTATTTTATTGATTGTGTTAGCTTTATACCTTTGTATTTATACAAAGGATGGGACCAGTTTGATGTCACACAAAATAACAGCTGTATTAATCATATCCAATGGCCATCTGATCTGAATCTTTTTCTATATAACATTCCCCAAATGGTTAAAAACGGGGGGAAAAATAGTGACATCCCTGATTCAGTGGGTAATGAGATAAGAAAAACATTGACAACCATGTGTAAATTTTATTCAGTTTTAGAGTTCCAAAAATAGAAAATTTTTATCCTATTTCTAACGATATAGAAAAAGCAATTAGTAACTTTCTCCTGATGCCGAAAGCTCAGCTTCTCTGTACACTAGTGCCGAATCAAATCTCGGAGACAGAGATTTGGGTGAAGTAGAAAAGGATAGCTTTATTACTTTGCCAGACAAAGGGAGACACAGTGGGCTCCTGCCTCGAAAAACTATGTGTCCCAACTTGGAGAGGATAGTGAGAAGTTTTATAGTAATGGTTCAAAGAGGGCGTGATCAGCTCGTGGACATTCTTCTGATGGGTTGGTGATAAGGTAAGTAGGAGTCAGCCTCATCAACCTTCAGGTTCCAACTGGTCTGGGGTCTGCATGCTTGTGGGCAGCATACCATCAGTAACCGTTAACTTCTCCCACCTGGAGGGGGTTTCAGTATCTGCAAAACAGCTCAAAGATATTATTGTGTGTATCCTTTGATGGGGAACCAGGACCTTGTGCCAAGGCTGCACTATTGTTTCTCTTGACTGTTTTGTTTCTCCCTTGTCTCATATCCCCTCCCTTCCCTAATTAACAACTGCTTGAATCTGCGTGTTGGAACTCAGGGAAGGTCATGGAGGCTGAATGAAGGCTATTTCCTGTAATCACAGAAATGGGAGACACAGAAAGGCTTTGTGCCCAGAAGGCCCACAGGGCCCTGCTCGGTATCACTCCTCCCTTTTACTTGATAATTCTGTTTGAGAATGGCTTACTTTCTGTCTGAAACTATACCTGTCAGTACATGCCAATTGGACCCTTTTCTGGGAGTATACAGGGTATCTGAACCATGGAGAAGACAGCCATTTGGTCATTGTGTACTATGTGCTACACACTGCTAGGAAAAAATTATGAGAGGGTTTAAGAAATTTAGAAACTTACAGTCTCATGAGAAACATTTAAATTCAAGGGGTACATAGTAATGCAATACAGAAATATGTCACAAGGCAGCATAGGACAATCCCACAGGCAGTAATAAGAGTGATTTCTATAAGTTGAAGAGAAGGAAATTGCCTGTTGGGGTTTATGTTTATCACATTATATTTCACTTTTTAAGATTTAATCTTTTGGGTTTTTTTTTTCAGCCAGTCAAGATTCTTTTGAATCTTTATTTTACTTTATTTTCCCATTCAGTGTATTAGCTTTATGTCTTGGTATTCTTGTGAATGATGGGACCAAATGGCTGAAGTCTTTGACTCTCAGTTTACAGAGCTTGATTTCCATTGAATAGGCAATGGTCAAACACCAAAAGTTTTTGAGTGGATGAATGCCATCTCATATTGTTAAGGAAAGTTATTGTGTTGATAACATGTAGGGTAGATTGGGACGGGTGAATATAAAGCAGGAAGACAAGAGATGATTGTAATAGTTCAAGTGCAAAGTGATCAGTAAGGATGTTAGAATGGAAGGGAGTGTGTACATTTTCTCATTCACTGCCATATGCCTAGTGTATAGAAGAGCATCTGGCACTTAATAAGTACTGAGTGAATATTTGTAGATTCAATAAATGAATTCATGAAAATTTTAAAATATAGACTGTGTGGCAGAAGGAAAGGAAGGAATTAAGTTCTACTCCAGTATTTTAAGTTTGATTGAACAGAAATTGAGCAGGGAGAGATGGTTTTGAGGAAAAAATAAAGAACTGTGTTTTATTCACGTTGAAGTAAGACAACAATGCTCCCAAGTAAAACACTCAATAAACGTTTGTTATGGGGGGAGCGAATACATCGGAGAGAGGTTGATGGCTGGGGTTTTCACTTCGAGAGCCATTTGCAGTAGAGGTAATAGATATAGTAGGGGTCATGGTCCTCAAAGATGGGAGTATATAGATAAAGAGCAGAAGGTCCAAGGGAATAACAAATTAATAGAGAAAAGATAACATATGTCGACTGCTTCCTGTGCACTAGGCACTGGGTTAAAAGTACGTATTATATCTTCTAGTACAACATCCCCCGAAGGGCAGGTATTACCTAGGGAAATGGAAATTCAGAGAACTTAATCAATTCATCCCAGGTCCAGTACTCAGTAAGTGCTGGGGCTAGAATATGAACCTACAGCTGTCTATCCCTAGTTTTCCAACTGTGCTAAAATTACTCTCTGTTCATAAATTTTGTCTATCTTTTCCAATAAATCTTTAATGTATTTATAGTAGTTATGTTTAAAGTCCTTATTTACTGGGTTCAATATTCGGTTAATATGTGGGTCTGTTTCTGTTTTGTTTGCTTTTCTCTTGATTACAGGTCACATTTTTAACTTTTTCACTGTTCATCTAATTTGTTTTCTATATATTATGCTAGATATTGAATAAAAAAGAACAGTAGAGACTGAAGTAAATATTCACTTCAGAAAAGTCACACCCCTTCCTCTGTCTGACAGCTAGTTTGTGGTGTTTATTCTCTTTAGTCTAATCTCCAGTTGAGCTGGGTCTGGTTTGAGTTGTTTCAGTTTGCTATGTGTTTGAAATGTTTTGAAAGCAGGATAAGGTCTCTCCCTTTATCAGGGCATGTGATCTGTGCTCCAGTGAGTCTAGAGATCTCTCTCTCTTTTTCCTCCCTACCCTGTCCCCCTGCTTTAAAGTCCTGCTACCAGTTTTGTTTTTTTTGTTTGTTTGTTTGTTTTTGCCTTTTCAAGAGCTCACTGCTCTTGGCCTTTCCCTCTCTCCTCTCTGGCTTTCCAAGTCTTGGCTGAAATCTCTCTGTCTTCCTGCCCTGTCACCAGTCCTTGGTACAGTGAAAGTTCAGTAGAAAAGACTTGATGGGCAGGTGTTCTCAAGGGAATCTCTCTCCCCTTTTCTGCCCTGGCCCTAACTCTCTGCATGTAGCTACTGTGTACACTTAGTTAAGACTGTGAAAAAGAACTGGCAGGCTATACACACTCCCTGGGTCTCCTCAGGACTCTAATAATCCATCACAGAAGTCCACAGATGGCCATAAGAGTTTGGCTTTTTGTATATGCTGATAGACGTCCCTCATCTATGGAGGTTTGCTTCTACTCTGTCTGTTCCCCCATTAGGAAAATGACCATGGATCTTCACTCATCTAGGAAAGGCTTACCCTGATCTTCAGTTAGTTCATCCAGACTTCTTTGCATTCTTGGATCTCTGTAGGTAAAACACAAAGGCATGGTTTTGTAGCCTGTCTGGCATTTTTTGGTGTTACGGTGATAACAACTGTCTACTTCCACTTTTTACATACTAACTGAAACTATTTAACAATGTTTTAATCATTAATGGACATTAGACCTTAATGGTCAAATAGCAATATGAAAAATATTTTTTATTTTTCAATATAGATTGCTATCGTTTGTACTTAAATTATGGAAAGAATCATGATAATTCAGTGAGAAACTAAACCTTAGAAAAACTGTTACCTATTTAGTATTTTCAATTACAATGAAATTAACAGAGAAACTTAATCAAAGTGAACTGTAAAAACTGTATTTGGAGTGATTAAGTGCTGGCATACAATAATGCTAATTTTGAGTTGAAACCCAAACACAGACCTGAAACATGTTAGAATAAAGTTGCTACTTTCTGTGAATAGTGTAGATATGAGTAACACTGGCCTACATGTTTTAGAAAAGTAAATTGAATGTTGTGTACCACAAATATGTCTCTGGAATGTACACATCTGAATTCTCTACTTACCTAAACTGACCCTTTTTTAATCACATGCATACATCATGCTTTTGTGCTACCAGGATGTTGATTTCTAACAGGGTGCTATGTCTTAGATAAAGAAAATGGCTTAAAGAAAGTGGCTAGCATAAACTTTGCTTCTGGAGGTCTCTCAGGACATCAAAGGGACTTGGAATTGGCTAAAAGTTAGCCAATAAAGATCGAATTTTCTAAATACTTGCCTCTACTAGAGCTTGAAGCTAGTAGAGTTTAGAGGGGCTGCAAAAGACCTCCTAAGGATTCACAGACTACTTCTTGGTTCATCAGCCATAAAAACCACTGGGCTCTTTACCCAAATTTCTTAACTTAGAATCTGTGTCCATGCTGGTGAACCAGTAGTAGTGGGGAGAAGAGATTGCACATATTATTTATAGAAGCGACATCAATGTTTCATCATATTGTGGTATTAAAATATAAGGTGCAGTATATTTAGGAAGCTTCCGGAGACCAGGGACATTGTATTGTTTACTTTTGGATCTTTTTCATCTAGCAAGACCTGCCAAATAATCACTGTTAAATAAGTATTTGTTGAAGAACTGATTGGATGAATATTATGGAAATATTTTACGTGAACTGGAAATATCACTGAATGCATCCATATTTAGATTTCCTAGTACTATGTTGGATTAACATAGCAGCTTGCATTACTTTTACTAGGGACTAATAGAAGGATATCAATAGGATAACAGCCATGCCAACTTTAATTTTTAAAAATCCAAGGGCTTCCCTGGTGGCGCAGTGGTTGAGAGTTCGCCTGCCAATGCAGGGGACGCGGGTTTGTGCCCCAGTCCGGGAAGATCCCACATGCCGCGGAGCGGCTGGGTCCGTGAGCCATGGCCACTGAGCCTGCGCGTCTGGAGCCTGTGCTCCGCAACGGGAGAGCCCACAACAGTGAGAGGCCCGCATACCGCAAAAAAAAAAAAAAAAAAAAAAAAAAAAAAAAAATCCAGTTATTCTTTGGTGGTAGATTATAGAAATTTTGCAAAACTTCAGTGAAACATTTTCTAATAAAAGGAAGCCAGTGATTGTTAAGGTATACTCCCACATAAGAAGACTGTCCATAAAGGTGAGAGTAGAAGGTTCACTTGGTAGACAGTTGCTAGAATGGGAAGACCAGTGAAGGGAGATCAGCACAGAAGGGGTTGGGCACCAGCTGACAGAACAAGGAAACACCCCTGAAATCCACATCCCATTATTGTTCCTACATTTTTTATTGCAAAGCAGACATTAATTTAATTTGGTTTGCTACGGTAATGTATTCCTGTTATCTGCTCTCATAAGGACCAGCTGCCGTAATTCTGCCTTGCTGATTCCCTACTTCATTTATCTACTTTGCTCTTGTGAGTTCTTATAGAAAATGCCACCCCATTTTCTTTCCTTCACTTTTCTTGCTGTTGGGCTTTACAGGTCATCCACATTACTATTGATCCTTAGAGGGAGTGGTAGAATTTTCATAGATGTGTGCTTTAAATCCCGAAGGGCATGTAGTCAGTAGTTGAAATGTAATGGATTTGGGAGGTAGCACAACCACAAAAATAACCAAATAAATAAATGTGTAACTGTGCAGGTAAAACCGAAGACTTAGGCCACAGCCCCAGCACTGGCAGTAACAGAGAACATCAGTGGAGTCGCTCTTCCTTTGGGCTTGAGGACTTTGGGCTGGGAGAGACTGTAAGCAGGGAAAGCTATGAAATTCAGAATGAAGGAGATGGAATCATAGTGATAAAGCCTCCGCACAAGAGCAGAAAGATTCTTTGGCACAGCCAGTGAGAGTGCTCCCCAGCACTGATTCCAGCCATGTACCAACCAGATAAGAGATGATTTTACTCTCAGTATCAGGATCATTTAAATAACACAGCTTATATTCAATGCAAAGCACAGGGAATTTTTTTGTTTCTTTGCTTATTTTTTTTGTGTTTTAATTTCAGGTTTAATCAGACAACATTATAAGCTATCCCAACCTTTCTGGGAGTTATACTTTCCTAGGGCTTATCTGCAGCGTTGGAACTTCATTAGTTCTTGATACCCTTGGAACTTCACTATTAATAATAACCTTAAGCATAATAACCATGTTTATGACTTCTTTGTGTGCGCAGGCCCAAGGAAAGGCCTTAGATTACATTCCCTGTGTCTCTGAGAAATGCTCTAAAGACAACCTTTTTTTCCCTTCTACATATAGGTCAAAGGGCAGGGGAAAGCACAGTTTGGCTGCATATATTCTCATTTACTACGTAATTACTTAGTATCTTTCCTCCTTAGCCTCCCTTTGAAGCTAAAGCTAGTGGCATTCCTAAACTTTATAGTAATCATTAAGCTTTCTCATTATACACAAAAATGTTGGTCCCTTACATCTTTTTATAAGGTTTTGGTGATTATTAAAAATGCTATGCTTTATGATAACATTTTTCATATGGTTTTAAACACATATTTTAAGCAGAAATATACAGTTATTTTCCTGTAGCTCACCATCTATTTTGGAATTAAAGTTTCTGGCATGGATATTTTTTAGGACAAAATAAGTTAAGTGAGCATTTTTGCTAACTAATTTTAAGATTCCTGTTTCTTTCTTTCTTTTTCTTTTTTTCCCCTATTTTCAGCTTTCTAAGAAGTACGGAGTCCATGTTTGTGGAGAAGGTGGAGAGTATGAAACGTTCACTTTGGATTGCCCTCTATTTAAGAAGAAAATAATTGTGTAAGATATCATTTCAGCATTTTCTTCCCCTTCCTCAAATTTAAGTAATGGAAGCAACGTAACATTAAGCTGGAGGCAACTTTTGTTAAGAGAAATAGAACATGTCCTCCAAGTTCACAAACACTCAATTTGTTTAATACCAATGAAGTCGTCTGAATACCTAAATCAATACATGACAAGACGAGGCCTTCATAGAAGCCTATAAACTTTTTAGACATTGCACTTTCATTTACTTGCTGATTATGGCCTGCAGTAAAACTGGTACCTACACACTGACACTTTTATCCTTTCATGAAGTGTGAATTGCCTGTGTTATTTATCTTTCATTACAGCTACATTTGATAAGCTGCCACATCAGTAGCCTGTGGGTTCCATTAACTCTGTTCTCTTTTTCCTTTTTCTTGGCTTTAATAACTTAGAATGGTAATACTAAACATTTCTCTTCAATTATTTGGAGTTATTTTTACATATAAACTTTGTTTTTAAATGAATTCTGTTTTATGGTGAATAGTGTGATTTCTTTGCCGTAAATTGTTAAAATTCGTGTAGCAAAAAATAGGAACTTTCTTCAGTTTGTTAACATTATTATCCATACTCTAATTTATATCACTCTTCTCATATGCTAAGAGAGCACTTTATTTGCTTTTCCTAAGTTCTTCAGCTTCTTGAAAAGGTTGTCAGAATTATGCTTGATTTCAGAAACCTCATCTGATGAAAGACTAGAATCTTGTATCGAATGGACAGCTTTAATATTTTCAACACTGAAAAGTGACTTCTTTGTACATATTAATAATGAGGGAAAGAACGTTCTAAGAAGTTAAGTTAACTCCAGGTGAATTTTCTAAAAATTACATTTATCTTGGGAAACATAGCCAAGACCTTTTCATTACCCTATGCAATATTCACCCACTCTTGCTTCTCTCATTTCTTCTAACTTCTTTTCCATTAATAATCATCAAACATAATAATAATATATTTGGCAAATATATATCAAGTACCTATTATGTCTAAAGCATTCTACTGGGCACCACTGATGTTGAAACATAGTTCCTGTCTCCAGAAGGGTGGAAGGAAGACACATCTGCATAAAATTGTGACACAAAATGGTAGAGGATAAGAGTCAGAAGAATAAGTTCATAAACGGGAGGTATTTCTTCTGGCTTCAGTGATCACAAAACAATTCATTGAATGAACTGTGCCTTAGGCATTACTTCTATGAAATAATACTGTTTGGTTATTCAAGAAAAACATTTCCATGCTAGGGTGAAATTATAGTATAATAGGAAACTTGTAATATACTTATTAGACTAACCAAATTAGAAAAAAATAAAAAGCACAGTAAGAAAGAAGGCCAAAGAATAATACTCTTCCTGTTTATTGGACAACTTGAGGTCCTGGAGCACCCAGAAGTCTTTATGGACAACATAGAATTATAAGAAATGTACTGCTTTGTACTACATAACCATAAGGTTTATTTATCATAGTACTTTAGACCTGAAAAATGAATCTTTCACCTCATCATTGTGTAGATAGAGAAACCTTAACCTGACTGAGACAATGACATGATGGGAATTAACCATGCTATTGAAGAGAAGGATGTCAGGGAAGGTGTATTAGAACCCTCTAGTGCCAAAATGAGCTGTTCAGTTGAACTGGATAACCATTTGTTGAGGATAATTATGTGGGTGGAACTCTGCAAGCTGCCACCCTGCTCTGTAAAAGTTCTTCTGTAAGAATGGAGAGGCAAATCAGCAATACTGTAAGTGCTAACATACAAGTGTGTACCTTGAGAACAGAAGGGGAAGAACTGACATTTCTTTCTTACTCAGTTATCAGCTAATCACTAATCTGATTCTGATGCTTAAGCATGTTCTTTGATTTTTTTCTTCATAGGCTCTGCCTCACCTCAACTTCATAACTTTGTTATTCGATTTCTTTTCTCTAGATTGCCTTCCCATTTATCCCCACTTTGCTAAATCCTTCCATTTTTAAAGGCTTTGGTTGTTACTGCTTCCAGTGCTTGTCCTCATATCTGAACTCTCAGAACCCACAGTAGTAGGCACTGATAAACGTTAAATATCGTGGAATTAATTTTTCATTTATTGTTTAGTTTTAAATATCCTATTTCACTTTTATGTATTCCTTTCTTAGGTTATAACTAGAGGTTGTAGTAGTTGAATGGAAAACGAATGTCACCTACTATATACAAAGTCTTTCCTTCTCTTTAAAATAGAAAATGTCCTTATCATAGCTATCTGATAAGCACTAAATGTGATGATGTGAATGAATATGCATTGCACATTCTAAAACTGTATATAAATTAAAGTTATTTTATTTAGAGATAGTTTTCCATGTGACACAATTAAAAGATAAGTTTAGACCTGGTAACTACTTGTTAACAATTGACAATCATACTGGATCCTGTCAGTTAGAATGTATTTGCGGGGACAAAGTTAATAATTTCTCCTGTTATATTTGACATAGTAGTGATCTTCCACAGTTAGCATACAGCTAGTTGATTATTAGGAATCCCCTTTTAAATGTCTAATTCAAAATTTTATGTTAAAAAAGGGGACTATGAGGAGAAAAAAATAAACATTTGCATGCAAAATGACTTGATTATCATTAGGTGTGTTTTTTTTTTCCTAAAAACACAGATAGAATCTCTTGTATAATGAAATAATTTAGTAAATTAGGGTGGTTCTAGAAGTTTATTATGAGATACATTTTGCCCCGAATTCCAACTAACATTTTTAAAATCTTGTAGGAAACACTGGTATAACAGTCTTTGTGTGGAAGTAATCTTTTAAATTTCTGACTAGAACATTTTACAATTTACTTTTCACATCAATTAGGATGTGACTACTCACCTCCAGATGCAAATTTTTAGATCAGAAAATGAGGGTTTTTTCCTGAGGAGCCTTGACAAAAAGAATTACAGCCTAGTCTTTAAGAAAAGAGGACAACTGTAGGTCCTCAAATAAAAAACCTACTTTCTCGGCGTCCCTGGTGGCGCAGTGGTTAAGAATCCACCTGCCAATGCAGGGTACACGGGTTCGAGCCCTGGTCTAGGAAAATCCCACATGCCGCAGAGCAACTAAGCCCGTGAGCCACAACTGCTTAGCCTACGCTCTAGAGCCCGCGAGCCACGACTACTGAGCCTGCACACCTAGAACCTATGCTGTGCAACAAGTTACCACAGTGAGAAGCTCGTGCACTGCAACAAAGGGTGGCCCCCCTGCTCGCCACAACTAGAGAGAAGCCCATGCACAGCAATGAAGGCCCAACGCAGCCTAAAAGAAATAAATTTTTTTTTAAAAACCTACTTTCTTTTTATTTCTTACTTTGAAATATATGTGTATGCATATCAAAAGTAAGAACTAAAACACGGAGAATATAGCCAGTATTTTGAAAAAAAAAAAAGAACTAAAATCCCAATGTATTAATGAAGGTGATCATTTTCTTCTCACTGTTAATGGACACAATTTTAATGTCAATCTTTGATACAACCCCATATTTCCATTTGAATTGTCAATATTAATATACTACTGCTACAGAGTTGCTGTGTATGGGATGGATGGATGGATAGAAGAAACAATGGGAAGGAAGGAGGGATGAAAAGAAGAACAATTCTATGATTAAAACACTATGCACTCATTTTCCCCACTTCTCGTTTCTACCTATTCAAGACAGAACTCAGCCCAGAGCATCATAATATGGCATTTAGCCGTGAGGATGAATCAAGTACTTTCCTTATCTGCCTTCTCATATCTATTCTGTATCACTTGGGACTTTATTAGAATTTATGAACCATTTTCCTTATATTTAAATTTATATAATTATTTTTATTATGCTAGAGATAACCGTATATTGTTATTGGTATACATGTATGCTTATGTTCATGTATCCATATATATACAGTATGCATGTATGAAAATGTATGTATTCGTGTGAAGATAGGTAATTGAAAAATCAGTGTGGGTTTTTGATAGTGTCAGTAGTTACTGTGTAAATGTAAAGATACTTAACAAAGTTAAACTATACATTTGTTTATTCAACAAATGATTGAAAATAAGGCAGTGTGTTCTGCACTGAGCCAGAGGTGGAGTGTGGGGAGACGGGCAGACAAAGACGAACAAAACCTGGTCCCTCTTTAAGAAGGAAGACAAGCACACAGACACATAATTATAATATAGTGGATGTGTTATGAAAGGTCTGTAAATGCATTACCAAAGCACATAAAGCAGAAAACTAGCACTGTCTGAAGATGTCAGGCAAGCCTTCACAGAAATGATGCTGGAAATGTCCTGTGAGGAAAAGTGTGAGCCCACGGGGAATATCTGCATGCAGTTGTCTTTTCAGAGGGGAAGTAGGAACCAAGACCATGGCTGAGCCTCAAGAGAAAATTCAGTGTTTTGAAGTGAGAGGGTTAGGGCCTGATCTCTTAATTTGAGAGAGAGCCTGTAGTCAGGGAAGAGAGACTCAGACCTGACTCAGCCAGCTGCCCTTTTGAAGTCGTAACTAGAGATAAGCCTAACGCAGCAATGAAAGGGAGCATGGGATCCAGCTCTTGGTTACTGAGAAACCTCAGTTGTGTAAGAGGAAGGGGCTGCACTGATTACTTGTATTAATAGGGAAAGTGGAGGAGGGTAGCCAACTGGAAAGCATTTTTGCTGTTGTAGAGTTGTTCTTAATTTTCTGGGTCTCTCTGAGGGTATTCCAACAGATTCTGCTCTAGGTTTCAGAGAAATCCATGAAGCAGACAGAAACCAGAGACCCTTGAAAGTTGAGTTTCAGGTGATAGTTTATGAAAGAAAAGCAGAGCAGTAGTGGTATTATTCTGTTTGAAGCTAAAAGCCATTGATTTGAATCTATTATCTGTCTCCCAGTTGATTCTGGCTTTGTATAACTGAATGAAATGACGATAGTCAATTAGAGATTATGGATTTAATAGAATCCATCAAAACCATATTCCTCTTCATTTAGTGTTCAGAATGTTATATATTTTCTCTGGATAACAATCTTGATTCAGAATGCAGTAATTGTATCAATTAAGTGAGCTATTTGCTGTCAATCTTCTGTTTCTAGTGGGAATAACTGTCAAGAGAAAGGAGAGCCCGAAACCCTTTCCACTGACACATCACTGGTTCAGGTTAATCATGGTTTTGGTGTACCCATTGTCAAGGATATCAAGACCAAGCTGCCTACATCAGGCAATATTGAGGCTCAGGGTCAGTTTCCAAAGCTGGGATTGGGAACATAGAGATTGAAATTTAATGTAAGAATGAGGTCATACACAGGAACTAGAATTTGAATCTATTGAGGAACCAAGATAGGACCAGAACAGACAACTCTGCAGTAAACAGACAAGACAACTAGACTATAGTTATCAAGACAGAGAGGCAGGTGGTAGAAAGCAAGAGGGTCTCCTCTTTTCTTTCTCTTTCTCCTCTTGTTCATTATACATTGAGGCATCTTTCAGTTAGATAGTCTGTGAAGGCAGGTTATTACTTTCTTTCATGATCCCGACTCTTTAATGATTTTATTTCTATTATAATATTTTTCTTTTAAAGTCATAGAAGCCTGTTTTAATGTAATTTTTTAAAGCACTAACAAGATACATATTTGATACTAACAGTTCATGAATGGTAGTTGATTTTTTTTTTACCATCAAACTGTTTTTTCTCTATCTCTGATCTTTCAAGTGAAAAGTAAGCATACTTTGCTCATGAAAATTTAATATATCGGATCCTAGTCTTTTGAGATTTCTTCTATTGTCGCTAAATAACTTTGCATTACAAAAGTTAATTCAAAAATATTTTACATTAGTGGAAAAGAATCAAAGTAAGAATTTATTTTGCTGAACAACAATGGTTAAAGTGCTAACAATGTACTAATATAAACATTGGAACTAGTTCCTAAGGCATTAAAGAGATATGAGAAATTTCTGCTTTTAGAATTTGAGTTAAAATACAAAAACACCATTGCTTTCTTAATAAACAACAATAAAAAATAATTGGTTATTAGAACTTAACACATAATCTTAGTTATTCATATGTGCTTTACAGGGTATCTTTGATAAAAGTTGAGTTAATTTACATGTATCCATATGGTGCCAGCAAGCAGTTCATACTATTTTACCTGAATGTGGTAATTGCTATGTCAGACAATCAATTTTAATAACAATGATATTGCAGTGTGAAGAGTTCATCTAGAGCTTAAAATCATCACCAGTACTCCCTTTGTGAAGGATAATTGAGATTTTGTGTGAAACACTGGATGAATTACCTCTTGAAAATGAAAAGAATAATGAAGATAAAGCACTACTGTTTAATGGTAGCCCATACCAACCAAATTTGTGAAGATGAAATTGAATAGAAGTTTCAAGTTGTAAAACTGTTTGGAGAGCTTTGAGTGAACCTGAAAGTTGAACTGTGTGTCCTCATAAAGATGAAAAGGTCTTTACTTATTTTTGAAAGTTTAATATTCTCAATCTTTTCCCCAATTAAATATTGGATTATTAAAAGTAGGTGTTAATCACTAATTATGTAGTAAATACGTATACAATAGTATACTAGTGGAAATAAATGAGGATTTTTGGTCTTTTCTAGTCACTAGTAGGAGCAACTTGCCACAAAACAGATTTTGCATAGTAGATAAATGTATTATAAATTTTTTTTATTTCAGGGATTCATCAGAAGTAGTCACACATTCAGCTGATGCATTTGCACCTGTGGCTTACCTACGCTTTTTAGAGTTGCACTTGGAGGACAAGGCAAGTAAATCTAAGATTCACAGTGATTTAAAGAGAAAATTGAGATATGTGCATTGTCTCTATAGATGTAATTCTATAACAACAAATGAAAGGGTAAAAAAAGTGATTTTTTTCAAATCCTCAATCAGTAACTAAGAATTCTGCAGATGTTTATAGTTTTAAGAGCTCTATATTATATAAAAGGTATTACATTGCTGAAGAGTTTGCAGTTCATTTGAAAAGGGAATCATATATACATTAATCAAGGAGAAGACAGGACGGTGTATAACCAAATATTAAATCATCTAGAAAATTAAGAATTAGGTTATTGAGCATCAGCCTTAGGGGAAAGGTTTGAGGATAAATTGGATCTTCATTATACAAAGTTTAAGAGGAGAAGAAAACGACAAATTAAAGCTTTTCCAAAAATATACAGGGGAACAGACGTACAAATGAAAGATGTAAAATGAAGCAAAAAGTGTGATAGTTTTATTTTAAATACATTGATTGTCAAAATACAGCAGAAGTCAATTTTAAAATGTTTTGTGGAATAGTTAAGGTCTAGATTAGACCCTGTGATTAAAAGCTCTGCTCCTTGAGGCATAAATGATTGGAAGAAGTCTGCATCTTTCGTGTTCTGTCATCAAGTGTCTTGAGGCACACCCACAGTCATATATATGATAGAGAATCTGAAGAACCATGAGAATTAATGATTGGCAAAGGAAGGAGAAAAATGGGAACCCCAGTAATCTCCCAATCAGCAAAAGTTTCCAAAAGTAGAGAATAATATTTGGTGCCATTTCTCTAGAAAAACTAGAAAAGACAAGGTTGAAAAGAGATGATTGAATTGGGCTGAAAGATGACTATTGGTGACCTTTTACCAAAAAACTGGTAAACCTCAAGAGAATGAAGCTAAACTATCCAGACATCTTTCAGACCTACTGAAAGGAGCCTCTTACTTCTAGGTCTCTGCTACTTTTGCTGCCATGGGCACACACAAAAAAATCGAAACCACCAAATTCTGGTTTAAATACATAAGCCATTATATGTTCACCTCTACCTAAATAGCTCAGTATTCACACTATTTTGGTATTGCTTTGGTCTTCTCTGTCCATTTGCCCCTTGCAGAAAAGAATGTTACTTCTTTAAGGTGCAGTACTCAGCGACACTGAATAAATATGGTGCATTTCCTTTTTTTTTCCCTTAGGTGTCCCCAGTACCTGACAACTGCAGAACATCTAATTATATACATAACTCTTGAAAAACATTTTTGTTACTAAGCTGGTATTTTTATATTTTAAAAATCACACAGCATTTTCTCAATTATTATGTCCCACATTTTCATTACACTTTTTTATTCTTAGAAATATTTATCTTTATCAGAAGTTGATAGAACCATTGATTAATTGGTTAACACATCCAATCCATGATCTCTGTGATTGGTACCTTCTTTTTTCCCCTTTTACTTCATCTGAAATCCTCATTTCTGTAACGTTTCTTCACTTTTATCACCCTGGTTTATTTTCCTCTCTCTTGTTCCTGCTTTCATCTCTGCCTATAGTATCCTAATGCAAAGGCATTTGAAAATGAGGATGAAAAGGTAGTCACTGTATTTAGCTAATCAAGTTTATTCTACCGGGCGTCACCATTTTTGTTTTGAATATATTCATTGTTTCAACATTATTGGACAATCAAGAAGAATACCATTAACTCTTACTGATTGTTTTATAACTGATTAAAAAATGCAGTTTTTCGGTATTACCTATGCTGACTTCAGACTACTTTTAGAGTTTGCAGCAAAATTGAGCAGAAGGTACAGAGAGTTCCCACACATGCTCAGCCCCCGCAGCTGTCAACATCCCACACCACAGCAGCACATTTGTTACAATCAAGGAATTTACACGGACACATCAGTATTACCCAAAGACCATAGTTACATGATGAGTCACTCTTGGTGTTGTACATTCTATGGGTTTGGACAAATGCATAATGCCTTGTATCTACCATTATAGTATAATACAGAATAGCTCTGCCTATTCATCCTTCCTTTTCCTCTAACCCCTGGTAACCTCTGATGTGTTTACTCTTGCCATAGTTTTCCCCTTTCCACAGCATCATGTAGTTGGAATCATTTAGTATGTTGCCATTTCAGATTGGCTTCTTTCACTTACTAATATGCATTTGGATTCCATTATGTCATTTCATGGCTTAACAGCTCATTTCTTTTTCTTTTTTTCTTAAGACAATTTTTTAGAGCAGTTTTCAGTTCACAGAAAAATTGGAGGGCAAGTACAGAAATTTCCCATTTACCCCCTGCACCCACATATGCATAGTCTTCCTCATTATCAACATCCCTCCCCAGAGGGGTACATTTGTTACAATTAATGAACCTACATTGCACATCGTAATCACTCAAAGTCATAGTTTACATTACAGTTCACTCTTGGCTTTGTACATTCTATAGATTACATGTATCCATCATTATGGTATCATACAGAATATTTTCACTGCCCTAAAAATCCTCCATGCTCCACCTTTCATCACTTACTACCTCCTACCCCTGGCAACCACTGATCTTTTTATTATCTCCATAGTTTTGCCTTTTCCAGAACGTCATATAGTTAGAATAATATGGTATGTGCCATTTTTAGATTGGCTTCTTTGACTTAGTAATATGCATTTAAGGTTCCTGCATGTCTTTTCGTAAGTTTTTAAATGCTTAATAATATTCCATTGTCTGGACATACCATAATGTATTTATCCTTTCACCTACTGAAGGACATCTTGGTTGCTTGAAGTTCTGGCAATTGTGAATAAAGCTTTTGTAAAACATCCATGTGCAAGTTTTTGTGTGGACATAAGTTTTCAACTCTATTGGGTAAATACCAAGGAGCGTGATTGCTGGATTATATGGTAAGAGTATATTTAATTTTACAAGAAACCACGAAACTGTCTTCCAAAGTGGCTGTACCCACCAGCAGTGAATGAGAGATCCTGTTGCTCCACATCCTTGCCAGCTTTTGGTGTTGTCAGTGTTTTGGACTTTCATCATTCTAATAGGTGTGTAATGGTATCTCATTGCTGTTTTATTTTATTTTTTTAATTATTTATTTATTTGGCACTCAGGATCTTTGTTGCCGCCTGCAGGATCTTTTAGTTGTGGTGCGCAGGATCTTGAGTTGTAGCATGTAAGCTCTTAGTTGCGGCATGTGGGATCTAGTTCCCTGACCAGGGATCAGACCCGGCCCCCTGCGTTGGGAGTGCAGAGTCTTAACCACTGGACCACCAGGGAAATCCCCTCCCCTCATTGCTGTTTTAATTTGCATTTCCCTCATGACGTATGACATGGAACATCTTTTCATGTATTTATTTGCTATCTCTATATCATATTTGGTGAGATGTCTGTTTAGATCTTTTGCCAATTTTTTATAAGAACTCTCTGTTTTTTATTATTGAGTTTTTAACAGTTTTCTATATATTTTGGAAATAGTTCTTTATCAGCTATGTCTTTTGCAAATATTTTCTCCTAGTCTGTGGCTTGTCTACTCATTCTTTTGCCAGTGTCTTTCACAGAGCAGAAGTTTTTAATTTTAATGAAGCCCAGCTTATTAATTATTATTTTGCTGGATCGTGCCTTTGGTGTTGTGTCTAAAAGTCATCACCAAACCCAGGGTCATCTAGGTTTTCTCCTATTTTATCTTCTAGGTTTTTTTTTTTTTTTTAGATGTTGGGGGTAGGAGTTTATTAATTAATTCATTTATTTTTGCTGTGTTGGGTCTTCATTTCTGTGCGAGGGCTTTCTCTAGTTGTGGCAAGCAGGGGCCACTCTTCATCGCGGTGCGCAGGCCTCTCACTATCGTGGCCTCTCTTGTTGTGGAGCATAGGCTCCAGACGCGCAGGCTCAGTAGTTGTGGCTCATGGACCTCGTTGCTCCGTGGCATGTGGGATCCTACCAGACCTGGGCTCAAACCCGTGTCCCCTGCATTAGCAGGCAGATTCTCAACCACTGCACCACCAGGGAAGCCCCATCTTCTAGGATTTTTATGGCTTTGCATTTTACAATTGGGTCTGTTATCCATTTTGACTTAATTTTTGTGAAAGGGTATAAGGTTTGCGTCTGCATTCATTTTTTTAATGTCTGCATATCTAATGGTTCTAGCACCATTTGTTGAAAAGACTATATTTTCTCCATTATATTGCCTTGCTCCTTTGTCAAAGATCAGTTGACTGTATTTGTGTGGACCTATTTTTGAGCTCTCTATTTTGTTCCATTGATTTGTTTGTGTATTCTCTTGCCAATACTGCAAAGTCTTAATTACTGTAGCTTTATAGTATGTCTTCAAGTCAGATAATGGCAGATTCTGACTTTGTTCTTCTCCTTCAATGCTGTGTTGACTATTCTAGGTCTTTTACCTTTCCATATAAACATTAGAGTCAGTTTTTTGATATCCACAAAATAACTTGCTAAGGTTTTGCATGGGACCACAATGAATCTATAGATCAAGTTGGAAAGAACTGACATCTTAAAAATATTGAATCCTACTATCCAAGGTCATGGAATATCTATTTATTTCATTCTTCTTTGATTTCTTTCATCAGAGTTTTATGTATATATGTATATGTATATGTGCTTAGACATCCTTTTTAATGTTCATTGTTCTAACTTAATCAGTTAAATGTTGCCTCCTTTAGGACTTTTTTTTTTTTTTTAATATCAAGCTTTGAGATGGCATTCTTAGGGTGAATCGGGAAAGAAATAAGTAAGAGTTCCTTTCCCAGAAATTTTATTACATCTTAATGGATTAGGTAAAGCATTGGCCAAGTCACCAGCTTTACTCCTGAGCCCACCCAGGTAGTAGAGAAGGGGATTCTATAGAGGGAAAATAAAGTATAATTAACAAAAGAAAGATGAATAAATGCTAGAGGGCAAAAATGACAGATACTCTTCCACATGTTTTATCAAATTCACATTGTTATCTTAAACTCATATTAACAAATTAATTAACACTCTACCCCAAATAATAGTGAGACCTCAAATGTATACTTTGAGTGCCACTCTGAAAATCCGTCCGTATCTGTTCCCTAAATTCCTTTAGTTTCTACTCACTTTATAACACATTTGCAATCTAGCTTGACCTCAATTACTTTGATGTTGGTCTTTTCTGTCTTCATAATTGTTAATCATTTTCCCTGATAATATTGACTACCGTCTCCTCAAAATTTTTTCCTATAATGTGTATATGTCATTGTACTATTCTGACTTTCCTTCCACTCTCTCAAGATTTCTTCTGTCTTCTTCAATAGCTTCTTTGCTTCTTACCTTCAGTATATATATATATATATATATATATATATATATATATATATATATATATATATATGTATATGCCTCAAGTTCTTTTTATGGCTCCATTTTATTCTTTGTCAGTATTTTCCCCGACAAAGACTGTGTCTTTTCCCACAAGTTTACTTTTAACCTCTATGCAGATAATTCTCAAGCACTCTCTTTCTGGACTTTCTACTACTATCTTTTTTTCCCCCTTAACTCTACATCCTTATTTCTGACTGCCTGCTGGACATGACTGCCAATAAGTATCAAGCTCATTATGTACAAACTTTGAAATCATTTTCCCCTCCAAGTGCACCTTTTCCTTGTTTTTTGTTATTTAACACAACTATTTTCCCCCTAGTAACTCAGGCACAGAAAAAACAAATCATCTCTTCTTTACCATGAACATTCAATTGGTTGTCTAATCCTTTATAAGTTAGTTTTAATGTCTTATACACCAGCGGCCCCCAACCTTTTTGGCACCAAGGGCCATTTTCGTGGAAGACAATTTTTCCACAGATGGGGGTGTGGGTGATTGTTCAGGCAGTAATGTGAGCGATGGGAAGCAGTGGGGAGAGACAGATGAAGCTTCACTCACTCGCACACCACTCACCTCCTACTGTGTGGCCCAGTTCCTAACAGGCCACGGACCGGTGCTGGTCTATGGCCCAGGGGTTGGGGACCTCTGTTGTACACTATTCCATCTCCGTGCCCATCTCTCTAGTTAAAGTTGTATCTTGCCCAAACTCTTGGACAAGATAGAACTTCTTTAAGTGGATTCCTTGCTTTTATTCTCCCCATATTCTACTTCATTGCCATATTAGATTTTTCTTTCTAGTTTTTGTTTCTCTGTACAAAAATCCATAATGGCACTACATTGTTTTCTCAATAAATAAGATGATTAGCTATGACATGTTGCCATAACATCCTTTTTCAGTCTCCCAGGACTCCCCCACATGTACCTTTGCTCTTGTAATACAGAACCACTGGAAAAGTCCCTTACCATGCCTTCTGCTTCTCTCCTCCCTTGCCTTTGCTTATTCTATCTGTCTTTTTTAACTGTTTACATCCTGTCCATGATGTATGACTGAATTCAAATACTCTTATACACTCAGCCACACCAGATGAACTGCCCTAATACTTTGTTTGTTCCTCTCTTGTGACCATTAATTTAAGCAGCTTATGTTATAGTTGATTAAGGACTTATTATTTCTACTAGATTGTAAATTTCTTAAAGACTCTTCTTTTTTCATCTTCACACCCCCTACAACAGCAACTAGTTCTGCAGTAAGAATTTTTTAATTTAACTGATTGTTATTTTCATACTTCATTTTTTCTTCTTACAGAATTTTATAAACGTGCTTCTATTTCATGTTTCATACCATTTAATGAAAGTCACTTTCTTATTTATTTTTCTTTTATCCTGTTAGAGAAAAATGCTCCAAGCAAACTGGAACATAAAATACAGCCTTTAGAGAGGTTGTTAGTGTAAAATTTATCACTAAGATTTGCACTTTATATATAATGACCCTTAAACTTTTCTATTGAATAATTAACCTATTTAAATGTTACCTTTCAGTTAAAATATTTATTTATGTGAGTGTAAAAATTATATCAACTAAACATGGAATCCCAAACAAAATAACTGAATAATGAAAAGCTCCAGGTTAAAAATGGGGAAATACATTAAAATTTCTTTTGGGGGCTCTGACTTTATTGCTTACGGCAAACTTGATGCTAAAATGAACCATACATCACTACTCTGACAGGCTTGAGAAAATGAAAAATACAAAGCTTTACATAAATCAGCCAACAGATCATATTAAAATGCATAACCTTTAACAGAAGAATAAAGAATTTTAACAATTCAGAAGCTCTTCCTTCCTTATGTAGTTGTTTTAGATTTTTCAAACAGCTTTATGAGAAATAATATTTCAAATTAATTATTGGCAAAGCCACTGCATTTATTAAGAGACAAGGTTCACGGAAATTTAGCCCCAATTTTACTAACGTACCCTACTATCACTTAGTACTTAATTTTGTTTTTTGTTGAAATAACCCATGGGACAATTATATATTTTATATAATTATAAAAGCTCATATTCCTACTAGTTGTAACTTTTAAAGACATCATAATTTCATGGACCATTCTTGGTCTTTCTTTTTATTTTGCTTTTTTTCAGAAACCTCATCAAATATTTTGAAAAAATTTATAACATTAAATCATCTCTGTGCTTTTATTTTTCTCTTCAATCCAACAAATATCTGTGAGCACCTACTCTATTTAAAAAACTGTTAGGCCTACATGGAATTGACTATAATTATGGACAGAATACAACATAATTCTAATTCTGATTTTAAATTGAAGTTATTATGAGTAATCATTATTCCCAGCATTATGATTACAATAACAGTTCACTAGCTTGGCTAATCTGAAGTTATGGCCATAATATATTGTTGATTCAAGGTGAAAAGTAATGTGTAGGATATGATCTTGTTTTTCTAAAATATAGTGGTGGAGACAAGGAGCTTATATATTTAATTACATTTGATTAAGGATAGTAAGAAGTAAGCACATAATAACCAGACTGGTAATATTGGTTTCTTTGGGGAAAGGGAGCATGAAGGGGAAAAACAGAGAAGCTTAATTCTTTATATAACTGTAATTGTGACTTCTTACAATGAGCATATATTTTTAAATTTAAAAATATTTGATTAAGAAAATGAGGCAAATGAGTTCATCATGCTAAATGAGTATTTAAGTGTTATTCTACAGCATTTTAATAGTCTCAGTAGAAAGAGATGCACTAGAGCCCTTTAAAACTTTCCATATACCTTAAGTGAAAACTACCCATGATGTGGGTTGAAACCTAGTTGATCCTATAGTAAAGTCTAAGCAGTGAATCTTGGGGCAATAAATAAATAAATAAAGACTAAAAGTGTTTGGATGGTTGGCCTCTTGATTATGTTGTGCATGGGAATTTACTCTCACAGCTCATAGACACATGTATAAATTTGAAGATCCCTGCCATGGAGATATGCTGCCACAGTCTCTATACCACCTCAAAAATATTTCCTTACAGAGGGACGAAAGAAGGAGAAAGATGAAGGATGACTTTTATTTGTCAACATTTGGTTCAGCACAACTTTCTTACCACACCACACCCTTTCCCAATCTTTTGCCCTCTAGCTAAAGAGCAGAAAACTGATCTGGTAGGAGGGAGCAAGGCACTCAGCAGGTTTTAAAACCTTATTCTATAAACCGTATTGATATAACTTGCGATTCAGGTAGATTTTGGCCTTAGGTACCGCTGTGCCAATGCTGCCATAAATGATCATTGGATCAGATTAGTAAATCAAGCATCAGATTCACCCAAGTTTAGAGAGCTACTTAATGCATTTCTGTCCCTAATGCATAGATTTCAGTAGTACCAACAATTTATCAGTGTGTCAGGAAGTCATGAATCAAACTGGGCAGTAGAAGAGATTTTGAACCCAAATCTTGATAGATTTAATCAGTTTGGGGCAGGGTCATAAAAATAACCAATCAGTTGATTTCCTTCTCTTCCTTCAAATTCTAATTGACTAACTTTTTTTCTTTAATATTTACTTAGTTGTTGTGTTCTCTTGTGTAGCATTTTGTTCTTGGTGTTGTTTTAAAAAATAAAGTTTCTGATTTGTGTTTTCATAAAGTTTCACTTTGATGATTTCTCATAAAAGAGATGTGGCATACCACTTATTCATTTAATATATTTATTTGGTGCTTACATTTATATGCCTGACACTGTTCATTCAGTGGGGATACAATAGCGAATTGGGCAACCAAAAATCATTTCCTTTCTGGAGCTTTTATCCTATGGAATGAGACAGGTAAACAAATCAAATATATAAAATAGAGAGGATGGGGGAAGTTGCCTCATTGCCCATAGAAATGAAGATTGGAGTTTATGGAATAAACATGATCTGAGAATCTTAGGCTGCTCTGGTGACAGGTTTAAACCCAGATTTAGGGTAGCAAGACTGATTCTTTTGGTCATACACCAGAGAGTGGTGGTGAGCTGTGAGTGGTTGGGTTTGGGTAGGGAAAGGCTAAGAGTCTTGCCAGAAGCCTGTAGATACATCCAAAGAGTGATTCAGTGAATTAGAAGTCGAAAGAAAATATTCAGAATGAAGCATGGAGAGAAACAAAGATAAATACGCATTAGAGGTTGAGAAATAAAAACAGTGGAAAGGTCTAAAATGTAATTAAAGTGTCAGAGAGGAGAGGTATAATGGATAAAGTGCACAAATTGAGAAGATAATGGTTCAGAACTTTCCAAAATTAATTAAACACACTAAGGTACAGATTCAAGAAGTCTTATGAACCGCAGATGGAATAAAGAGAGATCCATATTTAGGTGTGTGATAATAAAACTGCTGGAAACAAAAATCAAAGAAAAAATTTGAAAATAATCAAAATGCATTTTTTAAAAAGGCCACATTCAAAGAAGCAACTATTAGAATGAAATGTAACTTTTAAACAGAAAAAAAGGGAATCTACAACAATGGAGTCATATTCTTGGTAGTGCTAAATGAAAATAACCATCATCCTAGAATCTGTAGCCAGCAAAAAATATCCTTCAAAAATTAAAGTGAAGGTACTTTCAGGATGATGATTATGCATTTGTCAAAACTCTTTGGTAGAGCACTTATGGTTTGTCCATTTACTGTAATTTTTTTTTTTTTTCTGTACATGGGCCCCTCACTGTTGTGGCCTCTCCCGTTGCGGAGCACAGGCTCTGGACGTGCAGGCTCAGCGGCCATGGCTCATGGGCCCAGCCGCTCCGTGGCATGTGGGATCTTCCCGGACCGGGGCATGAACCCATGTCCCCTGCATCAGTAGGCGGATTCTCAACCACTGCGCCACTAGGGAAGCCCCCTTCACTGTAATTTTTATCCTTAAGAAATAAATATTTTAACTCTAGTTAATAACATTTATGTTAAAACCTTAACATACTTTATTATGCTTTGATGTGTCTGCTAGTAATAATTTTTCTAAGTTTTTGTTTGAAAATTTCTTAACTTCATTTTTATTTTACTCCAACATTTTTTAAGGAAAATTTTAAACATACAGAAAAGTCTAAAGGAAGAAGAAATAAAGACCTTCCCAGTTAAAGAAAAATTGAGAGAGTTCTAGACTTGCCTTTCTTATGAGTATTGCTAAAGGGAGTTCTTCAAGTTGAAAAAAAAAAGACACTAGACAGCAACACTAAAGCATTTGAAAATGTAAAGCTCTCGAATAAAAGGTAAATATATAGACGTATACAGAGTTTTATAATATTGTAATGGTGGTGTGTAAATTATTTCTAATTCTGGCATAGAATATTATAAGTAAAATCATGAAAAGTAACTATAACTATAAAACTATGTTGGAGGATACAGAATATACAAAGATATAAGTTGTGACGTCAATAACATACGGTAAGAGAGGGGAAGTATAAAGGAGTAGAGTTTTATATGTGATTAATGTTAAGTTGTTATCAGTTTAAAATAGATTGTTATAGATGTTTGATGCAGTCCCCATAGTAACCACAAAGAAAATAACTATAGAGAATGTACAGAAGAAATGGAGAAAGGAATCAAAATGTGTCACTACAAAAAAAAAAAATCAAAACACAAAGGACAACTGCAAAAGGGGAAAGAGTGACAAAATAACTAGAAGAATAGAAGACATAAACAATTAACAAGATGACAATAGTGAATCCTCTCTACAAACAATTAACAAGAAAATAACTATAGAGAATGCATAAAAGAAATGGAGAAAGGAATCAAAGTGTGTCACTACAAAAAAAATCAAAACACAAAGGACAATTGCAAAAGAGGAAAGGATGACAAAATAACTAGAAGACTAGAAGACATAAACAATTAACAAGATGACAATAGTGAATCCTCTCTACCACTAATTGTCTTAAATATAAATAGATTAAACTCCAAATCAAATGACATTGGGGAGGGTGGAGATCAAGATGGTGGAGTAGGAGGATGTGGAGCTCACCATCTATAAAACACCAAAAATTACATCTACATGTGGAACAATTCTCATGGAAAACCGAATGACATAGAGTGGTTGAATGTATTGAAAAAAAACACAACAACAATATGCCCTTTATAAGAGATACACTTTAAATAAAGGTTATCCATAGGCTGAATGTGAAAGGATGAAAAAAGGTATTCAATGAAAATGATAACTAAAAGAGAGCAGGAGTGGCCATACTTATATCCGATAAATAGCTTTTTAAGTCAAAAACTGTCAAAAGAGACAAAGAAGAACATTTTATAATGATAAAACAGCAGCTCACCAGGATGTTATAACAACTATAAATATATATACACCTAACAGCAGAGCACCCAAATATATGAAGCAAACAGTGACAGAATTGAAATGAGCAATAGACAGTAACACAATGATGGTAGAGATTTCAGTCTCTCACTTTCAATAATGTAGAAATCAACCAGATTAAAGGTCTTGACCTATACTGTAGGAAACAGAGGACTTGACCTGTACTGTAGACTAATTGGACCTAATAGACATTAAAATAACACTTCACCCAACAACAATAAAATATACATTCTCCTCAAACGTACAAGGAACATTCTCCAGGATAGATCACTTGTTAGGCCTCAAAACACTTCTTAACAAATTTAAGAAGATTGAAATCATACCAAATATCTTTTCCAACCAGAATGGTATGAAACTTGAGATCAATAACAAAACTGGAAAATTCACAAATATGTTGAAATTAAACAATACACTCTTGAACAACCCATGGATCAAAACATACACACACACACTCAAGAGAAATTAGAAAATATCTTGCGACAAATGAGAGTGAAAACAGAACGTACCAAAAATTATGAAATGCAACAAAAGCAGTACCAAGAGGGAAATGTATAGTGGTAAACACATACATTAAAAACAAAGAGTGATGTTAGCATCATGGTCGGGTGAGACACCCCCTTTGTTGCTCTCCTTTAATCTGCAACCAGTAAAACATCCACAAGTCAGCAAAGGTGGTTCTGCCTGACACACCAGAACACTGCAGAATTTTCACACATCTGTACATTTAAAGGTGGGTGCACTCCAGCACATGGGGGAGGCAAAACCAAGGGAACAGCAGAGGCAATGCCTCTTATCCTGGATCCTCAGCCCCTACAGCTGAAACTGCAGCCCTAGCGAACCCAGTAGCAACAGAGGAGTAGCACACACAACTCTGTCCTCCTGGCCACAGCAGTACTTGTGGCCACAGGTAATTGGGCAAAAGGAGTTCAGGGCCTGTGACCCCATCTCTCCAGCCGATACAGCCACGACTTAGGCCTTCCTGCTCCCCACCTTCAACAGTGGCAGCCACAAACTCAGCAACTCCAGACACAGCAGAGGCACTGACAACCCCAGGAACCCCCATCTAACCCCCTCCCTCTGCCGCAGTGGAGTCTGTGACTCAGGAGATCCCCAACACAGGAGTAGCACCTGCCACCCCAGTGCCACAGATGCTGGCTCCAACAACAAGCAGTAACAAAGGGCACTAAGCTACACTGCTGAATGACGGAGGCAGTGAAGGATGGAGCGTGACATCTCTGTAGCGCAACCAGAGGCAGCCCAAGTAAGGAAGACCAAAACTTGTGCTATAGCACTGCCTACTGAGGAAAGAAAGACCTCTAATATCCAACCTGTTGAATCCATTATTGAAAAAAAAAAAAGCTTTATTTAAAGAAGAAAAGTATTCACTACTTCAAATGAGGAACAAACCATCAAGCAGCATAAAGCATCACAGTAACACTATATCACACACACAAAAAAAAATGACACTTCTCCAGAAACCAAAAGTAAAGTCATGGAATATTACAAGCTAACTGATAGAGAATGCAAAATAGCTGTCATGAAGAAACTCAACAAGCTATAAGAAAACTCAGAAAGGCAGTTCCATGAGTTTAGGAATAAAATTAATGAACAGAAGAAATAATTTACCGAAGAGACTGAAAGTCTAAAAAAGAACTAAAATGAAAGTCTGGAGCTGGAAAACTCAATAAACAAGATGAAGAATACATTAGAAAGTGTTAGAAGTAGAGCAGACCATGCAAGTGAGAATTAGTGAGCTCAGTGGCAGAGCTCCAGAAATGATACAAGTAGAAGAGGAAAGACAATTAAGATCTTTAAAAAAGTGAGGAAATTCTACAAAAGCTATCTGACTCTTCTAGGAAGGGCACCGTAAGGTCATAGGCATCCCAGAAGGAGAAGAGAGTTTTTGTTGTTGCTCTTTTTTAATAACTGAGAAATTCCCAAACCTGGAAAAGGAACTGGATATAAAAGTCCATGAAACTAAGAAAATACCTAATTACCTCAACACAAAAAGACATTCTCTAAGATACAGTATATTAAAATTGTCAGAAGTCAATGAGAAAGAATTTTAAAGGCAGCCAGGGGAAAAAAGATGGTAACTTACAAAGGAACCCCTGTAAGGTTAGCACATATGGCAGCAGAAACTCTACAGGCCAGGAAGGAGTGGAATGACATTCTCAAAATACTGAAAAATAAAAATTGGTCCACCAGGAATACTCTATCTTGCAGTTATAATTCAGATATGAAGAAGAAATAGTCTTTCTCAGACAAATAAAAGCTGAGGAAGTTCATCAACACTAGATCTGCCTTACAGAAAATGTTGGAAGAAGCTCTTCTACCACAAACAAAAAGGCAAAAGTACACAAAACTTTGAGTAAAGTGGTAGAGTCAGAAAATTGCGACTCTGTATCAGAATAGGTTTTTAAACACTTTAATATAGCATAAAGGTTGAAGGGGGAAGCAAGCAGTAAAAATAACTATAGCCACTTAAATTTGGTAACAAATTCACAACATAAAAAGGGGTAATTTGAGACAAAAACATAAGAACACTAAGATATATAAAGCAATTATTAACAGACCTAAAGGGAGAAATTGACATCACAATAATAGTATGGGATATTAACACCCCACATACATCAATGGATAGATCATCCAGAAAGAAAGTCAACAAGGAAACAATGGCCTTAAATGAAACATTAGGCTGGATAGATTTGATAGATTTGTACAGAACATTGGATCCAAATGCAGCAAAATACACATTCCTAAGTGCACATGGAACGTTCTCAAGAATAGACCATATGTTCGACATAAAACAAGTCTCAATACATTAAAGAAGACTGAAGTCATATCAAGCATCTTTTTTGGTCACAATGATATGAAACTGAAATCAACCACAAGAAGAGAGCTGGAAAAATCACAACTATGTGAAGACTAAACAATATACTACTGAACAACTATTGGGTCAATGAAGAAATCAAAGGAGAAATTTTTGTAAAACCTGAAGATAAATGAAAATAAAAATACAACATGCTGCTTATATGGTATGCAGCAATAACAGTTGTAAGAGGGAAGTTTCTAGCAATACAAGTCTACCTCAAGAAACAAAAATCTCAAATAAAACAATCTAATCTTACACCTAAGGGAAATAGAAAAAGAAGAACAAATGAAGCCCAAATTCAGTAGAAGGAAGGAAATAATAAAGATTAGAGTGGAAATAAATGAAATAGAGACTAAAAAGACAAGAGAAAAGAACAATGAAACTGAGCTGGTTCTTTGAAAAAAAAATAATTGACAACCTTTAGCTAGACTCACTAAGAAAAAAAGACAGGAGTCTGTGATAAATAAAATCAGAAAGGGAGGAAATAGCAATGGATACTCAGAAATACAAAGTAATATAAGAGAATATTATCAACAGCTATATGCCAACAAGTTGGACAACATAAAAGAAATGGACAAATTCTTGG